>NC_133575.1:52856358-54056358 GCF_048773025.1 Camelus bactrianus | reverse complement strand
AAAGTGTCTATACATTTGCAAACTACACTAGATACATATTTATGGAGTGGTACAAGCTCCAACTTGGTTTTACATTGAAAACTGCAGGAACTTCAATACGGCACTAGGAAACACACTAAGAAATCTGAGTAAAAGATTCTCCTGCAACCCGTTCCCTTTGTGCTTAATGAACGAACGTCTCTCCACATGCTCAGTTCTGAGAGATAAGTGTGTTTGAAAGCCATCCTTCACCTAGCTTTTTGGGAACACAAATTTTCTATAAATTTGCAAATTACTCTCCATACATATATACGGGGTGGTACTAGATCCAAAACGGTTTTACAGTGAAAACTGCAGGAAATTCAAACCGACACTAGGAAACACACTGAGAAACCAGAGTAAAAGTTTCTCCTGCAACACGTTCCCTTTGTGCTAGATGAACGAACGTCTCTCCACATGTTCAGTTCTTAGATATAATGTGTGTGAAAGCCGTCCTTCAACTAGCTTGTTGGGAACACAAAGTTTCTATACATTGGCAAACTACACTACATAAATATATATGGGGAGGTACGAGCTCCAACTCGCTTTTACAGTGAAAACTGCAGGAACTTTAAACCGGCACTTGGAATCAGACTGAGAAAACTGAGTAAAAGTTTCTCCTGCAACACGTTCCCTTTGTGCTAGATGAACGAACGTCTCTCCACATGCTCAGGTCTGAGAGATAAGTGTGTGTGAAACCCTTCCTTCACCTAGCTTGTTGGGAACACAAAGTTTCTATACAGTTGCTAACTACTCCCCTTACATATATATGGGGAGGTACTAGCTCCAACTCGGTTTTACAGTGAAAACTGAAGGAATTTCAAACCGGCACTTGGAAACAGACTGAGAAACTAGAGAAAAAGTTTCTCTTGCAACCTGTTCTTTTTGTGCCTGATAAAAGAACTTCTCTGCACTTGCTCAATTCTGAGAGATATGAGTGTGTGAAAGCCGACCTTCACTTGGTTGTTTGAAACACAAAATTTCAATACAGTTGCAAACTACACTAGATACATATATATGGAGAGGTACTAGCTCCAACTTGGTTTTACAGTGAAAAATGCAGGAACTTCAAACCGGCACTAGGAAAAAGACTGAGAAACCAGTGTAAAAGTTTATCCTGCAACCTGTTCCTTTTGAGCTAGATGAACGAACGTCTCTCCACATGCTCAGTTCTGAGAGATAAGTGTGTGTGAAAGCCGTCCTTCACCTAGCTTTTTGGGAACAGACAGATTCTATATACTTGCAAACTACTCTACACACATATATATGTGGAGGTACTAGCTCCAACTCGGTTTTACAGTGAAAACTGCAGGAACTTCAAACCGGCATTAGGAAACAGACTGAGAAACCAGAGTAAAATTTTCTCCTGCAACACTTTCCCTTTGAGCTAGATGAACGAACGTCTCTCCACATGCTCAGTTCTGAGAGATAAGTGTGTGTGAAAGCCGTCCTTCACCTAGCTTGTTGGGGACACAAAGTTTCTATAAAGTTGCAAACTACTCTCCATAAATATATATGGGGAAGTACTAGCTCCAATTTGGTTTTACAGTGAAAACTGCAGGAATTTGAAACCGGAACTTGGAAACAGACTGTGAAACCAGTGTAAAAGTTTCACCTGCAAACCGTTCGTTTTGTGCTAGATGAAGGAACGTCTGTCCACATGCTCAGTTCTGAGAAATAAGTGTGTGTGAAAACCTTCCTTCACCTAGCTTGTTGGGAATACAAAGATTTATACAGTTGCAAACAACACTCCATTCATATATATGGGATGTACTAGTTCCAACACGGTTTTACCCTGAAAACTGCAGGAACTTCAAATCACCACTAGGAAACATACTGAGAAACCAGAGTAAATGTTTCCCTGCAACCCGTTCCATTCGTGCTAGATGAACGAAAGTCTCTCCACATGCTCAGTTCTGAGAGATAAGTGTCTGTGAAAGCCGTCCTTCACCAAACTTGCTGGGAACTCAAAGTTTCCATACAGATGCAAACTACACTCCAAACACATATATGGGGAGGTACTAGATCCAACTCTGTTTTACAGTGAAAACTGCAGGAATTTCAACCCGGTACTTAGAAACAGAATGAGAAACCAGAGAAAAAGATTCCCCTGCAACCTGTTCCTTTTGTGCTATATAAATGAACGTCTCTCCACATGCTCATTTCTGATAGAGATGTGTCTGTGAAAGCCTTCCTTCACATAACTTGTTGGGAATACAAAGATTTATAGAGTTGCAAACAACACTCCATTCATATATATGGGGATGTACTAGTTCCAACACGGTTTTACACTGAAAACTGAAGGAACTTCAAATCATCACTGGGAAACATACTGAGAAACCAGAGTAAATGTTTCCCTGCAACCGGTTCCCTTTGTGCTAGATGAACGAACGTCTCTCCACATTCTCAGTTCTGAGAGATAATTGTGTGTGTAAGCCGTCCTTAACCTAGCTTGTTGGGAACTCAAAATTTATATACAGTTGCAAACTACAATCCAAACACATATATGGGGAGGTACTAGATCCAAATCGGTTTTACGGTGAAAACTGCAGGAACTTGAAACCGGCACTTAGAAACAGACTGAGAAACCAGAGAAAAAGATTCTCCTGCAAACATTTCCTTTTGTGCTAGATAAACGAACGTCTCTCCACATGCTCAGTTCTGATAAATATGTGTGTGTGAAAGCCGTCCTTCACATAGCTTGTTGGAACACAATGTTTCTATACAGTTGCAAATTACTCTCCATAGATATATATGAGGTGGTACTAGCTCCAACTCGGTTTTACAGTGAAAACTGCAGGAACATCAAACCGGCACTAGGAAACACACTGAGAAACCTGAGTAATAGTTTCCCCTGCAACCCGTTCCCTTTGTGCTAGTTGAACGAACGTCTCTCCACATGCTCAGTTCTGAGAGATAAGTGTGTGTGAAAGCCGTCCTTCAACTAGCTTGTTGGGAACACAAAGTTTCTATACAGTTGCAAACTACTCTCCATACATATATATGGGTTGGTACTAGCTCCAACTCGGTTTTACAGTGAAAACTGCAGGAACTTCAAACCGGCACTAGGAAACACACTGAGAAACCTGAGTAAAAGTTTCTCCTGCAAACCGTTCCCTTTGTGCTAGATGAACGAACGTCTCTCCACATGCTCAGTTCTGAGAGATATGTGTGTGTGAAAGCCGTCCATCACATAGCTTGTTGGAACACAAAGTTTCTATAAAGTTGCAAATTACACTCCATACATATATATGGGGGAGGTACTAGCTTCAACTCGGTTTTAAAGTGAAAACTGCAGGGACTTCAAACCGGCACTCTGAAACCCACTGAGAAAACTGAGTAAAAGTTTATACTGCAACCAGTTCCCTTTGTGCTAGATGAAAGAACGACTCTCCACATGCTCAGTTCTGACAGATTAGTGTGTGTGAAAGCCGTCCTTCACCTAGCTTGTTGGGATCACAATGTTTCTATACATTTTCAAACTACTCTCCATACATATATATGGGGAGGTACTAGCTCCAACTCGGTTTTACAGTGAAAACTGCAGGAACTTCAAAACGGCACTTGGAAAAAGACTGAGAAAGCAGAGTAAATGTTTCTCCTGCAAACGGTTCCCTTTGTGTTAGATGAACGAACGTCTCTCCACATGCTCAGTTCTGAGAGATATGTGTGTGTGATAGCCGCCCTTCACCTAGCTTTTTGGGATCACAAAGTTTCTATACAGTTGCAAACTACTCTCCATACATATATATGGGGAGGTACAAGCTCCAACACGGTTTTACACAGAAAACTGCAGGAACTTCAAATCAGCCCTTGAAAACAGACTGAGAAACTGAGTAAAAGTTTCTACTGCAATCCATTCGCTTTGTGCTAGATGAACGAAAGTTTCTCCACATGCTCTCTTCTGAGAAATAATTGTATGTTAAAGCCTTCCTTCACCTATCTTGTTGGGAATACAAAGTTTTTATACAGTTGCAAACAACACTCCATTCATATATATGGGGAGGTACTAGGTCCAACACGGTTTTACACTGAAAACTGCAGGAAATTCAAATCACCACTAGGAAACATACTGAGAAACCAGAGTAAAAGCTTCCCTGCAAACTGTTCCCTTTGTGCTAGATGAACGAAATTCTCTCCACATGCTCAGTTCTGAGAGATAATTGTGTGTGAAAGCGGTCTTTCACCTAGTTTGTTGGGAACTCAAAGTTTCTATAAAGTTGCAAACTACAATGCAAACACATATATGGGGAGGTACTAGATCCAACACGATTTTACAATGAAAACTGCAGGATTTTCAAACAGGCACTAGGAAACACATTGAGAAACCATAGTATAAGTTTCTCTTGCATTCCGTTCCTTTTGTGCTAGATGATCGAACATCTCTCCACATGCTCAGTTCTGAGAGATAAGTGTGTGTGAAAGCCGTAATTCACCTACGTTGTTGGGAACACAAAGTTTCTATACATTTGCAAAATACTCTCTATACATAAATATTGGGAGGTACTAGCTCCAAGTCGATTTTACATTGAAAACTGCAGGAACTTCAAACCGGCACTTAGAAACAGACTGAGAAACCAGACAAAAAGATTCTCCTGCAAACTTTTCCTTTTCTGTTAGATAAACGAACGTCTCTCCACATGCTCAGTTCTCATAGATATGTGTGTGTTAAAGCCTTCCTTCACATAGCTTGTTGGAACACAAAGTTTCTATAAAGTTGCAAATTACACTCCATACATATATATGGGGGAGGTACTAGCTTCAACTCGGTTTTAAAGTGAAAACTGCAGGGACTTCAAACCGGCACTCTGAAACACACTGAGAAAACTGAGTAAAAGTTTATACTTCAACCAGTTCCCTTTGTGCTAGATGAAAGAACGACTCTCCACATGCTCAGTTCTGACAGATTAGTGTGTGTGAAAGCCGTCCTTCACCTAGCTTGTTGGGAACTCAATGTTTCTATACAGTTGCAAAATACTCTCCATACATATATATAGGGAGGTAGTAGCTCCAACTCGGTTTTTCAGTGAAAACTGCAGGAACTTCAAAACGGCACTTGGAAAAAGACTGAGAAAGCAGAGTAAATGTTTCTCCTGCAAACTGTTCCCTTTGTGTTAGATGAACGAACGTCTCTCCACATGCTCAGTTCTGAGAGATATGTGTGTGTGATAGCCGCCCTTCACCTAGCTTTTTGGGATCACAAAGTTTCTATACAGTTGCAAACTACTCTCCATACATATATATGGGGAGGTACAAGCTCCAACACGGTTTTACACAGAAAACTGCAGGAACTTCAAATCAGCCCTTGAAAACAGACTGAGAAACTGAGTAAAAGTTTCTACTGCAATCCATTCGCTTTGTGCTAGATGAACGAACGTTTCTCCACATGCTCTCTTCTGAGAAATAATTGTAAGTTAAAGCCTTCCTTCACCTATCTTGTTGGGAATACAAAGTTTTTATACAGTTGCAAACAACACTCCATTCATATATATGGGGAGGTACTAGCTCCAACACGGTTTTACACTGAAAACTGAAGGAACTACAAATCACCACTAGGAAACATACTGAGAAACCAGAGTAAATGCTTCCCTGCAACCCGTTCAATTTGTGCTAGATGAACGAACGTCTCTCCACATACTCAGTTCTGAGAGATAATTTTGTGTGAAAGCAGTCCTTCACCTTGCTTGTTGGGAACTCAAAGTTTCTATACAGTTGCAAACTACACTCCAAACACATATATGGGAAGGTACAAGATCCAACACGATTTTACAATGAAAACTGCAGGATTTTCAAACAGGCACTAGGAAACACACTGAGAAACTTTAGTATAAGTTTCTCTTGCATTCCGTTCCTTTTGTGCTAGATGAAGGAACGTCTCTCCACATGTTCAGTATTGAGAGATAAGTGTGTGTGAAAGCCGTCCTTCACCTAGCATTTTGGGAACAAACAGTTTCTATACAATTGCAAACTACTCTCCATACATATATATGGGGAGGTACTAGCTCCAACTCGGTTTTACATTGAAAACTGCAGGAACGTCAAACCGCCACTAGGAAACACACTGAGAAACCTGGGTAAAAGTTACCCTGCAAACCGTTCCTTTGTGCTTCATGAACGAACGTCTCTCCAAATGCTCAGTTCTGAGAGATAAGTGTGTGTGAAAGCCGTCCTTCAACTAGCTTGTTGGGAACACAAAGTTTCTATACAGTTACAAATTAAACACCATACGTATATATGAGGAGGTACTAGATCCAACTCGGTTTTACAGTGAAAACTGCAGGGATATCAACCCGGCACTAGGAAACAGACTGAGAAACCAGAGTAAAAGTTTCCCCTGCAACCCGTTCCCTTTGAGCTAGATGAATGAACGTCTCTCCACATGCTCAGTTCTGAGAGATAAGTGTGTTTGAAAGCCGTCCTTCTCCTAGCTTTTTGGGAACACAAAATTTCTATAAATTTGCAAACAACTCTCCATACATATATACGGGGTGGTACTAGCTCGAACTCTGTTTTACAGTGAAATCTGCAGGAACTTCAAACCTGCACTAGGATACACACTGAGAGAACTGAGTAAAAGTTTCCCTGCAACCCGTTCCTTTTGTGCTAGTTGAAAGAACGTCTCTCCACATGCTCAGTTCTGAGAGATAAGTGTGTGTGAAAGACAAACTTCACCTAGCTGGTTGGGAACACGAAGATTCTATACACTTGCAAACTACCCTCCATACATATATATGACGAGGTACTAGCTCCAACTCGGTTTTACAGTGAAAACTGCAGGAACTTCAAACCGGCACTAGGAAACAGACTGAGAAACCTCAGTAAAAGTTTCTCCTGCAACCCGTTCCTTTTGTGCTAGATGAACGAACCTCTCTCCACATGCTCAGTTCTGAGAGATATGTGTGTGTGAAAGCCGTCATCCACCTAGCTTGTTGGGAACACAATGTTTCTATAAATTTGCAACCTACTATCCATACATATATACGGGGAGGTATTAGCTTCAACTCGATTTTAAAGTGAAAACTGCAGGGAATTCAAACCGGCACTATGAAACACACTGAGAAAACTGAGTAAAAGTTTCTACTGCAAACAGTTCTCTTTGTGCTAGAAGAACGAACGTCTCTCCACATGCTCAGTTCTGAAAGATAATTGTGTGTGAAAGCCGTCATTCACCTAGCTTGTTGGGAACACAAAGTTTGTATACAGTTGCAAACTACTCTCCTTACATATGTATGGGGAGGTAGTAGCTCCAACTCGGTTTTACAGTGAAAACTGAAGGAACTTCACACCTGCACTAGGATACACACTGAGAAAACTGAGTAAAAGTTTCTCCTACAACCCGTTCCCTTTGTGCTAGTTGAACGAACGTCTCTCCACATGCTCAGTCCTGAGAGATAAGTGTGTGTGATAGTCGCACTTCACCTAGCTTGTTGGGATCACAAAGTTTCTATACAGTTGCAAACTACTCTCCATACATATATATGGGGAGGTACTAGCTCCAACTCGATTTTACATTGAATACTGCAGGAACGTCAAACCGCAACTAGGAAACACACTGAGAAACCTGGGTAAAAGTTTCCCTGCAACCCGTTCTTTTGTGCTTCATGAACGAACGTCTCTCCAAATGCTCAGTTCTGAGAGATATGTGTGTGTGAAAGCCGTCCTTCAACTAGCTTGTTGGGAACACAAAGTTTCTATACAGTTGCAAACTACACTCCATACGTATATATAAGGAGGTACTAGATCCAACTCGGTTTTACAGTGAAAACTGCAGGGAATCGAAACCGAAACTATGAAACACACTGAGAAACTTAGTAAAAGTTTCTTCTGCAACCCGTTCCACTTGTTCTAGATGAACGAACTTCTCTCCACATGCTCAGGTATGAGAGATAAGTGGGTGTGAATCCCTTCCTTCACCTAGCTTGTTGGGAACACAAAGTTTCTTTACAGATGCTAACTACTCTCCTTACATATATATGTGTAGGTACTAGCTCCAACTCGGTTTTACAGTGAAAACTGCAGGAACTTCAAACCGGCACTTGGAAACAGACTGAGAAACCAGAGTAAATGTTTCTCCTGCAAACTTTTCCCTTTGTGCTGGATGAACGAAAGTCTCTCCACATTCTCAGTTCTGAGAGATAAGTGGGTGTGAAAGCCGTCCTTCACCTAGCTTGTTGGGAACACAAAGTTTCTATAAATTTGCAAATTACTCTCCATACATATATATGGGGAGGTACTAGCTCCAACACTGTTTTACAGTGAAAACTGAAGGAACTTGAAACCGGCACTTGGAAACAGACTGAGAAACTAGAGAAAAAATTTCTCTTGCAACCTGTTCTTTTTGTGCCTGATAAAAGAACTTCTCTGCACTTGCTCAATTCTGAGAGATATGAGTTTGTGAAAGCCGTCCTTCACTTGGTTGTTTGAAACACAAAGTTTCAATACAGTTGCAAACTACACTAGATACATATATATGGAGAGGTTACTAGCTCCAACTTGGTTTTACAGTGAAAAATGCAGGAATTTCAAACCGGAACTAGGAAAAAGACTGAGAAACCAGTGTAAAAGTTTCTCCTGCAACCTGTTCCTTTTGAGCTAGATGAACGAACGTCTCTCCACATGCTCAGTTCTGAGAGATAAGTGTGTGTGAAAGCCGTCCTTCACCTAGCTTGTTGGGAACACAAAGTTTCCATAAAGTTGCAAACTACTCTCCATATATATATACGGGTAGGTACTAGGTCCAACTCAGTTTTACAGTGAAAAATGAAGGAACTTGAAACAGGCACTTTTAAACAGACTGAGAAACCAGAGAAAAAGTTTCTCCTGCATCCTGTTCCTTTTGTGCTAAATGAACGAACGTCTCTCCACATGCTCAGTTCTGATAGATATGTGTGTGTGAAAGCCGCATTTCACATAGCATGTTGGAACACAAAGTTTCTATACAATTGCAAACTACACTCCAAACATATATATGGGGAGGTACTAGCTCCAACTCGGTTTTACAGTGATAAATGCAGGAACGTCAACCCGGCACTAGGAAACACACTGAGAATCCTGAGTAAAAGTTTCTCCTGCAACACTTTCCCTTTGAGCTAGATGAACGAACGTCTCTCCACATGCTCAGTTCTGAGAGATAAGTGTGTGTGAAAGCCGTCCTTCACCTAGCTTGTTGGGAACACATAGTTTCTATATAGTTGTAAACTACTCTCCATACATATATACGGGGAGTTACAAGCTCCAACTCATTTTACAGTGAAAACTGAAGGAATATGAAAACGGCACTTTGAAACAGACTGAGAAACCAGAAAATAAGATTCTCCTGCAAACCGTCCCCTTTGGCTAGGTGAACAAACGTCTCTCCACATGCTCAGTTCTGAGAAATAAGTGTGTGTGAAAGCCGTCATTCACCTAGATTGTTGGGAACAGACAGTTTCTATACAGTTGGAAAGTACTCTCCATACATATATATGAGGAGGTACTAGATCCAACTCGGTTTTTTCATTGAAAACTGCAGGAACTTCAAACCGGTACTTGGAAACAGACTGAGAAACCAGAGTAAATGTTCTCCTGCAAACTATTCACTTTGTGTTAGATGAAGGAACGTCTCTCCACATGCTCAGTTCAGAGAGATAAGTGTGTGTGGAAGCCGTCCTTCACCTAGCTTGCAGGGAACTCAAAGTTTCTATACAATTGAAAACTACACTCCAAACACATATATGGGGAGGTAGTAGATCCAACTCTGTTTTACGGTGAAAACTGCAGGAATTTCAAACCGGCACTTAGAAACAGACTGAGAAACCAGAGAAAAATTTTTCCTGCAACCTTTTCCTTTTGTGCTATATAAACGAACGTCTCTCCACATGCTCAGTTCTGAGAGATATGTGTGTTTGAAAGTCGTCCTTCACCTAGCATGTTGGGAACAGACAGTTTCTATACAGTTGCAAACTACTCTCCATACATATATATGGGGAGGTACTAGCTCCAACTCGGTTTACAGTGAAAACTGCAGGAACTTTAAACCGGCACTTGGAATCAGACTGAGAAAACTGAGTAAAAGTTTCTCCTGCAACACGTTCCCTTTGTGCTAGATGAACGAACCTCTCTCCACATGCTCAGTTTTGAGAGATAAGTGTGTGTGATAGCCGTCCTTCACCTAGCTTGTTGGGAACAAACAGTTTCTATACAATTGCAAACTACTCTCCATACATATATATGGGGAGGTACTAGCTCCAACTCGGTTTTACATTGAAAACTGCAGGAACGTCAAACCGCCACTAGGAAACACACTGAGAAACCTGGGTAAAAGTTACCCTGCAAACCGTTCCTTTGTGCTTCATGAACGAACGTCTCTCCAAATGCTCAGTTCTGAGAGATAAGTGTGTGTGAAAGCCGTCCTTCAACTAGCTTGTTGGGAACACAAAGTTTCTATACAGTTACAAATTAAACACCATACGTATATATGAGGAGGTACTAGATCCAACTCGGTTTTACAGTGAAAACTGCAGGGATATCAACCCGGCACTAGGAAACAGACTGAGAAACCAGAGTAAAAGTTTCCCCTGCAACCCGTTCCCTTTGAGCTAGATGAATGAACGTCTCTCCACATGCTCAGTTCTGAGAGATAAGTGTGTTTGAAAGCCGTCCTTCTCCTAGCTTTTTGGGAACACAAAATTTCTATAAATTTGCAAACAACTCTCCATACATATATACGGGGTGGTACTAGCTCGAACTCTGTTTTACAGTGAAATCTGCAGGAACTTCAAACCTGCACTAGGATACACACTGAGAGAACTGAGTAAAAGTTTCCCTGCAACCCGTTCCTTTTGTGCTAGTTGAAAGAACGTCTCTCCACATGCTCAGTTCTGAGAGATAAGTGTGTGTGAAAGACAAACTTCACCTAGCTGGTTGGGAACACGAAGATTCTATACACTTGCAAACTACCCTCCATACATATATATGACGAGGTACTAGCTCCAACTCGGTTTTACAGTGAAAACTGCAGGAACTTCAAACCGGCACTAGGAAACAGACTGAGAAACCTCAGTAAAAGTTTCTCCTGCAACCCGTTCCTTTTGTGCTAGATGAACGAACCTCTCTCCACATGCTCAGTTCTGAGAGATATGTGTGTGTGAAAGCCGTCATCCACCTAGCTTGTTGGGAACACAATGTTTCTATAAATTTGCAACCTACTATCCATACATATATACGGGGAGGTATTAGCTTCAACTCGATTTTAAAGTGAAAACTGCAGGGAATTCAAACCGGCACTATGAAACACACTGAGAAAACTGAGTAAAAGTTTCTACTGCAAACAGTTCTCTTTGTGCTAGAAGAACGAACGTCTCTCCACATGCTCAGTTCTGAAAGATAATTGTGTGTGAAAGCCGTCATTCACCTAGCTTGTTGGGAACACAAAGTTTGTATACAGTTGCAAACTACTCTCCTTACATATGTATGGGGAGGTAGTAGCTCCAACTCGGTTTTACAGTGAAAACTGAAGGAACTTCAAACCTGCACTAGGATACACACTGAGAAAACTGAGTAAAAGTTTCTCCTACAACCCGTTCCCTTTGTGCTAGTTGAACGAACGTCTCTCCACATGCTCAGTCCTGAGAGATAAGTGTGTGTGATAGTCGCACTTCACCTAGCTTGTTGGGATCACAAAGTTTCTATACAGTTGCAAACTACTCTCCATACATATATATAAGGAGGTACTAGCTCCAACTCGATTTTACATTGAATACTGCAGGAACGTCAAACCGCAACTAGGAAACACACTGAGAAACCTGGGTAAAAGTTTCCCTGCAACCCGTTCTTTTGTGCTTCATGAACGAACGTCTCTCCAAATGCTCAGTTCTGAGAGATATGTGTGTGTGAAAGCCGTCCTTCAACTAGCTTGTTGGGAACACAAAGTTTCTATACAGTTGCAAACTACACTCCATACGTATATATAAGGAGGTACTAGATCCAACTCGGTTTTACAGTGAAAACTGCAGGGAATCGAAACCGAAACTATGAAACACACTGAGAAACTTAGTAAAAGTTTCTTCTGCAACCCGTTCCACTTGTTCTAGATGAACGAACTTCTCTCCACATGCTCAGGTATGAGAGATAAGTGGGTGTGAATCCCTTCCTTCACCTAGCTTGTTGGGAACACAAAGTTTCTTTACAGATGCTAACTACTCTCCTTACATATATATGTGTAGGTACTAGCTCCAACTCGGTTTTACAGTGAAAACTGCAGGAACTTCAAACCGGCACTTGGAAACAGACTGAGAAACCAGAGTAAATGTTTCTCCTGCAAACTTTTCCCTTTGTGCTGGATGAACGAAAGTCTCTCCACATTCTCAGTTCTGAGAGATAAGTGGGTGTGAAAGCCGTCCTTCACCTAGCTTGTTGGGAACACAAAGTTTCTATAAATTTGCAAATTACTCTCCATACATATATATGGGGAGGTACTAGCTCCAACACTGTTTTACAGTGAAAACTGAAGGAACTTGAAACCGGCACTTGGAAACAGACTGAGAAACTAGAGAAAAAATTTCTCTTGCAACCTGTTCTTTTTGTGCCTGATAAAAGAACTTCTCTGCACTTGCTCAATTCTGAGAGATATGAGTTTGTGAAAGCCGTCCTTCACTTGGTTGTTTGAAACACAAAGTTTCAATACAGTTGCAAACTACACTAGATACATATATATGGAGAGGTTACTAGCTCCAACTTGGTTTTACAGTGAAAAATGCAGGAATTTCAAACCGGCACTAGGAAAAAGACTGAGAAACCAGTGTAAAAGTTTCTCCTGCAACCTGTTCCTTTTGAGCTAGATGAACGAACGTCTCTCCACATGCTCAGTTCTGAGAGATAAGTGTGTGTGAAAGCCGTCCTTCACCTAGCTTGTTGGGAACACAAAGTTTCCATAAAGTTGCAAACTACTCTCCATATATATATACGGGTAGGTACTAGGTCCAACTCAGTTTTACAGTGAAAAATGAAGGAACTTGAAACAGGCACTTTTAAACAGACTGAGAAACCAGAGAAAAAGTTTCTCCTGCATCCTGTTCCTTTTGTGCTAAATGAACGAACGTCTCTCCACATGCTCAGTTCTGATAGATATGTGTGTGTGAAAGCCGCATTTCACATAGCATGTTGGAACACAAAGTTTCTATACAATTGCAAACTACACTCCAAACATATATATGGGGAGGTACTAGCTCCAACTCGGTTTTACAGTGATAAATGCAGGAACGTCAACCCGGCACTAGGAAACACACTGAGAATCCTGAGTAAAAGTTTCTCCTGCAACACTTTCCCTTTGAGCTAGATGAACGAACGTCTCTCCACATGCTCAGTTCTGAGAGATAAGTGTGTGTGAAAGCCGTCCTTCACCTAGCTTGTTGGGAACACATAGTTTCTATATAGTTGTAAACTACTCTCCATACATATATACGGGGAGTTACAAGCTCCAACTCATTTTACAGTGAAAACTGAAGGAATATGAAAACGGCACTTTGAAACAGACTGAGAAACCAGAAAATAAGATTCTCCTGCAAACCGTTCCCTTTGGCTAGGTGAACAAACGTCTCTCCACATGCTCAGTTCTGAGAAATAAGTGTGTGTGAAAGCCGTCATTCACCTAGCTTGTTGGGAACAGACAGTTTCTATACAGTTGGAAAGTACTCTCCATACATATATATGAGGAGGTACTAGATCCAACTCGGTTTTTTCATTGAAAACTGCAGGAACTTCAAACCGGTACTTGGAAACAGACTGAGAAACCAGAGTAAATGTTCTCCTGCAAACTATTCACTTTGTGTTAGATGAAGGAACGTCTCTCCACATGCTCAGTTCAGAGAGATAAGTGTGTGTGGAAGCCGTCCTTCACCTAGCTTGCAGGGAACTCAAAGTTTCTATACAATTGAAAACTACACTCCAAACACATATATGGGGAGGTAGTAGATCCAACTCTGTTTTACGGTGAAAACTGCAGGAATTTCAAACCGGCACTTAGAAACAGACTGAGAAACCAGAGAAAAATTTTTCCTGCAACCTTTTCCTTTTGTGCTATATAAACGAACGTCTCTCCACATGCTCAGTTCTGAGAGATATGTGTGTTTGAAAGTCGTCCTTCATCTAGCATGTTGGGAACAGACAGTTTCTATACAGTTGCAAACTACTCTCCATACATATATATGGGGAGGTACTAGCTCCAACTCGGTTTACAGTGAAAACTGCAGGAACTTTAAACCGGCACTTGGAATCAGACTGAGAAAACTGAGTAAAAGTTTCTCCTGCAACACGTTCCCTTTGTGCTAGATGAACGAACCTCTCTCCACATGCTCAGTTTTGAGAGATAAGTGTGTGTGATAGCCGTCCTTCACCTAGCTTGTTGGGAACAGACAGTTTCTATACAGTTGCAAACTACTCTCCATACATATATATGGGGAGGTACTAGCTCCAACTCGGTTTTACATTGAAAACTGCAGGAACTTCAAACTGGCACTAGGAAACAGACGGAGAAACCAGAGTAAATGTTCTCCTGCAAACTTTTCCCTTTGTGTTAGATGAACGAAAGTCTTTCCACATGCTCAGTTCTGAGAGATAAGTGTGTGTGAAAGCCGTCCTTCACCTAGCTTGTTGGGGACTCAAAGTTTCTATACAGTTGCAAACTACACTCCAAACACATATACGGGGAGGTACTAGCTCCAACTCTGTTTTACAGTGAAAACTGAAGGAACATGAAACCGGCTCTTGGAAACAGACTGAGAAATCAGAGTAAATGTTTCTCCGGCAAACTGTTCCTTTTGTGCTAGATGAATGTACGTCTCTCCACTTGCTCAGTTCTTAGTGATAACTGTGTGTGAAAGCCGTCCTTCACCTAGCTTGTTTTGAACTCAAAGTGTCTATACATTTGCAAACTACACTAGATACATATTTATGGAGTGGTACAAGCTCCAACTTGGTTTTACATTGAAAACTGCAGGAACTTCAATACGGCACTAGGAAACACACTAAGAAATCTGAGTAAAAGATTCTCCTGCAACCCGTTCCCTTTGTGCTTAATGAACGAACGTCTCTCCACATGCTCAGTTCTGAGAGATAAGTGTGTTTGAAAGCCATCCTTCACCTAGCTTTTTGGGAACACAAATTTTCTATAAATTTGCAAATTACTCTCCATACATATATACGGGGTGGTACTAGATCCAAAACGGTTTTACAGTGAAAACTGCAGGAAATTCAAACCGACACTAGGAAACACACTGAGAAACCAGAGTAAAAGTTTCTCCTGCAACACGTTCCCTTTGTGCTAGATGAACGAACGTCTCTCCACATGTTCAGTTCTTAAATATAATGTGTGTGAAAGCCGTCCTTCAACTAGCTTGTTGGGAACACAAAGTTTCTATACATTTGCAAACTACACTACATAAATATATATGGGGAGGTACGAGCTCCAACTCGCTTTTACAGTGAAAACTGCAGGAACTTTAAACCGGCACTTGGAATCAGACTGAGAAAACTGAGTAAAAGTTTCTCCTGCAACACGTTCCCTTTGTGCTAGATGAACGAACCTCTCTCCACATGCTCAGGTCTGAGAGATAAGTGTGTGTGAAACCCTTCCTTCACCTAGCTTGTTGGGAACACAAAGTTTCTATACAGTTGCTAACTACTCCCCTTACATATATATGGGGAGGTACTAGCTCCAACTCGGTTTTACAGTGAAAACTGAAGGAATTTCAAACCGGCACTTGGAAACACACTGAGAAACTAGAGAAAAAGTTTCTCTTGCAACCTGTTCTTTTTGTGCCTGATAAAAGAACTTCTCTGCACTTGCTCAGTTCTGAGAGATATGAGTGTGTGAAAGCCGACCTTCACTTGGTTGTTTGAAACACAAAATTTCAATACAGTTGCAAACTACACTACAGACATATATATGGAGAGGTACTAGCTCCAACTTGGTTTTACAGTGAAAAATGCAGGAACTTCAAACCGGCACTAGGAAAAAGACTGAGAAACCAGTGTAAAAGTTTATCCTTCAACCTGTTCCTTTTGAGCTAGATGAACGAACGTCTCTCCACATGCTCAGTTCTGAGAGATAAGTGTGTGTGAAAGCCGTCCTTCACCTAGCTTTTTGGGAACAGACAGATTCTATATACTTGCAAACTACTCTACACACATATATATGTGGAGGTACTAGCTCCAACTCGGTTTTACAGTGAAAACTGCAGGAACTTCAAACCGGCATTAGGAAACAGACTGAGAAACCAGAGTAAAATTTTCTCCTGCAACACTTTCCCTTTGAGCTAGATGAACGAACGTCTCTCCACATGCTCAGTTCTGAGAGATAAGTGTGTGTGAAAGCCGTCCTTCACCTAGCTTGTTGGGGACACAAAGTTTCTATAAAGTTGCAAACTACTCTCCATAAATATATATGGGGAGGTACTAGCTCCAATTTGGTTTTACAGTGAAAACTGCAGGAATTTGAAACCGGAACTTGGAAACAGACTGTGAAACCAGTGTAAAAGTTTCACCTGCAAACCGTTCGTTTTGTGCTAGATGAAGGAACGTCTGTCCACATGCTCAGTTCTGAGAAATAAGTGTGTGTGAAAACCTTCCTTCACCTAGCTTGTTGGGAATACAAAGATTTATACAGTTGCAAACAACACTCCATTCATATATATGGGATGTACTAGTTCCAACACGGTTTTACCCTGAAAACTGCAGGAACTTCAAATCACCACTAGGAAACATACTGAGAAACCAGAGTAAATGTTTCCCTGCAACCCGTTCCATTCGTGCTAGATGAACGAAAGTCTCTCCACATGCTCAGTTCTGAGAGATAAGTGTCTGTGAAAGCCGTCCTTCACCAAACTTGCTGGGAACTCAAAGTTTCCATACAGATGCAAACTACACTCCAAACACATATATGGGGAGGTACTAGATCCAACTCTGTTTTACAGTGAAAACTGCAGGAATTTCAACCCGGTACTTAGAAACAGAATGAGAAACCAGAGAAAAAGATTCCCCTGCAACCTGTTCCTTTTGTGCTATATAAATGAACGTCTCTCCACATGCTCATTTCTGATAGAGATGTGTGTGTGAAAGCCTTCCTTCACATAACTTGTTGGGAATACAAAGATTTATAGAGTTGCAAACAACACTCCATTCATATATATGGGGATGTACTAGTTCCAACACGGTTTTACACTGAAAACTGAAGGAACTTCAAATCATCACTGGGAAACATACTGAGAAACCAGAGTAAATGTTTCACTGCAACCGGTTCCCTTTGTGCTAGATGAACGAACGTCTCTCCACATTCTCAGTTCTGAGAGATAATTGTGTGTGTAAGCCGTCCTTAACCTAGCTTGTTGGGAACTCAAAATTTATATACAGTTGCAAACTACAATCCAAACACATATATGGGGAGGTACTAGATCCAAATCGGTTTTACGGTGAAAACTGCAGGAACTTGAAACCGGCACTTAGAAACAGACTGAGAAACCAGAGAAAAAGATTCTCCTGCAAACATTTCCTTTTGTGCTAGATAAACGAACGTCTCTCCACATGCTCAGTTCTGATAAATATGTGTGTGTGAAAGCCGTCCTTCACATAGCTTGTTGGAACACAATGTTTCTATACAGTTGCAAATTACTCTCCATAGATATATATGAGGTGGTACTAGCTCCAACTCGGTTTTACAGTGAAAACTGCAGGAACATCAAACCGGCACTAGGAAACACACTGAGAAACCTGAGTAATAGTTTCCCCTGCAACCCGTTCCCTTTGTGCTAGTTGAACGAACGTCTCTCCACATGCTCAGTTCTGAGAGATAAGTGTGTGTGAAAGCCGTCCTTCAACTAGCTTGTTGGGAACACAAAGTTTCTATAAAGTTGCAAACTACTCTCCATACATATATATGGGTTGGTACTAGCTCCAACTCGGTTTTACAGTGAAAACTGCAGGAACTTCAAACCGGCACTAGGAAACACACTGAGAAACCTGAGTAAAAGTTTCTCCTGCAAACCGTTCCCTTTGTGCTAGATGAACGAACGTCTCTCCACATGCTCAGTTCTGAGAGATATGTGTGTGTGAAAGCCGTCCATCACATAGCTTGTTGGAACACAAAGTTTCTATAAAGTTGCAAATTACACTCCATACATATATATGGGGGAGGTACTAGCTTCAACTCGGTTTTAAAGTGAAAACTGCAGGGACTTCAAACCGGCACTCTGAAACACACTGAGAAAACTGAGTAAAAGTTTATACTGCAACCAGTTCCCTTTGTGCTAGATGAAAGAACGACTCTCCACATGCTCAGTTCTGACAGATTAGTGTGTGTGAAAGCCGTCCTTCACCTAGCTTGTTGGGATCACAAAGTTTCTATACATTTTCAAACTACTCTCCATACATATATATGGGGAGGTACTAGCTCCAACTCGGTTTTACAGTGAAAACTGCAGGAACTTCAAAACGGCACTTGGAAAAAGACTGAGAAAGCAGAGTAAATGTTTCTCCTGCAAACGGTTCCCTTTGTGTTAGATGAACGAACGTCTCTCCACATGCTCAGTTCTGAGAGATATGTGTGTGTGATAGCCGCCCTTCACCTAGCTTTTTGGGATCACAAAGTTTCTATACAGTTGCAAACTACTCTCCATACATATATATGGGGAGGTACAAGCTCCAACACGGTTTTACACAGAAAACTGCAGGAACTTCAAATCAGCCCTTGAAAACAGACTGAGAAACTGAGTAAAAGTTTCTACTGCAATCCATTCGCTTTGTGCTAGATGAACGAAAGTTTCTCCACATGCTCTCTTCTGAGAAATAATTGTATGTTAAAGCCTTCCTTCACCTATCTTGTTGGGAATACAAAGTTTTTATACAGTTGCAAACAACACTCCATTCATATATATGGGGAGGTACTAGGTCCAACACGGTTTTACACTGAAAACTGCAGGAAATTCAAATCACCACTAGGAAACATACTGAGAAACCAGAGTAAAAGCTTCCCTGCAAACTGTTCCCTTTGTGCTAGATGAACGAAATTCTCTCCACATGCTCAGTTCTGAGAGATAATTGTGTGTGAAAGCGGTCTTTCACCTAGCTTGTTGGGAACTCAAAGTTTCTATAAAGTTGCAAACTACAATGCAAACACATATATGGGGAGGTACTAGATCCAACTCGATTTTACAATGAAAACTGCAGGATTTTCAAACAGGCACTAGGAAACACACTGAGAAACCATAGTATAAGTTTCTCTTGCATTCCGTTCCTTTTGTGCTAGATGATCGAACGTCTCTCCACATGCTCAGTTCTGAGAGATAAGTGTGTGTGAAAGCCGTAATTCACCTACGTTGTTGGGAACACAAAGTTTCTATACATTTGCAAAATACTCTCTATACATAAATATTGGGAGGTACTAGCTCCAAGTCGATTTTACATTGAAAACTGCAGGAACTTCAAACCGGCACTTAGAAACAGACTGAGAAACCAGACAAAAAGATTCTCCTGCAAACTTTTCCTTTTCTGTTAGATAAACGAACGTCTCTCCACATGCTCAGTTCTCATAGATATGTGTGTGTTAAAGCCTTCCTTCACATAGCTTGTTGGAACACAAAGTTTCTATAAAGTTGCAAATTACACTCCATACATATATATGGGGGAGGTACTAGCTTCAACTCGGTTTTAAAGTGAAAACTGCAGGGACTTCAAACCGGCACTCTGAAACACACTGAGAAAACTGAGTAAAAGTTTATACTTCAACCAGTTCCCTTTGTGCTAGATGAAAGAACGACTCTCCACATGCTCAGTTCTGACAGATTAGTGTGTGTGAAAGCCGTCCTTCACCTAGCTTGTTGGGAACTCAATGTTTCTATACAGTTGCAAAATACTCTCCATACATATATATAGGGAGGTAGTAGCTCCAACTCGGTTTTTCAGTGAAAACTGCAGGAACGTCAAACCGCCACTAGGAAACACACTGAGAAACCTGGGTAAAAGTTACCCTGCAAACCGTTCCTTTGTGCTTCATGAACGAACGTCTCTCCAAATGCTCAGTTCTGAGAGATATGTGTGTGTGAAAGCCGTCCTTCAACTAGCTTGTTGGGAACACAAAGTTTCTATACAGTTACAAATTAAACACCATACGTATATATGAGGAGGTACTAGATCCAACTCGGTTTTACAGTGAAAACTGCAGGGATATCAACCCGGCACTAGGAAACAGACTGAGAAACCAGAGTAAAAGTTTCCCCTGCAACCCGTTCCCTTTGAGCTAGATGAATGAACGTCTCTCCACATGCTCAGTTCTGAGAGATAAGTGTGTTTGAAAGCCGTCCTTCTCCTAGCTTTTTGGGAACACAAAATTTCTATAAATTTGCAAACAACTCTCCATACATATATACGGGGTGGTACTAGCTCGAACTCTGTTTTACAGTGAAATCTGCAGGAACTTCGAACCTGCACTAGGATACACACTGAGAGAACTGAGTAAAAGTTTCTCCTGCAACCCTTTCCTTTTGTGCTAGTTGAAAGAACGTCTCTCCACATGCTCAGTTCTGAGAGATAAGTGTGTGTGAAAGCCAAACTTCACCTAGCTGGTTGGGAACACGAAGATTCTATACACTTGCAAACTACCCTCCATACATATATATGACGAGGTACTAGCTCCAACTCGGTTTTACAGTGAAAACTGCAGGAACTTCAAACCGGCACTAGGAAACAGACTGAGAAACCTCAGTAAAAGTTTCTCCTGCAACCCGTTCCCTTTGTGCTAGATGAACGAACGTCTCTCCACATGCTCAGTTCTGAGAGATATGTGTGTGTGAAAGCCGTCATCCACCTAGCTTGTTGGGAACACAATGTTTCTATAAATTTGCAACCTACTATCCATACATATATACGGGGAGGTATTAGCTTCAACTCGATTTTAAAGTGAAAACTGCAGGGAATTCAAACCGGCACTATGAAACACACTGAGAAAACTGAGTAAAAGTTTCTACTGCAAACAGTTCTCTTTGTGCTAGAAGAACGAACGTCTGTCCACATGCTCATTTCTGAGAGATGTGTGTGTGTGAAAGCCGCCCTTAACTTAGCTTGTTTGAAACACAGTGATTCTATACATTTGCAAACTACACTAGAGACATATATATGGAGAGGTACTAGCTCCAACTTGGTTTTACAGTGAAAACTGCAGGAATTTCAAACTGGCACTTGGAAACAGACTGAGTAACCAGTGAAATATTTTCTCCTGAAAACTGTTCCTTTTGTGCTAGATAAAAGAACGTCTCTCCACATGCTCAATTCTGATAGATTAGAGTGTGTGAAAGCCGTCCTTCACCTAGCTTGTTGGGAACACAAAGTTTCTATACAGTTGCAAACTACACTCCATACATATATATGGGGTGGTACTAGATCCAATTCGTTTTTACAGTGAAAACTGCAGGGACTTCAAACCGGCACTAGAAAACAGACTGAGAAACCAGTGTAAAAGTTTCTCCTGCAACCTGTTCCATTTGAGCTAGATGAACGAACGTCTCTCCACATGCTCATTTCTGAGAGATAAGTGTGTGTGAAAGCCGTCCTTCACCTTCCTTGTAGGGAACAGAGAGTTTCTATAAAGTTGCAAACTACACTCCATACATATATATGGGGAGGTATTAGATCCAAGTCGGTTTTACAGTGAAAACTGCAGGGACTTGAAACCGACACTATGAAACATTCTGAGAAACTTAGTAAAAGTTTCTACTGCAACCCGTTCCACTTGTTCTATGTGAACGAACGTCTCTCCACATGCTCAGGTCTGAGAGATAATTGTTTGTGAAAGCCGTCCTTCACTTAGCTTGTTTGAAACACAAAGTTTCTATACATTTGCAAACTACACTAGATACATATATATGGAGAGGTACTAGCTGCAACTTGGTTTTACAGCGAAAACTGCAGGAAATTCAAACCGGCACTGTGAAACACACTGAGAAAACTGAGTAAAAGTTTCTACTGCAACCCGTTCCCTTTGTGCTAGATGAACGAACGTCTCTCCACATGCTCAGTTCTGAGAGATAAGTGTGTGTGAAAGCCGTCCTTCACCTAGCTTGTTGGGAACACAAAGTTTCCATAAAGTTGCAAACTACTCTCCATATATATATACGGGTAGGTACTAGGTCCAACTCAGTTTTACAGTGAAAAATGAATGAACTTGAAACAGGCACTTTTAAACAGACTGAGAAACCAGAGAAAAAGTTTTTCCTGCAACCTGTTACTTTTGTGCTAAATGAACGAACGACTCTCCACATGCTCAGTACTGAGATATAAGTGTGTGTGAAAGCCGTCCTTCACCTAGCATTTTGGGAACAAACAGTTTCTATACAGTTGCAAACTACTCTCCATACATATATATGGGGAGGTACTAGCTCCAACTCGGTTTTACATTGAAAACTGCAGGAACGTCAAACCGCCACTAGGAAACACACTGAGAAACCTGGGTAAATGTTTCCCTGCAAACCGTTCCTTTGTGCTTCATGAACGAACGTCTCTCCAAATGCTCAGTTCTGAGAGATATGTGTGTGTGAAAGCCGTCCTTCAACTAGCTTGTTGAGAACACAAAGTTTCTATACAGTTACAAATTAAACACCATACGTATATATGAGGAGGTACTAGATCCAACTCAGTTTTACAGTGAAAACTGCAGGGATATCAACCCGGCACTAGGAAACAGACTGAGAAACCAGAGTAAAAGTTTCCCCTGCAACCCGTTCCCTTTTAGCTAGATGAATGAACGTCTCTCCACATGCTCAGTTCTGAGAGATAAGTGTGTTTGAAAGCCGTCTTTCTCCTAGCTTTTTGGGAACACAAAATTTCTATAAATTTGCAAACAACTCTCCATACATATATACGGGGTGGTACTAGCTCGAACTCTGTTTTACAGTGAAATCTGCAGGAACTTCAAACCTGCACTAGGATACACACTGAGAAAACTGAGTAAAAGTTTCCCTGCAACCCGTTCCCTTTGTGCTAGTTGAAAGAACGTCTCTCCACATGCTCAGTTCTGAGAGATAAGTGTGTGTGAAAGCCAAACTTCACCTAGCTGGTTGGGAACACGAAGATTCTATACACTTGCAAACTACCCTCCATACATATATATGACGAGGTACTAGCTCCAACTCGGTTTTACAGTGAAAACTGCAGGAACTTCAAACCGGCACTAGGAAACAGACTGAGAAACCTCAGTAAAAGTTTCTCCTGCAACCCGTTCCCTTTGTGCTAGATGAACGAACGTCTCTCCACATGCTCAGTTCTGAGAGATATGTGTGTGTGAAAGCTGTCATTCACCTAGCTTGTTGGGAACACAATGTTTCTATAAATTTGCAACCTACTATCCATACATATATACGGGGAGGTATTAGCTTCAACTCGGTTTTAAAGTGAAAACTGCAGGGAATTCAAACCGGCACTATGAAACACACTGAGAAAACTGAGTAAAAGTTTCTACTGCAAACAGTTCTCTTTGTGCTAGAAGAACGAACGTCTCTCCACATGCTCAGTTCTGACAGATAATTGTGTGTGAAAGCCATTCTTCACCTAGCTTGTTGGGAACACAAAGTTTGTATACAGTTGCAAACTACTCTCCTTACATATGTATGGGGAGGTAGTAGCTCCAACTCGGTTTTACAGTGAAAACTGAAGGAACTTCAAACCTGCACTAGGATACACACTGAGAAAACTGAGTAAAAGTTTCTCCTACAACCCGTTCCCTTTGTGCTAGTTGAACGAACGTCTCTCCACATGCTCAGTCCTGAGAGATAAGTGTGTGTGATAGTCGCCCTTCACCTAGCTTGTTGGGATCACAAAGTTTCTATACAGTTGCAAACTACTCTCCATACATATATATGGGGAGGTACTAGCTCCAACTCGGTTTTACATTGAATACTGCAGGAACGTCAAACCGCAACTAGGAAACACACTGAGAAACCTGGGTAAAAGTTTCCCTGCAACCCGTTCTTTTGTGCTTCATGAACGAACGTCTCTCCAAATGCTCAGTTCTGAGAGATATGTGTGTGTGAAAGCCGTCCTTCAACTAGCTTGTTGGGAACACAAAGTTTCTATACAGTTGCAAACTACACTCCATACGTATATATGAGGAGGTACTAGATCCAACTCGGTTTTACAGTGAAAACTGCAGGGATATCAACCCGGCACTAGGAAACAGACTGAGAAACCAGAGTAAAAGTTTTCCCTGCAACCCGTTCCCTTTGAGCTAGATGAACGGACGTCTCTCCACATGCTCAGTTCTGAGATATAATTGTGTGTGAAAGCCGACCTTCACTTAGCTTGTTTGAAACACAAAGTTTCTATAGAGTTGCAAACTACACTAGATACATATATATGGAGTGGTACAAGCTCCAAATTGGTTTTACAGTGAAAACTGCAGGAACTTCAAAACGTCACTAGGAAACACACTAAGAAACCTGAATAAAAGATTCTCCTGCAACCCGTTCCAGTTGTGCTAAATGAACGAATGTCTCTCCACATGCTCAGTTCTGAGAGATATGTGTGTGTGATAGCCGCCCTTCAATTAGCTTGTTTGAAACACAATGATTCTATACAGTTGCAAACTACACTAGAGACATATATATGGAGAGGTACTAGCTCCAACTTTGTTTTACAGTGAAACTGCAGGAATTTCAAACCGGCACTTGGAAACAGACTGAGTAACCAGAGAAATATTTTCTCTTGAAAACTGTTCCTTTTGTGCTAGATAAAAGAACGTCTCTCCACATGCTCAATTCTGATAGATAAGTGTGTGTGAAAGCCGTCCTTCACCTAGCTTGTTGGGAACACAAAGTTTGTATAAAGTTGCAAACTTCTCTCCTTACATATATATGGGGATGTTCTAGAACCAATTCGGTTTTACCATGAAAACTGCAGGAACTTAAAAACCGGCACTAGGAAACAGACTGAGAAACCACAGAAAAAGTTTCTTCTGCAAAATGTACATTTGAGCTAGATGAACGAACGTCTCTCCACATGCTCAGTTCTGAGAGAAATGTGCGTGTTAAAGCCGTCCTTCACCTAGCTTTTTGGGAACAGACAGTTTCTATACAGTTGCAAACTACTCTCCATACTTATATATGGGGAGGTACTAGCACCAACTCGGTTTTACATTGAAAACTGCAGGAACTTCAAACCGGCACTTGGAAACAGACTGAGAAACCAGAGTAAATGTTTCTCCTGCAAACTTTTCCCTTTGTGCTGGATGAACGAACGTCTCTCCACATGCTCAGTTCTGAGAGATAAGTTTGTGTGAAAGCCGTGCTTCACCTAGCTTGTTGGGAACACAAAGTTTCTATACAGTTGCAAACTCCACTCCATAAATATATATGGGGTGGTACTAGCTCCAACTGGATTTTACAGTGAAAACTGTACAAACTTCAAACCTGCACTAGGATAAACACTGAAAATAGTGTGTAAAATATTCTCCTGCAACCCGTTCCATTTGTGCTACTTGAACGAACGTCTCTCCACATGCTCAGTTCTGAGAGATAAGTGTTTGTGAAAGCCGTCCTTCACCTAGCTTGCTGGGAAAACAAAATTTCTATAAAGTTGCAAACTACTCTCCATACATATATACGGGGTGGTACTAGCTCCAACTCTGTTTTACAGTGAAATCTGCAGGAACTTCAAACCTGCACTAGGATACACACTGAGAAAACTGAGTAAAAGTTTCTCCTGCAACCCGTTCCCTTTGTGCTAGTTGAAAGAACGTCTCTCCACATGCTCATTTCTGAGAGATAAGTGTGTGTGAAAGCCAAACTTCACCTAGCTTTTTGGGAACAGACAGTTTCTATACAGTTGCCAAATACTCTCCTTACATATATATGGGGATGTACTATCTCCAACTCGGTTTTTCAGTGAAAACTGCAGGAAATTCAAACAGGCACTTGGAAACACACTGAGAAACCAGAGTAAATGTTCTCCTGCAAACTTTTCCCTTTGTGTTAAATGAACGAAAGTCTTTCCACATGCTCAGTTCTGAGAGATAAGTGTGTGTGAAAGCAGCCCTTCACCTAGCTTGTTGGGAACTCAAAGTTTCTATACAAGTGCAAACCACTCTCCAAACACATATACGGGGAAGTACTAGCTCCAACTCGGTTTTACAGTGAAAACTTAAGGAACATGAAACCGGCTCTTGGAAACAGACTGAAAAACCTGAGTAAATGTTTCTCCTGCAGCCCGTTCCATTTGTGCTAGATGAACGAACGTCTCTCCACATGCTCATTTCTGAGACATGTGTGTGTGTGAAAGCCGCCTTCACTTAGCTTGTTTGAAACACAATGATTCTATACATTTGCAAACTACACTAGAGACATATATATGGAGACGTACTAGCTCCAACTTGGTTTTACAGTGAAAACTGCAGGAATTTCAAACCGGCACTTGGAAACAGACTGAGTAACCAGAGAAATATTTTCTCCTGAAAACTGTTCCTTTTGTGCTAGATAAAAGAACGTCTCTCCACATGCTCAATTCTGATAGATTAGAGTGTGTGAAAGCCGTCCTTCACCTAGCTTGTTGGGAACACAAAGTTTCTATACAGTTGCAAACTACACTCCATATATATATGGGGTGGTACTAGATCCAATTCGGTTTTACAGTGAAAACTGCAGGGACTTCAAACCGGCACTAGAAAACAGACTGAGAAACCAGTGTAAAAGTTTCTCTTGCAACCTGTTCCATTTGAGCTAGATGAACGAACGTCTCTCCACATGCTCAGTTCTGAGAGATAAGTGTGTGTGAAAGCCGTCCTTCACCTTCCTTGTAGGGAACAGAGAGTTTCTATAAAGTTGCAAACTACACTCCATACATATATATGGGGAGGTACTAGATCCAAGTCGGTTTTACAGTGAAAACTGCAGGGACTTGAAACCGACACTATGAAACATTCTGAGAAACTTAGTAAAAGTTTCTACTGCAACCCGTTCCACTTGTTCTATGTGAACGAACGTCTCTCCACATGCTCAGGTCTGAGAGATAATTGTTTGTGAAAGCCGTCCTTCACTTAGCTTGTTTGAAACACAAAGTTTCTATACATTTGCAAACTACACTAGATACATATATATGGAGAGGTTCTAGCTGCAACTTGGTTTTACAGTGAAAACTACAGGAAATTCAAACCGGCACTATGAAACACACTGAGAAAACTGAGTAAAAGTTTCTACTGCAACCCGTTCCCTTTGTGCTAGATGAACGATCGTCTCTCCACATGCTCAGTTCTGAGAGATAAGTGTGTGTGAAAGCCGTCGTTCACCTAGCTTGTTGGGAACACAAAGTTTGTATAAAGTTGCAAACTTCTCTCCTTACATATATATGGGGATGTTCTAGAACCAATTCGGTTTTACCATGAAAACTGCAGGAACTTAAAAACCGGCACTAGGAAACAGACTGAGAAACCACAGAAAAAGTTTCTCCTGCAACACGTACATTTGAGCTAGATGAACGAACGTCTCTCCACATGCTCAGTTCTGAGAGATATGTGTGTGTGAAAGCCGTCCTTCACCAAGATTTTTGGGAACACAAAGTTTCTATACAGTTGCAAACTACACTCCATACCTATATATGGGTGAGGTACTAGCTTCAACTCGGTTTTACAGTGAAAACTGCAGGAAATTCAACCCGGCATTAGGAAACAATGAGAAAACTGAGTAAAAGTTTCTACTGCAACCCTTTCTCTTTGTGTTAGATGAACGAACGTCTCTCCACATGCTCATTTCTGAGAGATTATTGTGTGTGAAAGCCGTCCATCACCAAGCTTTTTCGGAAAAGACAGTTTCTATACAGTTGCAAACTACTCTTCATACATATGTATGGGCAGGTACTAGCTCCAACTCGGTTTTACAGGGAAAACTGCAGGAACTTCAAACCGGCACTAGGAAACAGACTTATAAACCAGAGTAAATGTTTCTCCTGCAACCTATTCCCTTTGTGCTAGATGAACGAACGTCTCTCCACATGCTCCGTTCTGAGAGATATTTGTGTGTGAAAGCCGTCCTTCACCTAGCTTGTTGGGAACACAAATTTTCTATACAGTTTCAAACTACACTCCCTACATATATATGGGGTGGTACAAGCTCCAACTCGGATTTACAGTTAAAAGCGTATGAACCTACAACCGGCACTAGAAAACATACTGAGAATCCAGTGTATGTTTATTCTGCAACCCATTCCCTTTAAGCTATATGAACGATCGTCTCTCCACATGATCAATTCTGACAGTTAAGTGTGTGTGGAAACCATAAATCACCTACCTTATTTGGAATACACACAGTATTTTCTGTGGAAATCTATACTACATACATATAT
Source organism: Camelus bactrianus (assembly GCF_048773025.1). Classification (NCBI taxonomy): domain Eukaryota; kingdom Metazoa; phylum Chordata; class Mammalia; order Artiodactyla; family Camelidae; genus Camelus; species Camelus bactrianus. The sequence continues at coordinate 54,027,993 of NC_133575.1, read as the reverse complement.
ATGGGGAGTTAGTAGTTCCAACGTTGTTTTACAGTGAAAACTGAATGAAATTCATACCGGCATTAGGAATGATACTAAGAAACCAGAGTAAGTGTTTATACTGCAACCCATTCCCTTTAAGCTAGTTGAACGAACGTCTCTCCACATGCTCAATTCTGAGAGTTAAATGTGTGTGAAAGCCGACAATATTATAGCTTGTTGGGAACACATGCTGTCTTTTCATGGGAAAATACACTTCATACATATATATGGGGAGGTACTAGCTCTTACTCGGTTTTACCTTGAATTGTGTATGTGGGGAGATGTTTGTTCATATAGCATAAATGGAAGGGGTTGCAGTAGAGACACTTACTCTGGCTTCTCAGTATTTTTCTTTGTGCCGGTTTGAAGTTCATGCAGTTCTCACTGTAAAACCGTGTTTGAGTTAATACACCCCCATATATATATATATATATGTAGTGTACTTCCCCACTGAAAAGAAAGTGTGTGTTTCCCACAAGCTAGGTGAATGAGGGCTTTCACAGACACTTAACTCTCAGAGTTGAACATGTGGAGAAACTTTCGTTCATCTAGATTAAAGGGAATGGGTTGCGGTAGATACGCTTACTCCTGTTTCTCATTATTTCTCCTAGTGCCGCTTTGAAGTTCATGGAGTTTTCTCTGTAAAACAGAGTTGGAACTAGTACCTCCACATATATCCGTATGTAGTGTAGATACCCATTGAAAAGAAAATATGTTCCCAACAAGCTAGGGGATTTATTGCTTCCCACTCTCTTAACTGTCAGAATTGAGCATGTAGACAGACGTTCGTACATATAGCATAAAGGGAGTGGTTTCTAGTAGAAAGAATTATTCTGGTTTTTCAGTATGTTTTCCTATTGCCGATTTGAAGTTCATGCAGTTTTTACTGTAAAACCTAGTTTGAACTATTACCTCCCCATATCTATGTATGTAGTGAATTTTCCGACTGAAAAGGATCTGTGTGTTCCCAAAAAGCTATGTGATTGACGGCTTTCACGCACACTTAACTCTCAGAATTTTGCATGTGGAGAGACTTTCGTTCATCCAGCATAAAGGGAATGGTTTTTATTTGAAACACATACTCTGGTTTCTCAGTCTGTTTTCCTAGTGCCGGTTTGAAGTTCATGCAATTTCACTGTAAAACTGAATTGTAGCTTGTCCTCCCCATAGATATATATGTTGTGTGGTTCCCCACTCAAAATAAACTGTGTTTTCCCAACAAAATAGTTAGTTGATTGCTTTCAGACACATTCAACTCTCAGAAATTAGCTGTGGAGAGGCTTTCGTTCATCTAGCATAATAGAAATGGATAGCATTAGAAAGACTTACTCTGATTTCTCGTATGGTTTTTTAGTGCCGGTATGAAGTTCATGTAATTTTCACTGTAAAACCGAGTTGGAGCTATTACCTCCTCATGTATATATATGTATTCTAGTTACCCACTCAAAAGAAACTGTGTCTTCCCTACAAGCTAGGTGATTGTCGGTTTTGACACACATTCAACCCTCAGAATTTAGCATGTCTTTTATCCATCTTAAAAGGTAGAGTGAATTGTTGAAACACATTCTCTGATTTCTCTCATGTTTCCAAGCGCTGGTTTCAATTTAATAGTAGTTTGCTGTGGAAAATACAATCGCAGCGAGTGCTTCCCCTTTGATATTTAAGTTGCATAAGTCCCCCAGACCAGAGACTCTGGCTTTCCCAGAAGTTAGGTGAAGGACGGCTCCAACACACATACTTACGTCAGAAGTGACCATGTGCTGAGGCGTTCTATCATCCAGCATTAAAGGTTAAGTGACATACAGAAACACTTACTCTGATTTCTCAGCATGTTTCTGAAAGCCGGTTTCAAGGAAAAGCAGTTTGCAGTGGAAAACCGACTTGGTACTAATAATCCCCATATATATGAAAGCAGCATATTTTCCCTAGTTCGGAAACTCTAGCTTTCCTACAAGCTAGGTGACGGTGGGCTTCCACACACATACAGACCTGAAAGTAGAGTATGTGGAGAGGTGTTATTTCATCCAGCATAAAAGGCAGGGTGACATTTAGAAACACATTCTCTGATTTATCAGCCTATTTCCTAACGCCGGTTTGAAAGTAAAAGTATTTTGTTGTGGAAAAACGAATTGGAGCCATTGCCTCCCCTTAGATATGCTAGTAGCGTAGTTCCCCTAGACCAGAAACTCTGGTTTTCCAAGAAGGTAGGTGAACGACGTCTCCAACACAATTTCAGATGTCAGAAGTGAGCATGTGGAGAGGCGTTCTTTCATCCAGCATTGAAAGTTAAGTGACATACAGAAACACTTACTCTGATTTCTCAGCATGTTTCTCAAAGCCGGTTTCAAAGAAAAGTGGTTTGCAGTGGAAAACCGAGTTGGTGCTAGTACGTCCCCATATATATGAAAGCAGCGTAGTTTCCCTTGGCCAGAAACTCTGGTTTCCCAACAAGCTATTGGAAGGACGGCTTCCACACGCATACAGATCTGAAAATTGAGCATGTAGAGAGGCATCCTTTCATCCAGCATAAAAGACAGAGGGACTTCTAGACACACATTCTCTGATTTCTCAGAATGTTTCCTAACGCCGGTTTCAAAGCAAAAGCCGTTTACTGTGGATAACCGTGTTGGAGCTTGTGCCTCCCCTTACATATGTAAGTAGTGTAGATGCTCTAAGACAGAAGCTCTGTGTTCCCAAAAATCTCATTTTACAACGGCTTCCACACAGATTGAGATGTCAGAAGTGAGCATGTGGAGAGACGTTCTTTCATCCAGCATAAAAGGTAGAGTGACATGTAGAAACACTCTGATTTCTCAGCATGATTCTTAAAGGCAGTCTCAGGGAAAAGCGGCTTGCAATGGAAAAGCACCCTGGAGTTTTTGCCTCCCCTTAGATATGTAACTAGCCTAACTCCCCGTGGCCAGAAACTCTGGGTTTCCAAAAACCTAAGTGAAGGAGGCTTCCACACAGATTCCGTTCCCAAAATTGTACATGAGGGGAAGCATTCCTATATGTAACGTAAACAGCAAGGCTACACCTCAAGCACTTACCATGATTTCTCAGCATGTTTCCATGAGTAGGTTTAAAGCTAAAAGCATTTTTCGCTCAAAAACTTTGTTAGGGCTTGTTCCTTCTCTTATACTTATAGGTCGGGCAGTGCCCCTAACACCAAAATTCTGTGTTCCAACAGGGTTGTGAAGGATGGTTTGCACACACATTCGGTTTTCTCTACTACTCACTCTTCTGCTAAGGGAACCATGCAGGTTGTCTATTCTGGAAGCCAAGGAAATTTTTTTCATTTAGGAGCAGCCTCGGAGAAAACTGAGGCCTGCTCCTGCTTCTTTTCCCTGCTAGATTTCCTCTTGATGCATTTCCAGATACTCACGAGTGAGCTCCTTTAACCAAGTAATTATTTCAAAGAAAATGAGCAGGTTTCCATAAGGCCACTACTTCTTTTATATTCTTGCTTTTTAATACCTCTCTTCCATCTCTTTATCTCCAGGTGTCTTATTTCTATGTCCTTTGGTTGGGGCTGAAGGCTAATCAGCAATAGTGTAGAAATTATTGCTTGATATTACTGATCTATTTTCTTTCCATGGATATTTGAATTATCATTGGATTTTAGGGAAGATAGTTTCTTTAAAAAAATTCCAGTAAGTATCTTGTGGGTGATTCTGATTCTCTTCCTCTAGAATTATAATGCTTAATTTCTGAATAAGTGATGCTTTCACAGAGCTCAAAATTCCAAAGGTTTGAGTGCCACCACTCTCCCGAAGCCTTTCAAACTTTTCCTTGGGGGCACTCAGAACTCCGTGTGTGTGTGTGTGTGTGTGTGCGTGTGTGTCCGTCCTTCTGGAGTTAGTTTAGCCTGAAATGAGCAAAGGGAAATACCCCCCATTTTACACAAACAGCAGACGACTTTCACAATTTTATACCTTTTAAAAATATATGAACTGTAGTGTTGTAGAATTTTACAAGAGGCAGTGACCTTCAGGGTGGTCAGCAATAGAGGCAGAGCAGTTGGAGGGACAGCAGGTGCTCGTGGTCAGTGGCTGAAGTCACACAACATCCACGGCCACCTCTGGTTACTCTTATAGGGTTGGTGCTGTCTGCAGGCTTTCAGGGCTGTGACCCCCCCTCCCCACCAAATATATACATTAGGAAATGTGGTGAGCCTCAGTATGAGAAACAATAAAGAATTAGTAGGGGAAATTGAGTTTATTGTTTTTAAAAAGAAAAATTAGCATCCAGGTAGTTTAATTTCAGCTCCTAATAGACTGATGTGATGACATTGACAAGGATGCGTAAACACCTGCAAGATCATGGGACAGGACCGGAGACTCTGAAGCAGCAATCACCGCACACAAACTTCACTGCTGTCCTTGACAACCTTATTGAATTACTAGATTTAAAAAAGACCATAGATGTTAAATATCATCATTTTGAGAAAGCAGTTCTTTTGAAATCTTATATACTAATGTAACAGAATTGGATAAAGAAATGCTAAATGTGTAATAAAGTATCCAAAGATGTAACGATTACTGAAAACACCACAAATTGAAGAGGACCACAGGATAATGTGCATATATATTTTAATGATTTGGAAGAATCAGCTCAGCAGTGTATTCAAGACATCTAGAGATGATGTCTAATTTGGTTGTCCTTGGATAGATTTCTGTGAATGTTAGAGTGAAGTCAGGGTCAAGCACGCAGGTTTATCTTGAAAGCAAAAGGTGAAACAGACTTCTTTACAAAAAGCTATTGTGTCTGGGGAGAAATCATCGAACCCATGGGTCAAGGGAAGGAAAAAAAAAAAAACCTAGTGACCACGTGACTGTTTCAGGAGCTTGTAGTAAAATGACAGTTGACAATTGTGTAAATTAGATATGATCTTGATGTCCAACTGACCCAATGATTTTTAGTCCATGTGCCAAAAATATATCAAGGAATAAATACTGATCTATATTTTGTCAGCTCTGTTGTCCCCCCTTCAAGCCTGCATTCTGATTGGGAAACTAAGAACTTCTACTGTAGGGAGGGGGATTTTCAAAAAAGGAGTGTCCCCCAACGAAGAAAATAAAGAAAAATTAGACATACACTGTAGAGACACAGGGAGATCTGTTGAGCCAGATGACACTTGCTTTACTGTCGATTAGTAGGAGGTGTAGCTTTTTGATGAGTTGGGTACCATGTTGCTGCCTTTCTGAAGGTATTGCCCAAGGCTCATGAGAAGGGATGAAGTGGGGCCAAGGAATTAGCCTCCGAATGCCCTTTGCCATGGATGTTGTCTCTATTTTCCACATTTAAGCTTTAGCTTAGACAAGTTGCTGTGTCTTGCCAAGTGAGCTACAGACAGTAAGTACATCTTGAAGCACACAGCTCTTTCCTCCTCACTGCAGCAGAGAACCTCTGCATTGGAGCATCCTGAGATGTCATCGGTGGTCATTTTTCATGTTAGGAATCAGTAAGGATGCTATGTCCACATGGATGAGGAGGGTAAGATTTTAGTCTCTAAAGTGGTAATGATGGGTTGACCTTTTCACTTAAAGAGTCTCACATCAACAAATGCGGGTCTGTTCTGGACCAAGAAGAAACAAGTGTTTGAAAAAGAATAGCTTGAAAGGTCAGTGGGACATGCCAGGCATCTTCTTCATGTCTTCAAGTTCGGGTATCAAACATGGGTTTCCTATCCTGAGTGATACTGACAATTTGTCATGCTCTGTGCCTCATGTATACAGAAGGCTTTCCTAAATAAAATATCTAGAAATGGTATCATTCTTGATATCTGTTAAACAGGGGGAGATGAAGGAATTAAAATTAGTCCCTAATGTGCATTGATTTTTTTAAAGACATCAATTTTATAGAAAATTTTGAAGAATTAAAGAGACAGAAAATTGTAAAGCACCTCCTCCTTCTGGTAGAAAACTGTTCTGTTTTCCTTTTTTGATGAATGTGACATAGAATCAGTACTACTGTTGTTTGTATTGTACTTAGTGTTTACAGAGTGATTCACAGATATTCTCCTATTTCATCTGTGCCATGACCTCTGGAAGAAAAGATTTCCTAGTTATGCTTTTTAACGTCTATTTCTTACCTCTGTCTAAAAGCAGATTGATTGAGCTCCATTTGCTCAATTTAGAAGGCTGGACTGATTAATTGTGTCAGAACATTCCAGGAGGCAGAGGAAAGGAAGAGACAGGGGTTCTACACGATGGAAGCTGTTCCTGAAATGATTTGACCAGCAGTCTTATCCATTTTTCCCAAGGCTGGAAATAAAACACAACCCAAGACAAGGAAAACAGGGAGCCCATGTGACTCCAGCCTTGGCACGTAGAGTCACAGCTGTCCTCCTGTGCCTTAGAGAAGAGGATGCTTTGGGTCTCTGTTCTACAATCTGTTTTGCTTTTTCTCCACAGTGTCTTGTTTTACTGGCATATGCTGAAACTTGAGTTACATTTCATAGCATTAAAACAAAAATCAAGACCTCTTTATCATTTATTAACTATTTGGTAAATAGTTTTTGGTGAATCTTTAACTTTATTATTAGGACTTACTGTGGCAATGTACAATACCTAGTTCCCCAGATAACAGCAGTGGCTTACACATGCTATATTTGTATTTCCCTCTTACATAAAGAAGTCAAGCAATAAGTACAGCAGGGCTGGTTTGCATGAAGGCCCCAGGGTCAGAGAACCAGATGCCTGTTATTTTCAGCCCGTCAACTTGTTGGCCCAAAGTGTCTGCCTGAGGGTCAACCATCAGGTCCACATTCCAGGCAGCAGAGAGGAGGGAAGAAAGGTGCTTCAGTTCCCTTTTGGGATGGTTCTGTGAAGTCCCGGGTAGCTTTCCTGCTTTCATCTTGCTTTAGACAGAGGGCTGAGAGACAGCTTGCTATGAGGTAAGCTCAGCTCAGGACCAGACATCTCCCTCGAGGGGAGGGGCGGGAGGGGGCGGGGAGGCACCGCTCATCCTGCACATGGTGAAAAGCACCACGATGAGCCGCTGGGGGCCTCTGCAGCCCGTCCATTGCCTCGGGCTGCACTGAGCGGCTGGTAACGGTTGAGATTTTCACGTAGAGGTGCGTGTATGCTGGAACAACTGCTCGGTTCATTTAAACTAGTGGCTACCAGAGCACGTTGGAGAACACATTTGTTCTCACCTTCTAGCCAGTGACCTTCCCGCCAGGTTTCTGTCCTGCTGTTCATTTCCACGTTATTTTCCAAGACTTCCGAAGGAAATGTAAGCAGCCTGATGCTCAAATACTTTTCTTTGTGATTCCCCCCTTGTTCTTTGAAGGAACTACAAATTGCCTAGAGAACAGTGGATGAAATGCCAACCCCCCATTTCTTTAAAGGTCTGAATTTTGGTGTTAGAAAATTCTAGAAACACCCTTAAGAAAGATTATTTCTTTCAAATGTGATTTGGAACAACAAAGGACAATATACTTTATAGCACAACTTTTAAGACAACTGAATAGGCAGTAAGTTCACATAATGAAACATCCAACGTCTTTTTATTTCTCCTGGAAATTCCTTGGTTCTTGGTGTAAATTTTTAATAATTAATATCAGCTTTCTATTCTTTCTCTTCCTGTAGTTGTAGAGTTAACGTGAAAATAGCTTGTTGTGTCACTGAGAAAGCCTCCTGGTCAGCCTTCTAGCTCGTGTGCGTTTCGGTGGCAGGTGCACTAAATTGTAGTTTTCAGGCACTTGAGGGATGCCCATCACACTGGCACTGCGGGAGCCTATATCTCACCCACGACCAGCTGAGACCCTCCTTTCCTCCGCTGCCTCGCCCAGGACCCCGCATTCTGGTTCCTTCTCACCACCCATTTTCATCAGTTTCAGCCCTGCACCAGCAGAGCAAATCTTGGTTTCTCAAAGACCAGGAACTTAGTTCTAGGTTTTCTGTTAAAGGACAGTGTATAAAATCAGGCAAACTGATATGACTTTTGAGGCCTCAGTATCTCTGCATTTAAAACAAGAACTTGAGTTACAATACTATTCTCTTCCACTTTTGAAATTCTAAAGCTCCACGCAATAGTTTTTTTTAATTAGCTAAAATTTTTTCTAGAATATATTTTCCTAAGATTCACAAATATCTGTTAATTTATATTTAAAGATGTTATATTTTAAAAATTGAATGATTATTTACTTTTAAAAAGGAATTTAAGTCAAGAAATATTTGATACTGAATGTTTACTATGAGTTCAAGTATGTAAGCTTAATTTTTGTGGCACTGTTGTTAAACCACACAATGTGAGAGATGTGTGTTAAGGTTTATCTGGGGCAAAATGAGGACCAGAGCCCAGGTGAAAGAATCTCCGAGAGCTCGGAGGAACTGCTCTGAAGAGGAGGGGGAGCTCTGCATTATATGAGATTTCAGTGGAGGAGGACCTGCGGTCCAGTACACGTTTAGGCAGAGGCTGCTGCTAGTCGAGGAGCAGCTGTCTCTGTTAATGATTTTAGTGCTTTTCTAGATAGGAGGAGATGCAAGAATTTGGGCTCATAAGATTTCCTGAAAATGTCTAACCATCTGAAGGCTTTTCTGCCCATTTTCCCGGAGCACAGAGTGCCCCATTCCTGATCTCCACCCTGAACTACTTTCAGAGGGTGTTGAAAGTCAGCAGCTGCAGTGGTTCCTCATGACTTAATCAAATCAGAGGCAGATGACAAGTGCCAATTTTTAGTTGACAATATGTATATATTGTAGGAAAAAATGTTACTTTCCAACTCTACCCGTGTTCTAGTTTTAGTTAGAGATCAACGGATAACTGTGTTAGATGACTTAGGTCAGACGAGGGGGCGAAGGAGTCATCTCGTGAGCCGGCCAGTGTTCTGTCAGCCTCCTTGAACACATTCAAATTTCTTTCTGTTCAAACAGCGTGCATCTGATTTTGTGAAGTTTGGAGCCTGTCCTGAGCACATGGGGTCTGGAGATGGCCCTGTTCCTATGGTTTTTGTTTATTCTGTGAATTATGGTGTGAATCTTTATGTGCCCAAGCTTCATCAAAATTTCAAAATTAAAGGATTTAAATATGGGAGATGGATGCCAAGTTCTGGGAATAGATTTTCAGGATAACAGCCAGGATTGGTAAAAAGTAGGGAGAATGGATACAGCCTTCAAAAAAGAAATGCTATTTTACAATTTCTGGCAGATAAATTAAAGTGCTTGTTGGGATTCTATCAGGAATGTTTAATTGGGAGACTTGCCTCCCATTTTCATGAAACAAAATAATTTTTTTATTTGTTTAGTGCTTACTGTCTGGCAATGAAGTAGCCCCTTTGCATATAGTTTTATCATTTAATCTCTACAAAGAGTCCCAGGAGACCACACGTGTCACAGGTGAGGGAACCAAGATCATCTAGGGTAAGTGTCAGGAAAGCAGATGGGCTGGAGGGCTTACCCTCCTTCAGGCTGAGACAAGGACAACAAGGTTTATTGACAAGCGTGTTGCTGAAGTGGTTTATTTAATACTTTGCTTCCTTGACAAAGTGGGTCTCTTGAAATTGTTTATGTCTGGCTTATCTTCCCCTCTCTCCTCAGCCTCTGGACTTCTCCTCGTAAGTAATATGAATTCAGCCTGAAGTGATTCAGGAAAATCAGAAAATAAAAAAATTAGCCCACACAAATGTCTGCTTAGTCCTTGTAATTCAGTATTTCCTAAAACTCCTAGAAACGCAAGGAAGGTGTGTTACCTCGGGGACTGAGTGCATTTGAAGAGTGAGAAATGTAGTGTGATCTGGTAAAGGCACAGGCTCTATAGACAAAGATCCGGGTTTGGATCCTGGCTTCAGCAAGTACTGAAAACATGAAGACCCATAGCCTCAGTTTCTTCATGTGTTAAATGGGCTGATGGAGCTCACCTCCAAGCGGTCAGGTCAAAATGAGATGGTACGACTGACTCTCAGGCACAATGCTTGGCAAATTGCTGTTTTATGATGTCTTCTTAGGTAATTCCGCTGTCCATTGGCTTGCAAATACCTCCTCATTTGATTTAAGAAAAATAGCATGCCTTAAGAATTTTAAAAATAAGGAATGAAGATTTACTGATTAATGCTGGGTGTATTTTTATAGGTCATTTATTAAAAAAAAGTAGGAGTTCTCTAAAGAGAATTTATTCAGTGTGCCTAGAATATGATTCAGTTAAAAATGATTTTCCTTTAAATTCTTTTCAGAAATTTTCTGTGATTTTTTTATTGAATAGTAGTTGAAGTTTTCTGAGGGGTTGTTATATTCTGAAAAGTTTATTCTAGTAACAATTGATACATTAAATAAATGATTCATATCCCTGGACAGCATAAAGGCCTGGCTTTTTTTTTAATATATATAATTTTGGGGGTTAGTTCTATGACGTTTTATTGGGTAGAAGTATTTAGCATTTCCATTTTACAGGCAGAGAAGATGAGTCATACGATACTCATAATACAAGAGCAGCAGAAGCTGATTAATTTGGGCAGAGGAGGAAAAGTGTGTGGAGAAAAAATCCTTGATTCTCAATGCAGCTGAAACGGTTTTGATTTTGCTTTTGGGTTGTCCTAGGTTTCAGCGCATGTGCCTGGAAAAGTCTCTCGGGCAAAGATGCTAACTTAAGAAGGTTGTCATTCTAAATGCTCTTAAGAGGATTAAACAAATTCCACAGCAAATAAATGAACATGTTTGGAAGGTTTTCCACCCTAATGTAACTTCCAGAAAACAGACATGATTCACTTGCTAAAGCAAACACACAGGTATATTAATGAGCCTGGCTCACATAACTGGACAGCTCGGAGGGAGCCTCATCTATTGGCGTGGGTTCCGCTGCAGGAACCGCACCTGAAGTTTTAATTAGAATTTATTTCAAGCGAGTGCTGCTCCGGCCTTTTTCTCCCCAAAGTACGGAAGCGCCCTCCTTGCCTGGCCGTTAGTGTGCAGAGCCCTGCGGCGAACACACTCCCCTGATCATCAGGAGGGTGATGGAGACAGTTTGCTTAGAAGCACTTAGCTACACTCGCAGCGGGGATCATCAGTCACTTCTGTGTGTTCACCTTCACGTGCAGGGGAGAAAATCGACTTTTGCTGCCAACAAACGCTAATTGACCACCAGTTGTTTCAGAGGGACTGTGATGTTGAAAACTGGAGTCCCTTTCATTTTTACATGTTGGATGCAGACAAACTGCACGGCGACACCCCCACTGTAAGTACACCCACCAGGGAGGGGGTCGGAGTTCGGATCTGCATGTTTTAGTATTCAGATCCTGGCACTGGTCAGCTTACAGTGTTCTCGCTGGGTTTTGGAGACTGTTTCTGTAGTGATTTCTTTGGTTTCCAATAAATTTGCACAGCCGTCTCCTTCAGTTGAGTTCTGATGAGTTCAGTGGGGAGGGGCATGTGAAATTGGGGCGGGCAGAGAGGTGCAATGAAGACTAGACACCATCTGGTTACCTGTCATTTTTTATGGGCCAAAAAATGCTTGTCTTGTTTTCTTTTCTCCTCCATCCACCCCTTCAGGTCAGGGAGTCATCTTCAAGAATTTCTTCTTAAAATATAAAGTAATGATGAAGGCAGCGTGTCTCTTTGGTTGATTTCATTTGACTTGGGTTCATTGTTAAAGATTTTCTGGTGAGCTCTTAAAAGCTGGAAGAGCAGCACAACCAAGGAGAGAAAGTCAGAGAAACGAGTCAGCGGCCCCTGTGAGGTCTGGGGGACGAGGGCAGGAGGTGGGGCAGAGGCAGCACCGTGGCCTCCCCTGCAGCCCTGAGGCCAACGTGCGCATGTAAAGCCAGCGTCTCTTGTCGCCATGTGTTCTACCAGGACTCCCACTAAAGGAATGCGTGGAGATTTGGGGAGGCCTTACCTTTTACCCTCTTGTCACACATCTTTAATGCTGACTGTATTTATTCAAGATGACACAGAGATCACCTGCAGAGCGTGAGGGAGCGGTGCTTGCTTCCTGTCCTGCCCGCCCCAGGCTCACTCATCAGACACCTGATTCTTACAGGCACTGCAGTGCCCGTGGGGGGAGTTCTGCTCCTGGGGGTCTCTGCTCCTGTGAGGGGAGCTCTGCTCCCCGGGGACCTGGACACGGGAGTGCTCACACTGACGCCGGTTGCATCAGCGCTGATCCCACTCCACATGGTGAGCCCTTTGTGTAAGTAGTAGAGGTGGGATCCAGAGTCTTCCTGTGTCTACGGAGTTCTCCAGTAAAGCCAACTTGGAGGAAAGAAAGAAAATGCCTACTGTTCCATGACTGTGTCCTAAGTGTTTAAAGCTTACTGGGGAGCACACGTGAGATCTCACCCAGTAAATACTCTGGGGTCTTGACACTGACTTGTCATGAATTTGGCATTCACATAATGTTATTTCTCTTAAAATATGTCTAAGCAATCATTTTTCTGTGATGGTTATGTGTGCATAAGGGTCCTGAAGAAACTGTTGTGGATGGAAATGTGGGCATCAGTGGTACCAGAAGGGCTGCTGGCCCTGGGGGCTCCCCGAGCTCCACACCATTTGTTACCAGCAGTCTTTCAGATTGCATCTTATTCCAGAGCTCACCAGGGCTCCCATCTCTATGTGTCTTGAGAGAATATTTGTTCAGAGGGGAGCTGACAGGGTGCTTCCAAGTCTGGGTTCTGGGGTTCCCTGTCTAAAGGTGGCACTAGCACAAATCCTTTATTCATGGAGCAATGAAGGCCCCCAGTCTTGTGGCTAATTGGGCCTCCCTGTCCTTCTTCATGTTAGGAGACGGAGGGATTGGTTAAGGCCTCCAAACCTGTTTTTGGTGAGCTTTCAGCCCTATCACGCCACCTGGGTTGTCCCGTTTCAGTCACATGACTTTGATTTTTGCAGGTAGGTGTGACTCCTGGACAGTGCCTGGGACTTCCAGGTTTCCCCTACAGTAGGAACACTGAAGAAAGTTCACCCCGTAAGGTGTGTTCGGGGACCTCGAGGACAAGTAGGGACCCACAAACAGATATCTGGATGGGTGGCAATCAGGCCCGAGTCTTGGAAGAACAGAGATTCCATTACTGTTGTAACAGTGAACTTCAGGGAGGAATTCGGGAAGGTCTGATGCAATTGAGGCCAAAAATATTATCTGGTTTTTGTTGTTAGCAGTAGTGGTTTTTAACCCTTAGACCCAGTCCCCGCTTTTTATAAGAAATAATTTGTAACCTTTCTTTTTGGTGCCTGGAATTGAACATCATAGAAAGTGTAACCTAAGTATAAATATGATAAACAAATAGGTATATGGAAAGATGGAGTACCTAAATTCTTATATTATGGGGTATTTTATATTCTATGCTAATTAGTGACCTCTCAGGACAAAAGGCACATACAAAGGAAGTCACTTATAATAAACTGTTTTTCCAAGCCTTACCTAACTGGGAAACAAGTAGCTTCACAAGGTTAGCGCACCTCCCAGGTCCCCGGGGAAAACTCCTTGTCAGAGTTACACTTGCTGATGGTGTCCTGTGCTAAGTGCAAGCAAATGCTTTTCGGAAGCTGCCCGGAGGCTGACTCCGGGGATTCCTTCTCCGTCGCAGCTGTGAGGGAGCCTTGCCTTTCCTGACCACAACCACAGAGGCGATTTTAAATTTCTGAAAACTGCCATACCACTGTATATCACTACCCCCACAAGATATGTTGAGCAAAGTAGAAAACTTTAAGTGTCTCCTTTAGGATAGAAATAGGATATAAAATAAATCATGATTTAAAAAATTCTAGTGCCCGAATAAGTGCTACATTACACTGGCTGCATTATTATGTTAGACAACTTCATTACCGTTTTCATACCACATATTGTAGTTAGATTTTATTTATCTTTTTTTTCTTAAAGAAAAAAAAATCATATGATGCATTCTTGTGTCAGAGGTGACGAGCAGAGAGCAAGTGTAAAACCGGGAATCGTGATGCTGGTCAGTCTAAGATCGGCTCCGTCACTGCACAGATCATCTTAACTCATTTTACTCCACTTTTTGGAATTACCTTCTCACTTCGAAAAACCCCTGTGTCAGTTAGATTTGTTAGTAAACAATTCTTTTTCTTACCTAGAGCATCAGTGATGTTTTCAAGATGATAAAAAAAACTTGCCCATGGCATTTAAACAGTTGCTTGTTCTCGTAATTCATGGCTCACTGTCTCGTATTTGTCACAACTGGAGAACTGTGTTTTCTGTGTGCAAACTCTCACTGCTTTGGTGACGCAGGGACACGTGTCCTTACTGGATGGAGTATGATAGTAGTTGTTTGCATTCTCTCCCTAAATCTGGAGTCCTGTGTTATGTTTTCTGTTAACTGAAAAAGTATGAAGTTATTTACCTAAATAGCTAACATCGCACCAGTGATGCCTATCAAATTGGTCCAACTAGGAATTCCCATATTCAATGAGATAGTAATTTCACAACCCACTATTCCAAAAATTTGGATTGATGGTTCAATTATACCAGGGACATTAGCTGTTTTAATTGAATCAATCATTGCTTTCTTCAATAAAAGTTTCCATTTCATCTGCTCTTTTGGTTTATTGTTCTTCAGTGTTTCATTTGCTTTCTTTCCCAAATACATATGATTTTGGCTTTTGTCATTGAAAATCATTGCTGGTTTTGCTACCTCATGCTGGAGAGGAAGCCTTGTGACTGTTTTATAGTCACTGATTTCATGGTTGTATGAATGCTTAATGCCACCTTGCAGTGGTGTGCAGACCTAATGAAGTGTGTACATAAAAGGCTTATTCTACACTGAGTGCAGGGTTAGTGTGAGCAGCCCATGTCATCAGTATCATAATTAATCCATTACAATCATCCTCTGTTAATCAGTGTTATCCTTCTAACGTCTCCAGGAGAGGAAATGTAGTATTCTCAATGCAAATCTTTGCCAAACTTTTAGTCAGTTCAACACCTTTAAAGCTTTGCTGTCAATAGGGCTGTGTGCCTGGTATCCCTACTTTTGCTTCTCCTGACCCAGGACGCGGTCTCCACGGCTGATGATCCACGAGACACTGGATTCTTGGTCCCATGGCTCTGTGTGTTCTGGGACATCTGGGGACTTCAGCACTGTTTGGGGGGTTTGAGTCCCACCTCTTCATAGCATTGCTGAGATGAGATCTGTGGGTTCACCCTGATTCTTGAGTGTACGGTGCATTTTTTCTAGAACCAACACAAGCCAGCGTGGCAGCACTGCTTTGACCACATGCTGGGACAGCGTGTGCTTGTCAGTTCTTGGGCTTAAAATTTTCTGTTCTAATTTCTAAAATGGGGTATATTGACAGATACACTCTATGTAAACAGAAGCTCTGTGGGGTTTTCAGCAACTTCTAAGAGCATAAATATTCCTGCAGCTGTTAACCTTCCTCTCAAGAAGTGAGGAGCAAGCCGTCAAGTCCTGGGTGCCTGTTGCGGCCAAGCTCTGCAGCCCAGGCTGCTCACTGAGGCGCAAGGAGAAAAACTTAAAAACCTACTTCCATGTTGTGTTTCACAGAATCTCAGAATTGAACGTTTTAATATTTAAAGAGGAGTGAGTATTTTTTAATAAATTATTTTATTTTTTTCCACTTTCAGTATTATTAGGTAGAATTATTACAGTTCAACTCCACATACACATATTGCATGTAAATACATGTATAGGGTACACTGCATTTTTTAGTTTACATATATGTAGTAATTAT
Source organism: Camelus bactrianus (assembly GCF_048773025.1). Lineage (NCBI taxonomy): Eukaryota > Metazoa > Chordata > Mammalia > Artiodactyla > Camelidae > Camelus > Camelus bactrianus. Next base: position 54,012,331 of record NC_133575.1, on the reverse strand, counting down.
TGTTTCTAAGAACAGATTAGAGCTTTAGATTTTTAAACTTACATAGTTACCAGAGGAATAAAGCCAACTACAAAAGAATAATAAACAGAATATGGTAACCCAATCACAAAGGACAGTCAGATGTGCTTACACATATTCAAGAAATCAAAATAATAATTAGTTCATTGGTGGTCTTATTATTATTATTAAATTTAGATTCCTCATAAATGAAGTCATATGGCATTTTTCTTTCTCTTTCCACCCTACTTCACTTAAAATGACAGTCTTCAGGTCCATCCATGTTGCTGCAAATGGCATCTTTTATGGCTGAGTAGTATTCCATTGTAGATATGTATGACCTCGTCTTTATCCAGTCATGTGCTGATGGACATTGTTTTGTTTCCATGTTTCTTGTTCTATGTCCCTTCTGGCAGCAATTACTGATTTTAAATATTTTCCACCTAAAATCCTTCCTGAAGGAGATGTGGTAACAGGAATCAAAAACAGTTACAGCACAGGGTTGTGTGTGATGGGCCCTAGGGGCTTGGTAGGAAGGTTGGCGGAAAGGATTTCAGATTCTGATCAAACGATTCCTCCTATTGTAGCCCTGCTGACCGCCTCTCTCCCTGCCTGCCCTACAAGTCTGACCAGTCCCTTCTGTGAATCCCACTGTATTGTGCACATATTTTGTCCAATTGGTATCATCCCACAGGGAACTTAGGTGAGGCACCTAAGCTCCTGTGTTGGTTTCTTCCATCAGCCCTTAACTTCCTTGGGAGCCAGGACGGTCTCATTGCCCCAAGGATCCCTAAAGCCTAGAGAGATGCCTGATACAACTGGTACTTAACGAGCACATGGGTCAAATGGAAAAACCTGATCAAAGGAAAGACCCTCATTTTTCAGACATGCCTACTTGAGTACATAGGGTAAAATGACTTGTCTTCTGGGATTTGCTGTCAAATACTTCAACAAAGGACAAGGCAAAGAACAGAGGTCTGAAAAAAGGAAATATGGAAAAGTTTGTGAATTCCTTCATCTAGGTGATGGGCTTATTGTAATATACTTATTGATGTATACGTAAGTTATTTTATAATTTTACTATCATTAGCTGAATAGCGAGTATTAATACGTATTAATTGAAATCCTTAGAGCTGACCAAACTTACCCCACATAAAATCCTTAATGTCCTAGTAGTCTGTCTTATAGAGATCTTTTCCCACAAAGACAGGAAAAAAGGGAAAGACAGATCCCTGCAGTGTTTCCACGTTGTCAAAAGACCAAAGGCCGACACAAAATAAGAGATTCTAAAAAAGATAAAGAGGCTGAAATCAATGTCCCGAAAACCTAGCTAAGCATTCTAAACGGCCCGACTTAACTAACCTCAGCACTGCCGCATCAAGAATGGGGCAAATAGCACCTCGTGGATTTTTTTTAAATAAATAAATAATGATCCAGTTCCTACCACAGGCAATTATGATAAGACTGAGTATAAGTTCTAACACCAAATATTGTACAAATTATAATTTCTACTTGATTCAAACTGCTTCTTCTATAAAATCTGAATCTTTTTATTCTTAAGACAGATTTGTGGCATATGACCTAGTGATAAAATTTTCAAGCCGCTTGTAATCAAAAAGTCCACCAATGTGAGAGTTTATTACATCAACTACTGCTTTTTGGGAAACCCATGTGCCTTGTCACTCTCTTTCATAAGACTTCCTGTGGAAAATTCAATCCCTCATTCAGGAAAAGGCTGAGCAAACGGTCTGATGGAAAATCTTCATACACTGCAACACAAGAAAATGAAAATGACTGTGAGCAGCCCGTGAACCCGGCAGACACACACAGCGCATGGCTGTGTTCCCGCCTCGACATTCTGTAACCAGCAGGGAAAATGTGCTTCTCAAGAAATAGACATAAACACTTTTCAGATCCTGAGCACACAATTTCCCTTTCAGGGTTTAGTGGGCTTCCATTTAATTCTATGAGAAGTGTTTAAAACAACAGAACAACAGCTGAGATAGGGTTTAAAGTAACTTTTATGTATTAGTGAAAATAGAGCCAGCTGATAGTTATCATTTTTACTTTATTTGATCTCACTCTCCTACTTTACCTCCCCAACCTCCTCCACAAAATGATGGTGAACAACCCCTCCTGGGTCAGAAGGCTAAGTAGAAATTACCAATCACATGGAGGTGTGCTTTGTTGTTTTATTTTTCAAAAGAAACATGTTTCATTCATGTGATTTAATAATTAAGATCAAGAAACAAACTCTACTCAATAAATGGTAGCCAACACATGTCGTCATAGCTGCTCATCAGGTTTGGCCCCCCATTACACACATTTACATGGACATCTGCAATGTGCTGTCATGGGACATGGTGAGTGCGGACAGGGTCTCTGCTCTCACAGGGCACACAGCCTGGTGGGGGAGGCGGTGTTCAATCATTACCGTTTTTTTTTATGTACTTACAAATTATGGGAAATGCTATTTAAAAAGAACAAAATGAGTCAATGAAAGTGAAAAATACAAGGACTGTATTTAGGCTGAGGGAAGACAGGGAACCTCTTTGAAGAGCTGACACTCCACTGAGACCCAAAGGACAACTCCGGTGTTGCAGGTGAAGGGCAGGGTCACACTGATAAAGGGCTGATATCCAGAATATACCAAAATCTCTTTAAACTCAACAAGAAGAATGAATAACCTGATTAAAAAATGAGCAAAATGCCTGAACACACACCTCATCCTAGAAGGAATCTAGATGCCAAAGAAGTCTATGGAAACATGCTCCACAGCATCTGTCATCAAGGGGCTGCAGACTGAAACAGCGAGGTACCACTGCACACCTGTCAGAACTGCCAAAAGGCAGAACACTGAAAATACTGAATGCTGGTGAGGATGTGGAGCGACAGGAATTCTCATGCATTGCTGGCGGGAATGTAAAATGGCCCAGATACTTTGGAAGACGGTCTGGCAATTTTTTACAAAACTAAACGTACTCCTACCATATGATCCGGCAACTGTGCTCCTTGGTGTTTACTCGACAAAATGGAAACTTATGTCCACACACAAATCTGCATACAGATGTTAATAGCAGCTTTATTCGTAATCACCAGAACTCAGAAGCAACTAAGCTGTTCTTCAGTAGGTGAAAGGATAAATTGTGGTCCAGCCAGAAAATGGACTATTATTTGGTGTTAAAATGAAATGAGTTATCAAGGCATGGAAAGACATGGAGGAACCTTAAATGCATATTATTAAGTGAAAGAAGCCAATCTGGGAAGGTTCTGCAACTGTCTGATTCCAACTGTATGGTGTTCTGGGAAAGGCAAAACCACAGAGACTAAAAGATCAGTGGCTGTCAGAGGCTAGAGGGGAAGGAGCAGTGAATGAGGTGCAGCACGGTGCGTCTTTTGGGTCACGGAGACAGACTACTCTGTATGATGCTTTGACGGTGGATACATGTCATTTTACATCTGTCCAAACCCACAGAGTGCACACCACCAAGTGTAAATCCTAGTGTCAAGCATGGGATGTGGGTGATGATGACGTGTCAGTGTAGGTTCACCCATTGTCGCAAATGCACGCTCTGGTGCAGGCGTCAATAGTGAGGAGGCTGTGGGGACAAACTGCAGTTCACACACCCAATCCAGCCCAGTCACCGCTGTGAATAAAGCTCTGTGGGTGTGTGGATTGTCCGGCTGCTCTGGCGTCTGAACAGCAGAGCTGAGCAGCTGCACCGGAGATCAGGAGGTTTGCAGACCCTGAAATATTTACTCCCAAGCCCTTGACAGAAAAAATTCTGCTGAGCCCTATTCTGCACGAATCAGAATTCACCCTGATGAGACAGGACAGCAGGGCCCAAACCAGGCGTGGTTAATGGGACTGAAGCAATGGTTTAGTTCCAACACCTTTGCTGAAGTCCTGCAGGTCCAGCGACAGACTGTAGCCAGGAAGCGTCTGCAGAAGGAGTCGGTAGCAGGTCTTCCCGCCAGGCTTCGAGATGCCGGGGGCCGTGCGCTGCATGGGGGCCACCCGCTTGATGAAGGCGGACTTGCAGTGGAAGCCGATCAACTCATAGAGCTCGGAGAGGATGCTGCACTGCTGAATTCTCTCCTCGGAACGCTGAAGCACAGGGAGAAAAGCAACAAGCATCTGAGAGAAACATGTAAGTGAAAAAAGACACGTAAAAAAGGTTTTCCCATAAAAGAGAGACCCGATGACACAGGAAGAGGAAGGCTGACTTCGTGCACTGACGGGACCGGATGCAGAAACGCAGGGAAGCAGCGCTGTGCAGACACTCCAGAACCCCTCCGGGACCCACCTCTCTGCGTTCAGCCTGTCCTTTTACTAGAAAGGCCCGTATTCCCTGAAACGTAGGAATCTGCTACCTACACATGAGATGCAGAGAAGAGAAGGAGCAAAAGGAAGGGAAAGTAAAGGAACAACAGTTCATCTAGACCCTAGGGTTTGGGCGGGACTTTCACCAAACACACAACTTCTCAAAGCACAGAGCACACAGTGAGAGGCTGACAGAGTGACTGCGACTTCTGCTCCTTAAGCACAAGCTTCCTGCCAGCACACTCAGCCTCCCTTACTGAATCATTACAATCATCTCAGAAACTATTACTACCCCGGCTCACAGGCAAGGAAATCTGAAACTCGGGGAGGAATTATCATTCTGGACAAAGTACCACGGCCCAGAAGTGTCAGAGCCTCCAGCAGACCCTGGACTAAAATGCTCCGCTTCACCACGGGCCCTGAGCCTCAGGCTGAGGCCACGTCAGGTCTGCACGGGCCCAGAGCACAAGCCTGTGGGACAGGGAATGGTCCCACTCGATGTGCCAGGCCAAGACCCTCAGGAACTTATGAAACGAAACCAAATCACAAACTCATTTCCAACCCACTGCCCGGTCCGGGAGGACTGCTTGGCACTTCTGCACTGTCACCTGTGCACAGGCTGAGCAAGGGGCCCAGACAGTGACGTGACGTCCCAGTGGAAGTGGCTCGGAGACCACTTCATCACAGGACACACTCTCCCGGCTTCCAACGTTAACTCTCCATTCCATTTCCAACTGGAAAGTAAGTTTAGACTTGTTTTCCTCTCCTAGAAACAAAGAGAGTGGTAACATCAGCAGGAAACTCAAGACAGAGGAAGAGTCTCCTGGCCATCTGGAAGGATAGGCCGAGGAGGGAACAGAGACAGGAATCAGAAAGACCCGTGTTCCAGTCCAAAGTCTGCACGTCGCTCACTTTGACAGCTTCTTTATTAATACAGGTGATAAAATCTAATTATGTTTGTTGGGAAAACTAAATGAAATAACGAATGCCACTAGCATAGGTCTAAAATCCTCCATGAGTGTTCCAGAAATGGACATGATCGTGGTTAGTTACTGTCTGCCAAGTCTTGGGTGCTAAGCCCACATCAGATAGCCAGAGTTGTGCCAGAGAATGCCTCACCAGACAGCAGCCTTCCCCAACTTGGAAACTCACAGTGTCTGAAGAGCAGGCAGTGGTGGATGCTTTGGGACACTCTGGAGGTAGCACTCCAGTGATGACTTTAAAAAGCTGGGGAGAATTCAGGGGACCATACAGTTCAAATACAGAAAACACACTCCATGTCTACCCACATTCATCTCTAGCCATGATATTTCAGAGAGGAAATACATATTCAAACTTACAACAATTTAGCACATAAGTGCATCAAAACAATTTGGAAAGAATGTAACATTCTTTAGATCACAAAGCGGAGATTACAAGGTTTGTACTGAGAGCCCTACTTGTAAAACGTCTGCTAACATAACTGGGTCCACTATCAGTTATCATAATTCGAAGAGAAGGATGGAAAAGAACAAAGCCAGGCTATTATGCTCCGGTCCTTTCTTGGGTTACAATGTCACAGAGGAGACGGACAGGTCAACAAGGAACCACTCAGCCGTGATCACGGAGCCGGGGAACGGGATGGGCAGCAAGATGTATGACGCAGCCGCAGCTGTGACCGTGCTTCTAGTCAGGTACCGAAAGTCACCTCGACAAGGTGTCAAATGCTTGTGCCCACGTCCTCATCACCTGACATGTATTAAAGAGAAATGAAAACTTATAAACGGCCAACACCCTTGGCGGGTACACCGTCCAAAGAGCAAAGTCATAGTTTGACAACTGGCCAACTCGGTTCCCTGGGATTCATTCTTGGAGAACCTTAAAAACCACTTCTCTGTCCTCAAGAAGTGCTGCCTACTTGTCCTATCTTTGGCTCAGGGATGCAGCACGTTCAAGTGGACTTTAATGTCTGCACAGATTTGACTGTCTTTCTCCAGGTTCCCTTGTCCATTCTGAAGAGGCCTGAGCTAAGTCCATCCTCCGTAAGATCAATTCCCTCCAGTGACAACTCATCGAGCCTGCAATTAAAAGCAAACTGAACAGGACTGTCCTCAGCTAAAAATGTCACCCACCCTTCACTGCTCTCTTAATCTCCTCTCCTGGCTAATTGCAACAGACTAACACCTCCCTCCACCCAGCTCCCCAACTATGTCAGTTTGTCTCCCCAATGAGAAAGTAAGGTCCATAAAAGAGGAGACAACTCCACAGTCACATCTGAATTCCTAGCATATAGTAATGTCAATAAATAGAACTATGATTATGGCTTCTCTCCTTTAAAACCTTCCTGGTTATTTAAAAGAGACCTTGGAAGAGAGGTGTTTGGGTCCAGTATCTTCATCCAGAAGACTCTGAAGGCCTTTTTTGGAATGGCTGTCCACTGATTCATTCAAATCACAACTTCTCATTCCGGGAGGAGCTGTGAATTTCTGCCAGGAGTATGTGGTCACTCTCGTGCCAGAACAGCTTTAAAATATATCCGTATTTTGGATTTGATATTTTTCCCCTCTTCCAACAAAATTCACTTTCCTTACTTTCTTGCCTTGAGGAAAGTTTTCTTTTTTTCTTTCTTTCTAATTCACCCTTTAGTAAAGCAGGCTTCTCAGGATGTGCTTGGCCTTACATAGGATCAGCCATCCAACTCCCAGTGTGAGAGGCCAGGGGCTCACCCCCTGCCTTCCTGTCAGGGAAACTGAAACTCAGTTCAGGGGCCAACCGGCACCCCAGGGCTTCAAAGGCTCACGTATCTCCCAGAATCCCTGCTTTCTGGTTTGCCTTGGCTTCTGAGGATTTCCCCTCACTTTCTTGACGATTAGCTGTGCAGCTTGAAAGATGAGGAAGGAAGGTTTTCTTTCTTAATCAGCATTTTTAGGAACTTGTGTAATGAAGGTTTTCTCGAGTTTCTAGAACCCTCCATTGCCGAGAAACAAAACACTAAATATTTTCTAAATTTAGGTATTGTGTGCATTTTTTCTTTTCTTTTCTTTTCTAAACTGCTAACAGACATTTTTAATTAAAAAAATAAGGCCCCAAATAGGATAGAATCTTGAAGGGGCAAACAAAATTAAAGGGCAAAGACAGAAAAATGATAAGAACTCTACAAAGTTAATAAAATACATACACTATGGATCAGATCAGCAATTCTCATTAACAGCTAATTGAAACATGACCATGAGGTAAATCTCTCCTGTCAGGAGATGGCCAACCGAAATTAGAATTAAAACAACAAACTAAAATTCTAAATCTGGCGAGGTATAGAAGGCTACCAGCTAAATGTGTCTTCTTCTGGAAAAGAGGGAGGCTCACCAGCTCTTTACTGTGGAGCCTGAGCCCAGGGGAGGTCGGTGAAGTGAGCTCTGTAAGTACCCAATTAGAAAAGTGAGTGATGAATAAAGAGACGTGAGCTTTGATGACAGAGATGATACTAATATTCACTTGTCCTGTAAAGTAAGTCTTCACGTTCAGGGATCAATACCTCGGCGTCCTCAGGGATTGAGATTATAGGAAAATGCACAGCCTGGGCCCAGACCTCCTCTGCGAGCTCGTGACACTGCACTTAGATATCTCAAGGGCACTTCCATCTCCATCTGCACAGAGCTGACTTCACGGTGCTCCTTCCAATAGCCGTCCTGCCCAGGGCCCCTGGTCTGGGCGCAAGGTCTCCCTGCCTCTCCCAGCTCAGGCCCATCACTCACAGATGTGCCTGGACCACTCCTTCAGGGCCCAGATTTCCTCAGTCACTGAGTCCCACCACCCACTCCTGTCCTACCAGGTATTCACTGGCACTCATTCAGCACTGACTCTGTGCTGGGGACCACGCTGCACACTGTGCACACGTTATCTCACTGGATCTCCGCAACAGACCTGGGATGTGGGTACATCACTGCTTCAATCGATTTGATAAATTGTTTCACTTCCTTGAGTGCGTCATCCAAAGTGAGACAGCTACTGAGCCACAAAATTGGGACTGAAAACAACTTGAAAATTGAACACTGCTACACCTCGCAGCCACCCTACTCTGACTCATCACATCACCTCCTGCTGAGCCTACTAAATGTTTGCAAGCATTCTACAAGCACAAAAGTGAACTACGAGAGCACCCTACTCCCCTACTTAAAATCTGTCAATGACGGTCCAGTGCCCTTAAGAGAAAGCCCCACCGGGCCTGAGCCCAGCCCAACGGCCGGGCATCAGCGTTCCTTGTGCGGCGGCGTCTCCTCACTCACCACTCAGCACTAAACGTGCCTTGTCCAGGACAAGGATGCTGACTCCGTACAACCCGGGGCTCGTCTCACTCGAGCAATGATCACCCTCTTCATTGGTCACCCTCTTCATTGCTGACTCTTATAAAAATGTTTTCTCAGGATGAATCAGTATCTTTTTCCTTACAACTTCCAGTCATTGATAATGAGCTGCCCCCAAAAGGGAGAAGACTTAATCCTCAGTCTCCTTATCTGTAAAGTGGGAATAACAAGGAAATATGTGAGGTTTTAAGAGAAATAATATTCATGTGAGGCTGAGGGACAATTCCCAACATACAGTAAGCACTCAATATGTGCTTACTTAATATTAATAAGAATAGATTCCATTCCAGCAACCTTAAATCAATGTTTTATGGCTTTGTCCAACAGATTACAGACAAACTGTTGGACGAACCCCTTTGAGCAGATCAGCACTAGCGTACAGGGAGAGGTAAGCACTGAATCCAGTTACAGCTGCAGCCAACCAGCACTACGGGGCGGGGGCAGTTTGCTCAAACTCTTACATGTTGCTTGAGCATTTAGTTGTAGTTATTGAATAAAGACAGTTGTTCTTTAGTCAAAGCTCCTGAAACATAAATCTTCAAAGATTGATGCAAATTAGGTTTCAAGTATAACACTCTCACTAGAAATTATTTGAAAATGATAGTCTTAGCTCCTCTGCACATCAAAAGGGCATGTTCTTAATGTACCTGACTATATACACTGAAAGGATTGTTTAAAGAAATTAACATGAAGCCATCCTGAATAAACTTTCAGTATCATCTGCACTGTGCCCCACCCAAGGGTCTCATTTCTCACTTCCACATAGGTGTTCAGGTAGCTTAACCTGGGCCTTGGTTTCTTATAACACGGGGGAGGGAAGAGTTGTGGATAGATTTATGTAGCAAATATATACCTAGTGTATTTGCTGTTTAGGAATCCTAGAAATTATCAAATTGATATATAGTCCCACCCTTAAGAAGCTCAGACTTTCCATTTACAACAGCATTAAAAATAAAATGAGAGATACATTTAACAAAAATTTACAAGATTTGTACACTGAAAATTTTGAAGTATCACCAAAAAAATTTAAAAGATCTACATATATGGAAGACATCCCAATTTCATGGAATGGTAGACAATATTGTTAAAAATGTCAAGACTCCCCAAAGTGATCTAAAAATTCAATGGAATCCCTCTCAAAATTCCAGCTGACTTCTTTGGAAAAATTGAAAAACTGATCCCAAAATTCATATGGAAATGCAAGGGACCCAGGTCAACCAAAACAATCTTGAAAAAGAAGAGCAAAGTTGGAGGACTCACTTCAAAGTTTACTACAAATCTATAGTACTCATGTCATTATGGTACTGGCATAAGTTTGGATACATAAATCTATGAGACACAATAAAAAATCCAGGGGGGTGGGGACTTACATTTACAGTCAGTTTTCCACAGGTGTGCCATCAACACTCCACTGAAAGAATAGTGTATTCAAAAAATGGTGCAGAGACACCTCGGTATCTGCAGGCAAAAGAATGAATCTGGAATCTGGAACCTCCTATTGTATATAACAAATTAAAATTAATTCAAAATGGATCACAGACAGGAACGTATAAACTAAATCTATAAACTTTCTAAAAGAAGACATTGTATAAATCTTTGTGGTCCTAGGATAGGCTATGGTTTCCTAGATACAATACCAAGAGCACAAGTGATAAAAAAAAAAGAAAAAAGGTAAACTGGACTTCATCAAAATTAAAACCATTTGATACAAATGATATCATCAAGAAAGTGAAATGAAAGGGGAAGGGGATAGCTCAAGTGATAGAGTGTGTGCTTGGCAAAAAATAAAATAAAATAAAATAAATGAATAAATCTAATTATCTCCCCTATAAAGAAATTGTTTTAATGTTTAAAAAAAGTAAAGTGAAACGACAATCTGAAGAAGAGGAGAAAAATTTTGCAAAGCATATATCTAATAACAGACTAGTATCCAGGATATAAAACAAATGCTTACAACTGACCAATACAAAGAAAATCGACCCAATTTTTAAATTTGCAAAGGATTTAAATAGATACACAATTAGCCAATAAGCATATGAAAAGATGCTCAGCATCACTAGCCAAATCAAAATCAAAATGAGATCTCATTTTACACCCACTAGGATGCTTATAATCAAAACATGGACAATAACAACTGTCGGTCAAGAGGCAGAGTAAAGGGAACCCTCAATACGCAGCCGTTGGAAAGAGGCAATGGTGTAGCTTCTTTGGAAAAGTCTCGTGTTTCCTCAAAAGGTTAGAGTTATCATATAGCTCAGCAATTCTCGTACATATAGTGTCATCCCTCAGTATCCTCGGGGGGTTGGTTTCAGGAAACCCCCACCCTGCATTCCATAATCCAAGGATGTTCGAGTCCCTTTACAATCAGCCATCTGGATCCATGAAGTGGAAACTACACATATGGCGGGCCAAATGTACAGCCAACAGAATGAAAACATATTCTCACAAAAATTTGCACATCAATTTTCATAGCCGTGTCATTCAGAGAAGCCAAAAGTTACAAACAATATCCATCCATCAATGAATGGATAAACAAAATTATCAAGAATAGTCCCACAAACTTTTGGTCATTGAAGCTTTGACAAAGGAGGTGAGAACATACAATGGAGTAAAGACAGCCTCTTCAGCAAATGCTGTAGGGAAAACTGGACAGCTGCATGTAAATCAATGAAGTTAGACTACTCCCTCACAGCATACACAAAAATAAAGTAAAAATGGCTTAAAGTCTTAAACATGTAGACAAGACACTATAAACCTCTTAGAAGAAAACAAGGGCAAAACATCTGACATACATCTCAGCAATGTTCTCCTACTCAAGCAATAGAAATACAAGCAAAAATATACAAGTGGGATCTAATTAAACTTACAAGCTTTTGCACAGCAATGGAAACAATAAGCAAAACAAAAAGACAACTTATGCAAAGGGAGAAAATATTTGCAATAAATGAGACTGACAAGGGCTTCATTCCCAGAATATATAAACAGCTTTTACACTTGATAAGAAAGAAAAACAAACAATTCAATCCAAAAATGGACAGAAGACCTAAACAAACATTTCTCCAATGAAAACCTACAAATGGCCAATAGGCACATGAAAAAATGCTCAATATCATTATCAGAGAAATGCAAATAAAACTACAATCAAGTATCACCTCACACCAGTCAGAATAGCCATCATTCAGAAGTTCACAAACAATAAATGCTGGAGAGGCTGTGGAGAAAATGGAACCCTCCTACACTGTGCTGGGAATGCAGTTTGGTGGAGCCATTGTGGAAAACAGTATGGAGATTCCCCAAAAGACAAAAAACTGACTTCCCATATGACACAGCAATCGCACTCCTGGGCATATATCCAGAAGGAACCCAAATTCAAAACGACACCTGCACCCCAATGTTCACAGCAGCACTATTTACAATAGCAAGACATATAAACAACCTAAATATCCACTGACAGATGACTGGATAAAGCGGTTGTAGTATATTTATACCATAGACTACTACTCAGACATAAAAATTAATAAAATAATGCCATTTGCAGCAACATGAATTTATCTGGAGAATGTCATTCTAAGAGATGTAAGCCAGAAAGAGAAAGAAAAATACCATATGAGATCGCTCATATGTGGAATCTAAAACAAAACAAACAAAACAAAACAAAAAAGACAAACATCTACAGAACAGAAACAGGCACATAGACATAGAAAGCAGACTATGGTTACCAGAGGGGAGAGGGTGTGGGAAGGGATAAATTGGGAGTTCAAGATTTGCAGACACTGAGAATGTATAGAATAAACAGCAAGTTTAAACTGTATAGTACAGGGAAATATATTTAATATCTTATAGTAACTTATGTTGAAAAAGAATATGAAAATGAATATATGTATTTTCCTATATAACAGAAGGGTTGTGCTGTAAACAAGAAACTGATGCAACATTATAAACTGACTAGACTTTTTGAAACTATTTTAAAATAGATCAAAAACAAAAAAAAATAAAAAAGATATTATTATACCAAAAGAATAAATTACAGTTTCAGGCTACAACATGGATGAAACTTGAAACAGTATGCTAAAATAAGCCAGACATAAAAGAACAAATACTGCCCTTTTAGGTGAAGCGTATTTAAGTGTTCATTGTACTATTCCTGTAAATTTTCCAGAAGTTTGAAGTCTATCAAAATAAAAATAAAGTGTATTATTCATTAAAAACATAAAACGATTCCTCACAGGAGGGCTTTAAATATTAAATGAAGAAATGAATGTAAAGATCCTGGAACAACACTTTGCATGTCCACAGTCACTGCTGTCACTGCCACCCAGAGGGTGGTGCCAGTGCTGATGAGAGCTGCCTCCACTCGCTCCCCTGCAGACAGGAGTGAGGGTCTGGGATCTGACAGGCAGGGTGACCGTGAACCTGCGTCAGGCACAGTCAAATCCTGGACTCTGCGTTAACCAACTTTCTTATACAAACTGCTACATGTAACGTAAACACGCTACAGGGATGTATCTTACAACACAGGGAATACAGCCAATGGTTTACAATAACTATAAGTGGAGCAACTATTGTACATCTGAAACTTATATCATATTGTAAATCAGCTATACATTTATAAAAAATAATTTAAAAATGTTATCACTTTAGTATTCAATTCAGTTTTTAAGTAACTACTAAACAGCTTAGAATGTATAAAAGCATTTAAGTGTGAGAAGTTGGTTTACATTTTCATTTACTTTCAGCCACCTGCTAAAAGAGAAATTAAACAATTTTTTAAACACAGCTTAACAACAACAACAACAAAAAGACAAAAGTGAGAGTGAAGAGAAAATGGAGATTCAATACTTAAATGAAATCAGGGGGAGGTAAAGTCATAAAAATGGATGCCATGAAGTCAGGGTAAGTGTTAAAGGCCGACTAGAAATTCAGCTGTAAGATTCTTGGCAGCTAAAGCAAAAAGAAAAAGATGATGTGGTGGGTGGTAGAGCTCAGTGGTAGAGCGTGTGCTTAGCGTGCACGGGGTCCTGAGTTCATGCCCCAGGGCCTCCACTAACAGATAATACACCTAATTACCTACGCCCCAAAAAGAGCCCCAAAGGAAAGGAAAAGAGAAATTTCTTTCCTAAAAAAACCTGATTTAGATTTTATTTTAATTTATTATAAATTTAGATTAAATACTGAAAAAAAAAATAGAAAAAGATGAGTGACACAAGCGATAATGCCCGTGAGATAAATCTGCGGTGGCTGCTGGCTGGTCCCCACATCCCACGTGCGAAAATCTGAAACATCCTTCTCACCACTCAGAGTCATCCTCAGCCCACCCCACCCCTCCCCCTGTTAAAAGCAGGAGCACAGGCAGGGACCGGCCTTTGCTCTCTCTGTGTCATCACAGTGAGACAGGATGGAAGGGGGCAGAGCACAGCCATTCAAGGAAGGCCACAGCAATTAACATCAAAATGGTGAAGGATTCAACCCCCAATAGGCCTTGAGGCTCAGGATGAAGAGATTTAACTTCTAGCAGATCTTGAGCTTCATTATACACCCATTGTAATAGTAACATGGTGAATAACACGCCTCCAGCATCATGGCAGTCCCAAGGCTAGCCACAAAAGGTCAAAGGGTGGGAAATGGCCAAATCCCTGGGAATTCCATCCCCTTGCCCTTAGGCTGGTCGTTCTACTTATTAGCATATGAAACCACCAAGCCCATGAAAACCAGCAACACAGCGCCAACTCGCGGTCACCACTCTCTCCCTCTTCGGAGAAGGCCCACACTCTTGTCTGTGGAGTGTGTACCTACTTTTAATCTGAGCACCCAACCCCCACAACTCGTGGCCTTTCTCTTGCCTTTCAATGTATCTCTCTGAATAAATCTACCTTGACTCAACAGTGGCTTGCTCTTGAATACTTTCCAGCACGAAGCCTAGGACCCACATCTGGCAGGGCACATCCCAGTGGCTCAACCAAAGCCTGGGACACAGCCCTTCTCATGCCCCACGTTTTTTTTTCTTGTATCAACAGGACTGGTTTGTGAAGGGAGCTCTGAGGCCCCAGCTAAGGGACAGAAGCAGCCACCAGGACTCGAATTGGAGGGCAGCCCTTCCCCCAGTAGGGGCCCTGGAGTCAGCCTGGTTCTCTGTGGTTCCCTGTTGTGCTGACTCCCCAGCCAGAGAGCGTTCTCCCTAGGCCTGTCTCCACAAAACCCTTCTCTCCAAAATACAAGCACATCATGTCACAGTCCTCTTGTTCAACCAGGAAATGTTCAGCCCACGTTTTCCTTCCCAAGTAAAGAACCTAACTGTCCTCCATCCCATCCCACCACTTCTTTCTTTGTGAGAACTCTGTACTCCCAACACACCATCCTGAATGCAGGTGCCTTGCTGGCTGGGACCGAGATGTTTCAGTCTCACACAGCCTGCTTCCATTCACTTTCCCCTTGCTACCTTAAAAAAGCCTTTCCTGAGTATCCTACCCCTCTGATTCTGAACTTCACAAAGTGCTGTGGTTACAGTCTCTATGTGCATACATCCCAGGTTTTGGCTAGGTTTCCTTCGCAAGATCATCATTAAGGAGCTGCATCAAAAAGTTTAAAGAGGTTATTCTTACATCTGAGTGGAGGAGCCTGCATAAAATTTAAATGGCTTTGAAGAGATAGTTAACAAGGGACAGAGAGGTCGCAGGTCATAGTCAACAGTGTCATGAGGCAAAATGTTCTTCAAAGGCTCAGAGTGGCTTCTGAACACGGAGTTGGCAGGGAGGAGGTGCCAGGCAGTGAGTGGGGTGGGTGACACAGGGTACGCTCCCCCAGCGGGGGAAGAATTGGATTTTGTTCTATTTTTCTAAACAATTTCTTACTACATTTTTCTCTTATCGTCACATACAATTTCCTATGAATTAAGAAAATCAATGTCAGTCATTTGGGCCACTTGGGAGAAGCTACATGATGCCATTCACAGGGCTGGGACATGACAGCCACCCCAGTCTTGGTTGAAAGACCAGTCGGGGTATTTCCAAGGTAATCACGGGCATGCAGCAAACTCCCCATCTTCAATGACCTCATCTCAAAGGTGGGGCCAATAAAACTACCAAGCAAAGTGCGTGATGATTATGGCCGACATCTGTTTACTAGGTAAGTGCCCGTGACAGCTGCCGCTTAATGGGGAATGAGTATGATCAATGAGGCCCAGTCTACATGGTCACACGCGCCCTGCCTTCCTGCCTTGGTGCAGCAGCAGAGCTTGTTTAGCTGAGATGGACGCCCCCAGAGCAGCCCCGACGGGAAAGCTCCCAGCTCTGCACGGCGAGGCGAGTTCCTTTCCTTCTGAGAGCTGATCACTGTTTGCAGTCGTCTGTTTTTATTTTTATCCATTTTGTAACTGCCTCTCCTCCGGAGTTTTGCTCA
This sequence comes from Camelus bactrianus, assembly GCF_048773025.1. NCBI lineage: Eukaryota > Metazoa > Chordata > Mammalia > Artiodactyla > Camelidae > Camelus > Camelus bactrianus. The sequence goes on along the minus strand of NC_133575.1, from coordinate 53,996,275 downwards.
AGCAGCACAGGGCCAGGTGTCTCTTGCTTCCTGCTGGGTATTCTGGGCTGGGTGACAGCCAACTCCACGTCTGGCTCTGGTGCTGAACGGAGAGGGCAGAAGTCCCAGGGGCCCATGCTGAACCGAGGCCCCTGCACCCAAAATTTTGGTCTGGCTTTGGGCAAATTACAGTCTTCTTTACCCTGAGATTCCTCATCTGTCCATGAAAATAACTGCCCACGACACACAGAGTTACAAGGATTAAAGGAAATCACCAAATTCACAACCTATTCAAGGGGCTACCAGTGCGTCCTCAACAGACTCATGCTGCCTTTACGGCTCTGACACACACCAAGCGGGGCGGCTGCACACAGTGAACACTGCTAAGTGCCAGTGTGTTAAGAGCTTCATGTGTGCTATAATACTCTTTACAACTTACAACAATCCCAGGAAGAAACGAATATTATCATGCCCATTTCACAGATTCACCAACAGTTTAAGAGAGGTTACATTCTAATCCAAGACCCTATGGTGAGGAAATGGCGATTTAAACCTGAATCTGGGCCCAGGCCTGGGCTCCATCTCTCTCCCATCCACCTGACCACTTGCCTATGAAATCCACCTGTCCAATACACAAGTTTGCAGCCGGCCAGCTCTTAAATGCAATGTGTGCCACCATTTGTCAATGTTTGTTAATTACCATAAACTGTTCTCAGAAACCACTACAGAAAAGAAAGGTGGACTCACGTCCCTGCCCACAAAGAAGAGGAATTCTGCCTTGCCTTCACCTGTAATGTGCAGAAACCCTTCCCTACACCACCAAATCCTTTTGTATGCTTCCTCCATGTTTATGTTTGCACACGGCTTATTAAAGTAGAAGGCACCTGTGGTAATTCCATCTCGGGTGCTTTCCAAGTTTCCAGATATCCATAATCAGTCTGTGAACGAAAATACTACAATGTGAATGAAAATACTGCAACCATGTCAGTAAACAAAGCATGCTGAAACCAAGTCATCAGCGGCTGCCTCCAACCCCCAGCAAGGACAGGCCTGCAGCCCAGCCTCTGCAGCCACTCACAATGGTGCCCTCTGAGCAGACTCAGAATAAGAAAGAACAGGATACTTGCCCTAGATAGCTAGGTGCTTGTCTAAAGAATGTATTCAGTGAGTCCAAATGTTTGCTTCCTCCCATAAATAGAAAAGCACTAAATTCTTGAACTTGAGATACCTGGCTTTCTTTAGATAACAAGCGATCTTTTATTGTTCCAACTACCTGGTCTTTGTTGTAAAGCTCCTGTATATCCTAACTCCTCCCCTACCTCTTGGGAGCAGTCCCTCAGAGTGATCTGAGAGGCTGTCATACCGGCTCGAGACCTCCCGCCAAATAAAACATAACTCTTAACTTTTAGGCTCAACGTTTATATCAATCAAGTCTCTGAATAGACACAACTCATCAATTCTTTAATGGAACACACTGGATCAGGAACCAGAAGCATGTTCTAGTCCCGAAAACTACGGGTTCCTCTTTCTTCCTGTCATTATACAATCCCACCAGAACTCATTATTTTGCTGTCTGCTCACTTGGCAACCAAACTCCGAGAAGAGTCAACTCAACAGAGCACCATGCTGGGGAGAACCCCCCGCAGCAGCACAGCGGGCTGCCTGCCCTCCCGCACGCTCTGCTGACCCCTAGTGTCCTCCGTGGAGACCAGGCCAACAGAGTTGTTCCCAACATCTGCAAAGTCCCACACATTAAATAAAAGCATTTTATTTTATATGATATGTTACGTATATACCCATCTCTGAAAACAGCTTTGCCAGATGCCCAAATCTTCAATATTAATCTGCAAAGGCAAATCCGGTCCCCAAGGGAAAACAAGTCTTAAGACGATGCTAAGGCCTCCAAAGTCCTCTCCAGGACGGTCAACCAAACTGCCTGCAGGTCTGCAGCTGCAGGCGGCTACATGTCTGCTTTTAAAGCAACCCCTTCCTGCCCTCGGGCGCTACAATGTCCCTCTACGCCCTCCCATGTCAGGATAAGAGCAGCCGCTGCAGAACCTTGCAGGGCAGCACTGACAGGACTGGACAAAGAGGATGAGAGCTAAACTAAGCCTTGTCACTGTCAATTTACAGATGAAGATATATATAGAGAGAGGTGGGGTGATCTTGCTCAAAGTCACACAGCTAATAAGTGGCAAAGTGTATAACTCTGCTCCTCCCGCCGGCGTGACGCCACACCTGGGATGCCCACAGGGTTCTCTCGTGCCTCCTTGACCAGTCCTTTACTGTCTCTCATAACCCACCACAGGGTCTGACCCTAGCCTGCATTTTCAGCATCTTTTCCCTCCAGTCTCTCAGGAACAAGGCTGCTCTGGCCACTCTATGACTTCCGGCTTCCCAAAACCGCCGTGCTCAGGCTGGTGTTGCCTGTGCATCCGGCCCCCTGCTCAGCGGCACTTCCTACCCTGCAGGAGGACGATTCCACTCTCCACAGGGACACTCCCTCAGGGGAGCCCTCTCCTGGCCCTCGACACGGCAGGTGTCCCAGGCCACATCCCTAGCTGCCCCATTAGGACTGGGGGTGCCCAGGTCTGCTAGTCAGACCAGCAGCCTCAGAGCCAGGGATTATACACGGGTCACCCTGCAAACCTACTGCCCGCCTCACAGCCCCCAGCCAGCAGGTCACCTGGAAGTCACAGCAAGTGCCCCACCTCATCCAGAAGTCTCTTCATTTGCCAGCATCGCTGATGACTGTTTTCCAACCTTTGGTCAGTTTCACACAAAACAGCAGCTTCCACTGTGAAGCGGGGGGTTTTCACTTCTGCTCCCCATCCTTACTGGAAACGTCAAGGGAAACCAAAAGGCCTTTCCTCAACCCTTTTCTGATGACACCTTCCCACCCACAATACTCACATGCTCAAGAGCTTTGGGTCCACGTGATTTTGTTTCCCTTACGCTAAGTGGCTTAAAACACTGCAGGATTCTTTCTGTTTTGAGGGTATTTGTACTCAGTTCATCGGCTTTAATCTGTTTTTGTCTCTCGCTTCAGTATCCCTAGCAGTTGCCTCTTCTTACTCCCTACAGCAGCCTCCCTCCCAACATCTAGTCTAGGAAATCAGCTGTGATGAGGGGCCCGGGCGCAGTCACAGAAGATGGAACTAAGGCACAGAGAGGCTACATAATTTGCCCAAGAAGATCAGCTTCAACCCCCAACAGTGTGTGCCACTTCCCTCTGTTTAACTCTTATGCTAAGCAAGCTAACTTTTTGTAGATTATGGTTATAAACAGATGAGGTATCAAAATACATACAAGGACACACCTCAACTTTAAGATGTTCATTAACTCCACTATTTTGTTTCTATTTATTTTATTTCTATTAAAAAAATTTAAGAACCTCTGCACTCAATATAGCAAAATGTTACTCGCTTTTAAATCCAGAATATAGAGGTGTTAAGTGTGTCATTACTCATCCTTATTTGTATGTTCACAAGACAAAATGATTTGAAAGTCTCTCTCCCCTCCCCCTACTCATTACTGGCTCTCACCAGAGCTCCCAGACCACACATCTAACAGCCTTTCACTTACCCACAGCTGAACTCATCAGTTTTCCCCCAGAACTCCCTCTGCAGCTTTCCCTCCTCAGAGCACAGCAGGACCATCATTTACCTCATTAATCCACCCAGAAACCTGGGCCTTACTCCATCCTACCTTCACAGACAGCATTCATCCTTTCTTTTTACCATCTAAACATACCTTCAATCTGTTCACTTTTACCCACTGACCATCCCACCGCTCAAGTGGAAGCCAACAACACTGCCCACCTGGACTCACGAGTCTCCCAAGTGGCCCCACAGCCACTCTCCCCTACTTGAGACAAATGGGATTGTGTCACTTCCGTGCTTTTAGGACTCTTTTCAAACCCACTTTTCTTAGAAGAAACTCCAAGTTCTTCACCTGGTGAATGTCTTTGCCATGAAAATGTCAGCTCAGGGAGGGCAGGACACGCCCTCTCCCCTCGGCCCCGCCCCCTGGCAGAGCAGCAGCTTGGGAGGACCTGCTGAGCTACACCAGCCTGTGTTCTAAACCTGGTCTTGAGTTCTTAGCAAACTGCTTCACTTATCCATACAAACCCAAGGTAGATTAGATAGATTTTAGATGTTGAGCTAGACTATTGATTTGGGGATTTTGCACTAGCAACCTGCAAGTACATATTCTAATGATTCTGTCTTCTTAAAACCACACCCAGATTTAAGTAGTATCTGTGAAATGTCTTCGGAGTAAAAGGGACTGTACTTTAACAGACTTTATGTTTTATAACATGAACAACCCTGACAGGGTCACAAATGGTACCGCCTCACAAGTGACAGAAGACAGGTGAGAGGCATATAGCAACAGGTCACATAGATGGTAAGAGCAAAGTTATTTCTCCAACTCCCAAAAACATTCCTCAAAGAACCGAAAATTCTGAATTTTGAACGTAAAATACTATCATATAAAGAAATAAAATAAATAATCCTCTTCATCAGGGTTTCAAAATCTGACTCCAGAACTTTTAGCATGCCATACTGAATACTAGCACAGAAACATCAGATGGACTAATGGTGAGTAAGTTCCAGGAAAACTGCAGTAATTCCTCCACTTGTAAAAGGACATACACTCACCTGTCGAAGGTGAATGTAAACCGCATTCTGGAGAAATTCGGAAGCTTCCAGGCTCTGCTTCTGGATGGCAAGGACACGGACAGCTTGGAAGCATGCTTCTAACTGAGTCACCGGCATTCTTACACTGCAGGGGGAAAAGGAGGCCCCCAGTCAAGAGCAGAGATGTTCCTGTCGTGTCTCGCAGGCCGTCCCTCGGGGACTCAGTGCCCTGCAAGCAGCCCGGCCCCAGCATGGCCCACCCAAGCAGGAGGGGCACTGTGCTTGAGAAAGCCCATCCCCGATGGGGGCAAGAGGGGCTGGTGGGGTTGTGTGAACCTATAAATGCTCACAGAAATACACCTGCATACATTCAAGTGATACAATTAAAAGTAGCAGGCTATTTAACAAAATTTCAATTGTCAGTGTTAATTTTACCATTCCTTTCCGCTTGTCCCCTGCACTCTGAGGCAGGCTTAGGCTCTCTCACACCTGCAGCTCTGATGCAATAGTTGTGAAGTTATTTTACTTTGCTGCAAGTGTCTTCGCTCCCCGTGTCACTGTGACTATCGTCTCTTAACACAGTCAGATGTCTTCCTGGATCTCTCCCTGAGTTCCTTGCTCCTGCTTCTCAGATCCTGAGATAAAGGACAAGTGAAGACACATGACCAGAACAGGCACTGTGGACTTGACAAAAGTCCTCAGTGATCCCCTAGGTTAGTGCTGCCCACCCCTTACCTTTGATTCTCAAGGTTCTGCCCAGGGTGACATCCAGACAGGAGAGAGTCTTGGGCCAATTAAAAGCTGTGTGGCTTGGGTGCGGGGACATGTGCAGGAGCTGGTTCCGGAGCGGGGCCACTCCCCACCTCTGCTCCTCTCTCCCCCGAGGCCCCGCTGCCAAGCCCCCAGGCTCCCTGATCTTCTGTCCTTCTCTTCTACTCTACTCCAAGCCCTTTTCCTCTTCCTTTATTCCCTAATTATCGCCAGCTGGAGTGAGTTTTCAATCACAGTATCTGAAAAAATTTCCTGCAGCTGAAAAAGAGGTCTCCAGAGGTCAAGCCCATAATCTGGTTCCTGAAGAGAGCCCCTGGTTAGGGGGAACCTCACCAATACTCATGGGGCATCAGACATGTTGCAGGGCCGACCATCCCTAACAAGAGTTTGCTGAGACCCCAAGGCACGCACAGCATCCCTGCTCACAAAAATGTAGTTGGCCCACTTATCCGTTATAAAGAAGCAAAAATACAAAATTGCTCATGTTTCTTACTAAAATTATTTATGAGGTGGAAAAAGAAATTGTAATAGAAAAGAACAAATTTGACTCCATCTCAGATGTGTTCCTTTGGCTTTAACCCTGTGTCCTGTTTTCTAGACTCAGACTTGCTAGCTCTGCAACTTTTGTAAAAGAAAGTTGCCTTTAGCCTGAAATATCCAGGAGAGCCTATTCTCTGGGCTCTGATCTTTAAGGATGTTAGCTCTTCTGCACTTATGTAGAGATGGCAAGTTGCAAAATAGAGAATAACCTTTGTTTTTTTTGGAGGTTTTACAGGGGCACCATGATTTGACCCACATGGACAGCTGCAAGAACAAAGGATTCCAAGGACAAACAATTTGTACAGCAAGAAGTTTGCAACAAACAAACACACCCACACCCCTTTTTAGTATAAAAGGAGACTGAATTCTGACTTGGGGAAGACGGTTCTCCAGGACATCAGTATGCCATCTTCTGGGTCTGCCAGCCTTTCAAATAAAGTCACTATTCCTTGCTCCAACACCTCACCTCCCGATTTATTGGCCTGTCATGCAGCAAGCAGAAAGAGTTTGGACTTAGTAACAAAATGACTGCATTGGAGGTAGTATGTCTCCCCTGTTTCCTCATTTCCGGTATGTCACAACGTATCAATTTTATATGATGTTTAACAACACAACCAAAAACCCTATTATACAGAATTGATTCCACAGAAATAAAATTATTTCTACTCCTTCAAAACTTTTTTCTTTTCTATTTTACTTTGTTTGGCTTATTCAAAAGAAAATAAAAGTCAAATCATTTTATTTCACATATTTTTGTTATAGCTACATATTTTAAGTAGTACAGAGATATTTAAATTGCAATAAAAATTGTTCATATATTAGTATAAAGATATATACACAACAAGTGCAGATTAGGAAAGGAGTGGATATTTACTAAAAATCCACTGCACATCCAGTCTTTTACAAGCATATCCTGGAATATAAGCTCTATTATCCAGTGGTCCCCCACCCCCAATCTCACTGCCGAGTCCCTTAGTAATCAACTACCAAGGCACCAGCATTGAAACACGCGGTCAGTATTTTAGGTATAAATGAGGGTATTAGCTCATTGAATTCTAAAAAAAAACCTTAAAATAAATACTGAACTTACTTACAGACAAAGAAACTTGGACACAAAAAAGTACAGTTTCTTCCCCAAGGTCACAAAGCTAATAACTGGTAAAGGCAAGATTTGAACTCATCTGCCTGATTCTAAAAATTAAGGTGGAAGTCCCATTCGACTGTGGAGGGTCCAGCAGCACAGCCTATCACCCTATCTTTGTTCAGATCTAGCCTTAGACAGCCTGAGACAGCACCCCATTCCTATGGAACTCGAGGGCAAATGATAACAATAAGGATTTTATATCCAGTAGTTTCTTAGGTCTCATTTATATAAAGCGTCAGCAGGTCAGCAGAAAAACTCTGGAAAATATGAGTGGGTCCAGAGCTTTTGGCTGATAAGAAACTCAGTCTATCAGGACAGAGTGACCTTCCCATGAGAGGCCACATGGATATAAACTAAAGGCAGCTGAGCAATGAAAACTAGCAAGACCCTGGAATTCAAGCAAGAAGGATCCCTGCCATCCCCCACCCAGGTGCCTCTTCACCTGCATGGACACAATGGCAGAAGACCCATTTTCTTGTCCAAGTTACAACATCATGTATTCTCACCCATAAAAAGTTACGACTCTATGCTGTCTTAAGTCCTATCCAACTCAAATATGATACCAATATCTCAGCAGAATGTCTATGTCTCCACTTCCTCTCTTCTATTAGGAGAATATTTCTATGGCCACAAAGCAGAAATCCAATTAAAAATACCATGCACGAAGCCTGATGAAAGTCTGCGTAAGAGACTTTGCTCTCACGCTCAGTGAATGAAAACTCAGAAAAAGTGGTCCTTCTCCCTCAGCGTGTGGGAGGTAGCCTGATTGTGTGTGTGTGTGTGTGTGTGTGTGTGCGCGCGCGTGCGCACGTGCGCATGCGTGTGTGTGTGTAAATCAAATACAATGAATTCTGGGATGTGTACAGATTTTTTTAATGTTACTGTCATTTCATGAGGATGAGACTACCTTTAAAGTAATATGAATCTAGTGTTCTGAGAGAGTCTCAGGCACTTTTGGTGGAGGAGGGGAAAGGGGCAAGGAAAGGAGGAAAGAAGTAAATGAAGCAAAGGAGTAAGAATACTGCTAGGGAAACTCAAAACATTAATTTTGTTCCTACTTGCATCACACACAAATTAGGGACTAGCTTTCCCCCATGTCTTGTCAAGCACTGAGTTGCAGAAAAAGAGGTGACAGCCCATTTCTCACTGAGCTTGTGACTGTACGTGGCATCTTATAGACACAAATCATTTACCCTGATCAAATACTCTAGCAGCAGGCCGTAATTCTCCTATTTTGAGAGACAAAAAAAAAAAAAACAAAAAAACAGCAGTTCAAAGAGGGTATATAACCTGACAAAAGTCAGAGTACCAGTAAAAAAGACAGGATGAATTCAAACTCAGATCTGAATGCAAAGTCTGCTCTTCCCACTCCCAGGACTGGAAAATCCTTAACACACATTATTCCCATCTCCCCTGCAATGTTCCCGGCACCAAGCGTTTCCCATGGTGATGGTCTCCAGTTCTCACAGACACAGCGCTCTGTGCAGCCAATAACCTCCATCGGACCTTGATCATCTACCTGACACGCCCACCAGGCTTCACCATAAAGGCAGGAAAGCTGGCTTTCAAGTGCATACAAAGCCACCCCTGGTCTAACCTGGGCTCTTCTGCATCTTCTCCAGCCTAAAGGCAGCCATGAAATTGCTCACAGTTTGCACATGAGCCACACTACCTCTCTCCATCTCTCTCCCCAACTATACTACTTAGCTATGGCCATTTTGATAATTTTGGAAACAAATTTTTAAAAACAGAAAAGAAAGGATTCTGGAACAAGTACTTAATACTTACAATTTTAAATGACAAGTTACAAAGTGAGTATTTACAAACCGAATCTGCCTTCCTAGCTGTCAGTTTAAACAGTTAAAAAATATAATAGCAAAAAATTCTCACTTACAAAATTAACAAAAACATCAACAATAATCTGGAATAAACTCAAAAACAATGCCCATGTTGTACATGAAGAAACTACAGGACTATACTGAGGGGTAAAGTAAGAGGTGTGAATGTAGAGACATCAACAAATTCTATGGAGGAAAGCAGTTTTGTAAAGATGTAAGTTCTCCTAAAGATAATTCAAAACTTACTAAAAAATCCCATGAAAACTCTTATCTGATTTTTTTTAACTTGAGCAAAGAATTTTAGAATTCTTCAGGAAAAATAAAGTCATAATACTAGCCAAGAAAATTTGGGATGGAAGAAAAGAATCAAAACAAATCGCACTGTCAGATATTAAATAAATGTTTGCAATATGTAAGATATAGCGCTGGAGTAAGAAAGTGAGATTGACAGAAATAAACCATGAAATCAAAAAGTGATTCTAGTGTACATAACTATTTTGTACATGTGGGATTTCAAATCAAAGAGAAAAGTATGAATTCAATAATTGTCCTGGGACAATCAGAGAATCACCTGGAAAGAACAAATTCTATTCCAGTCATAATGACCACAAGAAAAATTACAGATAGTGATGTAAATATTAAAAAGTACTAATAACAGCAAATACAACTCTTTGCTCATATTAATTCAACTTCTCCTCACTATAACAAGTACTATTATCATCTCCATCTTAGAGATTAAAAAAAACCTACAGAAGAGATTTATACCATTATAAGAAAGTATTTCTAAGAATAATACCAAAGATAAAACCCAAAAAGAAGACATTTACTATCTTAAGAATATTTTGGGCCACAACAAAAATAAACTTACTGAACAAAATGAAAGGCAAGAAATTACAAGAAAAAGCTCTGTGATACATGTTGATGAAGACAAGGGGTTAATGTTCATAACATACAAAGAGCTGTCACAAAGCAACAAGAAGCTCCCTCACTTAAATGTGTGCAATGGACAAAAGGGATCATTCACTTTTTAAAAGTCAGATGGGTAATGAGTGAAAAATGCTCAATACCTCACTGGTCATCAAGTGCAAACTAAAACAATGAAAAAGCACTTTTGCTCATCATATTGGCAAATATTTTTAAAAGATATTCTAGCTAGTGTCCATCTGTGAGAGAACAAACTGTGAGCGACCTTTTTGGAGGACGACATGTCAATGGATATGTAAACTCTGAAAAACGTGTGTACACACAGACTTAACTCCACTTTTAGGAATCGTTTTGTTTAGAAAACAAAATCAGTTCAAAAAGATGTACTCATCAGGGCATTTACACAGCACTGTTTACAATGGTGGGAAGAAAAGCTGAAGAGAAATCATATCCAGTGATAGAGAATTGGTTACATAAGTTATTCTACATCATTTCTTTCCCCACTGGAGAAGGAATTTCTAGAGTCACTTGAAAGGAGCCTGTGATGAATGTAAATGTCACATCCAGGGACTAAATTTCCAGAAGCCTTAACTAAAGGAATACTCATACAAGATCACAAGAATGTTTGTACAAGAAGGATGCCAGTCCAACATCTTTTCTGACAGTGGAAAATGGAGAAAACTTAAGTGTCCACCATCAAGACAATGACGCGGTAAATCACGGTGAGCTGTGGGGACTGAGGGGGCCGGCGTTTCGGCGTGGTCCAGTTCCTTGTCCACAGCACTCTCCCACCAAATTTGTCCTTACACAAGAGACCACACCTGCACATCAGGAGACCCCTCCACTCTATCTGAAAGGACCGGGTGAGTCTGCAGTGGGAGGACGTCTATGATATACCCCTGAGTGAATAAAGCGAGCTGCAGAAAACTTATAGTATGACCTTATTGTTCCATAAAGCATGTATACACACACATTTCTAATATACGTGTATGTATGTATGTGTATATATATATGTCATAGGCATAAAGTCATGAAGTATATACACCACATTGTCAACAGTTTTTACTCTCAGGAAATAAGGGGAAGGGAGGTAGGGGCCTTTTGGTAACACCACAGTTCTCTTTTCAGTATTTCAGTTAAGTATACTTGGAATTTAAAACTTTATTTAAGTCCGAAGTAAAATGGACGATGCATCCACAAGGCAGAATGCTATACTGGTCATTAAAAATCATGCCAGGGGAGATAGAATATTGTAGAAAAACATGTAATAAGCCGAAAGGAAAATGGAGGTCTCCACACAGTAAACAGGCACAGAGTGCTCGCTGGTTTTTATGACAGAGGTGATACACACTGACGAAAAGAACAGAAAATCGATGATAAAGTGTTAATTATTATCTCTGAGTAGTGGGACCATGATAGCCTCTTTTGCCCCTTTTATTCACACTTATTATATTAAATACACATTATTTTTCATCTGAAAAAAAAAAGCATTTTTAGATGTGTAGTAAAGCATATTGGAGAAAATACACGAGTACTTACAGAAACAAATATCTAGGAGACACCGCAGCAGTGTCACACAATGTAGAACGGGCGATCCTGAATAACACCGTGCAGTTACATAAGGACCCACAAAGTGAGAGCACCTGCTGTAACAGGGCGTGGCCCCCTTCTATTTGTCAGTTGTGTCTTCAGGGCTGAGGCAGTTCTGAGCACGGCCAGTGTCAGTGCTGGTGTCTGGATGGATGCCACTGGAGGTGAGGGCACCTGTAAGCTGAGAGGAAGAACAGAAAACATCCTCTGCTTTTTCTGTCTTGTTTCTTTGTTACTTTAAAAGAGAGGCATAAATAAGATAAACTGAATCTTCCCTACTGAAATTTCAGTAATGAAACCGTTTTTAAAGTCTTCACAGCTTATATTCTGCCTATACCTGTCTTTCCAACATAGCATCATATTTATTAAAAGTTAATTAACTCAGTTAATTAACTCCCTGTTGAAACCTTCTATTAAAGAACACGAAATGCACTACGTAAAAGCACCACGCCTGCAGTGACTACCTTAGCTGTCTTGACGGCAGTGCAGTCAGCCCCCACTGTACAGTGGCCCTGAGCTCCTGATGCTGGTAAGAGAGCACGCTGCCACCTCAGATGGAGAGAAACTGTGAAAGCATTTTCTGAAGTCAACAGCACTGACAAAACATGACTGACAAATCCCAGGCACCTTGGAGGCTGTCATTTTCTGTTTCTGGCTAACACCGGTCAATGAGCAGAACCACCCCTTTCACGAGCCATGGGACTCACGTGGGAAGCAGTTTTGGAGAAATTTCCAGGTATAGAATGTAACCAACTACATGTAGAACTGTGACAAATGAAACGATGCAATACTCTGATTTTGGAAGACACTCAAAATATTCTCCTAAGCCTTAGTAGCTGGAAAGGCTGGGCTTCTCCTAAGCCACTTATTTATTTCACAGCCAGTGAGCATCTCCCACAAACATTGTTTCCCTGTGTCTGATGGGCGCCTCAGGCACACATTGCTGTCGATCTTATAAGTCACAGGGCAGAGGCGTGTGTCTCAGGCCTGCAACCCTCACAAACGCTCGCCTCATAGCCTCACTGTCTGAACTTGGCCGCATTTTCTCACCTGTTTACTTGGTATCTGTTCTTCTGTAAGCTACCTAAAATGCTTCTTGGAACAAGTCAGAAGAATGAGTGGGTAGAGAAATAGACAGAGGGGCAGGTGAGAGTTGGGCAGACAAACAGAGGGACTCCAAGAAAAGGGGAACAAAGAAAATTTCCTATGCAAAACCCTCTTCTAGTCAGGGAAGAAAACCACCATGGAGAAGTGTGAGGAGGCAGGTAGCTTAAGACTGTTTCCTGGATTTCATGAAAAGTCACACCAAGAGATGAGAGGGTAGAATTATAAATAATAAAATAAAAAAAGCATGCATGTTTGAAAAATATATCTACAATATGTACTTTCTAAAGAATAGATTCAAATCAGCAGGGCCCAATAACACAATCCTTGGGTATTTACAGAAGTGAGAATCCCACCTCCAAACCACAAGGCATCCCTTTGGAGCACTGAGAGTCTACCCGGGGCGGTCATAAAGCCGTCACCGCAAAAGCTATGCTATCCTGCACTTACGAGGAATGAGCAGCTGTGCTCGGGCTGCCCACGTGCATCATTTACACCCCACAGCACCTCTACGGGGGGGGATGCCTAGCGAGCCCCGTCTCTGCAGGACAGAAAACAAGTCCGAGAGAGGCTAAGCCGACATACCAGTTCTCCATCTCACAGGACTGGTCACTCCAGAGCAGGACTCGAACTCGGACCCACGATTGTAACCACAGTATTACCGTGCTTTATGTGCTTTTTGTGTGTATAATACATTTGTTTCTGGCATGAAAGGATATTTAATAAATGTTCGGTTGTCTTGTCTATCTCATTAGCTCACAATCAATCTTTGTACTGTTGAATTGTACTCTTTTCCCCTAGAGAAAGGAACAGAAAGAGCGGGGGTCAGAATGAGGTGGGGCTCCATTCTTTATCTGGTACCTCATCTCATCCAAGTCCCCAACCAGGGAGAAGGAGCAAATGTTCTCTTCATCTTTTAAAGAGAGGGCTCCACTGATGGTGACTTACTCAACTCCAAATCCAAGGCTGGGGGAAGGGCACATGCAGCAACCAGAGCAGTATCACGTGTAGGAAGGCGAAAAGAGCTCACGGGAGGGCTCAGGGGGTCAGTCTGATTTAATTTCAATCGATAAAAGAATACCACAGTCTAAAAATACTAGCATGCAATGAATTTGCTCTTTCTTGACATCTAGTAATTTTCCTCAGCCCACATGTAACATTATCATGAACCAGTGAAAGGAAGCGTCTACAGACAGGGAAAATCAAATGCCATAGGCAGGCTGAAACCCAGGCTGGAGGAAAGGAAGAGAAAGGGCATAGTTAAGAAGAGGGGAAAGGCTGGGAAAAAGACATCATCACAAGGACTCTCAAGCATCATCCAACAATCATATAATCATTCATTCAAGAGAGAGTTACTGAGGTCCTATTTTGTGCAAATTGTACAGAGGGCAAAGCAAGAGTGCAGCGTCCATGGTGGCAGTAAGGGGCGGGGCTCAAATACACTTCTGATCCCGGTACCTTGCACACTTGTCCTCAGTATAAAGGCAAAAAAAAAAAAAAGTAAAATAATACTATGTAAACTCAACGCATTGTTGAAAAAATATTAAAGAACACCTAATACCTGGACAGACGCACCACGCACATTCCTGGATCAGAAGACAGCGCTTTTGGAATGGCAGTGCTCCCCAGAGCGATCCGTATATTAAACGTGGTCTCGATCACAACCCCATTGGGCTCCTCTGCAGAAACTGACTAGATGCTGCTACAATTCATATGGGAATTCGAGGGTCTCAGTAACCAAAACGTACTTGAAAAAGAAGAACAACGTGAGAGGACTTGTAATTCTCAATTTCAAACCTTAAAACTGTATCTCCAGGTGAGATTAGAAGCCATTTTTAAGTTATTTTTGTGTTTATTCTTATTTTCTAAATTCTCTACAATGAATATAACTGTTACAATAAGTAAAATAAAAAGTAAGGTATCTTTTAAACATGCACACCTATTCATTCATTGGGAAAAAAATATTTTAACTATACAGAGGTAAACAAATATCTAATGAAAAAGGACTACTTAAAAACAAGAGTGCACTTACATTTTTCATAAATTGAAAACTGAAAAGCACAAACACATCAAGTTTCTAGGGAGACCGATGCAACATATTAATAGTTATTTTCAAAAATTCTAATTGAACAATGAAAACTCAAGAAAGGGAAAATCGTGATTGACAGCCAACTGCAAACACATGGAGAGCAAAGGCCTAGAAATCACAGTTCTTTGAACTCTGCTACTAACTCAATAGGAGAGGAAATTCCTCACTGAGGGGACAGTGGAATCCCATGCATAAGACAGGATACACAGTACAAACTGCACTAGAATCGGGGGTGAATTTCTTAGAAGAATTCTAAAGGTAGAACATTGCTGAAAAACTATAAAAACACTGACAGACAGATTAAAACTCACAGTCATATATATTATATAGAAACATATGAAGTCTGCTCCCATGTTGCATAGAAATACAAACATATTTGTTCATTTATGGGCACTGATTACTTTACCCCAGGTAGAATATTTCAACTAAAACAAGTAATCAATAATACACTCCTCTTGTCAAATCTAGTTGATAAGTTACTCTGCTATCTAACCATAATGTGTCTAAGATAGATCTAAAATTATTCAAAAAGTTCTCTGTATGGTTTCTTGAACTCTTCTCAAAATTCCAAGCTTAATTTTAAAATAGATCTGAGCAGTATTTCTATATTACCTTTTCCCTCGTGAAATGAACAACATAGTCCGTTGTCAAAAGTCTGTCCTTACAATGATTCACGAGCACCGTATCCTAACAAAACAGCTGGACAGCAAGGCACTATCCAGACACTGTGACCAAACAAATGAAACACAAGGAAGACAGTGATCCTATTTTGGAGGGCTTATAATCTGTGTCAACACCGGGGTTTTTATTTGATTGGCTTGATGGGGTAGCAAAATAAAATCAATCAAGTACTTTCTTCTTTGAGCATTCTGTAAGTCATGACTGTTTTTAGTGTCATGAACAGGAAAGACTTAAGCATGACTTGATTACGTCAACTAGCAACAATCATCACTGGAGAGTGAGTAATAAAGAAGTTAACTGATAGCAATGCTTCTGCCTACATGAGACCTAAAATAAATCTGCACTGATCTCTGCAAGGAAAATGAGGAGATGAGGTCCACAATGAGAAAACAAACTAGCAAGAAATCAAAAAAGGAAAGACGCTTTCATTAACGATTCCAGGAAGTAGTGGAGCATGGTGTTGAAGAGCACAGATGCTGGGGACAAACATGAGGGGCTGAACTCCCACAGCACTGGGTAGCTGTGACACTGATATGTCAGTGAAACTTTCTGCCTCTCAGTCTCCTATCCATAGACTGGGAACAACAACAGCACCCGTCTCCTAGAACGGTACTAAGAATTAAGTTATTTTATATATAAAAGTTTAAATAAAATACCTCAGATTTTAAATATTACCCCAAAAGCACAAGGAACAAAGAAAACAGAGATAAATTGGAGTTCATCAAAATTTAAAACCTTGCTTCATAGGGCACCATCCAGAAAGTGAAAAAACGACACACGGGAGAAAATTTTTTCAAATCATTTATCTGATTAGGAATTTGTATCTCTGAATGAAAAAAATAAATAAATAAAACCTACAACTCAACAATAAAAGGCAACTCAATTAAAAAGTGAATAAAGGATCTGAAAAGGTATTTTTCAAGGAAAATATACAAATGGCCAATAAGCAAAATGAAATGATGTTCAATATCATTAGCTGTAAGGGAAATCAAGTCAAGACCACTAGGAGAAACCGCTTCACACTCACTGAAATAAGTTATAATCAAAAAAAATGTAACAAGCAATAATGAGGACACAGAGGATGCGGAGCTCGCAGCCCTTGCTGGTGAGGACGTAACACAGCGTGGTCACTTTGGAAAACAGCCTGGCACGTCCTCAGAGATTTGAATATTTGGTTCCTGAATGACCCAGCAATTCTGCTCTCTGGGCACACACGCAAGAGTACTGAAAACAAATGTCCACATAAAAACTCCTACAGGAATGTTCACGGCGACACTACTCATCACAGCCAAAAAGCAGAAACAACCCAAGTGCCTATCACCTGATGAATGGGTAAACAGTGGGGCCCAGCCATACAGTGGAATATTATTCAGCAATAGCAAAGCATAGAGTACTGACCCAGGCCACAACGTGGACAAACATTGAAAACGTTACTCAGTGTGAAAGAAGTCAGTCACAATAGACGGTTCCATTTACATGAAATGACTCGATTTACATGAAATTTCCTGCACAGGCAAATCCACAGAGAAGAGTGGCTCCTTGGGGCTGGGGGAGGATGGGGAAGATGGGAATGACTGCTTATGCATACGGGGCTACCTTTTGGGGGAATGAAAATGTTCTAAGATTGAATGGGATGCACAATTCTGGGCATAGAGTAAAAACCGCAGTACATTTTAAAGGGTGAATTGTATTAAAACTGTTAAGAACAAAAGCACCTCGGGCCAGGACCTTCCATAGTAAATGCATATTGCTAACTTTTATTACAGGAAGAAGAAACTGCTCTCAGCATGAAAGCAGGAGATCAGCAAATGTGAGTTAACCGAAATTGGACAAGAGCATTTCACTTGAAACAGTTGCTGAGTGTACACGAAATATTCAGAAATAGGAAAATTAGTTTGAACTCACGAAGAAGCATTCTGCTTCAAATGCAGATCAAGGATTCGGCAAGCCCAGCCGCTAGAAATGACCAGAGAAGGAACTTGGTTGTTAAAACAAGCACCAGAGCCAGCAAGGAAAAGGTGGTGAGGAAAGCAGGCGGCCGAAAATCTGGAACAGTTTGCTACAAATAATTTCTACACTGAAAATTCAAAAATAAAATGAAAGTGATGCAATGCTGTGCTGGCCTCTCGTGAATGGGCTTCCTCCGGTGCTCGACAGTTCTGTAACCCAGAATGAGAGACTCAGGAGAATCAGCATGGCTCCTGGCAATCCCCAAGGGACTGCCCACCAGCACGCTGACCACCATCATATCTGCCAGGGTAGAACTGCAGAGAAGAGACCAACTTCTGAAAGGCACAGGAAATGTTGACAAGGGAAGAATAGGCTGCGGTCAGTCCTGGGACAGAGGCCCTGTGAGCAGAGGCCAGAAGGATGCAGGTGAACTGGAGTGGCCCTGGGACAGGAAGGGACCACGGGGGAGCAGATCACAATACTCTTCTGTCTCTCCCTAGGTTAGGAGTGATAAAGCCTGCATCCTTCTCACCTGGAGCTGTGGGTTCTGGCTGGCAGAAGTCGTACCGACATGGAATGAATTACTCAAGACTCTGTGGAAAAAGTTAACAGAGTGAAAGGGAGTAGGGAGCCAACTCCATGAGCCTGACAAATGCTCCCATATTTATTGTGTATAATCAAAGGAAAAAGTCATTAACAGGTGTGTGATAGTAAGCAGGAACCTGGGGAAAGGCAGGATGAGACAGAGATTGTAGAATCCACAATGAGTACAAAGGCTTAGTGTATCTTTAGGGAAGTCATGGGGTGAGGGGACAAGATACATTTTTTAGATATGTGAATTACAAAGCAGACCAGCAGACCAGCCAGGTCCTTGTTTTGGGGATAATAGACTATCTAACAACACACAAGCCCAGCGTTTATAGCTGAGGGCCTGGGTCCTTGCTTTGCAATGAGCAGAGTGCTATCTAAAACCTCAACTATGCAAGCAAACATTGTCTCTGCTTTTTAAGGCAAGAAGACAGGAGTGAGGATGCACAGGCCCCTGCTTGCAAAGCAGTTACTAAGCACAGATTTTTCTTCTTAAAGTTGACAGGCGGCTGGGGTCTGTTATAATTTGTTAACCCAATCATGGGCTCCCACATGGAACCATTATGGAGAACACCCTGGGATGACAAATCCTGGCTCTGGGTCTTTTCCTGCCAGCTTCAGCCACTCTAGCAGGATCTAGACACCTCCCTGAATAACGATCCCACAGAACCACTCACACTCTTAACTCCTGGTGCGTGAAACTTAATTTTAGCTCTACACAACTTAACGTAGAAAAGCTTCAGAAATAAAAGATATTATATTCTTTTTATATCTCATCATAGGACTGATTTTTCTGATTGCTCTAAGCTGCTTCTACTTGGTAAAGCACCTAACTCTGCAGGTGTATTCAGTACATTCCATTGGGCATGACTAGCCAGCTTGGGCTCGCTAACTTCTATTGGTCAAATACCGATACAATTAATTGATTTCATTGTTCATCAATTTCAGCCTGGAGGAGAGGGAGTGTCACTCTGTTCCTCAGCCCACCCTCAACTATTTTCTCATCAGCAACTCAGGCCTCCTGAAAACAAAACAAAGCATTTGTTTCCCTTCTTCTACACTTTCCACAAACCCAACAGGAAACATCATCCTGGAGAAAGAATTCAACAAAAATGTTCAAACAAAAATCTATAAAAACCTGAAGCAACTCCATCTCCGAATCATGATACACAATGACATGAGAGTAAGTGTGTCAGGCACAAAGCATGCGTGAGCCTGACCACCTGATTTCTATTCTTCCAAGGAAGGAAGGTTTTCGTATTTTTTATTATCAGTCTTTGTCATTGTTTCTGATTAATCCAAAAAATAATTTATGAAATAATTAAGCACTGCAATAACAGATTTTTGTTGTATCAATTATAGAAGGCATTCAGAGGGGATAGGAAAACCCACATCTGTAAAAATTGCAAAATTTCTTCCCCTGTTAAGAACACGTCTATAAAATGCAACAGAGAATTCAAATTATTGTGGAGAGGAGCAAAAGTCACAGAACCAAAGCAAAGTCATTACTATGAGTCAATTAAAAATTCACTGGACAGACATGCTCAATGCATTCAATGAGTTTTAAAGACTCACTGCAAACCATTCACTTAATGATCTGCAGGCTAGAGGAAGAATTTCCCTCTTTAACAGACAACAGAAATCAATTGGGTGCCCCACCAAACGAGGACCAAAGAACAATCAGTTTTTTAACAGTTCTGATAAATCAGCATGTTCTAAAGATCAAAATCCAGAAATTTTAAACATTCATTCACACCACAATGAAACAAGCACTTAAAACAAACCCAAAGTAACTAAGCACATAGATCCTGTACATAGATCAATGAGAATTTCTTGTTCCGCTGGAAGAAAGAACAAGCTATAGCCTTTTACTTGAAAAATAAAACTACTTTTAAGATAACTGCTAAAACACATTTCATCATTCATGTTGCCTTGAAAAATCTGAGGCACTTGTATCTGATCAGAAGAGCAATTCTGAGTAATAGCATGTTACAATTCAGTGCCAGTTTGCTTTTGAAGAAAAAAAGAAAAACTACTGTTTCTCATATCCTGCACAAAGTGTGAAGTGCCTCCCTGCCACTTTCTCCTCCCATTTTCTAAGCTCATGCTCCCCAACCCTTCTGAAACAAGTTTGAGTACCTCGTATTCCCACCAATATGCCAAATGAGAAAGAATATCAATTTATTTGTGTAAATATATATCTACACATTGAACTGGAGGAGAAAGGTATCAGAAGTCTATATGGAACTTATTTCTACCTTCTTGAAATCACACACACAAACGTTCACACAGACACAGACACAGACACATACCCCCTGGATTACTGGGCACTTCACAAGCTTAGGACTTCCAACTTCTAGAAGATAACTTTGTAGTTAGTTTAAAATACAAAACTGTCAGCTTTTGAAAGCCTTGATCATCTGCTAAACCATCCAAATATCAAAGAGACCCAATTAGCCTTCTCTGTAGAATGTAATTTCCCATGATGGCAGAAGAGACTGTAAGAAGTACTGGATCCAAGATTCGTGTTTATCACTAGCTATGATCGTTTTTAAGCACATTAACAGATACAGAAAAGTATGTCCCAACAACATTAATTCTTACTGAAATAGCATTCGTGTTCAATTGTCTATACAGAGACTAAGACCCATGATGGTGTTAGCTATTTTGTTTATTGCAATATTTATTTTCAAGTGCAGACAAGGAGGGTGTGTATTACTCAGTTGTAGAGCACCTGCTTAGCATGCACAATGTCCTGGCTTCAGTCCCCAGTACCACCAAAAAAAATAAATAAAAATAAGTGCATATTTAAAAATAAGAATAAAGTTATAAAAAAAATGCAGACTAAAAACCACTGCAATCTAGGTGCTACAATTACAATAAAAAAACATGTGTTTCTGTCAAATATTGTCTATATGACAATCACAGAAACAACCACAAATCACACCTGACAACCATCACGTGTGATTCTCAGGAACTCTACTATGTAGACATGGATGAGAAACCCGGCACTGTGGATGAGGAGACGGAGCTCAGAGGAGCCGGGGACGCTGACCGTCCTGCTCCCCGTGACACCACGTCAGCCCAGGGCAAGTGCTGACAGAGCTGCACTGAGGGGACACCCAGCTGCATGGAACCTTGGGACACTGGGAAGTCCCAGAAAACACTAAAAATTGTTCAGTGAAAAACCATCTCAAATATATTACACTGTGCCACATCCTTTAACCAGGGAACATGACTGAGACCTTTTTGATGCCTCCGTGTCTTTTCTGCCATCATCAATTATTTTCCCTCTCAGCAGGACCAGAGATGAACTGGACCCCATATGAAGTGCACTCAGATGGAAGAGCTTTTAAAGCTGTTTTATGAAGTTTGTAAGACTCTGTCTATGCCTCACACAGGCGGTCATCCATCACTTCTCACCGGTGTGGATGTACCACCTGAAATCACTCCTTTCTGCTTTTTAAAATCCCTTCATCTAATCCAGACTTTTCAAAAGCAAAGAAGCAGCTCAACCACAGACAGTGGACAGCTTTTCACCAAATGGACTCAAACAGCCCATCGGACTTCCTGGAAGCCCTTTTCGTCTATTAAATCCACTTCCAGGTACTTCATCGTTTTCTGATTGGTGGACTTGTCCTCTGACTGTCCTACTCAGAGAGCTCCCTGTCTCACATCCGGGGGTGGGAGAGGACCCTGCTGTTGGGAGAAATCAGTGAGGAAGGCAGACATCCTCCAGTCAGGTCTGCACGGGTAGAAGTGCCACAACGTGCTCAGAAATCATACCGTCAGCACCCCTGGGCTCCCATGGACTGGTTTCACATTAACCAAACTCATGAGACACTGATGCAAGAAAACCAGAAACTTAACTTTTTAATGTAACAGAAGACGTGAAACTATGAACCAGACTGAAATATCAGAGTTCAACCATGAGTACATTTTCTCCTCCACGGCCCAATCATGGGCAGGCAGTCACATGGCAAGCATGGACAGAAGCAGAGCAGGAAGGGTTTCTAGATTAACTCAATGGACTAAATTTCTGTTATATGAACAGATCTACTGCCTGGAAAACAATTAACGCCAATCACGGTGCACTCTTCGTGGACAGTGGCCGAGACACGACAGTGAGCACTTGTGTAACTCTCCATTACCTGTCCTTTCTGGGCTAACTGATGCACAGAGGTACAGAGATCCAGGGATGCAGATACCCCTAAACACCCAAAGCCCATCTCTGTGAGCCTCAAAACCAGACAGCCAGGGTTTAAATACCAGCTCTGCCACTTACCAGTTCTGTGACTTTGGCCAACTTACTTACCCTCTGTGTGCCTCAATTTCCGCACTGTAAAACTGGGATAACAATCAAACCTTCCTTACTCGCTTGTTGAGAAGATTGAAGGATTCATTTCTGTAAAACTCTCAGAAAAGAATGTAGCACATTTTTGGTGCTCAACAAATGTCAACTTAATATTAAAATGATTTACAAGTCTCCCTTCTAATCATCTTCTGTGTTTCCTGGCTAGTCTAAGTCCCAAAGAAAATCCTTACTTCTCCTTTTATAAACTCTTGGGGAGCACCCTTCTGTTCCATCCCACCACCTGTTTAAACTGCAGGAGGGGATGCCTCCTCCCCACTCCTCTGGGCCACGGAGAGTGCTTCTCCCTTCACACCCCTGATCACTGGCCCACAGCTAGCCCTCGTCACACTAACAGAATGAGGTGTGATACCGGGGAGACAAGTAGGGCATGTGAAACCCTTCCTTTCCCTCCAGTGTTGGCCACCCTTGGGAAGTACCTGGGATGCTCAGCTCCATGGCAGGACAGCCCTGTCCATGAAGGGGCAGATCCTCTCAAGGGAAGGCTCGCTGTGGCCCAGAGCTACCTGGGACAGGGTGAGTCTCTACTTCTGGGACACAGTATCATGACACGCATTTTCCCACAGCCCTGAAGTTCATGGGGAACGTGGCTTCATCAGTAACAAAGAAGATATTTATCGGCTGCTTACTCTTTTGTGTCATCTCTCAGTTGGCTGCTGAAGACAACATGTGTATATGTATTGGATCCCCTTAAGCCCCAACATATATGAAGTAACAAAAAATTCTGTGGCTTAACGTTGGATCAGGGTGACTGTGTAACAGTTCTGACTCTGCTGATGCTAAATTATGGGTATAGGAACTATAGAACCTCCTCAAATATCTTTCATCATAAAACCAGCTTTTCTTATTTGCCTGTTTCTTAGTAATTGCCAAAGAGTATAAGATGATGGCTTCACACAAAACAGCAGCTAAAGTTTATGAGCCCTCTTGAGATACCCACTGTGTTAACATTTTACATAATTTCTAATTCTCACAATTCTACAAAGCAGATACGAGCGTCCCCATCTCACAGAAAAACTCAGAACGAACTGACTCAGGCTCACGTGGCTCAGTGGCAGCACGTGCATGCAAACCCAAGTCAAAAATCTACACCCCTTTGTATATGTACCAAATCTCCTACCACCAATTAACAGACAGCGGCGGGGTCAATACTCAGGGAACTCAATACACTTTTCAGCTTTAAGGTGCTCCAGAGGCCGCTTCTAGCTGTTTTATAAAATGCCGGCTCACTGGTTTCTAACACTGGAAGAAAAGTCCGATTTTGCCATTGTTTGCACAGCAAGTCTGAAATGTTCACAGTGAGATGACAGAATAAAACTAAGATATAAGCAGGATAATTTTTCTAGGTAGATAGACATAATGGACACTGTGCTATTCTGAAGCATTAAGCAAAGAAATCAAAATAAAATAACGTTGTTTAAGCCTTCTTTTACAAACAGGAAAATTAAGACTGTAAGAAGGTGCAACAGCGCCACCTATGGCTAAAAAGACCTTCCAGGTTGCTGGGAAACATGCAACACAAAAATTGCCTGTAGGATCAGAAACGAGAATCAGATAACTAAAAGCTTATATAGCACATACTGCACTTTGCTTCGGGGGAAGGGAGGGGTATTCAGTATTTAATCTGATATTGCTAATACTCCTGAATATAAACAAAATACATAGGCTCATGGAAACTCATCTTAGAAGAGGAAAGAATACAGTCCAGCCACTTCATTTTACAGGAGGGGAGACTGAGACCTGGGATCTGTCCTCCTGGCAATCCGCAGCAAAGCTCTCCTAGGCCTCACGTCTTGCACTGTAGCAAAAACCAACAGATCTTTACTAGGCCTATATTCATAAAAGTCACGTCTGTATTTTTCCAACAGTAGGTAATCTAAGTATCTTGCAAAATACTTCTCAAAGAGCCAGGAAATCATACAAGTTTGTTGAAATACAGAAACATTTATTTACATATTAAAACAGCATGAGCTTTATTCTCTCTATTAAAAAAGTGACATGTCAAATCAATGTTTTGATATTTTAAACCTGTTAAGAGTGCAGGAAAAAAATCAAAATTTTCTTTAATCACAAAAGAGAGAAGCTTATTCCCTGAAAATGATCAATGTGGATTTTTCTAAACTTAATGGATCTGGTCAGAATCCCATGAATTTAAAAGTCTGAGTGGATGGTTACACGGCAACATGAATTCTGAGTTGTAACAATACATATTCTGTGTAAATAATCTTCATGGTCGTCTGCTTAAGGCAATTTAACTAGTCCCTGTCTCACTAGAATGATACAGATTTCATTAAAACTTCATACTGCATTAAAAAAAAATGAATCCTTGTTACTTTAAACCATATTCATATATATCATATATTTACATATTGAATATGCATCAGAAATAAGCCACCCACTTTAGTATTCAGAGTTGATCCTTCTAAATTAACTGTCATTGTGACAGCACATTTTTATTAAGCACCTCTTGGGTGCTTTGTATACAAGGCGTCTAACACTCACAGTCTGACAAGGTAAACGATATTACTCAAATTTCACAAATGAGGAAGTGTACTTAAGCCATGAAAACAACTTACATATTCATCATCAGAAAGAAAAGAGTAAATATTTTACTTACAATATTCACTGACAATCTTTTCTTCCATACTAAGACTACATAAAACCAATTCAGTCTTTGTAAGTATTTCTGTCAATAATCGCCACTAGAGAAAAACAAGTAACATCATTAGCAATGGTTGGACTTTCAAAGCCCACTTCTATTTTGCACTATAATTATTTTTAATGTTTTGTTTTTAGTGCTTACAGAGCACTAAAATAAAAAATATATTAAATTTTTAAGTCATTACCTGAGAATAAAACATTTTTGAAAATGTACAATTTTAATTTAGGCCACTCTGTCTCACATTCTCACTGGTGTCTCTGCTTTGAAGGCCTCATCAGGCTGAGATCACTAAAATCGGCCATTTATGGACTCACAGGAGTTCGGGAAACCACTCAACG
Source organism: Camelus bactrianus (assembly GCF_048773025.1). NCBI lineage: Eukaryota > Metazoa > Chordata > Mammalia > Artiodactyla > Camelidae > Camelus > Camelus bactrianus. The sequence continues at coordinate 53,971,065 of NC_133575.1, read as the reverse complement.
GGAGGCTGATTAGAGGAGCAATTAAGAATGCATCCTGTGAAGCCTGGGTTCCAGCACCGAGCTAGCCACCGCCAGCTGCGTGTGATTTGGGACAAGCTGCCCCATCTCTCAATCCCTCAGCTGCAAAAAAGGAGACACTGATACCTACCCTCAAACACCTACTATGAAGTAAAACATGAGGAAAGCATTTTAGCCTTAGGTAGGTGTCCACTCACATCGAGTTTGGTCATTATGATGATGAGGATGGCTTTTAATAAATTAAGCTAGACCAAAAAGTAGAAATCACCATAAAGGAGAAATATTTTAAGTCAATGAGCATTTCCTTTTGGATGGATTGCAGAATATTCTATTGATTTTTTTAATAAAACAAGTATTGTCTATTAATTATAGATTTACAGGTTCATGGACAAGTCTCCAGAAAAAGAATTAGAGGCCTCTAACCTCTGAATACTAAGAAAGTAAAGTTTAAAAAAATTGAGGGGGAGATTATACCTCATTTGGGAGAGTATGTGCTTAGCATGCATGAGGCCCTCACTTCAGTCCCCAGTAACTCCATTTAAAAACTTTTTTTTTTTAAGAAATGGGGAATTAAAGCAAAAAGATGGAGGAATACAGAATTTTTTTAGAGACTCAACTCAGATATAAGATGGGGAATAAAACATCCATTTCTCAGAGGAAATCTTGAGAACTATGTAAACTGGATCTGAGATGTCTAGTCTTTTAACATTATTCATGAATTCATATTACCAAGTCTTGAAACTACCTGATAACACACAGTGGTGATAGTGATCCTAACAGCTGCCAACACGGATGGAGCTCCGGCTAGGACTCCTCTGTTCTGACATCTCTGCCCCTGAGGCCTCACCAGGCTGAGAGCACTAAATTCGGTCATTCATGAGCATCTCGTGTAAGTCCTCCATTTGTGCTTCTCACTCCCCCCTCACCAGCCCCTCTGAGGGAAGCACTGTTATCATCTTCCCCACCCGCAGATAAGGCCACTGAGGCACAGACTAAACCCGTTCCAGGTCACATTGGCATTAAAGGACGTCTGTATTTCTGCTGTTTTGCTTTTGACAAAGGAATCTGAGATATCAATTCAAGACAGACTGTTAAATAATCAAGTCTGTCTGGTCTTCACCTCAAAGAGCAGATACTATAAATTCCTGATGTAGGATGAGGCTGCCGCCACAAACTGACTCAGCTTGAAATTAATATCCAAGATGATGCAACGGATACACGTAAATACTCACGATTGTCAACTCCGCTCACGGGTCTGTGCCCTTCACTGCCTGAACGGGGGTTAAATCCCCACCCGTGTCAGGGAGGGAAGCGCGGCTCTTCCAGGTCCCACCCAGGCTTCATGGGCTGTTTCCCCCAACAGACTGTCCTCAACGATTAAAAAGCTCTCAAGATTTTTAAACCATGCAAAACTGAAAGACATTTCTGCAGATGGAGCACTTTCTCAGGTTTAAGCCTTTTTTGCATACAATTAGCAAGGGGGAAAAAAGAAACATGGCTGCAAAGTCTCTGAGCCTCACCACTCACAGGAGTAGAACGGCCTCAGCACAAGATGACTCTTCACATTGCAGGATGAGAACAAAATAAAGCTGCCCCAACAACAGGCACTCCCAGAGACAGTGCTCAGCATTCTTCTGCACACTCACGGTTGTGCAGCCCTCACCAACATCTATTCCCAGAACACTTCATCACCCCAGAAGAAACCCCCTGTCACTAGCAGTCACTCCTTCATCCGCCTCCACCCAGCACCTTGCAACCATCACCTGCTCTCTGCCTCTGCATGTGCCTATTCTGGGCATTTCAGATCACTGAAATCAACAATATGTGGCCGTTTGTGTCTGGTTCCTTTCACTTAACATGCTGTTATCAAGGCTCGTCCATGTTGAAGTGGTATCAACATCTCTCTCTCTTTTTTTTTTTTTGAAAACGTTAAAGTTTATTAGAAGGTGGTAAGTACTATCAAAAAGAGTAGAGTGGAGCATAAGTGATTGGGTTTCAAAGGGAAAAGGGCGGGTTGAGAAGTCAGGGTGGACTTCCCAGAACAGGTAGCCTTTTTCATCTTCCCCTTTATTTATTTTTTCTTTTTTATTCACTCTTACGTCTGAATAATGTTCCACTACATGTTCATCCATTCAGCAGCTATGTATGGACGAAGTCCAGAAGAATGAATGTTAACAGGTGACTAGCAGAGATGGCATTTAAGCAAAGGGCAAGATGTGCTTTAAAAAAAAGAAGCCAACAAACAGAGGCACAAGGAAATTCAGTGCGTTTCTGAGCAAAGGGCATGATTACTTTGGCAGGACTACCGTGCAGGGCTGGGGCAGATATTGTCAGGAATCACGATGAGGGAGTCAACTGAGAAGACTCCCCACTGCAAGCAGCTCAGCCAATTCTCCTCCCTCATCCTGTATTTTTAGAGCCATATTTCTAGGTTTCTCTTATTTCAAGTAATAGCACTTTAACTACACATCTGATCATCTGCATCAGACCACCTTACATCCAAGCCACAGAAAATCATTCACTGACCGGAGCAGCTCCATGACATAACGGTGATTGATCAGGGAGTCATGTAGCATCCCAGCCTGCAGGCACAAACCCCACATGTGCCCTGGTGATGTCCGGAAAATAAAATGCATGGAAATATCTCACTGCTGGTGCACGACATCTGCCCCCAAATTGCCCCAAAATCATGCTGGCAAAGCACTACTCAACCCTCTTACTCCAAAAAAAAAAAAAAAAAAAAACTAAGAAGGCAAATTTAGGCTCTTCCATTGAAAACCAGCAAACATCACTGCCAGTATCTGAGATGGAATGCTCCTGACTTCAAAAACCACTGTGCATTCACTTTTCAAACATGAAATGCACATATGTATTCCACATAGATGATATTACAGTAGGATTTTTCTTTTCAAAATTTCCAGTTGCAACATTAGCACAAGAAAATTAATGTTTCAGCTTTAAAAAAATCAATTATCTTCCACTTTCTTAATTTTGAACCTATTATTATTTTATAAAGGGAGCTATGCTGCATATTATAAACCGTTTGGCTTCTGCAAACAAGACCATTATGACCTCACTATTTCAGAGCAAACTTTAATGATGCTTTGAGAGGTGGGGCCAGGGTCTCTCACTAACAGCTCTTTAAATACTGACAAGGATGTGCCATTAAGTACTGCAAAGGCTCTAATTCCACATTAACTCAGAAATCAAAGAAACTGCACCAAAGCCTTACTTTATCATTTTTATATATTCCTATTCTTTTGAATATTAAAGTTCTTAAAAGATATGATTTTTTTTGAGAAAGACAACAGCTGTATCAAATTTCCTCTCACCAATAAAGCAATCTTTATCAAGAATAAAAACCCCCATGGAAATCCAAAATATGGGACGTTTCTAGCTAAGTGAACATGCAGATCTGAACACAAACCTAAATCCTATCAGATCTCACTCGAACGAGCTCAACAAAGTCCTGGGCTACCCTGGAACTTAGCTCTTCTGTTCCAAATATTCGCTGAGCTAAGATCATCACACAAGGCAGGGAAGGAGAGAGGAGGAAAGTCCACCTGGCGACCTCCATCTGTTTTCGTCCAGCCAAAAGGCGCTGCTAGGGTGGCCCTGCTAACAAGCCCTCCCCATAAGGAAATCCGGCATTCACACTGCCCCTGCAGTCCCCAAGCAGCCCCGATGCCCCTCTCCCACTGGTCACCTTCCAGCCTGTGAATGGTCTTCTAATGATCCCCCAGTTGGTGGCACCCTCCCCCTCTTCCCCGCTACACACAAACACACACCCACACCCACAGAGAGAGCCAGGGCAGCCTTCCCAAAGCACAAATATGATTACATCACCCCCACTTCAAACCCTTCAGAGGCCCCCTGGTAGAGTTCTAGCCCCACCACTGACACTGCTCGCCCAGCCTCACCTCATTACCCAGGTCCCCAGTGACCTCAGGGGCCTGCTGACCTGCTCCTACTTCCCAAATGCCCCCAGGCTCCTTTTGACTTTTTCTCAAGGAAGCCTTCCCTCCCTCCAACCTCCGCAATTTTTTCCTCTGTTCCTAGAACATTCTAGGCTAAGTCAACTTCTGACACTGCTAAGCTCCCAAGAAGCAAATACATTTTGCTTACTAAAGTGGGTCCATCCTCTCTCCCCTAGACACTCAGAAGTGCGTGGGTTATGAATAAATGAATGAAGGGGTGGGTCTCAAAGGGAAATACAGACCGGCTCTCGCCCGTCCCGACCCTTCTTTCTGTAGAATTTCAGAAGCAAAACCAGAAGTACCTTTCCTGAGGGTCACTTCCTGCTGATACCTTTCACTGCCTCCTGTGTCAGTTCTAGTAAAACCCAAGCTCTTCCAAAGCCCTCCACCCCAGGCCCTCTCCAGTGTCCTCCCCAGCAGGGGCACCCTCCACCCTAGACTGCACAGGGCACTCTCCCCTAATCCCCACCCACAAGCCTCCAGGCCTCTGCCTGGCTGCTCCTGCCACCTGAGCCACCCTCTTGATTCCTTCTCCTGGCTGACTCTTACTCTGTCCTCAGAACTGAATGCAGAGCCCATTTCTTCCAGGAAGTCCTCTCTGATAATGTCCTTTAGGTCTTGGCTGGGCTCCCTCTACAGCAGCACTGCATGGTGACCCACTGGGTGTTTACCCACTCCTTTGAGACCACGACCTTTTGGGGGCCACGTGGGAAAGAGTGAGAGATTACAAGAGGGGTGGGTGATGAAAAATCAAAAATCACAGCCCAAGTCCCAAATTCAAGGATTCTTTCTCAGAAAAAGGAATAAAGTATTTCACACGTGTGCAATTTGGCTACTGTTTTTGTGGCTTATGGACAGCAAGAGCTTGGTGTTCTAGTCCAAAACCCAGGTTACATGCAAAGAAATGTATACATTCATATCCAAAGGAAACCAGAGCTGCTCAACAACAGTTTGCAGTTAGAATTGAAAGGAACTTTGATAAAGGCAATCCCTCTCTCTCTCTTTTTTCTTTTCTGGCATCATATAATTTTAGAAGTATTTGTGTGACTAAGAGTTGGCTACAGCCCGTGATCCTGCACTGGAGTGTTTGGGGCTGAGGAAGCCCAGATTACATTCACTGTGTAAATGCAATCCGACCAACACATTGACAGGCGCCCTGGTGGTGGAGCTGATGTTCCAAAGCAGGCAACCATATGCTGTAAGAGAACTCGAAATAGAAAAGAAGAAATCCAATATTCTGTACTCAATTCCTTTCGCTATATGGGCCATTAACTGATAGTATATCTTGACTAATGAAACCCCAAAATAAATTGTCAATGTCGATTTTCTTCATCTGACTGTTTTATGCTAACTTTGGATATCAAACCCTCACTCCATACGGAAAGCTCAGGCCTATGCTGCAGCACAGTTACATCCCGCGGAAGTCTACCAAGGGAGAACTGGAAAGTTTCCCTTCAGAAGCTGCTAAGTCTGGTTTTGCACCTGTAAGTCATTTGCAACCATGTCATCGTCAAAGGAGTAAGACCTTACATCTGTGGGGCGAAAAGCACTGCGGTGCTTCCGAACCATTAAACAACACTGAGCTTTGCGAAAGTGTTCTGAGGCACTTAAATCGTACTTTTTCTGAAAGGCGCCAAATCTGACCCACTTCACCATTCCAGGTACAACAGGGAGGTACCGGAATTAGTAGAGAAAACACGCCCTTGAAGTCTGACAAAGCCCTGCTTGAATCCTGCTACAGCAATTACTAGCCGCTAAATGGACCAATACCTTAACCACTCTGAGAAGTCTTCCCAATCCGCAAAAGGTGGCTGCCACTGCCAACCTGGGTGACATGGGTGTGAATGCAACACGCAAGTAGGGTGGCCGACTGGTACCTGACACGGGGCCTGGCTAGTTTCCCTCCACTGCCCTTCTCCCTCTTTAAACTTACACCTTTCCCCATGGTAAGGGTCAAGCCCCCGGAACAGACTGCTCGATTCTTCTGTGTATCCCTGGATACATGCCTTACCCTTAGGAGGCCAGAAAAACAACTGCCTCCTCCCCAGTCACTATCAATGTTCTTAAGAATCTGGGTTTTTTTAACTCTATTTTGCAGGGAGACTATTCCAGAACTTTCCAAGCACCATTCTCCGGGTTGGCTCCCCTCCCAGCGCCATCCATTCTCACCTCAGAACCTCTGTCTGATTGCCTTCTGTTCATGTGAAAGCGAGTCCTGTAGTGTGGGGACTCCCTAGGCCTCCCTCCCTCTCTCACAGGTGAGTGTGACTACCTTCTCCCCACTCCCCAATCCAACTCCAGCTTCTGAGGACTCTACACACCCGGACCCTGCAGACTCTGCATCTTCCCAAGACACACACGTGGCCACGACCCTCCCTTCAGATTTCTTCCTGGCTGGCCCTGCCCACCCCCGGGGCCCTTAAGGATAAATGGCATTACTCTGAAAATCACAAACGCCGCTGACTGACATACCAAAGCTGCATGGTCTGGGCTTCCCTCCAACCCAGGCATAGCCCTGCCCACACTCAGCCTCAGTCTGCACCTCTCGAGATGAGCTCATCCACATGCAAGGTTGTGAACACCAGCTAAGAATGACGACTCCCAACGTGTATCTCTAATCCGGCTCCTTCACCTGAGCCCCAGGCTCATAGACCCGAGTGCCTCTTTGAAGTCCTAACTTGGATGACAAATGGCATCTTAAAAATGCCTCATGTCCAATATTTACTCTGGAATTCGATTCCTGGCAGGTACCTCCCAGACTCCCCATTTTAGTAACAGCCCGAGCCCCCACCTAGTTGTTTGAGGTCACATTCAATTTCCCCTGTTCCCTCCCCCAAGCCCTGCCCTGGAATCAGTCCTGTTATTTCCGTCGCTAAGCCCATCTCAAGTCTGGTTCTGCAGGGACAATGGCAGTAACCTCACAAGCTCACAGCATGGTGTACTGAGTCACAGTCCTCTGAAGGGTGCTCCCCGGAGGGGGAGGCATCTCCTGGCATGGGTCACCTCTGAAGGCACAGGATTCTCACAAAGGAGGCCCAGGAGAAGGGACCCAAGGTTCTCCCATGGCCTGAGCTTTGAAGGACCCGAGGTCTGGGGGATCTCCTAATTAGTCACACTTGCCAGTGAGCAGATGAGCATGGAGGAACCCAGGCAAGGCTGTTCTCACTCTGACCCCTGGGCTCTCGGGAGCCACGGGAAAGGCCTGTGTCCAGGGCACAGCCCGGCTATCACAGATCCCAGCCTGCATTTGCCAACCCGGACAGCCTAGGCTCCTTCTACTTGCGACACTTACTTCTGTTCTGTTCCCCCCCAGAATGTGATGGACTCATTCAGAATGTCTGGCCTGTCTCAAGCGAGACCAATTCAGTGAAGGATGAAGTGTCCACATTTGGACCAGAGCATGAAAGGAGAAACAAGACCTCATGATCAGCATGACGGTGGTGGCCAAACCCTTCCCTCGGGTGAGATGAAGCAGGGTGGGGGTGAGAATCCAAGGTCCTAGGTCGGCCAAAGCATCTTCCTTCACGGCTGACTGGGGTGTTGGAAACTCACTAGCGCAAACTAAAGACACAGCCGTCAGTGGTGGACGTCAGCGGCAACAGACACAGAGTCAGGTATTTACTGCCAACATGGGTTAAAAGTAAAGGCCGGTGTAGGGAGGCCTGCACAGCTGCTGAGGCAAACCACAGACCCGGCTCTGAATGCCCACTGGCTGAAGCAGAGAGGAAGCTACGGTCCCCTTTAGCAGTCCCTGTGTCCACTATTTAGGAGCCAGTTGAGCCAGCTATTTAGGAGAAGGCAATTTTGTCCTGATACTCAGAAAAACCAGCCTCGTAAAGGGAACAAAAGAGTGGCATGGGTTTTAGACCCGCTTCTGCCCCTTTATGAAAGCAAAGTAAAGTAAATGGCACGGGAAACTTGAATGCAAAAATAAATACATAAATAAATAACAAAATGGTGACTGCTTCCTCCAACAGCGTACCCTGCTGCTGCTCACCCCAGAGCCTGCCACATCCTCACCAGTGACCGCCGGCCAGGAAGCGCCGTCACGCACGTCACACAGTGTCAACCAGGAACCGAGTGCCGAGCACGTTTGTGTAAAAGCAGGAATCGAGCAAGATGCTGCAGACTTTGACTTTACGAGTTTAAATGCTCCATGAAAAGGATCTCACAGCAGCCGCCTAAATCAATTCGCATCTCACTTCTTCAAAACAATCAAACAAATTTAATAAGGGCGCATTTGTCACCAAATATAAGGAAGACCAAACAGGTTCCTCAAAGTAAGGATTTTAACAGGTATCAAACACCAGTGGGTGATGTGTTAACAAAGCAAATATTCCAAAAATTTAGAAAATAAAAAGATGACTAGGATAATCCACGGATCAAGGCAGCTGTTAAGTTTTTGCTTTTTAAAGCGATGGAGACAGCACGGAGGGCGATCTGGTTATTTCCAGTGCAGGGTGTGCACAGCCCACCTTTTCAGACGCAACAACATGCTCACAGGGCACTACAAGAGAAAAAGGAATAAAGAAAAGGGAAAAGAGGAACAAGAGAAAATTAGAAATACACAAGAACAAAAATGACTTTGACAGCATGTACAAGAATTTACGTGAGTGTGTGAGGCCAGGGACGCGGGGACTGTGAGACCCACCCTCACCTCCTGCTCCAGGGAAGGCAGGGGCCTGAGGGGAGCGGCGCTGCCGGGGGACCCCAACGTGGTCAGCGCCCCTAACCAAAACTCCACCTACATGCGTCTAGGCAGCTTTTGAGCCACAAACTGTGGTCGCATTTCAGGCTGGACAGTTTTACTCACTCCCAACAAGAGTAGCAGGAGAGAATTAGGCTCTGCTCCTGCACCAAAACATTGTTTTAAAAATTAATGAATGTGGAATAGTAAAAGCAACAATGGAGTAAAAGTGACTGGAGGAGAACGTGCTAGACCCGAGCTCACTGGCCGTGTTATCTCACTGACGTTCAGATGCTGGATGAGCCCTTATGGTACCAAAACAGACAGACCCGCCAGGAGGGAGGTTTAATTCGCTGCTGTATTTTGATGCCGAGAGCCATGCCTGATACACGAGGTACTGGGTAAACAATAGCGACAGTGTCAACCACTATGGGCTAAGCACACATCCAGCTACTCCGCCAAATTCCAAGGGCACACTTCAAAAGGCAAAAGCAAGCTGGCATTCTCTGATGGGTCTGCAGACTCAGAGCCAAGCAGTTGCTGAGCAAAAATGTCACCAGTGCCTCCTATGACAAAAGAGGAGGCACTGGCCAGGGGGCTGGGGCAGGGCCCCAGGCTTCCACTGCTCACCCACCAGTCTGTCCAGGGGGAGAAGGTGGTCCCTGCTTACGTTGCACTGATGCACCTACCTTGACTAACAGGTGGGACCTCAGCAGGAGGTGACAGGTGAGGTGAACAGAGCCAGCCTCGGTGTAGCACGGTGCTGGCAGCTGTGCCCTCAGCAGTGCCCAGGCTCCTAAACCTGCCACCTCATCTCCAAGGAGCAGAAGGGGAGCGCGGGCGTGTAGATCACAGGGCCCTGTGAGGACAAGTACAGATCATGGCCACGACATGACTTGCCCCTTCCTTAAGCCATAGAGGCATGTCCGGGGAGGAACTGAAAATTCATCCAGAGCCCGCCAGGCACCACACGCAGGTGGGACTCGGGTCCCCTGTGCCTCTCACTCACAGGGCTGCTCTGGAGTTTCTTTTTATCAATTCTCTGGCATCTTCTTCTCCAACTTACCAACAACCAGAAAGTAGGATCTGATCTTAGGTAAGTTCAAGAATCACAGAGCACCGCCTCCACAGTGGGCCCAGCAGCACGTACCAGGTCCTCCGACCGTCACCTGTGGGACCGCCATGAACGCTCTCCAGACTCAAGGCCCAAGGCCGTAGGCCGGGGGGACACAGCTTCCCTCACTCTCCCCAGCAAAGGGGGACCACCTCTCGGCAAAGGCATCTCACAGTTTTCTGCCCGAGGGAAAGCACGATACACGGGGAAAAAGAGCAGAAGGTGGGGGGTTAGGCAGCCCAGAAGAGCTCGTCTGCACTTCCGAGGCAAAGTGGGGCCGTTGACTTAATCACAGGGACAAAGTGAGAATGAAACTTTCCCTGCTCTGTCCCAAACTCCGTGATATGCCTTTCCCTGCGTAAGGAGTTCATTCGGAAGTCCCTGGCGGTGTTTCTAATGCCCTAACTTGGCATGGTGGCTGTCGGGCAGGAAGAGAGGGCCTGAGCCGTGCAGGTGCTGGGCCTGGGAGGCAGGAGACACCGGCTCCACCCCCAGCTCAACCAGCGCCTCGTTCTGCGTCTCGGGATTCAGCATCTCATCTATAAGCAAAGGGATGAGACTGTCCCAGGAGAGGCTGCCCAACAGAAATGAAATGAGAGCCATGTAAAGAAAGTTTCCCAGTTGCCACATTTAAAACGGTAAACAAAGAAACAAAGAAAAAACAAATACTAGAAACTGATTTTAAGAACAGATCTTACTTAATCTACTGTATGTAAAATACTATCATTTTGACATGTAATCAATATAGAAAGTAACAAGATAGTTTACATTCTTTTTACTAGACAAGTCCCAGCATCTGATGTGCATTTGACCTACAGCACATCTCAGCTCAGAGCAGCCTCCTTCCCAGCGCTCCTAGCGTCAGTGGCTGTGGCTACTCTATTGGACAGCAACTCCAGGGATCCCACCAGGGGTCCTGGCTGAAAAGCTGGAGTAACTGTCCACACTAACCCTAAAAGGATCTCTCTGAAACAAAGGCGGATTCACTTTTAAAGGTCCGTAAACCGGCGGGCTGCACCTCCCTCCCCGCTTGGCTACAAGACAGCCCTCTTCCTTGCTGATCCCTTTCTGGATGTAGGGAAGCAACCCGGCACACAGCCAGGGTGGACGGGCCTCCAGGTAGACTTACCTGCTCTCTGTGTCCAGTCCCATGAAGTCCTCCTTCTCAAACAGGACGCAGAGGAGGGGGATCTTGTCCCCAGACTTGTTGGGGGCCCCACCCAGCCACTTGGACTTGAGCAAGATGAAGAGTGACTCAGTGAAGTCCTCGATCCTCTTCTCCACCACCCTGCAGTCCTCGTAGATTGAAGGCCACGTCGGTGCACGGCTGCTCGGCTACCTCCCCATGCAGCACAAAGACAAAGAGCTGAGAGTCATTAAGCCGTGGTGCCATACAGCTCCTCTGCACGTGGAGCTTCTCGAAGGTCTTGGCCGAGAGGCAGTCGGTAATGGTGACAAGGCCCACGACCTTGCGGTGGGTCTGGAAGTCGCTCCACCCATTCTCGGGCGCATAGTGCTGCCTGTAGTGGATACAGAGTGCCCACTGGGAGCCGCACGGGCTGATCTGGCTCACCAAGGAGATTCGCTTATAGATGCAAAAGAAATTCTCCTCTGAGATGATCCCCATGGGTTGGACCACCACGGGGAGAGTCTCGTAGTCCTAAGGACACTGCACGTAGTCAGGGATGCTCATGTTACAGGCCCTGCCGAGAGGGGAGAGGAGATCGAGGTACATACTGTGCTGTGTGCTGCGGACCCCTCTGGGTTGCGGTGACCTGGTGTGTACCAGCCAGAAGGCAAGGGAATCCCAAGCAAAGCCAGTGGTACAGTTTGTCCTCAGAGTCTGCACATGGCTAACATAGCTCGGATCACATTACCCAGCTTTTGTTCTAGGCTTCCTGCCCCTGCAGAGAAGGGTCATTTCTTGTTTTCTGTTTCCAAGCACCTAGCCAGACCCTGATGCAAAGTCAGTGCTCAAAACTGTTGAATAAAGAAATGAACAAAGGAACTGCTTTCCCCACCCCCCCTTCAGCAGAATATAAAGAAAAGAACCACAGTGGGATCAAAAGATCTGGATTTCAACTCCAATTTATTTGAACTCCTAAGCTGCAGTATAATGGATAAGAAAACTTGCCTTGTGGAGGACGGTACAGTTCAGTGGTAGAGCACGTGCTTAGCATGTACGAGGTCATGGGTTCAATCCTCAGTACCTCATTTTAAAAAATGAAACAAATAAATAAACCTAATTACCCTCCACAAAAAAATTTTTTTATTCAAAATCAAAAAACACCTTGCATTTGGCACAACATTGTAAACTTGACTATACTTAAATTAAAAAAAAAAAAAATCCTTGCCTTACAAGACTATATCTGAATTATGCAAGTTTGCAAATGTAAAATGCCTAGGGTACCACCTGCATAAAAAGGGGGGACTGTACAAATTTACTATCGCTCCTTTATGAGCTATATTTCCTTTGGGGGGGTTATAACTTCTCAGATCTAATTTTATCAGATTAAAAAAAGAAAACATTACCTGATTCTCAGTACTGCTGAAGAATCAGATAACCCTATGGAAGCATCTGACCCACAGAGGTTACTCAATAAATGTTTCTTGAATGAATGAATAAACAAGCAAAGTGAATGCTGCTCCCTGCCACAGACCATCATAATGGTACTGCCTGGAAATCCCAAGCCCAAGTTCCACCCGACTCTACACTAACCATGTGGGTGACCTGGACAGGCCTGTGTGCTTCTCTAAGCCCCAGTTTAATCATGAATCTAAATGAGGGCAATAACACAAACCTCAAAGTGTTAGTGAGTCAGTAATGAATTGTACCCCAACTTTGCAAGATGGAACCATTAAGGAAAATTGGGCAAAGAGTCCATAGGCCCTCTCCATATTATCTCTTACAACTACATGGGAATCTACATTACATCTCAAAATAAAAATTTCTAATTATTTAAAGAGGCTATTGAGATTAAATGAGCTCACTGTCTCAAATAAGGAACACACAGTACAAATAGGACAATGCCCAGCCCATGAGATACACTCAGTTAACATTCCCACTGAACCCACTGGTCCTTCCAACTTCAGAGCACGAGGATGGGTCCTCCTGGCTAGAGGCCACTGCACCTGAAGCTAACAAAACTAATGGTCCCAACTTCTAAGAGCCCCTGTCACCACCCAAGTCTAATTTTGTATTTGTAATTTTTTTCTTTTTATTAAGTAGAAACCCCCAATTGCATAGCCTTCAGGTCACCAAAACCTGACCACAGAGATCATGATGGCAGCCCTTCTTGGTGAAACAATAAAATGAAAAGCCATTTCCACAAGACCTCTGTGTAAATCTACTAGGGAACTTCATCCTGGACTGAGAGGAAGAGGACTGGGGAGGAGGGGGCAATCTAGGGCACACAGACCCATGGGCCACCTGTCCCACGATGGACTTTAGACTCAACCCTCACTCTCTAGGAACTTCAAAATGCACACAGACAGACTACTATGGACAATATTATTTTTTTTTTAAAGAAATCCCTGACTCCCTAGCAGGTCTTGTTTCTACCGAGACACAAATGGCTTATGTGTATAATGTTTCACAAAAGCCCTAAAATATTATCACCCCAACTTGACACATTAAGAAACTGAGGGAGAGAGGTTTATCACATTGTACAAGATTAGAGAGAGGCCACGTCAGACACCGTATTTAAACCCAAGCACCTGCTCCAGTGCTCACACTAGAAAGAGTGACATACTGCCCCTTTCCTGCCCTCTCCCTGAAGGAAATCTCTGAAGAGTCTTTTCTGTGCCACCTGGAATCACAATCACATCAATTTTCCACAAAGAGCTATGTCACTCCTTGGAGGACGCATCAAAATCTAAAGGTTTGGGATGGGAGGAGAGATTCGCATTTTCTGTTTCTCAAAGGAAACATGGCTTTAAAAGAAACTGAAAAGCACTTATCTAGTCTAAGCCCTCATTGTGCAGAGAAGGAAACGGAGGCTCAGAAGAGATGAGGAAAGGGCCTTATTAACAAATATTGCCTCAGTGCAGCACCAAGCCAGGCCTGGGCACTTCTGGGGGAGGATCTGGAAGGCCCAGGAGAATGTGTGTTAGAAAAAGGAAAGAGAAGAAGCATACAAGGCCCTGTCTCTACACCACCATACCATGAAGTTCCACCAAATTACCCAGTATGGGTGCAGCCAAAATTAAGGTGGGCTAAACAGGTTATAGAAATCTGGAAGTCTCAACCATAGTGGAAATTCCAACATTTACTGTGCTTTTTTCCCCAGTTCAAGCATCAGCTCAGTGGGCGCTCTGTACCAGGGACTACATGAGACCTGAAGTACTCCCAAATACAGATCTCTATTACCACGTTTGCAAACCACATAAAGGCCCACCAGAAGAAAAGTGCCCACATATAAGATGGAATTACTGAAACTGAAAGCAGCCAACCAGCGTATATTACTATGAAAAACGCTGCTGCTAGGAATGGACTCATGGACATAGAAAGCAAACTGTGGTTAGCAGGCAGGAAAGGGGGGATTAACAGATACAAATTAATAAATATAAAATAAATGACAAGGACCTACTATATAGCACAGGGAACTATATTCAATTTCTTGTAATGAGTTGTACTAAAAACAATCTAAAACATATGTATATACATATGCATATGTTTATAACTGAATCTCTGCTGTACACCTGAAACTAACATTGTAAATTGACTACACTTCAATAAAAAATAAGTTAAAAAAATAAGTAAAAATAAAAGCAACGCCATTAAGAAAAAATAAAAGAACACTGTAATCCCCTTAGCTGCAGGTGGTGGAGAATTCTGGTTGCAAGCACCAAGTCCACTGGATCACTCCAGCACTGACTGTCACTCTTTCTGACCATCAGAGAGTCACTTGGCTTCACTGAGGTTACTTTTCTCTTCTGTGAAAGTCTACAGTTGCAACTAACGATGTATAGAATCTCATCATTCACAAGCCCAAAAATTAGTGAGGACATCCTATGGGCCAGGCTCTGGACAGATGAAAAGATAGGGTCCCAGATATATGCATGGGTAGAAGAAGTTTATGCCATAAAGACATTAATTCTTCCTGTTTTGATAGACAGATTCAATGCAATTCTGATTAGAATTCCTACCAGATTTTTCATGGAATGTAACAAGTTAATTTATGGTCAGGAATAGCCAAGAAACTTGTTTAGAACCACCACTGGAGAGGGGTGGATAGGTCATTCATTTCCACTGTTCTTTCTGAAGTGATGAAAACGTTCTGGAATAATAATGGTTGCACAACTGTGAATATGCTAAAAGCTGCTGAATTGTACCATTTAGATGGATGGACTTCATGGTGTGTGAACAATATCACAATAAAGCTGTTACATGAAAAAATATTTCTTGACAATTATTTTCCCCTCTATACAACTAGTCTGCCCCACAATTTAAGAAAAACAAAAAACCAAAACAAACCAAACTGTGCCAGGAACTCTTTAGGACTGCAATGTCCCTAGGTCTCCAACGCCTCTGGTGGTTCTGTTCCTGTTAACACACACTAGCTGGGCTGGGCTAGTTAGGGACTGTGACTATCTTTTTAAAATCGAGGGTCACACGTTTCACCCTGGGAGAGGGAAGGAAGGAGGATGTCACAGCCTCATGCCTTCAGCTCATTTTTAACTGAACCAAGCCCTGCTTTCAGCACTGTAATCCCTCTCACTATAAAAACACGTGACATCAACAAGCACCGCCATCACAACACCTGAAAGTGTTCAAGGTACTTACCTAGGGCAGAAACACTGAGGGAGGAGACGGAAGCTCGCTCAGCACTGGCGCTCCCTATTCTCGACTCCCCCAGGAGAAGCTGGGCTTTACAGCCAGAGGCTCTCAGCCCGGGGAGCAGTGCCCACGCCGCTGAGCTGGTCCTCAGGGAGCGGGAAAGGGAGAGGAGGGCAGCCCCGGGGTCGCGGGGCAGGGAAAGCGGGGTTGGGGGTGGTGACGCGGGCTGCAGCCCCGCTCGGAGGCCAGCCCCAGCCCCAGCCGCCCGCCCCCGTCTGGGTCGGCAGACCCAGCCCGCCCAGGGACGGGGATGGGTCGGCGGCCGAGGAGAGGAAGCCCGGGAGGAGAGGACTCGCGGGCGGGAGAGGGGAAGGGGACGCCAGCCGCGGACTGAGGGGAGCCTGTCTGGGGCGAGAGGCGGCAGGTGCACACCTGGCCCTGGACAGCTGTGGCCGGGGCGCCGGGCAGGTGGCGCGGGCAGAGGGGCCTGGCCCGAGCCCCTCAGCTGAACACACGCTGACTCGAGCCCTCACGGGCTGTGACAGGCGGACTGCCCTCCCGCAGCCGCCTGACCCCTTTCCCGGGAGCCCCCACCTTGCACTTCCACAGCCAGAGGCCCGGCCCCGGATCGGAGCTGGAGCTTCCAACCCGCGGTCCAGCTGGCACCGACTGCGCATGCGCAGGAGGGCCATTGATCCTCTCTGGGTTCTGCCAGAGAAGCTGTGGCAGCGAGGGAGGGAGAAGATGGGAGGAGGAGGAGAGGAGGGGAAAAGTGGAGGGAGACAGATGGACAGGAGGAGCAGAGAGAAGGGAGGGATCTGGAGAGGGGAGGGGAGTAGCGGAGATGGAGAGAAAAAGCTTTACCTCTGGGGGCACCCCGAAGGAGGCAAACAGTCCTGCCTCTGTACCCTTCTCTAACCCTTCAAGGCCCGCAGCTCAAGTTTTACCTCCCTGGTCCAGCCCTCCAGCTGATGACTCTGCAGAACCCCTACGGGGGTCATACCCGTTGCCCCCACGCGGAGCTTGGTTTCCTGTTGCTCTGGGAACCAAGCACCCGCAGGTGTTGTCGCTCAGAACTACCTTGGGAAGAGTACATATTCCCCTTTTACACGCTGGGAAACAGGCAGGCACGATCTCTGCCTTAGCTCCACTGTCCCAGGTGTTGGGCTGGCAGGGAGCGGGAGGTACAAGATCAGAGCCCCAGACAGAGCAGACTGCCTGAGTGTTGGTGCATAGTCCCCATCCCTCCTGGGTAAACCACACCCCACCCTAGTGGAACAGTCAAGGGCTCACAGTAGGTCCCTGGGTGTGGGAGAGCTGTCCTCAGTTCCGGTGCCCAGCTTGCTAGGTAGATAGGAGAGTTACCGAGTCCAAATTCATTCTCCTCAGTGCAGGACAGGCCAATAAGTTGGGAGACCAGGTGTTGGGGCATGGAATAGCAAGTTTCTGTAGACCTAGATGGCAAACTATTGTCCTGGAAAACCATCTCCCCAAGTCAGAATTCAGGCTCCTTTCCTACGTGCTTGGCTGTTGCAAACTTCTTGGTGTTGGAATTCTTTGTTGTTAGAATCCTTTGTTCTTGCAGCTATCTGCCTGGGTCAAATCTCTGTAAACCTCCAACAAAACAAACGTTCTTTTCTATTCTGCAACTTGTTATCTTTTTATGAATGAAAAAGTGTTAAATATCCTTAAAGTTCAGAGCCTTCAGAATAGGCTCTCCTGTATATTTCAGGCTGTAGGCAACATTGTTTTACAAGCAAGATGAAGCCTAGGAGGCAGAGCACAGAGTTAAAGTCAAAGGAACAGATCTAATATGGAGTCAGATTTGTTCTTTTCTATTACCGGGCCAGAAGCCACTTGGGGATTTAAATCCCTTTAAGTTAAAAATAACTAAAACTTTACAGGAATTTACATACATAGGTGGGAATGTGCATACATATCTGGAAAAGCACACAAAGGATAGTAAACAGTGGCATCTCCAGGGAGGGCTGAAAGAACAGAGGATGAGGGAAAACTTCTTTCAATTGTGTATTTTTGTGCTCTGTTTGAAAATTTTTTAACCATATGCATGTATTTCTTTTTCAGTTAAAAAAAAAGTGTAATGGAGCAAAGGAGTAACCAGCTCAGCAAATACAGCAGCCATGGAATCACTGAGTTATCACTTTTGATTTAAGCCAGGAAGCATTTATTGACTCTCTCCTATGTGCCCAGTGCTGTTTTAAGACTTCTTTTATTATTAGTATTATTAATTATTATAATTATAATTATTATTATTATATTATTATTTTATGAAATAATAACATGCTGTCCCTCACCCCTGCCCATGGCTGGTGGAAAACCAACTGAGTTTTTATTGAGTTGTTTTCCAAGGAGTAGAGATGAGTTATAAACAGAACACATCTTCAGGGCAAAACAGTCGGAGTGGTTTTCCAGCAGGCCAGACAGCTATGAAGGGTTTTCAATAGAGGCGCCCAGAGGCTGAGAGAGAAAGCCTCAAGAACCCTACAAAAAGCTGCCCAAAATGCCTTCTCCATGGCACTACTGAAATAGGAAAGAACAAATCTGACTCCATATTAGATCTGTTCCTTTGACTTTAACAAAGCCAAGTTAATACGCTCCGGTCTTTTCATGGGTTATGATGTCACAGAGGAGACAGACAGGTCAACAAGGAACCACTCAGCCGTGATCAAGGAGCCGGGGAACGGGATGGGCGGCAAGACGTATGACGCAGCCGCAACTGTGCCCGTGCTTCTAGGCAGGTACCCAAAGTCACCTCGACAAGGTGTCAAACGCTTGTGCCCACGTCCTCATCACCTGACATGTATTAAAGAGAAATGGAAACCTATAAAAGGCCAATACCCATGGTGGGTACACCATCCAAAGAGCAAAGTCACAGTTTGACAACTGGCCATCTCGGTTCCCTGGGATTCATTCTTGGAGAACCTTAAAAACCACTTCTCTGTCCTCAAGAAGTGCTGCATATTTGTCGTAAGTTTGGCTCAGTGATGGAGCACATTCAAGTGAACTTTAATGTCTGCACAGATTTGACTGTCTTTCTCCAGGTTCTCTTGTCCATTCTAAAGAGGCCTGAGCTAAGTCCATCCTCCGTAAGATCAATTCCCTCCAGTGACAACTCATCGAGCCTGCAAATAAAAGCCAACTGAACAAGACTGTCCTCAGCTAAAAAGTTCACCCACCCTTCACTGCTTTCTTAATCTCCTCTCCTGGCTAATTACAACAGACTAACACCTCCCTCCACCAAGCTCCCCACCTATGGCAGTTTGTCTCCCCAAAGAGAAAGTAAGGTCCATAAAAGAGGAGACAACTCCATAGTCACATCTGAATTCCTAGCATATAGTAATGTCAATAAATACAACTATGATTATGGCTTCTTTCCTTTAAAACCTTCCTGGTTATTTGAATGAGACCTTCGAAGAGAGGTGTTTGCGGTCCAGTATCTTGATCCACAAGACTCTGGAGGCCTTTTTCTGAATGGCTGTTCACTGATTCTTTCAAAACACAACTTCTCATTCCAGGAGTAGCTGTGCTTTTCTGCCAGGAGTATGTGGTCACTCTCATGCCAGAACAGCTTTAAACTGTATCCTTACTTTGGATTTGTTATTTTTCCCCTCTTCCAACAAAATTGAATTTCCTTAATTTCTTGCATTGAGTAATATTTTTTCCTAGTTCACCCTTTAGTAAACCAGGCTTCTAGGGATGGGCTTGGCCTGAAATATGATCGGCCATCCAACTCCCAGTGTGAGAGGCGTGGGGCTCACTTCCTGCCCTCCTGTCAAGGCAACTGAAACTCAGTTCAGGAGCCAACCGGCACCCCAGGGCTTCTAAGGCTCGCTTATCTCCCAGAATCCCTGCTTTCTGATTTGCCTTGGCTTCTGAGGATTTCCCCTCATTTTCTTGACAATTAGCTGTGCAGCTTGAAAGATGAGGAAGGAAGGTTTTCTTTCTTAATCAGCATTTTAAGGAACTTCTGTAATGAAGGTTTTCAACAGTTTCTAGAACCCTCCATTGCCGAGACAGAAAACATACTAGATATTTTCTAAATTTAGGAATCATGTGCATTTTTTCTTTGCCTTTGTTTTCTTAACTGCTAAGAGACATTTTTTAATTAAAAAAAAATAAGGCCCCAAATAGGATAGAGCCTTGAAGGGGCATACAAAATTAAAGGGCAAAGACAGAAAAATGATAAATTTTCTAAAAAAGTTAATAAAATACATACACTATGGATCAGATCAGCAATTCTCAGTAACAGCTAATTGAAACATGACCATGAGGTAAATCTTCTCTCCTGTCAGGAGATGGCCAACAGAAAATAGAATTAAAACAACAAACTAAAATTCTAAATCTGGCAATGTATAGAAGGCTACCAGCTAAATGTGTCTTCTTCTGGAAAAGAGGGATGCTCACCAGCCCTTTACTGTGGAGCCTGAGCCCAGGGGAGGGCGGTGAAGTGAGATCTGTAAGTACCCAATTAGCAAAGTGAGTGATGAATAAAGAGACGTGAGCTTTGATGACAGAGATGATACTACTATTCACTTGTCCTGTAAAGTATGCCTTCACGTTCAGGGATCAATACCTCGGCATCCTCAGGGATTGAGATTACAGGAAAATGCACAGCCTGGGCCCAGACCTCCTCTGTGAGCTCGTGACACTGCACTTAGATATCTCAAGGGCACTTCCATCTCCATCTGCACAGAGCTGACTTGACGGTGTTCCTCCAATAGCCGTCCTGCCCAGGGCCCCTGGTCTGGGGGCAAGGTCTCCCTGCCTCTCCCAGCTCAGGCCCATCACTCACAGATGTGCCTGGACCCCTCCTTCAGGGCCCAAATTTCCTCAGTACTGAGTCCCACCACCCACGCCTGTCCTATCACGTACTCACTGGCACTCACTCAGCACTGACTCTGTGCTGGGGACCACGCTGCACACTGTGCACATGTTATCTCACTGGATCTCCGCAGCAGTCCTGGGAAGTCGGTACATCACTGCTTTAATTGATTAGATAAATTGTTTCACTTCCTTGAGTGTGTCATCCAAAGTGACACGGCTACTGAGCCACAAACCTGGAACTGAAAACCACTTGAAAATTGAACACTGCTGCACCTCGCAGCCACTCTACTCTGACTCACCACATCACCTCCTGCCGAGCCTTCTAAATGTTTCCAAGCATTCTACAAGAAAAAATGGATCTATGAGATCACCCCACTCCCCTACTTAAAATCTGTCAATGACGGTCCACTGCCCTTAGGAGAAAGCCCCACCGGGCCTGAGCACAGCCCAACGGCCGGGCATCAGCGTTCCTTGTGCGGCGGCGTCTCCTCACTCACCACGCAGCTCTAAACGTGCCTTGTCCAGGACAAGGATGCTGACTCCGTACAACCCGGGGCTCATCGCACTCGAACAATGATCACATTCTTCACTGGTCACCCTCTTCATTGCTGACTCTCAGAAAAATGTTTTCTCAGGATGAATCAGTATCTTTTCCCTTACAACTTCCCGTCATTGATAATGAGCACCCCCCAAAAGAGAGAAGACCTAATTTTCAGTCTCTTTATCTGTAAAGTGAGAATTACAAGACAATATGTGTGGTTTTAAGAGAAATAATATTCATGTGAGGCTGAGGGACAATTCCCAACATACAGTAAGCACTCAATATGTGCTTACTTAATATTAATAAGAATAGATTCCTTTCCAGCAACCTTAAATCAATGTTTTATGGCTTTGTCCAACAGACTACTGACAAACTGTTGGACAAACCCCTTTGAGTAGATCAGCGCTAGCGTACTGGCATAGGTAAGCGCTGATTCCAGTTACATCTGCAGCCAACCAGCACTACGGGGCGGGGGCAGTTTGCTCAAACTCTTACATGTTGCTTGAGCATTTAGTTGTCATTGAATAAAGACATGTGTTCCTTAGTCAAAGCTCCTGAAACATAAATCTTCAAAGATTGATGCAAATTAGGTTTCAAGTACAACACTCTCATGAGAAATTATTTGAAAATGATAGTCTTAGCTCCTCTGCACATCAAAAGGGCATGTTCTTAATGTACCTGACTATATACACTGAAAGGCTTGTTTAAAGAAATTAACATGAAGCCAACCTGAATAAGCTCTCAGTATCATCTGCACAAAGCCCCACCCAAGGGTCTCATTTTTCACTTCCACGTAGGTGTTCAGGTAGCTTAACTTGGTTCTTGGGTTCTTATAACAAGTGGGTGGGAAGAGTTGTGGATAGATTTATGTAGCAAATATAAACCTAGGGTATTTGCTGTGTAGGAATTCTAGAAATAAACAAATTGATATATAGTCTGACCCTTAAGAAGCTCAGCCTTTCCATTTACAACAGCATTAAAAGTAAAATGAGAGATATATTTAACAATAATTTACAAGATTTGAACATTGAACATTTTGAAGTATCACCGAAATGAAATTTAAAAGATTTACATATATGGAAGACATCCCAATTTCATGGAATGTTAGAAAATATTGTTAAAAATGTTAAAACTCCACAAAGTTATCTACTAATTCAGTGGAATCCCTATCAAAATTCCAGCTGACTTCTTTGGAAAAATTGAAAAACTGATCCCAAAATTCATATGGAAGTGCAAGGGGCCCAGGTCAGCCAAAAGAATCTTGAATAAGCAGAGCAAATTTGGAGGACTCACTTTAAAAGGGTACTAAAAAGCTATAGTACTCAAGTCAGTATGGTACTGGCATAAGTTTGGATAAATAAATCTATGAGACACAATAAAAACCCAGGGGGAAAAAACTTACATTTACAGTCAGTTTTTCACAAGAGTGCCAACAACACTCCACTGAAAGAATAGTCTATTCAACAAATGGTGCAGGGACACCTGGGTATCTGCAGGCAAAAGAATGAATCTGGAATCTGGACCCCCATATTTTATATAACAAATAAAATTTAATTCAAAATGGATCACAGACAGAAACATAAAAACAAACCTATAAACTTTCTAAAAGAAGACACAGTATAAATTTTTGTGGTCCTAGGATAGGCTTTGGTTTCCTAGATACAATACAAAGAGCACAAGTGACAGAAGAT
Organism: Camelus bactrianus; assembly: GCF_048773025.1. NCBI lineage: Eukaryota > Metazoa > Chordata > Mammalia > Artiodactyla > Camelidae > Camelus > Camelus bactrianus. The sequence goes on along the minus strand of NC_133575.1, from coordinate 53,948,413 downwards.
AAAAGCAGATAAACTGGACTGCATCAAAGTTAAAACCTTTTTCTTACAAAGGACATCATCAAGAAAGTGAAATGACAGGGGATGGGGGTAGCTCAAGTGATAGAGTGCGTGCTTGGCAAGAAAAATAAAATAAATCAATACATCTAATTACCTCCCCTGTAAAGAAATTGTTTTAATGTTAAGAAAACTAAACTGAAAGGACAATCTGCAGAATAGGAGAAAAATTTTGCAAAGCATGTATCTAATAAGAGACTAGTATCCAGGATATATAACAAATGCTTACAACTGAACAATACAAAGAAAATTGGCCCAATTTTTAAATTTGCCAAGGATTTAAATAGATACACAAATGGCCAAAAAGCATATGAAAAGATGCTCAGCATCACTAGCCAAATCAAAATCAAAATGAGATCTCATTTTACACCCACTAGGATGGTTATAATCAAAACATGGACAAAAACAAGTGTCGTTCAGGAGGCAGAGAAACCTCATATGTGGCCAGTGGAAAGGACAGTGGTGCAGCTTCTTTGGAGAAGTCTGGTGTTTCCTCAAAAGGTTAGAGTTATATGGCTCAGCAATTCCACTCCTACGTATAGAGTCATCCCTCAGTATCCTCGGGAGGTTGGTTTCAGGAACCCCCCACCCTGGATACCATAATCCAAGGATGTTCGAGTCCCTTTACAATCAGCCATCTGGATCCATGAAGTGGAAACTACACATATGGCGGGCCAACTGTACACCCAACAGAATGAAAACATATTCTCACAAAAATTTGCACATCAATATTCATAGCAGTATCACTCAGAGTAGCCAAAAGTTACAAACAATATCCATCCATCAATGAATGGATAAAGAAAATTACCAAGAATACTCCCACAAAATTTTGGTCATTGAATCTTTGACAAAGGAGGTGAGAACATACAATGGAGTAAAGACAGCCTCTTCAGCAAATGCTGTAGGGAAAACTGGACAGCTGCATGTAAATCAATGAAGTTAGACTACTCCCTCACAGTATAGACAAAAATAAATTCAAAATGGCTTAGAGACTTAAACACGAATACAAGAGACTATAAACCTCTTAGAAGAAAACATAGGCAAAACATCTGACATATATCTCAGCAATGTTCTCCTAGAGCAGTCTACTCAAGCAATAGAAATACAAGCAAAAATATACAAGTGGGATCAATTAAACTTACAAGCTTTTGCACAGCAAAGGAAACAGTAAGCAAAACAAAAAGACAGCCTATGGAATGGGAGAAAATATTTGCAATAAATGAGGCTGACAAGGGCTTAATTCCCAGAATATGTAAACAGCTTTTACACTTGATAAGAAAGAAAAACAAACAATTCAATCCAAAAATGGGCAGAAGACCTAAACAAACTTTTCTCCAATGAAGACATACAAATGGCCAATAGGCACATGAAAAAATGCTCAATATCATTATCAGAGAAATGCAAATCAAAACTACAATCAAGTACCACCTCTCACCAGTCAGAATAGCCATCATCCAGAAGTTCACAAACAATCAATGCTGCAGAGGCTGTGGAGAATAGGGAACCCTCCTACACTGTGCTGGGAATGCAGTTTGGTGGAGCCATTGTGGTTAGCACTATACAGGTTCTTCAAAAGACAAAAAATTGACCTCCCATATGACCCAGCAATCCCACTCCTGGGCATATATCCAGAAGGAACCCTAATTCAAAAAGACACCTACACCCCAATGTTCAGAGCAGCACTATTTACAATAGCAAGACATGGAAACAACCTAAATTTCCACTGACAGATGACTGGATTAAGAGGTTGTAGTATATTTGTACAATAGACTACTATTCAGCCATAAAAAAATAATAAAATAATGCCATTTGCAGCAACATCAGTGGACCTGGAGAATGTCATTCTAAGTGAAGTAAGCCAGAAAGAGAAAGAAAAATACCATATGAGATCGCTCACATGTGGAATCTAAAAAAATAAACAAAAAACAAACAAACAAAAAGATAAACTTTTCTACAGAATAGAAACAGACACAGAGACATAGAAACCAAACTATGGTTACCAGAGGGCAGAGGGTGTGGGAAGGAATAAATTGGGAGTTCAATATTTGTAGATACTGAGTATGTATAGAATAAACAGCAAGTTTATACTGTATAGCAGAGGAAAATATATTTAATACCTTATAGTAACGTATGTTTAAAAAGAATATGAAAATGAATACAGGTATGTTCCTATATAACTGAAGTGTTGTGCTGTACACAAGAAACTGATGCAACATTATAAACTTACTAGAATTCAATGAAAATATTTTTAAATAGACCAAAAACGAAAAAAAAAGAAAAAGGATATTATCAAACCAAAAGTATAAAGTACTGATTCAGGCTGCAACATGGATGAACCTTGAAACTTTATGCTAAAATAAGCCAGACACAAAAATCCAAATATTGCCCTTTTAGGTGAACTGTATTTAAGCATTTATTCTACTATTCAGGTAAATTTTCCAGAGGTTTGAAGTCTATCAATATCAAAATAAAATATATTATTCATTAAAAACATAAAACGATACCTCACAGGAGGGCTTTAATCATTAAATGAAGAAATGCATGTAAAGCTCCTGGAACAACACTTTGCACGTCCACAGACTGTCACTGCTGTCACTGCCACTCAGAGAGTGATGCCAGTGCTGATGAGAGCTGCCTCCACTCGCTCCCCTGCAGACAAAAGTGAGGACCTGGGCTCTGAAAGGCAGGGTGACCATGAACCTGGGTCAGACACAGCCACGCCCCAGACTCTGCGTTAACCAACTTTCTTATACAAACTGCTCCATGTAACATAAACACCTACAGGGATGTATCTTACAACACAGGGAATATAGCCAATGTTTTACAACAACTATAAATGGAGCATAATGTTAAATATTGTGCATCTATTCTACACCTGAAACATATATCATATTGTAAATCAGCTATACATTTATAAAAAATTAAAAAATAATTTTAAAATGTTACAAATTTAGTATTCAATTCAGTTTTTAAGTAACTATTTAACATCTTAGAATGTATAAAAGCATTTAAGTGTGAGAAGTTTGTTTACATATTTATTTAATTTCAGCCTCCTGCTAAAAGAGAAATTAAACAATTTTTTAAACACAGCTTAAAAACCACAACAACAAAAAGACAAAAGTGAGAGTGAAGAGAAAATGGAGATTCAATACTTAAATGAAATCAGGGGGAGGTAATGTCATAAAAATGGATGCCATGAAGTCAGGGTAAGTGTTAAAGGCCGACTAGAAATTCAGCTGTAAGATTCTTGGCAGCTAAAGCAAAAAGAACAACATGATGTGGTGGGTGGTAGAGCTCAGTGGTAGAGCATGTGCTTAGCGTGCACGGGGTCCTGAGTTCATGCCCCAGGGCCTCCACTAACAGATAATACACCTAATTACCTACGCCCCAAAAAGAGCCCCAAAGGAAAGAAAAAGAGAAATTTCCTTCCTAAAAAAACCTGATATTCAATTTAGATTAAATACTGAAAAAAAAAAAAAAATAGAAAAAGATGAGTGACACAAGCGATAATGCCCGTGAGATAAATCTGCGGTGGCTGCTGGCAGGTCCCCACATCCCACGTGCGAAAATCTGAAACATCCTTCTCACCACTCAGAGTCATCCTCAGCCCACACCACCCCTCCCCCTGTTAAAAGCAGGAGCACAGGCAGGGACCGGCCTTTGCTCTCTCTGTGTCATCACAGTGAGACAGGATGGAAGGGGGCAGAGCACAGCCATTCAAGGAAGGCCACAGCAATTAACATCAAAATGGTGAAGGATTCAACCCCCAATAGGCCTTGAGGCTAAGGATGAAGAGATTTAACTTCTAGCAGATCTTGAGCTTCATTATACACCCATTGTAGTAGTAACATGGTGAATAACACGCCTCCAGCACCATGGCAGTCCCAAGGCTAGCCACAAAAGGTCAAAGGGTGGGAAATGGCCAAATCCCTGGGAATTCCATCCCCTTGCCCTTAGGCTGGTCGTTCTACTTATTAGCATATGAAACCACCAAGCCCATGAAAACCAGCAACACAGCGCCTCCTCCTTGCGGTCACCCCTCTCTCTCCCTCTTCGGAAAAGGCCCACACTCTTGTCTGTGGAGTGTGTACCTACTTTTAATCTGAGCACCCAACCCCCACACCTCGTGGCCTTTCTCTTGCCTTTCAATGTATCTCTCTGAATAAATCTACCTTGACTCAACAGTGGCTTGCTCTTGAATACTTTCCAGCACGAAGCCAAGGACCCACATCTGGCGGGGCACATCCCAGGGGCTCAACCAAAGCCTGGGACACAGCCCTTCTCATGCCCCACGTTTTTTTTTTCTTGTATCAACATGACTGGGCTGTGAAGGGAGCTCTGAGGCCGCAGTGAAGGGAGCTCTGAGGCCCCAGCTAAGGGACAGAAGCAGCTACCAGGGCTCAAATTGGCGGGCAGCCACTCCCCCAGCAAGGGCCCTGGGATCAGCCAGGTTCTCTGTGGTTCCCTGTTGTGCTGACTCCCCAGCAAGAGAGCGTTCTCCCTAGGCTTGTCCCCACAAATCCCTTCTCTCCAAAATACAAGCACATCATGTCACAGTCCTCTTGTTCAACCAGGAAATGTTCAGCCCACTTTTTCCTTCCCAAGTCAAGAACCTAACTGTTCTCCATCCTATCCCACCACTTCTTTCTTTGTGAGAACTCTGCACTCCCCACACACCATCCTGAACGCAGGTGCCTTGCTGGCTGGTACCGAGATGTTTCAGTCTCACACAGCCTGTGTCCTTTCACTTTCCCCTTTCTACCTTAAAATGCCTTTCCTGAGTCTCCTACCCCTCTGATTCTGAACTTCACAAAGTGCTGTGGTTACAGTCACTATGTGCATACATCCCAGGTTTTGGCTAGGTTTCCTTCGCAAGATCATCATTAAGGAGCTGCATCAAGAAGTTTAAAGAGGCTATTCTTACATCTGAGCAGAGGAGCCTGCATAAAATTTAAATGGCTTTCAAGAGAGAGTTAACCAGGGACAGAGAGTTCGCAGGACCTAGTCAACAGTGTCATGAGGCAAAATGTTCTTCAAAGGCTCAGAGTGGCTTCTGAACACGGAGTTGGCAGGGAGGAGGTGCCAGGCAGTTAGTGGGATGAGTGAAACTGGGTACGCTTCCCCAGCTGAGGAAGTATTGGATTTTGTTCTATTTTTCCAAACAATTTCTTACTACCTTTTTCTCTTATCGTCACACACCATTTCCTACGAATTAAGAAAATCAATGTCAGTCATTTGGGCCACTTGGGAGAAGCTACCCAATGCCATTCACAGGGATGGGATATGACAGCCATCACCAGTCTAGGTTGAAAGACCAGTTGGGGTATTTGCACGGTAATCACGGGCATGCAGCAATCTCCCCAGCTTCAATTACCTCATCTCAAATATGAGGCCAATAAAACTACCAAGCAAAGTGCGTGATGATTATGGCCGACATCTGTTTACTAGGTAAGTGCCCGTGACAGCTGCCGCTTAATGGCGAGTGAGTATGATCATCGAGACCCAGTCTACCTGGTCACACGTGCCCTGCCTTCCTGCCTTGGTGTAGGAGCGTAGCTTGTTTAGCTGAGATGAACACCCCCAGAGCAGCCCCGACGGGAAAGCTCCCAGCTCTGCACGGCGAGGCGTGTTCCTTTCCTTCTCAGAGCTGATCACAGTTTGCAGTCGTCTGTTTTTATGTTTATCCCTTTAGTACGTGCCTCCCCTCTGGAGCTTTTGCTTAAGCAGCACATGTCCAGGTGTGTCTTGTTGCCTACTGGATATTCTGGGCTGGGAGGCAGGTGGCCCCACTTCTGGCTCTGGTGCTGAACCGAGAGGGCATAAAGCCCAGGGGCCCATGCTGAACCGAGGCCCCTGCACCCAAAATTATGGCCTGACATTGGGCAAATTACAGTCTTCTTTACCCTGAGATTCCTCATTTGTCCATGAAAATAACGGCCCATGGCACATAGAATTACAAGGATTAAAGGAAATCACCAAATTCACAACCTATTCAGGAGGCTACCAGTGCGTCCTCAACAGACTCATGCTGCCTTTACGGCTCTGACACACGCTAAGCGGGGCTGACGGACACAGTGAACACTGCTAAGTGCCTGTTTGTTAAGTGCTTCATGTGTGTTATAGTACTGTTTACAACTTACAAGAAACCCAGGAAGAAACGAATATTATCATGCCCATTTCACAGATTCACCAACAGGTTAAGAGAGGTTACACTCTAGTCCAAGGCCCTTTGGTGAGGAAATGGCGATTTAAACCTGAATCTGAGCCCAGGCCTGGGCTATGTCTCTCTCCAATCCACCTGACTACTTGCCTATGAAATCCACCTGTCCAATACACACATTTGCAGCCGGCCAGCTCTTAAATGCAATATGTGCCACCGTTTGTCAATGTTGGTTAATTACCAGAAAGTGCTCTCAGAGACTGCTACAGAAAAGACAGGTGGACCCACATCCCTGCCCACAAAGAAGAGGAATTCTGCCTTGCCTTCTCCCGTAATGTGCAGAAACCCTTCCCTACAACACTAAATTCAAATGTATGCTTCATCCGTGTTTATGTTTGCACACAGCACATTAAAGTAGAAGATACCTGCAGTAATTCCATCTCGGTTCCTTTCCAAGTTTCCAGATTATCCATAATCAGTCTGTGAACCAAAATACTACAATGTGAATGAAAATACTGCAACCACGTCAGTAAACAATGAATGCTGATACCAAGACATCAGCAGCTGCCTCCACCAGCCAGCAAGGACAGGCCTGCAGTCCAGCCTCTACAGCCACTCACAATGGTGCCCTCTGAGCAGACTCAGAATAAGAAAAGACAGGATACTTGCCCTAGATAGCTAGGTGCTTTTCTAAAGAATGAATTCAGTGAGCCCAATTGATTGCTTCTTCCCATACAGAGAAAAGCACTAAATTTTTTAACTTGAGACACCTGGCTTTCTTTAGATAACAAGCAATGTTTTATTGTTCGAACTACCTGGTCTTTGTTTTAAAGCTCCTATATATCCTAGCTCCTCCTCAACCACTTGGGAGCAGTCCCTCAGAGTGCTCTGAGAGGCTGTCATCCCGGCTCGAGTCCTCCCGCCAAATAAAACATAACTCTTAACTTTTAGGCTGCACATGTTTTTCAGTCAACAGTTTTGGACACCATGAAGGGACCCAGAGCAGACTTCTCTCCACCTGAACTCTCCGAGTAACCGGAGCCTTGGTACCAGCAGTGGCCCTTTGTGCCCATCCGCCTCCTCGGGGAGTCCAGATGCATTTGGGTGAGTCTCTCCTGGTTCTCGGATCTCCCATATTGTTTGATGATCCTGAGTTTTATTTGGCGGTGTATCCAGGTACCTGGCCCTCCAGGTGAAAAATACTGGGGGGCATTACCCACCCAGTGGAGACATACTGGGTGGGGCCTGGTTGAAAGATAACGGGAAATACCCACCTTGAGGAGACGTCCGATGTGGGGCTGGTTGAAAGATACCAGGAAAATACCCAGTGGAGACGTTCCGAGTGGGTCCAAGTTGAAAGACACTGGGTTCAGGACTGAGTGGTTAGGTAAGAGGCTGGTCTAATGCTTTCCTCAATTTGGTTACCTCCATTGAATTTTTCGGAATAAAAGTAAAACTCTTAGGAGGAACCTTTCAACTCCAAAAATGGGACCCTTCCCCTAGCTGGTAACAGCTTTCTCGGGTGACAGAGAATCTTGCAGGAGTGGTAGAGGCAAAGACTTCATGCCATAGAGTTGTCCCTGCGGAAAAACTTACTAGCAATTTTATTCTGAGAACCCGACCTTACAATGGGGAATAGAACTTTCAAAAAAAAAAAAAACAAAACAGAAAAGAAAAGGAACGAAAATAAATGACAGATTGCCAGCCTCCAACTAATACCCCAGCCAGGTTTATATACGTACAAAACTTACAACTTTAATTGGGAATTAAAAAAATAAAATCTCACTCTGAAAGTAACTAACCAGGACTGATAAAAACATTTTTTGGAATTCTGAACTCATAAAAACAAAAACTCCTTTAGGGGGAACTTGGATTTCTCTTCCTTAGTCCTTGAAATGTAAACGTTTTATCTTTCTCTGTGTATTTGATGTTTGTGTATGTATGTATATATGTGTGTCCTTTTTTTTTAAAGGAGAACTTGGACTCTGCCTCGCAAAAGGTACAAGTATTGTGTACATATGGTGGCCACGCAAATAAATTGGGATTCTCAACTATCCTTTTATAATACCAATTTTCAGGCATTTTGCCATCTTAAACTTTGTTGCATCAGCCTGGATGACAAAGGCTTACCTTTTGGAGAGTGAACTTTGAATTTATTTAGGCAACACCCCCACTCTCATTTGGAAAAGCCTCTTCATCTTATTTGTTTAAAATCACTATATATATATATATAAATGGATGGCCATATGATGGATCCTTTAAATTGGAAAAACTTAAATTGGTGAAAGGTGAAAGAGCTCTCATTATAAACAGCTGTTTTATTGGTACCTATTAAAATCAAGTTTAAAAGTAGAAAAATATATCTAATGGTTAACCTAAGAACTTAGTTATAAAAAGAAACTGCTTTGAAAAGCTACATTTGTGTTTTTCCTTTCCCATCAATGGTTTTAGAGATGACAATAAAAAATTAGAATAATTAATGTTAATTAGGTTGAGTAACTGGAAAAAGGAATGTAAAAATGTCTAAAGATTTTTTCTTAATAAAAAAAAGGATAATGGGCTTATCCCAAATGGGTAAATATTTTTAAATGGTTATTTTGAATGAGATAAATAAAATGGACATTTTTGGATTTAAATACAAGGTTTTGATACTACACTACGTAAAGTTAAAAAAAAAAAAAAAAGACCAAAGAGATCAACTACTGCCCCACCAAAATTAAAGTTCAAACAAGTCCGTTTTATTTAAACTTGGTGATCCCAGAGACTTTTCTATAAAATTAGATACAGTGCACAAAAGGAAAAGAAAAGAAAAAAAATTAAAAAGAAAAAGGCTTCTGTCACTCCTTCTATAAATAAGAATTATTGATTAAACCTAATAAATATTAAAATTAAAGTTATAAGAGTTAATAAAATTGAGATAAAAGTTTGTAAAGTTGGTATATTTAAATTGGCTTTATAGAAACCTTTTGCTTAATTATATTGTGGTATAGATATGTTTCAATGGAAAAACGCTTCCCTTCTTGGTATTATAAGGCTGGGCACATATCTGTCCCTCAGAAAATAGTAACTGAATAAACTAATGGAAACAAATAGAGTTACATGAGCCGTCCAATAAAACGTAAGAAAAACAAATATTCAGTGGCTAATAAACAAAAAAAAAATAATAAGAGGTTTACCCTGGGTTTAACTTAATAACTCAAGGAAAAGAGACCTTACTAAATGCCTTATGCAAGCTTTGGAAGACATGATAAAGTAAACCTTAAAGTTTTAAAACATGGAATTCTTTGTTTACAGTTCTTGTCACTGATACAAAAAAGCAAATTAAGGAGATACAACTGGGCCTAGGTGACAGAGCAGTTCTCTGGGGAACTGGAAACGTGTGTCTTTGTCTTGTATATCAGAAATGTAAATACAGCAAACAGTGACCCAGGACTGAGCCTAATTAGCTCAACGAGATAAAACTTAAGGCCAAAGAAATTTTTCGCATTTTAGAACTCAGAACTCTGACGGGTCCTTCAGACTTTGTCACGAAATATTAAATGCTTTTTCAAAAATAGTAAGCCTTAGGGATTTGAGCAAGCAAATTCAGCTTACTCCAACTATTATTATACCTATCTCATAGGTAAGTTTTAAAGTGAAGCTATGAAATCTTTAGCTTTTTTCTATTTATAAGCTTGCATATACATTATAGATATGAGATATTTCTATGGCTAAAAAAAAAATCAAAGTCAAAGAGCTCTGCTTAATTGACGTAAAAAATAAGAGCTTACAAATTAAGTATTTTTAAAATAAAAACTGACCAAATTGACCTTCAGGTTCACATAAACTTGAAAATAATCAATATTAAGATAATACTTGGTATTGTTTAGTTTAAGTATGTTCTAATTAATATAGACGCCTTTAAAGTCATCAATATTAAGTATAATAACCTTACTGTACCTAGGTTTAATGAAAGTCAAATAAGATCCTGTTATATGTGTTGCAGATTTGTCAAAAAAAATAATAGTAATGTGGTGTGATAAAATTTTAAGTAAATTAAATGCAAATGAGATGAGAGCTTTGGGTAAATTCTTTAAAATATATTTTTAAAATGTATGCTTAAGATAATCTCTAAATATTTGGTACCTTTAAATTCTAGAATTGTGCTAAATTAAGTTAAATGAGAGGAGTTGATTAAATAGCTATGCCATTTTGAGATAAAATAAGATTCAAATATGAATTACTTAACATTTAACTTCCTCTTACAGAGAAACTAAAGGTGTTTAGAAATATTAATAAATAGTTGGTGCCACCCTGAAATAGTCTCTATTATTAAGGGAAAGATCTCAGTATCCTAGGAAAGTAAGATAAGTGTGTAAAGGGAGATATAAGGAATGGAATTATACTTTGATAATGAAAAATAGTGACTTTGTCCTGAAGCCGGTTACTTCAGAATGGAAGAGAAAATAAGGGACACTCTAATATGAGAATAGAAATCTGTGGAAGGCTTGTGGAAAAGGAAACCCGAGGAAAGAGTTTTGTACGTGGTCAGAATTGGCTAAGTTTAGAATCAATTTGGGCAAAGTAACTGAATCTTAGAAGTAAGCTGGTACAAGAATAGATTTGGTTTTCTCTCTATTAAGAGGACAAAATTTTCTTAAAATGTTAATCCACCTTCAGTAACAGATTGTAAAGCTTCTTATACCACTTAACTGATCTGTTCTGCCTTTACCTTTGAAATATTTTCTTGTTAATGAATAAGTACTTCTTTACAGTGATCTATACATTTATCTGACGAAGTGTTTTGAAAGCTTTTAACAAGCTCCCCAAATATCAATTTCTAATTTAAGTTCTTTTAATCTCCAGGTAATTTTGGGATGCTACTGAGGGCCCCTGGAACATCCCAAAGAGAGATTTTAAACTAGTAAGTTTCATTTGGCATGTTAAATAACATGGGAAGTATTGCCAAATGAATAGTAAATCTTCCTAGTTTATATTGTATGAGAAAGTATTATTAATATAGATATTCTAGAAATTATATGGACTCCCCAAAATTCTGGTATATCTGAAATGTTACCAGTCATAATTCTGGTTATTGTGACCAGGTTTCTTTATTGATTATAGTGTAACGGTGTTTAAACATGCTGTTAAATCTTTTGTCAGTAATAGACAGTTAATTGTTTTCTTCTGATGATTTTGCAAAATGCTTTCTCTTCAAGGAGATGTACTGGTTTCTAATAAATTTCAAACTATAGCACTGAAATAAACTGCGTAAGGAATTTTAAAGGTCTAATGAAAACTCTGATTAAAAGAATTAGTTACATGGGACTGAGTAAACTGATGAATATGGTTATAATTTTTGATTTTTTGAAATACTATGGCTTTTAACCTGTTTCCCAGACATAAAGAAACTCTTCTCCTTAAACTAGATATGGTTCACAACAATTTGATAAATTATACCTATGTAAGCAGACTTGGAACACATCTTTTCCCTCTACCTGATCCCTCAAGAGACTAAAAACTCTTAGGTCCCCAGTGGCTCTATCAGACAAATGAGGAAGATCATCTCCTAACAGATATAGAAATCTCAAGGTATTTTAAGGATTTTAAAGAGAAAAGAATTTACCTAAATCTGTAAGGCAGAAATCTATGACAAGCCCTTGACGTGGCTTTCCTGGCCTTATTCACATTCTGCACTGAGACTCCTTATTAAAAATTCCAACACAGACAATTTAAAAAAAGCCTATATGATCAAATAATCAGACTTAACTTGTAAACAAATTAATCATGATTTGCCTATATTTGCGAAAAATGAGGGTAACTTTAGAGAGAAAAAGATTACATTTTAGTGGATACTCAATTCTAGTTTTGTTAATTGAGGTCTATATTTACTAGACACTTCCCAGATCATTCCTTGCTGTTATGTCACATTGCTGTAGAGTTTAATTGAATTATTAAAAGGATACTCTAGGTTTGTTTCTGAAGCTCAGTAATCCATCCTTGGGTAAAGTTCCAAGGCCCCATGACCTGCAGCCAGGGGTTTATACATACTGGAACAGGCATGACTTAAAGAACTGTCTCCAACCTGAATGGAAGGACCCTTTATCAGGTACTATTAACTAGACCATACACAGGAAAGCTGAAGGAAACGGACTTTCGGACTCATTTCCAATCAGAAACTGCCCCTGCAGTGCACTCGCCTATAGAGCACTGCTCACCTTCAAACAATGCCCAAATGCAGAAAAAGCTACCAGGCCAGGATGAGAAGAAGACGACATCTGAGGTAGACAGCTGACCCAAGACACCGGACCAGGCCTGTATACCAATTACTTTGATAATTTCTCCTACCTTTGATTATGAACTACTCCCATTGTTAAGTTTATGGTAAATTACCTATGTCTAGTACTTCTTTGTTACCTTGGTGGGTTTCCCTACTCCAAGGCTCTAACTAGATGGCCCTCAGAAACGTTATTCTAAAAAGAAATTATAGTTCTGTTTAGGCCACTGTTGATCTTCCAAGGTGGGAGACCTCACCTGGACAATTAATACCTGCTCTGAGCCTGACCATAAATATGAACTTTCTCATAAGATCACTCAAACTCAATCAGAAACACAAGCAAAATTTTAACCCAAAATATATCTTCTCGACTGTTAAATTCTTACTCGTGACTTTATTAACTTTACTAGCTGCATTACTTATACCCTGTCTATTTTATAAAATTGTTCTCTTACATTTCCCACTGTGTAACTAGGCCTACAACAAAATTGATGATGGCTAAACATCTTGAAGAAATAGGTAAAATTTATAGCCCTGCATAAAAAATTTGTAATAGTATGATTCTAGATATGGGAATGAGCATCGAAGGGTGAACATTTCCTGGATCATAATAGACTAGTAAGACAGGCAATCCAGAGAACTTTTGGTATCAACAGGGCCTGATAAAACACCTAACACCTTGAATGGCAGCTCAGAAGATGCTTCACCTGAAATAGGAATGAGCCATTCTAGCACCGTGGGACAAAATTGGTCATGAAATGTCTCTCAAATATTGGTCGAATTTAGGACCAAGGGGGAGCACTGTGAATGAAAGTACTACAATGTGAATGAAAATACTGCAACCATGTCAGTAAACAAAGAATGCTGAAACCAAGTCATCAGAGGCTGCTGCCACCCCCCAGCGAGGACAGGCCTGCAGCCCAGCCTCTGCGGCCACTCACAACGGTGCCCTCTGAGGGGACTCAGAATAAGAAAGTACAGGATACTGGCCCTAGATAGCTAGGTGCTTGTCAAAGGAATGAATTCAGTGAGCCCAAATATTTGCTTCCTCCCATAAATAGAAAAGCACTAAATTTTTAAACTTGAGATATCTGGTTTTCTTTAGATAACAAGCAATCTTTTATTGTTCCAACTTCCTGGTCTTTGTTGTAAAGCTCCTATATATCCTAGCTCCTCCCCTACCTCTTTGGAGCAGTCCCTCAGAACAATCTGAGAGGCTGTCATCCCGGCTCGAGTCCTCCCACCAAATAAAACTTAACTCTTAACTTTTAGGCTGCACATTTATTTCAGTTGACGCAACTTACAACAAACCCAGGAAGAAATGAATATTATCATGCCCATTTTACTGATTCACCAACAGGCTAAGTGAGGTTACATTCTAGTCCAAATTCCTATGGTGTGGAAATGGCGATTTAAACCTGAAGCTGGGGTGCCCATGCCTGTGCTCCTTCTCTCTCCCATCTACCTGATCACTTGTCTGTGAAATCCACCTGTCCAATACACAAGTTTGCAGCCGGCCAGCTCTTAAATGCAATGTGTGCCACAATTTGTCAATGCTGGTTAATTACCATAAACTGCTGTCAGAAAACGTTACAGAAAAAACAGGTGGACCCAATTCCCTACCCACAAAGAAGAGGAATTCTGCCTTGCCTTCCCCTGTAATGTCTAGAAACCCTTCTCTACACCACTAAATCCAAACGTATGCTTCATCCGTGTTTATGTTTGCACTGGACTTATTAAGGCACAAGGTGCCTGCAATAATTCCATCTCAGTTCCTTTCCAAATATACAGATTAGCCCAAATCAGATCCAGAACAGACACAACTCATCAAATCTGCAATGAAACACACTGGATCAAGAACAAAATGCATGTACTAGTCCAGAAAACTACGGGTCCCTCTTTTTTCCTGTCATTATACAATCCCACCGGAACTCATTAATTTGCTGTCTGCTCATCTGGTAACCAAACTCAGAGAAGAGTCAACTCAGCAGAGTGCCCTACTGGGGAGAACACCCCGCCACAGCACTGTGGCCTGCCTGCCTTCCCGCATGCTCTGCTGACACCTAGTGTCCTCCGTGGAGACCAGGCAAACAGAGCTGTTCCCAACAGCTGCAAAGTCCCACACATTAAATAAAAGCATTTTATTTTATACGATATGTTACATATATACCCATCTCTGAAAACAGCTTTGCCAGAAGCCCAAATCTTCAACATTAATCTGCAAAGGCAATTCCGGTCCCCAAGGGAAAGCAAGTCTTAAGACGATGCTAAGGCCTCCAAAGTCCTCTCCACGATCTTCAACCAAACTACCTGCAGGTCTGCAGCTGCAGGCGGCTACATGTCTGTTTATAAAGCACACCCCTCCTGCCCTCGTGTGCTACAATATCCCTCTACGCCCTCCCATGTCAGGATAAGAGCAGCCACTGCAGAACCTTGCAGGGCAGCACTGACAGGACTGGACACAGAGGATCAGAACTAAACTAAGCCTTCTGATGACACGAGCTTGTTACTCTGTCACTTTACAGATGAAGATATATATAGAGAGGTGGGGTGATCTTGCTCAAAGTCACACAGCTAATAAGTGGCATAGTCTATAACTCTGCTCCTCCCTCCGGTGTGACGCCACAGCTGGGACGCCCACAGGGTTCTCTCGTGCCTGCCTGACCAGTCCTTGACTGTCAGTCATGACCCACCACAGGGTCGGCCTGCAGCCTGCCTTTTCAGCATCTTTTCCCTCCAGTTTCTCAGGAACAAGGCTGCTCCGGCCACCGTATGACTTCCGGCTTCCCGAACACTCCGTGCTCAGGCCAGTCATGCCTGTGAATCCGGCACCCTGCTCAGAGGCTCTTCCGTCCCTGCAGGTGGATTTTTCCACTCTCCACATGGACACCCACTCAGGGGAGCCCTCCTCTCGCCCTCAGTGTGGCAGGTGTCCCAGGCCACATCCCGAGCTGCCCCATTAAGACTGCTTGTGCCCAGGTCTGCTAGTCAGACAAGCAGCTTCAGAGCCCGGGTTTATGCTCGGGTCACCCGGCAGACCTACTGCCCATCTCCCAGCCCCTACCCAGCAGGTCACCAGGAAGTCACAGTAGGTGCCCCACAAAATCCAGAAGGCTGTTCAATTGCCAGCACTGCTAATGACTGGTTTCCAACCTTTGATCAGTTTCACACAAAACAGCAGCTTTCACTTTGAAGCGGGGGGTTTTCCCTTCTGCTGTCCATCCTTACCGGAAACAACAAGGGAAACCAAAAGGCCTTTTCTCAACCCTTTTCTGATGACACATTTCCACCCACAATACTCACATGCTCAAGAAGTTTGGGTCCACGTGGTTTTGTTTCCCTTATGCTAAGTGGCTCATAAGACTGTGGGATTCTTTCTCTCTGAGGGTATTTCTTTGTACTTAGTTTATCGGCTTTAATCTGTTTTTGTCTCTCTCTTCAGTGTCCCTGGCAGTTGCCACTTCTCACTCCCTACAGCAGCCTCTCTCCCAACTTCTAATCTAGGAAATCAGCTGTGATGAGGGGCCCGGGGGCAGTCACAGAAGTTGGAACTAAGGCACTGAGAGGCTACATAATTTGCCCAAGGAGATCAGCTTCAACCCCCAACAGTGTGTGTCTCATCCCTCTGTTTAACTCTTATGCTAAACTAGTTAACTTTTAATAGATTATGGTTATAAACAGATGAGGTATCAAAATACATACAAGGACACACCTCAACTCTAAGATGTTCATAAACTCCACTATTTTGTTTCTATTTATTTTATTTCTTTTAAAAGAATTAAGAAGCTCTGCAGTCAATATAGCAAAATGTTAATGGGTTTTAAATCCAGAATATAGAGACGTAAGTGTATTACTCACACTTTTTTCTATATTCACAAGACAAAATGATTTGAAGGTCTCTCTCCCCTCCCCCCTACTCATTACTGGCTCTCACCTGAGCTGCCAGACCACACATCTAACAGCCTTTCATTTTACCCACAGCTGAACTCATCAGTTTTCCCCCAGAACTCCCTCTGCAGCTTTCCCTCCTCAGAACACAGCAAGACCAATATTTACCTTGTTAATCCACCCAGAAACCCTGGCCTTACTCCATCCTACCCTCACAGACATCATTCATCCTTTCATTTTACTATCTGACATGTCTTCAATCTATTCCCTTTTTCCCACTGACCGTCCCACCACTCAGGTGGAAGCCACCAATACTGCCCACATGGAATCGTGAGTCTCCCTGTGGCCCCCCAGCCGCTCTTCCCTACTTGAGACAAATGGGATTCTGTCACTCCCGTGCTTTTAAGACTCTTTTCAAACGCACTGTTCTTAGAAGAAACTCCAAATTCTTCACCTGGTGAAGTTCTTTGCCATGAAACTATCAGCTCAGGGAGGGCAGGACCCGCCCCCTCCCCTCGGCCCTGCCCCCTGGCAGAGTATCAGCTTGGGAGGACCTGCTGAGCTACACCAGCCTGTATTCTAACCCTGGTCTTGAGTTCTTAGCAAACTGCTTCAATTATCCATACAAATCCAAGGTAGATTAGAAAGATTTTAGATGTTGAGCTAGACTTTTGCTTTGGGGATTTTGCACTAGCAACCTGCAAGTACATGTTCTAATAGATCTGTCTTCTTGAAACCACACCCAGATTTAAGTAGTATCTGTGAAATGCCTTCGGAATAAAAGGAACTGTGCTTTCACAGACTTTATGTTTTATAATATGAACAACCTGGACAGTGTTACAAATGGAACCGCCTAACAAGTGACAGAAGACGGGTTAGAGGCATAAAGCAACAGGTCGCAAGGACGGTAAGAGCAAAGTTGTTACTCCAACCCCCCTCTAAAATCCTGAAAGAACCGAAAATTCAGAATTTTGAAAGTAAAAGGCTATCATATAAGGAAATAAAATAATCCTCTTCATCAGGGTTTCAATATCTGACTCCAGAACTTTTAGCATGCCATACTGAATACTAGCACAGAAACATCAGATGGACTAGTGGTGAGTAAGTTCCAGGAAAACGGCAGTAATTCCTCCAATTTTAAGAGGACACACACTCACTTGTCGAAGGTGATTGTAAACCACATTCTGGAGAAATTCAGAAGATTCAGGCTCTGCTTCTAGATGGTGAGGACACGGAAGGATGGCTTGGATGCATGCTTCTGAGTCACCAGCATTCTTACACTGCAGGGGGAAAAGGAGGCCCCCAGTCAAGAGCAGAGATGTTCCTGTCATGTCTCGCAGGCCGTGCCTCGGGGACTCAGTGCCTTGCAGCAGCCCGGCCCCAGGCGAGGACCCGCAGCTTGGCCCCACCAAGCAGGAGGGGCACTGTGCTTGAGAAAACCCACCCAT
The DNA here is from genome assembly GCF_048773025.1 of Camelus bactrianus. Lineage (NCBI taxonomy): Eukaryota > Metazoa > Chordata > Mammalia > Artiodactyla > Camelidae > Camelus > Camelus bactrianus. The sequence continues at coordinate 53,930,607 of NC_133575.1, read as the reverse complement.
GATGGGGGCAAGAGGGGCTGGTGGGGTTGAGTGAACCTATAAATGCCCACAGAAATATACCTGCATTTATTCAAGTGATACAACCAACAGTAGCAGGCTATTTAACAAAATTTAAATTGTCAGTGGAAATTTTACCATTCCTTTCCACTTGTCCCCTGCACTCTGAGACAGGCTTAGGCTCTCTCACACCTGCAGCTCTGATGCAGTAGTTGTGAAGTCATTTTACTTTGCTGCAAGTGTCTTCGCTCCTCGTGTCACTGTGTCTGTCCTCTTTTAACACAGTCGGATGTCTTCCTGGATCTCTCCCTGAGTACCTTGCTCCTGCTCCTCAGATCCTGAGATAAAGGGCAAGTGAAGACACAAGATCAGAAAAGGCACTGTGGACTTGATCAAAGTCCTCTGTGACCCCCTAGGTGAGTGCATCTCACCCCTCAACTTCAGTTCTCAAGGTTCTGCCCAGGGTGACATCCAGCCAGGAGAGTGGCCCAGGCCAATTAAAAGCTGTGTGGCTTTGGTGCGGGGACAGGTGCAGGAGCTGGTTCCGGAACCGGGCCTCTCCCCACCTCTGTTACCCTCTCTTCCTAGGCCCAGCTGCCAAGCCCCCAGGCTCCCTGATCTTCTGCATTTCTCTTCTACTCTACTCCAAACCCTTTTCCTCTTCCTTTTTTCCCTAATTATCCCCAGCTGGAGTGATTTTTCTATCACAGTGTCTGAAAAAAATTCCTGCAGACGAAAAAGTGGACTCCAGAGGGAAATGCCAATATGCTGGTCCCTGAATGGAGCCCCAAGCTGGGGGGACCCTCACCAACACTCCTGGGGGCATTAGACATGTTGCAGGGTCAACCACCCTCAACAAGAGTTTGCTGAGACCCCAAGGACCGCACAGCTTCCCTGCTCACAAAAATGTAGTCAGCCCACTTATCGGTTATTAAGAAGCAAAAATACAAAATTGCTTATGTTTCTTACTAAAATTATCTATGAGATGGAAAAAGAAATTGTAATAGGAAAGAAGAAATATGACTCCGTGTTAGATCTGTTCCTTTGGCTGTAACCCTGTGCCCTGTTTTCTAGGCTCAGACTTGCTAGCTCTGCACCTTTTGTGAAAGAAAGTTGCCATTAGCCTGAAATATAAAGGAGAGCCTATTCTCCGGGCTCTGATCTTTAAGGACGTTAGCTCTTCTGCACTTATGTAGAGAGTTTCAAGTTGCAAAATAGAGAATAACCTTTGTTTTGTTGGAGGTTTTACAGGGGCACCATGATTTGAACCACATGGACAGCTGCAACAACAAAGGATACCAAGGACAAACAATTCGTACAGCAAGAAGTTTGCAACAACCAACCACACCCCCTCCCCCTTTCACTATAAAAGGAGACTGAATTCTGACTTGGGGAAGAGGGCTCTCCAGGACATCAGTCTGACATCTTCTGGGTCTGCCAGCTTTTCAAATAAAGTCACTATTCCTTGACCCAACACCTCATCTCCCAATTTATTGGCCTGTCTTGTGGCAAGCAGAACGAGTTTGGACTCGGTAACAAAATACATTGGAGGTAGTATGTCTCCACTGTTTCCTCATTTCCAATATGTAGCATGCACATCATTTATGATCTAGTGCAAATAATTCATCAAAGACAACAATAACAAGAAACTCACCTAGCTATCAACACTGAAGTCGCAACCTATTAATTTTACATGCCGTTTAACAACAAAACCAAAAAACTTAATATAGAGACTTGATTCCATGGAAATTAAAATTATTTCTAGTCCTTCAAAAGTTTCTTTCTTTTCTATTTTCTTTTGTTTTGCTTATTGAAAGGAAAATAAAAATCAAGTCATTTTATTTCACGTATTTTTGTTATAGCTACATATTTTAAATACTACAAAGAAATTTAAATTGCAACAAAAAAAGTTCATATATTAGTATAAATATATATACAATCAATGGGGATTAGGAAAAGAATGGACATTTACTAAAAATCCACTGCACATCCAGTCTTTTACAAGCATATCCTGGAATATAAACTCTATGATCCAGGGGTCCCCCACCCCCATTCTCATTGCTGAGTCCCTTAGTAATCAACTACCAAGGCACCAGCATAGAACCACGTGATCATTATTTTAGGTATAAATGAGGGAATTAGCTCATTCAATTCTAAAACAAAAACCCTATAATAAACACTGAACTTATTTACAGATAAAGAAATTTGGACACAAAAAAGTAAACTTTCTTCCTCAAGGTCACAAAGCTAGTAACTGGTAAAGGCAAGATTTGAACTCGTCTGCCTGATTTTAAAAAATAAGGTGGAAATCCCATTCCACTTGTGGTGGTCTAGCAGCACAGCCTATCACCCTATCTTTGTTCAGATCTTGCCTTAGACAGCCTGCAACAGCACATCATTCCTATGGAACTAGAGGGCAAATGATAAAAATAAGGATTTTATATCCAGTAGTTTTCTTAGGTCTCATTTACATAAAGTGTCAGCAGGACAGCAGAAAAACTCTGGGAAATGTGAGTGGGTCGAGAGCTTTTTGCTGATAAGAAACTCAATCTATCAGGACAGAGTGACCTTCCCATGAGAGGGCACATGGACATAAACTAAAGGCAGCTGAGCAATGAAAACTAGCAAGACCCTGGAACTCAAGCAAGAAGGATCCCTGCCATCCCCCAACCAGTTGCCTCTTCATCCACGTGGACACGATGGCAGAAGACCCAGGTTCTTGTCCAAGTTACACCATCATGGATCCTCACCCATAAAAAGTTACGACTCTATGCTGTCTTAAGTCCTTTCCAACTCAAATATGATGACACCGATGTCTCAGCAGAATGTCTATGTCTCCACTTCCTCTCTTCTAATAGGAGAATAATTCTATGGCCACAGAGAAATCCAATAAAATATCATGCATGAAGCAGGAGAAAGTCTGCTTAAGAGACTTTGCTCTCATGCTCAGTGAATGAAAACTCAGAAAAAGTGGTCCTTCTCCCTCAGCAAGTGGGAGGTAGCCTGATATGTGTGTGTGTGTGTGTGTGTGTGTGTGTGTGTGTGTATATAAATCAAATACAATTAATTCTGGAATGTGAATAGATTTTTTTATGTCACTGTCATTTCAAGGGGATGAGCCAACCTTTAAAATAATTTGGATCTAGTGTTCTGAGACAGACTCAAGCTCTTTTGGTGAAAGAGGGGAAAGGAAAGGAGGAAAGAGGTAAATGAAGCAAAGGAGTAAGAACACTGCTAGGGAAAGGCAAAACATTAATTTTGTTCCTACTTGCGTCACATACAATTTAGGGACTGGCTTTCCCCCGATGTCTTGTTGAGCACCGAGTTGCAGAAGAAGCGACAGCCTATTTCTCACTGAGCTTGTGACTGTACATGGAATCTTATAGACACAAATCATTTACCCTGAACAAACACTCTAGCAGCAGGCTGTAATTCTCCTGTTTTGAGAGACAAGAAAACAGGAGTTCAAAGAGGGTATATAACTTGACAAAAGTCAGAGGACCAGTAAACAAGAGAGGATGAATTCAAACTCAGATCTGAATGCAGAGTCTGATCTTCCCACTCCCAGGACAGGAAAATCCTTAACACACAGGATCCCCAGCTCCCCTGCAGTGTTCCTGGCACCAAGCGTTTCCCATGGTGATGGTCTCCAGTTCTCACAGATACAGCACTCTGTGCAGCCAATGACCTTCATCAGACCTTGATCATCTACCTGCCACGCCCACCAGGCTTCACCATATAGGCAGGAAAGCTGGCTTTCAAGTGCATACAAAGCCACCCCTGGTCTAACCTGGGCTCTTCTGCAGCTTCTCCACCCTAAAGGCAGCCATGAAACTGCTCACAGTTTGCACATGTGCCACACTACCTCTCTCCATCTCTCTCCCCACCTATACTACTTAGCTATGACCATTTTGATAATCTTGGAAACAAATTTTTAAAAACAGAATAGAAAGGATTCTGGAGCAAGTATTTAATACTTCCAAATTTAAATGACAAGTTACAAAGTGAGTATTTACAAACCGAATCTGCCTTTCTAAGTGTCAGTTTTAAGCAGTTAGAAAATACAATAGCAAACAATTCTCACTTACAAAATTAACAAAAACATAAACAATAATCTGGGATAAACTCAAAAATTCTGCCCATGTTCTAAATGAAGAAATCTACAGGACTGTGCTGAAGGGTAAAATAAGAGGTGTAAATGTAGAGACATCAACATATTGCATGGAGGAAAGCAGTTTTGTAAAGATATAGGTTATCCTAAAAATAATTCAAAACTTAGTAAAAAATCCCATGAAAACTCTTATCTGATTTTTTTTAACTTGAGCAAAATATTTTTGAATTCTTCAGGAATAATAAAGTGATAATACTGGCTAAGAAAATTTGGGATGGAAGAAAAGAATCAAAAACAAATCAGACTGTAAAATATTAAATAAATTTTTACAATATGTAAGATATGGTGTTGGAATAAGAAAGGAAGATTGACAGAAAGGAACCACGAGCTCAAAAATAGACTCTAGTGTACAGAAGTATTTTGTGGGATTTCAAATCAAAGAGAAAAATGTGAATTCAATAATTGTCCTGGGACAATCAGAGACTCACCTGGAAAGAATAAATTCTATTCCTGTCATAATGACCACAAGAAAAATTACAGACAGTGATATAAATATTAAAAAGTAATAGTAACAGTAAATACAACACTTTGCTCATATTAACTCAACTTACCCTCACTATAACAAGTAGTACTATCATCTCCATCTTAGAGATTAAAAAACCTACAGAAGAGATTTATTCCATTATAAGAAAGTATTTCTAAGAATAATGCCAAATATAAAACCCATAAGGAAGACATTTACTATCTTAAGAATATTTTGGGCCACAACGAAAATAAAAAAACCTACTGAACAAAATGAAAGGCAAGAAATGACAAGAAAAAGCTCTGTGACACGTGTTGCTGAAGACAAAAAGTTAATGTTCATAACATACAAAGAGCTGTCACAAAGCAACAAGAAGCTCCCTCACTTAACTGTGTGCAAAGAACTAAAGGGATCATTCATTTTTAAAAAGTCAAATGGCTAATGAGTGAAAAATGCTCAGTACCTCACTGGTAATCAAATGCAAGCTAAAATATTGAAAAAGCACTTTTGCTCATCATAGTGGCAAATATTTGTAAAAGTTATTCTAGCTAGTGTCCATCTGTGGGAGAACAAACTGTGAGCGAACTTTTTGGAGGATGACATTTCAATGAATATGTAAACTCTAAAAAACGTGCATACACACTGACTCAACTCCACTTCTAGGAATCGTTTCCTTTAGAAAAAAAGAAATCAGCTCAAAAAGATGTACTCATCAGGGCATTTACACAGCACTGTTTACAATGGTGGGAAGAAAAGCTGAAGTGAAATCATATCCAGTGATAGAGAATTGGTTACATAAGTTATTCTACATCTTTTCATTCCCCACTGGAGAAGGAATTTCTAGAGTCACTTGAAAGGAGCCTGTGATGAATGTAAATGTCACATCCAGGGACTAAATTTCCAGAAGCCTTAACTAAAGGAATACTCATACAAGATCAAAGGAATGTCTGTACAAGAATGATGCCAGTGCAACATCCTTTCTGACAGTGGAAAATGGAGAAAATCTAAGTGTCCACCATCAAGACAATGATGCGGTAAATCACGGCGAGCTGCGGGCCCTGAGGGAGCCGGCGTTTCGGCGTGGTCCAGGGCCATGTCCACAGCACTCTCCCACCAAAGGTGTTCTTGCACAAGAGACCGCACCTGCACATCAGAAGACCCCTCCACTCTATCTGAAAGGACCGGGTGAGTCTGCAGTGGGAGGACGTCTATGATACACCCCTGAGTGAATAAAGTGAGCTGCAGAAAAACTTACAGTATGGTCTCATTTTTCAATAAAGCATATACACATACATATATATATAAATTTCTCATATTTATGTGTGTGTATGTTTGTGTGTGTTTGTGTATATATATATATATGTCATAGGCAAAAAGGTCATGAAATATATACACCACATTGTCAACAGCTTTTACTCTCAGGAATTAAGGGGAAGGGAGGTAGGGGCCTTTCTGTACCACCGCTGTTTTCTTTTCAGTATTTCAGTTAAGTATACTTGGAATTTAAAAGTTTATTTAAGTCCGAAGTAAAATGGACGATGCATCCACAAGGCAGAATGCTATACTGGTCATTAAAAATCATGCCAGGGGAGATAGAATATTGTAGAAAAACACGTAATAAGCTGAATGGAAAATGGAGGTCTCCACACAGTAAACAGGCACAGAGTGCTCGCTGGTTTTTATGACAGAGGTGATACACACTGATGAAAAGAACAGAAAATAGATGTTAAAGTGCTATTTATTATCTCTAAGTAGTGGGACCAGGATAGCCTCTTTTGTCCCTTTTTTCAGAATTATTATATTAAATACACATTATTTTTCATCTGAAAAAAGCATTTTTAGATGTGTAGTAAAGCACATTGGAGAATAATACACGAGTACTTACAGAAACAAGTAACTAGGAGACACGGCAGCAGCGTCACACAATGTAGAACGGGCGATCCTGATTAACGCCGCGCAGTTACGTAAGGACCCACAAAGTGAGAGCACCTGCTGTAACAGGGCGTGGCCCCCTTCTATTTGTCAGTTGTGTCTTCAGGGCTGAGGCAGTTCTGAGCACGGCCGGTGTCAGTGCTGGTGTCTGGATGGATGCCACTGGAGGTGAGGGCACCTGCAAGCCGAGAGGAAGAAAAGAAATCATCCTCTGCCTTTTCTGTCTTGTTTCTTTGTTACTTTAAAAGAGAGGCATTAATAAGATAAACTGTGCATCTTCCCTCCTGAAATTTAAGTAATGAAACCGTTTTTAAATCCTTCACAGCTTATAATGTGCCTATAATTGTCTTTCCAACATAGCATCATATTTATTAAACGTTAATTAAACAGTGAATTAACTTCTTGTTGAAAATTTCTAGTTAAGAACATGAAATGCTCTACGTGAAAACACCACACCTGCAGTGACCAGTTCAGCTGTCTTCACGGCAGTTCAGTCAGCACCCACCATCCCGTGGCACTGAGCTCCTGATGCTGGTAAGAGAGCACGCTGCCACCTCAGATGGAGAGAAACTGTGAAAGCATTTTCTGAAGTCAACAGCACTGACAAAACATGACTGAAAAGTCCCAGTCTCCTTTGAGGCTGTCCTCTTCTGTTTGTGGACAACAGCCATCAATGAGCAGAACCACTCCATTCCCGAGCCATGGGACTTACATGGGAAACAGTTTTGGAGAAATTTCCAGGTATAGAATGTAACCAACGACACGTAGAACTGTGACAAAAGAAACGATGCAATACTCTGATTTTGGAAGACACCCAAAATATTCTTCTAAGCCTTAGCAGCTGGAAAGGCTGGGCTTCTCCTAAGCCACTTATTTATTTCACAGCCAGTGAGCATCTCCCACAAACCCTGTTTCCCTGTGTCTGCTGGGCGCCTCAGGCACACACTTGCAGTCGATCTTATAAGTCACAGGGCAGACGCGTGTGTCTCAGGCCTGCAACCCTCACACAGGCTCGCCTCCTAGCCTCACTGTCTGAACTTGGCCCTATTTTCTCACCTGTTTTCTTGGTATCTGTTCTTCTGTAAGCTGCCTAAAATGCTTCTTGGAACAAGTCAGAAGAATGAGTGGGTAGATAAATGTACAGTTGGACAGGTGAGAGATGGGCAGACAGACAGAGAGACTCCAAGAAAAGGGGAACAAAGTAAATTTCCTATGCAAAACCCTCTTCCAGTCAGGGAGGAAAACCACCACGGAGAATTGTGAAGAGGCAGGTGGCTTACGATTTTTTCCTACATTCCATGAAAAATCACACCAAGACATGAGAGGGTAGAACTATAAATATTAAAAGAAAAAATCATGCATGCTTGAAAAAAAAATCTACAATATGTACTTTCTAAAGAATAGATTCAAATCAGAAAGTGCCCAATAACACAATCCTTGGGTATTTACAGAAGTGAGAATCCCACCTCCAAACCACAAGGCATCCCTTTGGAGCACTGAGAGTCTACACGGGGCGGTCATAAAGCCGTCACCGCAAAAGCTATGCTATCCTGTACTTACGAGGAAGGAGCAGCTGTACTCGGGCTGCCCATGCGCGTCATTTACACTCCACAGTGCCTCTAAGATGGGGGACGCCTAGCGAGCCCCGTCTCTGCAGGACAGAAAACAAGTCCGGGAGAGGCTAAGCCGACCTACCAGTTCTCCATCTCACAGGACTAGTCACTCCAGAGCAGGACTCGAACTCGGACCCACGATTGTAACCACAGTACTACCGTGCTTTATGTGCTTTTTTTGTGTATAATGCATTTGTTTCTGGCATGAAAGGATATTTAATAAATGTTCGGTTGTCTTGTCTATCTCATTAGCTCGCAATCAATCTTTGTACTGTTGAATTGTACTCTTTTCCCCTGGAGAAAAGAACAGAAACAGCGGGGGCCAGAATGAGGTGGGGCTCCATTCTTTATCTGGTACCTCATCTCATCCAAGTCTCCAACCAGGGAGAAGGAGCAAATGTTCTCTTCATCTTTTAGAGAGGGCTCCACTGATGGTGACTTACTCAACTCCAAAACCAAGGCTGGGGGAAGGGCACATGCAGCAACCAGAGCAGTATCACGTGTAGGAAGGCGAAAAGAGCTCACGGGAGGGCTCAGGGGGTCAGTCTGATTTAATTTCAATCGTTAAAAGAATACCACAGTCTAAAAATACTAGCATGCAATGAATTTGCTCTTTCTTGACATCTAGTAATTTTCCTCAGCCCACATGTATCATTATCATGAACCAGTGAAAGGAAGCGTCTACAGACAGGGAAAATCAAATGCCATAGGCAGGCTGAAACCCAGGCTGGAGGAAAGGAAGAGAAAGGGCATAGTTAAGAAGAGGGGAAAGGCTGGGAAAAAGACATCATCACAAGGACTCTCAAGCATCATTCAACAATCATATAATCATTCTTTCAAGAGAGAGTTACTGAGGTCCTATTTTATGCAAGATTGTACAGAGGGTGAAGCAAGAGCGCAGAGACCATGGCGGCAGCAAGGGACGGGGCTCAAATACAATTCTGATCACAGTACCTTACACAATTGTCCTCCGTATAAAGGCAAAAAATAAGTAAAATAATACTCTGTAAACTGAAAGCATTGTTAAAAAAATTAAAGTAGACCTAAATACCTGGACAGACGCACCACGCACATTCCTGGATCAGAAGACAGCGCTCTTGGAATGGTAGTGCCCCCCAGAGCGATCCGTATATTCAATTTGGTCTCAATCACAATCCCAGCGGGCTCCTCGGCAGAAAGTGACTAGCTGCTGCTACAATTCATATGGTAATTCGAGGGACTCAGTAACCAAAGCGATCTTGTAAAAGTAGAACAACGTGAGAGGACTTGTAATTCTCAATTTCAAAACTTACACCTGTATCCCCAGGTGAGGAGATTACAGGCCATTTTTAACTTATTTACTGTGTTTATCCTTATTTTGTAAATTCTCTACAATAATATAACTGTTACAATAAGAAAAATAGAAAGTAATGTATCTTTTAAAACATGCATACCTATTCATTCATTGGGGAAAAAAAATTAACTATAAAGAGGTAAACAAATATCTAGTGAAAAAGGTCTACTTAAAAACAAGAGTGCATTTACATTTTTCATAAATTGAAAACTGGAATGCACAAACACATCAAGTTTCTAGGGAGCCTGGTGCAACATATTAATAGTTAGTTTCAAAAATTCTAACTGAACATTGAAAACCCAAGAAAGGGAAATTCGTGATTGACAGCCAACTGCAAACCCATGGAGAGCAAAGGCCTAGAAATCCCAGTCCCTGTAGCTCTGCTACTAACTCAGTACGAGAGGAAATTCCTCACTGAGGGGACAGTGGGATTACATGCATAAGACAGGATACACAGTACAAACTGGACTAGATACGGGGGAGATTTTCTTAGAAGAATTCTAAAGGTAGAACATTGCTGAAAATCTATAAAAACACTGAAAGACAGTTTAAAACACACACCCACATATATTATACATAAATGTATGAAGTCTGCTCCCATGTTGCATAGAAGTACAAAGTTACATTTGTTCATTTATGGGCACTGATTACTTTATCCCAGGTAGAATATTTCAACTAAAACAAATAATCAATAATACACCCCTCTTGTCAAATCTAGTTGATAAGTTAGTCTGCTATGTAACCATAATGTGTCGAAGATACATCTATAATCAGTGAAAAATATCTTTGTATGGTTCCTCGAACTCTCCTCAAAATTCCAAGCTTAATTTTAAAATAGATCTGAGCAGTATTTTTATGTTATCTTTTCCCTTGTGAAATGAACAACACAGTCTGTTGTCAAAATTCTTTCCTTACAATGATTCACAAGCACTGTAACCTAACAATACTGCTGGACAGCAAGGCACTATCCAGACACTGTGACCAAGTAAGTGAAACACAAGGAAGACAATGACCCTATTCTGGAGGGCTTATAATCTATGTCAACAGTGGGGTTTTAATTTGATTGGTTAGCAAAATAAAACCAATCAAGTACCTTCTTCTTTGAGCATTCTGTAAGTCATGACTCTGTTTTTAGTGTCATGAGCAGGAAAGACTTAAGCATGACTTGATTAGATCAATTAGCAACAGCCATCACTGCAAAGTGAGTAAAAAAATAGTTAACTGGTAGCAATGCTTCTGCCTAAATGAGACCAAAAATTAACCTACACTGAGCTCTGCAAGGAAAATGAGAAGATGAGGTCCCCAATGAGAAAAAAACTAACAAGAAATCAAAGAAGGAAAGACTTTCATTAACAATTCCAGGAAGGAGTAGAGCATGGTGTTGAAGAGCACAGATGCTGGGGACAAACAAGAGGGTCTGAAAGCCCACAGCACCACTAGGTAGCTGTGACACTGATATTCAGGGAAATTTTCTGCATCTCAGTCTCCTCATCCATAGACTCGGGACAACAACAGCACCCATCTTCTAGAACGGTCCTAAGAATTCAGTTATTTTATATATAAAAGTTTAAATAAAATACCTCATATCCTAAATATGACCCCAAAAGCACGAGGAACAAAGAAAACAGAGATAAATTGGAGTTCATCAAAATTTAAAACTTTGCTTCAAAGGATACCATCCAGAAAGTGAAAAAACAACACACAGGAGAAAATTTTTTCAAATCACTTATCTGATAAGGAATTAGTATTTCCAAGATAAAAAAAAAAGGTCCAACAACTCAACAGTAAAAAGCAAGTCAATTAAAAAATGAATAAAGGATCTAAAAATATATTTTTAAAGGAAAATGTAAAAATGGCCAATAAGCACAATGAAAAGATGTTCAATATTATTAGCTGTAAAGGAAACCAAGTCAAGACCACTAGGAGAAACAGCTTCACACTCACTACAATAGGTTATAATCAAAAAAATAGTAACATGCACTAATGAGGACACAGAGGAAGCGGAGCTCACAGCAGCTGCTGGTGAGGATGTAACAGTGTGGCCACTTTGGAAAACAGCCTGGCAGGTCCTCAGAGAGTTGAACATTTGGTTTCTGAATGACCCAGCAATTCTTCTTCCTGGGGACACACGTAAGAGAACTGAAAGCAAATGTCCCCATAAAAATTCCTACAGGAATGTTTATGGCAAGATTATTCATCACAGCCAAAAAGCAGAAACAACCGAAATATCTATCATGTGATGAATGGGTAAACAGAGGGACCCAGCCATACAGTGGAATATTATTCAGCAATAGCAAACAAGGAGTACTGAGACAGGCCACAACGTGGACAAACTTGGACAAACATTGAAAACGTTACTCAGTGTGAAAGAATTCAGTCAAAATAGACGGTCCCATTTACATGAAGTGACTCGATTTACATGAAATCTCCAGCACAGGCAAATCCACAGAGAGAGAAGAGTGGCTGCCTGGGGCTGGGGGAGGATGGGGAAGATGGGAATGACTGTTTATGGGTACGGGGCTTCCAGTTGGGGGGATGAAAATGTTCTAAGATTGATTGGGATGCACAATTCTCGGCATAGAGTAAAAACCGCAGTACATTTTAATCGGTGAGCTGTATTAAACTGTTAAGAACAAAAGAACGTTGGGGCAGTGCCTTCCCATAGTAAATACAAATTGCTAACTTTTATTACAGGTAGATGAAACTGCTCTCAGCATGAAAGCAGCAGATCAGCAAATGTGAGTTAACCGAAATTGGACAAGAGCATTTCACTTGAAACAGTTGCTGAGTGTACACGAAATATTCAGAAATAGGAAAATTAGTTTGACATCAAGAAGAAGCATTCTGCTTCAAATGCAGATCAAGGATTCGGCAAGCCCAGCCGCTAGAAATGACCAGAGAAGGAACCTGGTTTTAAAACAAGCACCAGAGCCAGCAAGGAAAAGGTGGTGAGGAAAGCAGGCGGCCGAAAATCTGGAACAGTTTGCTACAAATAATTTCTACAATGAAAATTCAAAAATAAAATGAAAGTGATGCAAAGCTGTGCTGGCCTCACGTGAATGGGCTTCCTCCGGTGCTCGACAGTTCTGTAACCGAGAATGAGAGACTCAGGAGAATCAGCATGGCTCCTGGCAATCCCCAAGGGACTGCCCACCAGCATGCTGACCACCATCATATCTGCCAGGGTTGAACTGCAGAGAAGAGACCAATTTCTGAAAGGCACAGGAAATGTTGACAAGGGAAGAATAGGCTGCGGTCAGTCCTGGGACAGAGGCCCTGTGAGCAGAGGCCAGAAGGCTGCAGGTGAACTGGAGTGGCCCTGGGACAAGAAGGGACCATGGGGGAGCAGATCACAATACTCTTCTGGCTCTCCCTCGGTTAGGAGTGATAAAGCCTGCATCCTTCTCACCTGGAGCTGTGGGTTCTGGCTGGCAGAAGTCGTACCGACATGGAATGAATTACTCAAGACTCTGTGGAAAAAGTTAACAGAGTGAAAGGGAGTAGGGAGCCAACTCCATGAGCCTGTCAAATGCTCCCATATTTACTGTGTATAATCAAAGGAAAAAGTCATTAACAGGTGTGTGATAGTAAGCAGGAACTTGGGGAAAGGCAGGATGAGACAGAGATTGTAGAATCCACAATGAGTACAAAGGCTTAGTGTATCTTTAGGGAAGTCATGGGGTGAGGGGACAACATACATTTTTTAGATATGTGAATTACAAAGCAGACCAGCAGACCAGCCAGGTCCTTGTTTTGGGGATAATAGACTATCTAACAGCACACAAGCCCAGCGTTTATAGCTGAGGGCCTGGGTCCTTGCTTTGCAATGAGCAGAGTGCTATCTAAAACCTCAACTATGCAAGCAAACATTGTCTCTGCTTTTTAAGGCAAGAAGACAGGAGTGAGGATGCACAGGCCCCTGCTTGCAAAGCAGTTACTAAGCACAGATTTTTCTTCTTAAAGTTGACAGGCGGCTGGGGTCTGTTATAATTTGTTAACCCAATCATGGGCTCCCACATGGAACCATTATGGAGAACACCCTGGGATGACAAATCCTGGCTCTGGGTCTTTTCCTGCCAGCTTCAGCCACTCTAGCAGGATCTAGACACCTCCCTGAATAACGATCCCACAGAACCACTCACACTCTTAACTCCTGATGCGTGAAACTTAATTTTAGCTCTACACAACTTAACGTAGAAAAGCTTCAGAAATAAAAGATATTATATTCTTTTTATATCTCATCATAGGACTGATTTTTCTGATTGCTCTAAGCTGCTTCTACTTGGTAAAGCACCTAACTCTGCAGGTGTATTCAGTACATTCCATTGGGCATAACTAGCCAGTTTGGGCTCGTTGAATTCTATTGGTCAAATATCGATACACCTAATTGATTTCATTGTTCATCGATATCAGCCGGGAGGAGAGGGAGTGTCTCTGTGTTCCTCAGCCCACCCTCAACTATTTTCTCATCAGCAACTCAGGCCTCCTGAAAACAAAACAAAGCATTTGTTTCCCTTCTTCTACACTTTCCACAAACCCAACAGGAAACATCATCCTGGAGAAAGAATTCAACACAAATTTTAAAACAAAAATCTACAAACCTGAAACAATTCCATCTCCGAATCATGATACACAAAGATAAGAGAGTGTGTCAGGCACAAAGCATGCGTGAGCCTGACCACATGATTTCTATTCTTCCAAGGAAGGAAGGTTTTCGTATTTTTTATTATCAGTCTTTGTCATTGTTTCTGATTAATCCAAAAAATTGTTTATGTAATAATTAAGCACTGCAATAACAGATTTTTGCTGTAGTAATTACAGAAGGCATTCAGAGGGGATGGGAAAATCCACCTCTTTAAAAAAAGCAAAATTTCTTCCCCTGTGAAGAACACGTATACAAAATGAAACAGAGAATTCAAATTCTTGTGGAGAGGAGTAAAAGCCACAGAACCAAAGCAAAGTCATTACTATGAGTCAATTAAAAATTCACTGGACATACATGCTCAATGCATTCAATGAATTTTAAAGGCACAATGCAAACCATTCACTTAATGATCTGTAGGCTAGAGGAAGAATTTCCCTCTTTAACAGACAACAGAAATCAATAGGGTGCCCCACCAAACGAGGACCAAAGAACAATCAGGTTTTTAACAGTTCTGATAAATCAGCATGTTCTAAAGATCAAAATCCAGAAATTTTAAACATTCATTCACACCACAATGAAACAAGCACCTAAAAAAAAGAAAACCCAAAGAAACTAAGCAATCGATCATCTACCTGGATCCATGAGAACTTCTTGTACCACTGGAAGAAAAACAGGCTATAGCCTTTTACTTGAAAAATAAATCTACTTTTAAAGATAACTGCTAAAACACAGTTCATCATTCATGTTGCCTTGAAAAATCGGAGGCACTTGTATCTGATCAGAAAAGCAATTCTGGGTAATAGCATGTTACAATTCAGTGCCAGTTTGCTTTTGAAGAAAAAAAGAAAAACTACTGTTTCTCATATCCTGCACAATGTGTGAAGTGCCTCCCTGCCTCTTTCTCCTCCCATTTTCTAAGCTCATGCTCCCCAACCCTTCTGAAACAAGTTTGAGAACCTCGTATTCCCACCAATGTGCCAAATGACAAAAGAATATCATTTTATTTGTGTAAATATATGCCTACAACTTAAACTGGAGGAGAAATGTATCAGAAGTCTATATGGAACTTATTTCTACCTTCCTGAAATCACACACACACATTCACTCAGACACAGACACAGACACATACATACTGAATTACTGGGCACTTCAGAAGCTTAGGACTTCCAACTTCTAGAAGATAACTTTGTAGTTTGTTTAAAATATAAAACGGACAGCTTTTGAAAGCCTTGATCTTCTGCTAAGCCATCCAAATATCAACGAGACCCAATTAGCCTTCTCGGTAGAATGTAATTTCCCATGATGACAGAAAAGACCCTAAGAAGTACCGGATCCAAGACTCGTGTTTATCGCTAGCTATGATCGTTTTTAAGCACATTAACAGATTCAGAAATGTATGTCCCAACATTTATTCTTATTGAAATAGCATTCGTGTTCAATTTTCTATACAGAGACTAGGTCCCATGATGGTGTTTAAGAACTATTTTGTGTATTGCAATGTTTATTTTTAAGTGCAGACAAGGAGGATGGGTATTACTCAGTTGTAGAGCACCTGCTTAGCATGCATAATGTGCTGGCTTCAATCCCCAGTGCATCCATAAAAATAAATATAAATAAGTGCTTATTTATATATAAGAATAAAGTTATAAAAAAAATGCAGACTAAAAACCACTGCAATCGAGGAGCCGCAGGTATAATAATAAAAAAAAAGTGTTTCCATCAAATACTGACTATATGCCAAACACATGGACAACCACAAATCACACCTGACAGCCATCACGTGTGATTCTCAGCAACCCTACAAAGTAGACAGGGATGAGAAACCCGGCACTGCAGATGAGGAGACGGAGCTCGGAGGAGCCGGGGACACTCACCGTCCTGCTCCCTGTGACACCATGTCACCCCAGGACAAGCGTTGACAGAGCTGCACTGAGGGGACCCTTAGCTGCATGGAAACTTGGGGGACTGTGGAGTCCCAGAAAACACTCAAAACTGTTCAGTGAATAACCAGCTGAAATATATTACACTGTGCCACATCCTTTAAACAGGGAACATGACTGAGACCTTTTTGATGCCTCCGTGTCCTTTCTGCCATCATCAATTATTTGCCCTCTCAGCATGACCAGTGATGAACTAGACCCCAAATGAAGTGCACTCAGAGGGCAGAGCTTTTAAAGCTGTTTTATGAAGCTTGTAAGACTCTGCCTATGCCTCACACAGGCGGTCACCCATCCCTTCTCACCCGTGTGGTTGGACCACATGAAATCACTCCTTACTGCTTTTTAAAATCCCTTCATCTAATCCAGACTTTTCAACAGCAAAGAAGTAGCTTAACCACAAACAGTGGACAGCTTTTCAACAAACGGCCTCAAAGAGTCCATCGGACTACCTGGAATCCCTTTTCATCTATTAAACGCACTTCCAGGTACTTCATCATTTTCTAATTTTTAGAGTTTGCCTCTGACTGTCTGGCCTACTCAGAGAGCTCCCGGGCTCACGTGCAGGGCTGGGAGAGGACGCTGCTATCGGGAGAAATTAGTGAGGAAGGGGGACATTCTCCAGCCAGGTCTGCATGGGTAGAAGTGCCACAACGTGCTCAGAAATTATACCATCAGCATCCCTGGGCTCCAATGGACTGGTCTCACATTAACCAAACTGATGCAAGAAAACTAGACGTTTAACATATTAATGTAACTGCAGACATGAAACTATGTACCAGACTGAAATATCAGAGTTCAACCATCAGTACATTATCTCCTCAACAGCCCAATCACGGGCAGTTGGTCATATGGCAAGCATGGATAGAAGCAATGCAGGGAGGGCTTCTAGATTAACTCAAAGTTATACGAACAGACATGCTGCCTGGAAAACAACGTTAATCACGGTGCACTCTCCTGGACAGTGGCTGAGACACAACTGTGAGCACCTGTGTAACTCTCCTTCCCCTGTCTTTTCTGGGGTAACTGATGTACAGAGTTACAGAGACCCAGGCATGCAGATACCTCTAAACACTCACAGCCCATCTCTGGGAGCCTGGAAACCAGACAGCCAGGGTTTAAATCCCAGCTCTGCCACTTACTAGCTCTGTGACTTTGGCCAACTTACTTACCCTCTGTGTGCCTCAATTTCCACACTGTAAAACTGGGATAACAATCCTTTTTACTCGCTTGTTGTGAAGATTGAAGGATTCCTTTCTATCAAATGCTCAGAAAAGAATCTAGCATACTTTTGGTGCTCAACAAATATTAACTTAATATTAAAGTGATTTACAAGTCTCCCTTCTAATCATCGTCAGTGTTTCCCGGCTAGACTAAGTCCCAAAGAAATCCTTATTTCTCCTTTTATAAACTCTTGGGGAGCACCCTTCTCTTCCATCCCACCACCTGTTTAAACTGCGGGAGGGGATGCCTCCTCCCCACTCCTCTGGGCCACGGAGAGTGCTTCTCCCTTCACACCCCTGACCACTGGTCCACAGCTAGCCCTTGTCACACTAACAGAGTGAGCTGTGAATCCGGGAGACAAGCAGGGCATGTGAAAACCTTCTTTTCTTTCTATGCTAGCCACTCTCGGGAAGCACCCGGGATGCTCAGCTCCATGGCAGGACAGCCCTATGCATGATGGGGCAGATCCTCTCAAGGGAAGGCTCGCTGTGGCCCAGAGCTACCTGGGACAGGGTGAGTCTCTAGTTCTGGGACACAGTACCATGACACCCATTTTCCCACAGCCCTGAAGTTCATGGAGAACATGGCTTCCTCAGTAATAAAGGAGATGTTAATCGCCTGCCTGCTTTTCTGTGTCATCTCTCAGTTGGCTGCTGGAGAAAACATGTGTATAACTATTGGATCCCCTTAAGCCCCAACGTATACTAATTAACAAAAGATTCTGTGGCTTAACGTTGGTTCAGGGTGACTGTGTAATGGTCCTGACTCTGCTGATGCTAAATTATGAGTATAGGAACTATGGAACCTCTTCAAATGTCTTTCATCATAAAACCAGCTTTCTTATTTTGCTATTTCTTAGAAATTGCCAAAGACTATAAAATGATGGCTTCATACAAAGCAGGAGCTAATGTTTATGAGCCCTCTTGAGATACCCACGGTGCTAAACACTTTACATAATTTCTAATTCTCACAATTCTACAAAGCAGATATGAGCGTCCCCATCACACAGACGAGGAAAAAACTCAGAACGAACTGACTCGGGTTCACGTGGCTCAGTGGCAGCGCATGCATGCAAACCCAAGTCAAAAAGCTACACCCCTTCCTATATGTACCAAATCACCTCCCACCAATTAACACACAGCGGTGGGGTCAATACTCAGGGAACTCAGTACACTTTTCAGCTTTAAGGTGCTCCAGAGGCCGCTTCTAGCTGTTTAATAAAATCCCGGCTCACTGGTTTCTAACACTGGAAGAAAAGCCCGATTTTGCCATTGTTTGCACAGCAAGTCTGAAATGTTCACAGTGAGATGACAGAATAAAATTAAGATCTAAGTAGAATAATTTTTCCAGGTAGATAGACACAATGGACACTGTGCTATCCTGAAACATTAAGCAAAGAAATCAAAATAAAATAACGTTGTTTAAGCCTTCTTTTACAAACAGGAATATTAAGACTGTAAGGTGCAACAGCGCCACCTATGGCTAAAAAGCCTTTCCAGGTTGCCGGGAAAGATGCAACAAAAAAATTCCCTGTAGGATCAGAAACGAGAATCAAATAAACTCAAAATGGATTAAAGACTTCAACATGAGAGAAGATACAGTAAACCTCGTAGAAGTAAACATAGGCAAAACATTATCTCACATACATCTCAAAAATGTTCTCCTAGGGCAGTCTACCCAAGCAATAGAAATAAAAGCAAGAATAAACAAATGGGACCTAATTAATTTTACATGCTTTGCACAGCAAAGGAATCCATAAGTAAAACAAAATGACAACCTACAGAATGGGAAAGAAAATGTTTGTAAAAGATGAAATTGACAAAGGCTTGATCTCCAGAATATACAAGCAGCTCATATGACTTAGTAAGAAAAAAACAACAACCCAATCCAAAAATGGGCAGAAGACCTAAACAAGCAATTCTCCAATGAAGACATATGAATGATCAATAAGCATAGGAAAAAAATGCTCAGTATAAGTAATTATCAGAGAAATGCAAATCAAAACTACAATGAAGTATCACCTCACACCTGTCAGAATGGGCATCATTCAAAAGTCCACAAATGACAAAGGCTGGAGAGGCGGTTGGGAAAAGGGTACCCTCCTGCACTGTGGTGGGAATGCAGTTTGGTGCAGCCACTGTGGAAAACAGTATTGAGACTCCTGAAAAGACTAGGAATAGACTTCCTATGACCCAGGAATCCCACTCCTGGGCATATATCCAGACGGAATCCTGCTTCAAAATGACACCTGCACCCCAATGTTCATAGCAGCACTATTTACAATAACCAAGACATGGAAACAGTCTAAATATCCATTGACAGATGACTGGATAAAGAAGAGGTGGTATATTTATACAATGGAATACTATTCAGCCATAAAAATGACACCATAATGCCATTTGTGGCAACATGGATGTCCCTGGAGTATGTCATTCTAAGTGAAGTAAGCCAGAGAAAGAAAGAAAAATATCATATGAGATCACTCATATGTGGAATCTAAAAAAGAAAAGAAAGGAACAAATGAACATAAATACAAAACAGAAACAGAGTCATAGACATAGAATACAAACTTGTGGTTGCCAGGGAGGAAGGGGGTGGGACGGGACCGACGGGGAGTTTGAAATTTGTAGATACTGACAGGTATATATAGAATAGATAAACAAGATTATATTGTATAGCACAAGAAAATATATACAAGATCTTGTGGTAGCTCACAGTGAAGAACAAGGTGACAACGAATATATGCATGCTCATGTATAAGTGAAAAATTGTGCTCTACACTGGAATTGGACACAACATTGTAAACTGACTATAATTCAATAAAATAAAATTTAAAAAAAGAAAGAAAGAAGAATCAGATAACTGAAAGCTTATCTAGCATATACTGAATTCTGCTTCGGGGAAGGGAGTGGTATTCAGCATTTAATCTGAAATTGATAATACTCCTGAATATAAACAAAAGACAACGGCATATGGAAACTCATCTTAAAAGAGGAAAGAATCCAGTCCAGCCTCTTCATTTTACAGGAGGGGAGAGTGAGACTTGGGATCTGTCCTCCTTGCAATCAGCAGCAAAGCTCTCCTAGTCCTCATGTCTTGCACTATGTCAAATGCCAACAGATCTGTACTAGGCCTATATTCATAAAAGTCACTTCTGCATTTTTCCAACAGTAGGTAATGTAAGTGTCTTGCAAAATAGTCTTCCCAAAGAGTCAGGAAATCATATCATTTTGTTGAAATGCAAAAACATTAATTTATGTATTAAAACAGCTTGAGCTTTATTCTCTCCATTTAAAAAGTGACATGTCAAATCAATGTTTTGATATTTTAAAACCTATTAAGAGTACAGAAAAAAATCAAAATTTTCTTTAATCACAACAGAGAAAGCTTATTTCCTGAAAATATTTCATGTTGATTTTTCCAAATTAATGGTTCTGGTCATATTCCTACAAATTTAAAAGTTCTAGTGGATGGTTACATGGCAATATGAATTCTGAGTTATAAAAATACACATTCTGTGTAAATAATCTTCAAGGTCGTCTGCTTCAGGCAATTTAACTAGTCTGTATCTTACAAGAATGACATTGATTTCATCAAAACTTCATACTGCACTAAAAAACAACTGAATCCTTATTACTGTAAATCATATTCATATATATCACATATATACATATCAAATATGTATCAGAAATAAGCCACCCTCTTTAGTATTCAGAGTTGATTCTTCTAAACTGTCATTGTGAAAGCACATTTTTTATTGAGCACCTCTTTGGCGCTTTGTATACAAGGCGTCTAACTCTCACAGTCAAAACAAGTTAAACAGCATTACTCAAATTTCACAAATGAGGAAATGTACTTAAGCCATGAAAAAACAACTTACATATTCATCATCAGGAAAGAAAAGAGTCAAGAATTTACTTTCAATATTCACTGACAATTTTTTCTTCCATACTAAAACTACATAAAACCAATTCAGACTTTGTAAATTTTTCTCTCAATAAGCACCACTAGAGAAAAACAAGCAATGAGTCATTAGCAGTGGTTGCACTTTCAAAGCTCACTTTTCTTTTGCATTATAATCATTTTTAATATTTTGTTTTTAGTGCTTGCAGAACACTAGAATAAATAACACTAACTTTTTAAGTCATTAGCCGAGAATAAAACATTTGTGAAAATGTACAATTTTAATTTAGGCCACTCTGTCTCACATTCTCACTGGTGTCTCTGCTTTGAAGGCCTCATCAGGCTGAGATCACTAAAATCGGCCATTTATGGACTCACAGGAGTTCGGGAAACCACTCAACGGGAGGCTGATTAGAGGAGCAATTAAGAATGCATCCTGTGAAGCCTGGGTTCCAGCACCGAGCTAGCCACCGCCAGCTGCGTGTGATTTGGGACAAGCTGCCCCATCTCTCAATCCCTCAGCTGCAAAAAAGGAGACACTGGTACCTACCCTCAAACACCTACTATGAAGTAAAACATGAGGAAAGCATTTTAGAATTAGGTAGGTGTCCACTCACATCGAGTTTGGTCATTATGATGATGAGGATGGCTTTTAATAAATTAAGCTAGACCAAAAAGTAGAAATCACCATAAAGGAGAAATATTTTAAGTCAATGAGCATTTCCTTTAGGATGGATTGCAGAATATTCTATTGATTTTTTTAATAAAACAAGTTTTGTCTATTAATTATAGATTTACAGGTTCATGGACAAGTCTCCAGAAAAAGAATTAGAGGCCTCTAACCTCTGAATACTAAGAAAGTAAAGTTTAAAAAAATTCAGGGGGAGATTATACCTCATTTGGGAGAGTATGTGCTTAGCATGCATGAGGCCCTCAATTCAGTCCCCAGTAACTCCATTTAAAAACTTTTTTTTTTTTAAGAAATGGAGAATTAAAGCAAAAAGATGGAGGAATACAGAATTTTTTTAGAGACTCAACTCAGATTTAAGATGGGGAATAAAACATCCATTTCTCAGAGGAAATCTTGAGAACTATGTAAACTGGATCTGAGATGTCTAGTCTTTTAACATTATTCATGAATTCATATTACCAAGTCTTGGAACTACCTCATAACCCACAGTGGTGATACTGATCATAATCACAGTGGCCAACACCGATCGAGCTCTGGCTAGGACTGCTCTGTTCTGACATCTCTGTCCCTGAGGCCTCACCAGGCTGAGATCATTAAATCCAGTCATTCATGAGCAACTTGTGTAAGTCCTCCATTAGTGCTTCTAACTCCCTCCTCACCAGCCCCTCTGAGGGAAGCATTGTTATCATCTTCCCTACCCACAGATAAGGCCACTGATGCACAGAGACTAAACCTGCTTCATGTCACATTGGCATTAAAGGATGTCTGTATTTCTGCTGTTTTGCTGTTGACAAAGGAATCTGTGATATCAATTCAAGACAGACTGTTAAATAATCAAGTCTGTCTGGTCTTCACCTCAAAGAGCAGGTACTATAAATTCCTGATGTAAGATGAGGCTGCTGCCACAAACTGACTCAGCTTGAAATTAATATCCAAGATGAAGCAGCAGATACACGTAAATATTCACGATTGTCAACTCCGCTCACGCGTCTGGGCCCTTCGCTGCCTGAACGGGGGTGAAATCCCCACCCGTGTCAGGGAGGGAAGCACGGCTCTTTCAGGTCTCACCCAGGCTTCACGGGCTATTTCCCCCCACAGACTGTCCTCAATGATTAAAAAGCTCTCAAGATTTTTAAACCATGCAAAACTGAATGACATTTCTGCAGATTGAGCACTTTCTCAGGCTTAAATCTATTTTGCCTACACTTAGCAAGGGGGAAAAAGAAACATGACTCTGCAAAGTCTCTGAGTCTCACCACTCACATGAGTAGAACGGCCTCAGCACAAGATGACTCTTCACATTGCAGGGTGAAAACAAAATAAAGCTGCCCCAACAACACGCACTCCCAGAGACAACGCTAAGCAGTCTTCTGTACACTCACGGTTGTGCAGCCCTCACCATCATCTATTTCCAGAACACTCCATCATCCCAAAAGAAACCCCCTGTCCACTAGTAGTCACTCCCCATCCCTCCTCCACCCAGCGCCTTGCAACCAACACCTGCTCTCTGCCTCTGCATGTGCCTATTCTGGGCATTTCAGATCACTGAAATCAACAATATGTGGCCGTTTGTGTCTGGTTCCTTTCACTTAACATGCTGTTATCAAGGCTCGTCCACGTTGAAGTGGTACCAGCATCTTTTTCTTTTTTTTTTTGAAAATGTTAAAGTTTATCAGAAGGTGGTAAGTACTATCAAAAAGAGTAGAGTGGAGTATAAGGGGTGGGGATTCAAAGGGAAAAGGGTGGGTTGAGCAGTCAGGGTGGAGTTCCAAGATCAGGTGGCTGTTTTCATCCTCCCCCTTTTTTTTCTTTTTCATTTTTTTCATTGTTATATCTGAATAATATTCCACTATATGGAAATACTACATACTGTTCATCAATTTAGCAGCTGTATATGGATGAGGTCCGGAACAATATGTGTCAGAGGTGACTAACAGGGATGGCATTTAAGCAAAGGGCTAGATGTGCTTTTAAAAAAGGCCAACAAACAGAGGCACAAGGAAATTCAGCGCGTTTCTGAGAAAGTGCATACTTGCTTCAGCAGGGCTGCTGTGCAGGGCTGGGAGGAAGTGTGACAGGATACACATTGAGGGATTCACCTGAGAAGGTTCCCCACTGCAGGCATCTCAATTCTCCTCCCTCATCCAGTATTTTAGAGCCATTTTTCTAGGTTTCCTCTTATTTCAAGTAACAGCACTTTAACTACACATCTGATCATCTGCATCAGATCATCTTACCTCCAAGCCACAGAAAGTCATTCACTGTCTGGAACAGCTCCAGGACAAATGGTGATGGACCAGGTAGTCCTACAACATCCCGGCCAGGTGATGTCCAGAAAGTAAAATGCACAGAAATGACTCACTGCTGGTGCATGACGTCTGCCCCAAAATTGCCTCAAAATCATGCTGGCAAAGCACTACTCAACCCTCTCACTACTAAAAAAAAAAAAGCTAAGAAGGCAAATTTAGTCTCTGCCATTGAAAACCAGCAACCATCACTGCCAGTATCTGAGCTAGAATGCTCCTGACTTCGAAAACCACTGCTAGTTATTTTTCAAACAAGAAAGGCATATATGTATTTCACAGACATAATATTACAGTAGGATTTTTCCTTCCAAAATTTCCAGTCGCAATATTAGCACAATAATGTTTATGTTCAGCTTTAAAAAAAAAAATCAATTATGTTCCAATTTCTTAATTTTCAGCCTTTTGTTATTTTATTAAGAGAGCTATGCTGCATATTATAAACCAACTGTTTGGATTCTGCGAACAAGGCATTTATGACCTCACTATTTCAGAGCAAGCTTTAGTGACGCTTTGAGAGGTGGGGCATGGGGCGCTCACTAACAACTCTTTAAATACTGACAAGGATGTGCTATTAAGTAATGCAAAGGCTCTAACTCCACATCAACTCAGAAACCAAAGAAATTATACCAAATCCTTACTTTATCATTTTTAAATATTCCTATTCTTTTGAATATTAAATTTCTTTAAAGATAAGATTATGTTTTTGAGAAAAACAGTAGCTGTATTCAATTTCCTCTCACCAAGAAAGCAATTTTTATCAAGAATAAAAACCCCTATGGAAATCCAAAGACGGGGCATTTCTAGCTAAGTGAACGTGCAGATCTCAACATACACATAAATCCTATCAGAGCTCACTCAAACGAGCTCAACAAAGTCCTGGGCTACCCTGGAACTTAGCTCTTCTGTTCCAAATGTTGGCTGAGCAAAGATCATCACAGAAGGCAGGGAAGGAGAGAAGAGGAAAGTCCACCTGGCGGCCTCCATCTGTTTTCTTCCAGCCACAAGGCGCCGCTAGGGCGGCCCCGCTAACAAGCCCTCCACATAAGGAGATACTGCATCTGCACTGCCCCTGCCGTCCCCAGGCAGCCTCGATTCCCCTCTCCCACTGGTCATCTCCCAGCCTGTGAATTGTATTCTAATAACCCTCTCACTTGGTGGCACCCTCCCCTTGTTCCCAACTGCACACACACACACACACACACACACACACACAGACACAGCCAGAGCAGCCTTCCCAAAACACAAATTTGATTACATCACTCCCCTGCTTCAAACCCTTCAGGGTTTCCCTAGTAGAGTTCTAGCCCCAAACACACCCCTGCCCCTAATTGCCCAGCCTCACAGCAGTACCCAGGTCCCCAGTGACCTCAGGGGCCCCCTGACCACCTGCTACTTCCCACTCGCCTCCAGGCTCATTTTCACTATATCTAAAGGAAGTCTTCCTTGCCTCCAACCCCCGCACTTTTAGTTAGGTGTCCCTGCTGTGTTCCTAGAATATTCTACGCTGAGTCAACTTCTGAAACTGCTAAGATCGCAAGAGGCAAGTACGATTTGCGCACTACTGTGGGTCCATCCCTTTCCCCTAGACACTGAGAAGTACGCGTGTTATGAATAAACGAATGAAGGGGTGGGTCTCAAAGGGAAAGACAGACAGACCGGCTCTCGCCCGTCCCGACCCCTTCTTTCTGTAGAACATCAGAAGCAAAACCAGGAGTACCTGTCCTGAGGGTCACTTCCTGCTGACACCCTTCACTGCCTCCTGGGTCAGTTCTAGAAAACCCAAGCTCTTCCAAAGCCATCCACCCCAGGCCTCTCCAGTGTCCTCCCCAGCAGGGCACCCTCCACCCTAGACTGCACAGGGCACTCTCCCCTAATCCCCACCCACAAGCCTCCAGGCCTCTGCCTGGCTGCTCCTGCAACCTGAGCCATCCTCTTGATTCCTTCTCCTGGCTGACTCTTACTCTGTCCTCAGAACTGAATGCAGAGCCCATTTCTTCCAGGAAGTCCTCTCTGATAATGTCCTTTAGGTCTTGGCAGGACTCCTTCTAGAGCAGCACTGCATGGTGACCCACTGGGTGTTTGCCCACTCCTTTGAGACTACGAACTCTTGGGGGCCACGTGGGAAGGAGTGAGAGATTACAAGAGGGGTGGGGGAAGCCAAAAGCAAAAATCACAGCCCAAGTCCCAAATTCAAGGATTCTTTCTCAGAAAAAGGAATAAAGTATTTCACACGTGTGCAATTTGGCTACTGTTTTTGTGGCTTATGGACAGCAAGAGCTTGGTGTTCTAATCCAAAACCCAGGTTACATGCAAAGAAATGTATATATTCATATCCAAAGGAAACCAGAGCTGCTCAACAAGAGTTTGCAGTTAGAATTGAAAGGAATTTTGATAAAGGCAATCTCTCTCTCTCTCTCTTCTTTCTTATCTGGCATCATATAATTTTAGAAGCATTTGTGTGACTAAGAGATGGCTACAGCCCGTGATCCGGCACTGGAGTGTTTGGGGCTGAGGAAGCCCAGATTACATTCACTGTGTAAATGCAATCACACCAACACATTGACAGGCGCCCTGGTGGTGGAGCTGATGTTCCAAAGCAGGCAACCTTATGCTGTAAGAGAACTCGAAATAGAAAGGAAGAAATGCAATGTTCTGTTCTCAAATTCATACATTAAATGGGCCATTAACCGATAGTGAATCTTGCCTAATGAAACCCAAAAATAAATTGGCAACGTCGATTTTCTCCATCTCATTGTTTTATGCTAACATTGGATATCAAACCCTCACTCCATACGGAAAGCTCAGGCCTATGCTGCAGCACAGTTACATCCCGCGGAAGAATGCCGATCAAGGGAGAACTGGAGAGTTTCCCTTCAGAAACTGCTAAGTCTGGTTCTGCACCTGTACGTCATTTGCAACCATGTCATCGTCAAAGGAGTAAGACTTTACCTCTGTGGGGCGAAAAGCACTGCGGTGCTTCCGAACCATCAAAGAACACTGAGCTTTGTGAAACAGTCCTTAGGCACATAAATCGCACATTTTCTGAAAGGCTCCAAAACTGACCCACTTCATCATTCCAGGTATAACAGGGAGGTAACAGAATTGATAGAGAAAATACGCCCTTGAATTCTGAAAAGGCCCTGCTTGAATCCTGCTACAGCATTTACAAGCCGCTAAACGGACCAATACCTTAACCCCTCTGAGAAGGCTTCCCAATCCGCAAAAGTGGGCTGCCACCGCCCACATGGGGGGCATGGGTGTGAGTGCAACACGCAAGTAGGGCGGCCGACTGGTACCTGACACGGGGCCTGGCTATTTTCCTTCCGCTGCCCTTCTCCCACTTTAAACTTGCACTTTTCCCCCTGGTAAGGGTCAAGCCCCCGGAACAGACTGCCCGATTCTTCTGTGTATCCCCGGATACATGCCTTACCCTTAGGAGGCCAGAAAAACAACTGCCTCCTACCCAGTCACTATCAATGTTCTTAAGAATCTGAGTTTTTAAACTCTAATTTGCAAGGAGACTATTCCAGAATTTTCCAAGCACCATTCTCCAGGTTGGCTCCTCTCCCAGCGCCCATGCCCTCTCACCTCAGATCCTCTGTCTGATTGCCTTCTGTTCATGGGAAAACGAGTCCGGTATGGTGGGGACTCCCTAGGCCTCCCTCCCTCCCTCACAGGTGAGTGTGACTACCTTCTCCCCACTCCCCAATCCAACTGCAGCCTCTGCATCGTCCCAAGATGCGCACACGTGGCCACAACCCTCCCTTCAAATTTCTTCCTGGCTGGCCCTGCCCACCCCCGGCCCCTTAAGGATAAATGGCATTGCTCTGAAAATCACAAACGCCGCTGACTAACACACCAAGGCTGCGTGGTCTGGGCTTTCCTCCAACCCAGGCACAGCCCTGCCCCCTCAGCCTCAGTCTGAACCTCTCGAGATGAGCTCATCCACCTACACGGCTGTGAACACAAGCTAAGAAAGACGACTTCCAACGTTATCTCTAGTTCGGCCCCTTCACCTGAGCCCCAGGCTCATAGACAGAGTGCCTCTTTGAAGTCCTAACTTGGATGACAAATGGCATCTTAATAATGCCTCATGTCCACCATTTACACTGGAATTCGATTCCTGGCAGGAACCTCCCAGACTCCCCATTTTAGTAACAGCCCCAGCCCCCACCTAGGTGTTTGAGGTCACATTCAATTTCCCCTGTTCCCTCCCCCAAGCCCTGCCCTGGAATCAGTCTTGTCATTTCCGTCACTAAGCCCATCTCAAGTCTGGTTCTGCAGGGACCACGGCCGGAACCCCACAAGCTCACAGCATGGTGGCAGTGAGTCACAATCTTCCGAAGGGTGCTCCCCGGAGGGGGAGACATCTCTTGGCACGGGTCACCGCAGAAGGCAGTGGATTCTCACAAAGGAGGCCCAGGAGAAGTGAAACAAGGTGGTCTGAATTTTGAAGGGCCCGAAGTCTGGGGGAACTCCTAATTAGCAGACACACTTGCCACTGAGCAGATGAGCATGGAGGAACCCAGGCAAGGCTGTTCTCACTCTGAACCCTGGGCTCCCGGGAGCCACGGGAAAGGCCTGTATCCAGGGCACAGCCTAGCCATCACAGATCCCAGCCTGCATTTGCCAACCTGGACAGCCTAGACTCCTTCTACCTGCGACACTTACTTTTGTTCTGTTCCCCCCGAGAATGTGATGGACTCTTTCAGAAGTCTGGCCTGTCTCAAGCGAGACCAAGTCAGTGAAGGATGAAGTGTCCACATTTGGACCAGAGCATGAAAGGCGAAACAAGGCCTCATGGTCAGCATGATGGTGATGGCGAAACCCTACCCCCGGGTGAGATGAACCAGGGTGGGGGTGAGAATCCAAGATCCTAGGTCAGCCAAAGGATCTTCCTTCACGGCTGACTGGGGTGTTGGATTCTCACTACCGCAAACTAACAACACGGCCGTCAGTGGTGGACGTCAGCTGCAACAGACACAGAGTCAGCTATTTACTGCCAACATGGGTTATTAGTAAAGGCTGGTGCAGGGAGGCCTGCACGGCTGCTGAGGCAAACCACAGACCCGGCTCTGTATGCCCACTGGCTGAAGTAGAGAGGAAGCTACGGTCCCCTTTAGTGGTCCCTGTGTCCACCAGATCCTAGTGAGCCAGCTACTTAGCAGAAGGCCACATTTTCCTGATACTCAGAGAAACCAGCGTCGTAAAGGGAACAAAAGAGTGACATGGATTTTAGACCCACTTCTGCCCCTTTATGAAGGCAAAGTAAAGTAAGTGACATGGGGAAGGCAAAAGCAAAAGAAAACTGCTTTCTCCAACTGCGCCCCTTGTGGGCTGCTCACCCCCCCCCCAGCCGGCCACGTCCTCCTCAGTGACCGCCGGCCTGGAAGCCCCGTCAGTTTCGTTACACAGCGACGGCCAGGAACCGCGTGCGTGTAAAAGCCAGAATCAAGCAAGGTACTGCAGACTTTGACTTTCCAAGTGAAAATACCCTTGGTAAACATCCCTCAGAAGCCACCTAAATCAATTCGCATCTCACTTCCTCAAAACAAACAAACATAATTAATAATGGCTAATTTTCACCAATATAGGGACCACCAAACAGGCTCCTCCAAGCAAGGATTTTAACAGGTATCAAACACCAGTGCGTGATGTGTTAACAAAGCAAAAATTCCAAAACATTAGGAAATAATAAGATGTCTAGGATAATAAATGGATCAAGGCAGCTGTTAAGTTTTTGCTTTTGAAAGCGATGGAGGCAGCACGATGTGAAGTGTAGGTATTTCCGATGCAGGGTGTGCACAACCCACCTTTTCAGACCCAACAGCATGCTCACATGGTGGTACGAGAGACAAAGGAAAAGAGGAACAAGCAAAAGTTAGAAATACACAACAACCAAGATAACTTTGACAGCATGAATATAAGAATTTACGTGAGTGTGATGAGGCCAGAGAGGCGGGGACAGTGAGACCCACCCTCACCTCCTGCTCCGGGGAATCCAGGGGCGTGAGGGTAGCGACA
The DNA here is from genome assembly GCF_048773025.1 of Camelus bactrianus. NCBI lineage: Eukaryota > Metazoa > Chordata > Mammalia > Artiodactyla > Camelidae > Camelus > Camelus bactrianus. Next base: position 53,900,368 of record NC_133575.1, on the reverse strand, counting down.
CTGCCGTGGGGGCCCTAACGTCATCAGGGCCCCAAATCAAAACTCCACCTACATGCGCCTAGACAGCTTTTGATCTACAATGCTTGGTCGCATTTCAGGCTGGACAGTTTTACTCACTCCCACCAAGAGTAGCAGGAGAGAATTAGGCTCTGCTCCTGCAGCGAAGCATTGTTTTAAAAGTTCGGTGACTATGGAATAAAAGCAACAATGGAGTAAAAGTGATGGGAGGAGAACGTGTTTGACCGCAGCTCACTGGCTGCGTTATCTCACGGACGTCCAGATGCTGGCCAAGCGCTTCTGGTACCAGAACAGACAGGTCCAACAGGAGGGAGGTTTAATGCGCTGCTGTATTTTGATGCCCAGAGCTGTGCCTGGTAGACGAGGTTCTGAGTAATCAATGGTGACAGTGTCAATCACTATGCACTAAGCACACTCTCCTGAAACTAGCTCCTCCGCCAAATCTCGAGGACAGACTTCAAAAGGCAAAAACAAGCTGGCAATCTCCGGCGGGTCCGCAGACTCATAGCCAAGCAGTTGCTGAGCAAAAATGTCACCAGTGCCTCCTATGACAAAAGAGGAGGCACTGGCCAGGGGGCTGGAGCAGGACTGCAGGCTTCCACCGCTCACCCACCAGTCTGTCCAGAGGGAGAAGGTGGTCCCTGCTGATGCTGCAGGGCTGTGCGCACGTGCAGCCCCACCTTAGTGCATCACCGATCTACCTCTCTCACCTAACGCCTGGAGGCTCAGCAGGAGGTGACTGGTGAGGTGAACAGAGCCACCCTGCTAGTGGCCTGGTGCTGGCAGCTGTGCCCTCAGCAGTGCCCAGGACCCTAAACGTGACATCTCATCTCCAAGGAGCAGAAGGGGGCTTAGGTGGGTAGATCACAGAGCCCTGCGAGGACAAGTACACATCATGGCCACAACATGTCTCGCCATTTCCTTAAGCCATAGAGGCATGTCCGGGGAGGAACTGAAAATTCATCCAGAGCCCGCCAGGCACCACACGCAGGTGGGACTCGGGTCCCCTGTGCCTTTCACTCGCAGGGATGGCCGGGATTTTCTTTTTGTCAGTTCTCTGGTGTCTTCTCCTCTAACTTACCAAAACCCAGAAAGTATGGTCTGACCTTAGATAAGTCCAAGAATTACGGAGCCTCGACTCCACAGCAGGCCTGGTAGCATGTGCCAGGACCACCAACCGTCACCTATGAGACCGCCTTGCGTGCTCTCCAGCGCAGGGAGAGCAGACTCAGGGCCCGAGGCCCGAGGCCGGGGGACACAGCTTCCCTCGCTCTCCCCAGCAAAGGGGGACCACCTCTCAGCAAAGGCATCTCGCCCTCTTCTGCCCAAGGGATGGCACGATGGCCACACAGGGAAGCAGATCAGAGGGTGGTGGAGGGGGGCAGATGACCCAGAAGAGCTCGTCTGCAATTCCGGGGCAAAGTGGGGCCACTGACCTAATCACAGGGACAAAGTGAGGACGAACCTTTCCATACTCTGTCCCTAATCCGTGACACGCCTTCCCCTGCATAAGGAGCTCCTTCGGAAATCCCTGGCGGTGTTTCTGATGTCCTAACCTGGCATGGTGGCTGTCGGGCAGGAAGAACAGCCTGGGAGGCAGGAGACACGGGCTCCACCCCTAGCTCAGCTAGTGCCTCGATCTGCTGCGTCTCGGGATTCAGCCCCTCACCTATACATCAAATGGACGAGACTGTCCCAGGACAACGGGAATGCAATGAGAGTCACACAAAGAAAGTTTTCCAGTTGCCACATTCAAAAAAGTAGAAAAACAAATACTTTAAATTGATTCTAAGAAGAGATCTAATTTAATGTAATATCTATTATACTATCATTTTGACATGTAGTAAATACAGAAATTATCAAGATAGTTTACATTCTTTTTTCTAGACAAGTCTCAGTGTCTGATGTTCATTTGACCTTCTGCACATCTCATCTTAGACCAGCCTCCTCCCCAGCACTCCCAGCCTCTTTGGCTGTGGCTACCCTATTGGACAGCAACTCCAGGAGTCCCACCAGGGGTCTTGGTTGGAAAGGGGGAGTAAGTATCCAAACTAACCCTAAATGGATCTCTCTGAACTAAAGATGAATTCATTTTTAAAACTTTGAAAACCGTCAGGCTGCATCTCCCTCCCCCCTTGGCTGCAAGACAGCTCCCCTTCTTGCTGGTCCCTTTCTGGATGTAGGTAAGCAACACAGGCACACAGCCAGGGTGGCCGGGAATCCACGTAGGCTTACCTGCTGGCTGTGTCCAGTCCCACCAAGTCCCTCTTCTCAAATGGGATGCAGAGGAGGAGGATATTGTCCCCAAAATTGTTGGTGGCCCTGTCCAGGTGCTCGGACTCGAGCATGATGAAGAGCGACTTGATGAAGTCCTTGATCCTCTTCTCCACCGTCCCACAGTCCTCGTAGCTGGGGTACAAGACCACATCAGTGTGCAGCTTCTCGGCGAGCTCGCCCTTCAGCACAAAGATGAAGAGCCACGAATCGTCCTGTGTGTTGCCACACAGCTCCCCTGCACAGGGAGCTCCTCGATCTGCAGCCAGTCCTTGGCCAAGCGGTCAGTGATGGTGACGAGACCCATGACCCTTCGGTGGGTCTGGAAGTCTCCCCACTCGTTCTTGTGTGGGTAGTGGTAACTGTAGCGGATGCAGAATGACTGCTGGAAGCCGCACAGCCTGACCTGGCTCACTGAGGAGATCTGTTTATAGATACATAAGAGATTCTCCTCCAAGATAATCCCCACGTGCTGGACCACCATGGGGAGAGTCTGGTGGTCCTCAGCACACTGCACGTAGTCAGCAATGCTCATGTTGCAGGCCCTGCCAAGAGGGGAGAGGAGACTAAGGTGCACGCTCTGCTGTGGGCTGCAGGCCCCTCTGGGATGTGGTCACCTGTGTGTACCAGCCAGAAGGCAAGGGAAGCCCAAGCAAACCTGGGGGTACAGTCTGTCCTCAGAGTCTGCACATGGCTACCATAGCTGGGATCACATTATCCTGCTATTAGTCTAGGCTTCCAGCCCCTGCAGAAAAGGGTCATTTCTTGTTTTCTGTTTCCAACATCTAGCCAGGCCCTGATGCTCAAAAATGCTGAATAAATGAATGAACAAAGGAACTGCTTCCCCACCCCTCAGCAGAATATAATGAAAAGAACCACAGTGGGATCGAAAGATCTGGATTTCAACTCCAATTTACTTGAATTCCTATGCTGCAAAATAATGGATAAGAAAACTCGCCCTGGGGAGGAGGGTACAGTTCAGTGGTAGAGCACATACTTAGCATGCACGAGGTCCTGGGTTCAATCCCAAGTATCTCCATTAAAAAAATGAAACAAAAATAAACTTAATTACCCCATAAAAATTAATTAAAAATTGAAAAGAAAAAACATTGCAATTAACACAACATTGTAAACTTGACTATACAAAGCAAAACAAAAAAACAAACCTTGCCTTACAAGAATATATCTAGATCAAGGCAGATTGCAAATGCAAAATGCCTAGGTTACCACCTGCATAAAAAGGGGGGACTGTACAAATTTACTAATCCCTCCTTTATGAGCTGTATTTACTTTGGGAGGTTTTATGACCCTGAGAGTTAATTTTCACAGATGAAAAAAGAAAACATTAGCTGATTCTCAGAACTGCTGAAGAATTCGATAACCGTATGAAAGCATCAGTTCCACACAGTGTACTCAATAAATGTTTGTTGAATGAATGAATAAACAAGCAAGTGAATGCTGCTCCCTGCCACAATCATAATGGTACTGTCTGGAAATCCCAAGCCCATGTCCCACCCGACTCTACACTAACCATGTGGGTGACCTGGGAAGGCCTGTGTGCTTCTCTAAACCCCAGTTTAATCACGAATAGAAATGAGGGTAATAACACAAACCTCAAAGGGTTAGTGAGTCAATAATGAATTGTACCCCAACCTTGCAAGATGGAACCATTAAGGAAAATTGGGCAAAGAGTACATAGGTTGTCTCCGTATCAGCTCTTACAACTGCATGGGAATCTACTTTACATCTCAAAATAGAAATTCTAATTTTTTAAAGAGGCTATTGAGATTAAATGAGCTCACTGTCTTAAAAAAGAACACACAGTACAAATAGGACAATGCACAGCCCATGAGATACACTCAGTAAACATTCCCACTGAACCTACTGGTCCCTCCAACTCCAGAGCACAAGGATAGGTCATCATGGCCAGAGGCCACTGCACCTGAAGCTAACAAAGCTAATCGTCCCCACTTCTAAGAGCCCCTGCCACCACCCTAGGTCTAATTTTGTATTTGTAACTTTGTTTTCTTTTTCTTAAATAGGAACCCCCAATTGCATAGCATTTATGTCACCAAAACCTGACCACGGAAATCATGAAAGCAGCCCTCCCCAATGAAACAATAAAATTAAAAGCCATATCCACAAGAACTCTGTGTAATTTTAATGGCAGAAACTTCACCCTGGACTGAGAGGAAGAGGACTGGGGAGGAGGGGGCAATCTGGGGCACACAGACCCAGGGGCCACCTATCCCATGATGGACTATAGACTCAACCCTCACCCTCCAGGAACTTCAAAATACACATCGACTGCATGCTATGGACAAGGTTTTTTTTTTTAAAGAAATCCCTGACTCCCTAACAGGTCATGTTTCTACTGAGAAACTAACGACTTATGTGTATATTGTTTCATGAAAACCCTAAAATAATAACATTCCAACTTGACACATGAAGAAATGGAGGAAAAGAGAGGTTTAACACATTGTGCAAGATTAGAGAGAGGCCACGTCAGAGGCTGCATTTAAACCAAATCCCCTGCTCCAATGCTTATACCAAAAAGTTTGACATACTGTCCCCCTCCTGCTCCCTCCCTGCAATAAGTCTCTGAAGTCTTTTCTGCACCACATGGAAAGAACCAAAATCACATCAACTTTCCACAAAAGCTGTGTCACCCATTGGAGGACGTATCAAAATCTGAAGAGTTAGGGTGGGAGGAGAGATTTGAGTTCTCTGTTTCTCGAAAGGAGACATGGGTTTAAAAGAAACCAAAAAGCACTTATCTAGTCCAAGCTCTCACTGTGCAGAGAAGGAAATGGAGTCTCAGAAGAGATGAGGAAAGGGACTTATTAACAAATATTGCCTCAGTACAGCACCAAGCCAGCCCTGAGCGCTGCTGGGGGAGGATCTGGGAGGCCCAGGAGAATGAGTGTTAGAAAAAAGGAAGGAGAAAAACTATATAAAGCCCTGTCTCTACACCGCCATACCATGAAGTTCCATCAAATGATCCACTACAGGTGCAGCCAACATTAAGGTGGGCTAAGCGTAGGTTACAGAAACCCAGAAGTCTAAATCGTACTGGAAATTCCAAACTTTACTATGCTTTTTCCCAGTTCAAACATGAGCTCAGTGGGAGCTCCATGCCAGGCACTACATGAGGCCTGGAGTTCTCCCAAATACAGATCTCTATGAACATGTGTGCAAACCACAAGCAGGCCCACCAGAAGAAAAACACCTACAGATAAGATGGAATTAGTGAAAGTGAAGGCAGCCAACCAGCATATATTACTAGCAAAAGGATGCTGCTAGAAATACTCATGGACATAGCAAACTGTGGTCAGCAGGTGGGAAAGGGAGGAGGGACAGATTAGGAGTTTAGGATTAACAGACACACGTAACTATATATAAAATAAATAAATGACAAGGACCTACTATATAACACAGGGAACTATATTCAATTCCTTGTAATGAGTTGTACTAAAAACACTCTGAAAATTATACGTGTACATATGCATAAATATAACTGAATCACTGCTGTACTTCTGAAACTAACATTGTAAATTGACTACACTTCAATAAAAAGTAAGAACTTAAGAAATAAATAAATAAATAAAAATAAAAGCAACACCATTAAAAAAATTAAAAGAACTCTGTAATCTCCTTAGCTGTAGGAGGGAGAGAACACTGGTTGCAAGCACCAAGTCCACTGGATCACTCCAGCACTGGCTGTCATTCTTTCTGACCATCAGGGAGGCACTTGGCTTCACTGAGGTTAGTTTTCTCTTCTGTGAAAGTCTACAGTCACAACTAATGTATATAATCTCATCATTCACAGACCCAACAATTAGTAAGGACTTCCCATGGGCCACGCTCTACAGAGATAAAAAGATAGGGTCCCAGATATACTCATGGATAGAAAAAGTTTATGTCATAAAGACATTAATTCTCCCCATTCTAATATATAGATTCAATGCAATTCTGATTAGAATTCCCCCCAGATTTTTCATGGAATGTAACAAGTTAATTTATGCTCAGGAACAGCCAAGAAACTTCTTTAGAACTGGGGAGGGATGGATGGGTCATTCATTTCCACGGCTCTTTTTGAAGCAATGAAAACATTCTGGAATAATGATGGTTGCACCACTGTGAATATGCTAAAAGCCGCCAAATTGTACCATTTAAATGGGTGGACTTCATGGTGTGTGAACAAAATTGCAATGAAACTGTTATATGAAAAAAAAAAATTTCCTGACAACTATTTTTCCCTCTATACTAGTAGTATGCCCCACAATTTAAGAAAAACAAAAAACCAAAACTGAACAAAAATTTTCCAAGAGATCTTTAAGACTGCAATATTCTTGGGTCTCCAATGCCTCTGGTGGTGCTGATCCTGTTAACATACACTAGATGAGCTGGGCTAGTTAGGGACTGTGACTATCTTTTTAAAATTGACGGTCATATGTTTCACCCTAGGAGGGAAGAGGATGGAGGATGTCTCATTCCTCATGCCATCAGCTCATTTTTAACTGAACCAAGCCCTGCTTTCAACACTGTAATACCTCTCGCTATAAAAACACATGATATTGGAGTTTAGAAACAAGATGGAGGTGTGGAAGAATGCTCGTAGCTCACTCTCTCCAACAAATACCCAAAAACTCACATCTACGGACCCACTCAGCCAACCAGAGCACCTGCTGAATGCAGACAGAACATCACCTTCTTTGAAAGACAAAGAAGTGAAAAAATCTGTTTTGTTCCTGCATAGGCTTTAGGTAGATACATAAATACACTCCTTAAGGACCACAATAGATAACTGATAATCCTTAAGTCACAGTGCCAGAAAGATATGAGCAATATGAAGCAGCAGAGGAACCACTCCCAATTAAAAGAGCAAGAGAAATCCCCTGAAAGCACAATCAAGGAAATAGATATTGACGGCCTACTAGATCAAGATTTCAAAGAAAGGAGTGTTCAAAGTACTGAAGGAACTAAAAGAGATAGTGTTTAGAGACATAAAATATGTCAAAAATGAAATAGAAGCTATAAAGGAGAACCAAGTAGAATTGTTAAACTCATTGGCTCAAATGAGAAGGGATCTAAAAGCTGTACATAGCAGGCTAGATTATGCAGAGGAATGAATAAGTGACCTAGAAGACAGGACAACAGAAACCACCCAATCAGAACAGCTGAGAGAAAAACAAATAAAAAACAATGAAAACAATAAAGGGACATATGGGAAAATACAAAGCACACTAATCTATGCATAATAGAGTTTCCAGAAGGGGAAGAAAGAACAAACGGGATTGAAAAGGTATTTCAAGAAACCATGACTGAAAACTTCCCAAACCTAAAGAAGGAATCAGATATCCAAGTACAGGAGGCTCAGAGGGTCCCAAACAGGAAGAACTCAAACAGACTCACACCAAGACACATCCTAATCAAGATGGCCAGAGTCAAGGATAAAGAAATGATCCTAAAGGCAGCAAGAGAAAAAACAAAAGTGTTATAAGGGAACCTCCATAAGGCTCTCAGTTGATTTCTCTACACAAACACTACAGGACAGAAGGGAGTGGAAAGTTATATTCAACGTCCTGAATGAAAAAATATGCAGCCTAAGATACTCTATCCAGCAAGGCTATCCTTTAGAATAGAGAGATAAAGAACTTCACAGACGAGCAAAAACTAAGAGTTTAACAACACTAAACCCATGCTAAAAGAAATATTGACAGGTCTGCTCTAAATAGAAAAGAAGCAGGATGCTACAAAAATGAGAAACTCAGAACTGGAAAGGAGATGACTGCCATGAATTACAAATAGAATAAATACAAAATTGTAAAAGAAGACATCTAAATCATTAAGAGAGGGAAGCAAGAAACCATACAGTATTTTGTTTTTCATTCTTCATTAAAATAAAAAAATTGTGTTCTCGGTAGGATGGGTTTGACCTAATATTACTATCTGTTTAGTACAAACATTTACAGTAATAGGTTAATAGACTTACAAAAAAGGGTAACCACAAGCCAAAAGCTTACAAGTGAGTCAAGCAAACTAAATGAAATCCAAGATAATACACAGGAAACTTACCAAATCACAAAAGGAAGAAGAAAGGAACAAAGAGAAAATACCAAATCAACTGCAAAAATAAGTTGAAAATGGCAATAAATACTCATCTATCATTAATTACTCTAAATGTTAATGGACTAAATGCTCCAGTCAAAAGACGTAGAGTGGCAGACTGGATAATAAAGCAAGAACCTTCAATATGCTGTATATAAGAGACACACTTTTGGGAGAAGGACACATATAGATTGAGAGTGAAAGGATGGAAAGGATATTCCATGCAAATGGAAAAGCCAAAAAAAGCAGGTGTTGCAGTACTGATTTCAGACAAAATAGACTTTAAAACAAAGGCCATAAAGAAAGATAAAAAGGACATATTATAATGATTAAAGGAGTAATACAAGATGAGGATATTACAATCATTAATATATACGCACCCAACATAGGAGTACCTAAGTACATAAAACAACTACTAACAGAGATAAAGGAGGAAACTGATGGGAATACAATCATTGTTGGAATATTTTAACACCACATTAACATCACTAGACATATCTTCCAGAAAGAAAATAAAGAAGGCAACAGAGAAATTAAATGATACAGTAGAAAAATTAGATTTGGTGGGTATTTTCAGAGCACTGCACTCCCCAAAAATAGGATATACATTCTTTTCAAGTTCACATGGAATATTTTCTAGGATTCATCATGTACTTGGGCACAAAAGAAGCCTCAAAAATTTTAAGAAGATAGTAATTATCTCAAGCAACTTTACTGACCACAATGCCATGAAACTATAAATCAACTACAGAGAAACAAAGAAGAAAAAAAGGAAAGCAAGGAAATTAAACAACATGCTATTAAAAAACCAATGGGTCAATGAGGAAATCAAAGCTGAAATTAAAAAATACCTTGAGACAAATGAAAATGAAAACACAAACACACAAAACTTATGGGATGCAGCAATGTCAATGCTAAGAGGGAAATTTACAGCAATACAGGCCTTCCTCAAAAAAGAAGAACAATCTCAAATAAACAATATAATCCACCAGCTAAAAGAACTAGAAAAAGAAGACCAAAAACACCCAAAAGTCAGCAGAAGGAAGGACATAATAAAGATCAGGGAGGAAATAAATAAAATAGAGATTAAAAAAATTAGAAAAAATCAATCAAACCAAAGGCTGGTTTTTGAAAGAGTAAGTAAAATCGACAAACGTCTGGCCAAACTCACAAAGAAGAAAAAAGAGAGAGCACAAATAAGCAAAATAAGAAAGGAAAATGGAGAAATTACAACCAATAAACATGAAAATACAGAGTATCATACAAGAATATTATGAAAAACTGTATGGAACCAAAATGGATAACCTACAGGAGATGGATAAGTTTCTGGAAACATACAGTCCACCAAGATTGAATCAAAAGAGACTAACCACTTGAACAAACTGGTCACTAGAAAAGAAATTGAATTGGCAAAAAAAAAAAAAACAAAACAAACCTCCCTACAAATAAATGTCCAGGACCGGTCAGCTTCACAATGGAATTCTACCAAACATACAAAGAGGAACTAATACCAGTCCTTCTCAAACTCTTTCAGAAGACTGAAAAAGAGGCAATATTCCCAAACTCATTCTGTAAAGCCACCATCACCCTGATACCAAAACCAGGAAATGCCACCACCAAAACAAATAGAATTACAGACCATTATCACTGATTAACATAGATGCAAAAATCCATACCAAAATACTAGCAAATAGAATCCAACAGCACATTAAAAACTGTACACAACATGATCAAGTGGGGTTCATCCCAGGGACACAAGGATGGTTCAACATACGCAAATCAATCAATGTAATACATCACATCAACAAAAGAAAGGAAAAAAAAAGTTATCTTCTCAATAGATGGAGAAAAAGCTTTTGATAAAATTCAACAGCTATTTATGATAAAAACTCTCACCATTGTGGGTATAGAGGGAACATATCTCAACATAATAAAAGCTACAGCCACCATAATACTCAACGGTGAAAAGCTCAAAATCTTCCCTCTAAAATCTGGGACAAGACAAGTCTGGCCACTATCACCACTCCTATTCAATATAGTCTTGGAAGTCCTAGCCACAGCAATCAGGCAAGAGAGAGAAATAAAAGGGACCCAGATTGGAAAAGAAGAGGTAAAAGTGTCACTATACGCATTATGACAAGATACCACATATAGAAAACCCTAAAAGGTCCACACAAAAATTACTAGAAATAATCAAAGAATTCAGCAAGGTAGCAGGTTACAAGATTAACATTCAAAAATCAGTTGCATTTCTTTACACTAATGGTGAATCAACAGAAAAAGAAAGTAAAGAAACAATTCCCTTTAAAATGGCATCCAAAGTAATAAACTATCAGGAGTAAATCTAACTAAGGAGGTGAAAGACTTATTCATGGAAAACTATACAAACACTGATTAAGGAAATTAAAGAGTTAAAAATGGAAAAAATATCCCATGCTCGTGGAGTAGAAGAATCAATACTGTTAAAATGGTCACCCTGCTCAAAGCAATCTACAGATTTAATGCGATCCCTATCAAATTACCCAGGACATATTTCACAGAACTACAACAAATCATAATAAAATTTATATGGAAGCACAAAAGACCTAGAATTGACAAAGCATCACTGAAGAAAAAGAAAGAAGCTGGAGAAATAACCCTCCCAGATTTCAGACAATACTATAGAGTTACAGTAATCAAAACAGCATGATATTGGTACAAAAACAGACATATGGACCAATGGAACAGACTAGAGAGCCCAGAAATGAACCCACAAACTTTTCATTAACTAATCTTTGACAAAGGAGGCAAGAACATATAATGAAACAAAGACAGGCTCTTCAGCAAATGGTGTTGGGAAAACTGGACAGCAGCATGTAAATCACTGAATCTAGAACACTCCCTTACACCATACACAAAAATAAACTCAAAATGGATCAAAGACTTAAACATAAGACAAGATCCAGTAAACCTCCTAGAAGAAAACCTAGGCAAAGCATTATCTCTCATACATCTCAAAATGTTCTCCAAGGGCAGTCTACCCAAGCAATAGAAATAAAACAAGAATAAACAAATGGGACCTAAGTAAACTTGCAAGCTCTTGCACAGCACGGGAAACCATAAGCAAAACAAAACAACAACTTACAGAATGGGAGAAAACTTTTGCAAAAGATGGAACTGACAATGGCTTGAACTCCAGAACATATAAGCAGCTCATACGACTTAATATGAAAAAAACAAACAATCCCATCCAAAAATGGGCAGAAGACCTAAACAAGCAATTCTCCAAAGAAGAAATACAAATGATCAATAGGCACATGAAAAATGCTCAATATCACTAATTATCAGAGATTTGCAAATCAAAACTGCAGTGAGGTACCACCTCACACCAGTGAGTATGGCTGTCATTCAAAAGTCCACAAATGACAAATGCTGGAGAGGCTGTGGAGAAAAAGGAACCCTCTTACACTGCTGGTGGGAATACAGTTTGGTGCAGCCACTTTGGAAAACATATGGAGATTTCTCAAAAGACTAGGAACTGACTTACCATACAACGCAGGAATCCCATTCTTGGGTATATATCCAGAAGGAACCTGACATCAAAAATACACCTGCACCCCAATGTTCACAGCAGCACTGTTTACAATAGCCAAGACATGGAAAAAGCATAAATGTCCATAGAAAGATGACCGGACAAAGAAGATATGATACACCTATACAATGGAGTACTATTCAGACATGAAAATGAAAATATAATGCCATTTGAAGCAACATGGATGTCCCTGGATAATGTCATTCTAAATGAAGTAAGCCAGAAAGAGAAAGAAAAATACCATATGTTGCTCATATGTGGAATCTTAAAAAAACAAATAAACAAAAAACAAATAAACTTAAATGTAAAACAGAAACAGACTCACAGACATAGAATGCAAACTTGTCATTGCCAGGGGAGAGGAGGGTGGGAAGGGACAGACTGGAAGTTCAAATTGTGTACATACTGACAGGTATATATAGAATAGATAAACAAGTTTATACTGCATACCACATGGAAATATATACAAGATCTTGTGGTAGCTCATGGTGGAAAACGATGTGACAATGAATAAGCATATGATTGAAAAATTGTGCTCTACACTTGCAATTGACACAACATTGTAAACTGAGTATAACTCAATAAAAAATAAAATAAAAGGAATATTAAAATAAATAAAACAGTTGTCCTGGGGTCCCCTACTCCTCCCAATGCCAGAACCCTAGGCTGGGGAGCCTGATGCTGGGCTTATAATTCCCACTCCTGTTGTGACTTATTCTTCACCTTGTGAGTTGCCCACAGTGAGGGATATGGGGTCCACCTATATCATGAGAATGCCCCTCCTACCATCCTGCTGTGGTTCCGTCTCTGTGTTTCCACTGAAGATCTTCTTTTGCTAGGATCCAGTCTTTTTTTTTTTTTTCTTGGATGCTTGTTTAGCAGTCAGTTGTGGTTTCACTGTAGTCATGAGGAGAGGCAAATAGTGGAAACCTATCAGCTGGCTTTCAGCAGAGTCACTGCAGGCCAGAAGGAACAACCATGATATATTTAAAGTACTCAAAGGAAAAAACCTAGAATCTAGGCCACCTACTCAACAAAGTTATTAATCAGAATTGAAAGAGAATTAAAAAGCATCTCAGATGAGCAAAAACTAAGAGTTCATCATTCCTAAACTGACGTCACAAGAAGTATTAAAAAGTTTTCCTTATGTGAAAAAGAACAAGAAGAACTTATGTGAAGAGGGAAATCCCACTTGAAAGGCAAAAATGGAGCAATGGCTGTGAATCAAACACTTAAACAAGCTACTACAAAGACTAAGAGACAAAATTTGTAAAAACTATACTTACAATAAACACTTATAGGATGCATATGAAGATGTAAAAAATACAATCAAAAAAGGAGTGGAGAGGGAGTAAAAGAGCAGATCTTTTTTGAACTTATATAACCTTAAATGACAATCACTTTAAAACAATCAGATACTGTAACAAAGCAACTTATATGAACCTCATGCTGTCCATAAATCAAAAACCTACATTAGGTATGCAAAAACAAGTGAGAAGCACAAATGTAACAATAAAGAAAATCAACTACCCATAAGGGAAGAGTATGAAAGAAGGACAGAGAAGAACTACAAAAACATGTAGCAAGGTGGCAGGATACAACATTAACATGCAAAAATCAGTTGCATTCTTTACTCTAACGATGAAATAGTAAGAAAAGTAAGTAAAGAAACAATCCCCTTTAAAATCACAACCAATAAATGATAAAATACTTATGAATAAATCTGACCAAGCAGGTGAAAGACTTATACATGGATAACTACAAAATACTGATTAAAGAAATTAAAGATGACTTAAAGAAATGGAAAGAAATTCTATGCTCTTGGATTGGAAGAATCAATATTGTTAAAATGGCCGTACTGTTCACGGCAATCGACCGATTTAATGCAATCCCTATGAAATTACCCAGGACATTTTTCACAGAACTAGAACAAATAATCCTAAGATTCCTATGGACTCATAAAGACCCAAAATTGCCAAATCAATATTGAAGAAAAAGAATAAAGCAGGAGGAATGACCTTCCACAACTTCAGATGAACCTACAGAGATACAATAATCAAAATAGTGTGGTACTGGCATGAAACCAGACATATAGATCAATGGAACAGAACACAGAGCCGAGAAATAAACACAGACCTACAGTAAATTAGTCTTCAGCACAGGAGGCAAGCACACACACTGCAGTAAAGACAGTCTCTTCTGCAAATGGTGCAGGGAAAACTGGATAGCTGCATGCAAATCAATGATGTTAGGACACTCCCCCACACCACACACAAAAACAAATTCAAAATGGCTTAAAGACTTAAATATAAGACAAGACACTACAAGCCTCTTAGAAGAAAACATAAGCAAACTATTCTCTCACATACTTCTCAGCAATGTTCTCCTAGGGCAGTGTACTCAAGCAATGCAAATAAAAGCAGAAAATAAACAAACGGGACCCAACTGAACTTACAGGCTTTTGCACAGCAAATGAATCCTTAAGCAAACAAAACGGCAACCTACGGGATGGGAGAAAATATCTGCCAATGATGCGACTGACAAAGGCCTAATTTCCTGAGTATACACACAGCTCACACAAATTCATAACACAAAACAAGCAACCCAATCCCAAAACGGGCAGAAGATATAAACAAGCATTTCTCCAATGAAGACGTAAGGCCAATGGGCACATGAAAAAATGCTCAATACTTCTCATTATCAGAGAAATGCAAAGCAACACTACAATGAAGTATAACCTCACACCAGTCAGAATGGCCATCATGAATGAGAAATGCTGGAGAGGTTGTGGAGAAAAAGGAAGCCTCCTACACTGTCACTGGGAAATGCAGTCTGGTATAGCCATTATGGAAAACAGCATGGAAATGCCTCAAAAAACTAAAAATAGACTTACCCTATGAATCAGCAATCCCACTTCTGGGTATATATCCGGAGGGAACTCCAAATCGAAAAGGGACCTGTCCCCTAATATTCACAGCACCACTATATACAACAGGCAAGACATAGAAGCAACCTATAATGTAGCAACAGATGACAGGATAAAGAAATTGTGGTATATAGATATGCATTGGAATACTACTCTGCCATTAAAAAGGATGAAATAATGCTATTTGCAGCAAGGTGGATGGACCCAGAGAATATCATTCTAACTGAAGAAACCAAAAGGGGAAAGAAAAATACCACATGATATCACTCCACATGATATCATGTGGAATCTTAAAGAAAAAGAAGAAAGAAACAAGGTCACTATGAATTCATCTACAATACAGAAACAGACTCGTACATATAGTTAACAATCTCATGGTTACCAGGGAAAGGGGGTGGGAAGGGATAAATTTAGGAGTTGGAGACTTACAAATATTAGCCACTATATATGAAAATAGATTTAAAAAAATGTTTCTTCTCTATAGCACAGAAACTTACATTCAATATCTGGTAATAACCTATACTGGAAAAGCCGCTACTGCCACCACCTGAGGAAGCAAGAGAAGAAAGGAGAGTTACCCTGGGCTAGAGCCCGGTCCTCCACAAGTCCTTGCCCGCTGTTGACGCTGCCCTAGACAGCACTGCACCCTCCTCCCAGGAGCCGGCTGGCATGAATATGTGTCTCCGAACCCGGGGCAGCAGAGGCCGCCCCGAGAACAGGCCCTGGAGGAGATGGCAGCAAGTCCACCTGCTCCCCTTGAGGACAGGCACCCCTCCTCTCAGCCGCCGCCCACTGACTGCACCGCACCAGCCTCCAGGGAGCAGGCCATGGTCTGAGGGCCGGTTGGAGATGTTCCGGGGCCACACCCGCTTTCCCAAACCCGGGAATAAGAGTCAGGGCAGACGAAGGGTTCAGGGAATACTAAGGAGACGGAACAGCACCACGAACCAGGCGGCGGCCTCAGAACCTCCTCAGGGTCCTAACGGGCCTCGTGGCCCGGGACTCAGCTAAGCACCCCTAACCATGCGCCTCCCCAACTGCGCAGCTCAGACAGCACTCACCTGCTCCATGCCCCATCCAGCGCCCCTTCACCTCCTAGGCGGCGGCAGCGGAGGAGACTGTAAGCGTCGGCCCAGACCCCAGGCCTTGCTCCTTTTCAGGGAGCTGCTCCAGGAACAACTGGCTCCCACCTGGCTGCCACACGCTCTGCGCGGGTTCCGCTGTCCGTGCGTCTGTGCGTTTGCGCATGCGCCCCCCTCCCCATCCCACCGGCATCGGGGACTTTTGGCTGGGGCTCCTGCTGTACCGGAAGCGGCGCCTGGGGCCAGGAGGACCTGGGTGGGGCCCTGCGGTGGGGCGGTGGGCTGGGACCCCACCCTTCTGCAGGCACACTCTCCTGCGGGCCTACCCTCCTGCCCGCCACACCGCTGCCCGCCATTCCCCAGATCTCCATCCCCAGTGCCCCCAAACCGCCACCAATGGGGTCCTGGCACTCAAAGCCACGACCGCCCTGGGCCGGGCCACACCCCCAGCCCCACTCCCCTTGCTAGCCTCTCCCTTCCCGATACTATCCTCCCATCCTGGACAGGCCCAGTCTCTCACCAGACCCCGAAGATGGGGCTCCTTCTCCTCACACCGAGGTCCCTGACACATACTCCATCCTGCTAGGTCCTAACTTATGGCCCCTACACCCCACCTTCACCCCTCATGCCTCACCACAGGACCTCCAACATCCCGAAGTGGTCCCCCTCACCCCTCAACTGGGTCAGTTCCTTCTGAGCGGCCCGTCACCTCTCAGCCTGTACCCCCTTTACCGCGGGTTCCCCCCTCACTCCTAGTGCACCCCTCCCTGGAGATGACTCTCTCACCACTCACCCCGTGGTTGAGGTTTGGTAGTCGGGACTCCAGTCCCCACGGTGACTTCCACCAGCGAGGGTTCCGGCCTAGTGTACACCTGCATAGCTAGTGTCTGAGGCTACAGGGCGAGGCGGGCCGAACTGGAGGCAGATACAATTCCCGCCCTGGTGTCCTGAACCCTGCACACTGTGCCTCATCTGAGCCTGAGTGTCAGGGTGATCTCTGGCTGCCCGCAACTGGCCTGTGGACCTGGGGTGGCTGATGGTCCTGATGGTGATCCAGACCCCTAGGGCAGAAGCACTGGGAATGCGGACCTGCAGGGATTGGGGAGTTTGGAGGGTGCAGCTAAGCCCAGAGATGGAGAGCAGGTAGTTGTCTGTGTGCACAGGGCTGTGTGCATGGATTGGGCTAAGCCCATGTGGGTGCAGGGACCTTGTTCATTCACACTGGGCCAAAGGAAAGAGGGATGGGAGCTTTTAAAATGTTCATGTTAGGAAGCCAAGGCTGGAGAACAAAGCAGGCCAGGCCACTGTGGAACCCGCCATGTTGCTCGTCCCTTGCATCAGGGGAGACTGACTGTTGACTGGCCTATGAGATGTCCCTTGCCATGGTATGGTTTACAGGCAATTGAAGGGACTTT
Organism: Camelus bactrianus; assembly: GCF_048773025.1. Taxonomy (NCBI): domain Eukaryota; kingdom Metazoa; phylum Chordata; class Mammalia; order Artiodactyla; family Camelidae; genus Camelus; species Camelus bactrianus. The sequence goes on along the minus strand of NC_133575.1, from coordinate 53,882,971 downwards.
GCAATTTTAATCACCAATAATTGTTACTTTCTCTGCAGGGCATCAATTCCACAGTCATGGTGAACCTGGAAGGACTCCTGCCTGAACCCCAGCCTGGGGCAGAGGAGGACCCACCTGTAAACATCCTCTTACCTCTCACCAAAAGGCACTGTAATAGAAAAGAACAGATCTGAATCCATATTAGATCTGTTCCTTTTCCTTTAAACCTGCCTTCTGTTATCTAGGCTTATTCTTGCTTGCTCTGCACCTTTTGTAAAACAATGTTGCCTTTAGCCTGAAATATGCATGAGGGCCTATTCTCAAGGCTCTGACCTTTAAGGATATTAACACTTTTGCCCTCCTATAAAGATAACAAGTTGCAGGATAGAACATAACCTTTGCTTTCTTCGAGGTTTTACAGGGATACCATGATCCAACCCACGTGGACCACTGCAAAGGAGTCCAAGAACAAAGAAATCCTACACCAAGAAGTTTGTAGCAACGAACCACAGCCCAACCCCTTTTCAATAGAAAAGGAACCTGAAGTCTGACATGGGGAAGATGGTTCTCCAGGACGTAGTCTACCATTTTCTTGGTCTATAGCTGTCCACGTGGGTCAGGTCATGGTGCCCCTGCAAAACCTCTGACAAAACAAGTTATTTCCTATTTGGCAACTTATTGTCTTTATATCAGTGCAAAAGTGTTAATATGCTTAAAGGTCAGAGCCTTGAGAACAAGCTCTTTCATTTACCAGACAGGCTAAAGGCAACATTGTTTTACAAAAGGTGCAGAGCCAGCAAGGCTAAGCCTAGAAGACAGGGTACAGGGTTAAAGACAAAAGAACAGATCTAATATGGAGTCAGGTTTGTTCTTTTCTATTAGAGTAACATCTAGTTATATGTTTTAAGTTTACAAGAATAAAGTTTAGCCTTTTCCCATTTAAAATTCTGCAATTCAGGAGCATTAAGTGCACTCATAATGCTGTGAGACCGACACCACTCTTTGGTTTCAGACTATTTCCTTCCGCAAAGTAAAAACTTGTATTCAAAGCACAGCCCACATCCTCCCTCCCCCAGCCTGAGAAAAACCCCAATCCCCTTTCTCTTTCTGTGTCTTTACCTATCCTAGAAGTTCCCTGTTAATGAAATCATATAAAAGGTGGCTTTTTGTGTGTGCCCACATAACTTAAGAGGGGACTGGTGATTTTTTTGTGTGTGTTTACATGAATTAGCATGTTTGTATTTTGAAAGGAAAAATCCAGATGAATTAAAGATAATATGTACAAAATAAAGCCCTTTTAATAACTCTGTGCATCATCTGGGGGTAGGCACTGCTGTTCTAATTATGAAACCAGAGCCAAAAGGGAGATGCTTAGCTCTTCCTGTGGTGAAACAAATCAAACAAAACCAAAGAACAAACAAAGGCCAAGAAAGACAGCTGGAAAGCCAAACCACAACGTGGAAAAAGCTTTCCTCATGACCCAAGGTCAGAGAATGATTTCATATCCCTGTGGGCCAAAAACCTCATGAAACCCAGTGTTCTAAAAAGAAACAGAACACACACACAGGCAGTTCCAATGAGAGGCAGTGCAGGTGGCCAGTGTGCTCGAGATGCTCAACCTCTCAGGTGAGGACACAGGCAGACGGACACACTGTGGAGGCAGCACTGGTCACCATCGCACTGGCAGGTCTTTAGCCTGGTGACAACGTGAGGAGGCATAGGCCCCAGCAGGCCCCTTGGAGGGAAGAGTGAACAGACGCTCCTCTCCGGGGGAACAGTGTGCAGGACGCATCAAAGGGCCACAGGTGCATCACTTCCCCAGCGGTACTGATCCTTAGAGATGATCCCACCATAGTGTTTGCACAACTTTCAAAGATTTTTTTTTTCTTCATTAACATGAATACCGCATAATATGTCATCAAGGCATTTTCAGAAGTGATCTGCCCTGGGTCCTAAAAATACACACACATGAATACACACATATACACGTAAACATATGCACACATTCGTACAGGAAAGAGACAGACAGGCTGAAACACAGAGAGGCAGAGGGAGAGAGAGAAACAGAGAGAGACAAGACAGACAGAGAAGAACTGAGAGAAAGAGAAAGAATGAACACTGGAGCTGGGAATGTGTGGAAGTCATGCACGTTTTCACAAGTCAGTCTACATGTCAGAACCTGGTCCCAATGTCCATCCACCCTGCAGGGGAGGGTGTGGGGATCACACAAGGATGTGTGCCCAGAAGGCAAACAAGCAGGGAGACACTGTGGGGCAGCTCACCCTAGAGGCCCAGCTGAGACACTGAGCCTGAATCTGAATATGACAGAATGACTTAGGAGGTTGTATGCCAGAGTGGACAATTTCAGAATTGTATTTAATTTCAACCTGGGGACAGGGAGCTGGGAAGCAGGCGACAAGAAGGGTGACTTTCCCCATTCCTCAGGGCAGACCCCAGCCTGTGTAGGGTGTGCTCTGTGCTCTGCCAGCCCTGTGTGGTGTCCTTCATTCGCTAGGTCTGTGCACGAGCTCCCTGTGGTCCCAGCCCATGGGGGTGACATATGCAGTGGACATTTATGTGTCTATAGACTTATGGCTTACCTAGGAATCAGGGGCCTGAATGATGCCCTCTGCACTGATGGGGGACTGGGGAGACACTGAAAGGCACGTGGCTTGTCCAGGGTGACAGCACTGCTGACGGGGGAGCCGGGTCTGAACCCAGCTGTGTCCTCAGAGGTGTGTCCAGAGCTGGTGCCCTGGCTGCATCCAGGTCTCCCCAGGGCTAAGGGCTGAGCTGAGTTGGTGTCACTGTGTGTGGACATGGCATGGGGTGGGAAGTGAGACATCGGCAGCCCAGAAATGCCCTTGGGGAGCTTTGTGTCAGGAGGAAGCTTGGGGAAGGGGACCCCAGGAAGTGACCTCACAATAGAGCTCAACAGAACTTGGAACCTAGTTCCAAGTTCCAAGACACCGACTTTGTAGAGGAGCTCCCTACTCAGCTCACTTGGTTGGTAAACAGTGCAACCCAGAGATGTTCTGCTGCATCCCAACACCCAAGGCGCGGCCTGTGGAATGCTTGCAACAAGGGACTGTATCATCGGTGCTGACACTGGGTGAATCTTCACCCCAGGCGCCTCTTGCCTTTTGGCCAGAGGGACCCAAAGGTAACACAGGGAGTCCTAGGGCAGGCTTACCGAGGCCGTGCGACCACTCAGATCCCACCTGGGTAGCCCCACAGCCCTTTCCTGGCTGGTGCAGATGGGGCCGTCATGTTGGGGTGGGAGGGTCCTGCCTCAAGCAAGAGCAGGCTGAGGAAGAGTCAGAGGCCTGTGAGGGCCGTCACGTCCACAACCCGGGTCCAAGAAGGCTGGCTGGGATGTGGAGAGCCAGGGCAGGGCCCTGCTGCCTGAGGTGGAGCCCATGCCCTCTGGGTGTGTCTCTTCCCTCCCGGGTGACTGAGCTGACCAAGGTCCCAGTCTGATGTGGCAGCAGAGGGTCGAGGGAGCAGAAGCAGGGTGTGGTCCTGGCCAGGCAGGGCTCTGAGACTTCCGGGCCAGGGTGGCCGCTGGTCACTATCATTGCAGAGCCAGACACCACAGGAGCTGGTGGACAAGGACACCCATTCCACATCCCCGAGTGAGGGGCTGGTGTGCCACACTTCTGAGGGCCAGCACAGGCTCCGGGTGGATCTGGACATGGAGGTGTCCCCACTACCACGGCCCATATGTGAACAGGGCAGGCCTCCTGCCCAGACAACACCCAGGCCTCTCACCAGGGTCATGCCCGGGGCTGACGGGCAGCTCAGCACACCCAGCTCCGACCTGGAGCACCGTGCCCTCCTCCCTATGAGTCAGGTGGAGGACCAGGAGCCAACAGAGGCCTAGCCCGAAGGTGAGAAGGGCAGGGCTGGGTGCCTGTGTGTAGGTGAGGGAGGGCCGAGGGCTGGGCCACACAGGGAGGCATCCCCAGAGGCTGCTGTTGGGACCAGAGCAAAGACTGGCTTCAGACCACCTGTCTGGAAGAATTCAGTCACAGAACACATCCTGTGGGCACTTCCTGTGTGACACGTGTCTGAAAAGCTCTGGGAAGTTTTCTGTTCTTGAAAAGGCACATGGAAAGGGATGCACGGGGGAAATTGTTTTTCTGTCACAGCTTGAGCATTTCCACAAGACTGAAAGCTCTCTCCAAGTCTAACAGTTACAGATCCAGAGCAGGCGGGGTAGGGGAAGATGCCAGAGACCAAACAAAGGACGATCTGGGCCCACCAGGAGACCCCAAGCTCCGGCTTGCAGCTCCCACTGCTCCTCCAGAAACTACACCTGGAATGCTGGGCAACGGAGAACCAGTTCAGGCATCACCACCCCGTAGGGCTGAGCACCCTCTGCCCCCAGCCACACCTTCTTCTCCAAATTCCCACGGTCAATCCCCTCCCCCACCCAAAGTTGACTTCCCTTCCCTGGAGTTGTTTTCGTTTGGTTTTTCTTTAGTTTCCTTTGTTTCTTTCACATCTTCTATGATATCCTTTATTTTTATGTTTTTAGTTTCTTGCAATAAAATATAGACTTTTTCCCTTTTGGACTGTGCAATTCAGGAGGATTAGGTGCATTCACAATGCTGTGCGACCATCACTACTATCTAGTTTCTCACTATTTCTTTCCTCAAAGTAAAATCCTGGATCCAAAGCACACACTCTGCTTCCTTCCTCCCCAGTCCCTGACAACCCCAAGTCCTCTTCCTCTCTGCCTGTTTTTACCTCTCCTGGATATTCCCTATGAGTGAAACCATGTGAAAGGTGGCTTTTTTCTGCCAGCCCACGTGGTTTAAGTGGGGGATGGTGAATTATTTTTGTTTTCACTTGAAATAGCACTTTTCACTTTGCCTCCCCCTAGGAGCTTCCTAAGTAAGAACATACCCGAAACAGGCTCGCACACACATTTTTGTCTGAGGATCTGCTTCCTGGGGAGCTCAGCCTGAGACAATCCCTACAGATCTTAACACAGCACTCACGTATTAACGCTGGCTTTTTGCTTTCTTCTATATATGTGATCTCATCGATGAAGTCACAAGTGATTTTAGGGAAGGAACTACACTTATTGCGTCATCAGTTTTCCTCATCGTCTCCTGAGCAGCACAGAATTTTATATAGGACGGGGAGTGTGAGTCAACTTTTCAGTGCCAAAGTTTTCCATTATATTGCAAGTTTTCATTTCTACCACCTGGAGTTCAGGAAACTAATGAGTTTACTGAAATGCATGTAAAATATGTAAATACTATTCATATAAGGTATGTCATTATTGGAGCCCAAGCTCCTGGTTTTGGATGTACATCATTTTTGTACATATCCACCAAAGGGGAGGTCAGCTGGGAGAAGACAGCCTATACTTTCAGGAGTCAATGACTGAACATAACGTGCAGGCTTATCCTTTTGAACTGGAAGATTGAAGGGTATCTGGCTGTTATTTATAGCAGTTCACAATGTCACTGAGTCAGAGGGACCTCGGGACCATCTGCTGTCTGACCTTCTTCTACCCAGTTGGTAAATTGCAAAGAGGTCAATATAGTCTTAACATTTCAAGTAAGAACGTGAAAACACTTCTTGGTAAACCAGATGAAGAAATAACCAAGTGGAAAAGGGTCTCCCATCAGATTCTATGCCCATTTTCCTGGATCCTCTGTGTGTTAAGATCTCTGTGCTTTGGAGATGGATGACATGGGCCCCACCTCCATCATCGTTAATTAGTATTAGAAAAGTCACTCCTCTTCCAACCTCAGCTTCCTTATCTGTCAAAGAGGGAAAAAGTAAAGGCACCAACTTCATAAAGGGCTTGTGAGGGATAAAGTAAATGAAGTAATTACTGAGAATTGTGCCCAGTATGGTCTTGGGCACCTCCAACCCCCACTGTCATCATTATCACAGCAGGGACTCTCAGTATGTGCATAAGAAGTGGGGTGTGAGCGACTGGATTGGTTTCCATCTCCCCTGAGGCCTGCCTTGGGGGCAGAATCTGCTTCCCTAGGTTCTAGGGATGAAATTCTCCTGGTTAGCTTGCTCCCAGGAGGCTTGTGTGGTGTGGTCAGGGGTCTGGGGGTATGGCAGTGACAGAGGCAGGTGTATGGGACCTGCCCAGTATACTCTGCTCTGGTCATCTTGCTCCCATCTCCCATTCAGACAAGCCTGGAGTCTGCGAACAAAATTCTTCAACTTCCTGCTTATGAAAATGCTAAGGAGGAATGCATAAAGGCTATCGGTCCCTTTAAAGGGACGGCTCCATTGACTGAATATATAAAATTCTGTCAGAGAGTGGGAACAGAAAGTTTTAAGACCAATATGATGTTGCAAGCCATGGCAGGATTGGAATTAGGAAAAACTTTTCAAGGCAAATGTTTTAATTGTGGAAAAATTGATCATACAAAAAAGGAATGAAGAAATACAGAACAAAAGGCTGCACCAGAAAATTTTATGAGAAATAAGAAGGAAAAATCTCCTGGAGTCTGTCCAAGATGTGAAAAAGGAAATCAGTGGGCAAACCAATGTTGGTCTGTGTTGCATAAGGATGGGACAATGCTTCAGGAAAGCTTCAATAGGGACTTGCTCCCAGCCCCGTGACAAAAGGGAGCGTTCCCTGTACATGCCAGTGCGAACAAAGATTACAGCACAATGTCATGGAATTATCCCCAGAAACCGCAGGGAGTGCCTCCATCGATATCCCCTGTTTAAATTCACTTATTCTTATGCCAGGAGAGGAACCATCATTAATAGAAACAGAAATGTATGGACCTCTTCCTCCTGGGACAGTGGGCCTGTTATTAGGAGGATCGAGTTTAACTTCTCAAGGTGTCCGGGTTCATACTGGGGTGACAGATAGTGACTATGCAGGAGAAATTAAGATTATGATGTCATCTACAAAGCCATGAAAAGCAGAAAAAGGAAATAAAACTGCTCAGCTGCCGCTACTGCCATACTACCCTGCAGGTGTCGGCAACAATGTGCGAGGAAACGAAGGATTTGGAAGTACAGGAAAGGTGGGAGTGTTTTCAACCAAAAAGATTCTGGATTCACATCCTGTCTATAATGTGAAAATACAAGAAAAATCTTTCAGAGGCTTAATTGATTCTGAAGCGGACATTTCTATCATTAGTTCTACTCACTGCCGAGTCGATGGCCAACACAGCCAGCAAATATTGATGTTGTGGGTGTAGGGAGAACCCAGGGATTAAAATGTAGCAGTCTGATCCTTGAATGTCGAGGCCCTGATGGTCAGACAACTAAGATACAACTTTATATTGCTGACTTGCTGATAAATCTATGGGGGAAAGACTTATTAAAACAATGGAAAGCTAAAATTTACATTCCTCTTCCAATCTAGACAAATAAGCCAAGCAATGATGGCACATCAAGGCTACCTGCCTGCTATAGGATTGGGGAAAATCAATCAAGGAATGTTAAGCCCAATAGAGCCTAAAATAAATAAAAACAAAAGATATCCCATGTTCCTGGATTGGAAGAATCAATATTGTTAAAATGGTCACACTGCCCAAGGCAATCTACAGATTTAATGCAATCCCTATCATATTACCCAGGACATATTTCACAGAACTACAGCAAATCATAATAAAATTTATATGGAAGCACAAAAGACCTAGAATTGACAAAGCATCACTGAAGAAAAAGAAAGAAGCTGGAGGAAAAACCCTCCCAGACTTCAGACAATACTATAGAGCTACAGTATTCAAAACAGCATGGTATTGGTACAAAAACAGACATATGGACCAATGGAACAGAATAGAGAGCCCAGAAATGAACCCACACACTTTTATTAACTAATCTTCAACAACGGAGGCAAGAACGTACAATGGAACAGACAGCCTCTTCAGCAAATGGTGTTGAGAATACTGGACAACAGCATGTAAAGCAATGAAGCTAGAACACTCCCTTACACCATACACAAAAATAATCTCAAAATGGATCAAAGACTTAAACATAAGACAAGATACAATAAACCTCCTAGAAGAAAACCTAGGCAATGCATTGTCTGACATACATCTCAAAAATATTCTCCTAGGGCAGTCTACCCAAGCAATAGAAATAAAAGCAAGAATAAACAAATGGGACCTAATTAAACCTACAAGCTTCTGCACAGCAAAGGAAAGCATAAGCAAAACAAAATGAAAACCTACGGAATGGCAGAAACTTTTTGCAATGATGAAACCGACAAAAGCTTGATCTCCAGAATATACAAGCAGCTCATACGGCTTAATATAAAAAAAAAAAAAATCCAAAACTCAGCAGAAGACATAAACAACCAATTCTCCAAGGAAGAAATACAAATGATCAATAGACACATGAAAAAATGCTCAATTTCACTAATTATCAGAGAAATGCAAATCAAAACTACAATGAGGTATCACCTCACACCAGCCAGAATGGCCATCATTCAAAAGTCCACAAATGACAAATGTTGGAGAGGCTGCGGAGAAAAGGGAATCCTCCTACACTGCTGGTGGGAATGCAGATTTGTGCGGCCAGTGTGGAAAACAGTATTGAGATTCCTCAAAAGACTAGGAATCGACTTACCATGTGACCCAGGAATCCCACTCCTGGGCGTATATCCAGAAGGAACCCTATTTCGAAAAGAAACTTACACCCCTATGTTCATAGCAGCACTCTTTACAATAGCCCAGACAGGGAAATAGCCTAAATGCCCATCAACATATGAGTGGATAAAGAAAATGTGGTATATTTATACAATGGAATACTAATCAGCCATAAATAGGACAACATCATGCCATTTGCAGCAATATGGATATTCCTGTAGAATGTCATTCTAAGCGAAGTAATCCAGAAAGAGACAGAAAAATACCATATGAGATCACTCATATGTGGAATCTAAAAAGAAAAGAATAGGACAAATGAGTGTAAATACAGAACAGAAACAGACTCATGAACAAAGATTGCAAACTTCTGGCTGCCAGGAAGGGGGGGTGGGAAGGGATAGACGGGGAGTTTGAAATTTGTAGATACTGACAGGTATATATAGAATAGATAAACAAGAACATACTGTATCGCACAGGGAAATATATACAAGATCTTGTGGTAGCTCACAGTGAAAGAGAATGTGACAATGAATATATGCATGTTCATGTATAACTGAAAAATTGTGCTCTATACTGGAAATTAACACAACATCGTAAATGACTATAACTCAGGAAAATAAAATTTAAAATAAAGAAAGAAGAATCAGATAACTAAATGCTTATCTAGCACACACTGAATTCTGCTTCGGGGAAGGGAGTGGTATTCAGCATTTAATCTGAAATTGTAAATACTCCTGAATAGAAACAAAACACATAGGCTCATGGAAACTCATCTTAGTAGTGAGAAGAATCCAGTTAAGCCTCTTCATTTTACAGGAGGGGAGACTGGGTCCCGGCATCTGTCCATCTGGCAATCAGCAGCAAAACTCTCCTAGTCCTCATGTCTTGCACTATATCAAAAACCAACAGATCTGTACTAGTCCTATATTCATAAAAGTCACTTCTGCATTTTTCCAACAGTAGGTAATCTAAGTGTCTTGCAAAATACTTCCCAAAGAGTCAGGAAATCACACCAGTTTACTGAAATACAAAAATATTTAGTTACATATTAAAACAGCTTGAACTTTATTCTCTCTATTTAAAAAGTGACATGTCAAATCAATGTTTTGATATTTTAAAACCTATTAAGAGTACAGAAAAAAATCAAAATTTTCTTCAATCACAAAAGAGATAAGGTTATTCCCTGAAAATATTTAATGTTGATTGTTCTAAATTAATGGTTCTGGTCATATTCCTACAAATTTAAAAGTTCTAGTGGATGGTTACATGGCAATACGAATTCTGAGTTGTAAAAATACACATTCTATGTAAATAAACTTCAAGGTTGTCTGCTTAAGACACTTTAGTCCCTATCTTACTAGAATGACATTAATTTCATGAAAACTTCATACTGCACTAACCAAGTCTGTCTGGTCTTCCTCATAAATTCCTGATGTAGGATGAGGCTGCCGCCACAAACTGCCTCAGCTTGAAATTAACACCCAAGGTGAAGCAGCGGATACACATATGTATTCATGATGTCACCTCCTTTCACAGGTCTGGGCCCTTTACTGCCTGAACGGGGGTGAAGTCACCACCCGTGGCAGTGAGGGAAGTGCGGCTCTTCCAGGTCTCACCTGGGCTTCACTGACTGTTTCGCCACAGACTGTCTTCAATGATTCAAAAGCTCTCAAGGTTTTTACACCATGCAATGCTAAATAAAGACATTTCTGCAGACAGAGCCCTTTCTCAGACTTAAACCTTTTTCACATACACTCAGCAAGGGGGAAAAAGAAACATGACTCTGCAAAATCTCTGAGCCTCACTGCTCACATGAGTAGAACGGCCTCAGCACACGAGGACTCTTCACATTGCAGGGTGACAACAAAACAAAGCCACCCACAGCAACAGGCACTCCCAGAGAGAGGGAGCAGAGGACCGGGGGCTTAGAAAGCTGGAACCTCCTCCCAGAGACAGCAGAGACGATGACGGCAAGGGATAAACACAGTGGGGGGAACACTGACGGGAGGGACCTCAGGTCAGAATCAAGCCCAGGAAAGGGGGAACAGAGACATCTAGACCTGATCTCCTCTATCACATCTCAGGCTGCCTCTTCCCTCTCCAGTAGCTGAGACCCCACGGAAACCACTTGAACGGTCTGAGGAAGAATGATGAACACTTCTTCAAGAACCATCAGATTCATTGGGTACAAAGAGTGCACCCAGGTTCAGTGCGCGCGGCTTCAGTGGTGGTTTATAAATGTTCTCTGCACCACTTGGTGGTGGTGGGGGATGGAATAAATCAGGGAAAAGGAAATTTATGGCATTTCCTCATCTAATACACATCTACTACCAGAGGCTTTCTCCTTGGAGGGAATAATCCATAAAAAAAATAAATAAAAACTCATGCATCAAAAATCACCTGGCAGCTCTGTGTCCCACCTGGATCTCCGCATTCTATTATTACCTGTGCAAGCTCTGCGATATGACAGCTATGTCCTGAACCTTTTAAGGCAATTTCATTCATTAGGGGCCCAAAGGGTCAAAGTCATTCAGCGATCATTTGCAGGTCATCTCCTGAAAAAAATTCTTTGCTGTCTGCAGCTGCTAATGAACATAACCAAATCTAATTTCACTCAGTAAGAGACATTCGTCAACCAGGAAAAAAAGCAGCAGCCCCCAGGCCCTGAATCAGCTGTTAAAACTGACATCTGGGATTAACATCAGCAAATACACAGGATGAAAAGAACCCAGAAGTTCAAGGTCGATCTACCATGAAATGTTATGTATCTGTTCCAGAAATCAACCAATGACTGTAATCATTATCATTCAATAAGACTCAATAAGATCGATGCACATTCAGTAAAATCAGAAGAAAATGTCTCATGTGTGGGATTCTTGATGCAACGGATTTTATACTTTATTTAAACATTAGTCAAGCTTAACTCAGAGGGGACAATAACAAATTACTCCTGCTTGCTGAAGTACTGCCAACGAGCCCAAGACAGAGGCACGGGCAGAGCTTACCTGGGTAGTGTCTGTTGGCTGCCTCGGCAGGAAGTGAGCTGCCCTGGAACCTCTGAGCCCCAGCTTGGCAACCAGTCTCAGCAGGGTAGTGACAGATGACAGAGGCCGAACACAGCCCCTCAGGGTCAGCTGGTCGTTAAAATGAAAGTACAATGAGCAAAATTACGGCCCATCCTCATCCCAGACTGCAGTGACTAAGAATGATTTGGACAGTCTGATTACGTGGAAATGCCAATTTTTCCCCCAAAGGTCAAACCCACAGATCTCTAGTTTTGTTACAAATAGGAACATGCCACCTTTTCTGCTCTGCACGCCCGTGTCAAGGCTGGCAACACGGAAGAATCTCACGGTGCTCAAGGTTCCACTGAGGGACTGAGCCCACACGTGAAACAGGCCATCCAGTCCTTCTTTTAACCAAGAATCTAATGTGCGCTCTGTGGCAGGCTCTGGGCCAGATGCTGGCACTGCAGAGAGATGGATTGAGCAGGAAGGACCCCGAAATGAAAGTGTTTTAAATTAATACCACCTGAAGCAGGACCAGAATACCTTTCCACCTCCTTCACCCTACATTCATCTGGCCCACCTGGAATAAATATCTAACTGGCCTGCCTCCTTCTCAAAGGCGGCCACAGTTAGTAGCTACAACCTTTTGCTCTCCTCTCACTGGCAGTTCCACCCTGAGAACCTTACGCAGCCTCACGCCTGACAACCTGGGCTACAGTCTTCATCTGTATTCTTTAGCTCTGCGGGCCTCCAACTTTTTGGTCTTAGATCTCCCTGACACTCTGAAAAATCACTGAGGATCTCAAAGAGTGCTTTCGTGTGTGTGTGTGCAGGTTATACCTACAGATACTTACCATATTCAAGAGTAAAACCAGGGGAGAGGGATATGGCTCAGGGATAGAGCACAGGCTTAGCATGCAAGACGTCCTGGGTTCAATCCCCAGTACCTCCATTAAAAAAATGAAGAAAAATAGAGAAGGATTTAAAACTTCATGTATTCATTCCTATTAAAATAATAAGCCCATTAAATGTTAAGTTTTTATGAAGAATAACTATTTTCCAAAACAAAACACCAGAAGAGTGGCATCGTTTTACAGTTCTACAAATTTCCTTACCGTCTGGCTCAACACAAGTGAGCCGGGTCCCCACAAGCACTTCTGCCCTCCGTCTGCAGTGGTGTCGCACGTCGTGTAGCCCCCGGGAAGCTCCACTGTACCTTTCCAATGGACTGAAGGTGAGAGGCCAAGAACGCAGGACACCGTTCTCTGCAGGAAGCTGACAGCCCATCACCACCATGTGGGTCAGGGTCCCGGGTGGGTTCTCATCCTGGAGAAGTGCCCAATCTCACAGCTACCCTCCAGCCATCAGTCACGTGGATTTACAGACTTCTCTTTCAATACAACGTACTCAAGCTGCCATCATTTCCTTTTCTCATTCAGCTTAATAATTTTTATATGTTTTCTCTTTTCTTTTGCATTGATTTCTTCTCTTTCCCACTTTTATTTCTCTCTACTCCTTACGAAGCCAAATTAGGAAATGTAAGTCCATTCAAGAATCTCTTCTACATAGTGTGTACTATAGCTCGTCGTTAAACTTCTATCAGAGAATTTTGTTACTTCACTCTGACCCGTATTTATCCTAAGTAGCTGGCAGGCCCTCTGAGCTGACAGCTTCTTCCAGGAAAGAGCCCCATTTTAGTCCTTACTCTCAGAGCATTTATTAACAAGCATTTACGGAACATCTACAACATGCTAGATGATGGAGACACATGGACCGTGCCTCCCGCTCCCACCCCCAGGAGACAATCCCTGCAGGAGAAAAGCATGTCACAAGCATCTCAATCACAGAGGAAGACTGACAGACCCCACTGCGGGGCAGGCCCAGGAGAGGTTGTCCTTTGACTGAGTTTTTTTTTGTTTCCAGTGTTTTATAATTGAGATATAATTCACATATAATAAAACTCACCCACTTAAAGGGGTACAATTCAGCATCTTTCTGTATATTCACGGTTGTGAAGCCCTTACCAGAACACCCGATCACCCCAAAAGAAATCCCCTGTCCATTAGCAGTCACTCCCCATCCCCCTGTCCAGCCAGCCCCTCGCAAGCATCATCTGCCCTCTGCCTCTGCATGTGCCTATTCTGGACATTTCAGATCACTGAAATCAACAATATGTGGCCTTTTTTTTCTGGCTCCTTTTACTTATGCTGTTATTAATGGTCGTCCATTTCAAAGTGGTATTAGCATCTTATTTTTTTTAAAGGTTATAGTTTATTAGAAGGTGGCAAGTACTATCAAATAGAGAGGAGTATAAGGGGTGGGGTTTCAAAGGGAAAAGGGTGGGTTGAGCCGTCAGGGTGGACTTCCCAGAACAGGTGGCCTTTTTCATCTCCCCCTTCTTTTTTCTTTTTTATTCATTTTTATGTCTGAATAATATTCCACTACATGGAGATATTGTATTCTGTTCATCCACTCAGCAGCTACCTATGGACAAGGTCTGGAAGAATGAGTGTAAGAGGTTCCTAACGAGAATTTCATTCGAAGCAAAGGGCAAGATGTGCTTTAAAAGAGCCAACACACAGAGACACAAGGAAATCAGGGGCGTTTCTGAGCAAAGGGCATGCTTGCTTCGGCAGGACTACCGTGCAGGGCTGGGGCAGATATTGGCAGGAATCACGGTGAGGGAGTCACCTGAGAAGACTCCCCACTGCAAGCAGCTCAGCCAACTCTCCTCCCTCATCCTGTATTTTTAGAGCTGTGTTTCAAAGTTTTCTCTTATTTCAAGTAACAGCACTTTAACTACACATCTGATCATCTGCATCAGACCACCTTACCTCCAAGCCACAGAAAGTCATTCACTGACCGGAGCAGCTCCAGAACAAATGGTGATGGACCAGGGAGTCCTGAAGCATCCCGGCCTGCAGGCACAAACCGCCTCGTATTTCCGCATGTGCCCTGGTGATGTCCAGCAAGTAAAATACACAGAAATATCTCACTGCTGGTGCACAAGGTCTGCCCCAAAATTGCCCCAAAAGCATGCTGGCAAAGCACTACTCAAACCTCTCACTACAAAAAAAAAAAAAAAAAAACAACAACAAAAATAAAAAAAAAACAAAGCAAAGAAGGCAAATTTAGACTCTATAATTGAAAACCAGCAAACATCACTGCCAGTATCTGAGCTGGAATGGTCCTGACTTCGAAAAACACTGAGTAGTTATTTTTCAAAAGTGATAGACATAGAAGTATTTCATGTAGATGATATTACAGAAGGATTTTTCTTTTCAAAATTTCCAGTCGCAACATTAGCACAAGAATGTTTGTTTCAGCTTTAATATCTATCCTCTACTTTCTTAACTTTTAACCTATTATTTTATAAAAAGAGCTATGCTGCATATTATAAACCATCTGTTTGGATTCTGCAAGCAAGATCTTTACAAATTCACAATTTCAGAGCAACCTTTAATGATGCTTTGAGAGCTAGGGCCTGGGGCGCTCACTAACAGCTCTTTAAATACTGACAAGGATGTGCTATTAAGTAATGCAAAGGCTCAAATTCCGTGTCAACTCTGAAACCAAAGAAACTAAACCGAAGCCTTACTTTATCATTTCAGAATATTCCTATTCTTTTGAATATTAAATTTCTTTAAAGATAAGATATTTTTGAGAAAAACAGCAGCTATATTCAATTTCCTTTCACCAAGAAAGCAATCTTTATCAAGAAAAAAAACCCCTATGGAAATGCAAAAGACGGTGAATTTCTAGCTAAGTGAACATGCAGATCTCAACACACACATAAATCCTATCAGATCTCACTTGAAAGAGGTCAACAAAGTCCTGGGTTACCCTGGAATTTAGCTCTTCTGTTCCAAATATTGGCTGAGCTAAGACCATCACACAAGGCAGGGAAGGAGAGAAGCGGAAAGTCAGCCTGGCTACCGCCATCTGCTTTCTTCCAGCCACAAGGCCCTGCGAGGGCGGCCCCGCTAACAAGTGCTCCCCATAAGGAAATAATACAACCACACTGTCCCTGTTGTCCCCACGCAGCCCAGACGCCCCTCTCCCACTGGTCGCCTCCCAGCCTGTGAGTGGTCTTCTAATGACCCTCCCACTCTGTGGCACCCACCCCCTCCTCCGCTACACATACACACACACACACACACACACACACACACACTCTCTCTCTCTCTCTCTCTCTCTCTCTCTCTCTCTCTCTCTCTCTCTCTCTCTCTCGAAAGAGAGCGAGAGCGTGAGAGCGAGAGAGCGAGAGAGCAGGGACAGCTTTCTCAAAGCACAAATTTGATTACATGACTCCTCCACCGAAACACTTCGGAGGTTCGCTGGTACAGTTTTAACACCACCCCCGCCCCTTCCTCTCATTGCCCAGCCTCACCGCAGTACCCAGGTCCCCAGTGACCTCAGGGGCCCCCTGACCTGATGCCTAGCTACTTCCCACCTGCATCCAGGCTCATTTTGATTCTGTTTCTCAAGGAAACCTTCCCTGCCTCCAATCCCCGCACTTTGGTTTAGGTTTCCCTGCTGTGTTCCTAGAACATTCCAAGCTAAATCAACTTCTGACACTGCTAAGCTCGCAAGAAGCAAGTACATTTTGCTTACTACTGTCACTTCACCCCTCTCCCCTAGACACAGAGAAGTGCGTGTGTTATGAATAAATGAATGAAGGGGTGGGTCTCAAAGGGACAGACAGACTTGCTCTCACCGGTCCCGACCCCTTCTTTCTGTAGACCATCAGAAGCAAAACCAGGAGTACCTCTCCTGAGGGTCACTTCCTGCTGACAACTTTCACTGCCTCCTCTGTCAGTTGTAGTAAAAAACAAGCTCCTCCAAAGCCCTCCAACCCAGGCCCTCTCCAGTGTCCTCCCCAGCAGGGGCACCCTCCACCCTGGACTGCACAGGGCACTCTCCCCTAATCCCCACCCACAAGCCTCCAGGCCTCTGCCTGGCTGCTCCTGCCACCTGAGCCACCCTCTTGACCCATTCTCCTGGCTGATTCTGACTCTGTCCTCACAACTGAATGTAGAGTCCATTTCCTCTAGGATGTCCTCTCTGATAATGTCCTTTAGCTCTTGGCTGGGCTCCCTCTACAGCAGCACTGCATAATGACCAACTGGGTGTTTGTCCACCTGCTCCTTTGAGAACACAAACTCTTGAAGTCCACGTGGGAGTAAGGAGTGAGAGATAAGACGGGTGGGAGAAGCAAAAAGCAAAAATCACAGCCCAAGTCCCAAATTCAAGGATTCTTTCTCAGAAAAAAGAATAAAATATTTCATACGTGTGCAATTTGGCTACTATTTTTGTGGCTCGTGGAAAGCCAGAGCTTGGTGTTCTAGTCCAAAAACCAAGTTACATGCAAAGAAATGTATGTACTCATATCCAAAGGAAACCAAAGCTGCTCAACAACAGTTTGCAGTTAGAATCCAAAGGATCTTTGATAAAGGTAATTTCTCTCTGTCTCCTTTTTTTTTTGGCATCATATAGTTTTAGAAGTATTTGCATGACTAAGAGATGACTACAGCCCTTGATTCTGCACTGGAGCGTTTGGGACCAAGGAAGCCCAGATTACATTCACTGTGTAAATGCAATCACACCAACACACTGACAGGTGCCCTGGTGGTGGAGCTGAAGTTCCAAAGCAGACAACCTTAAATTCCAAGACAGCTCTAAGTAGAAAGTAAGACATGCAAAGTTCTGTACTCAATTTCATATGCTCTTTGGGCCATTAACTGATAGTGCATCTTGTCTAATGAAACCCAAAAATAAACTGTCAACGTCGATTTTCTCCATTTGATCATTTTATGCTAACATTGGATACCAAACCCTCACTCCATACGGAAATCTCAGGCCTAAGTTGCAGCAGTTACATCCCGCGGAAGAAAGCCGATCAAGGGAGAACTGGAGAGTTTCCCTTCAGAAGCTGCTAAGTCTGGTTTGCACCTGTACGTCATTTGCAACCACGTCATCGTCAAAGGAGTAAGACCTTACATCTGTGGGGCGAAAAGCACTGCGGTGCTTCCGAACCATCAAACAACACTGAGCTTTGTGAAACAGTTCTGAGGCAGTTAAATCACTTTTTCTGAAAGGATCCAAAACTGACCCACTTCACCATTCCAGGTACAACAGGGAGGTACCAGAATTAGTAGAGAAAACACGCCCTTGAAGTCTGACAAGGCCCTGCTTGAATCGTGCTACAGCATTTACTAGCCGCTAAATGGACCAATACTTAACCCCTCTGAGAAGGCTTGCCAATCTGCAAAAGGGGGCTGCCACCGCCCACCTGGGAGGCATGGCTGTGAATGCAACACCCAAGTAGGTTGGCCGACTGGTACCTGACACGGGGCCTGGCTAGTTTCCCTCCGCTGCCCTTCTCCCCATTTAAACTTGCACTGTTCCCCCGGTAAGGATCAAGTCCCCGGGACAGACTGCCCGATACTTCTGTGTATCCCTGGATACATGCCTTACACTTAGGAGGCCAGAAAAAGTACTGCCTCCTCCCTAGTCACTATCCGTGTTCTTAAGAGTTTCGTTTTTGTTTTTAAGACTACTAGGCAGGGAGAATATTCCAGAACTGTCCAACCACCATTCTCCAGGTTGGCTCCCCTCCCAACCCCCATCCCCTCTCACCTCAGATCCTCTGTCTGATCGCCTTTTCTACGTGGAAAGCGGAAAGTGAGTCCGCTGGGGTGGGGGCTCCCCAGGCCTCCCTCCCTCCCTCACAGGTGAGTGTGACTACCTTCTCCCCACTCCCAACTGCATTTCCAGCTTCTGAGGAGGTGTCCCGCCCAGATCTTGCAGCTTCTGCATCTTCCTGAGATGCACATGTGGCCACGACCCTCCCTTCTGATTTCTTCCTGGGCGGCAACGCCCCCCTCCCCGGAACCTTGAGGATAAATCGCATTGCTCTGAAAATCCCAAACGCCGCTGACTGACACACCAAAGCTGCATTGCCTGGGCTATCCTCCAGCCCAGACACAGCCCTGCCCTCCCTCAGCCTCAGTCTGTACATCTCGAGGTGAGCTCATCCACATGCAAGGCTGTGAACACCAGCTAAGAATGACGACTCCCAACGTGTAACTCTACTTGGCTCCTTCACCTGAGCCCCAGGCTCATAGAGCGGAGTGCCTCTTTGAATTCATAACTCGGATGACAAATGGCATCTTAAAATGCCTCATGTCCACCGTTTACTATGGAATTCAATCCCTTGCAGGTAACTCCCGGGTTCCCATTTTAGTAACAGCCCCAGCGCCCATATAGGTGTTTGAGGTCACATTCAATTTCCCCTGTTGGCTCACCCCAGCCCTGCCCTGAAATCGGTCCTGTCATTTCCGTCGCTAAGCCCATCTCAAGTCTGGTTCTGCAGAGACCGCGGCCGGAACTCTGCAAGCTCACAGCATGGTGCAGTGAGTCACAGTCCTCTGAAGGGTGCTCCCTAGAGGGGGAGGCACCTCCTGACACGGGTCACCTCAGAAGGCACTGGATTCTCACAAAGGAGGCCCAGGAGATGGGACTCAATGTTCTCCCGTGGTCTGAACTTCGAAGGGCCTGAGGTTTGGGAGCTCATCGTTAGCAGACACACATGCCAGTGAGCAGGTGAAGATGGAGGAACCCAGGCAAGGCTGTTCTCACTCCGACCCCTGGGCTCTCAGGAGCCACGGGAAAGGACTGTGTCCAGGGCACAGCCCAGCCATCACAGATCCCAGCCTGCATTTACCAACTCGGACAGCCTAGACTCCTTCTACTTGTGACACTTAACTTCTGTTCTGTTCCCTCCCAGACTGTGATGGACTCTTTCAGAAGTCTGGCCTGTCTCAAGCGAGACCAAGTCAGTGAAGGATGAAGTGTCCACATTTGGACCAGAGCATGAAAGGAGAAACAAGGCCTCATGGTCAGCATGATGGTGATGGCCAAACCCTACCCCCGGGTGAGATGAACCAGGGTGGGGGTGAGAATCCAAGATCTTAGGTCGGCCAAAGGATCTTCCTTCACGGCTGACTGGGGTGTTGGAGTCTCACTACCGCAAACTAACAACACGGCCGTCAGTGGTGGACGTCAGCTGCAACAGACACAGAGTCAGCTATTTACTGCCAACATGGGTTATTAGTAAAGGCTGGTGCAGGAAGGCCTGCACGGCTGCTGAGGCAAACCACAGACCCGGCTCTGAATGCCCACTGGCTGAAGTAGAGAGGAAGCTACGGTCCCCTTTAGTGGTCCCTGTGTCCACCAGATCCAGGTGAGCCAGCTAGTTAGGAGAAGGCCATGTTGTCCTGATACTCAGAAAAACCAGCCTCGTAAAGGGAGTAAAAGGGTGACATGGATTTTAGACGCGCTTTTGCCCCTTTACGAGGACAAAGTAAAGTAAATGGCATGGGGAAGGCAAAAGCAAATGAAAACCCGGTGACTGCTTCCTCCAACAGCTTCCCCTGCAGCTGCTCACCCCCGAGCCGGCCACTTCCTCACCAGTGACCGCCGGCCTGGAAATGCCATCACGCACGTCACACAGCGACATCCAGGAGCCGCATGCCGAACACATTTGTGTAAAAGCCAGAATCAAGCAAGGTGCTGCAGACTTTGAATTTCCAAGTGAAAATACCCATGAAAAACATCCCTCAGAAGCCGCATAAATCAATTCGCATCTCACCTCCTCAAAACAAACAAAATTAATAAGGGCTCATTTGTCACCAAATGTAAGGAGGACCAAACATGTTTCTCAAAGCAAGGATTCTACCAGGTATCAAACACCAGCAGGTGACATGATAACAAAGCAAAAATTCCAAAAAAAATTAGAAAATAAAAACATGACTGAGATAATACATGAATCAAAGCAACCATTAAGATTTTGCTTTTCAAAGCAATGGAGGCAGCACGGAGGGCAATCTCGCTATTTCCAGTGCTGGGTGTGCACAGACCACATTTTCAGACCCAAGAACATGCGCACAGGGAGGTCCAAGAGAAAACGGAAAAAAGAGAAAGAAAAAGAAGAACAAGCAAAAATTAGAAACCCACAGTGCTCCTAGCATCAGTGGCTGTCGCTACTCTATTGGACAGCAACTCCAGGGGTCCCACCAGGGGTCCTGGCTGAAAAAAGAGAGTAACTGTCCACACTAACCCTAAAAGGATCTCTCTGAAACAAAGGCGGATTCACTTTTAAACGTCTGAAAACTGGCGGGCTGCACCTACCTCCCCCCTTGGCTACAAGACAGCCCTCCTCCTTGCCAATTCCTTTCTGGATGTAGGGAAGCAGCCCGGCACACAGCCAGGGCAGCCGGCCTCCAGGTAGGCTTATCTGCTGTCTGTGTCCAGTCCCACCAAGTCCTCCTTCTCAAACGGGATGCAGGGGAGGGGGATCTTGTCCCTAGAATTGTTGGGGGCCCCGTCCAGTCTCTTGGACACCAGCAAGATGAAGAGTGACTTGATGATGTCCTCGACCCTCTTCTCCACCACTCTGCAGTCCATGTAGGTTGAAGGCCACATCAGTGGGCGGCTGCTTGACCGCCTCCCCATGCAACCCAAAGGCAAAGAGCTGAGGGTCGTAGAGCGTGGTGCCATACAGCTCCTCTGCACGTGGAGCTTCTAGAAGGTCTTGTCCAAGAGTCAGTCGGTGATGGTGACAAGGCCCACGACCTTGCGGTGGGTCTGGAAGTCGCTCCACCCATTCTTGGGCCAGTAGTGGTGCCTGTAGTGGATACAGAGTGCCCACTGGGAGCCGCACGGGCTGATCTGGCTCACCGAGGAGATTCACTTATAGATGCAAAAGAAATTCTCCTCTGAGATGATCCCCAACAGGTTGGACCACCACGGGGAGATTCTGGTAGTCTTCAGCACACTGCACATAGTAGGGATGCTCATGTTGCAGGCCCTGCTGAGAGGGGAGAGGAGACTGAGGTACACACTCTGCTGTGGGCTGCAGGCCCATCTGGGATGCGGTGACCTGGTGTATAGCAGCCATAAGGCAGGGAAGCCCAAGCAAAGCCAGGGGTAAAGTTTGTCCTCAGCGTCTGCACATGGTTACCATAGCTCGGGTCACATTACCCAGCTTTTGGTCTAGGCTTCCAGACCCTGCAGAAAAGGGTCATTTCTTGTTTTCAGTTTCCAACACCTAGCCAGGCCCTGATGCAAAGTCAGTGCTCAAAACTGCTGAATAAAGGAATGAACAAAGGAACTGCTTTCCCCACCCCCCCTTCAGCAGAATATAAAGAAAAGAACCACAGTGGGATCAAAAGATCTGGATTTCAACTCCAATTTACTTGAACTCCTAAGCTGCAGGATAATGGATAAGAAAACTTTCCTTGGGGAGGAGGGTACAGTTCTGTGGCAGAGCCCATGCTTAGCATGTATGAGGCCCTGGGTTCAATCTCCAGTACCTCTATTAAAAAAAAATGAAACAAATAAATAAACCTAATTACCCCACATCAAATATTAATTTTTAATTCAAAATTTCAAAAAAGCCCTTGCAATTGACACAACATTGGAAACTTGACTATACTTATATTAAAAAAAAATTCCTTGCCTTACAAGAATATATCTGAATTATGGAAGTTTGCAAATGTAAAATGCCTAGGGTACAATCTGCATAAAAAGTGGGGGACTGTACACATTTACTATCCCTCCTTTATGAGCTATATTTCCTTTGGGGGGGTTATAACCTCTCAGAGCTAAATTTCTCAGATTAAAAAAAGAAAACATTACCTGATTCTCAGTACTGCTGAAGAATCAGATAACCCTGTGAAAGCATCTAACCCACAGAGTTTACTCAATAAATGTTTGTTGAATGAATGAATAAACATGCAAGTGAATGCTGCCCCTGCCACAGACCATCACAATGGTACTGCCTGGAAACCCTTAGCCCACGTTCCACCTGACTCTACATTAACCATGTGGTTGACCTGGGCAGGCCTGTGTGCTTCTCTAAACCCCAATTTATTCACGAATAGAAATGGGAGTAATAACACAAACCTCAAAGGGTTAGTGAGTCAATAACAAATTGTACAACAATTTTGCAAGATGGAATCATGAAAGAAAATTGGGCAAAGAGTCCATAGGCTCTCTCCATATTATCTCTTACAACTGCATGGGAATCTACTTTACATCTCAAAATACAAAGTCCAATTTTGTTAAAGAGGTTATTGAGATTAAATGAGCTCACTGTCTTAAATAAGGAACACACAGTACAAAGAGGACAATGCACAGCAAATGAGATACACTTAGTAAACGGTCCCACCGAGCCCACTGGTCGCTCCAACTCCAGAGCACAAGGATGGGTCATCATGGCCAGAGGCCACTGCACCTGAAGCTAACAAAGCTAATGGTCACCACTTCCAAGAGCCCCTGCCTCCAACCTAGGTCTAATTTTGTATTTGTAACTTTCTTTTCTTATACTTAAATAGGAATACCCAATTGCATAGCCTTCAGGTCACCAAAACCTGACCACGGAAATCATGACAGCAGCCATCCCCAGTGAAACAATAAAATTAAAAGCCATATCCACAAGAAGTCTATGTAATTCTAATGGCAGTAACTTCATCCTGGACTGAGAGGAAGAGGACTGGGGAGGAGGAGGAAACTGGGGCCCCCAGACCCAGGGGCCACCTGTCCCATGATGTAATTTTGTCTCAACCCACACACTCCATGAAATTCAAATTACACATAGACAGAGTGCTATGAACAAGATTTTTTTTTTTTTAAAGAAACCCCTGATTCTCTAACAGGTCAGGTTTCTACTGAGGCACAAATGGCTTATGTGTGTATTGTTTCACGAAAACCTAAAATAATATCACTCCAACTTGACACATGAAGAAATGGAGGAAAAGAGAGGTTTATCACATTGTGCAAGATTAGAGAGAGGCCACGTCAGAGGCTGTATTTAAATCCAAGCCCCTGCTCCAGTTCTCACACTAGAAAGTGTGACATACTGCCCCCATCCTGCCCCCTCCCTGCAATAAATCTCTTAAGTCTTTTCTGTGTTACCTGGAAAGAACCAAAGTCACATTAACTTTCCAGAAAGAGCTGTGTCACCCTTGGAGGACGTATCAAAATCTGAAGAATTAGGGTTGGAGCAGAGATTTGAGTTCTCTGTTTCTCAAAAGGAGACATGGGTTTAAAAGAAACCAAAAAGCACTTCTCTTGTCTAAGCCCTCATTGTGCAGAGAAGGAAACGGAGGCTCAGAAGAGATGAGGAAAGGGCCTAATTTACAAAGCTTGCCTCAGCGCAGCACCAAGCCAGCCCTGGGCACTGCTGGGGAAGGACGTGGGAGGCCCTGGAGAATGAGTGTTAGAAAAAGGAAAGAGAAGAAGCATACAAGCCCTCTACACCGTCGTACCATGCAGTTCCACCAAATTATCCAGTATGGGAGCCGCCAACATTAAGGTGGGCTAAACAACTTATAGAAACCTGGAAGTCTCAACTACAGTGGAAATTCCAACTTTTATATGTTTTTTTCCCAGTTCAGGCATGAGCACAGCGGGAGCTCTGTGCCAGGCACTACACAAGTCCTGGAGTTCTCCCAAATACAGATCTCTATGAACACGTGTGCAAACCACATGAAGGACCACCAGAAGAAAAACGCCCACAGATAAGTTAGAATTACTGAAAATGAAGGCAGCTAACCAGCATATATTACTAGCAAAAAGGATGTTGCTAGAAATACTCATGGACATAGCAAACTGTGATTAGCAAGTGGGAAAGGGGGAGGGACAGTTTAGGAGTTTAATATGTTCAGATACACATCACTATATATAAAATAAATAAATGACAAGGACCTACTGTATAGCACAGGGAACTATGTTCAATTTCTTGAAATGAGCTTTACTGAAAACAATCTGAAAAATGTACACGTACATATGCATATATATAACTGAATCTCTACTGTACACCTGAAACTAACATTGTAAACTGATTACACTTTAATAAAAAATAAGAATTTTAAAAATAAATAAATAAATAAAAGAACACTGTAATCCCCTTAGCTGTAGGTGGTGGAGAACACTGGTTGCAAGTACCAAGTCCACTCGATCACTCCAGCAATGGCTGTCACTCTTTCTGACCATCATGGAGTCAATTGGCTTCACTGAGCTTACTTTTCTCTTTCGTGAAAAGCTACAGTGGCAACCAACGATATATATAATCTCATTATTTACAGACCCAACAAATTAGTGCAGACTTTCCATAGGCCAGGCTCTGGACAGATGAAAGATAGGGTCCCAGATACATTTATGGGTAGAAATAGTTTACGCCATAAAGACATTAATTCTTCCTGTTCTGATATAAAGATTCAATGCAATTATGATTAGAATTCCTACCAGAAATTTATGGAATGTAGCAAGTTAATTTAGGGTCAGAAACAGCCAGGAAACTTCTTTAGAACCACCACTGGGGAGGGGTGGATAGATCATTCATTTCCACTGTTCTTTCTGAAGTGTTGAAAACGTTCTGGAATAATAATGGTTGCACCACTGTGAATATACCAAAAGCCGCTGAATTGTACCATTTAAATGGGTGGACCTCACAGTGTGTGAACAATATCGCAATAAAGCTGTTCTACGAAAAAATATTTCTGGACCACTATTTTTCCCTCTATATTACTAGTCTGCCCCACAATTTTAGAAAAACTAAAAAACAAAACCAAACAAAAATTTGCCAGGAGATCTTTAGGACTGCAATATTCCTGGGTCTCCAAAATGCCTCTGATGGTGATGCCCCTGTTAACACACACTAGTTGGGCTGGACTAGTTAAGGACTATATCTTTTTAAAATCGACGGTCACATGTTTCACCCTGGGAGACCGGAGGATGGAGAATGTCACAGCCTCATGTCCTCATCTCTTTATTTTGTTTTTGTTTTTGTTTTTGTTTTTGTTTTTGTTTTTGTTTTTGTTTTTGGAGTAGAGAAAGATTTTACTGCAGGGCCAAACAAGGAAAACAGTGGCTCGTGCTCAAAAACCCTGAACTCTCTGATGGTTTTTGAGGTGAATTTTTTTTCTTTTTTTTTAATAGGGTAAAGTTTTTAACAGGCAAAATGAGGCTTGAGGGCTTCCAGGTGTGTGACTTTCTTCTGACTACTTGGTGGTAGGTAATAGGGCCGTGTTCCAGGAATCTCGTGCTCAGCCTGAAGTTACCATCCTCCACCTGGGTGGGGGCCTTAGCTCCTGCAGAACAACTCAAACATATTAAGTATATCCCTTCCCCTACTCCTCAGCTCATTTTTAAGTGAACCAAGCCCTGCTTTCAACACTGTGATCACGCTCACTACAAAAACACGTGACATCAACAAACACCACCATCCTAACACCAGAAAAAGTATTAAGGGTATTTACCTGGGGCAGAAACACTGAGGGAGGAGAAAGAAGCATGCTCAGCGTTGGCGCTCTCTTTTCCCAAGTCTCTGCCAGGAAAAGCTGGGCTTTACAGCCAGAGGATCTCAGCCCCAGGGAACAGCGTCCACGCCACTGAGCTGGACCTCGGGGACAGGGAAAGGGAGAGGAGTGCAGTCTAGGGGTGGCGGGGCAGGGAAAGTGGCGGGGGGCGCATGCTGCAGCCCCGCTCGGAGGCCAGTCGCAGCCACTGTCCCCGCCCCCGCCCGGCTCCGCAGATCCCGCCGGCCCGGGACGCAGGCCGCCCAGGGGCGGGGCGGGGTCTGTGGCCGAGGAGAGGAAGCCCGGGAGGAGGGGACTCGCGGCGGGAGAGCGGAAGGGGGCGCCGGCCGCAGACTGAGGGGAGCCCGGCTGGGGCGAGAGGTGGCAGGTGCGGGCCGCGGTATGGACGGGGGTGGCCATGTCCCCGGCAGGTGCGTGCCCGGCCCTGGACAGGTGTGGCCTGGGCGCCGGTGCAGGTGGCGCAGGCAGAGGGGGCTGGCGCGAGCCCCTCAGCTGGACACTCGCTGACTCGAGCCCTCGCAGGCTGTGACACGCGGACCCCCTTCCCCAGAGCCCCCAACCTTCCACTTACACAGCCGGAGGCCCCGACCCGGGGCAGGAGCCAAAGGCCTACCGGGCGACAGAGCCGAGCAGCCACTGGGACTGATCCCTGGCTCGGAGCTGGAGTTTCGGGCCCGCGGTCCAGCTGGCATCCAAACGTGGGCATGCGCGGGAGGGCCAGCAATCCGCTCTGGGCTCTGGGTTCTGTGAGATACACTGGGGAATCGAGGGAGGGAGAAGATGGGAGGGGGAGAAGATGGGAGGAGTAGGAGCAGAAGCGAAAAGTGGAGGGAGAGAGATGGATGGAGGAGGAGCAAGGAGAAGTGAGAGCTCTAGAGGGAGAAGGGGGAGGGTAGTAGCAGAGATGAAGAGTAAAAGCTTTACCTTCAAGGGCACCCCGAAGGAGGCACCAGTCCTGCCTCCATGCCCTTCTCTAGCCCCTCAAGGCCAGAAGCTCAAATTTCACCTCCCTGGTCAAGCCCTCCAGCCAAGGCCCTGCAGAACCCCAACAGGGATCACACCTGTTGCCCCCAAGAGGAGCTGGGCTTCCTGTTGCTCCCGGAACCAAACACCCACAGGCGTTGTCGCTTAGAACTACCTTCAGAAGAGTATAAATTCCCCTTTTACAGGCTGGGAAACTGAGGCAGGCATGATCTTTGCCTTAGCTGCACTGTCCCAGGTGTTGGGCTGGCCGGGAGCGGGAGGTACAAGTTCAGAGACCCAGACAGAGCAGACAGCCCGAGTGTCCGTGCATAGTCCCCATCTCTCCTGGGTAAGCCACTTTCCACCCTAGTGGAACAATGAAGGGCTCACAGTAGGTCCCTGGGTGTGGGAGAGCTGTCCTCAGTTCCAGTGCCCAGCTTGCTATGTAGATAGGAGTGTTCTCGAGTCCAAACTCATTCTCCTCAATGCAGGACAGGCCAATAAATCAGGAGACCAGCTGTTGGGGCATGGAATAGCTAGTTTCTGTAGACCTAGATGGCAAACTAATGTCCTGGAAAACCATCTCCCCAAGTCAGAATTCAGGCTCCTTTCCTACTTGCTTGGTTGTTGCAAACTTCTTGGTATAGGAATTTTTTTGTTTTTAGAATTCTTTGTTGTTGCAGCTGTCCACCTGGGTCAGATGCCTGTAAACCTCCAACAAAACAAATGTTATTTTCTATTCTGCAACTTGTTATCTTTATATGAATGGAAAAATGTTAATATCCTTAAAGGTCAGAGCCTTCAGAATAGGCTCTCCTATCTATTTCAGGCTCTAGGCAACATTGTTTTACAGAAGGTGCAGAATCAGCAAGACTAAGCCTCGGAAACAGAGCACAGGGTTAAAGTCAAAGGAACAGATCTAAAACAGAGTCTGATTTGTTCTTTGCTATTATCGAGGCAGAAGCCACTTGAGGATTTAAATCATTTTAGGTTAAAAATAAGTAAAACTTTAAAGGAATTTACATACATAGGTTGAAATGTGCATAAAATATTTGGAAAAGCTCACAAAATATTGTAAACAGTGACATCTCCAGGGAGGGCTGAGAGAACAAAGGATGAGGGAAACCTTCCCCTTGTGTATTTTTGTGCTGTTTGAATTTTTTTTTTACCATATGCATGGGTTTCTTTTTCAGTTAAAAAAAAGTGTAATGGAGGGAAGGAGTAACTAGCTCAGCAAGTACAGCAGCCATGGAAAACTGAGCCGTCACTTTTGCTTTAAGCCAGGAAGCATTTATTAACTCTCTCCTATGTGCCCAGTGTTGTTTTATGACTTCATTTATTATGTATAGTTTTTATAAAATAATATCATGCTATCCCTGACCCCTGCCCAGGGGAGCTGGTGGAAAACCAATTGAGTTTTTATTGAGTTGTTTTGCAAGGAGTATAAATGAGTTATAAACAGAACACATCTTCAGGGCAAACCAGGTGGAATGGGTTTCCAGCAGGCCAGACAGCTAGGAAGGGTTTTCAACAGAGATGCCTAGAGGCTGAGAGAGAAAGCCTCCAGGGCCCCACAAAAAGCTGCCCAAAGTGGTTTCTCCATGGCACTATTGTAATAGGAAAGAACAAATCTGACTCCATATTACATCTTTTTCTTTGACTTTAACCCTGTGCTCTGTTTCCGAGGCTTAGTCTTGTTGGTTCTGCACCTTTTATAAAACAATGTTGCCTAGAGCCTGAAATATACGGGAGAACCTATTCTCAAGGCTTTGACCTTTAAGGATATTAACACTTTTCCATTCTTATAAAGATAACATGTTGCAGAACAGAAAATAACTTTTGTTTTGTTGGAGGTTTACAGGGATCTGACCCAGGTGGACAGCTGCAACAACAAAGGATTCTAACAACAAAGGATTCCTACACCAAGATGTTTGCAACAACCAAGCACACCCCCTTCTCCTTTTTAATATAAAAGGAGCCTGAATTGTGACTAGGGGAAGATGCTTCTCCAGGACAATTTCTCTGCCATCTCCTCAGTCAGCTGGCTCTCCAATTAAAGACGCTCTTTCTTGCCACAAAACGTGGTCTTCCAATTTATTGGCCTGTCCTGCAGTGAGCAGAATGAGTTTGGACTCAGTAACACAACCAAACATTGAAAGTATTCATTTGGTATATTAAATGACTTGCTGCTGCTGGTCTTTCTTCCTGACTTTTTCTTTTCTTGACCACTCCTGCTATGTTTATGAAAAATCTGTCAGTCTGCTCTTGTGGACACATTTACATCTCTAGCCACTACCCTTCCAGATAAGAACTGATGTCACCAAAATTGCTAAGAGATATTACATGTTAAGAAAAGACCAGAAGTGTGTACTGGCTGATGTTCAGGAGCAGACTGGGACACCTGACAAAATGTCAGAAGCATGGATAGACAGCTGGGCACCAAAGGAGAAGCTTCTAAGCCTCCATGAAGGACTTGCTGGATAAGAAGGAAAAGTCCCAGATTGTAGATCTGATTCCACCATGAGCTTCCTGGGTGAGGCTCGGCAAGTGATTTAAGTTCTCTAGACCCGTGCTGTGCAACATGTGAGCCACCAGCAACATGAAAAATTATGAAATTATTCTGTAGCCAGGCAGAATTATAAATAAACATTTTACAGCAAAGGCTCCCCACGTATGATGTTTAGAAACATTAGTGGTTTTCTTGCCCTAACAGGTTATTTCTGTATGTCTAGCTTTCTGTGGTTTGTAACGCCCGTGACTAATGTGTCCCTTATAGTGAGGTATTTTGAAGTTATAAGTTACTGGACACAGTACCGTCATATCACAGTTGAAAAAAAAGACCCACATAAGCCAGGCCATTTGATTTAGTAATTATGAGCAGGGTCTCCGGGGCCAGCCTGCCTGAGTATAAATTCTCACTCTGCCTCTGGAGGGTTCTGTGTGAATCTTGGAGAAATTTTTATTATTATTGTTGTTGTTGTTGTTGTTGTTATTTCATTTATTTCTGCCTCTTTTTTCTGACCTTTTAATGGTGAGGAATATGTAGACTCTATCTCCTACTGTGCTGGCAGGATTAAGTGATTTAACGTCTGTGCTGCCCACTTCCCTGGGTTTCAGCATTCTCCAGGCAATCAGTTTCAAACCCGGAGGCATTCTCCACTGTCTTAGTCAGTCTGGGATGCTGTAAAAAATTACCATGGGTCAGGTGGCTTAAACAACCAGCATATTCCTCAAGTTTTGGAGGCTGAGATATTCAAGATCAAGGTATCTGGGAGAGGATTGCCTTCATGGCTTGAAGATGGCTGTCTTCCCACTATCTTCATGGGGTGGAGAGCAGACAGAAGCAAGCACTCTGGGGCCCCTTATAAGTGCCCTAATCCCATTCATGAGGGCTCTACTCTCTTGACCTCATTTTATCCTACTAATCACCTCCCAAAGGCCCCGCCTCCCAATACCATCACCCTGGGAGATGGGGTTTCGACTTATGGATTTTGAGGGGATGCAAACATTCAGTCCACACATCGGCTAACTCTCCCCAACATGCAGTCATCAAACCTGTAGCTAATTTCAAAGTAATGTTTATATCTCTCTGCCCATTTCCATTCCTACATCCACTAACACTGAAGCCCTGTTAGATTTTATTCCTTATTTTTCTGGTAGAGATTTAATTGATTCCTCTACTGCAATGCTCTCCTCACTCCAAACAGTCTGCTTAACAGCCCTGCCAGGTAGGTCTTCCTTAAAACACCTTCCCACATCACCGGGTTGTTTTTTAGGTGTAAATGTCAGAATCCTCTCCACACCCCATCCTAGACCTTTAATCCCTTACACTACCGCCCACTATGTTATTTTTCTATTACCACTGTAACAAATTTCCATAAGCTTAATAGCTTAAACCAGCACAGATTTATCACCTTATGGCTGTGGAGGTCAGAGATCCAACACAGTTCTCATTGGGCTAAATTCAAGGTACCAGCAGGGTGCCTTCCTTCTAGAGGGTCTAGAAGAAAATGTTTCCTTGTTTGTTTTTTTTTCCAGTTTCCAGAGGTCACTCACCTTCCTTAGCTTATGCCCCACGACTTCCTTCACCTTCATAGCCAGCAGCCTTTCTGAACATCGCTCCATGGCTGCACCTCCCTCTGATCCTAAACTCAGATGGGAAATGTCCTATGATTGTAAAGACCCCTGTGATTACACTGGGCCCACCTGGAAAATCCAGGCTACTCTCCCTATCACCTCATCTCAGGATCCCATGTCCCACCCCACTCAGGCATTATGTATGTGTCTGTGACACTCACCTTGGGTAACATTTCCTCTCGTGAGCAATTAAATGTTCAAGATACTTAGTCTTTCCACATTCAGTACGTCTGGTGAGATTATACAAATCCTGTTTATTTGTAACTTGGCACTAATCTTTAACAACGTATTATGGGTTTAAAAGGCTAATAGCCAATTTTGAAGGAAAATCCTCTAAGATTTTTTAAGATTTTTGTCCTAAAATGCCTGTCATCCCTTTTACTGTCTACAGTAACATGTCACAGGTGGCTTCCCTGTGGGGGTGGGGGACACATTGTTTTGCCACCACAGTCCCTTCATTCACACCAACATGCTGGTCTCCTAACAGAGGATCTATGCTCCCAGCTTTGCTCACTTCCTCCTCCTTTCCATTGACCATCCTGTTCCCACCGCTTCCTTCGTTCAGCACATCAGGATTTCATGACCACATTCTTCTCTAAATGGAATGGATATTGTGCATCTAACGTCTAATAATTGTTCTCAGTGTATACGCACACACTCACCTACGTGTCTCCCCATCCATCTCTTTATTTTCCTGGAATCTTCCAGAGGAATCCGTTCCATGATGATGATGATGATGATGATGATACTGACAGTGATGACAGGGGCCTCTCAAGGATTCTGATAAAGAGAGAATCAATGAAGAGAGGGAATCATTGCAAAATTGCCCCAGAAACAGGTTAAAGGTAAATAACTGTGATAGTGTTTAATGAAATCGACTAAAATTTAACTATTTTTAAAACTTTGTATCACTGTATTTTAAATTTTAAGGGGAATTTTCATTCACCACTAACCAAGATTTGAATTTAGGACCAAAATCTAAGAGGACTTCTATCTTCTAACAAATTGTCCACTATCCTTTTATACATGTGATTCTTAAAAAAAAAAAAAAAAAAAAAGGTTAGTGCTGGGCTGCAAATAAGTAGGATTCATATAATTTCACCAGACACACTGAATGTGGAAAGACTAAGGAAGAAAAACAAAAAGCCATTCAAAATGTCTTCAGACTTACATTGCACACAGGAGAACACGTTAGCCAAGGTGTCACATCAACATGACGCCTGGGTGGGACGGGGAAGCTGATCTTCCTCATCAGACATTTATGCTGATTTGTTAGATGCCAACACAGTTTCCTCATTGGATTTGCTTCTAATAATTATGGAACAGTTTAGGCTCTACCAAAAGCAGACTAAATATTTTCCCCTGCCACCAAATCTCTGGACTGAATGTCCCCACAAGAGGGACATGATTATATTTCACAGGAAACTCTTCCTGAGAAACAACAGGCTTTTTGAGGGCAGAACTACTGGTCCCCCAGGGAGGGCTGGAGGAGGGATCGAGGGGACACTGGAAATACAGGAGGAGTCAGTTCAGATAGTGCTGCTCAAGTAGCCAAAGACATCCTACCAAAAGTTTCGTGAGTGAAGGAGCCTGTGAACTCTGAGCAGGTTGTTAAGACACAGCAGTACATAACTAGCATCACAAGTCATTTGTAGCATGTTTTGATATTTGGAAAATAATTAGCCCATTGCTCTTTGAAAATGCAGCAGTAGCAATAGAAATAATAAACACTGAGCTGTCTTGGAGATAACAAACAATAAACAATTCTAAATCTGCAGGATTCCTTGACAAGATGCAAGCGATGAGCTAGATGTGTGCTGCAGATACCTCTTACTGCAGGGCTCACTCCTGCAAAGCACAGAACTAGTTTTCTCAGCAGACAGAGGGAACCAAGTCAAGATTTCTAATCTTGAGAGGTTTACTATATGGCAGGAAAGATCAGACCAATAAATACAGCTAAATATGAATAAATGCAATCAAATATTATGAAGTGTGTATGGAGCACAGAAGAAGAAAAATTCCTTTCACCTGGGATCTAGAGAAACTTCTTCAGAAAATGCAGCTTTGAAGATGGCCAAAGACATGGGTTGAAGTTTGGCAGAACAGGACGTAAGGAATTTAAAAACTAATTTTAAAATTCATATAAAAATGTAAAAAATCGCAAATATCCGAAACAACTTTGAACAAGAAAAATTTTGAAGACTTACACTATCTGATTTTCAGACTTTTTAAAATAAAGTTACAGTAATCAGATAGTATGGTATTGTTGTAAAACAGGAAAATAGAATAATGGAACAGAATAGAATGTTCTGAACTAAACCAACACTTAGATGGGCAATTGAATCTCAGTAAGGATGCAGTGGAGAAAGGATCTTTTCAACAAGTCGTGCTGGAACAATTACATATCCATATGCAAAAAGAGAAAAATGAAATTTGACCCATACCTCACAAAATACAGAAAAATTAATTCAAAATGGATCATAGATCTTAATAGGAAATCCAAAACTATGAAAACAGCTAGGAGGAAAAGCATAGGCTTAAGCAATATGACCTTGGGTTTGGCAAACATTTCTTTGCTATGACACCAAATGTATAATCTGTTTTAAAAAGTAACTGATTTAGTGAACTTTATCAAAATGAAGACTCTTCAAAGCTCTTCAAAACACTGCTAAGCGAATAAAAAGACAAGCCATAGAGAGAAACTATTTGCGCCACCTTACCGGCACCCTGACTCACCGCGCCCGCCCCCCAGCAGCAAGCTCACCTGAAGACGGGCGTCCGGCTTCTTGGGCAGCAGAGGCCGCCCCCAGGCCACGCCGCGGTGTGGAGCGGAGCAAACTGCCGACTCCCGGGCGGCGGGCCCGCTACCCACGTTGCCTCCGCACCCCAATTGCACTGCCCCGCTCCCCTCCTCAGCAAGCTGAGTGGGACAGGTGTGTCAGGCGACCTGGGACAGCTGAGGCCGCTCCCAGGCCCGGCCTCGGGGAGACGGGAGCTAATCCACCATCTTGCCAGGGGCAGTGCTACTCCGCTGCCGCTGCCGCTGCCGCCGCCCCCTGACCCAACCGCCCCGCCTCCCAGGAGCAAGCTCACCTGGAGTCCGACTTCCGGGGAATCTCCTGCTGCCAAGGCCGCCTCCAGACCAGGCTGCGGGGAAGAGAAGGAAACAACCGGCTTGCCTGGGCAGCGCCCTCCCGCCGCCGCCGCCACCCTAAACACACCACACCCGCCTCCAGGGGTCAGGCTGACTTCGAGGATGTGCACCAGCCTTCTGATTCTGGCCACGAGCCTGAGCACCTCCCTGCACCCCTACACCCCTGCACTCCCTGCGCCCCTCAACTGCCTGCACCCTCCACAGCCCGTGCACCCTGGCACAACTTTCACCTTCCACCACCTACACCCCTGCACCCCTGCATGTCCCACACACCACCTCTTGGGCTTGTGGCAGAGCCTCTGTCATTGCACCAGCGTGCAGGGACTCATATCCTTGCCAGTACATGATGCATCAGTGGACCTCTGGGGTTGCCTGCCAGAAAGTATATGTTCCCTGCCACTAGGCTGGGCCACTAGGGTGATCTCTGTGACGTCTCCCAGGACGGGCTCAGAGATGCTGTTCTCTGGGAAGAGAGGAGTTGAAACCGCTCTTGAGGGCAGAGCTGTGCTCACCAGGCCGTCCACGCTTCATGTTTTACACAGGACTTCGGAGAAGAGAAATGGATCCAGCCAAGTAAGACGGGCCTGCTCTGCGCCAACCTCAGTCCTGGGCTCTGAGGCAGACAAACTGGCTCCCACCCTCAGGGCCCAGTTTGGGCACCTGAATGGCCCCTTGGAGGCATCCCATCAGTTCTCAGGAAGAAGTCTGGCTGCTCCCACCCCATGGCCCTCCCTCCCACTGTGCTGGCCTCAGGAAGTTTCCTTATTTGGGGAAGAAGGCAGCCCACCCCCTACCCCACCCCTCACGGTGCTCTCACCCAGGCTGGTGCTCTCTCTGCCCTTCAGAGTCTGGAAAGCCATCCCTCTTCAGTTATGTCTCTTCTGAGATGGACTTGCTTCCGCTATATTCTAGGCGAGGATGCAACGTGGGATGCCCTGGTTAAGAGAACCAAAATAAATAGTTTCTTCTGTGAGATTTTCTGTTTATCTACTTGGGCTGGGCTGTGTGTAGTTTGCAACAGCTATTGGTGTGAGAGGCTAAAGCCGCCTGTGTGTCCTTGTTTTCATCTCCCCGCTGTCTTTGGGTTTTCCCTAGACACTCCTGAGGCATTTACTTCTTTTAGTTTTATTCCTGTTATTACACAGGGGCCCTACTGACATGGAGGAGAGGCGATGGGGTGGTGGGACAGAGGGGAGCATCTGTAGTCCTGCGATTAGTTCTCATTGAGCCTGTGCCCTGAGCTGTGACCTCCACTAGTGTGTCTCTTTCCCCCAGCCCAATTTGAGTGACACAGAAGGGATTTCCCTTCCCCCAGGTTGGTTAGGCTCTGGTAAAATAATTTCTCATTAAAAAAACAAACAAACAATAAACAACTTCCCCCAATGAAACAGAATGTTCTGGGTGTATTTCAATAGAGTTATTTTCTCCTTTCCAGGCAGGAAGCATGAGGGGTTTTTCTCTGACCTTCATTCTGAGAACAGGGCACGGGCCTGGAGGTAAAATGCATGAAAAAGAGCATGGGGCCCCTCTGACTGGCCCCCTGGAGTTGTCACACTCAGACTTCCCTACGCTGAGCCTCCTGCTGGCCTCAGGGACCTGTTAAATCTGCCTGCTCCCTGGATTCTTACAAAGGCGGGTTCTGCCCTGGGAGCTGTGACTCTCCAAGCCCGCCCAGCTGCCTCTCTGGGTTGGGAGCAGCTTTTCCCCTCAATTTTCTGGGATCTAAGAAGAGCAGTGGGTTTGCGGCTCCCTCAGCTCTGGTGTTGTTTTCAGGACAGAAGGAGCAACTTCTGAGCTCCACACGAGCTGGACCAGAGGCTGGAAGCCTCCCCTCCTCTGCCTCCGTGCAATCAGTGCCTGTGGTTCTAGCCGAGTTTCTGAAGATGTGGATTTAAACACACACATCCCAGCCCCTGCGGGAGCACACAGTCCCATAAATCCCCCCAGTTTCCACTGGTAACTACGGAGCCGAATGGGACACGGGTTTCGGGACCACAGAGGCCTGACTGCACGAATTGCTCTGTGGCCTATTAACGTGGTTGCTCTGGGCTTTGTCTGAAGTGGCTTGCTTACCGCACCTGGTACGTGGGAAACACAAAATAAGTACTAGAACCTTCACTTTTTCTCCCTCCAGGGCCTTCAAACATAGAAAATAATAAGTGAACTCAGACGGCCTAGTCACCACAATGATGTCCGATCAGCCTGGCTCTCCTAAGTGATGGGCACTGACTTGCACCTTAACTCGGAACAGTAGGAGAACCGCCTTCCTCTAACTGGGCATCTCCCCACACCAGGCACGCCCTCAGCTGAGACGGGGCCAACTCCCCCACTGAGGTGTGTGCTGGTGGCTTCAATGTGACCTGGCCCTGCCGGGACATGAAACTGCAGTGAGTGAGGTGGAGGGTCGGGTGGAGGGGGGTCCCTTCTGGGGTGGCAGGGGGCCCGGTAGCATCCCGCCCGGCCTGGTGCCTGGGGCTCCCTAACACCTCCTACAGCTCCTGGGTTGGCTCCGGTCCTGGCCACTCCACACACCCTCCCAGTATCTTTTCATTAAGTCCCTGTTTTGCTTTTATCAGCGAGAAGTGGCTTCTGTTGCTTATTCAGTGAAACAGTGCATCGGGAAACCAGACTCTTTCTAACATCAGTAAAATACCAACCTCGGTCAGCTCGCCGGGCAGACCGTGCAGCACAAAGGCCTGCACAGGGCTGTGCGAACGGCTTACGTGAAGGGTCCTCATCATCTGTCTTCAGAGATACAGAAGCTGGTGGTTCAGGTAAAACCTCAGGGAGGAATTGAGAAATCCAAATCTGGTTGGTTTCAAAGGCTAACTGGTCAGACCGGACCCCTGCGCTGTGGTCAGAAGCCTAGCTCAACATCACGCAGACTCAGCGCCCTAAGTGCCGGGTAAGACTGGTGGTGTTCACTTTGCAGGCTCTCGTTGGGGATTCACTGTAGCCCCTTAAATGCAGCAGAGATTCCAGCCCCCTTAGCCGCAACCCTGAGTGTTCCATGACACAAATCCCGGGAGTGTTTAATTTTCATCTTTGTTTAGGAGGATGAAGGTGGGGCAAGAGGAGACATAAATTCATACTGACTGACACAAGGTCACAGACAGCACCTCCTCCTCGGAGAGCTATGTGCTCCCACAGTGGTGGCTGGGGGGCTCGGCAGAGACCCTCCGCTGGTCCCAGAGGGACTCGCTCCTCTGGCCACAACTGATGGGTTGGACAACAGATCCAGAGGGAGACAGAGCATCTTTCCTGGGAATTTGGAACTGGCACACAGAAATCAAGTTCACTCATCTGGGGTTTGGTGAGGGGGAGGGGCGGTGGTTGGAATTCAAATGAAACCAGAGCATGAGAGAAAGTTAGAAGTGAAAGAGAGAGAGACAGAGAGACTGAGCTTGTGAGAGCAAATAGTCAGAAAGAAGGAAAACAGTCAGGGGACAAAGGAATTCCAGCTCCTGACAGTCTAGTCTGTCCCAGCCCATCAACGACCCCGCAGGATGGTTAATAGCATTCCAGTTTAGCAGATTAGGAAACAGGCTGAAAGAAGTGGGGGCTGGGTTTGGGTGCACAGTTAATTTAAGTGCCACTGGACCCCTCACTTCCCATTGCCTGAAGGCACCATAATCCTCACTGGGACCCCTCGGTCCCCTGACAGCCCAGCACCCTGATCAAAGGGCCCCTGCGGGAGTGGGAACCCCTCTGAGTGTGGAGAGTTCCCTGCACCGACATGCCATGCATCAGCAGGCTCCCGCTCAACCCAGGTTAACATCTCCCCAGCTGTGCAGTCTCCCGACCAGCTTCCCTCCCTGCCAGGCACCCCCGTCCTTACAACCGAGTGTACTGCAGGAATTCAGGCACAGGGATGCCCAAAGCAACACGAGCCCACCGGCTGTACAAACAGCAGACTCCCAGCCCCACCTGGGTTCCGAGGGGACAGTAGGCGTCCTCACCTTTCATGTGTCTAAGACAATCTTCTTCTTCAGCTGGAGGTTATAGAGAAAAATAAAAGGTCCAAAACATAGTTCAGTGAGGAATTCCTCCAGGGACCTGACTCCAGAGTCTACAATCAGGTGTACCTACCCCCCGGACTTGGGGTGAAGGTGGATTATTGATCAGCACAACCCCCGGTGGCCCAGCTCCTCGGCTTGGCTGCCCAGAGGGGGCTGGGGGAATGCGTAAGGCCAGGGCACTCCGGAAGAGCACAGAGGACCTGACCTCTCCCCTCCGCACTTGGAGTCACTTCCCCAAATCTCAAGGCATCGGACAGAGAGCCTCCACCACAATAAGGAGATGCTCCCATCTCTTCACTCACTCCTGTCGGTTCACTTACATGCTGAGCATCCAGTGGGTCCCAGGACATGACACACAGGATGGCCGATGGGACAGGCTTGGTCCTTCACCCTGGACCCTGTTCAATCTGATGGAAGAATGATTACTCATAAAGAGTTTCACAAAATTATACAGAGACCAATGACAAACTGCAGAGTGAACCAAATTTAAAAATATATATGAAGATCCCCCAGTCTCCCCGCCTAAGGTTAACAGCATAAAGCAAAAAGATCTTGCCTTTGATCACCAAGGAAGTTGTCACCCCTGTCAGGTGGAAAGGAGAGTTATTCTTTGAGCAGGACACAGAAGTGCTCCATCGGATTGGACCAGGGCCTCTACATTCATTCAGCAAATGTGCATAAGCTCCCACTACGTACGGGAATCTTCTAACTAGACTCGTTCCCAAGGCTCTCGGGCTTTATCAGTCAACAAAATAGACATGACTCCCAATCACTGGGGGCTCAGAGTTTTAGAAGAGGAAACAGGCAGCATGTTAGGGGTAGCAAGAGCTTGGAAAAATGTAAAAAATAAAAGAGTGATATGAGGAAACTCGGGTGATGGCGGTGGGGTGGGAGACAGGCAGGAGGGAATAAGGCAATCCTGGCAGATCTCACGGAGAAATGAACTTGAAGCAGAATAAATCCGGAGGAAGAAGGAAGAGCCGGTAGAGGCCCCCAGAGTGAGGGGGAGAGTGTGGGTGGAGAGGCAGAGCATGCCGTGTCCTGAGGCCTTTGTGACGGCTTTGGCTCCTAATGAAATGTTGACCCGTTTAGTGAGTTTTGAGGGGAGGCGTGATGTAGTCCAAATTATGCTTTTGTGTTTGTGTTTTTTTGGGGGGAGGTAATTTATTTATTTTAATGAAGATGCTGGGGAATGAACCCAGGATCTCATGCATGCTAAGCATGCGCCCTACCACTGAGCTACACCCACCCCCTCAATATATGCTTTTATAGGCTCCCTCTGACTCTGTGTGGATGAGCGATTGTAGGAAAGCAAAGATGGAAACAGGAGGCTATTGGTGTCCAGGAAGGGCTGAAGGTGGCTTTTAGGAGTGTGGTGAGCAGGGAGCAGGAGGTTAACGAAGAGAGAGTATCCAGAATTTTCTAACAAGCTGGATTTGCTGTCTGTGTGTGTAAGAGAAAGAGAGAGAAAGGACACGGTTCCAACATCTGGACCTGGACAATGGGAGGGATGTCCTCTCCATCCACTGTGTATGGGACAAGGTGGGGCTGAGCAGGTGGAAAGGGGCTGGAATCAGCTCAGTTCTTCAATGTCATGGTTAAGGGGTGTATTACATATTGTCACAGAAATGCCTAATAGGTAGAGGAGTCTGTTTTCTTATTCTTTTTAACATTTAATGAATATAATTTAAATGTATTAATTGTATTATGTGAATGATTTGGGAATTTTATTTCATGCCAAGGTATACGTTATATATAGCCAAATGGAAAATATATCAGAAAAGGGGAGAAATGAGGGCTTTCACATAAACTGACTGTCAATAATGTAGGTAACATTTCAATAAAACTAGTCTTCAGTGCAAAAACCTCATCTCGGTGTTACATAAAAATAAATGAAAAAGGAGTATGTTGATGTATCATTATTTCATGTTATGTAATAGCCCCAAACAAACACACTGTTTATCTATGAGGCTTGTAGAATTACTATTCGCTTTATTCACATAAATAAAGAAATGCAGAAATATTCTAAGGTAGAATAAGCATCTCAGTGGAAATAATACAGATTTGAGCATTTTACATGATATATATGTACTGATTCAAAATTTAGAAAAGTAATTACATAGTAGAACATATGTATGAATGTGAAAGCAAGCTGAATGGAAGAAAAAGAATGTGAGTCTCAGGGATAAAGGTCCAGATGGAAAGGGCAAGTCAGGGAGTTTTGGAGAAATCGAGAAATTGATGGCATGCCAATTTCCAAGGCTGGGTTGCTTCCACCAAAGGAATAGCAGAGAGAGAGAAGAGAGGCCCAGGAACCAACCCTGGGGCCCACCCACAGTATATGTTTGGAAAAAAGAGGAGACATTGGTAAAGGACCAGCCAGTAGACCAAAAGCAGAAAGCAGACAGAGCGATGGGCTGGAGGTTGAAGCAGGAACACGGGGGAGGAGGGATGGAAGAGCTGGGTCAAATGCTGCCGAGGGGCCACGAATGATGAGGACTGAAAATTGACCACTATATTTCACAACGTGGGGTCACTGATGGCCTTGACAGGGCAGTTTCCATAGAGCGAGGGATCAGGGGAAAAGCCAGAGTGGGTGTAAAAGGGGATGGCTCAAGAGAAGATGCAGACAGTGAGTTTAAACAACTCCTTAAAGATTTGCTGCAAAGACACAGGGTGGCAATTGGTGGGGGTGAATTAGGGTCAAGGAGTGCTGTTGGTTTCTTTTAAGAGGATGGACGTTTATATACTGATAGGAGCCAACTAGCAGGAGAACAAAATAGATGAGATAGTGAAAGAGAGGATGGTTTTGGGAGTGACAACCCAGAGAAGATGGGAGGGCTGGGGTCCCAGGGACTTTTGGAGGATCTGGCTTTCGATGTCACTTGTAATAAGAGGTGGGGCACCGAGAGTGAGGTCACAGACATCAGAAGGCGAGCAGATGGGCTGGGAGTTGCTTGTGAAATTTCTCTTCTGTTGGCTTGTTTGCTTGTTCAAAGTAGAAAAGTAACTTTACCAGCTGAGGAACGAGGAGGAAGAGTTACTGGAGCCATGAGCAAAAGATAAGAAAGAGCCTTCAGGGAGAATGAGACAGTGAAAAGAGCAGGGGGAGACGGGGGAGAGCGCTCCCAGAAAGTTACATTTTCTCTTTGACGTCCCCAAACGTGTGATGTGTGACTACCCTTCCTGCTGTCTATGAAATAAAAATTAAGTATGGTTCAGAGGAAATGCTATTTCATTCTAAGAGGCTGCCTGTTTCTCAGGAATGGTCATCTTAAACTGCAAACATTACAAAAAGTGTTGAAAAGATGAACCTGTGTACCTAAAATCCCCTATTTTCTATTAATCTGGTTACTATTTAGTTCCCCTATCAATAACACATAACCAATACTGCCATGATGGAGGTACATCGATGCTTAAAAGGAAATGAGATCTGTATCCTTTTCCTAAATTCCATGGCTTCCTTAATATGCAGTTCCCCTTGGAATTTAGGAATGCCTGGTATAAGAAGTGCGAAAGTTTGAGAAAATCCCGGCTCAGAATTACACAGCACAACCGCATCTCAGAAGTATATACAGCCGTAAAAAATTTTAGAAGCAAAACTCTGTAGCTACTCTTAAAGACTTTTGCAAACCTGGGCCTGTCCAGATGTTTCCAAACTGGAAAGAAACTCCAATCACTTGCCTGGTACCGGGACCAG
This sequence comes from Camelus bactrianus, assembly GCF_048773025.1. Classification (NCBI taxonomy): domain Eukaryota; kingdom Metazoa; phylum Chordata; class Mammalia; order Artiodactyla; family Camelidae; genus Camelus; species Camelus bactrianus. The sequence goes on along the minus strand of NC_133575.1, from coordinate 53,841,033 downwards.
ACGCTGGCTATCCTTTTCTGTAAAAGCGAGAGAGTAAATATTTTCAGTTTTGCAGATCATTTTGTTGTAACCATGCAGGTCTGCAATAAGAAAGCTAAGAGCACTGGGAGACAGGAAACAAATGGGCATGCCCACACCCTCCTTTCCACTCAAGGCAGCTTCTCTGTGGTGGGGAGCTTTACCACAATCACTTGCTTCTTTGATTCCATTGGTTTCTTTGTTTCCACCTTACTGCTCAAACTCAGAACTTCAGGTGGGCCTGGTCCTTCAGCATCCATGCAGAGAGAAGGCTGAGCAGGGGTGGGAAACCCACCTGACGGAGAAGAGAGATTGCTGGGAGGGACACTGCGGTGGCCACGATGACACGAGACAATCACACCTTCCGGGGTGAAAGGGAATGAAGACAAGGGAGGGACACAGCAGTGGGACCCCTAGGTCGCCTGCCAGGCTTGCTCTCCATCCACGGCCACCCTGGGGGCCTGGGGGGTGTTGGGCTTCAGCTACGGTGATTAGGCTGAAGGGACTCAATATAAAGGACCCTCCACCTCCTCACTAGGTTCCAAACGCAGCCACTCTAAGTCCACCCTCTGAGTTTCTGGATCTCAGCTGGAAGAATACATGATCAGGCCAGACCCAGAGCCCAAGCCAAACACGACAGGGGTCACGTGGGGTTGTAACCCCGTGCTCAGTGGTCGGGGACTCCTTGCAAATCTGCAGAAATCCCTGTTCTGCCTCATTCCTGGGAGGAACCCCAGATCTCCTCCTGCTCTGTCTGTTCTTCTCTTGAGGCTATTGTCCTGGAGGGATGCAGAGTCCTTGAACCTGGCCCTCCAAACGTACATAAGCAGCCTGTTCAATAAAACAAATTATACACTTTTTCACATTTGCCAGTTTTTTGATTCCAGAAAGGCTGTGGGACTCATTCTCACAGTCTCCTGTGCCCCCACCACTTGGTGGCCCTCTGCTCATGGAAACACGATTTCCCACAACTGCACCCTGTCTCCCAGCTGGTCAGAGAGGAGTGTCCCACAAAGACATAGGTGTTTGTGAGGATCTTGTCCCCTAGCAGAAAGACTACCCCTGGAGCGACAGACAGGGATCTGGCCTACTGAGCCGCTCAGCTCTAATTCAAAGCCTAAAGTGGGGACCCCGAACATTGCTGAATGACTTTCTGAGTCACCTGGACTGGAGGGGCCTGATTTTTCTTTCCAGGAATGGAGGTAGCGCAGCCTCCATTTTCAGGGCTGACATTGACGATGGATCTAGTTCCCCCCACTGCAACGCAGGAAGGAGAGGCCCTTCTATCCCACAGCTTGGAAACCCAGCCCAGGGAAATTATGAAGCAGTGCATCGCTGCCAGGTCCAGCATCCCTGCAGAGTGGCCTCTGCCCCTGAATGAGCCCCTTCCCTGGGTCTTTCCTGCCCCGACACGACCACACCCCAGGCTGTGCCAGAGCTCTGGGGCTCTGCGTGTCCAGGGCACACAGGTGGGACCTGAGCCAGGTGTCCCCTGGGCCTCAAGGGGGAGAGGTCTGCCTCTGCCTCAGGGGAAGGTGACCCCACATGGCTGGCAGGACACTCTCATTATGGACCTCCAGGAGCCCTGGGAGCAGTTTCTCTGCAGGTGATAGGAGTCATCATCAGGAGGGCAGGCCCCTCTTTGTGCAGACCATCCCGCAGTGCTGGGCACACGTGCTGACCACAGAATTCTACATGACCCCAGGATACCCCAGGCAATCTCACAACTTCATCACTTGGTGACCTGGGTACCACGGGCTCCTTGGCCATCCCATGAGGGTGGTCCTTGCAGGCATGGTCTCCAGGTGCTCCCGTTAAGAAATCCTCCTGGGTTTCTGTGGTCACAGAGCCCACACCAGAAAATTCTAGTCCTGCAGTGACCCCCACAGAAGTCAGCTCCCCTGTGCATGTCCAGGACAAATGACAGCAATTTATTGCCAGGAACTGTGATGGACAAGGCGGTGGGATTCCATATTAAGTTCAGGATGCTGGTAACTCACTCTGCACCCCAAAAAGCATCCATGAGAAATGTGTGTATTGGGATATCTGTGCCCCTAGAAGAGCTGTTCCTGAGGGCTCCTGGGACCCTCCAGCCCCTCTCAAGTTTCTCAGAGCCTGGGTCTAAATTTCTATCTCCCTCCTTTGGTGTATGGCCACCTGTGTCTCGTGGTCACGGGTCACTTTATTGCATGACTTGGCATGTTCTTAGTGCTCGTCCTCCACCCCTGCACTAGACTCCCAAGATGTTCCCACTGACCCTTGGCTCCCTGTGTGGGTCAGGGGGCCCTAAGTCTGCACCCTTTACTCTCCTCCTCTACCCCCATGCCTGGGGCCACCCCTAGGTGGACTGGGAGGTGTTTGTAAATGAGTCTTACACAAGGACATGACTGGACAAAGCAGGAGCCCACCCCCGGAAAGCACACCTGCTCCCTTCTCTGAAGAGGACCCCACAGCCCCACATTGCCTCCCAGCGGTCTACTCAGGACACAGTCCCCCAGTTCTGGGCAAGGCGTCTCCCTAGAATCCTTGCTTCCAGGAAGAGTCTCTCTGTCCTTCTTCAGAGTTTAGAGTTGTTCCCATGTCCCTGACCACCAAGGTGCCCAGCACAGACCCTTCAGTGACCTAGAGAGACAAGGAAGATATGTGGCCACAGGTCTCACAGGACACACCTGCTGGGACCCCAGGCCAAAGGACCATCCTTCTGCCTTCTCAGGTGTGGATCCCGTGGTACCTTTTTGCAGGAGGCCCAAATGGGGAGTGGGGCCCAAAGCAGTTCATGGGGCTCTCTGGGCAGGGAAGACTTGGGCCAGGCGGCCTTGCCTGGCTTCCCTGTAGGGCCACTCTAAAAACCCCCGCTCCTCTGGCTGTGGCTGGAGGCCCCCCAAGCCTCGGGGCGGGGCCCTTTCTCTCAGCCTCCACTGCCTCCAAAGCCACGCTGGTGCTGGCGAGGGGAAAGAGCTTTCTTGCCCTCTTGTGGCCAAGTTGCCACAGGTCGATGCTGCAGGGAGCTGGAGAGAGAGGTATCACTTGCTCAGATGTGAGTGGTTAGGCAACTTGACACCCTGTCAACAAGCCGTAAACATTGGAAGAGGAGTTTCCCGGGATAGCTGGAAGTTACTTTCAGTAATTTGTCTAAAGATTTCTTTTTTTTTTCCCTTAAAGACTCATAAAATCTTTCCCAGGTCATTCCTGGTATGGACCATTATCCAGAGATCAATCAGGAAATGCAGGAGGACAGGGGTGGGGGTGGGGGAGAGGGGAGGGGAGGTCAGAGCCCACGGAGAGGTGATGCCCCTCCCAGGAGCCACACACTGGGCAGTGGCTGTTGGAATCCAGCTCTCCTTTTCTCAGGCCCATTTCATCTGTGGGGTGTTTCCAAAAGAAACAATGGTGGAAGGGCCATGGAGGACACCTAGACCTCCCGGAATAGACAGGGGGAGCAGAGTCACCATGCTGGCCCTGGGCTTGGAGACAGACCTGCAGTGGAGACCACAGGTCTTCTGAGAAGGCAGTTTCAAAATAAAGGCAGTATGCGCTGAAATACCCAGTTCGAGCGAGTGCTTCATCATAGACATGTAATTTACATAGTTCTTCTCACCAGGGAACTCTGTGTTCCCAACACGCTACATGAATGACGGCTTCAACACACATTCATTTCTGAGATGTGAACAAGTGTAGAGCCACTCTTTCATCCAGCATAATGGGCATGGTTACACCTAGGAACGCTTACCAAGATTTCTCAGCAAGAGCCAATTTCGAAATAAAGGCAGTTTGCGCAGGAAAAGCCTGTTGGAGTGAGGGCTTCCCCATACACATGTAAGTTATATAGTTCCCCTCACCATGAAACGCTGTTCCCAACACGCTACATGCATGAAGGCTTTGACACACATTCAGTTCTAAGATGTTAGCATGTGGAGAGCCGCTCTTTCATTCAGCATAAAAGGCATGGTTACACCCGGGAAGATTTACCCAGATTTCTCAGCTGGTTCCTTCACCCAGATTCAAAATAAAGGCAGTTTGTGCTGGGAAAGCCTGTTGGAGAGTGTTCGGAGCTGTTTCGGGCTCTGTCAAGGCTGGAGGGTGGAAACCCCAACCTCCAGAAAGAGGGGCCAGGCCCCCACCCGCCAGGTGGTGTTGCCTTTGTTGGGGAACAGTGATCTTTGGGTTAGATATTTTGCGGCTCTCTCTAAAAACTGCTTTGACTTAAGTTTGCATCCTAGTCACCAGTTCCAGGGCAACAGAAAAATCATACCCTACATCCCTTTGCACTCAAATCTTCCCAAAAGAGCAAATATTTGCCCATGAAAATACCAGCTGCTCTTCTAAGGCCCCCTAAATACCCAGCAGTGTGGGCGGTGCACTCTTGATCAGGGACAGGAGGAGAGGGACCAGAGGTCCTCCGGCAGGCTTGGCCCGGTGTGGCAGCTGCACTGTGGGTGCGTGGTGGGGCGGGCCATGCAGGGAATCCTGTTTGAGGGGCCTCTGTGCACGCCTGCATTATGGTCTGAGGTTTCATACAAAGGCTCCAGGCATCCTAACTGGTCAGATACAGCCCCCACCCTCGGGCTAGAACCACTAGGAGCTCAGTACTTGTAACAGGGACAGTGCCCGGTGTGGGGAGAGGTCATGGGACACTCTGGGGGCAGGGGCAGTGGTGCTGGGGAAGGCAGGGAATGCAGTGAATGGTGGAGGGAGCAGGGTCCCTTGCTTGGGGGTGAGAGTTCTTGGGGAGACCACAGAGCATGGTACACACCATCCCCACCCCATACCCCAAATTCCTAGCCCCGCCAACACAGGGGCTGCTCTGCAACCTCTCACCGTGGCTCTCCTGTAAGGCCGCACCCAACCCGGCATCTGGCACCCCTGCCCTACCTCCCATCTTGGGACAGATCCCATCTTCTTGGAAACTGCCCAGCAGCGCGAATTCAAGGCCGGCAGCGGGCCTGGCGGAACTGCACTTCAGGTGCCCTAACTGGCCAGGGGTGCGTGCCTGGGCTCAATCCTCTGTCTTGCCCACCGGCAGCCTGGGTCCACGTCCGGTGCAAGCGGAGGCCGCGGAGCCCAGGCTGAGCCCCGCACACGGACAGGTGACGGGGCCCCCGCCCCGCTGCCCCGCTGCCCCGCTGCCCCGCTGCCCCGCTGCCCCGCTGCCCCGCTGCCCCGCTGCCCCGCTGCCCCGCTGCCCCGCCCACTGGTGGCAGCACCGCCCCAGCCTCCGGCCGGCTCACCTGCAGGTGAGGACGTCCTCGCGAACCCGCCCACCGCGGCCCCGCCCAGCTGTCCCATAAGCCTCCCCCCAGCGCCCGTCCTGGCAGCGCCCTGGCTCCCATTGGCTCCGCAATTCTGCCCTCGCACGTCTAGCCTCTGGAGGACGCAGACGCAAGCGCTAGGGGAGGGCCCCGCGGCGTTGCCATGGCTACAGGCTCCGCGTTCCGCGCGGGCCGGCGTGCGCTTCTGGGGCGGGCAGCGGGTTCCGGAAGTGTGCAGCTGCCCGGGACCATGGCGGTGCTTGCCGCTGGGGATGGCGGCTTGCTCGGCCGGGCGACTAGTTCTGGCCTGGTCGGTCGGCGGCCGACATCCTGTCTGGGGCGGCGTCCCACAGACGGTAAACGTACGACCGCGCCGTTGGCGGGGCCAGTGGACATGGACCGGGGTGGGATCCGGGTTGGTGTGGCGGCTGGGGAGGGGCTGTGGTGCCGGGGAGCGGGTTGGGGCGGTGGGGACAGGGCGGGGGCACAGCCTCGGGCTTTCCTCCCCCTCGGGCACTGGGGCTGGGACCGCGAGTCCGGGTAGCCCTGCGTGGCCGCGGCCTCCCAGAACCCCCCGGGAAGGGCAGGCGGAGGACCCGTCTTTTATGAAGCGGGGCCTTACCTGGCTTTTGAAGAGCCCCAGAATCAGATGTTGGAATGGGGTGGTTTATCAGCCTTGTTTATCTGCAGGGAAATTTCAGTTCCATCCAGATGTTGGCTCCTTCGATAAACCTCAGGAATAAGACAAGGGTCAGTGCCGATTAGCAGTTATCTAGGGCTTGACTCAAAATAGACTGTGCGGGGTGTAGGGATGGTAGATGGGCCCTCCCTCTCAAGGTTGGCAGTCTTCTGGGATTAGAGGCCCCAGTTGAGGATTACATCCTCATCTGCAGTAATGGAGGTTGTGGGAAACATTAACACAGAGAAGGAAGGGGTGTGGCTGCGGTAACTCATTAAAGAAGCCAGGACCCTTGCCTGGCTCTTGTGTAGGAGAGTCTCGCCTAGGGTAGGGCAGCAGTTATCAAAGTGTGTCCGAGGACCCTGAGATGCAAGACTATTTTCGTAGAAACGCTGGTATGTCACCTGCCTTTTGCACACTCTTGCACTCCCGAGTTTCCTGTGGGGTTTTCCAGGGAAAACCTGGTCTGTGATATCACAAAACAGGGAATGTAGAGGCAGATAGAATTCAGCTCTCACCAGTCCAAAAGAGATTTGCAGAAATTAAAATCAGTGCTATTCTTCTCATTAATGAGTTTTGTTTAGAAAAATATACTTATTTTTTGCTTAAGAGTATTAATGGTAACATGTAGTAGGTTGTTATTTTTAAGTGAACTCATAAGCATTTTTTAAAGTTCTTATTTAACTTCTAACACAGGTACTATTGATAGATTTAACCCACATAAACAGCAGCCTTTTGGAGTCCTCAGTAATTAAGAGTGTACAGGGGTCTGTAGACCAAGAAGCTTGAGAGCCCCTTGAGAACGGGTGCTCAGGTACTAGTCAGGTGCTTAGTGTTGTTAGACAGATGCCAAGATGTCTTCTGCACGTGCTCCCGGACTCGAAGTAATTGGCCACGTGGAGATGGGTGGGTAGTGCCTCCACTATACAAACCAGAAGCTGCTGAACGTGTCTTGAGTCTAGGCCATGTGCTGTGCAGGGATTCCCGTTGTATCTGTTCTATCTAAGCCGGGATTCCTGTGCAGAGGCCTGGCCCTGAAAACACGCTCTCCTTTGCTCCGTGCCAGGTACCTTCTGTGTGACGTCAACCCTCCAGAGGTCTTCAGCCTCCGTAGGGGCGACTGTATCCACATCGCCTTCCTCCTGAAGACCCTGCTGAAAATGGAGGAGTCGGTGCTGGTGCTACCCCCTTGGGGCCGCCTCTACCATTGGCAGAGCCTGGACATCCACCAGGTCCGGATTCCCTGGTCTGACTTTTTTGATCTCTCAAGTCTCAGCAGAAACATCCCTGACACTGAGTACGAACAGTTCATTGCAGGTGAGATGGTGATCGTTTAACTGGGGCCAGACGGTTGTTGTTCTGGTTCCGATGTGAACATCGGGCCGTCTTGCTTCGGGCTTGTCAGTCTGCTTAGGGGCCCTGCTCATGTTTCCCGCACTGCAGGTGAATTTGGTCTTTCCATAGTTTTTCTCAGGAAATAGATCTGAAGTGTATGAGCTCTGTGTTCCCTCCTCTCTGAAAACCCTGGCCTCCTGGTGAGATGGAGCGGTGACAAGGAGGCCACTGCCACAGAGGCATTGTCCCAGCAGGACTCGCTCCCTGGGCAGTAAGGGCCATTCTTACCTGAAGGAAAACACGATGTGTGTGTAGCATGGGCCACGTGCTGGAGAAGGTATGTAACCTCTCATTCAGTATAATTTGGTCCTGCTCAAGCTTCCCATTTTACTTTTTGTAAGAGGTAAGAGTTGAAGATTTTCTTTGAATAAAGGTATTTAGAGCTTATCTTTTTTTTTCATTGAAATGTGTTTGATTTACAGTGTTTTGTTAGGTTCAGATATACAGCTGTTTTGTTAGTTTCAAGTATACAGCATAATGATTCAGTTGTACATATACATAGTCTATTTTTTTCAGGTTCTTTTCCATTATAGGTTGCAAGATACTGAATATTTTCCCCTGTGTTCTACAGTGAATCCTTGTTGTTTGTCTGTTTTACATATCGTAGTTTGTAATTGTTTATCCCAAACTCCTGTTTGTTTTCTAAGTCTGTGAGTCTGTTTTGTTTTGTAAATAAGTTCATTTGTAACATTTTTAAAAATTCCACATGTAAGTGATGTCATATGATACTTGTCTTTATCTGTCTGAGTTATTTCACTTTAGTGTGATAATCTCCAGGTCCATCCATGTTGCTGTAAATGGCATTATTTCCTTCTTTGTTATGACTGAGTAATATTCTTTTATATCTAAATACTACATCTTTATCCAGTCATCTGTCAGTGGGCGTTTAGGTTGCTTCTATGTCTTGGCCATTTTAAACAATGCTTCTGTGAACATTGGGGTGCAGGTATCTTTTGGAATTAAGGTTCCCTCTGGATATATGCCCAGGAGTGGGATTGCTGGATCAAATGATAAGTCTTTTTTCAGTCTTTTGAGGAATCTCCATACTGTTTTCCATAGTGGCTGCACCAAACTACATTCCTACCAAAAATGTAGAAGGGTTCCCTTTTCTCCACAGCCTCTCCAGCATTTATGGTTTGTGGATTTTTGAATGGTGCCATTCTAACTAGTGTGAGATGATAACTTATTGTAGTTTTGATTTGCATTTCTCTGATAATTAGCAATATTGAGCCTTTATATCATATGCCTATTGGCCATTTGTATATCTTCATTGGAGAATTGCTTGTTTAGTTGTTCTGCCCATTTTTGGATTTTTTTTTTCTTATTAAGTTGTATGAACTATTTATATAGTGTAGAAGTTAAGCCATGTTCAGTCTCATCTTTTGCAAATATTTTCTCCCATTCCATAGGTTGTCTTTTTGTTTTGCTTATTGTTTCTATTGCTGTGAAAAAGGTGATAGGTTTAATTAGGTCCCATTTGTTTATTTTGGCTTTTATTTCTGTTGCTTGGGTGGATTTCCCTAGGAAAACATTGCTGAGATGTATGTCAAATAATGTTTTGCCTATGTTTTCTTCTGAGAGGTTTATAGCGTCTTGTCTATTGTTTAAGTCTTTAAGCCATTTTGAGTTTGTTTCTTGTTGTTGTTTTTTTTTTTTTTTGCGACTGTATTGTATGCTTTTGATTTGTGGTTACCTTATTTTTCAAGTATATCAACTCATTACTATATCTATTTCCTTTAGACTGATAATCACATAGTCTCCAACACATCCTAAAAATAATGAGAAAAAAAAGAGAAAAAATCTATCTTTTCTTGCTACCGTCTCCCATTCCCAACTTTCTGTATTTTGATGTACTTTTTCTTTTTTATATCTTCATGTTTATTCTCTTGTAACTCGTTATTGCATTTCCAACTATGGTTTTCACATTTCTATAGCATCCTGCTTCCTTTCTGTTTAGAGTAGAGCCTTTTAATGTCTGTGTTTGGTTCAATAATGCTGAATTATCTCCCCACCCCCCTCCCCCCTGCGCCTCTGAATCCTCAGTCCAGGGAGGCCAAACCATCCTAGCCTTCATCAGTTCTGGGAAAGCAATCTTCAGAGTGGGAAAAAAATTGAAAAATAATATTCGGTGTGTTGCTTTCTACCCTTGCCCAGAGAGTGAGAATCACCTCTGAAGGTGGAGGGAGAAAGTTGGAAGTGTGGGGCACAAAGTCTTTTCTCCTTTTGCTACTGAAAAAATGATTGCTTTTGTAATTAGTGATGATGTCCTTTAAATTGGTGAGATCGAGATTCCACAGCTTCAGCGCCTGTGAATAACCAGCCGGGAGAAAGCTCTCCAGGGCCCCTGCAGTGGGAAAGGCAGCCCCTCTGAGCACCTGTTGTTCTGTATTCTTCCTGCCTCCACACGGGTTCGCTAGGCACCATGCAGGATGATGCAGTTACCCCAGGTGGAGAACGGGGAGACCCCTGCTAGGTGGCGAGCCACAGGAGCCCACACTTGAAGGACAAAGTGAAGATTAGTAGGGCGGTCATAGGAACAGAGGATGGTTGAGACCCAGGATGGTGTCCTGGAGTCCAGCAGACGAGGCTGGCGGGCCAGATAGGGCCCTGGGGCATGGGCAGTCCTTGAGGGATCTGAAGCAAAGATATGAACCAAGAGACTGGATTCGTGTGGGGGTACAGCTCCCCCTGGAGGCCACGGGGCAGCGCAGCGAGACCAGGAGGAGCAGGCACTTCCCCAAAGTTGGGTTGACAGGTCAAAACCAACTCACTGGGAACCGAGAGGTACCGAGATATTGTTAACTTTTTGTCCCTCTTCCTGGAAAAGAAACTGCTTCCTGTTGAATAGCCTGTGTCATTAGTGAGAATTAAAGACATGAAGCAACATTTCCTCAAAAGTCACCCATTGTGTAGTTGTTAATAGGGGTCAAATGCAAACTTGAATAGATTAAATCAAACATTCATCATCGGATTTTAAAATCCTTTAAAATAAAAATTCTTGCTGTCTTTGTACTTCATTTCAGGGTTCACTTGGTGATAATAATAGTAACCAAAGCAACAGCAAACCCTTACAGAACTCTGTCCTGCTGTTCCAGGAACTCTGTGTTCACGACAACCCAATGAGGTGGCACTTTACAGGAAGGACACTCATTAATCACACAGCTAGTAAATGGCAGAGCTGGGACTTCAAACCAAGCTGTCTGGCCCCAGAGCCCCCTCTCAGGCCCTTCACTGCAGCTCATCACTTGGGATGCCCGACACAGGCCAGCATTAAGGAGCAGCGTGACCTTGGCCAAGGCTGCTTCACCACTTGGTCTCTGTTTCCTCATCTGTAGAATGGGGGTGTGGGCAGTGAACTCTGTGTGCTCAGTGGTCACTTCCTCCAGCTCTGCTATTCTACTGCTTTGAGTTAATTTAGTAAGTATCCGAGCCTCTGCATGGCCCACCCATAGGCTGGCGCTTTGCTAGGCCCTGGGTTACGGAGAAAAGTAAGATCAGCCTGCTTCTCCAAGGAGCCTGTGTCCCTCCACGGCAAACAGCTGTGAGGCCCAGGCTCCCTCACTGTCGGTGGGGGCTGGGCAGGAAAATCTGATAGAAGATGGAGACAGAGCCCCTCCGGGAACAGTGGTGGCCTCACAGCTCTCAGGAGCGGGAGAGTCTGTCCTGGCTGCTGAGAGGGGAGTCCTCATGAGGCCAGTAGGCCCCCCAACCTAAGCCCTCACCTCAGGACAAAGATCCAGCCATCCTCGCAGTGTCATCATAGAGCCAGTCCATCCTCATCAATGTGCCTCTGTGCTCCTTTGTCCTGGGGACTCTCTTCCCCCTACACCCAGAAGACTCTTCTCCCTCTCTTCTCTGAGTGTCCCCTCACTTCACCCGTGGTCCCTGCTTCCTGGGCAACCATCTCTGGAGTTGACACTTTGCCCCCTCACACCCCCCGTTTGATCAGGAGCTTGGGTTGGCCTCCTTGTGCTCACTTTCCCCCTTCAGATGATTGCTCCTCCTCTCTTGGGAGCACCTGGAAAACCCAGATCCATTCCTAGCAGTGCCTGCCACCCTGGACTCCCTGCTCATTTGCCTTAGTCAGGAGCATCTGGACCACCAGCTCTGTATTGCCTCACCTCCTACCATCGAGACGTCAAAATTCATTCTCCCTCCACCACCCAGTGTGGTCATTGTAGGGTCTTCTTCTCCGTGAGCCTGAGCCAGCCAGCCCCCACTCACCCTACCCCGGGCTCATACGCAGGCGTGTCTCCACCCAAGGTCCAGCCTCTCTCCTTTAAGTGCCCACCTCTAGCCATCCAGCTGCTTCTCTACCAACCTCCCTGGCCCTCCTTCACCCTCACTGGGGCATCAAGCGCTGACTCCTCTGCTTTCCTGCCTGTCCACGTTCCTCTAATTTCCACTTCCCCACCTTCCAGCTCTGCATCCACAGTCAACAATCTCTTTATGACAAACAAAACCCCCTTGACCCTTGATCTTTTCTGTTCCTCACCAGGCCGACTTCCATCTCGGTTCACCGAGCTCTATTTCTTCTGAGCCTGCAGGCAGCAGGCTCTCCCAGCACAGATTTCTAAGACTACAAATCAATGCCCACCATGTTGCCACATCCAGGCAATCCTCCAGGATTTCTCTAGTGAGCACATTTCCCCACTTATCACTCAGTGGTGTCAACATCCTCTGCTCTCTGCACACCTCTAACCTTCCCTCTGTCTCTTCCCTGACTCCCAGCAGATGGCCTTGCTTCCTGCTTCGGAGAGAATGACATGTTACTGGAAAGGAACTTGCTCACCTGCAGCAAATCTGCTCACCTCGCCTTTTATCTGTCCCTCTCCCACCTGGACTCTAGCTGTAATTGTTCTTAATTTAGTGAGTTTAGTTGACATATATATACACAGTTAAAAGCATAGCACACTATAGGCCACCTTCTAGGGCTTACTTTTTCAATTTAACATAGAGTGTATGATTCATCCATTTCGGTGCATGTACCTGCAGTTCATTTGTTTTAACTGGTCTTAAATGATGTGTGTGTGAAAGTAACACAAGGCAAGGGTAAGCCAGGATTCAGGATGCTGGGTACTTCCTGTGAGAAGAGGCCAAGGGCAGGATAGGACAAAGTATGTCACTGTCAATAGTCCTGTTTTGAGGCTGGGTGATAGGTTCACAACTGTTTCTTATAATAATAATTTTAATACATAAATACCTCTGACAGGCACCTAAGGTGAGAATGTGTCATGAACCAAGACCTACAATGGGTAATATTACATCATTATTGTTATGTAATCTTGTTATAAAATATATTAATCATAATCCTACATTGTTATGTGTTATATATTATATAGATGCATGAATTATATATTATGTATATAAATACCTACATATGTATTATATACTATCTGATAATAAATAAATAACATAATATGCTAGTGTATCTACTATTATGTATTATTTAATAAATAATAACGTAATATATCCTGTTATATGACATGGCACATAATCTTTAATCAAATAAAAATATGTCAGTATATGTAATGGTAATTAATACAATTAAATAAAAAAGCCCGCAGCTTTTAACGCCAACACCGCTCCAGCTGTCACTGTCTTTTCTCTTCCTTTTCATGGTCAAGGTCCTCACAGTTCTATCCATTCCCCCTTTCATCTCCTTATCTTGAACCTTCCTCCTCCTCCCATCACATACTGCTTTCTGCCCCGTGGTCCCTCTAGTCACCAGCGGCGTCTGGGGCGCTGATTTGTGGGCACGGTCTCAGGCCCCAGCTCACCTGCCTGTCCGCCGCCTCTGCCACCGCTGGTGGGGGTGGGGCGGGGGGCAGAGGGCACCTCTTGTCCTGGAAGAGAACACAGCACAGACTCAGTGACCAGCAGCAGGTGTGGCCGGGACCTGCAGGACTGAGGGGAGAGCCAGGCTGTCTGCACCCAGAGCTGGGGCACTTGGAGTGTGAAGAAGCCCCGTCCTCACTGCCCCTGAAGTGAGGAAAACACCCTCAGGTGAGTTAAAGTGCTTATGACCTAGGTCTGTTGGCTGGAAAAGACAAACGGGCCCCTAAGCGGAGGGTAGTTGATGTTCCAGGCCCCAATAAGGCCCTAAGGGCTGGCGGGGAAGCAGGCTGGATGCTCCACTGAACCCAGTGCCCCCACGGGGGTGGGTCCTTCAGGAACAAGCAGAAAGCCCTCGGTCTCTGGGGGGAACGGGGCAGTGTGGGAGCATCCCTGCAGCGAGTCAAGTGACTTCAGGGCCTGCGGGATCCGTTTTTATGGCCACATCGAGCCTCAGCAGAAGCCACAGCAGGAGTGGATTCCTGTCTCTCCAGCTGTCATCGTGTCTGAGTGCCAGGCTTCAGACCCGATCCCCTGGGGCGCCAGGACAGTTATAGACAGAGGCGGCTCGGGGAGGACTCAAGAGAGCGGTACTGGCCTTCCTGCAGACACGATTACACAAAGATCAAACAATCCATCGATGGGAAGAAAATAAGGACCATGGTCACATCTGGACCCCAAGCTTAGACGAGGTGCATGGGTGACATTTATCAACAATCCAGCGAAGTTCTGGCCAGAGCTAGAGGCCAGGGCAGCAAGACGGGAGTGGCACTAAGGAGCATCGTGGTGCAGAGGTCGGACTAGGGGTGTGCAGGCTCCTTCCAGGAGGAGACTCAGTGTTTGGGAGGTGGCTAACATGCCTCCTTCGTGTCACCAACAAGTGATGCCACCTGTGGAAAATTAGCTATAATCCTGAGCCGGATCAGCCCTGGGTGATGTGATAAAGGCTCCTACAAGAGGGGGCGCCAGAAGGATAGTGAACCAACCAACAGGCTGATGAGTTTCTGGCCTGTGTTTATCGTGCTTTCGTAGCCAAGAATGAGGAGAGAGTTGAATGGCTCACCATGAAGATTTTAACAACTTAAGAGAGTTCCGTGTCTCACCCGAAGGAATTCAGGAGGTGTTTAGACCCAGGGGAGACTAACGGCCTCTTGGTTCCTCATCAACCTGGCAAACCCACCAGCCCTCTATGGCCAGACCTTGGCAAGTGCCTTCCCTTGTTCTAACAAAACCCTTTCCACCCATGCCTGTGGTAAGCTTTTATATTTTTTAATTAATGGGAATGAAGATACCTTACAGCCTCCTCAGAACTTTCCTTAGGGCTTCTGCCCTTAGACCTCAGCAAGGGGGCCCACTGCCCTGGGTCCTGCACTACAGAGGGTCCCTCTGGCCCTGACACTTCCTCTGGCCACGCCCTCCATGGGGTGGAGTCAGCCGGGCCAAGGGAACACGGTCATTGGCTCCATCCCGTGCTCTAGAAAGCCAGGACCCCAAATGCCCTGCCTCAGCAGCCCCTGACCCATTTCTAGTGCCTGCACCGGCTCTCCCCGGAGTTCAGATTCCTAGGACTCACAGAGAGGCCAAAGGGCAGCTGTTTGCATGGAGGGTATGAGCAGAGCCCGGACGTGAGGTCTGAGTGTCCCCCTATGCACATCCAAGGCCCCTTGTGGCAACGGATGGACCCAGCATTGGGAAGAAAAGGGCCAGACTAGTGATCAGAGACTGGGAATCAGCTCTCCCCACACGCTCACTTTCTTTGCTGGACTCCCCTGTGTCTGGGAATTCTAAATTTGAACCTGGCCTTCCCCCTTATAATGAATGTATATTTGTAAAGGCAGGAGTTTAGAACCTACTGCACTTAACATGTTTACATGTATAGGATGTGAGCTCCCAGGTATGCTCTGGCCCTGCACTTCCAAAGGTCCAGAGCAGTTATGTTGGCTCTACTGAGACTGTAAGTGGTAAAGACCATCTCCAGAGAGGAGGGGCTCCTGCTTCACGCTCCAAAGTCAGGATCTTCTGAGTGGATAAAACAATGGACAGTGTGACCCTCAATTGTAAATTGATTTAGAATAACGCCGAAGTGTGTATGACGTGTGTGTGCGTGCGCACGCACCTGGGGACGTCTGTGGTACATGACTGTGACTGTGTGTGTGTTTGTGCGCGCACGCGCGCCTGGGGATGTATGTGGTTCTGTATGTTATGTGTGTGTGTGCGCCTGAGGACGTGTGTGGTTGTTTGTATGGTATGTGTGTGTGTGGTTCATGACTCCATGTGTGTGTGCGCATGGGGATGTATGTGGAGCAGAGCCAGTGTGTCTGCACGTGTGTTTGTGTGTACGTGCATGCATTAGTTTTAATAGTAGAAGCTGTCCTTTAGAATTATGGAGTAGTAAAAATTGTATGTACTTCGCTGTATAATTCAAAATTAAAATAATCTTCAATCACCAGAAATTTAGTCCCCCTCAGATTCTGATTTTTTTTCCATATTGATTATGTCTTCATTTTACTGATGAGGAAACTATAGCTTAGAGATGTTAACTGACTCAACAAACTAGGGCATGAAGCTCACGAGCCCAGGACCAGGACGCAGTCCAAGCCACGCTGCTCCAGAGGCCTGGAGCCCTGCTCACGATTACGTGTGGCCTCTTGGCAGGGGAACGGATTCTGATGGGCTGTGGCCAGCGTGCAGGCTGCCCAAGCCGGGGACTCGGGAAGCCGGGCGGAGAGTACCAGACAGCAGACAAGAGTGAAGGGCTGCTCAGAATTCAGATAGTTTCCTAGGTCTTGGATGAGGAAGGAGGCTCACTGCTCATCCTTGATCCCTTTGCTGGTGGCTAAAAGGGACAAAGTCCCACGAGAGCACTTCTGGGAGCTGCCTGCCAAAACCTGGAAAAGGACTGCTCAGGACTGGCTCTGCAGTAGGAGAAGATGAAGGATATGTCGCCTCCTGGTGGAAATCCTTGGTGATGGCAGTAGGGGGCCTAGCAGCCTTGGTATAGAGGTGGCAGGACAAGGTCCTAGTGAATGATCGTTTTCACGTGTCCTAAAAATCATTGCTTCTTATATTTTATGCATTTTGTGGTCTATTTTAGGGTGGTAAATATGGTCTCCGTTACTCCATATTACCTGGATTGATTAATTTTTTTATTGTTAATTTTCTCTTCAGTGATTTGGAACCTCTATTGCCTCTTAATGAAAATTCTCTCTAAATTTTTATAAATCATCTCTAAGTTCATAACTTTATATGCAATTGGACCAGTAATCCTATAAGAGTCTCAAAAATTAAATAATCTATTAGATCCTGTTCCTCAATAATGATAAACTTAGCATATTTTACCTCTCTGCTGATGCAAATTGTGTGTGTGTTTGTGTGTGTGTGTGTGTGTGTGTGTGTGTGTGTGTTTGTGTGCTCCAGTTACTACTGTTTAGACAGTTGCTTTAAGTTTGTTACATTAACAAAGAAAATATAGGTATAAACATCTTGGATTTCATTGCTCACTACCACTATTTAATCCCATGTCTTTCCCACTTTTGAGTTATTTACTTGTCGGGATATCCCAATCAGCTGGACACATGATTGACTAATTTTTTTCGAGCTGTGGACTTGGAACACTTACATATCTATATGCAGATTTATTTTCTCATCAACAACTCTCAGCATGTTTTTGATGGCCCAAGCCTTGTTTTAAAATAAGGCATTGTTTTCTTCACCAAAAAAAAAAAAAAAAAAATCTTAATTTAAGATGGTCTTTTTATGGCTGGCTAGTCTTGTATGGTGAATGGATATTAATAGAGATTTCCTTAACCTTCCTACTTCTTTTCGCCATAACTCGAATTCATTGAGAAGCATGTTTTTACCATTTCTCAGATGGGCTTCCACTTTGACTTCCGCTTTAAACCATCACCCCACTCTTTTTCTCCATGATTATTCCTGAAAAAGTGAGCTCTCTATCTGATTAAAGGTGGTTCCCATCAGAGATGTGTGGCTCCTTGTCCAAAGGTCCAAAGGAAGAGAAAAGGAAAGATTCCTGTTTCTGGTGGTTACATTTTGTCAGCTTAGAGACCTAGTTATCTGTGTGGCTGTGGTGAAATCTGCAATATCTTGGCTCAGAGTTTCGTTTTTCTGGCTTACTAGGGGAGCCGCATTAGCTGGGGTCACGGCGCTGTGGCCGTTGTCAGGATCCCGGGGCTGAGCCAGCCCCTCTCCCTCCTTGTTATTTTGATCTTGCAAACTGGGTCCCAGCCATGTGACCCCTGCACATGGCGGCCAGGATCGCCCCCCACGTGACGTGTCCCCAGTTCCTCGGTGTCCCTCACTGCTATCAGCTAGCTCCAGTAAGGGTACTAGCTGGCTTCCACTGCGGTCCTTCCTCCTTCCTCTCCAGGCAGGCCATCCTTTCCCACTAGTTGGCCCTATACCTTCTCTCCTGCGCTACATATCCTGAAGGAATTCCTCAGCGTTTCCATCAGGTAGATGGCACTCTTCTATGTTTGGACCCCTTCAATGATTGCAGTGGAAATTTAGGAGGTGGGAAGGAGGAGCTTGGGAGTTCTCCGTATCTAGGGGCTCCCTTTCCAGCAGATTCAACTAACTGTGGATTGAATATATTCGGGAAAAAACAGAAAGTTTCAAAAAGCAACACTTGAATTTGCCATACACTGGCAACTACTTACATAGCATTCACGTTGTATTAGATACCATCAGTAATCTAGAGATAATTTAAAGTACACAGGAGGACACAGCAAAAGAGAATTTGACAACGAATATATGTATATATTCATGTATAACTGAAAACTTGTGCTGTATGCTGGAATTTGATGCAACATTGTAAAATGACTATAACTCAATAAAAAAAAAGTTTGTATATACAAAAAAAAAGTACATGGGAGGATGTACATGACTTCCATGCAAGTCCTATGTCATTTTATACAAGAGGTGTCAGCATCCATGGATGTTGACGTCTGGGGGGAGTCCTGGAACCAGTGCCCCATGGTTACCAAGGGATGACTGGAAGTCCAGGTTCCTTATCCCAGCCTGTCAGGTCCCCACGTGGTCTGAATCCTACCTGTACCACACTTCCCTTGTCACTCTCCTCCAGCCCTGGCAGACTGCCCTCTGATTCTTGAACAGGCCACACTCACTGTGTTTCATGTCTGGCCCCTAGAAATACCCGTTACTTTCTGAGCATGGCTCTGCTTTCACAAAACTGGCTGCATTGTCACTAGAGAAGACAGTGTGGAGGTTCCTTTAAAAACTGAAAATGGACTTAACTCATGATCCAGCCTTCCCACTCCCGGGTATATTTCAGGAGAAAACTCTAATTCAAAAAGTCACATGCACCTGAATGCTCACAGCAGCACTATTTATAATAGCCAGGACATGGCAACAACCCAAATGTCCATCGACAGCTGACTGGATAAAGAAGTAGTATATTTATACAATGGAATAGTACTCAGCCATGAAAAAAACAAAATAATGTCATTTGCAGCAACATGGATGGACGTAGAGATAGTCATTCTAAGTGAAGTAAGCCAGAAAAAGAGAAAAATGCCATATGATATCACTTCTATGTGGAATCTAAAAAAAGACACAAATGAACTTAACTACAAAAGAGAAACAGACCCACAGACATATAGAAACAAACTTATGGTTACCAGGGAGAGAAGGGGATGGGAAGGGATAAATATGGGAATTCAAACAGTGCCCCTCTTGGGGAGTGATGGAAATGTTAGCTATCTTGATCGTGGTGATGGTTTTCTGGGTGTAGACATTTATCAAATTCATCAAATAGTACATGTGAAATGTGTGTATTTTACTGTACAGGAATCATACCACAGTAAAGGTGCCTGTAAAAAAACAAGAAAAGATTGGCAGCATTGTGTCCTACGTTTTTATGTGTCTGCAGTGAGTGGGTCTTCAAGTTTCTGGTCTGCCATATTTTCTGAACAGAAGTGCCCTCCTTCCCTTTTCTTTGGTAAACTGTCAGTGGGTGGCATTTATTCCCGTGGCTTCAACTGCTCTCTGTCCACTGATTAACTGTCAAATCTTTTCCAGCATGGGCATCTCATTTCAGTCCCAGAAATATACTTATAATTGACAAGTAGACATTCCCACTTGATTAGCCCATAAAAATCTCAAGCTCTGTATGTTTGAATTTACACTCGCTCAGAACTAGGTTTACTTTTTCAAACAATGGCATCACTATCCCATCTGTTTTCCGTGCCATACATCTGGGAGTTTTCCTTTACTTTTCCACTCCCTCACCCCCGTCAGTACTACAATTCTATTCCTTAATGTCCCCCAACTAAGTGTCTGCTCCTCGCTCCCCACTGCATTAGTTCACACCCCTTGCTAGTCTCCCCAGTGCTGTTCTTTAGAGTGAACAATCCACTTCGCTCACTTTTAATGGCTAATCTGTGTCACTCTCCTCCTTAAAATCCCAAAGAATTCCCCGCTGCGTATGTGAGGAAGTCCACGCTCCCTGATTTAACGTTACACCTTCTCATCACCTAGTTGCTGCTTTTTTCAGCCTCAGCTTCCGTTAGTTCCTCACAGCCTCTAGCCTCACTGACCTTCCTTCCCTAAGTGCCAAGTGCTCTTAGACACGACCAGACCTCTGCACGAGACACGCAAGCTGCCGAGAATCCCGTCCCCACCACGCAGTCTCCTGGTCGAGAGATTTGCTGGAATCCATCAGATGTCAGTGCAGAAAGCATTTCCTCTCTGACACCTTCCCTACCTTCTAGAACCCTGCCCCAGGCAGCGCAAGAGCCCCTCTGAACATACAGTATACATGATGCCAAGTGACTCTTGCTACATTGTTTTGAAAACCTATTTAAATTTGTCTCTTCCACGACACACTTTGATCTCCGTGAAGGATAGGGGCTGTGTGGTATTTGTCTAGACAGCTAATGTCTGGCACAGACCCCGGACCATCAGAAACAGTCTGCTGACTCATCAAGAAGAATTGTCATCTTTGCGATGCAAGAAAGACTACATGATCTCTGATCTTACACCATCCGGCAAGGGTCAAAATAATGTCAAATAGAACTACACAGGCAAAATATGTGTATTCTTTTCCTCTTTGTGAGCCCGAGATCATAGGCATCCTGGAACGTAGGTGTCACTCTAAGCTGTCTGTCCCCTAGGCTGTCACGTCCAGCTTCAACATATTTTTTAGAAGTTGTAGGGATACGTGTACATCACCCCGTCTTAGAGCAAACGGTGCTTCAGCCTGACCAAGTTTAATGTCCATATAAAAATCAGAAATCTTCCAAACTGAAGCCTGAAGAAACATTTCCCTTCTCTCCTTCCAGTATGTCGGCCATCTGCATCCCAAATCCCCACTGCTCATCTGCGTCAGGCCACCTTCTATCTAGAAACATTTTCGTTGGGACACTTGGATGAGAACTACTTACAGCAGTCATGAAAATGGCCCCATGAACGTAGGCTCTGCACAACAAGGATGTTTTGACCGGAGGCCTCAGCCGTGGCCTGCAGGGTCTGTTCCCGTGTTCCTCCTGGCTTCCCTGCAGACGTTCTTCAGAAAATCAAGCCTTCAGTTAAAGTCATAGAAGGCCCAAGAAATCCAGAAAAATGGAGTGAGATTCATCTCCTTGGGAATATTTTTGAAAACCATCCACTAATAGGAAGAAGAGATTTAAGAGGTTCGTTTCAGAGCGGATGATGTCCAAATTCAGGTGGGTCAGTTTGGTCATTGTTGCTCGCTAGTTGGCTTTCTGCTGCTTCTAACACGCCTCTGTTTAGAGAAGTGGCCTGAGTCGGCCCTCAGAGCAGAGAGGTGAGCTGGGCATGGGGACAGCCAAGCTCCTCTGCTGTGTAGTAACCCGCTGAGAAGGAAGGGATGGCCCAGGGCTTCCTCTGACTCTCTCCCTCAGTTACAAACTCTATGAAGGGAAAATGGAACAAAAAACTTAATTCAATATGGTATTGTCAAAGTATAAAAATAATTGTCTTTGGAGGGAATGGTACATTTCAAGGGGTAGAGTACGTGCTGGGGTCAATTCGCAGTACCTCAATGTAAAAAAATAATGAGAAAAATTCTTTTTAAAAAAAGGAAAAAACAAAGAAGAAAAGAGATCTCAAACAACCCAAGTTTAAAAAGAAAAAAAAAGTCTTTTAAAAATAGTAGTCAGCTCAGTCTTTATCTAGATTAGGAAATTGGGATTAACAGATACACACTACTATGTATAAAATAAATAACCAACTCCCAGGTCCTTAATAACCTAGTTCAACCTGAATCCTTCCTCTTTTTTCCCCTAAACAACCCGTGGAAGCCTCTGAAATTCTCATCTTATAAAAGAATTCATTTAAAGGTGGTTTGAAAGTTACTGGTTAAAACAGTTATTTGTGGTTCCATGAATATAGATCTAGTAAGAAAGACAGACAATAAACCAGTAAGCAAATAAATACATTATGTACTGCCAGGTACTAATATTTGTCACAAAGAAACTTAAAGCATATTAGGAGAGAAAATGATTGAATAGGAAATGTGTGCATGCTATTTTAAATAATGTGGTCAGATAAGTCCTCTCTGAGGGTAAAATAATTTGAACAAAGCCCTGAATGAAGCAGAAGAATAAGCCACGTAGGTAACAGACAAGAAAGCCTCCCAGGCCGGGAGAAGTGTAAGTACGAGACTTGGAGTTACAAACACAGCTGTCCTGGTGGGGACCATCTGGGCGGTGAAGATGGGCTGGAGCAGAACGGTGAGAACTGAGGCTGCAGAGAAGGGTGAGGGACCGGATCACACAGGGCCTTGGTAGGGACTCTGGATATCCTTCTGAATACAATGGAAATTCACGAGAGTAGTTTGCAAAGCGGAACAACTTGATCTGATTCATATTTTAATAAGACCGTTATGGGTAACTTATGGGGAATAAGCAATGGTAGCAGGGCAAGGTAAGCTGATGGGAAGCCAGTGGGAAGAGTGCTGCTGACCTGGAGAGAGACACCGAGGTTGGGCTGGGATGATGGCGGGAGACGGGCTGAAAGGGGGACATGATTTGACAGTAACGGTCACAGGCCTTAATGCTCGAGTTGGACACAGACACAGAATGGTTCAGGGTGATGGGTATGTGATATTTGGGGCTGAGTCACAGTTTTTGTGCAGAGACCTGACAGGAGAATAAAGTGGGGACGTTGACGTCGATAAGAAGGGTTGGTGGGTGTTGAATTCCCCCTAGAGCCGCGTCTCTGTCTCTCTGTAGATGAAGTCAGCAGAGCAGGGACGGGTGTTCCTACTTCTGCAGAGAATTGCGTGTCTTCCTCATCGACAAATTCGAGAGGCCGACCTGCCCATCCAATTGCAACATCTTGAATCTGCTTCTTTCTGTCCAGGAGGAGATTTCCAACTAAGATGCCAATCAAAAATTCCCGTGTCCAGAGTTAGAGCTGTGTGCCTTTGGGAAGATCTCAGAGATGCCTCCACAGAGGCTCGGTGTGCTCTCTCTCCCTCAGAGCACATAGTTCCCTTCAGCCTGGTGGGTTTCAGCAGAGAAGATTTCACAAATAGCCCCTCTCAGGCCCTGGGGACCAACCTCCCGCTTGGCTGAGCTCTGAAAATGAGCACTAGTTCCGGGCAAAGGGCCTTTTCCAGGGCGCCATCTGGCAGATTACGTGAGGACAGTGTACAAAAGAGTGGGAGGGTTCATGATATAAATGGATTTTAATTTTCGCTCTGAATCGGATTCTGTCCTTCCGTTTTGTTAAGGAAGAGTTCTTAGGCCAGACATGATTCTCCTTTTTCTTTCTATTTGATCATCCAAGAGGTTTAGATAGGGTATTTGTTTTTGGCTAAGAATCTTTAAAAAAAAATCCCTGCAAATAGCGTCTTGTTAGGCATTTGGACAAGACAACCAGTAAATTCTCCCAGCAGTATTGAACCCCCTTGTTCCTCCAGGGGGTCTCCAAAGGTATACATGTTCCAAATCTGACCCAAAACCAACGAGCCTTTTCTTTTTTTTAAGCACTTCACCATGGACAAAAGATGTCACTAAAGAAGGTGAGAAAAGAGCAGGTCTCCATCATCCAGAGTCCTTCCCAAAGAGCCCACAGAAGTAAAGAGGAGATGAACGAGAGAAACGGTTTATTTATACACACGCAGGAGCCAACCAGAAAAGTAACTACCATGTTAAATGGTGAAAGTTAAAGGCTTTTTTATCAACCTAACTTAATAGGGCAAAGGGAGAGGAGAGAATTGGCTTCCATGACAGGTTTTCTTCTACATCTATTGAATCTCAGGTATCTTCAGCTTAAAGTGCTTTTGTATTAACCGTGGGTTCCCTCTGACTTCCCATTCCTCGAACTTTGTTCTTCTTTTTCAAGTTTCACTCATGTATTCTGAGCCCCTGGATTTCACACGTGAATTTTAGATTGATTGTCAAATCCTGCAAAACACCACCTGGGATTTGGGTAGGTATTCTTTGAATCCTTAGATGAATTCGTGGACTATTGTCATCTTAGTAGAATGAAGCCTTCTGCTCCATGAATATGGGATTATTCTCTGTGAATGTAGTTCTTAATTTCTCTCAACAGTAATCTATTGTAGTCTTCAGTGTCCAAGTCTGGGACTTCTTCCTCACTTCTATTGGATGCTGATTCAGAACAGAAACGACCTCCTGGAGAACCTCTGCTGCCACGGAGCTGACGTGGAACTGAGTCCTGAGAAGGCTTTAAATTCTTTTAAAATTAGGATTAATGTACTTTAATTACTCCATAGATGAGTAATGAATGGGTCACATTAACATAGGATTTTAATCCTTTTAGAATTAGTAGAGTAATACAGACACATTACAAAAAATTGAAATATTGCCTAAAAGAGAAGAAATTTGTAATTCCCACCCACAGAGGTGACTGTCATGAATGATTTGGTGCTTATGTCTCAGTCTCTGTGTCTCTCAGTATGTCTCTCTCCATCACTGTCTCTCACACACTCACATTCAGATCAATTGACATCTATGTTGATTTCACACATATGTGGTGGTGCAGACAGTGGGTCTGCATACTTCCACCCTGAGGCCTCCCTTGACATTGGGTTGAGAACAGTCACCCACTTTTCCAAATGCACAGCATTCATTCATCCACATGAACCAGAACGAATGGACACCATTCCCTCTCCATCAACATTAGTGTTGCTTTAATTCCGAGTGTTTCAACCAGTGCTGTGATGAACACCCTGAAAAGGCATCTTTGAATAGGTGTGTAAGGATTTTAGTGAGATGAACTGTAAGTATCAGAACTTCGGGGGAAGAGATGCATCTGTGGCCCTTTGATGCGTCCTGCATCCTGTTCTCCTGAAGAGGAGGGTCCATTTGCTCTTCCCTCCAGGGGATCTGCTGGAGCCTCTGCCTGCTTACACTGTCACCAGGGGTGGTTGTCACCTGACTAAAGACCCGCCAGTGTGATGGTGACCGGTGCTGTCTCTGCAGTGTTTCCTTCTGCCTGTGTTCTCACCTGAGAGGTCAAGCATCTCTAATACACACTGGCCACCTGCATTGCCTCTCATTGGAACTACCCATGTCTGTTCTGTTTCTATTTAGAACACTGGGTTTCGAAAGGATTTTGGACTACAGGGATGGGAAACTTTCTCCAACCTTGGGTTATGAGGAATGCATTTTCCAGGTTGTGGTTTGTCTTTCAAGCAGTTTTTCTGGGCTTTTGCTAATTTTTTTGATTTTTTTGGGTTTTTTTTTTTTTTTTTTTTTTTTTTTTTGCCACAGGAAGAGCTAAGCATCTCCCTTCTGTCTCCAGGCTGTGGTGTCACAGGGGGAACAGCAGTGTCTACCCTGAGATTATGCACAGTGTTACTAAAAGGGCTTCACTTTGTACATCACATCTTTAATCCCCCTGGATATCCCCTTAAAATAATAAAAATGCTGTTTCAAGTGAAAACAAAAAAAATCACCAGCCCCAGCTTAAAACATGTGGGCAGGCACAAAAAGCCACCTTTCATAAAGTTTCATTGACAGGGAACACCCAGGAGAGGTAAAGACTGGCAGAGAGAAAGAGGACTTGGGGTTGTCAGGGGCTGGGTGAGGAGGGAGGGGAGTGCACTCTCTGGATCCGTGGTTTCACTTTGAGGAAAGAAATAGTGTGAAACTAGATGGTAGTGATGGTCGCACAACATTGTGAATGCCCCTAATGCTCCAGAATTGCACAATTTAAAAGGGGAAAATTCTATATTTTATTACATGAAACTCTAAAAAGAAAAATAAAGGATGCCATAAATGATGTGAAACAAACAAAGGAAAGTAAAGCAAACCAAACAAAAACATGTCCAGCGGAAGGGACGTCAAGTTTGGGAGGGGGAGGGGGAGGGGACTGATGGTGGGATTTTGGAGAACATTTTGGAGAGAAAGGTGTGGGTGGGTGCAGAGGGGCCTCAGCCCCAGGTGGTGGTGATGCCTGAACTGGTTCTCCGTTGGCCAGCAGTCCAGGTGCAGATGCAGGTTCAGGAGGAGCTGCAGGAGCGGCAGGAGGGAGCTCGGGTTTTCCTGCGGGATCCAGATCGTCCTTTTTTTTTTGTCTCTGACATCTTCCCCTGCCCCTGCCTCCTCTGTAACTATTGGATGTGGAGAGAGTTTTAAGTCCTGTGGAAGAGCTCATGCTGTGAGAGAGGAAAAATTTACCCACCTGCCTCCCTTTCCATGTGCCTATTCAAGGACAGAAACCTTCCCAGAGTTTCCAGACAGCTCCCACCCAGAAAGTGCCCACAGGATGTGTTCTGTGACTGAACTTTTCCAGACAGGTGGTCTGAGGCCACTCTTTGCTCTGGTCCCAACAGTAGCCTCTGGGGACACCTCCCTGTGTGGCCCAGCCCTCGCCCCTCCCTCACCTACACACATGAACCAGCCCTGCCTTTCTGACCTTCGGGCTCTGCTTCGGGGGCTCCTGGTCCTCCACCTGACTTGCAGCGTGGTGGGCACGGTGCTCCATGTCAGAGCCGGGTGTGCTGAGCTACCCATCAGCTACAGGCAGGACCCTGGGAAGAGCCCTGGGTGATGTCTGGGTCAGAGGCCTGCCCCAGTGATTTCTGGGCCATGGGGGTGGGGATCCCTCCATATCCAGACCCACCTGGAGCCTGCGCTGGCCCTCAGAAGAGTGGCACACCAGCCCTTCCCTTGGGGAGGGGGCGTTGGTGTTCTTATTCATCAGCTTCTGTTCAATATGTGGTATCTGGCTCTGCAATGACAGTGACCAGCAGCTGACCCGGCCTGGAAGTCTCAGAGCCCTGCCCAGCCAGGTACACTCCTGATTCTGTCCACTCGACCCTCTGCTGACAGATCAGACTGGGACCTTTTTCAGCTCAGACACCCGGGAGGGAAAAGACATACCCAGAGAGCATGGGCTCCACCTCGGGCAGCAGGACCCTTCCCCGGCTCTCTACATCCCAGCCAGCCAGCTTTGACCTCGGCTGTGGATGTGACCGGCCACCCAGGCCACTGACCTGCTCTTGCTTGGGGCAGAAACCCATCCCCAACATGACTGCTCCACCTCCACCAGCCAGGAAGGGGCCGTGGGGCTACCCGGGTGGGATCTGAATGGTGGCCCAGCCTGGGCGGGCCTGCCCTGGGTCTCCCTGTGTTACCTTTGGGTCTCTCTGGCCAAAAGGCCAGAGGCGCCTTGGGTGAGACCTGACCCAGCGCCAGCAGCGTTGGTACAGCCCCTCGCTGCGGGCTTTCCGGGGGCTGCGGCCTCGGGATATTGGGATGCAGGAGAACATGCCTCTGTCTCCAACCAAGTGAGCTGAGTAGGGACTTCTCTACAGAGTGGGTGCCTGGTGACTTTGGTTCCAAGTTCTGTTGGGCTCTATTGCCAGGGAAGTGAGGTCACTTCCTGGGGTCCACTTATCCAAGCTTCCTCCTGACACAAAGCTCCCCAAGGGCCTTTCTGGGCTGCCGATCTCTCATTTCTCACTCCCTGCCATGTCCACACACAGTGACGTCAGCTCAGCACCCCCCCATAGCCCTGGGGAGCCCTGGATGCAGCCAGCCCAACAGCTCTGAAGACACAGCTGGGTTCAGACCTGGCTCCCCCCACTCAGCAGTGCTATCACCCTGGACAAGCCACGTGCCTCTCAGGGTCTCCCCAATCCCCAATTGGCACAGTGGGAATCATTCTGGCCCCTGCTTTCTAGAGAAGCCATCCTGTCTCTAGACCTAGAAACACCTAATGCATCTGTCACCCCCATGGGCTGACATCACAGGGAGCTCATGCACAGACTCAGCAAAGGAAGGACCCCACAGAGGGCTGGCGGAGCGCAGAGCACATGCCACACAGGCCGGGGTCTGCCCTGGGGTCTGGAGAAAGTCACTTTCCTTGCTGCTTGCTTCCCAGCTCCCAGTCGTGAGGCTGAAATTAAATACAACTCTGACATCGTCTGCTCTGGCATACAACCTCCTAGGTCATTCTGTCATGTTGACATACAGGCCCAGTGTCCCATCTCGGCCTCTGTGGTGGGCTGCCCCACAATGGCTTCCTATTTTTTGCCTTCTGTTCCCACGCCCTTGTGTGATCCCCACACCCTTCCCTGGAGGGTGGATGGACTTTGGGACCAGGTTCTGACATGTAGACTGACTTATGAAAATGTGCGTGAGTTCCACTCATTACCAGCTCCGGTGTTCCTTCTCTCTGTCTCTGTCTCTCAGTGCCTCTCTCTCTGTCTTGTCTCTCTCTCTGTTTCTCTGTCTCCCCCTGCTTCTCTGTGTTTCAGTCTGTCTGTCTCTTTTCCTGTATGTATGTGTGTATATATTTATCTGTATATGTGTGTATTTATGTGTGTGTATTGTTCGGGCCCAGGGCAGGTCACTTCTGAAAATCCCTTGATGACATATTGATTATTTTGAATTCATGTTACTGAAGAAAAATTATCTTTGAAAATTGT
This sequence comes from Camelus bactrianus, assembly GCF_048773025.1. Taxonomy (NCBI): domain Eukaryota; kingdom Metazoa; phylum Chordata; class Mammalia; order Artiodactyla; family Camelidae; genus Camelus; species Camelus bactrianus. The sequence continues at coordinate 53,812,949 of NC_133575.1, read as the reverse complement.
GCAAGAACTTTGGTGGGATCTTCTCTAAGGATCAGCACTGCTAGGGAAGGGATGCACCTGTGGCACTTTGATGTATCCTGCACCTTGTTCTTCCGGATAGGAGCGTCCATTTGCTCTTCCCTCCAGGGGACCTCCTGGGGCTTCTGCCTGCTCACGTTGTCACCAGGGCTGGTTGTCACCGGGCTAAAGACCTGCCAGTGTGATGGTGGCCAATGCTGTCTCTGCAGTCTGTCCGTCTGCCTGTGTCCTCACCTGAGAGGTCGAGCATCTCTAGCACACACTGGCCACCTGCACTGCCTCTCGTTAGAACTGCCTGTGTGTGTTTTGTTTCATTTCAGAACACTGGGCTTCAAGAGGTTTTTGGACCACAGGGATGTGAAGGTTTTCTCGGACCTTGGGTCAAGAGGAAAGCTTTTTCCAGGCTGTGGTTTGTCTTTCCAGCTGTCTTTCTTGGCCTTTGTTTTCTGCTTTTCTTTGGTTTAATTTTGCCACAAGAAGAGCTTAACATTTCCCCTCTGGCTCTGGTTTCACACTTAGAACAGCAGTGCCTACCCCGAGATTATTCACAGAGTTACTAAAAGGGCTTCATTTGGTACGTCTCATTTTTAATCCATCTGGATTTTCCTCACAAAAAACAAAAATGCTAATTCACGTGAAAACAAACAAAAAATTTATCCGTCCCTACTTAAGATATGTGGGCAGACAAAAAAAAAAAAAAGCCACCTTTTATATGATTTCATTGATAGGGAACCTCCAGGATAGGTAAAGACATAGAGAGACAAAGGGGATTAGGGCTTGTCATGGGCTGGGGGAGGTAGGATGTGGGATGCGCTTTGTATACAAGCTTTTACTTTGAGGAAGGAAATAGTCTGAAACCAGTGGTGTTGGTCTCACAGCATTGTGAATGCACTTAATGCTCCTTAAAATTGCACAATTTAAAATGGGAAAAGGCTAAACTTTATTCTTATAAACTTAAAACAAAAATAAAATATACTATAATAGAAAAGAAAAAAACTGAATCCATAGAAGATCTGTTCTTTTGGGTTTAACCCTGTGCCCTCTTTTCTAGGCTTAGTCTTACTAGCTCTGCACCTTTTGTAAAACAGTGTTGCCTTTAGCCTTAAATATACAGGAGAGCCTATTTTCAAGGCTCTGATCTTTAAGGATATTAACACTTTTGCACTTATATAAAGACAAGTTGCAGAATAGAAAATAACTTTTGTTTTGTTAGAGGTTTTACAGAGGCACTATGACCTGGTCTATGTAGACAGCTGCAGACCAAGGTAATGGCAGACTAATAACTTGGAGAACCATCTTCCCCAAGCCAGACTTCAGGCTCCTTTTCTACTAAAAAGGGGAGGGGCTGTGGTTGGTTGTTGCAAACTTCTTGGTGTAGGATTTTTTTGTTCTTGGAATCCTTTGCAGCTATCCACGTGGGTCAGATCATGGTGTTCCTGTAAAACCTGCAACAAAACAATCTTTTTCTATTCTGCAACTTGTTATCTTTATAGGAATGCAAAAGTGTTAATATCCTTAAAAGTCAGAGTTTTGAGAATAGGCTCTCCTGTTTATTTCAGGCTAAAGGCAACATTGTTTTACAAAAGGTGCAGAGCTAGCAAGACAAAGCCTAGAAAACACAGCAGAGGGTTAAAGGAAAAGGAACAGATCCAATATGGAGTCAGATTTGTTCTTCTCTATTACAGTGACTTTTGGTGAGAGCTAAGAGGATGATTCCTGGGTGGGTCCTCCACTGTCCCAGGCTGGAGTTCAGGCAGGATCCCTGCCAGATTCACCATGACTTTGGACCTGATCTCCCGCAGAGAAAGTGACAATTATTGGATTAAAATTAACTGTCAAAATCCCTTCAATTGCCTGTAAACTATACCACAGCAGGGGATGTCTCATTGGCCAGTCAACTGCCAGTCTCTCCTGATGCAAGGGACCAGCGTCGCGGCGGGATCCATGGTGGCCTGGCCAGTGCACCTTCCTACTTTGCTCTCCAGCCTTGGCTTCCTAACTTTGATGCTTTAAAAGCTTCCGTCCCTCTTCCCTCTGGCCTGGTGTGAATGAACAAGGTCCCTGCACCCACCTGGGCTGAGCCCAGGCCACGCACACAGCCCCATGCACAAAGCCCACCATCTGCTGTCTACCCCTGGGCTCAAGTGCACCCTCTGAACTACCCCACCCCAAAGGTCCGCGTGCCCAGTGCCTCCACCCAAGGGGTCCAGATCACCATCAGGACCATCAACCACCCAAGGCCCACAGGCCAGTGGCTGGCAGCCTGGGATCACCCTGACCCATCGGGTCAGTTGAGGCACAGGGTGCGGGGATCAGGGTGCCAGGGCGGGAATTGGAACCGCCTTCAGCCCAGGCTGCCTCGCCCTGTAGCATCAGACATTAACTATGAGGGTGCACACTAGGCTGGATACCCCACTGGTGGCGGTAGTCATCATTACTGGAGCCCGGATTTCCCCGCCCAAACCACAGGGTGAGGGATGAGGGAGTCAGAACAGGGTAGGGGTGCACTCAGAGTGAAGGGGATCCTATGGTGAGGGGGTACAGGTTGATGGGTGTGGGGCCCGCTCAGAGTGGAACTGACCTGGCTGAGAGGTGAGGGGGAAAATTTCAGGATGTTGGGGGTCCTGTGGTGAGGCATGAGGGGTAAGCTTGTGGGTGTAGGGGCCATAGGTTAGGACCTAGCAGGATGGAGTCTCAGGGCAGGGACCTAAGTGTGAGGAGAAGGAGCCCTGTCTTCAAGGTCTGGTGGGAGACTGGGCCTGGCCAGGGGTGGGGGGGTAGTAACAGGGAGGGGAAGGTGAGCAGGGCAAGTGGGGCTGGCGGGGTGTGGCCTGGCCCAGGGCATTCGTGGTTCTAGTTCAGTGCCAGGACCCAGTCGGTGGCGGGGTGAAGGCTCTGAGGATGGAGACCCGGCGGGACGAGCAGGAGGGGCCCCACCTGGCTCCTCCCGGGACCAGTGGCCAGGTCCGGTAAAGCAGGAGACCCACCCGAGCAGTTTGCACTGCAGGCTGGAGGAGGAGGTGCGCGCACGCGCAGACGGACAGACGCGCGGATACCAGAACCCGCCCAGAAGGCATGGAAGCTGGCGGGCGCCGGTTGCTCCTGGACCAGCTCCTGGAAGAGGAGCACGGCCTGGGGTCTGGGCCGCTGCTTGCCCTCGGCTCGGCTGCCGCTGCCGGGCGGTCAAGGGGGCGCTGGTGGGGGCGCGCTGGTGGGGGCCCGCTGCTCGGGGAGCCGGCGGGTGACGCCTGGGCTGTGCAGCTGGGAAGGCGCACAGGGAGGGGTGCAGAGGTGAGGTCCAGGCCGCGCGTCCCGTTAGGACCCTGAGGCGGTTCCCAGCCGCTGCTGTGGTTCGTGGTAACCCCGCTATTAGTAGTTCCTGAACCCCGCGTTTTTGCCGCCGCTTATACCCGGGTTTAGGAGAGCAGGTAGAGCCCCGGGAGGTGGGAGGGCGCCGGACGGCTCCAGGGCATCTCCTACTGGCCCTCAGACCATGGCCTGCACCCGGGAGGCGGGTGCGGTGCAGTCGTGGGGCCTCGGATGGAATGGGGACTGCCCCATGGGAGCCCCTGGGTTTGCTCCCATCTTCCCCGCGGTCTGACCTTGGGGACGGCCTCTAAAGCCCCAGGTTCGTGGGACTCAGGTTACAGGTCAGTCTGCTCCTGGAAGGTGGGCGCGGTGATCAGTGTGCTGGGATGGCTGCAGCAGCAGCGGGAAATGGTCGCAACCCCCGTGCTCTCACAAGGCAGCCCCAATCCCGCCATCGCAGCCGCCGCCATTCCCTGACAGCACAGCACACGCCTTCCAGGAGCAGGCTGACCTGTAACCTGAGTTCCACGAAACTGGGGCAGCAGAGGCCAAGCTCAGGCCATGCGCTGGGGAGTTGGAGCAAATCCACGGGCTCCCATGGGCAGACCCCATAAACCGCCACTGCCTTCGACCACACCGCGCCCTCCTCCCGGGAGCAGACTGACCTGGGGACCGTGCCTGGAGCAGCAGAGGCCGAGCCCTGGACAGGCTGTGGGGGAGATGGGGGCAAATCGACCAGCTTGCCAGGTCGCTGCCCATCTCCCTGCCGCTGCCCCAGGTTCGTGGATCACCTGTTTTCAAGTCAGTGGGTTCCTGAGAGGCAGGCGCAGTGCATTCAGGAGGCAGGGGCTGCAGGGAGGGGTGCTACCCCAGGGGGAGCAGGTGGACTTGCTCCCATCTCCCCCAGGGCCAGACCTCGGAACGGCCTCTGCTGCCCCAGGTTTGCAGGACGCATGTCAAGTCAGCCTGTCCCTGGGAGGAGGGCTCAGTGTACTTGGGGCAGCATCAGTGGCTGACAAGGATTTTAGAAGCGGGCTCTAGCCCAGCATAACTAACTCTCCTTTCTTCTCTTGCTTCCTCAGTTGGTGGCTGTATCGGCTTTTTCATTATAGGTTATTGCTGGATAATGAACATAGGTTTCTGTGCTATACAGAAGAAAGTATTTAAAATCTAGTTTTATATATAGTGGCTAACATTTGTAAATCTCAAACTCCCAAATTTATCCCTTTCCATCCCCTTTCCCTGGTAACCTTAAGATTGTTTACTAAGTCTGCAAGTCTGTTTCTGTGTTGTAGATGAGTTCACAGTGTCCTTTTCTCTCTTTTTTTAGATTGCACATATGAGTGGTATCATTTGGTGTTTTTCTGTTTCTGGCTGTTTTCACTTAGAATGACGATCTCTAGCTCCATCCATGTTGCTGCAAATGGTATTATTTTGTCCTTTTCATGGTAGAGTAATATTCCAGTGTATAAATATACCACAACTTCTTTATCCAGTCATCTGTTGCTACATTTAGCTTGCCTCCATGTCTCGGCTATTGTATACAGTGGTGCTATGAATACTGGGGTGCAGGTATCTTTTCACATTGGAGTTCCTTCCAGTTATATACCCAGAAGTGGGATTGCTGGGTCACAGGGTAAGTCCTTTTAGTTTTTGAGGGATTTCCATGCTTTCCATAATGACTAGACCAAACTGGATTCCCACCAGCAATGTAAGAGGGTTCCCTTCACTCTACAGCCTCTCTAGCATTTATCATTCATAAACTTGTGAGCGATGGCCATTCTGACTAGTGTGAGCTGATACCTCATTGTAGTTTTGATTTGCATTTCTCTGTTTATTAGTGATATTGAGCATTTTTTCATGTGCCTATTGGCCATTTGTGTCTTCGTTGGAGAAATGCTTGTTTAGGTCTTCTGCCTGTTTTTGGATTGAGTTGTTTTTTTGTTATTAAGTTGTAAGAGCTGTTTATATATTCTGAAAATTAATCCTTTGTTACTCGTATCATTTGCAAATAATTTCTCCCATTCGTATGTTGTTGTTTTGTTTTACTTATGGTTGCCTTTCCTGTGAAGAAACTTATGAGTTTAATTACATTCCATTTGTTTATTTTTTCCTCTTATTTCCATTGCCTGGGTAGATTGCCCTAGGAGAACTTTGCTAAGATTTATGTCAGATAGTGTTTTGCCTATGTTTTCTTTTAGGAGATTTATCATGTCTTGTCCAGTTGCATCTTAAGCCTGTACTCTAGATCTGTGCTTCAGATTTGAATTTTGAGCTTCTTAGAGAACACCTACTCTTAGCTCATATGTCAGATTCAACATGTCTAAAGCTGATTTCATAATCTTTTTTCTTGCAGCATCTCCACTTATTCAGTGGGATATTCTTCCGGTCTTGAATACCCAAAGGCTTGGAATGGTCTTTGATTTATCTTTCTCTCACCACCCTCCACATTTTGTCGGCTTCTGGAACTGTGTGTTTTTGGTTTCAAGTGTCTATTCTGATTGCTGATGCTCTGATGAAGAGCTTTCATCCCTGATACATGAATTTTTCCTTCTGTTGAATTCTTGGATATTCTCTCCCCCCTCTTTCAGTCAACCTACAGTTTTGACCCTCCAGCAACTAGAGTCAAGTCAAAGACTTACCACAACCAGATCTCAGCCAGGTAGTCAATCATTATGTGACTTAGCCTCCTAGGGTAACCTGTGCCTTATTAAAAACCAGGAGTCACCAGCCTTTTCCTATCCAGTCCTCAGTTAAAACAGCTGAGAATTGCCCTGAGAACTAGTTGGAGCCCCATCCCCTTCATAGAGTCTTCCCCATTTACTCCAAATACTTCTAGATCCTCTTTGTATTCCTGCATTGTTTATGATCGGTAGCCTGTAGTCTTGGCTTTGAGTACTGACTTGGTATCATTCCCGGGTGGTTTCCAATGTGTCTCCTCACTTAGCTCGTAACTGGAGAAGACTCCCTTGTTCAGCCTCCTTTATACCCCTCACCCTGCTTAGCATTGGGCAATAACAGGCATCCAGGCAGTACTTACCTACTTTATTTATTCGCAGGGGTGGTGGTGTGGAGTATAGCTAATAACTATTAATTCAGTGTTGCAATTAAAAAAGAAAGCCAAGAAAATCCATAAAACATTATCTCCAATTCAGTTTAGCGCTTTACCTCAACAGTTTTCTTAACTCTGTGTTTACATTCACATAGTGTTCAGTGCTTGTACAGTTCCCTGAGGCAAGCAGGTGAGATGTCATTATGTTTGACTTTCACATTACATTTCATATTGGATATATTTGTGGAATGACAAAACCTTCTTTTATAAGTAAACAGCCGGAAGCCCAGAGAGAATAAGAGCCTAACCCAGGGTCACCTGGTTAGTGTTTGGCACAGGCCAGGACCGCGGTTCACATCTTCCAGCTGATCCTCCTCCAGTGCCTTTTCATTCCAGTGCTGGGAAATGTAGCCCCATCAGCCAAACGGCCAAGACACATTGCTGCCCCTTTACCTGCCAGTGATGGCAGTGCTACAAAAAGTGGTAAAGGAAAGGTCAGAAATAGGAGCGATAAAAGACATGGAAGTGTTGGAAATGGATCCTCAACCTCCTCCTCCCTATTTGAGCGCCTCACAAGTGTCCCACTCTGACAGTGCTCTTCATTGTTTATAACATAGTCTTTAAAATCAGACTGATCTTTTATAGGACATGCTTTTATCCTGGTCCCTTTCCTGCTAGTAGTCACCGTCATGGGCAGAAAGTGCCTGACTGTGCTCTGTTTGTCACGTAGGTGGGATGGAACGTGGGAGAGGGAGCGGGTTGAATTGAAGCCGAGCTTTTTACAGCTCTGTTGTTCTAGGACCAGAGCAGTTCCACTCTTGCTTTCATCACCTCTCCGCCTCCGAATCCCAGCCACCCACTCCTGCCTGCTTCCCCACATGCCACGTCCTGGGGGAGGACAGGTTGGTGGTCAATGACCCCTGCACCCTCCACTCTGGGAGGTGCAGGAGTCTGCTTTAACTTTTGAGCTGTTTTGGTAATTGGGCTTTTCAAGCTTTTCTAGACATCTCCTTTCCAGCTCTAAGAAGTTGGAGATGTAACTTAACCATACATGGACTATACTAATGTATTCAGTGGCATTAATGTGATGTTGTCTGTAAGGTGTTCTGTGACTGGATAGGAGGTTTTTTTTTTATCTCACAGGATGCTTCACATCCAATTCTAAAGGCCTACAGGATGCAGGTGTAATTAAAGTTCTTACGTGTCTGTAAGGCAGACATGAGCATTATTTGATAATATGACCATATGTTCATAGGTTACGGTTAGTCCGCTGGCTCTGTATCTAATAAAAGTTTTAATTCCAAACGCTAGAAGAAAATTTGCGGAACATGTCTTTTTGCCTGTAACTAGTTGCAAAAACTGAAATCACAACTCTACCACAAGCCACAGTGTTTTCCAGTAGAGAAAGTCCTCTAATTTTACAACCTCTAAGTAGTTCGGTGGTTCTTTGGGTGAGATGAGGGATGCCAGAGTATTTTGTTGGGAAACTACAGTGGCATGACAAGTATTCTGGGACTGGTTACAGTTGAATCTCTACTTCCTGTATCCTGGACTGATTATAGAGGCAATGTTAGTGTGGTAACCAGCTTCTGAATGCAAGAGTAGCTAGGAAGACAACAGAGGAAATAGAAGGGATATAAAGTAATGAAGGGACTTCAGGGCAGTACAAATGGTGACTTTGACACCACCAGCTGCTGACGTGAACTTGGCAGGAATTTGTGAGAAGTGGTGGGTGTCATTGCAAGCAGGAGAGTCCTGCAGCTTTTGGGGTGAACAGGCAAAGGGGAGAGCAGATATGGTGGCCACCCGGGGGCTGAGTATTTGTGTCCTGAATGTGAAAATGTCTGGTCCCCTGTTCAATTTTGCAGCCACAACTTCACATGACTCAGGGCATTATTTCCACCAGAAAACCATAAAAACATAAACAACCTCTGTTTCCCAAAGTGTTTGTTCTCGATCTGAGATGATTGTCCTGTGGTGGGAGGTAAGTGGGCGATGGGGCCTATTACATCACTCTCTTTCACTAAAAGTCTACCTCGCTGCTTTTCACCCTACTCCTAGAGGTGCTGTCATTCTGTTACACTTAGACCTGTAAGTCGGGCTTGCCCGAATCCTCACGTGAAGCGGGACGGTTATGTGCAGTTTTAAAAAATTGCTTGGGTCATGTGGTCCTTTGTTCCCTCCATTGGAAATCACTATTCCAGAGCAAATAGTATGCATCTATAGAAACTATATTGTTTGTAAGATGTCTTCAGAAGTTCTGCAGTAGGTTTAAATATTTGCTTGGCGATGGCATCTTGATTGTTTGAAGGAGGCAACCCTCACTAGGGGCTTTGTTTGCTTCCTGTCTGAGAGTTCTTTTACTGGCAGCAGAGTGTTCGTAGGCAGCGTTAGAAAGTTACCTGGTGTGAGAAGCCGAATTTGCCCGCAGCTGGGAATTGGCAGAAGAGTCAGTTATGGAAGGAAGGCTTTAGGATTATCTGGTAGCAGAGTTCTGGGATCCAAACCCTGGGAAACCTCAGCTTTTGTAGAGTATGTTCTGTAACAATAGGCTATTGGATAATTTTAACACTTGTTATGGGATGTAGAGATGGGGAAAGACTTAAAAGTGAAAGAACCTTAAAAAAGAATCTCCAAATATTTTAAAGAAGACAGTTCTCAGAATGAGAGCTTTTGTGGAAAAGACTAGTTCTTCACTTCACAGGGGAAGCAGGGAGAAGGTGTAACTGCACTTACGGTAACTTAAAAGGTAAACCTTACCCTCCCACTTGGCTGTGTCCTGGTGTCCGTTCATCTTCCACATCTGTAGCTTTAGACATGATGTGTCATTTTCTGGTACTCCATTCTGCTTGTGAGTGAGAGACTGACACAAAGTCACACAGCAATTGAAAAATTGCGCAAAAGACTTTATTGTTAAAAATGTAGACCTGTGGCAGGGTGCTGCATTTGCAAGGGACTTTCAGTACAGAGAACACTTAAAACAATGCAGTGTTATTTCTTTTTTTATTCCTTTAAGCCTTTGAATAGAAGGTATTCTTTGCAGGGTTTCTGGAGTACATCAGAACAAGCAGGAACTAAAAATAGCTTTAAGAAAGCACCAGTATAGACATTGCTTATAGTATGGTATCTGTCTCAAAGTAAATTCTTTAAAGCAAGAAGTTGTAACTCTCAATTTCTTAAGCAAATATAAACATTATTGACTCTTAATGGCATTCTTTGTGGGGTGAAGCTGTTTTTGCTTCCGTTCTGAGCATTGAAAGGCCTTCTAGGATACTTCTACCAGTCCTCAATATTTTATTTTCCCTCTGTTGTGAACTTGTTATTAAACTTGAATCAGATATAAATATCATTAACTTGCTACATATGTAGATATTCAGTGTTACATAGTCAGAAACTTTGTGTATATCACACATATCTACATAATTCCCCCCTTTCCAACCGTGTTCCTGATGAAAGGATGGTGGGAAATGGCATTATGGGGATATGTCTTACAGTACACAGTGTTTCCCCTGTTCCCCTACCACATCTGGATGTTCTTCATCTTTCGGCTTCTAGACTTACTAGCTATTTTTCTTAAGCCAGGTGTATCTCATCCCCCTGCGCACACACACATGCGTACACACACACACACACACACACACACACACACACACATACACACATTCTGCCATAGGGAGTAGCGTGCACCATCCCATTCTCCCACTCCAGTTCTGGAGCCACCCCCTGGAGTCACTGTCTTGCATGAATTCATTTGTAAGTTCCTTTAAAAACTCGAGATGTCAGGAAATAGGACTAAAATACACACCTAGTAGGCAGGCCCTCAAGAAAAACTGCTAAAGTTAATGCCAGGTTATCTTAATGTTTGAGTACCTGGGTTACATGTTTCCCTGTACTACCTGTGTGAACCATGATTCCCAAATTTCTGTCCCCGCTAGACTTTTTCTCTCCAAATCTGGATTCTAACAACCATCTGATGATTTGACATCTTCACTTCAATCTCTGATATCTTAAAAACAACATGTGTAAAAACTGAGAATTTGGAAACCCTAGCCGCAAAACAGGATACTTGTGCAGCATCCAATTTCAGGTAGAAGAAACTATACTACATAAATATATATACGAAAGTTAAAAGCTTCAACACGGTTTAACTGTGGAAACTGCAGGTACTTCAAACCGGCACTAGGAAACAGACTGAGAAACAAGAGTAAGAGTTTCAGCTGCAACCCGTACATTTTGTGCTAGATGAACGAACGTCTCTCCACATGCTCAGTTCTGAGACAGAAGTATGGGTGAAAGCCGTCCTTCACCAAGCTTGTTGGGAACACAAGATTTCTTTTCAGGTGCAAAATACACTATCTACATATATACGGGGAGGTACTAGTTTCAACTCTGTTTTACAGTGAAAACAGCAGGAAATTCAAACAGTCACTATTAAACACACTGAGACCAGACTACGTGATTATTCTACAACACGTTCACTTTGTGCTAGATGAACGAAAGTCTCCCACATGCTAAATTCTGAGAGATAACTGTGTGTGAAAGCCATACTTCATATTGCATGTTGGAAAAACAAAGTGATTTTCAGTTCCAAAAAACACTACATACATACAAATGGGGAGGTAAAAGCACAAAATCGGTTTTACAGTGAAAAATGCAGGAAATTCAAACCGGCACTTGAAAACACACTGAGAAAAAAGAGAAAGGGTTTCCCCAGCAACCCGTTCAATTTCTGCTACTTGAAAGATGGTCTCTCCACATGCTCAGTTCTGTGAGATAATTGTGTGTGAAAGCCAACCTTCACATAGCTTATTGGGAACACAAGTTTCTTTTCAGTTGGAAACAGCATTATTTACATATATATGGGGAGGTAATAGCTCCAACTCGGTTTTAGAGTGAAAACTGTAGGAACTTCAAACAGGCACTTGGAAACAGACTGAGAAAACTGAGTAAAAGTTTCTCCTGCAAACCGTTCCCTTGGTGCTAGATGAACGAACGTCTCTCCACATGCTAAGTTCTGAGAGGTAAGAGTGTGTGAAAGCCGTCCTTCACCTAGCTTGTTTGGAACACAAAGTTTCTATACAGTTGCAAAATACACTCCATACATATATATATGGGGAGGTACTAGATCCAACTCGGTTTAACAGTGAAAACTGCAGGGACTTCAAACCGGCACTATGAAACACACAGAGAAAACTGAGTAAAAGTTTCTATTGCAACCCGTTCCATTTGTGCTAGATAAACGAACGTTTCTACACATGCTCAGTTTTGAGACATAAGTGTGTGTGAAAGCCGTACTTGACTAAGCTTGTTTGAAACACAAAGTTTCTATACAGTTGCAAACGACGCTAGATACATATATATAGAGAGGTACTACATCCAACATGGTTTTACAGTGAAAACTGCCGAAACATCAAACCGGCACTTGGAAACAGACTGAGAAAAGAGAGAAAAATTTTCTCCTGCAACCTGTTCTTTTTGTCCTAGAAAAACGAACGTCTCTCAACATGCTCAGTTCTGAGAGTTAAGTGTGTGTGAAAGCCGTCCTTCACCTAGCTTGTTGGGAACAGACAGATTCTGTAGAGTTGCAAACTACTCTCCATACATATATATGGGGAGGTACTAGCTCCAAACCATTTTTACAGTGAAAACTGCAGGAAATTCAAACCGGCACTAGGAAACAGACTGAGAAAACTGAGTAAAAGTTTCTACTGCAATCCGTTCCCTTTGAGCTAGATGAACGAACGTCTCTCCACATGCTCAGTTCTGAGATATAAGTGTCTGTGAAAGCCGTCCTTCACCTAGCTTGTTGGGAACAGACAGTTTATATAGAGTTGCAAACTACTCTCCATACATATATAAGGGGATGTACTAGATCCAACTCGGTTTTACACTGAAAACTGAAGGAATTTCAAACCGGCACTAGGAAACACACTGAGAAACCAGTGTAAAATTTTCTCGTGCAACCCGTTCCCTTTGTGATACATGAACGAACGTCTCTCCACATGCTCAGTTCTGATATATATGTGTGTGTGAATGCCGTCCTTCACCTAGATTGTTGGGAACACAAAGTTTCTATAAAGTTGCAAACTACTCTCTGTACATATATATGGGTTGGTACTAGCTCCAATTCGATTTTACAGTGAAATCTGCAGGAGCTTCACACCGGCACTAGGAAACAGACTGAGATAACTGATTGTAAGTTTCTCCTGCAACCCCTTCCTTTGAGCTAGATGAACGAATGTCTCTCCACAAGCTCAGTTCTGAGAGATATGTGTGTGTGAAGCCGTCCTTCAACTAGCTTGTAGGGAACACAAAGTTTCTATACAGTTGCAAACTACACTCCAAAAATATATATGGGTATGTACTAGATCAAACTCGGTTTTACAGTGAAAACTGCAGGAATTGCAAAACTGCACTAGGATACACACTGAGAAAACTGAGTAAAAGTTTCTCCTGCAAACTGTTCACTTTGTGCTAGATGAATGAACGTCTCTCCTCATGCTCAGTTCTTAGAGATAAGTGTGATTGAAAGCCGTCCTTCACCTAGCTTTTTTGGAACACAAAGTTTCTATAAATTTGCAAACTTCTCTCCATACATATATACGGGGTGGTACTAGCTCCAACTCGGTTTTACAGTGAAATCTGCAGGAACATCAAAACTGCACTAGGATACACACTGAGAAAAATGAGTAAAAGTTTCTCCTGCAACCCGTTCCCTTTGTGCTAGTTAACAGAACGTCTTTCCACATGCTCAGTTCTGAGAGAAAATTGTGTGTGAAAGTCGTCCTTCAACTAGCTTGTTGGGAACTCAAAGTTTCTATAAAGTTGCAAACTACTCTCCATACATATATACGGGGAGGTACTAGATCCAACCCGGTTTTACAGTGAAAACTGTAGGAATTTCAATCCGGCACTAGAAAACACACTGAGAAACCAGAGTAAAAGTTTCTCCTGCAAACCGTTCCCTTTGTGCTAGATGAACGAACGTCTCTACACATGCTCAGTTCTGATACATAATGTGTGTGAAAGCCGTCCTTCACCTAGCTTGTAGGGAACACAAAGTTTCTATAAATTTGCAATCTACTCTTCATTAATATATATGGGGATGTACTAGCTCCAATTCTGTTTTACAGTGAAAACTGCAGGAAATTCAAACCGGCACTAGGAAACAGACTGAGAAACCAGAATAAAAGTTTCTCCTGCAACCCGTTCCCTTTGTGCTAAATGAACGAATGTCTCTCCACATGCTCATTTCTGAGAGATAAGTGTGTGTGTAAGCCGTCCTTCACCTAGCTTGTTGGGAACACAAAGTTTCTATAAAGTTGCAAACTACTCTCCATAAATATATATGGGGATGTAATAGCTCCAAATCTCTTTTACATTGAAAACTGCAGGAACTTCAAACCGGCTCTTGGAAACAGACTGAGAAACCAGAGAAGAAGTTTCTCCTGCAACCTGTTCATTTTGTGCTAGATAAAATAACGTCTCTCCTCATGCTCAGTTCTGAGAGATAAGTGTTTGTGAAAGCCGTCCTTCACTTAGCTTGTTAGAAACACAAAGTTTCTGTACAGTTGCAAACTTCACTAGATACATATATACGGAGAGGTACTAGCTCCAACTTGGTTTTACAGTGATAACTGCAGGAACTTCTAAACTGCACTAGGATACACACTGAGAAAACTGAGTAATAGTTTCTCCTGCAACCCATTCCCTTTGTGCTAGTTGAACGAATGTCTCTCCACATGCTCAATTCTGAGAGATAAGTGTGTGAGAATGCCGTTCTTCACCTAGCATGTTGGGAACACAAGGTTTCTATAAATTTGCAACCTACTCTCCATAAATATATATGGGGATGTACCAGACCCAATTATGTTTTATAGTGAAAACTGCTGGAACACAAAACTGCACTAGGAAACAGACTGAGAAAACTGATTAAAATTTTCTATTGCAACCCGTCCCTTTGTGCTAAATGAACGAACGTCTCTCCACATGCTCAGTTCTGAGAGATATTTGTGTGTGAAAGCCATCCTTCACCTAGCTTGTTGGGAACAGACAGTTTCTATACAGTTGCAAACTACTGTCCATACATATATATGGGGAGGTAGAAGCTCCAACTCGGTTTTACATTGAAAACTGCAGGAACTTCAAACAGGCACTTGGAATCAGACAGAGAAACCAGAGTAAAATATTCTCCTGCAACCCGTTCGCTTTGTGCTAGTTGAACGAATGTCTCTCCACTTGCTCAGTTCTGAGAGATAAGTGTGTGTGAAAGCCGTCCTTCAACTAGCTTGTTGGGAACACAAAGTTTATATAATGTTTCAAACTACTCTCCATACATATATACGGGGAGGTCCTAGCTCCAACACGGTTTTACAGTGAAAACTGCAGGAACTTCAAACTGGCACTTGGAAACAGACAGAGAAACCAGAGTAAAATGTTCCCCTGCAAACTGTTCCCTTGGTGCTAGTTGAACGAACGTCTCTCCACATGCTCAGTTCTGAGAGATAATTGTGTGTGGAAGCCGTCCTTCACCTAGCTTGTTGGGAACACAAAGTTTCTATAAAGTTGCATAAGACTCCCCATATATATGTACGGGGAGGTACTAGATCCAACTATGTTTTACAGTGAAAACTGCAGGAATTTCAAACACGCCCTAGGAAACACACTGGGAAACCAGAGTAAAAGTTTCTCCTGCAACCATTTCCCTTTGAGCTAGATGAAAGAACGTCTCTCCACATGCTCTGTTCTGAGGGAAAAGTGTGTGTGAAAGCCGTCCTTCACCTAGCTTGTTGGGAACAGACAGTTTCTATAAATTTGCAAATTACTCTCCATACATACATATGGGGAGGTTCCAGCTCCAACTCGGTTTTACAGTGAAAATTGCAGGAACTTCAAACCGGCACTTGGAAACAGACTGAGAAACCAGAGTAAATGTTTCTCCTGCAAACTTTTCCCTTTGTGCTGGATGAACGAAAGTCTCTCCACATTCTCAGTTCTGAGAGATAAGTGTGTTTGAAAGAAGTACTTCACCTAGCTTTTTGGGAACACAAAGTTTCTATAAATTTGCAAACTACTCTCCATACACATATACGGGGTGGTACTAGCTCCAACTCTGTTTTACAGTGAAATCTGCAGGAACATCAAACCTGCACTAGGATACACACTGAGAAAACTGTGTAAAAGTTTCCCCTGCAACCCGTTCCCTTTGTGCTAGTTGAAAGAACGTCTCTCCACATGCTCAGTTCTGAGAGATATGTGTGTGTGAAAGCCGTACTTCACCCAGCTTTTTGGGAACAGACAGTTTCTATACAGTTGCAAACTACTCTACACATATATATATGGGGAGGTACTAGCTCCAACTCGGTTTTACAGTGAAAACTGAAGGAATATTAAACCGGCACTTGGAAACAGACTGAGAAACCAGAGAAAAAGTTTCTCCTGCATCCTTTTCCTTTTGTGCTAGATAAACGAAAGTCTCTCCACAAGCTCACTTCTGATAGATATGTGTGTTTGAAAGCCGCCCTTCACATAGCATGTTGGAACACAATGTTTCTATACAGTTGCAAACTACTCTCCAAACATATATATGGGGAGGTACTAGCTCCAACTCGGTTTTACAGTGATAAATGCAGGAACGTCAACCCGGCACTAGGAAACACACTGAGAAACCTGAGAAAAGTTTCTCCTGCAACACGTTCCCTTTGTGCTAGATGAACGAACGTCTCTCCACATGCTCAGTTCTGAGAGATATGTGTGTGTGAAAGCCGCCTTCACCTAGCTTGTTGGGAACAGACAGTTTCTATAAAGTTGCAAACTACTCTCCATACATACATATGGGTAGGTTCCAGCTCCAACTCGGTTTTACAGTGAATATTGCAGGAACTTCATACCGGCATTAGTAAACAGACTAAGAAACCAGAGTAAAATTTCCTCTGCAACCCGTTCCCTTTGAGCTAGATGAACGAACGTCTCTCCACATGCTCCGTTCTGAGAGATAAGTGTGTGTGAAAGCCGTCCTTCACCTAGCTTGTTGGGAACACAAAGTTTCTATAAAGTTGCAAACTACTCTCCATACATATATATGGGGAGGTACAAGCTCCAACTCGGTTTACAGTGAAAACTGAAGGAACATGAAAACGGCACTTTGAAACAGACTGAGAAACAAGAAAAAAAGATTCTCCTGCAACCCCTTCCCTTTGTGCTCGATGAACAGACGTCTCTCCACATGCTCAGTTCTGACAGATAATTCTGTGTGAAAGCCGTACTTCCACTAGCTTGTTGGGAACAAAATGTTTCTATACAGTTGAAAACTACTCTCCTTACATATATATGGGGAGGTACTAGCTCAAACTCGGTTTTACAGTGAAAACTCTGGAACTTCATACCTGCACTAGGATACACACTGAGAAAACTGAGTAAAAGTTTCTCCTGCAACCAGTTCCCTTTGTGCTAGATGAACAAACGTCTCTCCACATGCTCAGTTCTGAGAGATAAGTGTGTGTGAAAGCCGTCCTTCACCTAGCTTGTTGGGAACTCAAAGTTTCTATACAGTTGAAAACTACAATCCAAACACATATATGGTGAGGTCGTAGATCCAAAACTGTTTTACGGTGAAAACTGCAGGAAATTCTAACCGGCACTTAGAAACAGACTGAGAAACCAGAGAAAAAGTTTCTCCTGCAACCTGTTCCTTTTGTGCTATATAAACGAACGACTCTCCACATACTCAGTTCTGAGAGATATGTGTGTGTGAAAGCCGTCCTTCACCTAGCCTGTTGGGAACACAAAGTTTCTATAAATTTGCAAACTACTCCCCATATATATGTACGGGGAGGTACTAGATCCAACTCGGTTTTACAGTGAAAACTGCAGGAATTTCAAACCGGCCCTAGGAAACACACTGAGAAACCAGAGTAAAAGTTTCTCCTGCAAACATTTCCCTTTGAGCTAGATGAACGAAAGTCTCTCCACATGCTCAGTTCTGAGGGATAAGTGTGTGTGAAAGCCGTCCTTCACCTAGCTTGTTGGGAACAGACAGTTTCTATAAAGTTGCAAGCTACTCTCCATACATACATATGGGTAGGTTCCAGCTCCAACTCGGTTTTACAGTGAAAATTGCAGGAACTTCAAACCGGCACTTGGAAACAGACTGAGAAACCAGAGTAAATGTTTATCCTGCAATCTTTTCCCTTTGTGCTGGATGAACGAAAGTCTCTCCACATTCTCAGTTCTGAGAGATAAGTGTGTGTGAAAGCCGTCCTTCACCTAGCTTTTTGGGAACACAAAGTTTCTATAAATTTGCAAACAACTCTCCATACATATATACGATGTGGTACTAGCTCCAACTCTGTTTTACAGTGAAATCTGCAGGAACTTCAAACCTGCACTAGGATACACACTGATAAACCTGTGTAAAAATTTCTCCTGCAAACCGTTCCCTTTGTGCTAGTTGAAAGAACGTCTCTCCACATGCTCAGTTCTGAGAGATAATTGTGTGTGAAAGCCGTCCTTCAACTAGCTTGTTGGGAACTCAAAGTTTCTATAAAGTTGCAAACTACTCTCCATACATATATACGGGGAGGTACTAGATCCAAATCGGTTTTACAGTGAAAACTGCAGGAATTTCAAACAGGCACTAGGAAACACACTGAGAAACCAGAGTAAAAGTTTCTCCTGCAACCCGTTCCTTTTGTGCTAGGTGAACGAACGTCTCTCCACATGCTCACTTCTGATAGATAATGTGTGTGAAACCGTCCTTCACCTAGCTTGTTGGGAACACAAAGTTTCTATAAATTTGCAAACTACTCTCCATAAATATATATGGGGATGTACTAGCTCCAATTATGTTTTACAGTGAAAACTGCAGGAACTCAACCCGGCACTAGGAAACAGACTGAGAAAACTGATTAAAATTTTCTACTGCAACCCGTCCCTTTGTGCTAAATGAACGAACGTGTCTCCACATGCTCAGTTCTGAGAGAAAAGTGTGTGTGAAAGCCGTCCTTCACCTACCTTGTTGGGAACATACAGTTTCTATACAGTTGCAAACTACTCTCCATACATATATATGGGGAGGTAGTAGCTCCAAATCGGTTTTACATTGAAAACTGCAGGAACTTCAAACCGGCACTTGGAAACAGACAGAGAAACCAGAGTAAAAGGTTCCCCTGCAACCCGTTCGCATTGTGCTAGTTGAAAGAACGTCTATCCACATGCTCAGTTCTGAGGGATAATTGTGTGTGAAAGCCGTCCTTCACCTACTTTGTTGGGAACAGACAGTTTCTATAAAGTTGCAAACTGCTCTCCATACATATATATGGGGAGGTTCTAGCTCCAACTCGGTTTCACAGTGAAAACTGCAGGAACTTCAAACCGGCACTTAGAAACAGACTGAGAAACCAGAGTAAATGTTTCTCCTGCAAACAGTTCCATTTGTGCTGCATTAACGAACGTCTCTCCACATTCTCAGTTCTGAGAGATATGTGTGTTTTAAAGCCGTCCTTCAACTAGCTTGTTGGGAACACAAAGTTTCTATACAGTTGCAAACTACACTCCATACATATATATGAGTAGGTACTAGCTCCAACTAGGTTTTACAGTGAAAACTGCAGGGACTTCAAACCGGCACTGTGAAACACACTGAGTTACTGAGTAAAAGTTTCTACTGCAAACCGTTCCCTTTGTTCTAGATGAACGAACGTCTCACCAAATGCTCAGTTCTGAGAGATAAGTGTGTGTGAAAGCCGTCCTTCACCTAGCTTTTTGGGAACAGACAGTTTCTATAAAGTGGGAAACTACTTTCCTTACATATATATGGGGAGGTACTAGCTCCAACTCGGTTTTACAGTGAAATCTGCAGGAACTTCAAACCGGCACTTGGAAACAGACTGAGAAATCAGAGTAAATATTTCTCCTGCAAACCTTTCCTTTTGTGCTGGATGAACGAAAGTCTCTCCACATTCTCAGTTCTGAGAAATAAGTGTGTGTGAAAGCCGTCCTTCACCTAGCCTGTTGGGAACATAAAGTTCCTATACAGTTGCAAACTACTCTCCATAAATATATATGGGTGGTACTAGCTCCAACTCGATTTTACAGTGAAAACTGTAGGAACTTCAAACCTGCACTAGGATACACACTGGGAAAACTGAGTAAAATTTTCTCCTGCAAACCGTTCCATTGGTGCTAGTTGAACGAACGTCTATCCACATGCTCAGTTCTGTGAGATAAGTGTGTGTGAAAGCCTTCCTTAACCTAGCTTGTTGGGAACACAAAGTCTCTATAAATTTGCAAATTACTCTCCATACATACATACGGGTAGGTACTAGGTCCAACTCGGTTTTACAGTGAAAACTGAAGGGAATTGAAACCGGCACTTGGAAACAGACTGAGAAACCAGAGAAAAAGTTTCTCCTGCAACCTGTCACTTTTGTGCTAGATGAAAGTACGTCTCTCCACGTGCTCAGTTCTGAGAGATAATTGTGTGTGAAAGCCGTCCTTCACTTAGCTTGTTTGAAACCCAAAGATTCTATACAGTTGCAAACTACACTAGATACATATTTATGGAGTGGTACTAGCTCAAACTCGGTTTTACTGTGAAAACTGCAGGAACTTCAAACCGGCACTTGGAAACATTCTGAGAAAACTGAGTAAAAGTTTCTCCTGCAAACTGTTCCATTGTGCTAGATGAACGAACGTCTCTCCTCATGCTCAGTTCTGAGAGATAAGTGTGTTTGAAAGCCATCATTCACCTAGCTTTTTGGGAACACAAAATTTCTATAAATTTGCAAATTACTCTCCATATATATATATGGGGATGTACTAGCCCCAATACAGTTTTACATTGAAAACTGCAGGAAATTCAAACCGGCACTAGGAAACAGACTGAAAATCCAGAGTAAAAGTTTCTCCTGCAACCGGTTCCCTTTGAGCTAGATGAACGAAAGTCTCTCCACATGCTGAGTTCTGAGAGATATGTGTGTGTGAAAGCCGTCCTTCACATAGCTTGTTGGGAACAGACAGTTTCTATACAGTTGCAAACTACTCTCCATACATATATATGGGGAGGAAGTAGTTCCAACTCTGTTTACAGTGAAAACTGCAGGAATTTCAAACCGGCACTAGGAAACACACTGAGAAACCAGAGAAAAAGATTCTCGTTCAACCTGTTCATTTTGTGCTATATAAACGAACGTCTCTCCACATGCTCAGTTCTGAGAGATATGTATGTGTGAAAGCCGCCTTCACCTAGCTTGTTGGGAACAGACAGTTTCTATACAGTTGCAAACTACTCTCCATACATATATATGGGGAGGTACTAGCTCCAACACGGTTTTACCGTGAAAACTGCAAGAACTTCAAACCGGCACTTGGAAACAGACTGAGAAACCAGAGTAAATGTTCTCCTTCAAACTGTTCCCTTTGTGTTAGATGAACGAAAGTCTTTCCACATGCTCAGTTCTGATAGATATGTGTGTGTGAAAGCCGCCCTTCACATAGCATGTTGGAACACAATGTTTCTATACAGTTGCAAACTACTCTCCAAACATATATATGGGGAGGTACTAGCTCCAACTCGGTTTTACAGTGATAAATGCAGGAACGTCAACCCGGCACTAGGAAACACACTGAGAAACCTGAGAAAAGTTTCTCCTGCAACACGTTCCCTTTGTGCTAGATGAACGAACGTCTCTCCACATGCTCAGGTCTGAGGGATAAGTGAGTGTGAAAGCCGTCCTTCACATAGCTTGTTGGGAACAGACAGTTTCTATAAAGTTGCAAACTACTCTCCATACATACATATGGGTAGGTTCCAGCTCCAACTCGGTTTTACAGTGAATATTGCAGGAACTTCAAACCGGCATTAGTAAACAGACTTAGAAACCAGAGTAAAATTTCTTCTGCAACCCGTTCCTTTTGAGCTAGATGAACGAACGTCTCTCCACATGCTCAGTTCTGAGAGATAAGTGTGTGTGAAAGCCGTCCTTCACCTAGCTTGTTGGGAACACAAAGTTTCTATAAAGTTGCAAACTACTCTCCATACATATATATGGGGAGGTACAAGCTCCAACTCGGTTTACAGTGAAAACTGAAGGAACATGAAAACGGCACTTTGAAACAGACTGAGAAACAAGAAAAAAAGATTCTCCTGCAACCCCTTCCCTTTGTGCTCGATGAACAGACGTCTCTCCACATGCTCAGTTCTGACAGATAATTCTGTGTGAAAGCCGTACTTCCACTAGCTTGTTGGGAACAAAATGTTTCTATACAGTTGAAAACTACTCTCCTTACATATATATGGGGAGGTACTAGCTCAAACTCGGTTTTACAGTGAAAACTCTGGAACTTCATACCTGCACTAGGATACACACTGAGAAAACTGAGTAAAAGTTTCTCCTGCAACCAGTTCCCTTTGTGCTAGATGAACAAACGTCTCTCCACATGCTCAGTTCTGAGAGATAAGTGTGTGTGAAAGCCGTCCTTCACCTAGCTTGTTGGGAACTCAAAGTTTCTATACAGTTGAAAACTACAATCCAAACACATATATGGTGAGGTCGTAGATCCAACTCTGTTTTACGGTGAAAACTGCAGGAAATTCTAACCGGCACTTAGAAACAGACTGAGAAACCAGAGAAAAAGTTTCTCCTGCAACCTGTTCCTTTTGTGCTATATAAACGAACGACTCTCCACATGCTCAGTTCTGAGAGATATGTGTGTGTGAAAGCCGTCCTTCACCTAGCCTGTTGGGAACACAAAGTTTATATAAATTTGCAAACTACTCCCCATATATATGTACGGGGAGGTACTAGATCCAACTCGGTTTTACAGTAAAAACTGCAGGAATTTCAAACCGGCCTTAGGAAACACACTGAGAAACCAGAGAAAAAGTTTCTCCTGCAACCATTTCCCTTTGAGCTAGATGAACGAAAGTCTCTCCACATGCTCAGTTCTGAGGGATAAGTGTGTGTGAAAGCCGTCCTTCACCTAGCTTGTTGGGAACAGACAGTTTCTATAAAGTTGCAAGCTACTCTCCATACATACATATGGGTAGGTTCCAGCTCCAACTCGGTTTTACAGTGAAAATTGCAGGAACTTCAAACCGGCACTTGGAAACAGACTGAGAAACCAGAGTAAATGTTTATCCTGCAATCTTTTCCCTTTGTGCTGGATGAACGAAAGTCTCTCCACATTCTCAGTTCTGAGAGATAAGTGTGTGTGAAAGCCGTCCTTCACCTAGCTTTTTGGGAACACAAAGTTTCTATAAATTTGCAAACAACTCTCCATACATATATACGATGTGGTACTAGCTCCAACTCTGTTTTACAGTGAAATCTGCAGGAACTTCAAACCTGCACTAGGATACACACTGATAAATCTGTGTAAAAATTTCTCCTGCAACCCGTTCCCTTTGTGCTAGTTGAAAGAACGTCTCTCCACATGCTCAGTTCTGAGAGATAATTGTGTGTGAAAGCCGTCCTTCAACTAGCTTGTTGGGAACTCAAAGTTTCTATAAAGTTGCAAACTACTCTCCATACATATATACGGGGAGGTACTAGATCCAAATCGGTTTTACAGTGAAAACTGCAGGAATTTCAAACAGGCACTAGGAAACACACTGAGAAACCAGAGTAAAAGTTTCTCCTGCAACCCGTTCCTTTTGTGCTAGGTGAACGAACGTCTCTCCACATGCTCAGTTCTGATAGATAATGTGTGTGAAACCGTCCTTCACCTAGCTTGTTGGGAACACAAAGTTTCTATAAATTTGCAAACTACTCTCCATAAATATATATGGGGATGTACTAGCTCCAATTATGTTTTACAGTGAAAACTGCAGGAACTCAACCCGGCACTAGGAAACAGACTGAGAAAACTGATTAAAATTTTCTACTGCAACCCGTCCCTTTGTGCTAAATGAACGAACGTGTCTCCACATGCTCAGTTCTGAGAGAAAAGTGTGTGTGAAAGCCGTCCTTCACCTACCTTGTTGGGAACATACAGTTTCTATACAGTTGCAAACTACTCTCCATACATATATATGGGGAGGTAGTAGCTCCAAATCGGTTTTACATTGAAAACTGCAGGAACTTCAAACCGGCACTTGGAAACAGACAGAGAAACCAGAGTAAAAGGTTCCCCTGCAACCCGTTCGCATTGTGCTAGTTGAAAGAACGTCTATCCACATGCTCAGTTCTGAGGGATAATTGTGTGTGAAAGCCGTCCTTCACCTACTTTGTTGGGAACAGACAGTTTCTATAAAGTTGCAAACTGCTCTCCATACATATATATGGGGAGGTTCTAGCTCCAACTCGGTTTCACAGTGAAAACTGCAGGAACTTCAAACCGGCACTTAGAAACAGACTGAGAAACCAGAGTAAATGTTTCTCCTGCAAACAGTTCCATTTGTGCTGCATTAACGAACGTCTCTCCACATTCTCAGTTCTGAGAGATATGTGTGTTTTAAAGCCGTCCTTCAACTAGCTTGTTGGGAACACAAAGTTTCTATACAGTTGCAAACTACACTCCATACATATATATGAGTAGGTACTAGCTCCAACTAGGTTTTACAGTGAAAACTGCAGGGACTTCAAACCGGCACTGTGAAACACACTGAGTTACTGAGTAAAAGTTTCTACTGCAAACCGTTCCCTTTGTTCTAGATGAACGAACGTCTCACCAAATGCTCAGTTCTGAGAGATAAGTGTGTGTGAAAGCCGTCCTTCACCTAGCTTTTTGGGAACAGACAGTTTCTATAAAGTGGGAAACTACTTTCCTTACATATATATGGGGAGGTACTAGCTCCAACTCGGTTTTACAGTGAAATCTGCAGGAACTTCAAACCGGCACTTGGAAACAGACTGAGAAATCAGAGTAAATATTTCTCCTGCAAACCTTTCCTTTTGTGCTGGATGAACGAAAGTCTCTCCACATTCTCAGTTCTGAGAAATAAGTGTGTGTGAAAGCCGTCCTTCACCTAGCCTGTTGGGAACATAAAGTTCCTATACAGTTGCAAACTACTCTCCATAAATATATATGGGTGGTACTAGCTCCAACTCGATTTTACAGTGAAAACTGTAGGAACTTCAAACCTGCACTAGGATACACACTGGGAAAACTGAGTAAAATTTTCTCCTGCAAACCGTTCCATTGGTGCTAGTTGAACGAACGTCTATCCACATGCTCAGTTCTGTGAGATAAGTGTGTGTGAAAGCCTTCCTTAACCTAGCTTGTTGGGAACACAAAGTCTCTATAAATTTGCAAATTACTCTCCATACATACATACGGGTAGGTACTAGGTCCAACTCGGTTTTACAGTGAAAACTGAAGGGAATTGAAACCGGCACTTGGAAACAGACTGAGAAACCAGAGAAAAAGTTTCTCCTGCAACCTGTCACTTTTGTGCTAGATGAAAGTACGTCTCTCCACGTGCTCAGTTCTGAGAGATAATTGTGTGTGAAAGCCGTCCTTCACTTAGCTTGTTTGAAACCCAAAGATTCTATACAGTTGCAAACTACACTAGATACATATTTATGGAGTGGTACTAGCTCAAACTCGGTTTTACTGTGAAAACTGCAGGAACTTCAAACCGGCACTTGGAAACATTCTGAGAAAACTGAGTAAAAGTTTCTCCTGCAAACTGTTCCATTGTGCTAGATGAACGAACGTCTCTCCTCATGCTCAGTTCTGAGAGATAAGTGTGTTTGAAAGCCATCATTCACCTAGCTTTTTGGGAACACAAAATTTCTATAAATTTGCAAATTACTCTCCATATATATATATGGGGATGTACTAGCCCCAATACAGTTTTACATTGAAAACTGCAGGAAATTCAAACCGGCACTAGGAAACAGACTGAAAATCCAGAGTAAAAGTTTCTCCTGCAACCGGTTCCCTTTGAGCTAGATGAACGAAAGTCTCTCCACATGCTGAGTTCTGAGAGATATGTGTGTGTGAAAGCCGTCCTTCACATAGCTTGTTGGGAACAGACAGTTTCTATACAGTTGCAAACTACTCTCCATACATATATATGGGGAGGAAGTAGTTCCAAATCTGTTTACAGTGAAAACTGCAGGAATTTCAAACCGGCACTAGGAAACACACTGAGAAACCAGAGAAAAAGATTCTCGTTCAACCTGTTCATTTTGTGCTATATAAACGAACGTCTCT
Source organism: Camelus bactrianus (assembly GCF_048773025.1). Lineage (NCBI taxonomy): Eukaryota > Metazoa > Chordata > Mammalia > Artiodactyla > Camelidae > Camelus > Camelus bactrianus. Next base: position 53,787,409 of record NC_133575.1, on the reverse strand, counting down.
CCACATGCTCAGTTCTGAGAGATATGTGTGTGTGAAAGCCGCCTTCACCTAGCTTGTTGGGAACAGACAGTTTCTATACAGTTGCAAACTACTCTCCATACATATATATGGGGAGGTACTAGCTCCAACACGGTTTTACCGTGAAAACTGCAAGAACTTCAAACCGGCACTTGGAAACAGACTGAGAAACCAGAGTAAATGTTCTCCTTCAAACTGTTCCCTTTGTGTTAGATGAACGAAAGTCTTTCCACATGCTCAGTTCTGATAGATATGTGTGTGTGAAAGCCGCCCTTCACATAGCATGTTGGAACACAATGTTTCTATACAGTTGCAAACTACTCTCCAAACATATATATGGGGAGGTACTAGCTCCAACTCGGTTTTACAGTGATAAATGCAGGAACGTCAACCCGGCACTAGGAAACACACTGAGAAACCTGAGAAAAGTTTCTCCTGCAATACGTTCCCTTTGTGCTAGATGAACGAACGTCTCTCCACATGCTCAGTTCTGAGGGATAAGTGAGTGTGAAAGCCGTCCTTCACATAGCTTGTTGGGAACAGACAGTTTCTATAAAGTTGCAAACTACTCTCCATACATACATATGGGTAGGTTCCAGCTCCAACTCGGTTTTACAGTGAATATTGCAGGAACTTCAAACCGGCTTTAGTAAACAGACTTAGAAACCAGAGTAAAATTTCCTCTGCAACCCGTTCCCTTTGAGCTAGATGAACGAACGTCTCTCCACATGCTCAGTTCTGAGAGATAAGTGTGTGTGAAAGCCGTCCTTCACCTAGCTTGTTGGGAACACAAAGTTTCTATAAAGTTGCAAACTACTCTCCATACATATATATGGGGAGGTACAAGCTCCAACTCGGTTTACAGTGAAAACTGAAGGAACATGAAAACGGCACTTTGAAACAGACTGAGAAACAAGAAAAAAAGATTCTCCTGCAACCCCTTCCCTTTGTGCTCGATGAACAGACGTCTCTCCACATGCTCAGTTCTGACAGATAATTCTGTGTGAAAGCCGTACTTCCACTAGCTTGTTGGGAACAAAATGTTTCTATACAGTTGAAAACTACTCTCCTTACATATATATGGGGAGGTACTAGCTCAAACTCGGTTTTACAGTGAAAACTCTGGAACTTCATACCTGCACTAGGATACACACTGAGAAAACTGAGTAAAAGTTTCTCCTGCAACCAGTTCCCTTTGTGCTAGATGAACAAACGTCTCTCCACATGCTCAGTTCTGAGAGATAAGTGTGTGTGAAAGCCGTCCTTCACCTAGCTTGTTGGGAACTCAAAGTTTCTATACAGTTGAAAACTACAATCCAAACACATATATGGTGAGGTCGTAGATCCAACTCTGTTTTACGGTGAAAACTGCAGGAAATTCTAACCGGCACTTAGAAACAGACTGAGAAACCAGAGAAAAAGTTTCTCCTGCAACCTGTTCCTTTTGTGCTATATAAACGAACGACTCTCCACATGCTCAGTTCTGAGAGATATGTGTGTGTGAAAGCCGTCCTTCACCTAGCCTGTTGGGAACACAAAGTTTCTATAAATTTGCAAACTACTCCCCATATATATGTACGGGGAGGTACTAGATCCAACTCGGTTTTACAGTGAAAACTGCAGGAATTTCAAACCGGCCCTAGGAAACACACTGAGAAACCAGAGTAAAAGTTTCTCCTGCAACCATTTCCCTTTGAGCTAGATGAACGAAAGTCTCTCCACATGCTCAGTTCTGAGGGATAATTGTGTGTGAAAGCCGTCCTTCACCTAGCTTGTTGGGAACAGACAGTTTCTATAAAGTTGCAAGCTACTCTCCATACATACATATGGGTAGGTTCCAGCTCCAACTCGGTTTTACAGTGAAAATTGCAGGAACTTCAAACCGGCACTTGGAAACAGACTGAGAAACCAGAGTAAATGTTTATCCTGCAATCTTTTCCCTTTGTGCTGGATGAACGAAAGTCTCTCCACATTCTCAGTTCTGAGAGATAAGTGTGTGTGAAAGCCGTCCTTCACCTAGCTTTTTGGGAACACAAAGTTTCTATAAATTTGCAAACAACTCTCCATACATATATACGATGTGGTACTAGCTCCAACTCTGTTTTACAGTGAAATCTGCAGGAACTTCAAACCTGCACTAGGATACACACTGATAAATCTGTGTAAAAATTTCTCCTGCAACCCGTTCCCTTTGTGCTAGTTGAAAGAACGTCTCTCCACATGCTCAGTTCTGAGAGATAATTGTGTGTGAAAGCCGTCCTTCAACTAGCTTGTTGGGAACTCAAAGTTTCTATAAAGTTGCAAACTACTCTCCATACATATATACGGGGAGGTACTAGATCCAAATCGGTTTTACAGTGAAAACTGCAGGAATTTCAAACAGGCACTAGGAAACACACTGAGAAACCAGAGTAAAAGTTTCTCCTGCAACCCGTTCCTTTTGTGCTAGGTGAACGAACGTCTCTCCACATGCTCAGTTCTGATAGATAATGTGTGTGAAACCGTCCTTCACCTAGCTTGTTGGGAACACAAAGTTTCTATAAATTTGCAAACTACTCTCCATAAATATATATGGGGATGTACTAGCTCCAATTATGTTTTACAGTGAAAACTGCAGGAACTCAACCCGGCACTAGGAAACAGACTGAGAAAACTGATTAAAATTTTCTACTGCAACCCGTCCCTTTGTGCTAAATGAACGAACGTGTCTCCACATGCTCAGTTCTGAGAGAAAAGTGTGTGTGAAAGCCGTCCTTCACCTACCTTGTTGGGAACATACAGTTTCTATACAGTTGCAAACTACTCTCCATACATATATATGGGGAGGTAGTAGCTCCAAATCGGTTTTACATTGAAAACTGCAGGAACTTCAAACCGGCACTTGGAAACAGACAGAGAAACCAGAGTAAAAGGTTCCCCTGCAACCCGTTCGCATTGTGCTAGTTGAAAGAACGTCTATCCACATGCTCAGTTCTGAGGGATAATTGTGTGTGAAAGCCGTCCTTCACCTACTTTGTTGGGAACAGACAGTTTCTATAAAGTTGCAAACTGCTCTCCATACATATATATGGGGAGGTTCTAGCTCCAACTCGGTTTCACAGTGAAAACTGCAGGAACTTCAAACCGGCACTTAGAAACAGACTGAGAAACCAGAGTAAATGTTTCTCCTGCAAACAGTTCCATTTGTGCTGCATTAACGAACGTCTCTCCACATTCTCAGTTCTGAGAGATATGTGTGTTTTAAAGCCGTCCTTCAACTAGCTTGTTGGGAACACAAAGTTTCTATACAGTTGCAAACTACACTCCATACATATATATGAGTAGGTACTAGCTCCAACTAGGTTTTACAGTGAAAACTGCAGGGACTTCAAACCGGCACTGTGAAACACACTGAGTTACTGAGTAAAAGTTTCTACTGCAAACTGTTCCCTTTGTTCTAGATGAACGAACGTCTCACCAAATGCTCAGTTCTGAGAGATAAGTGTGTGTGAAAGCCGTCCTTCACCTAGCTTTTTGGGAACAGACAGTTTCTATAAAGTGGGAAACTACTTTCCTTACATATATATGGGGAGGTACTAGCTCCAACTCGGTTTTACAGTGAAATCTGCAGGAACTTCAAACCGGCACTTGGAAACGGACTGAGAAATCAGAGTAAATATTTCTCCTGCAAACCTTTCCTTTTGTGCTGGATGAACGAAAGTCTCTCCACATTCTCAGTTCTGAGAAATAAGTGTGTGTGAAAGCCGTCCTTCACCTAGCCTGTTGGGAACATAAAGTTCCTATACAGTTGCAAACTACTCTCCATAAATATATATGGGTGGTACTAGCTCCAACTCGATTTTACAGTGAAAACTGTAGGAACTTCAAACCTGCACTAGGATACACACTGGGAAAACTGAGTAAAATTTTCTCCTGCAAACCGTTCCATTGGTGCTAGTTGAACGAACGTCTATCCACATGCTCAGTTCTGTGAGATAAGTGTGTGTGAAAGCCTTCCTTAACCTAGCTTGTTGGGAACACAAAGTCTCTATAAATTTGCAAATTACTCTCCATACATACATACGGGTAGGTACTAGGTCCAACTCGGTTTTACAGTGAAAACTGAAGGGAATTGAAACCGGCACTTGGAAACAGACTGAGAAACCAGAGAAAAAGTTTCTCCTGCAACCTGTCACTTTTGTGCTAGATGAAAGTACGTCTCTCCACGTGCTCAGTTCTGAGAGATAATTGTGTGTGAAAGCCGTCCTTCACTTAGCTTGTTTGAAACCCAAAGATTCTATACAGTTGCAAACTACACTAGATACATATTTATGGAGTGGTACTAGCTCAAACTCGGTTTTACTGTGAAAACTGCAAGAACTTCAAACCGGCACTTGGAAACATTCTGAGAAAACTGAGTAAAAGTTTCTCCTGCAAACTGTTCCATTGTGCTAGATGAACGAACGTCTCTCCTCATGCTCAGTTCTGAGAGATAAGTGTGTTTGAAAGCCATCATTCACCTAGCTTTTTGGGAACACAAAATTTCTATAAATTTGCAAATTACTCTCCATATATATATATGGGGATGTACTAGCCCCAATACAGTTTTACATTGAAAACTGCAGGAAATTCAAACCGGCACTAGGAAACAGACTGAAAATCCAGAGTAAAAGTTTCTCCTGCAACCGGTTCCCTTTGAGCTAGATGAACGAAAGTCTCTCCACATGCTGAGTTCTGAGAGATATGTGTGTGTGAAAGCCGTTCTTCACATAGCTTGTTGGGAACAGACAGTTTCTATACAGTTGCAAACTACTCTCCATACATATATATGGGGAGGAAGTAGTTCCAAATCTGTTTACAGTGAAAACTGCAGGAATTTCAAACCGGAACTAGGAAACACACTGAGAAACCTGAGAAAAGTTTCTCCTGCAACACGTTCCCTTTGTGCTAGATGAACGAACGTCTCTCCACATGCTCAGTTCTGAGGGATAAGTGAGTGTGAAAGCCGTCCTTCACATAGCTTGTTGGGAACAGACAGTTTCTATAAAGTTGCAAACTACTCTCCATACATACATATGGGTAGGTTCCAGCTCCAACTCGGTTTTACAGTGAATATTGCAGGAACTTCATACCGGCATTAGTAAACAGACTTAGAAACTAGAGTAAAATTTCTTCTGCAACCCGTTCCCTTTGAGCTAGATGAACGAACGTCTCTCCACATGCTCAGTTCTGAGAGATAAGTGTGTGTGAAAGCCGTCCTTCAACTAGCTTGTTGGGAACTCAAAGTTTCTATAAAGTTGCAAACTACTCTCCATACATATATACGGGGAGGTACTAGATCCAAATCGGTTTTACAGTGAAAACTGCAGGAATTTCAAACAGGCACTAGGAAACACACTGAGAAACCAGAGTAAAAGTTTCTCCTGCAACCCGTTCCTTTTGTGCTAGATGAACGAACGTCTCTCCACATGCTCAGTTCTGATAGATAATGTGTGTGAAACCGTCCTTCACCTAGCTTTTTGGGAACACAAAGTTTCTATAAATTTGCAAACTACTCTCCATAAATATATATGGGGATGTACTAGCTCCAATTATGTTTTACAGTGAAAACTGCAGGAACTCAACCCGGCACTAGGAAACAGACTGAGAAAACTGATTAAAATTTTCTACTGCAACCCGTCCCTTTGTGCTAAATGAACGAACGTGTCTCCACATGCTCAGTTCTGAGAGAAAAGTGTGTGTGAAAGCCGTCCTTCACCTACCTTGTTGGGAACATACAGTTTCTATACAGTTGCAAACTACTCTCCATACATATATATGGGGAGGTAGTAGCTCCAAATCGGTTTTACATTGAAAACTGCAGGAACTTCAAACCGGCACTTGGAAACAGACAGAGAAACCAGAGTAAAAGGTTCCCCTGCAACCCGTTCGCATTGTGCTAGTTGAAAGAACGTCTATCCACATGCTCAGTTCTGAGGGATAATTGTGTGTGAAAGCCGTCCTTCACCTACTTTGTTGGGAACAGACAGTTTCTATAAAGTTGCAAACTGCTCTCCATACATATATATGGGGAGGTTCTAGCTCCAACTCGGTTTCACAGTGAAAACTGCAGGAACTTCAAACCGGCACTTAGAAACAGACTGAGAAACCAGAGTAAATGTTTCTCCTGCAAACAGTTCCATTTGTGCTGCATTAACGAACGTCTCTCCACATTCTCAGTTCTGAGAGATATGTGTGTTTTAAAGCCGTCCTTCAACTAGCTTGTTGGGAACACAAAGTTTCTATACAGTTGCAAACTACACTCCATACATATATATGAGTAGGTACTAGCTCCAACTAGGTTTTACAGTGAAAACTGCAGGGACTTCAAACCGGCACTGTGAAACACACTGAGTTACTGAGTAAAAGTTTCTACTGCAAACCGTTCCCTTTGTTCTAGATGAACGAACGTCTCACCAAATGCTCAGTTCTGAGAGATAAGTGTGTGTGAAAGCCGTCCTTCACCTAGCTTTTTGGGAACAGACAGTTTCTATAAAGTGGGAAACTACTTTCCTTACATATATATGGGGAGGTACTAGCTCCAACTCGGTTTTACAGTGAAATCTGCAGGAACTTCAAACCGGCACTTGGAAACAGACTGAGAAATCAGAGTAAATATTTCTCCTGCAAACCTTTCCTTTTGTGCTGGATGAACGAAAGTCTCTCCACATTCTCAGTTCTGAGAAATAAGTGTGTGTGAAAGCCGTCCTTCACCTAGCCTGTTGGGAACATAAAGTTCCTATACAGTTGCAAAATACTCTCCATAAATATATATGGGTGGTACTAGCTCCAACTCGATTTTACAGTGAAAACTGTAGGAACTTCAAACCTGCACTAGGATACACACTGGGAAAACTGAGTAAAATTTTCTCCTGCAAACCGTTCCATTGGTGCTAGTTGAACGAACGTCTATCCACATGCTCAGTTCTGTGAGATAAGTGTGTGTGAAAGCCTTCCTTAACCTAGCTTGTTGGGAACACAAAGTCTCTATAAATTTGCAAATTACTCTCCATACATACATACGGGTAGGTACTAGGTCCAACTCGGTTTTACAGTGAAAACTGAAGGGAATTGAAACCGGCACTTGGAAACAGACTGAGAAACCAGAGAAAGAGTTTCTCCTGCAACCTGTCACTTTTGTGCTAGATGAAAGTACGTCTCTCCACGTGCTCAGTTCTGAGAGATAATTGTGTGTGAAAGCCGTCCTTCACTTAGCTTGTTTGAAACCCAAAGATTCTATACAGTTGCAAACTACACTAGATACATATTTATGGAGTGGTACTAGCTCAAACTCGGTTTTACTGTGAAAACTGCAGGAACTTCAAACCGGCACTTGGAAACATTCTGAGAAAACTGAGTAAAAGTTTCTCCTGCAAACTGTTCCATTGTGCTAGATGAACGAACGTCTCTCCTCATGCTCAGTTCTGAGAGATAAGTGTGTTTGAAAGCCATCATTCACCTAGCTTTTTGGGAACACAAAATTTCTATAAATTTGCAAATTACTCTCCATATAAATATATGGGGATGTACTAGCCCCAATACAGTTTTACATTGAAAACTGCAGGAAATTCAAACCGGCACTAGGAAACAGACTGAAAATCCAGAGTAAAAGTTTCTCCTGCAACCGGTTCCCTTTGAGCTAGATGAACGAAAGTCTCTCCACATGCTGAGTTCTGAGAGATATGTGTGTGTGAAAGCCGTCCTTCACATAGCTTGTTGGGAACAGACAGTTTCTATACAGTTGCAAACTACTCTCCATACATATATATGGGGAGGAAGTAGTTCCAAATCTGTTTACAGTGAAAACTGCAGGAATTTCAAACCGGCACTAGGAAACACACTGAGAAACCTGAGAAAAGTTTCTCCTGCAACACGTTCCCTTTGTGCTAGATGAACGAACGTCTCTCCACATGCTCAGTTCTGAGGGATAAGTGAGTGTGAAAGCCGTCCTTCACATAGCTTGTTGGGAACAGCCAGTTTCTATAAAGTTGCAAACTACTCTCCATACATACATATGGGTAGGTTCCAGCTCCAACTCGGTTTTACAGTGAATATTGCAGGAACTTCATACCGGCATTAGTAAACAGACTTAGAAACCAGAGTAAAATTTCTTCTGCAACCCGTTCCCTTTGAGCTAGATGAACGAACGTCTCTCCACATGCTCAGTTCTGAGAGATAAGTGTGTGTGAAAGCCGTCCTTCACCTAGCTTGTTGGGAACACAAAGTTTCTATAAAGTTGCAAACTACTCTCCATACATATATATGGGGAGGTACAAGCTCCAACTCGGTTTACAGTGAAAACTGAAGGAACATGAAAACGGCACTTTGAAACAGACTGAGAAACAAGAAAAAAAGATTCTCCTGCAACCCCTTCCCTTTGTGCTCGATGAACAGACGTCTCTCCACATGCTCAGTTCTGACAGATAATTCTGTGTGAAAGCCGTACTTCCACTAGCTTGTTGGGAACAAAATGTTTCTATACAGTTGAAAACTACTCTCCTTACATATATATGGGGAGGTACTAGCTCAAACTCGGTTTTACAGTGAAAACTCTGGAACTTCATACCTGCACTAGGATACACACTGAGAAAACTGAGTAAAAGTTTCTCCTGCAACCAGTTCCCTTTGTGCTAGATGAACAAACGTCTCTCCACATGCTCAGTTCTGAGAGATAAGTGTGTGTGAAAGCCGTCCTTCACCTAGCTTGTTGGGAACTCAAAGTTTCTATACAGTTGAAAACTACAATCCAAACACATATATGGTGAGGTCGTAGATCCAACTCTGTTTTACGGTGAAAACTGCAGGAAATTCTAACCGGCACTTAGAAACAGACTGAGAAACCAGAGAAAAAGTTTCTCCTGCAACCTGTTCCTTTTGTGCTATATAAACGAACGACTCTCCACATGCTCAGTTCTGAGAGATATGTGTGTGTGAAAGCCGTCCTTCACCTAGCCTGTTGGGAACACAAAGTTTCTATAAATTTGCAAACTACTCCCCATATATATGTACGGGGAGGTACTAGATCCAACTCGGTTTTACAGTGAAAACTGCAGGAATTTCAAACCGGCCCTAGGAAACACACTGAGAAACCAGAGTAAAAGTTTCTCCTGCAACCATTTCCCTTTGAGCTAGATGAACGAAAGTCTCTCCACATGCTCAGTTCTGAGGGATAATTGTGTGTGAAAGCCGTCCTTCACCTAGCTTGTTGGGAACAGACAGTTTCTATAAAGTTGCAAGCTACTCTCCATACATACATATGGGTAGGTTCCAGCTCCAACTCGGTTTCACAGTGAAAATTGCAGGAACTTCAAACCGGCACTTGGAAACAGACTGAGAAACCAGAGTAAATGTTTATCCTGCAATCTTTTCCCTTTGTGCTGGATGAACGAAAGTCTCTCCACATTCTCAGTTCTGAGAGATAAGTGTGTGTGAAAGCCGTCTTTCACCTAGCTTTTTGGGAACACAAAGTTTCTATAAATTTGCAAACAACTCTCCATACATATATACGATGTGGTACTAGCTCCAACTCTGTTTTACAGTGAAATCTGCAGGAACTTCAAACCTGCACTAGGATACACACTGATAAATCTGTGTAAAAATTTCTCCTGCAACCCGTTCCCTTTGTGCTAGTTGAAAGAACGTCTCTCCACATGCTCAGTTCTGAGAGATAATTGTGTGTGAAAGCCGTCCTTCAACTAGCTTGTTGGGAACTCAAAGTTTCTATAAAGTTGCAAACTACTCTCCATACATATATACGGGGAGGTACTAGATCCAAATCGGTTTTACAGTGAAAACTGCAGGAATTTCAAACAGGCACTAGGAAACACACTGAGAAACCAGAGTAAAAGTTTCTCCTGCAACCCGTTCCTTTTGTGCTAGGTGAACGAACGTCTCTCCACATGCTCAGTTCTGATAGATAATGTGTGTGAAACCGTCCTTCACCTAGCTTGTTGGGAACACAAAGTTTCTATAAATTTGCAAACTACTCTCCATAAATATATATGGGGATGTACTAGCTCCAATTATGTTTTACAGTGAAAACTGCAGGAACTCAACCCGGCACTAGGAAACAGACTGAGAAAACTGATTAAAATTTTCTACTGCAACCCGTCCCTTTGTGCTAAATGAACGAACGTGTCTCCACATGCTCAGTTCTGAGAGAAAAGTGTGTGTGAAAGCCGTCCTTCACCTACCTTGTTGGGAACATACAGTTTCTATACAGTTGCAAACTACTCTCCATACATATATATGGGGAGGTAGTAGCTCCAAATCGGTTTTACATTGAAAACTGCAGGAACTTCAAACCGGCACTTGGAAACAGACTGAGAAACCAGAGTAAATGTTCTCCTTCAAACTGTTCCCTTTGTGTTAGATGAACGAAAGTCTTTCCACATGCTCAGTTCTGATAGATATGTGTGTGTGAAAGCCGCCCTTCACATAGCATGTTGGAACACAATGTTTCTATACAGTTGCAAACTACTCTCCAAACATATATATGGGGAGGTACTAGCTCCAACTCGGTTTTACAGTGATAAATGCAGGAACGTCAACCCGGCACTAGGAAACACACTGAGAAACCTGAGAAAAGTTTCTCCTGCAACACGTTCCCTTTGTGCTAGATGAACGAACGTCTCTCCACATGCTCAGTTCTGAGGGATAAGTGAGTGTGAAAGCCGTCCTTCACATAGCTTGTTGGGAACAGACAGTTTCTATAAAGTTGCAAACTACTCTCCATACATACATATGGGTAGGTTCCAGCTCAAACTCGGTTTTACAGTGAATATTGCAGGAACTTCAAACCGGCATTAGTAAACAGACTTAGAAACCAGAGTAAAATTTCTTCTGCAACCCGTTCCCTTTGAGCTAGATGAACGAACGTCTCTCCACATGCTCAGTTCTGAGAGATAAGTGTGTGTGAAAGCCGTCCTTCACCTAGCTTGTTGGGAACACAAAGTTTCTATAAAGTTGCAAACTACTCTCCATACATATATATGGGGAGGTACAAGCTCCAACTCGGTTTACAGTGAAAACTGAAGGAACATGAAAACGGCACTTTGAAACAGACTGAGAAACAAGAAAAAAAGATTCTCCTGCAACCCCTTCCCTTTGTGCTCGATGAACAGACGTCTCTCCACATGCTCAGTTCTGACAGATAATTCTGTGTGAAAGCCGTACTTCCACTAGCTTGTTGGGAACAAAATGTTTCTATACAGTTGAAAACTACTCTCCTTACATATATATGGGGAGGTACTAGCTCAAACTCGGTTTTACAGTGAAAACTCTGGAACTTCATACCTGCACTAGGATACACACTGAGAAAACTGAGTAAAAGTTTCTCCTGCAACCAGTTCCCTTTGTGCTAGATGAACAAACGTCTCTCCACATGCTCAGTTCTGAGAGATAAGTGTGTGTGAAAGCCGTCCTTCACCTAGCTTGTTGGGAACTCAAAGTTTCTATACAGTTGAAAACTACAATCCAAACACATATATGGTGAGGTCGTAGATCCAACTCTGTTTTACGGTGAAAACTGCAGGAAATTCTAACCGGCACTTAGAAACAGACTGAGAAACCAGAGAAAAAGTTTCTCCTGCAACCTGTTCCTTTTGTGCTATATAAACGAACGACTCTCCACATGCTCAGTTCTGAGAGATATGTGTGTGTGAAAGCCGTCCTTCACCTAGCCTGTTGGGAACACAAAGTTTCTATAAATTTGCAAACTACTCCCCATATATATGTACGGGGAGGTACTAGATCCAACTCGGTTTTACAGTGAAAACTGCAGGAATTTCAAACCGGCCCTAGGAAACACACTGAGAAACCAGAGTAAAAGTTTCTCCTGCAACCATTTCCCTTTGAGCTAGATGAACGAAAGTCTCTCCACATGCTCAGTTCTGAGGGATAATTGTGTGTGAAAGCCGTCCTTCACCTAGCTTGTTGGGAACAGACAGTTTCTATAAAGTTGCAAGCTACTCTCCATACATACATATGGGTAGGTTCCAGCTCCAACTCGGTTTTACAGTGAAAATTGCAGGAACTTCAAACCGGCACTTGGAAACAGACTGAGAAACCAGAGTAAATGTTTATCCTGCAATCTTTTCCCTTTGTGCTGGATGAACGAAAGTCTCTCCACATTCTCAGTTCTGAGAGATAAGTGTGTGTGAAAGCCGTCCTTCACCTAGCTTTTTGGGAACACAAAGTTTCTATAAATTTGCAAACAACTCTCCATACATATATACGATGTGGTACTAGCTCCAACTCTGTTTTACAGTGAAATCTGCAGGAACTTCAAACCTGCACTAGGATACACACTGATAAATCTGTGTAAAAATTTCTCCTGCAACCCGTTCCCTTTGTGCTAGTTGAAAGAACGTCTCTCCACATGCTCAGTTCTGAGAGATAATTGTGTGTGAAAGCCGTCCTTCAACTAGCTTGTTGGGAACTCAAAGTTTCTATAAAGTTGCAAACTACTCTCCATACATATATACGGGGAGGTACTAGATCCAAATCGGTTTTACAGTGAAAACTGCAGGAATTTCAAACAGGCACTAGGAAACACACTGAGAAACCAGAGTAAAAGTTTCTCCTGCAACCCGTTCCTTTTGTGCTAGGTGAACGAACGTCTCTCCACATGCTCAGTTCTGATAGATAATGTGTGTGAAACCGTCCTTCACCTAGCTTGTTGGGAACACAAAGTTTCTATAAATTTGCAAACTACTCTCCATAAATATATATGGGGATGTACTAGCTCCAATTATGTTTTACAGTGAAAACTGCAGGAACTCAACCCGGCACTAGGAAACAGACTGAGAAAACTGATTAAAATTTTCTACTGCAACCCGTCCCTTTGTGCTAAATGAACGAACGTGTCTCCACATGCTCAGTTCTGAGAGAAAAGTGTGTGTGAAAGCCGTCCTTCACCTACCTTGTTGGGAACATACAGTTTCTATACAGTTGCAAACTACTCTCCATACATATATATGGGGAGGTAGTAGCTCCAAATCGGTTTTACATTGAAAACTGCAGGAACTTCAAACCGGCACTTGGAAACAGACAGAGAAACCAGAGTAAAAGCTTCTCCTGCAAACCGTTCGCATTGTGCTAGTTGAAAGAACGTCTATCCACATGCTCAGTTCTGAGGGATAATTGTGTGTGAAAGCCGTCCTTCACCTACTTTGTTGGGAACAGACAGTTTCTATAAAGTTGCAAACTGCTCTCCATACATATATATGGGGAGGTTCTAGCTCCAACTCGGTTTCACAGTGAAAACTGCAGGATCTTCAAACCGGCACTTAGAAACAGACTGAGAAACCAGAGTAAATGTTTCTCCTGCAAACAGTTCCATTTGTGCTGCATTAACGAACGTCTCTCCACATTCTCAGTTCTGAGAGATATGTGTGTTTTAAAGCCGTCCTTCAACTAGCTTGTTGGGAACACAAAGTTTCTATACAGTTGCAAACTACACTCCATACATATATATGAGTAGGTACTAGCTCCAACTAGGTTTTACAGTGAAAACTGCAGGGACTTCAAACCGGCATTGTGAAACACACTGAGTTACTGTGTAAAAGTTTCTACTGCAAACCGTTCCCTTTGTTCTAGATGAACGAACGTCTCACCAAATGCTCAGTTCTGAGAGATAAGTGTGTGTGAAAACCGTCCTTCACCTAGCTTTTTGGGAACAGACAGTTTCTATAAAGTGGGAAACTACTTTCCTTACATATATATGGGGAGGTACTAGCTCCAACTCGGTTTTACAGTGAAATCTGCAGGAACTTCAAACCGGCACTTGGAAACAGACTGAGAAATCAGAGTAAATATTTCTCCTGCAAACCTTTCCTTTTGTGCTGGATGAACGAAAGTCTCTCCACATTCTCAGTTCTGAGAAATAAGTGTGTGTGAAAGCCGTCCTTCACCTAGCCTGTTGGGAACATAAAGTTCCTATACAGTTGCAAACTACTCTCCATAAATATATATGGGTGGTACTAGCTCCAACTCGATTTTACAGTGAAAACTGTAGGAACTTCAAACCTGCACTAGGATACACACTGGGAAAACTGAGTAAAATTTTCTCCTGCAAACCGTTCCATTGGTGCTAGTTGAACGAACGTCTATCCACATGCTCAGTTCTGTGAGATAAGTGTGTGTGAAAGCCTTCCTTAACCTAGCTTGTTGGGAACACAAAGTCTCTATAAATTTGCAAATTACTCTCCATACATACATACGGGTAGGTACTAGGTCCAACTCGGTTTTACAGTGAAAACTGAAGGGAATTGAAACCGGCACTTGGAAACAGACTGAGAAACCAGAGAAAAAGTTTCTCCTGCAACCTGTCACTTTTGTGCTAGATGAAAGTACGTCTCTCCACGTGCTCAGTTCTGAGAGATAATTGTGTGTGAAAGCCGTCCTTCACTTAGCTTGTTTGAAACCCAAAGATTCTATACAGTTGCAAACTACACTAGATACATATTTATGGAGTGGTACTAGCTCAAACTCGGTTTTACTGTGAAAACTGCAGGAACTTCAAACCGGCACTTGGAAACATTCTGAGAAAACTGAGTAAAAGTTTCTCCTGCAAACTGTTCCATTGTGCTAGATGAACGAACGTCTCTCCTCATGCTCAGTTCTGAGAGATAAGTGTGTTTGAAAGCCATCATTCACCTAGCTTTTTGGGAACACAAAATTTCTATAAATTTGCAAATTACTCTCCATATATATATATGGGGATGTACTAGCCCCAATACAGTTTTACATTGAAAACTGCAGGAAATTCAAACCGGCACTAGGAAACAGACTGAAAATCCAGAGTAAAAGTTTCTCCTGCAACCGGTTCCCTTTGAGCTAGATGAACGAAAGTCTCTCCACATGCTGAGTTCTGAGAGATATGTGTGTGTGAAAGCCGTCCTTCACATAGCTTGTTGGGAACAGACAGTTTCTATACAGTTGCAAACTACTCTCCATACATATATATGGGGAGGAAGTAGTTCCAAATCTGTTTACAGTGAAAACTGCAGGAATTTCAAACCGGCACTAGGAAACACACTGAGAAACCAGAGAAAAAGATTCTCGTTCAACCTGTTCATTTTGTGCTATATAAACGAACGTCTCTCCACATGCTCAGTTCTGAGAGATATGTGTGTGTGAAAGCCGCCTTCACCTAGCTTGTTGGGAACAGACAGTTTCTATACAGTTGCAAACTACTCTCCATACATATATATGGGGAGGTACTAGCTCCAACACGGTTTTACCGTGAAAACTGCAAGAACTTCAAACCGGCACTTGGAAACAGACTGAGAAACCAGAGTAAATGTTCTCCTTCAAACTGTTCCCTTTGTGTTAGATGAACGAAAGTCTTTCCACATGCTCAGTTCTGATAGATATGTGTGTGTGAAAGCCGCCCTTCACATAGCATGTTGGAACACAATGTTTCTATACAGTTGCAAACTACTCTCCAAACATATATATGGGGAGGTACTAGCTCCAACTCGGTTTTACAGTGATAAATGCAGGAACGTCAACCCGGCACTAGGAAACACACTGAGAAACCTGAGAAAAGTTTCTCCTGCAACACGTTCCCTTTGTGCTAGATGAACGAACGTCTCTCCACATGCTCAGTTCTGAGGGATAAGTGAGTGTGAAAGCCGTCCTTCACCTAGCTTGTTGGGAACAGACAGTTTCTATAAAGTTGCAAACTACTCTCCATACATACATATGGGTAGGTTCCAGCTCCAACTCGGTTTTACAGTGAATATTGCAGGAACTTCATACCGGCATTAGTAAACAGACTAAGAAACCAGAGTAAAATTTCCTCTGCAACCCGTTCCCTTTGAGCTAGATGAACGAACGTCTCTCCACATGCTCCGTTCTGAGAGATAAGTGTGTGTGAAAGCCGTCCTTCACCTAGCTTGTTGGGAACACAAAGTTTCTATAAAGTTGCAAACTACTCTCCATACATATATATGGGGAGGTACAAGCTCCAACTCGGTTTACAGTGAAAACTGAAGGAACATGAAAACGGCACTTTGAAACAGACTGAGAAACAAGAAAAAAAGATTCTCCTGCAACCCCTTCCCTTTGTGCTCGATGAACAGACGTCTCTCCACATGCTCAGTTCTGACAGATAATTCTGTGTGAAAGCCGTACTTCCACTAGCTTGTTGGGAACAAAATGTTTCTATACAGTTGAAAACTACTCTCCTTACATATATATGGGGAGGTACTAGCTCAAACTCGGTTTTACAGTGAAAACTCTGGAACTTCATACCTGCACTAGGATACACACTGAGAAAACTGAGTAAAAGTTTCTCCTGCAACCAGTTCCCTTTGTGCTAGATGAACAAACGTCTCTCCACATGCTCAGTTCTGAGAGATAAGTGTGTGTGAAAGCCGTCCTTCACCTAGCTTGTTGGGAACTCAAAGTTTCTATACAGTTGAAAACTACAATCCAAACACATATATGGTGAGGTCGTAGATCCAACTCTGTTTTACGGTGAAAACTGCAGGAAATTCTAACCGGCACTTAGAAACAGACTGAGAAACCAGAGAAAAAGTTTCTCCTGCAACCTGTTCCTTTTGTGCTATATAAACGAACGACTCTCCACATGCTCAGTTCTGAGAGATATGTGTGTGTGAAAGCCGTCCTTCACCTAGCCTGTTGGGAACACAAAGTTTCTATAAATTTGCAAACTACTCCCCATATATATGTACGGGGAGGTACTAGATCCAACTCGGTTTTACAGTGAAAACTGCAGGAATTTCAAACCGGCCCTAGGAAACACACTGAGAAACCAGAGTAAAAGTTTCTCCTGCAACCATTTCCCTTTGAGCTAGATGAACGAAAGTCTCTCCACATGCTCAGTTCTGAGGGATAATTGTGTGTGAAAGCCGTCCTTCACCTAGCTTGTTGGGAACAGACAGTTTCTATAAAGTTGCAAGCTACTCTCCATACATACATATGGGTAGGTTCCAGCTCCAACTCGGTTTTACAGTGAAAATTGCAGGAACTTCAAACCGGCACTTGGAAACAGACTGAGAAACCAGAGTAAATGTTTATCCTGCAATCTTTTCCCTTTGTGCTGGATGAACGAAAGTCTCTCCACATTCTCAGTTCTGAGAGATAAGTGTGTGTGAAAGCCGTCCTTCACCTAGCTTTTTGGGAACACAAAGTTTCTATAAATTTGCAAACAACTCTCCATACATATATACGATGTGGTACTAGCTCCAACTCTGTTTTACAGTGAAATCTGCAGGAACTTCAAACATGCACTAGGATACACACTGATAAATCTGTGTAAAAATTTCTCCTGCAACCCGTTCCCTTTGTGCTAGTTGAAAGAACGTCTCTCCACATGCTCAGTTCTGAGAGATAATTGTGTGTGAAAGCCGTCCTTCAACTAGCTTGTTGGGAACTCAAAGTTTCTATAAAGTTGCAAACTACTCTCCATACATATATACGGGGAGGTACTAGATCCAAATCGGTTTTACAGTGAAAACTGCAGGAATTTCAAACAGGCACTAGGAAACACACTGAGAAACCAGAGTAAAAGTTTCTCCTGCAACCCGTTCCTTTTGTGCTAGGTGAACGAACGTCTCTCCACATGCTCAGTTCTGATAGATAATGTGTGTGAAACCGTCCTTCACCTAGCTTGTTGGGAACACAAAGTTTCTATAAATTTGCAAACTACTCTCCATAAATATATATGGGGATGTACTAGCTCCAATTATGTTTTACAGTGAAAACTGCAGGAACTCAACCCGGCACTAGGAAACAGACTGAGAAAACTGATTAAAATTTTCTACTGCAACCCGTCCCTTTGTGCTAAATGAACGAACGTGTCTCCACATGCTCAGTTCTGAGAGAAAAGTGTGTGTGAAAGCCGTCCTTCACCTACCTTGTTGGGAACATACAGTTTCTATACAGTTGCAAACTACTCTCCATACATATATATGGGGAGGTAGTAGCTCCAAATCGGTTTTACATTGAAAACTGCAGGAACTTCAAACCGGCACTTGGAAACAGACAGAGAAACCAGAGTAAAAGGTTCTCCTGCAACCCGTTCGCATTGTGCTAGTTGAAAGAACGTCTATCCACATGCTCAGTTCTGAGGGATAATTGTGTGTGAAAGCCGTCCTTCACCTACTTTGTTGGGAACAGACAGTTTCTATAAAGTTGCAAACTGCTCTCCATACATATATATGGGGAGGTTCTAGCTCCAACTCTGTTTCACAGTGAAAACTGCAGGAACTTCAAACCGGCACTTAGAAACAGACTGAGAAACCAGAGTAAATGTTTCTCCTGCAAACAGTTCCATTTGTGCTGCATTAACGAACGTCTCTCCACATTCTCAGTTCTGAGAGATATGTGTGTTTTAAAGCCGTCCTTCAACTAGCTTGTTGGGAACACAAAGTTTCTATACAGTTGCAAACTACACTCCATACATATATATGAGTAGGTACTAGCTCCAACTAGGTTTTACAGTGAAAACTGCAGGGACTTCAAACCGGCACTGTGAAACACACTGAGTTACTGAGTAAAAGTTTCTACTGCAAACCGTTCCCTTTGTTCTAGATGAACGAACGTCTCACCAAATGCTCAGTTCTGAGAGATAAGTGTGTGTGAAAGCCGTCCTTCACCTAGCTTTTTGGGAACAGACAGTTTCTATAAAGTGGGAAACTACTTTCCTTACATATATATGGGGAGGTACTAGCTCCAACTCGGTTTTACAGTGAAATCTGCAGGAACTTCAAACCGGCACTTGGAAACAGACTGAGAAATCAGAGTAAATATTTCTCCTGCAAACCTTTCCTTTTGTGCTGGATGAACGAAAGTCTCTCCACATTCTCAGTTCTGAGAAATAAGTGTGTGTGAAAGCCGTCCTTCACCTAGCCTGTTGGGAACATAAAGTTCCTATACAGTTGCAAACTACTCTCCATAAATATATATGGGTGGTACTAGCTCCAACTCGATTTTACAGTGAAAACTGTAGGAACTTCAAACCTGCACTAGGATACACACTGGGAAAACTGAGTAAAATTTTCTCCTGCAAACCGTTCCATTGGTGCTAGTTGAACGAACGTCTATCCACATGCTCAGTTCTGTGAGATAAGTGTGTGTGAAAGCCTTCCTTAACCTAGCTTGTTGGGAACACAAAGTCTCTATAAATTTGCAAATTACTCTCCATACATACATACGGGTAGGTACTAGGTCCAACTCGGTTTTACAGTGAAAACTGAAGGGAATTGAAACCGGCACTTGGAAACAGACTGAGAAACCAGAGAAAAAGTTTCTCCTGCAACCTGTCACTTTTGTGCTAGATGAAAGTACGTCTCTCCACGTGCTCAGTTCTGAGAGATAATTGTGTGTGAAAGCCGTCCTTCACTTAGCTTGTTTGAAACCCAAAGATTCTATACAGTTGCAAACTACACTAGATACATATTTATGGAGTGGTACTAGCTCAAACTCGGTTTTACTGTGAAAACTGCAGGAACTTCAAACCGGCACTTGGAAACATTCTGAGAAAACTGAGTAAAAGTTTCTCCTGCAAACTGTTCCATTGTGCTAGATGAACGAACGTCTCTCCTCATGCTCAGTTCTGAGAGATAAGTGTGTTTGAAAGCCATCATTCACCTAGCTTATTGGGAACACAAAATTTCTATAAATTTGCAAATTACTCTCCATATATATATATGGGGATGTACTAGCCCCAATACAGTTTTACATTGAAAACTGCAGGAAATTCAAACCGGCACTAGGAAACAGACTGAAAATCCAGAGTAAAAGTTTCTCCTGCAACCGGTTCCCTTTGAGCTAGATGAACGAAAGTCTCTCCACATGCTGAGTTCTGAGAGATATGTGTGTGTGAAAGCCGTCCTTCACATAGCTTGTTGGGAACAGACAGTTTCTATACAGTTGCAAACTACTCTCCATACATATATATGGGGAGGAAGTAGTTCCAAATCTGTTTACAGTGAAAACTGCAGGAATTTCAAACCGGCACTAGGAAACACACTGAGAAACCAGAGAAAAAGATTCTCGTTCAACCTGTTCATTTTGTGCTATATAAACGAACGTCTCTCCACATGCTCAGTTCTGAGAGATATGTGTGTGTGAAAGCCGCCTTCACCTAGCTTGTTGGGAACAGACAGTTTCTATACAGTTGCAAACTACTCTCCATACATATATATGGGGAGGTACTAGCTCCAACACGGTTTTACCGTGAAAACTGCAAGAACTTCAAACCGGCACTTGGAAACAGACTGAGAAACCAGAGTAAATGTTCCCCTTCAAACTGTTCCCTTTGTGTTAGATGAACGAAAGTCTTTCCACATGCTCAGTTCTGATAGATATGTGTGTGTGAAAGCCGCCCTTCACATAGCATGTTGGAACACAATGTTTCTATACAGTTGCAAACTACTCTCCAAACATATATATGGGGAGGTACTAGCTCCAACTCGGTTTTACAGTGATAAATGCAGGAACGTCAACCCGGCACTAGGAAACACACTGAGAAACCTGAGAAAAGTTTCTCCTGCAACACGTTCCCTTTGTGCTAGATGAACGAACGTCTCTCCACATGCTCAGTTCTGAGGGATAAGTGAGTGTGAAAGCCGTCCTTCACCTAGCTTGTTGGGAACAGACAGTTTCTATAAAGTTGCAAACTACTCTCCATACATACATATGGGTAGGTTCCAGCTCCAACTCGGTTTTACAGTGAATATTGCAGGAACTTCATACCGGCATTAGTAAACAGACTAAGAAACCAGAGTAAAATTTCCTCTGCAACCCGTTCCCTTTGAGCTAGATGAACGAACGTCTCTCCACATGCTCCGTTCTGAGAGATAAGTGTGTGTGAAAGCCGTCCTTCACCTAGCTTGTTGGGAACACAAAGTTTCTATAAAGTTGCAAACTACTCTCCATACATATATATGGGGAGGTACAAGCTCCAACTCGGTTTACAGTGAAAACTGAAGGAACATGAAAACGGCACTTTGAAACAGACTGAGAAACAAGAAAAAAAGATTCTCCTGCAACCCCTTCCCTTTGTGCTCGATGAACAGACGTCTCTCCACATGCTCAGTTCTGACAGATAATTCTGTGTGAAAGCCGTACTTCCACTAGCTTGTTGGGAACAAAATGTTTCTATACAGTTGAAAACTACTCTCCTTACATATATATGGGGAGGTACTAGCTCAAACTCGGTTTTACAGTGAAAACTCTGGAACTTCATACCTGCACTAGGATACACACTGAGAAAACTGAGTAAAAGTTTCTCCTGCAACCAGTTCCCTTTGTGCTAGATGAACAAACGTCTCTCCACATGCTCAGTTCTGAGAGATAAGTGTGTGTGAAAGCCGTCCTTCACCTAGCTTGTTGGGAACTCAAAGTTTCTATACAGTTGAAAACTACAATCCAAACACATATATGGTGAGGTCGTAGATCCAACTCTGTTTTACGGTGAAAACTGCAGGAAATTCTAACCGGCACTTAGAAACAGACTGAGAAACCAGAGAAAAAGTTTCTCCTGCAACCTGTTCCTTTTGTGCTATATAAACGAACGACTCTCCACATGCTCAGTTCTGAGAGATATGTGTGTGTGAAAGCCGTCCTTCACCTAGCCTGTTGGGAACACAAAGTTTCTATAAATTTGCAAACTACTCCCCATATATATGTACGGGGAGGTACTAGATCCAACTCGGTTTTACAGTGAAAACTGCAGGAATTTCAAACCGGCCCTAGGAAACACACTGAGAAACCAGAGTAAAAGTTTCTCCTGCAACCATTTCCCTTTGAGCTAGATGAACGAAAGTCTCTCCACATGCTCAGTTCTGAGGGATAATTGTGTGTGAAAGCCGTCCTTCACCTAGCTTGTTGGGAACAGACAGTTTCTATAAAGTTGCAAGCTACTCTCCATACATACATATGGGTAGGTTCCAGCTCCAACTCGGTTTTACAGTGAAAATTGCAGGAACTTCAAACCGGCACTTGGAAACAGACTGAGAAACCAGAGTAAATGTTTATCCTGCAATCTTTTCCCTTTGTGCTGGATGAACGAAAGTCTCTCCACATTCTCAGTTCTGAGAGATAAGTGTGTGTGAAAGCCGTCCTTCACCTAGCTTTTTGGGAACACAAAGTTTCTATAAATTTGCAAACAACTCTCCATACATATATACGATGTGGTACTAGCTCCAACTCTGTTTTACAGTGAAATCTGCAGGAACTTCAAACATGCACTAGGATACACACTGATAAATCTGTGTAAAAATTTCTCCTGCAACCCGTTCCCTTTGTGCTAGTTGAAAGAACGTCTCTCCACATGCTCAGTTCTGAGAGATAATTGTGTGTGAAAGCCGTCCTTCAACTAGCTTGTTGGGAACTCAAAGTTTCTATAAAGTTGCAAACTACTCTCCATACATATATACGGGGAGGTACTAGATCCAAATCGGTTTTACAGTGAAAACTGCAGGAATTTCAAACAGGCACTAGGAAACACACTGAGAAACCAGAGTAAAAGTTTCTCCTGCAACCCGTTCCTTTTGTGCTAGGTGAACGAACGTCTCTCCACATGCTCAGTTCTGATAGATAATGTGTGTGAAACCGTCCTTCACCTAGCTTTTTGGGAACACAAAGTTTCTATAAATTTGCAAACTACTCTCCATAAATATATATGGGGATGTACTAGCTCCAATTATGTTTTACAGTGAAAACTGCAGGAACTCAACCCGGCACTAGGAAACAGACTGAGAAAACTGATTAAAATTTTCTACTGCAACCCGTCCCTTTGTGCTAAATGAACGAACGTGTCTCCACATGCTCAGTTCTGAGAGAAAAGTGTGTGTGAAAGCCGTCCTTCACCTACCTTGTTGGGAACATACAGTTTCTATACAGTTGCAAACTACTCTCCATACATATATATGGGGAGGTAGTAGCTCCAAATCGGTTTTACATTGAAAACTGCAGGAACTTCAAACCGGCACTTGGAAACAGACAGAGAAACCAGAATAAAAGGTTCTCCTGCAACCCGTTCGCATTGTGCTAGTTGAAAGAACGTCTATCCACATGCTCAGTTCTGAGGGATAATTGTGTGTGAAAGCCGTCCTTCACCTACTTTGTTGGGAACAGACAGTTTCTATAAAGTTGCAAACTGCTCTCCATACATATATATGGGGAGGTTCTAGCTCCAACTCTGTTTCACAGTGAAAACTGCAGGAACTTCAAACCGGCACTTAGAAACAGACTGAGAAACCAGAGTAAATGTTTCTCCTGCAAACAGTTCCATTTGTGCTGCATTAACGAACGTCTCTCCACATTCTCAGTTCTGAGAGATATGTGTGTTTTAAAGCCGTCCTTCAACTAGCTTGTTGGGAACACAAAGTTTCTATACAGTTGCAAACTACACTCCATACATATATATGAGTAGGTACTAGCTCCAACTAGGTTTTACAGTGAAAACTGCAGGGACTTCAAACCGGCACTGTGAAACACACTGAGTTACTGAGTAAAAGTTTCTACTGCAAACCGTTCCCTTTGTTCTAGATGAACGAACGTCTCACCAAATGCTCAGTTCTGAGAGATAAGTGTGTGTGAAAGCCGTCCTTCACCTAGCTTTTTGGGAACAGACAGTTTCTATAAAGTGGGAAACTACTTTCCTTACATATATATGGGGAGGTACTAGCTCCAACTCGGTTTTACAGTGAAATCTGCAGGAACTTCAAACCGGCACTTGGAAACAGACTGAGAAATCAGAGTAAATATTTCTCCTGCAAACCTTTCCTTTTGTGCTGGATGAACGAAAGTCTCTCCACATTCTCAGTTCTGAGAAATAAGTGTGTGTGAAAGCCGTCCTTCACCTAGCCTGTTGGGAACATAAAGTTCCTATACAGTTGCAAACTACTCTCCATAAATATATATGGGTGGTACTAGCTCCAACTCGATTTTACAGTGAAAACTGTAGGAACTTCAAACCTGCACTAGGATACACACTGGGAAAACTGAGTAAAATTTTCTCCTGCAAACCGTTCCATTGGTGCTAGTTGAACGAACGTCTATCCACATGCTCAGTTCTGTGAGATAAGTGTGTGTGAAAGCCTTCCTTAACCTAGCTTGTTGGGAACACAAAGTCTCTATAAATTTGCAAATTACTCTCCATACATACATACGGGTAGGTACTAGGTCCAACTCGGTTTTACAGTGAAAACTGAAGGGAATTGAAACCGGCACTTGGAAACAGACTGAGAAACCAGAGAAAAAGTTTCTCCTGCAACCTGTCACTTTTGTGCTAGATGAAAGTACGTCTCTCCACGTGCTCAGTTCTGAGAGATAATTGTGTGTGAAAGCCGTCCTTCACTTAGCTTGTTTGAAACCCAAAGATTCTATACAGTTGCAAACTACACTAGATACATATTTATGGAGTGGTACTAGCTCAAACTCGGTTTTACTGTGAAAACTGCAGGAACTTCAAACCGGCACTTGGAAACATTCTGAGAAAACTGAGTAAAAGTTTCTCCTGCAAACTGTTCCATTGTGCTAGATGAACGAACGTCTCTCCTCATGCTCAGTTCTGAGAGATAAGTGTGTTTGAAAGCCATCATTCACCTAGCTTATTGGGAACACAAAATTTCTATAAATTTGCAAATTACTCTCCATATATATATATGGGGATGTACTAGCCCCAATACAGTTTTACATTGAAAACTGCAGGAAATTCAAACCGGCACTAGGAAACAGACTGAAAATCCAGAGTAAAAGTTTCTCCTGCAACCGGTTCCCTTTGAGCTAGATGAACGAAAGTCTCTCCACATGCTGAGTTCTGAGAGATATGTGTGTGTGAAAGCCGTCCTTCACATAGCTTGTTGGGAACAGACAGTTTCTATACAGTTGCAAACTACTCTCCATACATATATATGGGGAGGAAGTAGTTCCAAATCTGTTTACAGTGAAAACTGCAGGAATTTCAAACCGGCACTAGGAAACACACTGAGAAACCAGAGAAAAAGATTCTCGTTCAACCTGTTCATTTTGTGCTATATAAACGAACGTCTCTCCACATGCTCAGTTCTGAGAGATATGTGTGTGTGAAAGCCGCCTTCACCTAGCTTGTTGGGAACAGACAGTTTCTATACAGTTGCAAACTACTCTCCATACATATATATGGGGAGGTACTAGCTCCAACACGGTTTTACCGTGAAAACTGCAAGAACTTCAAACCGGCACTTGGAAACAGACTGAGAAACCAGAGTAAATGTTCCCCTTCAAACTGTTCCCTTTGTGTTAGATGAACGAAAGTCTTTCCACATGCTCAGTTCTGATAGATATGTGTGTGTGAAAGCCGCCCTTCACATAGCATGTTGGAACACAATGTTTCTATACAGTTGCAAACTACTCTCCAAACATATATATGGGGAGGTACTAGCTCCAACTCGGTTTTACAGTGATAAATGCAGGAACGTCAACCCGGCACTAGGAAACACACTGAGAAACCTGAGAAAAGTTTCTCCTGCAACACGTTCCCTTTGTGCTAGATGAACGAACGTCTCTCCACATGCTCAGTTCTGAGGGATAAGTGAGTGTGAAAGCCGTCCTTCACATAGCTTGTTGGGAACACAAAGTTTCTATAAAGTTGCAAACTACTCTCCATACATACATATGGGTAGGTTCCAGCTCCAACTCGGTTTTACAGTGAATATTGCAGGAACTTCAAACCGGCATTAGTAAACAGACTTAGAAACCAGAGTAAAATTTCTTCTGCAACCCGTTCCCTTTGAGCTAGATGAACGAACGTCTCTCCACATGCTCAGTTCTGAGAGATAAGTGTGTGTGAAAGCCGTCCTTCACCTAGCTTGTTGGGAACACAAAGTTTCTATAAAGTTGCAAACTACTCTCCATACATATATATGGGGAGGTACAAGCTCCAACTCGGTTTACAGTGAAAACTGAAGGAACATGAAAACGGCACTTTGAAACAGACTGAGAAACAAGAAAAAAAGATTCTCCTGCAACCCCTTCCCTTTGTGCTCGATGAACAGACGTCTCTCCACATGCTCAGTTCTGACAGATAATTCTGTGTGAAAGCCGTACTTCCACTAGCTTGTTGGGAACAAAATGTTTCTATACAGTTGAAAACTACTCTCCTTACATATATATGGGGAAGTACTAGCTCAAACTCGGTTTTACAGTGAAAACTCTGGAACTTCATACCTGCACTAGGATACACACTGAGAAAACTGAGTAAAAGTTTCTCCTGCAACCAGTTCCCTTTGTGCTAGATGAACAAACGTCTCTCCACATGCTCAGTTCTGAGAGATAAGTGTGTGTGAAAGCCGTCCTTCACCTAGCTTGTTGGGAACTCAAAGTTTCTATACAGTTGAAAACTACAATCCAAACACATATATGGTGAGGTCGTAGATCCAACTCTGTTTTACGGTGAAAACTGCAGGAAATTCTAACCGGCACTTAGAAACAGACTGAGAAACCAGAGAAAAAGTTTCTCCTGCAACCTGTTCCTTTTGTGCTATATAAACGAACGACTCTCCACATGCTGAGTTCTGAGAGATATGTGTGTGTGAAAGCCGTCCTTCACATAGCTTGTTGGGAACAGACAGTTTCTATACAGTTGCAAACTACTCTCCATACATATATATGGGGAGGAAGTAGTTCCAAATCTGTTTACAGTGAAAACTGCAGGAATTTCAAACCGGCACTAGGAAACACACTGAGAAACCAGAGAAAAAGATTCTCGTTCAACCTGTTCATTTTGTGCTATATAAACGAACGTCTCTCCACATGCTCAGTTCTGAGAGATATGTGTGTGTGAAAGCCGCCTTCACCTAGCTTGTTGGGAACAGACAGTTTCTATACAGTTGCAAACTACTCTCCATACATATATATGGGGAGGTACTAGCTCCAACACGGTTTTACCGTGAAAACTGCAAGAACTTCAAACCGGCACTTGGAAACAGACTGAGAAACCAGAGTAAATGTTCCCCTTCAAACTGTTCCCTTTGTGTTAGATGAACGAAAGTCTTTCCACATGCTCAGTTCTGATAGATATGTGTGTGTGAAAGCCGCCCTTCACATAGCATGTTGGAACACAATGTTTCTATACAGTTGCAAACTACTCTCCAAACATATATATGGGGAGGTACTAGCTCCAACTCGGTTTTACAGTGATAAATGCAGGAACGTCAACCCGGCACTAGGAAACACACTGAGAAACCTGAGAAAAGTTTCTCCTGCAACACGTTCCCTTTGTGCTAGATGAACGAACGTCTCTCCACATGCTCAGTTCTGAGGGATAAGTGAGTGTGAAAGCCGTCCTTCACATAGCTTGTTGGGAACACAAAGTTTCTATAAAGTTGCAAACTACTCTCCATACATATATATGGGGAGGTACAAGCTCCAACTCGGTTTACAGTGAAAACTGAAGGAACATGAAAACGGCACTTTGAAACAGACTGAGAAACAAGAAAAAAAGATTCTCCTGCAACCCCTTCCCTTTGTGCTCGATGAACAGACGTCTCTCCACATGCTCAGTTCTGACAGATAATTCTGTGTGAAAGCCGTACTTCCACTAGCTTGTTGGGAACAAAATGTTTCTATACAGTTGAAAACTACTCTCCTTACATATATATGGGGAAGTACTAGCTCAAACTCGGTTTTACAGTGAAAACTCTGGAACTTCATACCTGCACTAGGATACACACTGAGAAAACTGAGTAAAAGTTTCTCCTGCAACCAGTTCCCTTTGTGCTAGATGAACAAACGTCTCTCCACATGCTCAGTTCTGAGAGATAAGTGTGTGTGAAAGCCGTCCTTCACCTAGCTTGTTGGGAACTCAAAGTTTCTATACAGTTGAAAACTACAATCCAAACACATATAAGGTGAGGTCGTAGATCCAACTCTGTTTTACGGTGAAAACTGCAGGAAATTCTAACCGGCACTTAGAAACAGACTGAGAAACCAGAGAAAAAGTTTCTCCTGCAACCTGTTCCTTTTGTGCTATATAAACGAACGACTCTCCACATGCTCAGTTCTGAGAGATATGTGTGTGTGAAAGCCGTCCTTCATCTAGCTTGTTGGGAACAGACAGTTTCTATAAAGTTGCAAGCTACTCTCCATACATACATATGGGTAGGTTCCAGCTCCAACTCGGTTTTACAGTGAAAATTGCAGGAACTTCAAACCGGCACTTGGAAACAGACTGAGAAACCAGAGTAAATGTTTATCCTGCAATCTTTTCCCTTTGTGCTGGATGAACGAAAGTCTCTCCACATTCTCAGTTCTGAGAGATAAGTGTGTGTGAAAGCCGTCCTTCACCTAGCTTTTTGGGAACACAAAGTTTCTATAAATTTACAAACAACTCTGCATACATATATACGATGTGGTACTAGCTCCAACTCTGTTTTACAGTGAAATCTGCAGGAACTTCAAACATGCACTAGGATACACACTGATAAATCTGTGTAAAAATTTCTCCTGCAACCCGTTCCTTTTGTGCTAGGTGAACGAACGTCTCTCCACATGCTCAGTTCTGATAGATAATGTGTGTGAAACCGTCCTTCACCTAGCTTGTTGAGAACACAAAGTTTCTATAAATTTGCAAACTACTCTCCATAAATATATATGGGGATATACTAGCTCCAATTATGTTTTACAGTGAAAACTGCAGGAACTCAACCCGGCACTAGGAAACAGACTGAGAAAACTGATTAAAATTTTCTACTGCAACCCGTCCCTTTGTGCTAAATGAACGAACGTGTCTCCACATGCTCAGTTCTGAGAGAAAAGTGTGTGTGAAAGCCGTCCTTCACCTACCTTGTTGGGAACATACAGTTTCTATACAGTTGCAAACTACTCTCCATACATATATATGGGGAGGTAGTAGCTCCAAATCGGTTTTACATTGAAAACTGCAGGAACTTCAAACCGGCACTTGGAAACAGACAGAGAAACCAGAGTAAAACGTTCTCCTGCAACCCGTTCGCATTGTGCTAATTGAAAGAACGTCTGTCCACATGCTCAGTTCTGAGGGATATTTGTGTGTGAAAGCCGTCCTTCACCTACTTTGTTGGGAACAGACAGTTTCTATAAAGTTGCAAACTGCTCTTCATACATATATATGGGGAGGTTCTAGCTCCAACTCGGTTTCACAGTGAAAACTGCAGGAACTTCAAACCGGCACTTAGAAACAGACTGAGAAACCAGAGTAAATGTTTCTCCTGCAAACAGTTCCATTTGTGCTGCATTAACGGACGTCTCTCCACATTCTCAGTTCTGAGAGATATGTGTGTTTTAAAGCCGTCCTTCAACTAGCTTGTTGGGAACACAAAGTTTCTATACAGTTGCAAACTACACTCCATACATATATATGAGTAGGTACTAGCTCCAAATATGTTTTACAGTGAAAACTGCAGGGACTTCAAACCGGCACTGTGAAACACACTGAGATACTGAGTAAAAGTTTCTACTGCAAACCGTTCCCTTTGTTCTAGATGAACGAACGTCTCACCAAATGCTCAGTTCTGAGAGATAAGTGTGTGTGAAAGCCGTCCTTCACCTAGCTTCTTGGGAACACAAAGTTTCTATAAATTTGCAAATTACTCTCCATATATATATATGGGGATGTACTAGCCCCAATACAGTTTTACATTGAAAACTGCAGGAAATTCAAACCGGCACTAGGAAACAGACTGAAAATCCAGAGTAAAAGTTTCTCCTGCAACCGGTTCCCTTTGAGCTAGATGAACGAAAGTCCTTCCACATGCTGAGTTCTGAGAGATATGTGTGTGTGAAAGCCGTCCTTCACATAGCTTGTTGGGAACAGACAGTTTCTATACAGTTGCAAACTACTCTCCATACATATATATGGGGAGGAAGTAGTTCCAACTCTGTTTACAGTGAAAACTGCAGGAATTTCAAACCGGCACTAGGAAACACACTGAGAAACCAGAGAAAAAGATTCTCGTTCAACCTGTTCATTTTGTGCTATATAAACGAACGTCTCTCCACATGCTCAGTTCTGAGAGATATGTGTGTGTGAAAGCCGCCTTCACCTAGCTTGTTGGGAACAGACAGTTTCTATACAGTTGCAAACTACTCTCCATACATATATATGGGGAGGTACTAGCTCCAACACGGTTTTACCGTGAAAACTGCAAGAACTTCAAACCGGCACTTGGAAACAGACTGAGAAACCAGAGTAAATGTTCTCCTTCAAACTGTTCCCTTTGTGTTAGATGAACGAAAGTCTTTCCACATGCTCAGTTCTGATAGATATGTGTGTGTGAAAGCCGCCCTTCACATAGCATGTTGGAACACAATGTTTCTATACAGTTGCAAACTACTCTCCAAACATATATATGGGGAGGTACTAGCTCCAACTCGGTTTTACAGTGATAAATGCAGGAACGTCAACCCGGCACTAGGAAACACACTGAGAAACCAGAGTAAAAGTTTCTCCTGCAACACGTTCCCTTTGTGCTAGATGAACGAACGTCTCTCCACATGCTCAGTTCTGAGGGATAAGTGAGTGTGAAAGCCGTCCTTCACATAGCTTGTTGGGTACAGACAGTTTCTATAAAGTTGCAAACTACTCTCCATACATACATATGGGTAGGTTCCAGCTCCAACTCGGTTTTACAGTGAATATTGCAGGAACTTCATACCGGCATTAGTAAACAGACTTAGAAACCAGAGTAAAATTTCTTCTGCAACCCGTTCCCTTTGAGCTAGATGAACGAACGTCTCTCCACATGCTCAGTTCTGAGAGATAAGTGTGTGTGAAAGCCGTCCTTCACCTAGCTTGTTGGGAACACAAAGTTTCTATAAAGTTGCAAACTACTCTCCATACATATATAAGGGGAGGTACAAGC
Organism: Camelus bactrianus; assembly: GCF_048773025.1. NCBI lineage: Eukaryota > Metazoa > Chordata > Mammalia > Artiodactyla > Camelidae > Camelus > Camelus bactrianus. Next base: position 53,756,510 of record NC_133575.1, on the reverse strand, counting down.
TCCAACTCGGTTTACAGTGAAAACTGAAGGAACATGAAAACGGCACTTTGAAACAGACTGAGAAACAAGAAAAAAAGATTCTCCTGCAACCCCTTCCCTTTGTGCTCGATGAACAGACGTCTCTCCACATGCTCAGTTCTGACAGATAATTCTGTGTGAAAGCCGTACTTCCACTAGCTTGTTGGGAACAAAATGTTTCTATACAGTTGAAAACTACTCTCCTTACATATATATGGGGAGGTACTAGCTCAAACTCGGTTTTACAGTGAAAACTCTGGAAATTCATACCTGCACTAGGATACACACTGAGAAAACTGAGTAAAAGTTTCTCCTGCAACCAGTTCCCTTTGTGCTAGATGAACAAACGTCTCTCCACCTGCTCAGTTCTGAGAGATAATTGTGTGTGAAAGCCGTCCTTCAACTAGCTTGTTGGGAACTCAAAGTTTCTATAAAGTTGCAAACTACTCTCCATACATATATACGGGGAGGTACTAGATCCAAATCGGTTTTACAGTGAAAACTGCAGGAATTTCAAACAGGCACTAGGAAACACACTGAGAAACCAGAGTAAAAGTTTCTCCTGCAACCCGTTCCTTTTGTGCTAGGTGAACGAACGTCTCTCCACATGCTCAGTTCTGATAGATAATGTGTGTGAAACCGTCCTTCACCTAGCTTGTTGGGAACACAAAGTTTCTATAAATTTGCAAACTACTCTCCATAAATATATATGGGGATGTACTAGCTCCAATTATGTTTTACAGTGAAAACTGCAGGAACTCAACCCGGCACTAGGAAACAGACTGAGAAAACTGATTAAAATTTTCTACTGCAACCCGTCCCTTTGTGCTAAATGAACGAACGTGTCTCCACATGCTCAGTTCTGAGAGAAAAGTGTGTGTGAAAGCCGTCCTTCACCTACCTTGTTGGGAACATACAGTTTCTATACAGTTGCAAACTACTCTCCATACATATATATGGGGAGGTAGTAGCTCCAAATCGGTTTTACATTGAAAACTGCAGGAACTTCAAACCGGCACTTGGAAACAGACAGAGAAACCAGAGTAAAACGTTCTCCTGCAACCCGTTCGCATTGTGCTAGTTGAAAGAACGTCTATCCACATGCTCAGTTCTGAGGGATATTTGTGTGTGAAAGCCGTCCTTCACCTACTTTGTTGGGAACAGACAGTTTCTATAAAGTTGCAAACTGCTCTCCATACATATATATGGGGAGGTTCTAGCTCCAACTCGGTTTAACAGTGAAAACTGCAGGAACTTCAAACCGGCACTTAGAAACAGACTGAGAAACCAGAGTAAATGTTTCTCCTGCAAACAGTTCCATTTGTGCTGCATTAACGGACGTCTCTCCACATTCTCAGTTCTGAGAGATATGTGTGTTTTAAAGCCGTCCTTCAACTAGCTTGTTGGGAACACAAAGTTTCTATACAGTTGCAAACTACACTCCATACATATATATGAGTAGGTACTAGCTCCAACTAGGTTTTACAGTGAAAACTGCAGGGACTTCAAACCGGCACTGTGAAACACACTGAGATACTGAGTAAAAGTTTCTACTGCAAACCGTTCCCTTTTTTTCTAGATGAACGAACGTCTCACCAAATGCTCAATTCTGAGAGATAAGTGTGTGTGAAAGCCGTCCTTCACCTAGCTTTTTGGGAACAGACAGTTTCTATAAAGTGGGAAACTACTTTCCTTACATATATATGGGGAGGTACTAGCTCCAACTCGGTTTTACAGTGAAATCTGCAGGAACTTCAAACCGGCACTTGGAAACAGACTGAGAAATCAGAGTAAATATTTCTCCTGCAAACCTTTCCTTTTGTGCTGGATGAACGAAAGTCTCTCCACATTCTCAGTTCTGAGAAATAAGTGTGTGTGAAAGCCGTCCTTCACCTAGCCTGTTGGGAACATAAAGTTCCTATACAGTTGCAAACTACTCTCCATAAATATATATGGGTGGTACTAGCTCCAACTCGATTTTACAGTGAAAACTGTAGGAACTTCAAACCTGCACTAAGATACACACTGGGAAAACTGAGTAAAATTTTCTCCTGCAAACCGTTCCATTGGTGCTAGTTGAACGAACGTCTATCCACATGCTCAGTTCTGTGAGATAAGTGTGTGTGAAAGCCTTCCTTAACCTAGCTTGTTGGGAACACAAAGTCTCTATAAATTTGCAAATTACTCTCCATACATACATACGGGTAGGTACTAGGTCCAACTCGGTTTTACAGTGAAAACTGAAGGGAATTGAAACCGGCACTTGGAAACAGACTGAGAAACCAGAGAAAAAGTTTCTCCTGCAACCTGTCACTTTTGTGCTAGATGAAAGTACGTCTCTCCACGTGCTCAGTTCTGAGAGATAATTGTGTGTGAAAGCCGTCCTTCACTTAGCTTGTTTGAAACCCAAAGATTCTATACAGTTGCAAACTACACTAGATACATATTTATGGAGTGGTACTAGCTCAAACTCGGTTTTACTGTGAAAACTGCAGGAACTTCAAACCGGCACTTGGAAACATTCTGAGAAAACTGAGTAAAAGTTTCTCCTGCAAACTGTTCCATTGTGCTAGATGAACGAACGTCTCTCCTCATGCTCAGTTCTGAGAGATAAGTGTGTTTGAAAGCCATCATTCACCTAGCTTTTTGGGAACACAAAATTTCTATAAATTTGCAAATTACTCTCCATATATATATATGGGGATGTACTAGCCCCAATACAGTTTTACATTGAAAACTGCAGGAAATTCAAACCGGCACTAGGAAACAGACTGAAAATCCAGAGTAAAAGTTTCTCCTGCAACCGGTTCCCTTTGAGCTAGATGAACGAAAGTCTCTCCACATGCTGAGTTCTGAGAGATATGTGTGTGTGAAAGCCGTCCTTCACATAGCTTGTTGGGAACAGACAGTTTCTATACAGTTGCAAACTACTCTCCATACATATATATGGGGAGGAAGTAGTTCCAACTCTGTTTACAGTGAAAACTGCAGGAATTTCAAACCGGCACTAGGAAACACACTGAGAAACCAGAGAAAAAGATTCTCGTTCAACCTGTTCATTTTGTGCTATATAAACGAACGTCTCTCCACATGCTCAGTTCTGAGAGATATGTGTGTGTGAAAGCCGCCTTCACCTAGCTTGTTGGGAACAGACAGTTTCTATACAGTTGCAAACTACTCTCCATACATATATATGGGGAGGTACTAGCTCCAACACGGTTTTACCGTGAAAACTGCAAGAACTTCAAACCGGCACTTGGAAACAGACTGAGAAACCAGAGTAAATGTTCTCCTTCAAACTGTTCCCTTTGTGTTAGATGAACGAAAGTCTTTCCACATGCTCAGTTCTGATAGATATGTGTGTGTGAAAGCCGCCCTTCACATAGCATGTTGGAACACAATGTTTCTATACAGTTGCAAACTACTCTCCAAACATATATATGGGGAGGTACTAGCTCCAACTCGGTTTTACAGTGATAAATGCAGGAACGTCAACCCGGCACTAGGAAACACACTGAGAAACCTGAGAAAAGTTTCTCCTGCAACACGTTCCCTTTGTGCTAGATGAACGAACGTCTCTCCACATGCTCAGTTCTGAGGGATAAGTGAGTGTGAAAGCCGTCCTTCACATAGCTTGTTGGGAACAGACAGTTTCTATAAAGTTGCAAACTACTCTCCATACATACATATGGGTAGGTTCCAGCTCCAACTCGGTTTTACAGTGAATATTGCAGGAACTTCAAACCGGCATTAGTAAACAGACTTAGAAACCAGAGTAAAATTTCTTCTGCAACCCGTTCCCTTTGAGCTAGATGAACGAACGTCTCTCCACATGCTCAGTTCTGAGAGATAAGTGTGTGTGAAAGCCGTCCTTCACCTAGCTTGTTGGGAACACAAAGTTTCTATAAAGTTGCAAACTACTCTCCATACATATATATGGGGAGGTACAAGCTCCAACTCGGTTTACAGTGAAAACTGAAGGAACATGAAAACGGCACTTTGAAACAGACTGAGAAACAAGAAAAAAAGATTCTCCTGCAACCCCTTCCCTTTGTGCTCGATGAACAGACGTCTCTCCACATGCTCAGTTCTGACAGATAATTCTGTGTAAAAGCCGTACTTCCACTAGCTTGTTGGGAACAAAATGTTTCTATACAGTTGAAAACTACTCTCCTTACATATATATGGGGAGGTACTAGCTCAAACTCGGTTTTACAGTGAAAACTCTGGAACTTCATACCTGCACTAGGATACACACTGAGAAAACTGAGTAAAAGTTTCTCCTGCAACCAGTTCCCTTTGTGCTAGATGAACAAACGTCTCTCCACATGTTCAGTTCTGAGAGATAAGTGTGTGTGAAAGCCGTCCTTCACCTAGCTTGTTGGGAACTCAAAGTTTCTATACAGTTGAAAACTACAATCCAAACACATATATGGTGAGGTCGTAGATCCAACTCTGTTTTACGGTGAAAACTGCAGGAAATTCTAACCGGCACTTAGAAACAGACTGAGAAACCAGAGAAAAAGTTTCTCCTGCAACCTGTTCCTTTTGTGCTATATAAACGAACGACTCTCCACATGCTCAGTTCTGAGAGATATGTGTGTGTGAAAGCCGTCCTTCACCTAGCTTGTTGGGAACAGACAGTTTCTATAAAGTTGCAAGCTACTCTCCATACATACATATGGGTAGGTTCCAGCTCCAACTCGGTTTTACAGTGAAAATTGCAGGAACTTCAAACCGGCACTTGGAAACAGACTGAGAAACCAGAGTAAATGTTTATCCTGCAATCTTTTCCCTTTGTGCTGGATGAACGAAAGTCTCTCCACATTCTCAGTTCTGAGAGATAAGTGTGTGTGAAAGCCGTCCTTCACCTAGCTTTTTGGGAACACAAAGTTTCTATAAATTTGCAAACAACTCTCCATACATATATACGATGTGGTACTAGCTCCAACTCTGTTTTACAGTGAAATCTGCAGGAACTTCAAACCTGCACTAGGATACACACTGATAAATCTGTGTAAAAATTTCTCCTGCAACCCGTTCCCTTTGTGCTAGTTGAAAGAACGTCTCTCCACATGCTCAGTTCTGAGAGATAATTGTGTGTGAAAGCCGTCCTTCAACTAGCTTGTTGGGAACTCAAAGTTTCTATAAAGTTGCAAACTACTCTCCATACATATATACGGGGAGGTACTAGATCCAAATCGGTTTTACAGTGAAAACTGCAGGAATTTCAAACAGGCACTAGGAAACACACTGAGAAACCAGAGTAAAAGTTTCTCCTGCAACCCGTTCCTTTTGTGCTAGTTGAACGAACGTCTCTCCACATGCTCAGTTCTGATAGATAATGTGTGTGAAACCGTCCTTCACCTAGCTTGTTGGGAACACAAAGTTTCTATAAATTTGCAAACTACTCTCCATAAATATATATGGGGATATACTAGCTCCAATTATGTTTTACAGTGAAAACTGCAGGAACTCAACCCGGCACTAGGAAACAGACTGAGAAAACTGATTAAAATTTTCTACTGCAACCCGTCCCTTTGTGCTAAATGAACGAACGTGTCTCCACATGCTCAGTTCTGAGAGAAAAGTGTGTGTGAAAGCCGTCCTTCACCTACCTTGTTGGGAACATACAGTTTCTATACAGTTGCAAACTACTCTCCATACATATATATGGGGAGGTAGTAGCTCCAAATCGGTTTTACATTGAAAACTGCAGGAACTTCAAACCGGCACTTGGAAACAGACAGAGAAACCAGAGTAAAACGTTCTCCTGCAACCCGTTCGCATTGTGCTAATTGAAAGAACGTCTATCCACATGCTCAGTTCTGAGGGATATTTGTGTGTGAAAGCCGTCCTTCACCTACTTTGTTGGGAACAGACAGTTTCTATAAAGTTGCAAACTGCTCTCCATACATATATATGGGGAGGTTCTAGCTCCAACTCGGTTTCACAGTGAAAACTGCAGGAACTTCAAACCGGCACTTAGAAACAGACTGAGAAACCAGAGTAAATGTTTCTCCTGCAAACAGTTCCATTTGTGCTGCATTAACGAACGTCTCTCCACATTCTCAGTTCTGAGAGATATGTGTGTTTTAAAGCCGTCCTTCAACTAGCTTGTTGGGAACACAAAGTTTCTATACAGTTGCAAACTACACTCCATACATATATATGAGTAGGTACTAGCTCCAAATAGGTTTTACAGTGAAAACTGCAGGGACTTCAAAAAGGCACTGTGAAACACACTGAGATACTGAGTAAAAGTTTCTACTGCAAACCGTTCCCTTTGTTCTAGATGAACGAACGTCTCACCAAATGCTCAGTTCTGAGAGATAAGTGTGTGTGAAAGCCGTCCTTCACCTAGCTTCTTGGGAACACAAAGTTTCTATAAATTTGCAAATTACTCTCCATATATATATATGGGGATGTACTAGCCCCAATACAGTTTTACATTGAAAACTGCAGGAAATTCAAACCGGCACTAGGAAACAGACTGAAAATCCAGAGTAAAAGTTTCTCCTGCAACCGGTTCCCTTTGAGCTAGATGAACGAAAGTCCTTCCACATGCTGAGTTCTGAGAGATATGTGTGTGTGAAAGCCGTCCTTCACATAGCTTGTTGGGAACAGACAGTTTCTATACAGTTGCAAACTACTCTCCATACATATATATGGGGAGGAAGTAGTTCCAACTCTGTTTACAGTGAAAACTGCAGGAATTTCAAACCGGCACTAGGAAACACACTGAGAAACCAGAGAAAAAGATTCTCGTTCAACCTGTTCATTTTGTGCTATATAAACGAACGTCTCTCCACATGCTCAGTTCTGAGAGATATGTGTGTGTGAAAGCCGCCTTCACCTAGCTTGTTGGGAACAGACAGTTTCTATACAGTTGCAAACTACTCTCCATACATATATATGGGGAGGTACTAGCTCCAACACGGTTTTACCGTGAAAACTGCAAGAACTTCAAACCGGCACTTGGAAACAGACTGAGAAACCAGAGTAAATGTTCTCCTTCAAACTGTTCCCTTTGTGTTAGATGAACGAAAGTCTTTCCACATGCTCAGTTCTGATAGATATGTGTGTGTGAAAGCCGCCCTTCACATAGCATGTTGGAACACAATGTTTCTATACAGTTGCAAACTACTCTCCAAACATATATATGGGGAGGTACTAGCTCCAACTCGGTTTTACAGTGATAAATGCAGGAACGTCAACCCGGCACTAGGAAACACACTGAGAAACCAGAGTAAAAGTTTCTCCTGCAACACGTTCCCTTTGTGCTAGATGAACGAACGTCTCTCCACATGCTCAGTTCTGAGGGATAAGTGAGTGTGAAAGCCGTCCTTCACATAGCTTGTTGGGTACAGACAGTTTCTATAAAGTTGCAAACTACTCTCCATACATACATATGGGTAGGTTCCAGCTCCAACTCGGTTTTACAGTGAATATTGCAGGAACTTCAAACCGGCATTAGTAAACAGACTTAGAAACCAGAGTAAAATTTCTTCTGCAACCCGTTCCCTTTGAGCTAGATGAACGAACGTCTCTCCACATGCTCAGTTCTGAGAGATAAGTGTGTGTGAAAGCCGTCCTTCACCTAGCTTGTTGGGAACACAAAGTTTCTATAAAGTTGCAAACTACTCTCCATACATATATATGGGGAGGTACAAGCTCCAACTCGGTTTACAGTGAAAACTGAAGGAACATGAAAACGGCACTTTGAAACAGACTGAGAAACAAGAAAAAAAGATTCTCCTGCAACCCCTTCCCTTTGTGCTCGATGAACAGACGTCTCTCCACATGCTCAGTTCTGACAGATAATTCTGTGTGAAAGCCGTACTTCCACTAGCTTGTTGGGAACAAAATGTTTCTATACAGTTGAAAACTACTCTCCTTACATATATATGGGGAGGTACTAGCTCAAACTCGGTTTTACAGTGAAAACTCTGGAAATTCATACCTGCACTAGGATACACACTGAGAAAACTGAGTAAAAGTTTCTCCTGCAACCAGTTCCCTTTGTGCTAGATGAACAAACGTCTCTCCACCTGCTCAGTTCTGAGAGATAATTGTGTGTGAAAGCCGTCCTTCAACTAGCTTGTTGGGAACTCAAAGTTTCTATAAAGTTGCAAACTACTCTCCATACATATATACGGGGAGGTACTAGATCCAAATCGGTTTTACAGTGAAAACTGCAGGAATTTCAAACAGGCACTAGGAAACACACTGAGAAACCAGAGTAAAAGTTTCTCCTGCAACCCGTTCCTTTTGTGCTAGGTGAACGAACGTCTCTCCACATGCTCAGTTCTGATAGATAATGTGTGTGAAACCGTCCTTCACCTAGCTTTTTGGGAACACAAAGTTTCTATAAATTTGCAAACTACTCTCCATAAATATATATGGGGATGTACTAGCTCCAATTATGTTTTACAGTGAAAACTGCAGGAACTCAACCCGGCACTAGGAAACAGACTGAGAAAACTGATTAAAATTTTCTACTGCAACCCGTCCCTTTGTGCTAAATGAACGAACGTGTCTCCACATGCTCAGTTCTGAGAGAAAAGTGTGTGTGAAAGCCGTCCTTCACCTACCTTGTTGGGAACATACAGTTTCTATACAGTTGCAAACTACTCTCCATACATATATATGGGGAGGTAGTAGCTCCAAATCGGTTTTACATTGAAAACTGCAGGAACTTCAAACCGGCACTTGGAAACAGACAGAGAAACCAGAATAAAAGGTTCTCCTGCAACCCGTTCGCATTGTGCTAGTTGAAAGAACGTCTATCCACATGCTCAGTTCTGAGGGATAATTGTGTGTGAAAGCCGTCCTTCACCTACTTTGTTGGGAACAGACAGTTTCTATAAAGTTGCAAACTGCTCTCCATACATATATATGGGGAGGTTCTAGCTCCAACTCTGTTTCACAGTGAAAACTGCAGGAACTTCAAACCGGCACTTAGAAACAGACTGAGAAACCAGAGTAAATGTTTCTCCTGCAAACAGTTCCATTTGTGCTGCATTAACGAACGTCTCTCCACATTCTCAGTTCTGAGAGATATGTGTGTTTTAAAGCCGTCCTTCAACTAGCTTGTTGGGAACACAAAGTTTCTATACAGTTGCAAACTACACTCCATACATATATATGAGTAGGTACTAGCTCCAACTAGGTTTTACAGTGAAAACTGCAGGGACTTCAAACCGGCACTGTGAAACACACTGAGTTACTGAGTAAAAGTTTCTACTGCAAACCGTTCCCTTTGTTCTAGATGAACGAACGTCTCACCAAATGCTCAGTTCTGAGAGATAAGTGTGTGTGAAAGCCGTCCTTCACCTAGCTTTTTGGGAACAGACAGTTTCTATAAAGTGGGAAACTACTTTCCTTACATATATATGGGGAGGTACTAGCTCCAACTCGGTTTTACAGTGAAATCTGCAGGAACTTCAAACCGGCACTTGGAAACAGACTGAGAAATCAGAGTAAATATTTCTCCTGCAAACCTTTCCTTTTGTGCTGGATGAACGAAAGTCTCTCCACATTCTCAGTTCTGAGAAATAAGTGTGTGTGAAAGCCGTCCTTCACGTAGCCTGTTGGGAACATAAAGTTCCTATACAGTTGCAAACTACTCTCCATAAATATATATGGGTGGTACTAGCTCCAACTCGATTTTACAGTGAAAACTGTAGGAACTTCAAACCTGCACTAGGATACACACTGGGAAAACTGAGTAAAATTTTCTCCTGCAAACCGTTCCATTGGTGCTAGTTGAACGAACGTCTATCCACATGCTCAGTTCTGTGAGATAAGTGTGTGTGAAAGCCTTCCTTAACCTAGCTTGTTGGGAACACAAAGCCTCTATAAATTTGCAAATTACTCTCCATACATACATACGGGTAGGTACTAGGTCCAACTCGGTTTTACAGTGAAAACTGAAGGGAATTGAAACCGGCACTTGGAAACAGACTGAGAAACCAGAGAAAAAGTTTCTCCTGCAACCTGTCACTTTTGTGCTAGATGAAAGTACGTCTCTCCACGTGCTCAGTTCTGAGAGATAATTGTGTGTGAAAGCCGTCCTTCACTTAGCTTGTTTGAAACCCAAAGATTCTATACAGTTGCAAACTACACTAGATACATATTTATGGAGTGGTACTAGCTCAAACTCGGTTTTACTGTGAAAACTGCAGGAACTTCAAACCGGCACTTGGAAACATTCTGAGAAAACTGAGTAAAAGTTTCTCCTGCAAACTGTTCCATTGTGCTAGATGAACGAACGTCTCTCCTCATGCTCAGTTCTGAGAGATAAGTGTGTTTGAAAGCCATCATTCACCTAGCTTTTTGGGAACACAAAATTTCTATAAATTTGCAAATTACTCTCCATATATATATATGGGGATGTACTAGCCCCAATACAGATTTACATTGAAAACTGCAGGAAATTCAAACCGGCACTAGGAAACAGACTGAAAATCCAGAGTAAAAGTTTCTCCTGCAACCGGTTCCCTTTGAGCTAGATGAACGAAAGTCTCTCCACATGCTGAGTTCTGAGAGATATGTGTGTGTGAAAGCCGTCCTTCACATAGCTTGTTGGGAACAGACAGTTTCTATACAGTTGCAAACTACTCTCCATACATATATATGGGGAGGAAGTAGTTCCAAATCTGTTTACAGTGAAAACTGCAGGAATTTCAAACCGGCACTAGGAAACACACTGAGAAACCAGAGAAAAAGATTCTCGTTCAACCTGTTCATTTTGTGCTATATAAACGAACGTCTCTCCACATGCTCAGTTCTGAGAGATATGTGTGTGTGAAAGCCGCCTTCACCTAGCTTGTTGGGAACAGACAGTTTCTATACAGTTGCAAACTACTCTCCATACATATATATGGGGAGGTACTAGCTCCAACACGGTTTTACCGTGAAAAATGCAAGAACTTCAAACCGGCACTTGGAAACAGACTGAGAAACCAGAGTAAATGTTCTCCTTCAAACTGTTCCCTTTGTGTTAGATGAACGAAAGTCTTTCCACATGCTCAGTTCTGATAGATATGTGTGTGTGAAAGCCGCCCTTCACATAGCATGTTGGAACACAATGTTTCTATACAGTTGCAAACTACTCTCCAAACATATATATGGGGAGGTACTAGCTCAAACTCGGTTTTACAGTGAAAACTCTGGAACTTCATACCTGCAATAGGATACACACTGAGAAAACTGAGTAAAAGTTTCTCCTGCAACCAGTTCCCTTTGTGTTAGATGAACAAACGTCTCTCCACATGCTCAGTTCTGAGAGATAATTGTGTGTGAAAGCCGTCCTTCAACTAGCTTGTTGGGAACTCAAAGTTTCTATAAAGTTGCAAACTACTCTCCATACATATATACGGGGAGGTACTAGATCCAAATCGGTTTTACAGTGAAAACTGCAGGAATTTCAAACAGGCACTAGGAAACACACTGAGAAACCAGAGTAAAAGTTTCTCCTGCAACACGTTCCTTTTGTGCTAGGTGAACGAACGTCTCTCCACATGCTCAGTTCTGATAGATAATGTGTGTGAAACCGTCCTTCACCTAGCTTTTTGGGAACACAAAGTTTCTATAAATTTGCAAACTACTCTCCATAAATATATATGGGGATGTACTAGCTCCAATTATGTTTTACAGTGAAAACTGCAGGAACTCAACCCGGCACTAGGAAACAGACTGAGAAAACTGATTAAAATTTTCTACTGCAACCCGTCCCTTTGTGCTAAATGAACGAACGTGTCTCCACATGCTCAGTTCTGAGAGAAAAGTGTGTGTGAAAGCCGTCCTTCACCTACCTTGTTGGGAACATACAGTTTCTATACAGTTGCAAACTACTCTCCATACATATATATGGGGAGGTAGTAGCTCCAAATCGGTTTTACATTGAAAACTGCAGGAACTTCAAACCGGCACTTGGAAACAGACAGAGAAACCAGAATAAAAGGTTCTCCTGCAACCCGTTCGCATTGTGCTAGTTGAAAGAACGTCTATCCACATGCTCAGTTCTGAGGGATAATTGTGTGTGAAAGCCGTCCTTCACCTACTTTGTTGGGAACAGACAGTTTCTATAAAGTTGCAAACTGCTCTCCATACATATATATGGGGAGGTTCTAGCTCCAACTCGGTTTCACAGTGAAAACTGCAGGAACTTCAAACCGGCACTTAGAAACAGACTGAGAAACCAGAGTAAATGTTTCTCCTGCAAACAGTTCCATTTGTGCTGCATTAACGAACGTCTCTCCACATTCTCAGTTCTGAGAGATATGTGTGTTTTAAAGCCGTCCTTCAACTAGCTTGTTGGGAACACAAAGTTTCTATACAGTTGCAAACTACACTCCATACATATATATGAGTAGGTACTAGCTCCAACTAGGTTTTACAGTGAAAACTGCAGGGACTTCAAACCGGCACTGTGAAACACACTGAGTTACTGAGTAAAAGTTTCTACTGCAAACCGTTCCCTTTGTTCTAGATGAACGAACGTCTCACCAAATGCTCAGTTCTGAGAGATAAGTGTGTGTGAAAGCCGTCCTTCACCTAGCTTTTTGGGAACAGACAGTTTCTATAAAGTGGGAAACTACTTTCCTTACATATATATGGGGAGGTACTAGCTCCAACTCGGTTTTACAGTGAAATCTGCAGGAACTTCAAACCGGCACTTGGAAACAGACTGAGAAATCAGAGTAAATATTTCTCCTGCAAACCTTTCCTTTTGTGCTGGATGAACGAAAGTCTCTCCACATTCTCAGTTCTGAGAAATAAGTGTGTGTGAAAGCCGTCCTTCACCTAGCCTGTTGGGAACATAAAGTTCCTATACAGTTGCAAACTACTCTCCATAAATATATATGGGTGGTACTAGCTCCAACTCGATTTTACAGTGAAAACTGTAGGAACTTCAAACCTGCACTAGGATACACACTGGGAAAACTGAGTAAAATTTTCTCCTGCAAACCGTTCCATTGGTGCTAGTTGAACGAACGTCTATCCACATGCTCAGTTCTGTGAGATAAGTGTGTGTGAAAGCCTTCCTTAACCTAGCTTGTTGGGAACACAAAGTCTCTATAAATTTGCAAATTACTCTCCATACATACATACGGGTAGGTACTAGGTCCAACTCGGTTTTACAGTGAAAACTGAAGGGAATTGAAACCGGCACTTGGAAACAGACTGAGAAACCAGAGAAAAAGTTTCTCCTGCAACCTGTCACTTTTGTGCTAGATGAAAGTACGTCTCTCCACGTGCTCAGTTCTGAGAGATAATTGTGTGTGAAAGCCGTCCTTCACTTAGCTTGTTTGAAACCCAAAGATTCTATACAGTTGCAAACTACACTAGATACATATTTATGGAGTGGTACTAGCTCAAACTCGGTTTTACTGTGAAAACTGCAGGAACTTCAAACCGGCACTTGGAAACATTCTGAGAAAACTGAGTAAAAGTTTCTCCTGCAAACTGTTCCATTGTGCTAGATGAACGAACGTCTCTCCTCATGCTCAGTTCTGAGAGATAAGTGTGTTTGAAAGCCATCATTCACCTAGCTTTTTGGGAACACAAAATTTCTATAAATTTGCAAATTACTCTCCATATATATATATGGGGATGTACTAGCCCCAATACAGTTTTACATTGAAAACTGCAGGAAATTCAAACCGGCACTAGGAAACAGACTGAAAATCCAGAGTAAAAGTTTCTCCTGCAACCGGTTCCCTTTGAGCTAGATGAACGAAAGTCTCTCCACATGCTGAGTTCTGAGAGATATGTGTGTGTGAAAGCCGTCCTTCACATAGCTTGTTGGGAACAGACAGTTTCTATACAGTTGCAAACTACTCTCCATACATATATATGGGGAGGAAGTAGTTCCAACTCTGTTTACAGTGAAAACTGCAGGAATTTCAAACCGGCACTAGGAAACACACTGAGAAACCTGAGAAAAGTTTCTCCTGCAACACGGTCCCTTTGTGCTAGATGAACGAACGTCTCTCCACATGCTCAGTTCTGAGGGATAAGTGAGTGTGAAAGCCGTCCTTCACATAGCTTGTTGGGAACAGACAGTTTCTATAAAGTTGCAAACTACTCTCCATACATACATATGGGTAGGTTCCAGCTCCAACTCGGTTTTACAGTGAATATTGCAGGAACTTCAAACCGGCATTAGTAAACAGACTTAGAAACCAGAGTAAAATTTCTTCTGCAACCCGTTCCCTTTGAGCTAGATGAACGAACGTCTCTCCACATGCTCAGTTCTGAGAGATAAGTGTGTGTGAAAGCCGTCCTTCACCTAGCTTGTTGGGAACACAAAGTTTCTATAAAGTTGCAAACTACTCTCCATACATATATATGGGGAGGTACAAGCTCCAACTCGGTTTACAGTGAAAACTGAAGGAACATGAAAACGGCACTTTGAAACAGACTGAGAAACAAGAAAAAAGATTCTCCTGCAACCCCTTCCCTTTGTGCTCGATGAACAGTCGTCTCTCCACATGCTCAGTTCTGACAGATAATTCTGTGTGAAAGCCGTACTTCCACTAGCTTGTTGGGAACAAAATGTTTCTATACAGTTGAAAACTACTCTCCTTACATATATATGGGGAGGTACTAGCTCAAACTCGGTTTTACAGTGAAAACTCTGGAACTTCATACCTGCACTAGGATACACACTGAGAAAACTGAGTAAAAGTTTCTCCTGCAACCAGTTCCCTTTGTGCTAGATGAACAAACGTCTCTCCACATGCTCAGTTCTGAGAGATAAGTGTGTGTGAAAGCCGTCCTTCACCTAGCTTGTTGGGAACTCAAAGTTTCTATACAGTTGAAAACTACAATCCAAACACATATATGGTGAGGTCGTAGATCCAACTCTGTTTTACGGTGAAAACTGCAGGAAATTCTAACCGGCACTTAGAAACAGACTGAGAAACCAGAGAAAAAGTTTCTCCTGCAACCTGTTCCTTTTGTGCTATATAAACGAACGACTCTCCACATGCTCAGTTCTGAGAGATATGTGTGTGTGAAAGCCGTCCTTCACCTAGCCTGTTGGGAACACAAAGTTTCTATAAATTTGCAAACTACTCCCCATATATATGTACGGGGAGGTACTAGATCCAACTCGGTTTTACAGTGAAAACTGCAGGAATTTCAAACCGGCCCTAGGAAACACACTGAGAAACCAGAGAAAAAGTTTCTCCTGCAACCATTTCCCTTTGAGCTAGATGAACGAAAGTCTCTCCACATGCTCAGTTCTGAGGGATAATTGTGTGTGAAAGCCGTCCTTCATCTAGCTTGTTGGGAACAGACAGTTTCTATAAAGTTGCAAGCTACTCTCCATACATACATATGGGTAGGTTCCAGCTCCAACTCGGTTTTACAGTGAAAATTGCAGGAACTTCAAACCGGCACTTGGAAACAGACTGAGAAACCAGAGTAAATGTTTATCCTGCAATCTTTTCCCTTTGTGCTGGATGAACGAAAGTCTCTCCACATTCTCAGTTCTGAGAGATAAGTGTGTGTGAAAGCCGTCCTTCACCTAGCTTTTTGGGAACACAAAGTTTCTATAAATTTGCAAACAACTCTCCATACATATATACGATGTGGTACTAGCTCCAACTCTGTTTTACAGTGAAATCTGCAGGAACTTCAAACATGCACTAGGATACACACTGATAAATCTGTGTAAAAATTTCTCCTGCAACCCGTTCCCTTTGTGCTAGTTGAAAGAACGTCTCTCCACATGCTCAGTTCTGAGAGATAATTGTGTGTGAAAGCCGTCCTTCAACTAGCTTGTTGGGAACTCAAAGTTTCTATAAAGTTGCAAACTACTCTCCATACATATATACGGGGAGGTACTAGATCCAAATCGGTTTTACAGTGAAAACTGCAGGAATTTCAAACAGGCACTAGGAAACACACTGAGAAACCAGAGTAAAAGTTTCTCCTGCAACCCGTTCCTTTTGTGCTAGGTGAACGAACGTCTCTCCACATGCTCAGTTCTGATAGATAATGTGTGTGAAACCGTCCTTCACCTAGCTTGTTGGGAACACAAAGTTTCTATAAATTTGCAAACTACTCTCCATAAATATATATGGGGATATACTAGCTCCAATTATGTTTTACAGTGAAAACTGCAGGAACTCAACCCGGCACTAGGAAACAGACTGAGAAAACTGATTAAAATTTTCTACTGCAACCCGTCCCTTTGTGCTAAATGAACGAACGTGTCTCCACATGCTCAGTTCTGAGAGAAAAGTGTGTGTGAAAGCCGTCCTTCACCTACCTTGTTGGGAACATACAGTTTCTATACAGTTGCAAACTACTCTCCATACATATATATGGGGAGGTAGTAGCTCCAAATCGGTTTTACATTGAAAACTGCAGGAACTTCAAACCGGCACTTGGAAACAGACAGAGAAACCAGAGTAAAAGGTTCTCCTGCAACCCGTTCGCATTGTGCTAGTTGAAAGAACGTCTATCCACATGCTCAGTTCTGAGGGATATTTGTATGTGAAAGCCGTCCTTCACCTAGCTTGTTGGGAACACAAAGTTTCTATAAAGTTGCAAACTACTCTCCATACATATATATGGGGAGGTACAAGCTCCAACTCGGTTTACAGTGAAAACTGAAGGAACATGAAAACGGCACTTTGAAACAGACTGAGAAACAAGAAAAAAAGATTCTCCTGCAACCCCTTCCCTTTGTGCTCGATGAACAGACGTCTCTCCACATGCTCAGTTCTGACAGATAATTCTGTGTGAAAGCCGTACTTCCACTAGCTTGTTGGGAACAAAATGTTTCTATACAGTTGAAAACTACTCTCCTTACATATATATGGGGAGGTACTAGCTCAAACTCGGTTTTACAGTGAAAACTCTGGAACTTCATACCTGCACTAGGATACACACTGAGAAAACTGAGTAAAAGTTTCTCCTGCAACCAGTTCCCTTTGTGCTAGATGAACAAACGTCTCTCCACATGCTCAGTTCTGAGAGATAAGTGTGTGTGAAAGCCGTCCTTCACCTAGCTTGTTGGGAACTCAAAGTTTCTATACAGTTGAAAACTACAATCCAAACACATATATGGTGAGGTCGTAGATCCAACTCTGTTTTACGGTGAAAACTGCAGGAAATTCTAACCGGCACTTAGAAACAGACTGAGAAACCAGAGAAAAAGTTTCTCCTGCAACCTGTTCCTTTTGTGCTATATAAACGAACGACTCTCCACATGCTCAGTTCTGAGAGATATGTGTGTGTGAAAGCCGTCCTTCACCTAGCCTGTTGGGAACACAAAGTTTCTATAAATTTGCAAACTACTCCCCATATATATGTACGGGGAGGTACTAGATCCAACTCGGTTTTACAGTGAAAACTGCAGGAATTTCAAACCGGCCCTAGGAAACACACTGAGAAACCAGAGTAAAAGTTTCTCCTGCAACCATTTCCCTTTGAGCTAGATGAACGAAAGTCTCTCCACATGCTCAGTTCTGAGGGATAATTGTGTGTGAAAGCCGTCCTTCATCTAGCTTGTTGGGAACAGACAGTTTCTATAAAGTTGCAAGCTACTCTCCATACATACATATGGGTAGGTTCAAGCTCCAACTCGGTTTTACAGTGAAAATTGCAGGAACTTCAAACCGGCACTTGGAAACAGACTGAGAAACCAGAGTAAATGTTTATCCTGCAATCTTTTCCCTTTGTGCTGGATGAACGAAAGTCTCTCCACATTCTCAGTTCTGAGAGATAAGTGTGTGTGAAAGCCGTCCTTCACCTAGCTTTTTGGGAACACAAAGTTTCTATAAATTTGCAAACAACTCTCCATACATATATACGATGTGGTACTAGCTCCAACTCTGTTTTACAGTGAAATCTGCAGGAACTTCAAACATGCACTAGGATACACACTGATAAATCTGTGTAAAAATTTCTCCTGCAACCCGTTCCCTTTGTGCTAGTTGAAAGAACGTCTCTCCACATGCTCAGTTCTGAGAGATAATTGTGTGTGAAAGCCGTCCTTCAACTAGCTTGTTGGGAACTCAAAGTTTCTATAAAGTTGCAAACTACTCTCCATACATATATACGGGGAGGTACTAGATCCAAATCGGTTTTACAGTGAAAACTGCAGGAATTTCAAACAGGCACTAGGAAACACACTGAGAAACCAGAGTAAAAGTTTCTCCTGCAACCCGTTCCTTTTGTGCTAGGTGAACGAACGTCTCTCCACATGCTCAGTTCTGATAGATAATGTGTGTGAAACCGTCCTTCACCTAGCTTGTTGGGAACACAAAGTTTCTATAAATTTGCAAACTACTCTCCATAAATATATATGGGGATGTACTAGCTCCAATTATGTTTTACAGTGAAAACTGCAGGAACTCAACCCGGCACTAGGAAACAGACTGAGAAAACTGATTAAAATTTTCTACTGCAACCCGTCCCTTTGTGCTAAATGAACGAACGTGTCTCCACATGCTCAGTTCTGAGAGAAAAGTGTGTGTGAAAGCCGTCCTTCACCTACCTTGTTGGGAACATACAGTTTCTATACAGTTGCAAACTACTCTCCATACATATATATGGGGAGGTAGTAGCTCCAAATCGGTTTTACATTGAAAACTGCAGGAACTTCAAACCGGCACTTGGAAACAGACAGAGAAACCAGAGTAAAAGGTTCCCCTGCAACCCGTTCGCATTGTGCTAGTTGAAAGAACGTCTATCCACATGCTCAGTTCTGAGGGATAATTGTGTGTGAAAGCCGTCCTTCACCTACTTTGTTGGGAACAGACAGTTTCTATAAAGTTGCAAACTGCTCTCCATACATATATATGGGGAGGTTCTAGCTCCAACTCGGTTTCACAGTGAAAACTGCAGGAACTTCAAACCGGCACTTAGAAACAGACTGAGAAACCAGAGTAAATGTTTCTCCTGCAAACAGTTCCATTTGTGCTGCATTAACGAACGTCTCTCCACATTCTCAGTTCTGAGAGATATGTGTGTTTTAAAGCCGTCCTTCAACTAGCTTGTTTGGAACACAAAGTTTCTATACAGTTGCAAACTACACTCCATACATATATATGAGTAGGTACTAGCTCCAACTAGGTTTTACAGTGAAAACTGCAGGGACTTCAAACCGGCACTGTGAAACACACTGAGTTACTGAGTAAAAGTTTCTACTGCAAACCGTTCCCTTTGTTCTAGATGAACGAACGTCTCACCAAATGCTCAGTTCTGAGAGATAAGTGTGTGTGAAAGCCGTCCTTCACCTAGCTTTTTGGGAACAGACAGTTTCTATAAAGTGGGAAACTACTTTCCTTACATATATATGGGGAGGTACTAGCTCCAACTCGGTTTTACAGTGAAATCTGCAGGAACTTCAAACCGGCACTTGGAAACAGACTGAGAAATCAGAGTAAATATTTCTCCTGCAAACCTTTCCTTTTGTGCTGGATGAACGAAAGTCTCTCCACATTCTCAGTTCTGAGAAATAAGTGTGTGTGAAAGCCGTCCTTCACCTAGCCTGTTGGGAACATAAAGTTCCTATACAGTTGCAAACTACTCTCCATAAATATATATGGGTGGTACTAGCTCCAACTCGATTTTACAGTGAAAACTGTAGGAACTTCAAACCTGCACTAGGATACACACTGGGAAAACTGAGTAAAATTTTCTCCTGCAAACCGTTCCATTGGTGCTAGTTGAACGAACGTCTATCCACATGCTCAGTTCTGTGAGATAAGTGTGTGTGAAAGCCTTCCTTAACCTAGCTTGTTGGGAACACAAAGTCTCTATAAATTTGCAAATTACTCTCCATACATACATACGGGTAGGTACTAGGTCCAACTCGGTTTTACAGTGAAAACTGAAGGGAATTGAAACCGGCACTTGGAAACAGACTGAGAAACCAGAGAAAAAGTTTCTCCTGCAACCTGTCACTTTTGTGCTAGATGAAAGTACGTCTCTCCACGTGCTCAGTTCTGAGAGATAATTGTGTGTGAAAGCCGTCCTTCACTTAGCTTGTTTGAAACCCAAAGATTCTATACAGTTGCAAACTACACTAGATACATATTTATGGAGTGGTACTAGCTCAAACTCGGTTTTACTGTGAAAACTGCAGGAACTTCAAACCGGCACTTGGAAACATTCTGAGAAAACTGAGTAAAAGTTTCTCCTGCAAACTGTTCCATTGTGCTAGATGAACGAACGTCTCTCCTCATGCTCAGTTCTGAGAGATAAGTGTGTTTGAAAGCCATCATTCACCTAGCTTTTTGGGAACACAAAATTTCTATAAATTTGCAAATTACTCTCCATATATATATATGGGGATGTACTAGCCCCAATACAGTTTTACATTGAAAACTGCAGGAAATTCAAACCGGCACTAGGAAACAGACTGAAAATCCAGAGTAAAAGTTTCTACTGCAACCGGTTCCCTTTGAGCTAGATGAACGAAAGTCTCTCCACATGCTGAGTTCTGAGAGATATGTGTGTGTGAAAGCCGTCCTTCACATAGCTTGTTGGGAACACAAAGTTTCTATAAAGTTGCAAACTACTCTCCATACATATATATGGGGAGGTACAAGCTCCAACTCGGTTTACAGTGAAAACTGAAGGAACATGAAAACGGCACTTTGAAACAGACTGAGAAACAAGAAAAAAAGATTCTCCTGCAACCCCTTCCCTTTGTGCTCGATGAACAGACGTCTCTCCACATGCTCAGTTCTGACAGATAATTCTGTGTGAAAGCCGTACTTCCACTAGCTTGTTGGGAACAAAATGTTTCTATACAGTTGAAAACTACTCTCCTTACATATATATGGGGAGGTACTAGCTCAAACTCGGTTTTACAGTGAAAACTCTGGAACTTCATACCTGCACTAGGATACACACTGAGAAAACTGAGTAAAAGTTTCTCCTGCAACCAGTTCCCTTTGTGCTAGATGAACAAACGTCTCTCCACATGCTCAGTTCTGAGAGATAAGTGTGTGTGAAAGCCGTCCTTCACCTAGCTTGTTGGGAACTCAAAGTTTCTATACAGTTGAAAACTACAATCCAAACACATATATGGTGAGGTCGTAGATCCAACTCTGTTTTACGGTGAAAACTGCAGGAAATTCTAACCGGCACTTAGAAACAGACTGAGAAACCAGAGAAAAAGTTTCTCCTGCAACCTGTTCCTTTTGTGCTATATAAACGAACGACTCTCCACATGCTCAGTTCTGAGAGATATGTGTGTGTGAAAGCCGTCCTTCACCTAGCCTGTTGGGAACACAAAGTTTCTATAAATTTGCAAACTACTCCCCATATATATGTACGGGGAGGTACTAGATCCAACTCGGTTTTACAGTGAAAACTGCAGGAATTTCAAACCGGCCCTAGGAAACACACTGAGAAACCAGAGAAAAAGTTTCTCCTGCAACCATTTCCCTTTGAGCTAGATGAACGAAAGTCTCTCCACATGCTCAGTTCTGAGGGATAATTGTGTGTGAAAGCCGTCCTTCATCTAGCTTGTTGGGAACAGACAGTTTCTATAAAGTTGCAAGCTACTCTCCATACATACATATGGGTAGGTTCAAGCTCCAACTCGGTTTTACAGTGAAAATTGCAGGAACTTCAAACCGGCACTTGGAAACAGACTGAGAAACCAGAGTAAATGTTTATCCTGCAATCTTTTCCCTTTGTGCTGGATGAACGAAAGTCTCTCCACATTCTCAGTTCTGAGAGATAAGTGTGTGTGAAAGCCGTCCTTCACCTAGCTTTTTGGGAACACAAAGTTTCTATAAATTTGCAAACAACTCTCCATACATATATACGATGTGGTACTAGCTCCAACTCTGTTTTACAGTGAAATCTGCAGGAACTTCAAACATGCACTAGGATACACACTGATAAATCTGTGTAAAAATTTCTCCTGCAACCCGTTCCCTTTGTGCTAGTTGAAAGAACGTCTCTCCACATGCTCAGTTCTGAGAGATAATTGTGTGTGAAAGCCGTCCTTCAACTAGCTTGTTGGGAACTCAAAGTTTCTATAAAGTTGCAAACTACTCTCCATACATATATACGGGGAGGTACTAGATCCAAATCGGTTTTACAGTGAAAACTGCAGGAATTTCAAACAGGCACTAGGAAACACACTGAGAAACCAGAGTAAAAGTTTCTCCTGCAACCCGTTCCTTTTGTGCTAGGTGAACGAACGTCTCTCCACATGCTCAGTTCTGATAGATAATGTGTGTGAAACCGTCCTTCACCTAGCTTGTTGGGAACACAAAGTTTCTATAAATTTGCAAACTACTCTCCATAAATATATATGGGGATGTACTAGCTCCAATTATGTTTTACAGTGAAAACTGCAGGAACTCAACCCGGCACTAGGAAACAGACTGAGAAAACTGATTAAAATTTTCTACTGCAACCCGTCCCTTTGTGCTAAATGAACGAACGTGTCTCCACATGCTCAGTTCTGAGAGAAAAGTGTGTGTGAAAGCCGTCCTTCACCTACCTTGTTGGGAACATACAGTTTCTATACAGTTGCAAACTACTCTCCATACATATATATGGGGAGGTAGTAGCTCCAAATCGGTTTTACATTGAAAACTGCAGGAACTTCAAACCGGCACTTGGAAACAGACAGAGAAACCAGAGTAAAAGGTTCCCCTGCAACCCGTTCGCATTGTGCTAGTTGAAAGAACGTCTATCCACATGCTCAGTTCTGAGGGATAATTGTGTGTGAAAGCCGTCCTTCACCTACTTTGTTGGGAACAGACAGTTTCTATAAAGTTGCAAACTGCTCTCCATACATATATATGGGGAGGTTCTAGCTCCAACTCGGTTTCACAGTGAAAACTGCAGGAACTTCAAACCGGCACTTAGAAACAGACTGAGAAACCAGAGTAAATGTTTCTCCTGCAAACAGTTCCATTTGTGCTGCATTAACGAACGTCTCTCCACATTCTCAGTTCTGAGAGATATGTGTGTTTTAAAGCCGTCCTTCAACTAGCTTGTTTGGAACACAAAGTTTCTATACAGTTGCAAACTACACTCCATACATATATATGAGTAGGTACTAGCTCCAACTAGGTTTTACAGTGAAAACTGCAGGGACTTCAAACCGGCACTGTGAAACACACTGAGTTACTGAGTAAAAGTTTCTACTGCAAACCGTTCCCTTTGTTCTAGATGAACGAACGTCTCACCAAATGCTCAGTTCTGAGAGATAAGTGTGTGTGAAAGCCGTCCTTCACCTAGCTTTTTGGGAACAGACAGTTTCTATAAAGTGGGAAACTACTTTCCTTACATATATATGGGGAGGTACTAGCTCCAACTCGGTTTTACAGTGAAATCTGCAGGAACTTCAAACCGGCACTTGGAAACAGACTGAGAAATCAGAGTAAATATTTCTCCTGCAAACCTTTCCTTTTGTGCTGGATGAACGAAAGTCTCTCCACATTCTCAGTTCTGAGAAATAAGTGTGTGTGAAAGCCGTCCTTCACCTAGCCTGTTGGGAACATAAAGTTCCTATACAGTTGCAAACTACTCTCCATAAATATATATGGGTGGTACTAGCTCCAACTCGATTTTACAGTGAAAACTGTAGGAACTTCAAACCTGCACTAGGATACACACTGGGAAAACTGAGTAAAATTTTCTCCTGCAAACCGTTCCATTGGTGCTAGTTGAACGAACGTCTATCCACATGCTCAGTTCTGTGAGATAAGTGTGTGTGAAAGCCTTCCTTAACCTAGCTTGTTGGGAACACAAAGCCTCTATAAATTTGCAAATTACTCTCCATACATACATACGGGTAGGTACTAGGTCCAACTCGGTTTTACAGTGAAAACTGAAGGGAATTGAAACCGGCACTTGGAAACAGACTGAGAAACCAGAGAAAAAGTTTCTCCTGCAACCTGTCACTTTTGTGCTAGATGAAAGTACGTCTCTCCACGTGCTCAGTTCTGAGAGATAATTGTGTGTGAAAGCCGTCCTTCACTTAGCTTGTTTGAAACCCAAAGATTCTATACAGTTGCAAACTACACTAGATACATATTTATGGAGTGGTACTAGCTCAAACTCGGTTTTACTGTGAAAACTGCAGGAACTTCAAACCGGCACTTGGAAACATTCTGAGAAAACTGAGTAAAAGTTTCTCCTGCAAACTGTTCCATTGTGCTAGATGAACGAACGTCTCTCCTCATGCTCAGTTCTGAGAGATAAGTGTGTTTGAAAGCCATCATTCACCTAGCTTTTTGGGAACACAAAATTTCTATAAATTTGCAAATTACTCTCCATATATATATATGGGGATGTACTAGCCCCAATACAGTTTTACATTGAAAACTGCAGGAAATTCAAACCGGCACTAGGAAACAGACTGAAAATCCAGAGTAAAAGTTTCTCCTGCAACCGGTTCCCTTTGAGCTAGATGAACGAAAGTCTCTCCACATGCTGAGTTCTGAGAGATATTTGTGAGTGAAAGCCGTCCTTCACATAGCTTGTTGGGAATAGACAGTTTCTATACAGTTGCAAACTACTCTCCATACATATATATGGGGAGGAAGTAGTTCCAAATCTGTTTACAGTGAAAACTGCAGGAATTTCAAACCGGCACTAGGAAACACACTGAGAAACCTGAGAAAAGTTTCTCCTGCAACACGTTCCCTTTGTGCTAGATGAACGAACGTCTCTCCACATGCTCAGTTCTGAGGGATAAGTGAGTGTGAAAGCCGTCCTTCACATAGCTTGTTGGGAACAGACAGTTTCTATAAAGTTGCAAACTACTCTCCATACATACATATGGGTAGGTTCCAGCTCCAACTCGGTTTTACAGTGAATATTGCAGGAACTTCATACCGGCATTAGTAAACAGACTTAGAAACCAGAGTAAAATTTCTTCTGCAACCCGTTCCCTTTGAGCTAGATGAACGAACGTCTCTCCACATGCTCAGTTCTGAGAGATAAGTGTGTGTGAAAGCCGTCCTTCACCTAGCTTGTTGGGAACACAAAGATTCTATAAAGTTGCAAACTACTCTCCATACATATATATGGGGATGTACTAGCTCCAATTATGTTTTACAGTGAAAACTGCAGGAACTCAACCCGGCACTAGGAAACAGACTGAGAAAACTGATTAAAATTTTCTACTGCAACCCGTCCCTTTGTGCTAAATGAACGAACGTGTCTCCACATGCTCAGTTCTGAGAGAAAAGTGTGTGTGAAAGCCGTCCTTCACCTACCTTGTTGGGAACATACAGTTTCTATACAGTTGCAAACTACTCTCCATACATATATATGGGGAGGTACTAGCTCCAAATCGGTTTTACATTGAAAACTGCAGGAACTTCAAACCGGCACTTGGAAACAGACAGAGAAACCAGAGTAAAAGGTTCTCCTGCAACCCGTTCGCATTGTGCTAGTTGAAAGAACGTCTATCCACATGCTCAGTTCTGAGGGATATTTGTGTGTGAAAGCCGTCCTTCACCTACTTTGTTGGGAACAGACAGTTTCTATAAAGTTGCAAACTGCTCTCCATACATATATATGGGGAGGTTCTAGCTCCAACTCGGTTTCACAGTGAAAACTGCAGGAACTTCAAACCGGCACTTAGAAACAGACTGAGAAACCAGAGTAAATGTTTCTCCTGCAAACAGTTCCATTTGTGCTGCATTAACGAACGTCTCTCCACATTCTCAGTTCTGAGAGATATGTGTGTTTTAAAGCCGTCCTTCAACTAGCTTGTTGGGAACACAAAGTTTCTATACAGTTGCAAACTACACTCCATACATATATATGAGTAGGTACTAGCTCCAACTAGGTTTTACAGTGAAAACTGCAGGGACTTCAAACCGGCACTGTGAAACACACTGAGATACTGAGTAAAAGTTTCTACTGCAAACCGTTCCCTTTGTTCTAGATGAACGAACGTCTCACCAAATGCTCAGTTCTGAGAGATAAGTGTGTGTGAAAGCCGTCCTTCACCTAGCTTTTTGGGAACAGACAGTTTCTATAAAGTGGGAAACTACTTTCCTTACATATATATGGGGAGGTACTAGCTCCAACTCGGTTTTACAGTGAAATCTGCAGGAACTTCAAACCGGCACTTGGAAACAGACTGAGAAATCAGAGTAAATATTTCTCCTGCAAACCTTTCCTTTTGTGCTGGATGAACGAAAGTCTCTCCACATTCTCAGTTCTGAGAAATAAGTGTGTGTGAAAGCCGTCCTTCACCTAGCCTGTTGGGAACATAAAGTTCCTATACAGTTGCAAACTACTCTCCATAAATATATATGGGTGGTACTAGCTCCAACTCGATTTTACAGTGAAAACTGTAGGAACTTCAAACCTGCACTAGGATACACACTGGGAAAACTGAGTAAAATTTTCTCCTGCAAACCGTTCCATTGGTGCTAGTTGAACGAACGTCTATCCACATGCTCAGTTCTGTGAGATAAGTGTGTGTGAAAGCCTTCCTTAACCTAGCTTGTTGGGAACACAAAGTCTCTATAAATTTGCAAACTACTCTCCATACATATATATGGGGAGGTACTAGCTCCAACACGGTTTTACCGTGAAAACTGCAAGAACTTCAAACCGGCACTTGGAAACAGACTGAGAAACCAGAGTAAATGTTCTCCTTCAAACTGTTCCCTTTTTGTTAGATGAACGAAAGTCTTTCCACATGCTCAGTTCTGATAGATATGTGTGTGTGAAAGCCGCCCTTCACATAGCATGTTGGAACACAATGTTTCTATACAGTTGCAAACTACTCTCCAAACATATATATGGGGAGGTACTAGCTCCAACTCGGTTTTACAGTGATAAATGCAGGAACGTCAACCCGGCACTAGGAAACACACTGAGAAACCTGAGAAAAGTTTCTCCTGCAACACGTTCCCTTTGTGCTAGATGAACGAACGTCTCTCCACATGCTCAGTTCTGAGGGATAAGTGAGTGTGAAAGCCGTCCTTCACATAGCTTGTTGGGAACAGACAGTTTCTATAAAGTTGCAAACTACTCTCCATACATACATATGGGTAGGTTCCAGCTCCAACTCGGTTTTACAGTGAATATTGCAGGAACTTCATACCGGCATTAGTAAACAGACTTAGAAACCAGAGTAAAATTTCTTCTGCAACCCGTTCCCTTTGAGCTAGATGAACGAACGTCTCTCCACATGCTCAGTTCTGAGAGATAAGTGTGTGTGAAAGCCGTCCTTCACCTAGCTTGTTGGGAACACAAAGTTTCTATAAAGTTGCAAACTACTCTCCATACATATATATGGGGAGGTACAAGCTCCAACTCGGTTTACAGTGAAAACTGAAGGAACATGAAAACGGCACTTTGAAACAGACTGAGAAACAAGAAAAAAAGATTCTCCTGCAACCCCTTCCCTTTGTGCTCGATGAACAGACGTCTCTCCACATGCTCAGTTCTGACAGATAATTCTGTGTGAAAGCCGTACTTCCACTAGCTTGTTGGGAACAAAATGTTTCTATACAGTTGAAAACTACTCTCCTTACATATATATGGGGAGGTACTAGCTCAAACTCGGTTTTACAGTGAAAACTCTGGAACTTCATACCTGCACTAGGATACACACTGAGAAAACTGAGTAAAAGTTTCTCCTGCAACCAGTTCCCTTTGTGCTAGATGAACAAACGTCTCTCCACATGCTCAGTTCTGAGAGATAAGTGTGTGTGAAAGCCGTCCTTCACCTAGCTTGTTGGGAACTCAAAGTTTCTATACAGTTGAAAACTACAATCCAAACACATATATGGTGAGGTCGTAGATCCAACTCTGTTTTACGGTGAAAACTGCAGGAAATTCTAACCGGCACTTAGAAACAGACTGAGAAACCAGAGAAAAAGTTTCTCCTGCAACCTGTTCCTTTTGTGCTATATAAACGAACGACTCTCCACATGCTCAGTTCTGAGAGATATGTGTGTGTGAAAGCCGTCCTTCACCTAGCCTGTTGGGAACACAAAGTTTCTATAAATTTGCAAACTACTCCCCATATATATGTACGGGGAGGTACTAGATCCAACTCGGTTTTACAGTGAAAACTGCAGGAATTTCAAACCGGCCCTAGGAAACACACTGAGAAACCAGAGTAAAAGTTTCTCCTGCAACCATTTCCCTTTGAGCTAGATGAACGAAAGTCTCTCCACATGCTCAGTTCTGAGGGATAAGTGTGTGTGAATGCCGTCCTTCACCTAGCTTGTTGGGAACAGACAGTTTCTATAAAGTTGCAAGCTACACTCCATACATACATATGGGTAGGTTCCAGCTCCAACTCGGTTTTACAGTGAAAATTGCAGGAACTTCAAACCGGCACTTGGAAACAGACTGAGAAACCAGAGTAAATGTTTATCCTGCAATCTTTTCCCTTTGTGCTGGATGAACGAAAGTCTCTCCACATTCTCAGTTCTGAGAGATAAGTGTGTGTGAAAGCCGTCCTTCACCTAGCTTTTTGGGAACACAAAGTTTCTATAAATTTGCAAACAACTCTCCATACATATATACGATGTGGTACTAGCTCCAACTCTGTTTTACAGTGAAATCTGCAGGAACTTCAAACCTGCACTAGGATACACACTGATAAATCTGTGTAAAAATTTCTCCTGCAACCCGTTCCCTTTGTGCTAGTTGAAAGAACGTCTCTCCACATGCTCAGTTCTGAGAGATAATTGTGTGTGAAAGCCGTCCTTCAACTAGCTTGTTGGGAACTCAAAGTTTCTATAAAGTTGCAAACTACTCTCCATACATATATACGGGGAGGTACTAGATCCAAATCGGTTTTACAGTGAAAACTGCAGGAATTTCAAACAGGCACTAGGAAACACACTGAGAAACCAGAGTAAAAGTTTCTCCTGCAACCCGTTCCTTTTGTGCTAGGTGAACGAACGTCTCTCCACATGCTCAGTTCTGATAGATAATGTGTGTGAAACCGTCCTTCACCTAGCTTGTTGGGAACACAAAGTTTCTATAAATTTGCAAACTACTCTCCATAAATATATATGGGGATGTACTAGCTCCAATTATGTTTTACAGTGAAAACTGCAGGAACTCAACCCGGCACTAGGAAACAGACTGAGAAAACTGATTAAAATTTTCTACTGCAACCCGTCCCTTTGTGCTAAATGAACGAACGTGTCTCCACATGCTCAGTTCTGAGAGAAAAGTGTGTGTGAAAGCCGTCCTTCACCTACCTTGTTGGGAACATACAGTTTCTATACAGTTGCAAACTACTCTCCATACATATATATGGGGAGGTAGTAGCTCCAAATCGGTTTTACATTGAAAACTGCAGGAACTTCAAACCGGCACTTGGAAACAGACAGAGAAACCAGAGTAAAAGGTTCTCCTGCAACCCGTTCGCATTGTGCTAGTTGAAAGAACGTCTATCCACATGCTCAGTTCTGAGGGATAATTGTGTGTGAAAGCCGTCCTTCACCTACTTTGTTGGGAACAGACAGTTTCTATAAAGTTGCAAACTGCTCTCCATACATATATATGGGGAGGTTCTAGCTCCAACTCTGTTTCACAGTGAAAACTGCAGGAACTTCAAACCGGCACTTAGAAACAGACTGAGAAACCAGAGTAAATGTTTCTCCTGCAAACAGTTCCATTTGTGCTGCATTAACGAACGTCTCTCCACATTCTCAGTTCTGAGAGATATGTGTGTTTTAAAGCCGTCCTTCAACTAGCTTGTTGGGAACACAAAGTTTCTATACAGTTGCAAACTACACTCCATACATATATATGAGTAGGTACTAGCTCCAACTAGGTTTTACAGTGAAAACTGCAGGGACTTCAAACCGGCACTGTGAAACACACTGAGATACTGAGTAAAAGTTTCTACTGCAAACCGTTCCCTTTTTTTCTAGATGAACGAACGTCTCACCAAATGCTCAGTTCTGAGAGATAAGTGTGTGTGAAAGCCGTCCTTCACCTAGCTTTTTGGGAACAGACAGTTTCTATAAAGTGGGAAACTACTTTCCTTACATATATATGGGGAGGTACTAGCTCCAACTCGGTTTTACAGTGAAATCTGCAGGAACTTCAAACCGGCACTTGGAAACAGACTGAGAAATCAGAGTAAATATTTCTCCTGCAAACCTTTCCTTTTGTGCTGGATGAACGAAAGTCTCTCCACATTCTCAGTTCTGAGAAATAAGTGTGTGTGAAAGCCGTCCTTCACCTAGCCTGTTGGGAACATAAAGTTCCTATACAGTTGCAAACTACTCTCCATAAATATATATGGGTGGTACTAGCTCCAACTCGATTTTACAGTGAAAACTGTAGGAACTTCAAACCTGCACTAGGATACACACTGGGAAAACTGAGTAAAATTTTCTCCTGCAAACCGTTCCATTGGTGCTAGTTGAACGAACGTCTATCCACATGCTCAGTTCTGTGAGATAAGTGTGTGTGAAAGCCTTCCTTAACCTAGCTTGTTGGGAACACAAAGTCTCTATAAATTTGCAAATTACTCTCCATACATACATACGGGTAGGTACTAGGTCCAACTCGGTTTTACAGTGAAAACTGAAGGGAATTGAAACCGGCACTTGGAAACAGACTGAGAAACCAGAGAAAGAGTTTCTCCTGCAACCTGTCACTTTTGTGCTAGATGAAAGTACGTCTCTCCACGTGCTCAGTTCTGAGAGATAATTGTGTGTGAAAGCCGTCCTTCACTTAGCTTGTTTGAAACCCAAAGATTCTATACAGTTGCAAACTACACTAGATACATATTTATGGAGTGGTACTAGCTCAAACTCGGTTTTACTGTGAAAACTGCAGGAACTTCAAACCGGCACTTGGAAACATTCTGAGAAAACTGAGTAAAAGTTTCTCCTGCAAACTGTTCCATTGTGCTAGATGAACGAACGTCTCTCCTCATGCTCAGTTCTGAGAGATAAGTGTGTTTGAAAGCCATCATTCACCTAGCTTTTTGGGAACACAAAATTTCTATAAATTTGCAAATTACTCTCCATATAAATATATGGGGATGTACTAGCCCCAATACAGTTTTACATTGAAAACTGCAGGAAATTCAAACCGGCACTAGGAAACAGACTGAAAATCCAGAGTAAAAGTTTCTCCTGCAACCGGTTCCCTTTGAGCTAGATGAACGAAAGTCTCTCCACATGCTGAGTTCTGAGAGATATGTGTGTGTGAAAGCCGTCCTT
This sequence comes from Camelus bactrianus, assembly GCF_048773025.1. Taxonomy (NCBI): domain Eukaryota; kingdom Metazoa; phylum Chordata; class Mammalia; order Artiodactyla; family Camelidae; genus Camelus; species Camelus bactrianus. Next base: position 53,725,308 of record NC_133575.1, on the reverse strand, counting down.
CACATAGCTTGTTGGGAACAGACAGTTTCTATACAGTTGCAAACTACTCTCCATACATATATATGGGGAGGAAGTAGTTCCAAATCTGTTTACAGTGAAAACTGCAGGAATTTCAAACCGGCACTAGGAAACACACTGAGAAACCTGAGAAAAGTTTCTCCTGCAACACGTTCCCTTTGTGCTAGATGAACGAACGTCTCTCCACATGCTCAGTTCTGAGGGATAAGTGAGTGTGAAAGCCGTCCTTCACATAGCTTGTTGGGAACAGACAGTTTCTATAAAGTTGCAAACTACTCTCCATACATACATATGGGTAGGTTCCAGCTCCAACTCGGTTTTACAGTGAATATTGCAGGAACTTCATACCGGCATTAGTAAACAGACTTAGAAACCAGAGTAAAATTTCTTCTGCAACCCGTTCCCTTTGAGCTAGATGAACGAACGTCTCTCCACATGCTCAGTTCTGAGAGATAAGTGTGTGTGAAAGCCGTCCTTCACCTAGCTTGTTGGGAACACAAAGTTTCTATAAAGTTGCAAACTACTCTCCATACATATATATGGGGAGGTACAAGCTCCAACTCGGTTTACAGTGAAAACTGAAGGAACATGAAAACGGCACTTTGAAACAGACTGAGAAACAAGAAAAAAAGATTCTCCTGCAACCCCTTCCCTTTGTGCTCGATGAACAGACGTCTCTCCACATGCTCAGTTCTGACAGATATTTCTGTGTGAAAGCCGTACTTCCACTAGCTTGTTGGGAACAAAATGTTTCTATACAGTTGAAAACTACTCTCCTTACATATATATGGGGAGGTACTAGCTCAAACTCGGTTTTACAGTGAAAACTCTGGAACTTCATACCTGCACTAGGATACACACTGAGAAAACTGAGTAAAAGTTTCTCCTGCAACCAGTTCCCTTTGTGCTAGATGAACAAACGTCTCTCCACCTGCTCAGTTCTGAGAGATAATTGTGTGTGAAAGCCGTCCTTCAACTAGCTTGTTGGGAACTCAAAGTTTCTATAAAGTTGCAAACTACTCTCCATACATATATACGGGGAGGTACTAGATCCAAATCGGTTTTACAGTGAAAACTGCAGGAATTTCAAACAGGCACTAGGAAACACACTGAGAAACCAGAGTAAAAGTTTCTCCTGCAACCCGTTCCTTTTGTGCTAGGTGAACGAACGTCTCTCCACATGCTCAGTTCTGATAGATAATGTGTGTGAAACCGTCCTTCACCTAGCTTGTTGGGAACACAAAGTTTCTATAAATTTGCAAACTACTCTCCATAAATATATATGGGGATGTACTAGCTCCAATTATGTTTTACAGTGAAAACTGCAGGAACTCAACCCGGCACTAGGAAACAGACTGAGAAAACTGATTAAAATTTTCTACTGCAACCCGTCCCTTTGTGCTAAATGAACGAACGTGTCTCCACATGCTCAGTTCTGAGAGAAAAGTGTGTGTGAAAGCCGTCCTTCACCTACCTTGTTGGGAACATACAGTTTCTATACAGTTGCAAACTACTCTCCATACATATATATGGGGAGGTAGTAGCTCCAAATCGGTTTTACATTGAAAACTGCAGGAACTTCAAACCGGCACTTGGAAACAGACAGAGAAACCAGAGTAAAAGGTTCTCCTGCAACCCGTTCGCATTGTGCTAGTTGAAAGAACGTCTATCCACATGCTCAGTTCTGAGGGATAATTGTGTGTGAAAGCCGTCCTTCACCTACTTTGTTGGGAACAGACAGTTTCTATAAAGTTGCAAACTGCTCTCCATACATATATATGGGGAGGTTCTAGCTCCAACTCGGTTTCACAGTGAAAACTGCAGGAACTTCAAACCGGCACTTAGAAACAGACTGAGAAACCAGAGTAAATGTTTCTCCTGCAAACAGTTCCATTTGTGCTGCATTAACGAACGTCTCTCCACATTCTCAGTTCTGAGAGATATGTGTGTTTTAAAGCCGTCCTTCAACTAGCTTGTTGGGAACACAAAGTTTCTATACAGTTGCAAACTACACTCCATACATATATATGAGTAGGTACTAGCTCCAACTAGGTTTTACAGTGAAAACTGCAGGGACTTCAAACCGGCACTGTGAAACACACTGAGATACTGAGTAAAAGTTTCTACTGCAAACCGTTCCCTTTTTTTCTAGATGAACGAACGTCTCACCAAATGCTCAGTTCTGAGAGATAAGTGTGTGTGAAAGCCGTCCTTCACCTAGCTTTTTGGGAACAGACAGTTTCTATAAAGTGGGAAACTACTTTCCTTACATATATATGGGGAGGTACTAGCTCCAACTCGGTTTTACAGTGAAATCTGCAGGAACTTCAAACCGGCACTTGGAAACAGACTGAGAAATCAGAGTAAATATTTCTCCTGCAAACCTTTCCTTTTGTGCTGGATGAACGAAAGTCTCTCCACATTCTCAGTTCTGAGAAATAAGTGTGTGTGAAAGCCGTCCTTCACCTAGCCTGTTGGGAACATAAAGTTCCTATACAGTTGCAAACTACTCTCCATAAATATATATGGGTGGTACTAGCTCCAACTCGATTTTACAGTGAAAACTGTAGGAACTTCAAACCTGCACTAGGATACACACTGGGAAAACTGAGTAAAATTTTCTCCTGCAAACCGTTCCATTGGTGCTAGTTGAACGAACGTCTATCCACATGCTCAGTTCTGTGAGATAAGTGTGTGTGAAAGCCTTCCTTAACCTAGCTTGTTGGGAACACAAAGTCTCTATAAATTTGCAAATTACTCTCCATACATACATACGGGTAGGTACTAGGTCCAACTCGGTTTTACAGTGAAAACTGAAGGGAATTGAAACCGGCACTTGGAAACAGACTGAGAAACCAGAGAAAAAGTTTCTCCTGCAACCTGTCACTTTTGTGCTAGATGAAAGTACGTCTCTCCACGTGCTCAGTTCTGAGAGATAATTGTGTGTGAAAGCCGTCCTTCACTTAGCTTGTTTGAAACCCAAAGATTCTATACAGTTGCAAACTACACTAGATACATATTTATGGAGTGGTACTAGCTCAAACTCGGTTTTACTGTGAAAACTGCAGGAACTTCAAACCGGCACTTGGAAACATTCTGAGAAAACTGAGTAAAAGTTTCTCCTGCAAACTGTTCCATTGTGCTAGATGAACGAACGTCTCTCCTCATGCTCAGTTCTGAGAGATAAGTGTGTTTGAAAGCCATCATTCACCTAGCTTTTTGGGAACACAAAATTTCTATAAATTTGCAAATTACTCTCCATATATATATATGGGGATGTACTAGCCCCAATACAGTTTTACATTGAAAACTGCAGGAAATTCAAACCGGCACTAGGAAACAGACTGAAAATCCAGAGTAAAAGTTTCTACTGCAACCGGTTCCCTTTGAGCTAGATGAACGAAAGTCTCTCCACATGCTGAGTTCTGAGAGATATGTGTGTGTGAAAGCCGTCCTTCACATAGCTTGTTGGGAATAGACAGTTTCTATACAGTTGCAAACTACTCTCCATACATATATATGGGGAGGAAGTAGTTCCAAATCTGTTTACAGTGAAAACTGCAGGAATTTCAAACCGGCACTAGGAAACACACTGAGAAACCTGAGAAAAGTTTCTCCTGCAACACGTTCCCTTTGTGCTAGATGAACGAACGTCTCTCCACATGCTCAGTTCTGAGGGATAAGTGAGTGTGAAAGCCGTCCTTCACATAGCTTGTTGGGAACAGACAGTTTCTATAAAGTTGCAAACTACTCTCCATACATACATATGGGTAGGTTCCAGCTCCAACTCGGTTTTACAGTGAATATTGCAGGAACTTCATACCGGCATTAGTAAACAGACTTAGAAACCAGAGTAAAATTTCTTCTGCAACCCGTTCCCTTTGAGCTAGATGAACGAACGTCTCTCCACATGCTCAGTTCTGAGAGATAAGTGTGTGTGAAAGCCGTCCTTCACCTAGCTTGTTGGGAACACAAAGTTTCTATAAAGTTGCAAACTACTCTCCATACATATATATGGGGAGGTACAAGCTCCAACTCGGTTTACAGTGAAAACTGAAGGAACATGAAAACGGCACTTTGAAACAGACTGAGAAACAAGAAAAAAAGATTCTCCTGCAACCCCTTCCCTTTGTGCTCGATGAACAGACGTCTCTCCACATGCTCAGTTCTGACAGATAATTCTGTGTGAAAGCCGTACTTCCACTAGCTTGTTGGGAACAAAATGTTTCTATACAGTTGAAAACTACTCTCCTTACATATATATGGGGAGGTACTAGCTCAAACTCGGTTTTACAGTGAAAACTCTGGAACTTCATACCTGCACTAGGATACACACTGAGAAAACTGAGTAAAAGTTTCTCCTGCAACCAGTTCCCTTTGTGCTAGATGAACAAACGTCTCTCCACCTGCTCAGTTCTGAGAGATAATTGTGTGTGAAAGCCGTCCTTCAACTAGCTTGTTGGGAACTCAAAGTTTCTATAAAGTTGCAAACTACTCTCCATACATATATACGGGGAGGTACTAGATCCAAATCGGTTTTACAGTGAAAACTGCAGGAATTTCAAACAGGCACTAGGAAACACACTGAGAAACCAGAGTAAAAGTTTCTCCTGCAACCCGTTCCTTTTGTGCTAGGTGAACGAACGTCTCTCCACATGCTCAGTTCTGATAGATAATGTGTGTGAAACCGTCCTTCACCTAGCTTGTTGGGAACACAAAGTTTCTATAAATTTGCAAACTACTCTCCATAAATATATATGGGGATGTACTAGCTCCAATTATGTTTTACAGTGAAAACTGCAGGAACTCAACCCGGCACTAGGAAACAGACTGAGAAAACTGATTAAAATTTTCTACTGCAACCCGTCCCTTTGTGCTAAATGAACGAACGTGTCTCCACATGCTCAGTTCTGAGAGAAAAGTGTGTGTGAAAGCCGTCCTTCACCTACCTTGTTGGGAACATACAGTTTCTATACAGTTGCAAACTACTCTCCATACATATATATGGGGAGGTAGTAGCTCCAAATCGGTTTTACATTGAAAACTGCAGGAACTTCAAACCGGCACTTGGAAACAGACAGAGAAACCAGAGTAAAAGGTTCTCCTGCAACCCGTTCGCATTGTGCTAGTTGAAAGAACGTCTATCCACATGCTCAGTTCTGAGGGATAATTGTGTGTGAAAGCCGTCCTTCACCTACTTTGTTGGGAACAGACAGTTTCTATAAAGTTGCAAACTGCTCTCCATACATATATATGGGGAGGTTCTAGCTCCAACTCGGTTTCACAGTGAAAACTGCAGGAACTTCAAACCGGCACTTAGAAACAGACTGAGAAACCAGAGTAAATGTTTCTCCTGCAAACAGTTCCATTTGTGCTGCATTAACGGACGTCTCTCCACATTCTCAGTTCTGAGAGATATGTGTGTTTTAAAGCCGTCCTTCAACTAGCTTGTTGGGAACACAAAGTTTCTATACAGTTGCAAACTACACTCCATACATATATATGAGTAGGTACTAGCTCCAACTAGGTTTTACAGTGAAAACTGCAGGGACTTCAAACCGGCACTGTGAAACACACTGAGATACTGAGTAAAAGTTTCTACTGCAAACCGTTCCCTTTTTTTCTAGATGAACGAACGTCTCACCAAATGCTCAGTTCTGAGAGATAAGTGTGTGTGAAAGCCGTCCTTCACCTAGCTTTTTGGGAACAGACAGTTTCTATAAAGTGGGAAACTACTTTCCTTACATATATATGGGGAGGTACTAGCTCCAACTCGGTTTTACAGTGAAATCTGCAGGAACTTCAAACCGGCACTTGGAAACAGACTGAGAAATCAGAGTAAATATTTCTCCTGCAAACCTTTCCTTTTGTGCTGGATGAACGAAAGTCTCTCCACATTCTCAGTTCTGAGAAATAAGTGTGTGTGAAAGCCGTCCTTCACCTAGCCTGTTGGGAACATAAAGTTCCTATACAGTTGCAAACTACTCTCCATAAATATATATGGGTGGTACTAGCTCCAACTCGATTTTACAGTGAAAACTGTAGGAACTTCAAACCTGCACTAGGATACACACTGGGAAAACTGAGTAAAATTTTCTCCTGCAAACCGTTCCATTGGTGCTAGTTGAACGAACGTCTATCCACATGCTCAGTTCTGTGAGATAAGTGTGTGTGAAAGCCTTCCTTAACCTAGCTTGTTGGGAACACAAAGTCTCTATAAATTTGCAAATTACTCTCCATACATACATACGGGTAGGTACTAGGTCCAACTCGGTTTTACAGTGAAAACTGAAGGGAATTGAAACCGGCACTTGGAAACAGACTGAGAAACCAGAGAAAAAGTTTCTCCTGCAACCTGTCACTTTTGTGCTAGATGAAAGTACGTCTCTCCACGTGCTCAGTTCTGAGAGATAATTGTGTGTGAAAGCCGTCCTTCACTTAGCTTGTTTGAAACCCAAAGATTCTATACAGTTGCAAACTACACTAGATACATATTTATGGAGTGGTACTAGCTCAAACTCGGTTTTACTGTGAAAACTGCAGGAACTTCAAACCGGCACTTGGAAACATTCTGAGAAAACTGAGTAAAAGTTTCTCCTGCAAACTGTTCCATTGTGCTAGATGAACGAACGTCTCTCCTCATGCTCAGTTCTGAGAGATAAGTGTGTTTGAAAGCCATCATTCACCTAGCTTTTTGGGAACACAAAATTTCTATAAATTTGCAAATTACTCTCCATATATATATATGGGGATGTACTAGCCCCAATACAGTTTTACATTGAAAACTGCAGGAAATTCAAACCGGCACTAGGAAACAGACTGAAAATCCAGAGTAAAAGTTTCTCCTGCAACCGGTTCCCTTTGAGCTAGATGAACGAAAGTCTCTCCACATGCTGAGTTCTGAGAGATATGTGTGTGTGAAAGCCGTCCTTCACATAGCTTGTTGGGAACAGACAGTTTCTATACAGTTGCAAACTACTCTCCATACATATATATGGGGAGGAAGTAGTTCCAAATCTGTTTACAGTGAAAACTGCAGGAATTTCAAACCGGCACTAGGAAACACACTGAGAAACCTGAGAAAACTTTCTCCTGCAACACGTTCCCTTTGTGCTAGATGAACGAACGTCTCTCCACATGCTCAGTTCTGAGGGATAAGTGAGTGTGAAAGCCGTCCTTCACATAGCTTGTTGGGAACAGACAGTTTCTATAAAGTTGCAAACTACTCTCCATACATACATATGGGTAGGTTCCAGCTCCAACTCGGTTTTACAGTGAATATTGCAGGAACTTCATACCGGCATTAGTAAACAGACTTAGAAACCAGAGTAAAATTTCTTCTGCAACCCGTTCCCTTTGAGCTAGATGAACGAACGTCTCTCCACATGCTCAGTTCTGAGAGATAAGTGTGTGTGAAAGCCGTCCTTCACCTAGCTTGTTGGGAACACAAAGTTTCTATAAAGTTGCAAACTACTCTCCATACATATATATGGGGAGGTACAAGCTCCAACTCGGTTTACAGTGAAAACTGAAGGAACATGAAAACGGCACTTTGAAACAGACTGAGAAACAAGAAAAAAAGATTCTCCTGCAACCCCTTCCCTTTGTGCTCGATGAACAGACGTCTCTCCACATGCTCAGTTCTGACAGATAATTCTGTGTGAAAGCCGTACTTCCACTAGCTTGTTGGGAACAAAATGTTTCTATACAGTTGAAAACTACTCTCCTTACATATATATGGGGAGGTACTAGCTCAAACTCGGTTTTACAGTGAAAACTCTGGAACTTCATACCTGCACTAGGATACACACTGAGAAAACTGAGTAAAAGTTTCTCCTGCAACCAGTTCCCTTTGTGCTAGATGAACAAACGTCTCTCCACCTGCTCAGTTCTGAGAGATAATTGTGTGTGAAAGCCGTCCTTCAACTAGCTTGTTGGGAACTCAAAGTTTCTATAAAGTTGCAAACTACTCTCCATACATATATACGGGGAGGTACTAGATCCAAATCGGTTTTACAGTGAAAACTGCAGGAATTTCAAACAGGCACTAGGAAACACACTGAGAAGCCAGAGTAAAAGTTTCTCCTGCAACCCGTTCCTTTTGTGCTAGGTGAACGAACGTCTCTCCACATGCTCACTTCTGATAGATAATGTGTGTGAAACCGTCCTTCACCTAGCTTGTTGGGAACACAAAGTTTCTATAAATTTGCAAACTACTCTCCATAAATATATATGGGGATGTACTAGCTCCAATTATGTTTTACAGTGAAAACTGCAGGAACTCAACCCGGCACTAGGAAACAGACTGAGAAAACTGATTAAAATTTTCTACTGCAACCCGTCCCTTTGTGCTAAATGAACGAACGTGTCTCCACATGCTCAGTTCTGAGAGAAAAGTGTGTGTGAAAGCCGTCCTTCACCTACCTTGTTGGGAACATACAGTTTCTATACAGTTGCAAACTACTCTCCATACATATATATGGGGAGGTAGTAGCTCCAAATCGGTTTTACATTGAAAACTGCAGGAACTTCAAACCGGCACTTGGAAACAGACAGAGAAACCAGAGTAAAAGGTTCTCCTGCAACCCGTTCGCATTGTGCTAGTTGAAAGAACGTCTATCCACATGCTCAGTTCTGAGGGATAATTGTGTGTGAAAGCCGTCCTTCACCTACTTTGTTGGGAACAGACAGTTTCTATAAAGTTGCAAACTGCTCTCCATACATATATATGGGGAGGTTCTAGCTCCAACTCGGTTTCACAGTGAAAACTGCAGGAACTTCAAACCGGCACTTAGAAACAGACTGAGAAACCAGAGTAAATGTTTCTCCTGCAAACAGTTCCATTTGTGCTGCATTAACGGACGTCTCTCCACATTCTCAGTTCTGAGAGATATGTGTGTTTTAAAGCCGTCCTTCAACTAGCTTGTTGGGAACACAAAGTTTCTATACAGTTGCAAACTACACTCCATACATATATATGAGTAGGTACTAGCTCCAACTAGGTTTTACAGTGAAAACTGCAGGGACTTCAAACCGGCACTGTGAAACACACTGAGATACTGAGTAAAAGTTTCTACTGCAAACCGTTCCCTTTTTTTCTAGATGAACGAACGTCTCACCAAATGCTCAGTTCTGAGAGATAAGTGTGTGTGAAAGCCGTCCTTCACCTAGCTTTTTGGGAACAGACAGTTTCTATAAAGTGGGAAACTACTTTCCTTACATATATATGGGGAGGTACTAGCTCCAACTCGGTTTTACAGTGAAATCTGCAGGAACTTCAAACCGGCACTTGGAAACAGACTGAGAAATCAGAGTAAATATTTCTCCTGCAAACCTTTCCTTTTGTGCTGGATGAACGAAAGTCTCTCCACATTCTCAGTTCTGAGAAATAAGTGTGTGTGAAAGCCGTCCTTCACCTAGCCTGTTGGGAACATAAAGTTCCTATACAGTTGCAAACTACTCTCCATAAATATATATGGGTGGTACTAGCTCCAACTCGATTTTACAGTGAAAACTGTAGGAACTTCAAACCTGCACTAGGATACACACTGGGAAAACTGAGTAAAATTTTCTCCTGCAAACCGTTCCATTGGTGCTAGTTGAACGAACGTCTATCCACATGCTCAGTTCTGTGAGATAAGTGTGTGTGAAAGCCTTCCTTAACCTAGCTTGTTGGGAACACAAAGTCTCTATAAATTTGCAAATTACTCTCCATACATACATACGGGTAGGTACTAGGTCCAACTCGGTTTTACAGTGAAAACTGAAGGGAATTGAAACCGGCACTTGGAAACAGACTGAGAAACCAGAGAAAAAGTTTCTCCTGCAACCTGTCACTTTTGTGCTAGATGAAAGTACGTCTCTCCACGTGCTCAGTTCTGAGAGATAATTGTGTGTGAAAGCCGTCCTTCACTTAGCTTGTTTGAAACCCAAAGATTCTATACAGTTGCAAACTACACTAGATACATATTTATGGAGTGGTACTAGCTCAAACTCGGTTTTACTGTGAAAACTGCAGGAACTTCAAACCGGCACTTGGAAACATTCTGAGAAAACTGAGTAAAAGTTTCTCCTGCAAACTGTTCCATTGTGCTAGATGAACGAACGTCTCTCCTCATGCTCAGTTCTGAGAGATAAGTGTGTTTGAAAGCCATCATTCACCTAGCTTTTTGGGAACACAAAATTTCTATAAATTTGCAAATTACTCTCCATATATATATATGGGGATGTACTAGCCCCAATACAGTTTTACATTGAAAACTGCAGGAAATTCAAACCGGCACTAGGAAACAGACTGAAAATCCAGAGTAAAAGTTTCTCCTGCAACCGGTTCCCTTTGAGCTAGATGAACGAAAGTCTCTCCACATGCTGAGTTCTGAGAGATATGTGTGTGTGAAAGCCGTCCTTCACATAGCTTGTTGGGAATAGACAGTTTCTATACAGTTGCAAACTACTCTCCATACATATATATGGGGAGGAAGTAGTTCCAAATCTGTTTACAGTGAAAACTGCAGGAATTTCAAACCGGCACTAGGAAACACACTGAGAAACCTGAGAAAAGTTTCTCCTGCAACACGTTCCCTTTGTGCTAGATGAACGAACGTCTCTCCACATGCTCAGTTCTGAGGGATAAGTGAGTGTGAAAGCCGTCCTTCACATAGCTTGTTGGGAACAGACAGTTTCTATAAAGTTGCAAACTACTCTCCATACATACATATGGGTAGGTTCCAGCTCCAACTCGGTTTTACAGTGAATATTGCAGGAACTTCATACCGGCATTAGTAAACAGACTTAGAAACCAGAGTAAAATTTCTTCTGCAACCCGTTCCCTTTGAGCTAGATGAACGAACGTCTCTCCACATGCTCAGTTCTGAGAGATAAGTGTGTGTGAAAGCCGTCCTTCACCTAGCTTGTTGGGAACACAAAGTTTCTATAAAGTTGCAAACTACTCTCCATACATATATATGGGGAGGTACAAGCTCCAACTCGGTTTACAGTGAAAACTGAAGGAACATGAAAACGGCACTTTGAAACAGACTGAGAAACAAGAAAAAAAGATTCTCCTGCAACCCCTTCCCTTTGTGCTCGATGAACAGACGTCTCTCCACATGCTCAGTTCTGACAGATAATTCTGTGTGAAAGCCGTACTTCCACTAGCTTGTTGGGAACAAAATGTTTCTATACAGTTGAAAACTACTCTCCTTACATATATATGGGGAGGTACTAGCTCAAACTCGGTTTTACAGTGAAAACTCTGGAACTTCATACCTGCACTAGGATACACACTGAGAAAACTGAGTAAAAGTTTCTCCTGCAACCAGTTCCCTTTGTGCTAGATGAACAAACGTCTCTCCACCTGCTCAGTTCTGAGAGATAATTGTGTGTGAAAGCCGTCCTTCAACTAGCTTGTTGGGAACTCAAAGTTTCTATAAAGTTGCAAACTACTCTCCATACATATATACGGGGAGGTACTAGATCCAAATCGGTTTTACAGTGAAAACTGCAGGAATTTCAAACAGGCACTAGGAAACACACTGAGAAACCAGAGTAAAAGTTTCTCCTGCAACCCGTTCCTTTTGTGCTAGGTGAACGAACGTCTCTCCACATGCTCAGTTCTGATAGATAATGTGTGTGAAACCGTCCTTCACCTAGCTTGTTGGGAACACAAAGTTTCTATAAATTTGCAAACTACTCTCCATAAATATATATGGGGATGTACTAGCTCCAATTATGTTTTACAGTGAAAACTGCAGGAACTCAACCCGGCACTAGGAAACAGACTGAGAAAACTGATTAAAATTTTCTACTGCAACCCGTCCCTTTGTGCTAAATGAACGAACGTGTCTCCACATGCTCAGTTCTGAGAGAAAAGTGTGTGTGAAAGCCGTCCTTCACCTACCTTGTTGGGAACATACAGTTTCTATACAGTTGCAAACTACTCTCCATACATATATATGGGGAGGTAGTAGCTCCAAATCGGTTTTACATTGAAAACTGCAGGAACTTCAAACCGGCACTTGGAAACAGACAGAGAAACCAGAGTAAAAGGTTCCCCTGCAACCCGTTCGCATTGTGCTAGTTGAAAGAACGTCTATCCACATGCTCAGTTCTGAGGGATAATTGTGTGTGAAAGCCGTCCTTCACCTACTTTGTTGGGAACAGACAGTTTCTATAAAGTTGCAAACTGCTCTCCATACATATATATGGGGAGGTTCTAGCTCCAACTCTGTTTCACAGTGAAAACTGCAGGAACTTCAAACCGGCACTTAGAAACAGACTGAGAAACCAGAGTAAATGTTTCTCCTGCAAACAGTTCCATTTGTGCTGCATTAACGAACGTCTCTCCACATTCTCAGTTCTGAGAGATATGTGTGTTTTAAAGCCGTCCTTCAACTAGCTTGTTGGGAACACAAAGTTTCTATACAGTTGCAAACTACACTCCATACATATATATGAGTAGGTACTAGCTCCAACTAGGTTTTACAGTGAAAACTGCAGGGACTTCAAACCGGCACTGTGAAACACACTGAGATACTGAGTAAAAGTTTCTACTGCAAACCGTTCCCTTTTTTTCTAGATGAACGAACGTCTCACCAAATGCTCAGTTCTGAGAGATAAGTGTGTGTGAAAGCCGTCCTTCACCTAGCTTTTTGGGAACAGACAGTTTCTATAAAGTGGGAAACTACTTTCCTTACATATATATGGGGAGGTACTAGCTCCAACTCGGTTTTACAGTGAAATCTGCAGGAACTTCAAACCGGCACTTGGAAACAGACTGAGAAATCAGAGTAAATATTTCTCCTGCAAACCTTTCCTTTTGTGCTGGATGAACGAAAGTCTCTCCACATTCTCAGTTCTGAGAAATAAGTGTGTGTGAAAGCCGTCCTTCACCTAGCCTGTTGGGAACATAAAGTTCCTATACAGTTGCAAACTACTCTCCATAAATATATATGGGTGGTACTAGCTCCAACTCGATTTTACAGTGAAAACTGTAGGAACTTCAAACCTGCACTAGGATACACACTGGGAAAACTGAGTAAAATTTTCTCCTGCAAACCGTTCCATTGGTGCTAGTTGAACGAACGTCTATCCACATGCTCAGTTCTGTGAGATAAGTGTGTGTGAAAGCCTTCCTTAACCTAGCTTGTTGGGAACACAAAGTCTCTATAAATTTGCAAATTACTCTCCATACATACATACGGGTAGGTACTAGGTCCAACTCGGTTTTACAGTGAAAACTGAAGGGAATTGAAACCGGCACTTGGAAACAGACTGAGAAACCAGAGAAAAAGTTTCTCCTGCAACCTGTCACTTTTGTGCTAGATGAAAGTACGTCTCTCCACGTGCTCAGTTCTGAGAGATAATTGTGTGTGAAAGCCGTCCTTCACTTAGCTTGTTTGAAACCCAAAGATTCTATACAGTTGCAAACTACACTAGATACATATTTATGGAGTGGTACTAGCTCAAACTCGGTTTTACTGTGAAAACTGCAGGAACTTCAAACCGGCACTTGGAAACATTCTGAGAAAACTGAGTAAAAGTTTCTCCTGCAAACTGTTCCATTGTGCTAGATGAACGAACGTCTCTCCTCATGCTCAGTTCTGAGAGATAAGTGTGTTTGAAAGCCATCATTCACCTAGCTTTTTGGGAACACAAAATTTCTATAAATTTGCAAATTACTCTCCATATATATATATGGGGATGTACTAGCCCCAATACAGTTTTACATTGAAAACTGCAGGAAATTCAAACCGGCACTAGGAAACAGACTGAAAATCCAGAGTAAAAGTTTCTCCTGCAACCGGTTCCCTTTGAGCTAGATGAACGAAAGTCTCTCCACATGCTGAGTTCTGAGAGATATGTGTGTGTGAAAGCCGTCCTTCACATAGCTTGTTGGGAATAGACAGTTTCTATACAGTTGCAAACTACTCTCCATACATATATATGGGGAGGAAGTAGTTCCAAATCTGTTTACAGTGAAAACTGCAGGAATTTCAAACCGGCACTAGGAAACACACTGAGAAACCTGAGAAAAGTTTCTCCTGCAACACGTTCCCTTTGTGCTAGATGAACGAACGTCTCTCCACATGCTCAGTTCTGAGGGATAAGTGAGTGTGAAAGCCGTCCTTCACATAGCTTGTTGGGAACAGACAGTTTCTATAAAGTTGCAAACTACTCTCCATACATACATATGGGTAGGTTCCAGCTCCAACTCGGTTTTACAGTGAATATTGCAGGAACTTCATACCGGCATTAGTAAACAGACTTAGAAACCAGAGTAAAATTTCTTCTGCAACCCGTTCCCTTTGAGCTAGATGAACGAACGTCTCTCCACATGCTCAGTTCTGAGAGATAAGTGTGTGTGAAAGCCGTCCTTCACCTAGCTTGTTGGGAACACAAAGTTTCTATAAAGTTGCAAACTACTCTCCATACATATATATGGGGAGGTACAAGCTCCAACTCGGTTTACAGTGAAAACTGAAGGAACATGAAAACGGCACTTTGAAACAGACTGAGAAACAAGAAAAAAAGATTCTCCTGCAACCCCTTCCCTTTGTGCTCGATGAACAGACGTCTCTCCACATGCTCAGTTCTGACAGATAATTCTGTGTGAAAGCCGTACTTCCACTAGCTTGTTGGGAACAAAATGTTTCTATACAGTTGAAAACTACTCTCCTTACATATATATGGGGAGGTACTAGCTCAAACTCGGTTTTACAGTGAAAACTCTGGAACTTCATACCTGCACTAGGATACACACTGAGAAAACTGAGTAAAAGTTTCTCCTGCAACCAGTTCCCTTTGTGCTAGATGAACAAACGTCTCTCCACCTGCTCAGTTCTGAGAGATAATTGTGTGTGAAAGCCGTCCTTCAACTAGCTTGTTGGGAACTCAAAGTTTCTATAAAGTTGCAAACTACTCTCCATACATATATACGGGGAGGTACTAGATCCAAATCGGTTTTACAGTGAAAACTGCAGGAATTTCAAACAGGCACTAGGAAACACACTGAGAAACCAGAGTAAAAGTTTCTCCTGCAACCCGTTCCTTTTGTGCTAGGTGAACGAACGTCTCTCCACATGCTCACTTCTGATAGATAATGTGTGTGAAACCGTCCTTCACCTAGCTTGTTGGGAACACAAAGTTTCTATAAATTTGCAAACTACTCTCCATAAATATATATGGGGATGTACTAGCTCCAATTATGTTTTACAGTGAAAACTGCAGGAACTCAACCCGGCACTAGGAAACAGACTGAGAAAACTGATTAAAATTTTCTACTGCAACCCGTCCCTTTGTGCTAAATGAACGAACGTGTCTCCACATGCTCAGTTCTGAGAGAAAAGTGTGTGTGAAAGCCGTCCTTCACCTACCTTGTTGGGAACATACAGTTTCTATACAGTTGCAAACTACTCTCCATACATATATATGGGGAGGTAGTAGCTCCAAATCGGTTTTACATTGAAAACTGCAGGAACTTCAAACCGGCACTTGGAAACAGACAGAGAAACCAGAGTAAAAGGTTCCCCTGCAACCCGTTCGCATTGTGCTAGTTGAAAGAACGTCTATCCACATGCTCAGTTCTGAGGGATAATTGTGTGTGAAAGCCGTCCTTCACCTACTTTGTTGGGAACAGACAGTTTCTATAAAGTTGCAAACTGCTCTCCATACATATATATGGGGAGGTTCTAGCTCCAACTCGGTTTCACAGTGAAAACTGCAGGAACTTCAAACCGGCACTTAGAAACAGACTGAGAAACCAGAGTAAATGTTTCTCCTGCAAACAGTTCCATTTGTGCTGCATTAACGAACGTCTCTCCACATTCTCAGTTCTGAGAGATATGTGTGTTTTAAAGCCGTCCTTCAACTAGCTTGTTGGGAACACAAAGTTTCTATACAGTTGCAAACTACACTCCATACATATATATGAGTAGGTACTAGCTCCAACTAGGTTTTACAGTGAAAACTGCAGGGACTTCAAACCGGCACTGTGAAACACACTGAGATACTGAGTAAAAGTTTCTACTGCAAACCGTTCCCTTTTTTTCTAGATGAACGAACGTCTCACCAAATGCTCAGTTCTGAGAGATAAGTGTGTGTGAAAGCCGTCCTTCACCTAGCTTTTTGGGAACAGACAGTTTCTATAAAGTGGGAAACTACTTTCCTTACATATATATGGGGAGGTACTAGCTCCAACTCGGTTTTACAGTGAAATCTGCAGGAACTTCAAACCGGCACTTGGAAACAGACTGAGAAATCAGAGTAAATATTTCTCCTGCAAACCTTTCCTTTTGTGCTGGATGAACGAAAGTCTCTCCACATTCTCAGTTCTGAGAAATAAGTGTGTGTGAAAGCCGTCCTTCACCTAGCCTGTTGGGAACATAAAGTTCCTATACAGTTGCAAACTACTCTCCATAAATATATATGGGTGGTACTAGCTCCAACTCGATTTTACAGTGAAAACTGTAGGAACTTCAAACCTGCACTAGGATACACACTGGGAAAACTGAGTAAAATTTTCTCCTGCAAACCGTTCCATTGGTGCTAGTTGAACGAACGTCTATCCACATGCTCAGTTCTGTGAGATAAGTGTGTGTGAAAGCCTTCCTTAACCTAGCTTGTTGGGAACACAAAGTCTCTATAAATTTGCAAATTACTCTCCATACATACATACGGGTAGGTACTAGGTCCAACTCGGTTTTACAGTGAAAACTGAAGGGAATTGAAACCGGCACTTGGAAACAGACTGAGAAACCAGAGAAAAAGTTTCTCCTGCAACCTGTCACTTTTGTGCTAGATGAAAGTACGTCTCTCCACGTGCTCAGTTCTGAGAGATAATTGTGTGTGAAAGCCGTCCTTCACTTAGCTTGTTTGAAACCCAAAGATTCTATACAGTTGCAAACTACACTAGATACATATTTATGGAGTGGTACTAGCTCAAACTCGGTTTTACTGTGAAAACTGCAGGAACTTCAAACCGGCACTTGGAAACATTCTGAGAAAACTGAGTAAAAGTTTCTCCTGCAAACTGTTCCATTGTGCTAGATGAACGAACGTCTCTCCTCATGCTCAGTTCTGAGAGATAAGTGTGTTTGAAAGCCATCATTCACCTAGCTTTTTGGGAACACAAAATTTCTATAAATTTGCAAATTACTCTCCATATATATATATGGGGATGTACTAGCCCCAATACAGTTTTACATTGAAAACTGCAGGAAATTCAAACCGGCACTAGGAAACAGACTGAAAATCCAGAGTAAAAGTTTCTCCTGCAACCGGTTCCCTTTGAGCTAGATGAACGAAAGTCTCTCCACATGCTGAGTTCTGAGAGATATGTGTGTGTGAAAGCCGTCCTTCACATAGCTTGTTGGGAATAGACAGTTTCTATACAGTTGCAAACTACTCTCCATACATATATATGGGGAGGAAGTAGTTCCAAATCTGTTTACAGTGAAAACTGCAGGAATTTCAAACCGGCACTAGGAAACACACTGAGAAACCTGAGAAAAGTTTCTCCTGCAACACGTTCCCTTTGTGCTAGATGAACGAACGTCTCTCCACATGCTCAGTTCTGAGGGATAAGTGAGTGTGAAAGCCGTCCTTCACATAGCTTGTTGGGAACAGACAGTTTCTATAAAGTTGCAAACTACTCTCCATACATACATATGGGTAGGTTCCAGCTCCAACTCGGTTTTACAGTGAATATTGCAGGAACTTCATACCGGCATTAGTAAACAGACTTAGAAACCAGAGTAAAATTTCTTCTGCAACCCGTTCCCTTTGAGCTAGATGAACGAACGTCTCTCCACATGCTCAGTTCTGAGAGATAAGTGTGTGTGAAAGCCGTCCTTCACCTAGCTTGTTGGGAACACAAAGTTTCTATAAAGTTGCAAACTACTCTCCATACATATATATGGGGAGGTACAAGCTCCAACTCGGTTTACAGTGAAAACTGAAGGAACATGAAAACGGCACTTTGAAACAGACTGAGAAACAAGAAAAAAAGATTCTCCTGCAACCCCTTCCCTTTGTGCTCGATGAACAGACGTCTCTCCACATGCTCAGTTCTGACAGATAATTCTGTGTGAAAGCCGTACTTCCACTAGCTTGTTGGGAACAAAATGTTTCTATACAGTTGAAAACTACTCTCCTTACATATATATGGGGAGGTACTAGCTCAAACTCGGTTTTACAGTGAAAACTCTGGAACTTCATACCTGCACTAGGATACACACTGAGAAAACTGAGTAAAAGTTTCTCCTGCAACCAGTTCCCTTTGTGCTAGATGAACAAACGTCTCTCCACCTGCTCAGTTCTGAGAGATAATTGTGTGTGAAAGCCGTCCTTCAACTAGCTTGTTGGGAACTCAAAGTTTCTATAAAGTTGCAAACTACTCTCCATACATATATACGGGGAGGTACTAGATCCAAATCGGTTTTACAGTGAAAACTGCAGGAATTTCAAACAGGCACTAGGAAACACACTGAGAAACCAGAGTAAAAGTTTCTCCTGCAACCCGTTCCTTTTGTGCTAGGTGAACGAACGTCTCTCCACATGCTCACTTCTGATAGATAATGTGTGTGAAACCGTCCTTCACCTAGCTTGTTGGGAACACAAAGTTTCTATAAATTTGCAAACTACTCTCCATAAATATATATGGGGATGTACTAGCTCCAATTATGTTTTACAGTGAAAACTGCAGGAACTCAACCCGGCACTAGGAAACAGACTGAGAAAACTGATTAAAATTTTCTACTGCAACCCGTCCCTTTGTGCTAAATGAACGAACGTGTCTCCACATGCTCAGTTCTGAGAGAAAAGTGTGTGTGAAAGCCGTCCTTCACCTACCTTGTTGGGAACATACAGTTTCTATACAGTTGCAAACTACTCTCCATACATATATATGGGGAGGTAGTAGCTCCAAATCGGTTTTACATTGAAAACTGCAGGAACTTCAAACCGGCACTTGGAAACAGACAGAGAAACCAGAGTAAAAGGTTCTCCTGCAACCCGTTCGCATTGTGCTAGTTGAAAGAACGTCTATCCACATGCTCAGTTCTGAGGGATAATTGTGTGTGAAAGCCGTCCTTCACCTACTTTGTTGGGAACAGACAGTTTCTATAAAGTTGCAAACTGCTCTCCATACATATATATGGGGAGGTTCTAGCTCCAACTCGGTTTCACAGTGAAAACTGCAGGAACTTCAAACCGGCACTTAGAAACAGACTGAGAAACCAGAGTAAATGTTTCTCCTGCAAACAGTTCCATTTGTGCTGCATTAACGAACGTCTCTCCACATTCTCAGTTCTGAGAGATATGTTTGTTTTAAAGCCGTCCTTCAACTAGCTTGTTGGGAACACAAAGTTTCTATACAGTTGCAAACTACACTCCATACATATATATGAGTAGGTACTAGCTCCAACTAGGTTTTACAGTGAAAACTGCAGGGACTTCAAACCGGCACTGTGAAACACACTGAGATACTGAGTAAAAGTTTCTACTGCAAACCGTTCCCTTTTTTTCTAGATGAACGAACGTCTCACCAAATGCTCAGTTCTGAGAGATAAGTGTGTGTGAAAGCCGTCCTTCACCTAGCTTTTTGGGAACAGACAGTTTCTATAAAGTGGGAAACTACTTTCCTTACATATATATGGGGAGGTACTAGCTCCAACTCGGGTTTACAGTGAAATCTGCAGGAACTTCAAACCGGCACTTGGAAACAGACTGAGAAATCAGAGTAAATATTTCTCCTGCAAACCTTTCCTTTTGTGCTGGATGAACGAAAGTCTCTCCACATTCTCAGTTCTGAGAAATAAGTGTGTGTGAAAGCCGTCCTTCACCTAGCCTGTTGGGAACATAAAGTTCCTATACAGTTGCAAGCTACTCTCCATAAATATATATGGGTGGTACTAGCTCCAACTCGATTTTACAGTGAAAACTGTAGGAACTTCAAACCTGCACTAGGATACACACTGGGAAAACTGAGTAAAAGTTTCTCCTGCAAACTGTTCCATTGTGCTAGATGAACGAACGTCTCTCCTCATGCTCAGTTCTGAGAGATAAGTGTGTTTGAAAGCCATCATTCACCTAGCTTTTTGGGAACACAAAATTTCTATAAATTTGCAAATTACTCTCCATATATATATATGGGGATGTACTAGCCCCAATACAGTTTTACATTGAAAACTGCAGGAAATTCAAACCGGCACTAGGAAACAGACTGAAAATCCAGAGTAAAAGTTTCTCCTGCAACCGGTTCCCTTTGAGCTAGATGAACGAAAGTCTCTCCACATGCTGAGTTCTGAGAGATATGTGTGTGTGAAAGCCGTCCTTCACATAGCTTGTTGGGAATAGACAGTTTCTATACAGTTGCAAACTACTCTCCATACATATATATGGGGAGGAAGTAGTTCCAAATCTGTTTACAGTGAAAACTGCAGGAATTTCAAACCGGCACTAGGAAACACACTGAGAAACCTGAGAAAAGTTTCTCCTGCAACACGTTCCCTTTGTGCTAGATGAACGAACGTCTCTCCACATGCTCAGTTCTGAGGGATAAGTGAGTGTGAAAGCCGTCCTTCACATAGCTTGTTGGGAACAGCCAGTTTCTATAAAGTTGCAAACTACTCTCCATACATACATATGGGTAGGTTCCAGCTCCAACTCGGTTTTACAGTGAATATTGCAGGAACTTCATACCGGCATTAGTAAACAGACTTAGAAACCAGAGTAAAATTTCTTCTGCAACCCGTTCCCTTTGAGCTAGATGAACGAACGTCTCTCCACATGCTCAGTTCTGAGAGATAAGTGTGTGTGAAAGCCGTCCTTCACCTAGCTTGTTGGGAACACAAAGTTTCTATAAAGTTGCAAACTACTCTCCATACATATATATGGGGAGGTACAAGCTCCAACTCGGTTTACAGTGAAAACTGAAGGAACATGAAAACGGCACTTTGAAACAGACTGAGAAACAAGAAAAAAAGATTCTCCTGCAACCCCTTCCCTTTGTGCTCGATGAACAGACGTCTCTCCACATGCTCAGTTCTGACAGATAATTCTGTGTGAAAGCCGTACTTCCACTAGCTTGTTGGGAACAAAATGTTTCTATACAGTTGAAAACTACTCTCCTTACATATATATGGGGAGGTACTAGCTCAAACTCGGTTTTACAGTGAAAACTCTGGAACTTCATACCTGCACTAGGATACACACTGAGAAAACTGAGTAAAAGTTTCTCCTGCAACCAGTTCCCTTTGTGCTAGATGAACAAACGTCTCTCCACCTGCTCAGTTCTGAGAGATAATTGTGTGTGAAAGCCGTCCTTCAACTAGCTTGTTGGGAACTCAAAGTTTCTATAAAGTTGCAAACTACTCTCCATACATATATACGGGGAGGTACTAGATCCAAATCGGTTTTACAGTGAAAACTGCAGGAATTTCAAACAGGCACTAGGAAACACACTGAGAAACCAGAGTAAAAGTTTCTCCTGCAACCCGTTCCTTTTGTGCTAGGTGAACGAACGTCTCTCCACATGCTCACTTCTGATAGATAATGTGTGTGAAACCGTCCTTCACCTAGCTTGTTGGGAACACAAAGTTTCTATAAATTTGCAAACTACTCTCCATAAATATATATGGGGATGTACTAGCTCCAATTATGTTTTACAGTGAAAACTGCAGGAACTCAACCCGGCACTAGGAAACAGACTGAGAAAACTGATTAAAATTTTCTACTGCAACCCGTCCCTTTGTGCTAAATGAACGAACGTGTCTCCACATGCTCAGTTCTGAGAGAAAAGTGTGTGTGAAAGCCGTCCTTCACCTACCTTGTTGGGAACATACAGTTTCTATACAGTTGCAAACTACTCTCCATACATATATATGGGGAGGTAGTAGCTCCAAATCGGTTTTACATTGAAAACTGCAGGAACTTCAAACCGGCACTTGGAAACAGACAGAGAAACCAGAGTAAAAGGTTCTCCTGCAACCCGTTCGCATTGTGCTAGTTGAAAGAACGTCTATCCACATGCTCAGTTCTGAGGGATAATTGTGTGTGAAAGCCGTCCTTCACCTACTTTGTTGGGAACAGACAGTTTCTATAAAGTTGCAAACTGCTCTCCATACATATATATGGGGAGGTTCTAGCTCCAACTCGGTTTCACAGTGAAAACTGCAGGAACTTCAAACCGGCACTTAGAAACAGACTGAGAAACCAGAGTAAATGTTTCTCCTGCAAACAGTTCCATTTGTGCTGCATTAACGAACGTCTCTCCACATTCTCAGTTCTGAGAGATATGTGTGTTTTAAAGCCGTCCTTCAACTAGCTTGTTGGGAACACAAAGTTTCTATACAGTTGCAAACTACACTCCATACATATATATGAGTAGGTACTAGCTCCAACTAGGTTTTACAGTGAAAACTGCAGGGACTTCAAACCGGCACTGTGAAACACACTGAGATACTGAGTAAAAGTTTCTACTGCAAACCGTTCCCTTTTTTTCTAGATGAACGAACGTCTCACCAAATGCTCAGTTCTGAGAGATAAGTGTGTGTGAAAGCCGTCCTTCACCTAGCTTTTTGGGAACAGACAGTTTCTATAAAGTGGGAAACTACTTTCCTTACATATATATGGGGAGGTACTAGCTCCAACTCGGTTTTACAGTGAAATCTGCAGGAACTTCAAACCGGCACTTGGAAACAGACTGAGAAATCAGAGTAAATATTTCTCCTGCAAACCTTTCCTTTTGTGCTGGATGAACGAAAGTCTCTCCACATTCTCAGTTCTGAGAAATAAGTGTGTGTGAAAGCCGTCCTTCACCTAGCCTGTTGGGAACATAAAGTTCCTATACAGTTGCAAACTACTCTCCATAAATATATATGGGTGGTACTAGCTCCAACTCGATTTTACAGTGAAAACTGTAGGAACTTCAAACCTGCACTAGGATACACACTGGGAAAACTGAGTAAAATTTTCTCCTGCAAACCGTTCCATTGGTGCTAGTTGAACGAACGTCTATCCACATGCTCAGTTCTGTGAGATAAGTGTGTGTGAAAGCCTTCCTTAACCTAGCTTGTTGGGAACACAAAGTCTCTATAAATTTGCAAATTACTCTCCATACATACATACGGGTAGGTACTAGGTCCAACTCGGTTTTACAGTGAAAACTGAAGGGAATTGAAACCGGCACTTGGAAACAGACTGAGAAACCAGAGAAAAAGTTTCTCCTGCAACCTGTCACTTTTGTGCTAGATGAAAGTACGTCTCTCCACGTGCTCAGTTCTGAGAGATAATTGTGTGTGAAAGCCGTCCTTCACTTAGCTTGTTTGAAACCCAAAGATTCTATACAGTTGCAAACTACACTAGATACATATTTATGGAGTGGTACTAGCTCAAACTCGGTTTTACTGTGAAAACTGCAGGAACTTCAAACCGGCACTTGGAAACATTCTGAGAAAACTGAGTAAAAGTTTCTCCTGCAAACTGTTCCATTGTGCTAGATGAACGAACGTCTCTCCTCATGCTCAGTTCTGAGAGATAAGTGTGTTTGAAAGCCATCATTCACCTAGCTTTTTGGGAACACAAAATTTCTATAAATTTGCAAATTACTCTCCATATATATATATGGGGATGTACTAGCCCCAATACAGTTTTACATTGAAAACTGCAGGAAATTCAAACCGGCACTAGGAAACAGACTGAAAATCCAGAGTAAAAGTTTCTCCTGCAACCGGTTCCCTTTGAGCTAGATGAACGAAAGTCTCTCCACATGCTGAGTTCTGAGAGATATGTGTGTGTGAAAGCCGTCCTTCACATAGCTTGTTGGGAACAGACAGTTTCTATACAGTTGCAAACTACTCTCCATACATATATATGGGGAGGAAGTAGTTCCAAATCTGTTTACAGTGAAAACTGCAGGAATTTCAAACCGGCACTAGGAAACACACTGAGAAACCTGAGAAAAGTTTCTCCTGCAACACGTTCCCTTTGTGCTAGATGAACGAACGTCTCTCCACATGCTCAGTTCTGAGGGATAAGTGAGTGTGAAAGCCGTCCTTCACATAGCTTGTTGGGAACAGACAGTTTCTATAAAGTTGCAAACTACTCTCCATACATACATATGGGTAGGTTCCAGCTCCAACTCGGTTTTACAGTGAATATTGCAGGAACTTCATACCGGCATTAGTAAACAGACTTAGAAACCAGAGTAAAATTTCTTCTGCAACCCGTTCCCTTTGAGCTAGATGAACGAACGTCTCTCCACATGCTCAGTTCTGAGAGATAAGTGTGTGTGAAAGCCGTCCTTCACCTAGCTTGTTGGGAACACAAAGTTTCTATAAAGTTGCAAACTACTCTCCATACATATATATGGGGAGGTACAAGCTCCAACTCGGTTTACAGTGAAAACTGAAGGAACATGAAAACGGCACTTTGAAACAGACTGAGAAACAAGAAAAAAAGATTCTCCTGCAACCCCTTCCCTTTGTGCTCGATGAACAGACGTCTCTCCACATGCTCAGTTCTGACAGATAATTCTGTGTGAAAGCCGTACTTCCACTAGCTTGTTGGGAACAAAATGTTTCTATACAGTTGAAAACTACTCTCCTTACATATATATGGGGAGGTACTAGCTCAAACTCGGTTTTACAGTGAAAACTCTGGAACTTCATACCTGCACTAGGATACACACTGAGAAAACTGAGTAAAAGTTTCTCCTGCAACCAGTTCCCTTTGTGCTAGATGAACAAACGTCTCTCCACCTGCTCAGTTCTGAGAGATAATTGTGTGTGAAAGCCGTCCTTCAACTAGCTTGTTGGGAACTCAAAGTTTCTATAAAGTTGCAAACTACTCTCCATACATATATACGGGGAGGTACTAGATCCAAATCGGTTTTACAGTGAAAACTGCAGGAATTTCAAACAGGCACTAGGAAACACACTGAGAAACCAGAGTAAAAGTTTCTCCTGCAACCCGTTCCTTTTGTGCTAGGTGAACGAACGTCTCTCCACATGCTCAGTTCTGATAGATAATGTGTGTGAAACCGTCCTTCACCTAGCTTGTTGGGAACACAAAGTTTCTATAAATTTGCAAACTACTCTCCATAAATATATATGGGGATGTACTAGCTCCAATTATGTTTTACAGTGAAAACTGCAGGAACTCAACCCGGCACTAGGAAACAGACTGAGAAAACTGATTAAAATTTTCTACTGCAACCCGTCCCTTTGTGCTAAATGAACGAACGTGTCTCCACATGCTCAGTTCTGAGAGAAAAGTGTGTGTGAAAGCCGTCCTTCACCTACCTTGTTGGGAACATACAGTTTCTATACAGTTGCAAACTACTCTCCATACATATATATGGGGAGGTAGTAGCTCCAAATCGGTTTTACATTGAAAACTGCAGGAACTTCAAACCGGCACTTGGAAACAGACAGAGAAACCAGAGTAAAAGGTTCTCCTGCAACCCGTTCGCATTGTGCTAGTTGAAAGAACGTCTATCCACATGCTCAGTTCTGAGGGATAATTGTGTGTGAAAGCCGTCCTTCACCTACTTTGTTGGGAACAGACAGTTTCTATAAAGTTGCAAACTGCTCTCCATACATATATATGGGGAGGTTCTAGCTCCAACTCGGTTTCACAGTGAAAACTGCAGGAACTTCAAACCGGCACTTAGAAACAGACTGAGAAACCAGAGTAAATGTTTCTCCTGCAAACAGTTCCATTTGTGCTGCATTAACGAACGTCTCTCCACATTCTCAGTTCTGAGAGATATGTGTGTTTTAAAGCCGTCCTTCAACTAGCTTGTTGGGAACACAAAGTTTCTATACAGTTGCAAACTACACTCCATACATATATATGAGTAGGTACTAGCTCCAACTAGGTTTTACAGTGAAAACTGCAGGGACTTCAAACCGGCACTGTGAAACACACTGAGATACTGAGTAAAAGTTTCTACTGCAAACCGTTCCCTTTTTTTCTAGATGAACGAACGTCTCACCAAATGCTCAGTTCTGAGAGATAAGTGTGTGTGAAAGCCGTCCTTCACCTAGCTTTTTGGGAACAGACAGTTTCTATAAAGTGGGAAACTACTTTCCTTACATATATATGGGGAGGTACTAGCTCCAACTCGGTTTTACAGTGAAATCTGCAGGAACTTCAAACCGGCACTTGGAAACAGACTGAGAAATCAGAGTAAATATTTCTCCTGCAAACCTTTCCTTTTGTGCTGGATGAACGAAAGTCTCTCCACATTCTCAGTTCTGAGAAATAAGTGTGTGTGAAAGCCGTCCTTCACCTAGCCTGTTGGGAACATAAAGTTCCTATACAGTTGCAAACTACTCTCCATAAATATATATGGGTGGTACTAGCTCCAACTCGATTTTACAGTGAAAACTGTAGGAACTTCAAACCTGCACTAGGATACACACTGGGAAAACTGAGTAAAATTTTCTCCTGCAAACCGTTCCATTGGTGCTAGTTGAACGAACGTCTATCCACATGCTCAGTTCTGTGAGATAAGTGTGTGTGAAAGCCTTCCTTAACCTAGCTTGTTGGGAACACAAAGTCTCTATAAATTTGCAAATTACTCTCCATACATACATACGGGTAGGTACTAGGTCCAACTCGGTTTTACAGTGAAAACTGAAGGGAATTGAAACCGGCACTTGGAAACAGACTGAGAAACCAGAGAAAAAGTTTCTCCTGCAACCTGTCACTTTTGTGCTAGATGAAAGTACGTCTCTCCACGTGCTCAGTTCTGAGAGATAATTGTGTGTGAAAGCCGTCCTTCACTTAGCTTGTTTGAAACCCAAAGATTCTATACAGTTGCAAACTACACTAGATACATATTTATGGAGTGGTACTAGCTCAAACTCGGTTTTACTGTGAAAACTGCAGGAACTTCAAACCGGCACTTGGAAACATTCTGAGAAAACTGAGTAAAAGTTTCTCCTGCAAACTGTTCCATTGTGCTAGATGAACGAACGTCTCTCCTCATGCTCAGTTCTGAGAGATAAGTGTGTTTGAAAGCCATCATTCACCTAGCTTTTTGGGAACACAAAATTTCTATAAATTTGCAAATTACTCTCCATATATATATATGGGGATGTACTAGCCCCAATACAGTTTTACATTGAAAACTGCAGGAAATTCAAACCGGCACTAGGAAACAGACTGAAAATCCAGAGTAAAAGTTTCTCCTGCAACCGGTTCCCTTTGAGCTAGATGAACGAAAGTCTCTCCACATGCTGAGTTCTGAGAGATATGTGTGTGTGAAAGCCGTCCTTCACATAGCTTGTTGGGAATAGACAGTTTCTATACAGTTGCAAACTACTCTCCATACATATATATGGGGAGGAAGTAGTTCCAAATCTGTTTACAGTGAAAACTGCAGGAATTTCAAACCGGCACTAGGAAACACACTGAGAAACCTGAGAAAAGTTTCTCCTGCAACACGTTCCCTTTGTGCTAGATGAACGAACGTCTCTCCACATGCTCAGTTCTGAGGGATAAGTGAGTGTGAAAGCCGTCCTTCACATAGCTTGTTGGGAACAGACAGTTTCTATAAAGTTGCAAACTACTCTCCATACATACATATGGGTAGGTTCCAGCTCCAACTCGGTTTTACAGTGAATATTGCAGGAACTTCATACCGGCATTAGTAAACAGACTTAGAAACCAGAGTAAAATTTCTTCTGCAACCCGTTCCCTTTGAGCTAGATGAACGAACGTCTCTCCACATGCTCAGTTCTGAGAGATAAGTGTGTGTGAAAGCCGTCCTTCACCTAGCTTGTTGGGAACACAAAGTTTCTATAAAGTTGCAAACTACTCTCCATACATATATATGGGGAGGTACAAGCTCCAACTCGGTTTACAGTGAAAACTGAAGGAACATGAAAACGGCACTTTGAAACAGACTGAGAAACAAGAAAAAAAGATTCTCCTGCAACCCCTTCCCTTTGTGCTCGATGAACAGACGTCTCTCCACATGCTCAGTTCTGACAGATAATTCTGTGTGAAAGCCGTACTTCCACTAGCTTGTTGGGAACAAAATGTTTCTATACAGTTGAAAACTACTCTCCTTACATATATATGGGGAGGTACTAGCTCAAACTCGGTTTTACAGTGAAAACTCTGGAACTTCATACCTGCACTAGGATACACACTGAGAAAACTGAGTAAAAGTTTCTCCTGCAACCAGTTCCCTTTGTGCTAGATGAACAAACGTCTCTCCACCTGCTCAGTTCTGAGAGATAATTGTGTGTGAAAGCCGTCCTTCAACTAGCTTGTTGGGAACTCAAAGTTTCTATAAAGTTGCAAACTACTCTCCATACATATATACGGGGAGGTACTAGATCCAAATCGGTTTTACAGTGAAAACTGCAGGAATTTCAAACAGGCACTAGGAAACACACTGAGAAACCAGAGTAAAAGTTTCTCCTGCAACCCGTTCCTTTTGTGCTAGGTGAACGAACGTCTCTCCACATGCTCAGTTCTGATAGATAATGTGTGTGAAACCGTCCTTCACCTAGCTTGTTGGGAACACAAAGTTTCTATAAATTTGCAAACTACTCTCCATAAATATATATGGGGATGTACTAGCTCCAATTATGTTTTACAGTGAAAACTGCAGGAACTCAACCCGGCACTAGGAAACAGACTGAGAAAACTGATTAAAATTTTCTACTGCAACCCGTCCCTTTGTGCTAAATGAACGAACGTGTCTCCACATGCTCAGTTCTGAGAGAAAAGTGTGTGTGAAAGCCGTCCTTCACCTACCTTGTTGGGAACATACAGTTTCTATACAGTTGCAAACTACTCTCCATACATATATATGGGGAGGTAGTAGCTCCAAATCGGTTTTACATTGAAAACTGCAGGAACTTCAAACCGGCACTTGGAAACAGACAGAGAAACCAGAGTAAAAGGTTCCCCTGCAACCCGTTCGCATTGTGCTAGTTGAAAGAACGTCTATCCACATGCTCAGTTCTGAGGGATAATTGTGTGTGAAAGCCGTCCTTCACCTACTTTGTTGGGAACAGACAGTTTCTATAAAGTTGCAAACTGCTCTCCATACATATATATGGGGAGGTTCTAGCTCCAACTCGGTTTCACAGTGAAAACTGCAGGAACTTCAAACCGGCACTTAGAAACAGACTGAGAAACCAGAGTAAATGTTTCTCCTGCAAACAGTTCCATTTGTGCTGCATTAACGAACGTCTCTCCACATTCTCAGTTCTGAGAGATATGTGTGTTTTAAAGCCGTCCTTCAACTAGCTTGTTGGGAACACAAAGTTTCTATACAGTTGCAAACTACACTCCATACATATATATGAGTAGGTACTAGCTCCAACTAGGTTTTACAGTGAAAACTGCAGGGACTTCAAACCGGCACTGTGAAACACACTGAGATACTGAGTAAAAGTTTCTACTGCAAACCGTTCCCTTTTTTTCTAGATGAACGAACGTCTCACCAAATGCTCAGTTCTGAGAGATAAGTGTGTGTGAAAGCCGTCCTTCACCTAGCTTTTTGGGAACAGACAGTTTCTATAAAGTGGGAAACTACTTTCCTTACATATATATGGGGAGGTACTAGCTCCAACTCGGTTTTACAGTGAAATCTGCAGGAACTTCAAACCGGCACTTGGAAACAGACTGAGAAATCAGAGTAAATATTTCTCCTGCAAACCTTTCCTTTTGTGCTGGATGAACGAAAGTCTCTCCACATTCTCAGTTCTGAGAAATAAGTGTGTGTGAAAGCCGTCCTTCACCTAGCCTGTTGGGAACATAAAGTTCCTATACAGTTGCAAACTACTCTCCATAAATATATATGGG
This sequence comes from Camelus bactrianus, assembly GCF_048773025.1. NCBI lineage: Eukaryota > Metazoa > Chordata > Mammalia > Artiodactyla > Camelidae > Camelus > Camelus bactrianus. The sequence continues at coordinate 53,695,458 of NC_133575.1, read as the reverse complement.
TGGTACTAGCTCCAACTCGATTTTACAGTGAAAACTGTAGGAACTTCAAACCTGCACTAGGATACACACTGGGAAAACTGAGTAAAATTTTCTCCTGCAAACCGTTCCATTGGTGCTAGTTGAACGAACGTCTATCCACATGCTCAGTTCTGTGAGATAAGTGTGTGTGAAAGCCTTCCTTAACCTAGCTTGTTGGGAACACAAAGTCTCTATAAATTTGCAAATTACTCTCCATACATACATACGGGTAGGTACTAGGTCCAACTCGGTTTTACAGTGAAAACTGAAGGGAATTGAAACCGGCACTTGGAAACAGACTGAGAAACCAGAGAAAAAGTTTCTCCTGCAACCTGTCACTTTTGTGCTAGATGAAAGTACGTCTCTCCACGTGCTCAGTTCTGAGAGATAATTGTGTGTGAAAGCCGTCCTTCACTTAGCTTGTTTGAAACCCAAAGATTCTATACAGTTGCAAACTACACTAGATACATATTTATGGAGTGGTACTAGCTCAAACTCGGTTTTACTGTGAAAACTGCAGGAACTTCAAACCGGCACTTGGAAACATTCTGAGAAAACTGAGTAAAAGTTTCTCCTGCAAACTGTTCCATTGTGCTAGATGAACGAACGTCTCTCCTCATGCTCAGTTCTGAGAGATAAGTGTGTTTGAAAGCCATCATTCACCTAGCTTTTTGGGAACACAAAATTTCTATAAATTTGCAAATTACTCTCCATATATATATATGGGGATGTACTAGCCCCAATACAGTTTTACATTGAAAACTGCAGGAAATTCAAACCGGCACTAGGAAACAGACTGAAAATCCAGAGTAAAAGTTTCTCCTGCAACCGGTTCCCTTTGAGCTAGATGAACGAAAGTCTCTCCACATGCTGAGTTCTGAGAGATATGTGTGTGTGAAAGCCGTCCTTCACATAGCTTGTTGGGAATAGACAGTTTCTATACAGTTGCAAACTACTCTCCATACATATATATGGGGAGGAAGTAGTTCCAAATCTGTTTACAGTGAAAACTGCAGGAATTTCAAACCGGCACTAGGAAACACACTGAGAAACCTGAGAAAAGTTTCTCCTGCAACACGTTCCCTTTGTGCTAGATGAACGAACGTCTCTCCACATGCTCAGTTCTGAGGGATAAGTGAGTGTGAAAGCCGTCCTTCACATAGCTTGTTGGGAACAGACAGTTTCTATAAAGTTGCAAACTACTCTCCATACATACATATGGGTAGGTTCCAGCTCCAACTCGGTTTTACAGTGAATATTGCAGGAACTTCATACCGGCATTAGTAAACAGACTTAGAAACCAGAGTAAAATTTCTTCTGCAACCCGTTCCCTTTGAGCTAGATGAACGAACGTCTCTCCACATGCTCAGTTCTGAGAGATAAGTGTGTGTGAAAGCCGTCCTTCACCTAGCTTGTTGGGAACACAAAGTTTCTATAAAGTTGCAAACTACTCTCCATACATATATATGGGGAGGTACAAGCTCCAACTCGGTTTACAGTGAAAACTGAAGGAACATGAAAACGGCACTTTGAAACAGACTGAGAAACAAGAAAAAAAGATTCTCCTGCAACCCCTTCCCTTTGTGCTCGATGAACAGACGTCTCTCCACATGCTCAGTTCTGACAGATAATTCTGTGTGAAAGCCGTACTTCCACTAGCTTGTTGGGAACAAAATGTTTCTATACAGTTGAAAACTACTCTCCTTACATATATATGGGGAGGTACTAGCTCAAACTCGGTTTTACAGTGAAAACTCTGGAACTTCATACCTGCACTAGGATACACACTGAGAAAACTGAGTAAAAGTTTCTCCTGCAACCAGTTCCCTTTGTGCTAGATGAACAAACGTCTCTCCACCTGCTCAGTTCTGAGAGATAATTGTGTGTGAAAGCCGTCCTTCAACTAGCTTGTTGGGAACTCAAAGTTTCTATAAAGTTGCAAACTACTCTCCATACATATATACGGGGAGGTACTAGATCCAAATCGGTTTTACAGTGAAAACTGCAGGAATTTCAAACAGGCACTAGGAAACACACTGAGAAACCAGAGTAAAAGTTTCTCCTGCAACCCGTTCCTTTTGTGCTAGGTGAACGAACGTCTCTCCACATGCTCACTTCTGATAGATAATGTGTGTGAAACCGTCCTTCACCTAGCTTGTTGGGAACACAAAGTTTCTATAAATTTGCAAACTACTCTCCATAAATATATATGGGGATGTACTAGCTCCAATTATGTTTTACAGTGAAAACTGCAGGAACTCAACCCGGCACTAGGAAACAGACTGAGAAAACTGATTAAAATTTTCTACTGCAACCCGTCCCTTTGTGCTAAATGAACGAACGTGTCTCCACATGCTCAGTTCTGAGAGAAAAGTGTGTGTGAAAGCCGTCCTTCACCTACCTTGTTGGGAACATACAGTTTCTATACAGTTGCAAACTACTCTCCATACATATATATGGGGAGGTAGTAGCTCCAAATCGGTTTTACATTGAAAACTGCAGGAACTTCAAACCGGCACTTGGAAACAGACAGAGAAACCAGAGTAAAAGGTTCTCCTGCAACCCGTTCGCATTGTGCTAGTTGAAAGAACGTCTATCCACATGCTCAGTTCTGAGGGATAATTGTGTGTGAAAGCCGTCCTTCACCTACTTTGTTGGGAACAGACAGTTTCTATAAAGTTGCAAACTGCTCTCCATACATATATATGGGGAGGTTCTAGCTCCAACTCGGTTTCACAGTGAAAACTGCAGGAACTTCAAACCGGCACTTAGAAACAGACTGAGAAACCAGAGTAAATGTTTCTCCTGCAAACAGTTCCATTTGTGCTGCATTAACGAACGTCTCTCCACATTCTCAGTTCTGAGAGATATGTGTGTTTTAAAGCCGTCCTTCAACTAGCTTGTTGGGAACACAAAGTTTCTATACAGTTGCAAACTACACTCCATACATATATATGAGTAGGTACTAGCTCCAACTAGGTTTTACAGTGAAAACTGCAGGGACTTCAAACCGGCACTGTGAAACACACTGAGATACTGAGTAAAAGTTTCTACTGCAAACCGTTCCCTTTTTTTCTAGATGAACGAACGTCTCACCAAATGCTCAGTTCTGAGAGATAAGTGTGTGTGAAAGCCGTCCTTCACCTAGCTTTTTGGGAACAGACAGTTTCTATAAAGTGGGAAACTACTTTCCTTACATATATATGGGGAGGTACTAGCTCCAACTCGGGTTTACAGTGAAATCTGCAGGAACTTCAAACCGGCACTTGGAAACAGACTGAGAAATCAGAGTAAATATTTCTCCTGCAAACCTTTCCTTTTGTGCTGGATGAACGAAAGTCTCTCCACATTCTCAGTTCTGAGAAATAAGTGTGTGTGAAAGCCGTCCTTCACCTAGCCTGTTGGGAACATAAAGTTCCTATACAGTTGCAAGCTACTCTCCATAAATATATATGGGTGGTACTAGCTCCAACTCGATTTTACAGTGAAAACTGTAGGAACTTCAAACCTGCACTAGGATACACACTGGGAAAACTGAGTAAAAGTTTCTCCTGCAAACTGTTCCATTGTGCTAGATGAACGAACGTCTCTCCTCATGCTCAGTTCTGAGAGATAAGTGTGTTTGAAAGCCATCATTCACCTAGCTTTTTGGGAACACAAAATTTCTATAAATTTGCAAATTACTCTCCATATATATATATGGGGATGTACTAGCCCCAATACAGTTTTACATTGAAAACTGCAGGAAATTCAAACCGGCACTAGGAAACAGATTGAAAATCCAGAGTAAAAGTTTCTCCTGCAACCGGTTCCCTTTGAGCTAGATGAACGAAAGTCTCTCCACATGCTGAGTTCTGAGAGATATGTGTGTGTGAAAGCCGTCCTTCACATAGCTTGTTGGGAATAGACAGTTTCTATACAGTTGCAAACTACTCTCCATACATATATATGGGGAGGAAGTAGTTCCAAATCTGTTTACAGTGAAAACTGCAGGAATTTCAAACCGGCACTAGGAAACACACTGAGAAACCTGAGAAAGTTTCTCCTGCAACACGTTCCCTTTGTGCTAGATGAACGAACGTCTCTCCACATGCTCAGTTCTGAGGGATAAGTGAGTGTGAAAGCCGTCCTTCACATAGCTTGTTGGGAACAGCCAGTTTCTATAAAGTTGCAAACTACTCTCCATACATACATATGGGTAGGTTCCAGCTCCAACTCGGTTTTACAGTGAATATTGCAGGAACTTCATACCGGCATTAGTAAACAGACTTAGAAACCAGAGTAAAATTTCTTCTGCAACCCGTTCCCTTTGAGCTAGATGAACGAACGTCTCTCCACATGCTCAGTTCTGAGAGATAAGTGTGTGTGAAAGCCGTCCTTCACCTAGCTTGTTGGGAACACAAAGTTTCTATAAAGTTGCAAACTACTCTCCATACATATATATGGGGAGGTACAAGCTCCAACTCGGTTTACAGTGAAAACTGAAGGAACATGAAAACGGCACTTTGAAACAGACTGAGAAACAAGAAAAAAAGATTCTCCTGCAACCCCTTCCCTTTGTGCTCGATGAACAGACGTCTCTCCACATGCTCAGTTCTGACAGATAATTCTGTGTGAAAGCCGTACTTCCACTAGCTTGTTGGGAACAAAATGTTTCTATACAGTTGAAAACTACTCTCCTTACATATATATGGGGAGGTACTAGCTCAAACTCGGTTTTACAGTGAAAACTCTGGAACTTCATACCTGCACTAGGATACACACTGAGAAAACTGAGTAAAAGTTTCTCCTGCAACCAGTTCCCTTTGTGCTAGATGAACAAACGTCTCTCCACCTGCTCAGTTCTGAGAGATAATTGTGTGTGAAAGCCGTCCTTCAACTAGCTTGTTGGGAACTCAAAGTTTCTATAAAGTTGCAAACTACTCTCCATACATATATACGGGGAGGTACTAGATCCAAATCGGTTTTACAGTGAAAACTGCAGGAATTTCAAACAGGCACTAGGAAACACACTGAGAAACCAGAGTAAAAGTTTCTCCTGCAACCCGTTCCTTTTGTGCTAGGTGAACGAACGTCTCTCCACATGCTCACTTCTGATAGATAATGTGTGTGAAACCGTCCTTCACCTAGCTTGTTGGGAACACAAAGTTTCTATAAATTTGCAAACTACTCTCCATAAATATATATGGGGATGTACTAGCTCCAATTATGTTTTACAGTGAAAACTGCAGGAACTCAACCCGGCACTAGGAAACAGACTGAGAAAACTGATTAAAATTTTCTACTGCAACCCGTCCCTTTGTGCTAAATGAACGAACGTGTCTCCACATGCTCAGTTCTGAGAGAAAAGTGTGTGTGAAAGCCGTCCTTCACCTACCTTGTTGGGAACATACAGTTTCTATACAGTTGCAAACTACTCTCCATACATATATATGGGGAGGTAGTAGCTCCAAATCGGTTTTACATTGAAAACTGCAGGAACTTCAAACCGGCACTTGGAAACAGACAGAGAAACCAGAGTAAAAGGTTCTCCTGCAACCCGTTCGCATTGTGCTAGTTGAAAGAACGTCTATCCACATGCTCAGTTCTGAGGGATAATTGTGTGTGAAAGCCGTCCTTCACCTACTTTGTTGGGAACAGACAGTTTCTATAAAGTTGCAAACTGCTCTCCATACATATATATGGGGAGGTTCTAGCTCCAACTCGGTTTCACAGTGAAAACTGCAGGAACTTCAAACCGGCACTTAGAAACAGACTGAGAAACCAGAGTAAATGTTTCTCCTGCAAACAGTTCCATTTGTGCTGCATTAACGAACGTCTCTCCACATTCTCAGTTCTGAGAGATATGTGTGTTTTAAAGCCGTCCTTCAACTAGCTTGTTGGGAACACAAAGTTTCTATACAGTTGCAAACTACACTCCATACATATATATGAGTAGGTACTAGCTCCAACTAGGTTTTACAGTGAAAACTGCAGGGACTTCAAACCGGCACTGTGAAACACACTGAGATACTGAGTAAAAGTTTCTACTGCAAACCGTTCCCTTTTTTTCTAGATGAACGAACGTCTCACCAAATGCTCAGTTCTGAGAGATAAGTGTGTGTGAAAGCCGTCCTTCACCTAGCTTTTTGGGAACAGACAGTTTCTATAAAGTGGGAAACTACTTTCCTTACATATATATGGGGAGGTACTAGCTCCAACTCGGTTTTACAGTGAAATCTGCAGGAACTTCAAACCGGCACTTGGAAACAGACTGAGAAATCAGAGTAAATATTTCTCCTGCAAACCTTTCCTTTTGTGCTGGATGAACGAAAGTCTCTCCACATTCTCAGTTCTGAGAAATAAGTGTGTGTGAAAGCCGTCCTTCACCTAGCCTGTTGGGAACATAAAGTTCCTATACAGTTGCAAACTACTCTCCATAAATATATATGGGTGGTACTAGCTCCAACTCGATTTTACAGTGAAAACTGTAGGAACTTCAAACCTGCACTAGGATACACACTGGGAAAACTGAGTAAAATTTTCTCCTGCAAACCGTTCCATTGGTGCTAGTTGAACGAACGTCTATCCACATGCTCAGTTCTGTGAGATAAGTGTGTGTGAAAGCCTTCCTTAACCTAGCTTGTTGGGAACACAAAGTCTCTATAAATTTGCAAATTACTCTCCATACATACATACGGGTAGGTACTAGGTCCAACTCGGTTTTACAGTGAAAACTGAAGGGAATTGAAACCGGCACTTGGAAACAGACTGAGAAACCAGAGAAAAAGTTTCTCCTGCAACCTGTCACTTTTGTGCTAGATGAAAGTACGTCTCTCCACGTGCTCAGTTCTGAGAGATAATTGTGTGTGAAAGCCGTCCTTCACTTAGCTTGTTTGAAACCCAAAGATTCTATACAGTTGCAAACTACACTAGATACATATTTATGGAGTGGTACTAGCTCAAACTCGGTTTTACTGTGAAAACTGCAGGAACTTCAAACCGGCACTTGGAAACATTCTGAGAAAACTGAGTAAAAGTTTCTCCTGCAAACTGTTCCATTGTGCTAGATGAACGAACGTCTCTCCTCATGCTCAGTTCTGAGAGATAAGTGTGTTTGAAAGCCATCATTCACCTAGCTTTTTGGGAACACAAAATTTCTATAAATTTGCAAATTACTCTCCATATATATATATGGGGATGTACTAGCCCCAATACAGTTTTACATTGAAAACTGCAGGAAATTCAAACCGGCACTAGGAAACAGACTGAAAATCCAGAGTAAAAGTTTCTCCTGCAACCGGTTCCCTTTGAGCTAGATGAACGAAAGTCTCTCCACATGCTGAGTTCTGAGAGATATGTGTGAGTGAAAGCCGTCCTTCACATAGCTTGTTGGGAATAGACAGTTTCTATACAGTTGCAAACTACTCTCCATACATATATATGGGGAGGAAGTAGTTCCAAATCTGTTTACAGTGAAAACTGCAGGAATTTCAAACCGGCACTAGGAAACACACTGAGAAACCTGAGAAAAGTTTCTCCTGCAACACGTTCCCTTTGTGCTAGATGAACGAACGTCTCTCCACATGCTCAGTTCTGAGGGATAAGTGAGTGTGAAAGCCGTCCTTCACATAGCTTGTTGGGAACAGACAGTTTCTATAAAGTTGCAAACTACTCTCCATACATACATATGGGTAGGTTCCAGCTCCAACTCGGTTTTACAGTGAATATTGCAGGAACTTCATACCGGCATTAGTAAACAGACTTAGAAACCAGAGTAAAATTTCTTCTGCAACCCGTTCCCTTTGAGCTAGATGAACGAACGTCTCTCCACATGCTCAGTTCTGAGAGATAAGTGTGTGTGAAAGCCGTCCTTCACCTAGCTTGTTGGGAACACAAAGTTTCTATAAAGTTGCAAACTACTCTCCATACATATATATGGGGAGGTACAAGCTCCAACTCGGTTTACAGTGAAAACTGAAGGAACATGAAAACGGCACTTTGAAACAGACTGAGAAACAAGAAAAAAAGATTCTCCTGCAACCCCTTCCCTTTGTGCTCGATGAACAGACGTCTCTCCACATGCTCAGTTCTGACAGATAATTCTGTGTGAAAGCCGTACTTCCACTAGCTTGTTGGGAACAAAATGTTTCTATACAGTTGAAAACTACTCTCCTTACATATATATGGGGAGGTACTAGCTCAAACTCGGTTTTACAGTGAAAACTCTGGAACTTCATACCTGCACTAGGATACACACTGAGAAAACTGAGTAAAAGTTTCTCCTGCAACCAGTTCCCTTTGTGCTAGATGAACAAACGTCTCTCCACCTGCTCAGTTCTGAGAGATAATTGTGTGTGAAAGCCGTCCTTCAACTAGCTTGTTGGGAACTCAAAGTTTCTATAAAGTTGCAAACTACTCTCCATACATATATACGGGGAGGTACTAGATCCAAATCGGTTTTACAGTGAAAACTGCAGGAATTTCAAACAGGCACTAGGAAACACACTGAGAAACCAGAGTAAAAGTTTCTCCTGCAACCCGTTCCTTTTGTGCTAGGTGAACGAACGTCTCTCCACATGCTCAGTTCTGATAGATAATGTGTGTGAAACCGTCCTTCACCTAGCTTGTTGGGAACACAAAGTTTCTATAAATTTGCAAACTACTCTCCATAAATATATATGGGGATGTACTAGCTCCAATTATGTTTTACAGTGAAAACTGCAGGAACTCAACCCGGCACTAGGAAACAGACTGAGAAAACTGATTAAAATTTTCTACTGCAACCCGTCCCTTTGTGCTAAATGAACGAACGTGTCTCCACATGCTCAGTTCTGAGAGAAAAGTGTGTGTGAAAGCCGTCCTTCACCTACCTTGTTGGGAACATACAGTTTCTATACAGTTGCAAACTACTCTCCATACATATATATGGGGAGGTAGTAGCTCCAAATCGGTTTTACATTGAAAACTGCAGGAACTTCAAACCGGCACTTGGAAACAGACAGAGAAACCAGAGTAAAAGGTTCTCCTGCAACCCGTTCGCATTGTGCTAGTTGAAAGAACGTCTATCCACATGCTCAGTTCTGAGGGATAATTGTGTGTGAAAGCCGTCCTTCACCTACTTTGTTGGGAACAGACAGTTTCTATAAAGTTGCAAACTGCTCTCCATACATATATATGGGGAGGTTCTAGCTCCAACTCGGTTTCACAGTGAAAACTGCAGGAACTTCAAACCGGCACTTAGAAACAGACTGAGAAACCAGAGTAAATGTTTCTCCTGCAAACAGTTCCATTTGTGCTGCATTAACGAACGTCTCTCCACATTCTCAGTTCTGAGAGATATGTGTGTTTTAAAGCCGTCCTTCAACTAGCTTGTTGGGAACACAAAGTTTCTATACAGTTGCAAACTACACTCCATACATATATATGAGTAGGTACTAGCTCCAACTAGGTTTTACAGTGAAAACTGCAGGGACTTCAAACCGGCACTGTGAAACACACTGAGATACTGAGTAAAAGTTTCTACTGCAAACCGTTCCCTTTTTTTCTAGATGAACGAACGTCTCACCAAATGCTCAGTTCTGAGAGATAAGTGTGTGTGAAAGCCGTCCTTCACCTAGCTTTTTGGGAACAGACAGTTTCTATAAAGTGGGAAACTACTTTCCTTACATATATATGGGGAGGTACTAGCTCCAACTCGGTTTTACAGTGAAATCTGCAGGAACTTCAAACCGGCACTTGGAAACAGACTGAGAAATCAGAGTAAATATTTCTCCTGCAAACCTTTCCTTTTGTGCTGGATGAACGAAAGTCTCTCCACATTCTCAGTTCTGAGAAATAAGTGTGTGTGAAAGCCGTCCTTCACCTAGCCTGTTGGGAACATAAAGTTCCTATACAGTTGCAAACTACTCTCCATAAATATATATGGGTGGTACTAGCTCCAACTCGATTTTACAGTGAAAACTGTAGGAACTTCAAACCTGCACTAGGATACACACTGGGAAAACTGAGTAAAATTTTCTCCTGCAAACCGTTCCATTGGTGCTAGTTGAACGAACGTCTATCCACATGCTCAGTTCTGTGAGATAAGTGTGTGTGAAAGCCTTCCTTAACCTAGCTTGTTGGGAACACAAAGTCTCTATAAATTTGCAAATTACTCTCCATACATACATACGGGTAGGTACTAGGTCCAACTCGGTTTTACAGTGAAAACTGAAGGGAATTGAAACCGGCACTTGGAAACAGACTGAGAAACCAGAGAAAAAGTTTCTCCTGCAACCTGTCACTTTTGTGCTAGATGAAAGTACGTCTCTCCACGTGCTCAGTTCTGAGAGATAATTGTGTGTGAAAGCCGTCCTTCACTTAGCTTGTTTGAAACCCAAAGATTCTATACAGTTGCAAACTACACTAGATACATATTTATGGAGTGGTACTAGCTCAAACTCGGTTTTACTGTGAAAACTGCAGGAACTTCAAACCGGCACTTGGAAACATTCTGAGAAAACTGAGTAAAAGTTTCTCCTGCAAACTGTTCCATTGTGCTAGATGAACGAACGTCTCTCCTCATGCTCAGTTCTGAGAGATAAGTGTGTTTGAAAGCCATCATTCACCTAGCTTTTTGGGAACACAAAATTTCTATAAATTTGCAAATTACTCTCCATATATATATATGGGGATGTACTAGCCCCAATACAGTTTTACATTGAAAACTGCAGGAAATTCAAACCGGCACTAGGAAACAGACTGAAAATCCAGAGTAAAAGTTTCTCCTGCAACCGGTTCCCTTTGAGCTAGATGAACGAAAGTCTCTCCACATGCTGAGTTCTGAGAGATATGTGTGAGTGAAAGCCGTCCTTCACATAGCTTGTTGGGAACAGACAGTTTCTATACAGTTGCAAACTACTCTCCATACATATATATGGGGAGGAAGTAGTTCCAAATCTGTTTACAGTGAAAACTGCAGGAATTTCAAACCGGCACTAGGAAACACACTGAGAAACCTGAGAAAAGTTTCTCCTGCAACACGTTCCCTTTGTGCTAGATGAACGAACGTCTCTCCACATGCTCAGTTCTGAGGGATAAGTGAGTGTGAAAGCCGTCCTTCACATAGCTTGTTGGGAACAGACAGTTTCTATAAAGTTGCAAACTACTCTCCATACATACATATGGGTAGGTTCCAGCTCCAACTCGGTTTTACAGTGAATATTGCAGGAACTTCATACCGGCATTAGTAAACAGACTTAGAAACCAGAGTAAAATTTCTTCTGCAACCCGTTCCCTTTGAGCTAGATGAACGAACGTCTCTCCACATGCTCAGTTCTGAGAGATAAGTGTGTGTGAAAGCCGTCCTTCACCTAGCTTGTTGGGAACACAAAGTTTCTATAAAGTTGCAAACTACTCTCCATACATATATATGGGGAGGTACAAGCTCCAACTCGGTTTACAGTGAAAACTGAAGGAACATGAAAACGGCACTTTGAAACAGACTGAGAAACAAGAAAAAAAGATTCTCCTGCAACCCCTTCCCTTTGTGCTCGATGAACAGACGTCTCTCCACATGCTCAGTTCTGACAGATAATTCTGTGTGAAAGCCGTACTTCCACTAGCTTGTTGGGAACAAAATGTTTCTATACAGTTGAAAACTACTCTCCTTACATATATATGGGGAGGTACTAGCTCAAACTCGGTTTTACAGTGAAAACTCTGGAACTTCATACCTGCACTAGGATACACACTGAGAAAACTGAGTAAAAGTTTCTCCTGCAACCAGTTCCCTTTGTGCTAGATGAACAAACGTCTCTCCACCTGCTCAGTTCTGAGAGATAATTGTGTGTGAAAGCCGTCCTTCAACTAGCTTGTTGGGAACTCAAAGTTTCTATAAAGTTGCAAACTACTCTCCATACATATATACGGGGAGGTACTAGATCCAAATCGGTTTTACAGTGAAAACTGCAGGAATTTCAAACAGGCACTAGGAAACACACTGAGAAACCAGAGTAAAAGTTTCTCCTGCAACCCGTTCCTTTTGTGCTAGGTGAACGAACGTCTCTCCACATGCTCACTTCTGATAGATAATGTGTGTGAAACCGTCCTTCACCTAGCTTGTTGGGAACACAAAGTTTCTATAAATTTGCAAACTACTCTCCATAAATATATATGGGGATGTACTAGCTCCAATTATGTTTTACAGTGAAAACTGCAGGAACTCAACCCGGCACTAGGAAACAGACTGAGAAAACTGATTAAAATTTTCTACTGCAACCCGTCCCTTTGTGCTAAATGAACGAACGTGTCTCCACATGCTCAGTTCTGAGAGAAAAGTGTGTGTGAAAGCCGTCCTTCACCTACCTTGTTGGGAACATACAGTTTCTATACAGTTGCAAACTACTCTCCATACATATATATGGGGAGGTAGTAGCTCCAAATCGGTTTTACATTGAAAACTGCAGGAACTTCAAACCGGCACTTGGAAACAGACAGAGAAACCAGAGTAAAAGGTTCTCCTGCAACCCGTTCGCATTGTGCTAGTTGAAAGAACGTCTATCCACATGCTCAGTTCTGAGGGATAATTGTGTGTGAAAGCCGTCCTTCACCTACTTTGTTGGGAACAGACAGTTTCTATAAAGTTGCAAACTGCTCTCCATACATATATATGGGGAGGTTCTAGCTCCAACTCGGTTTCACAGTGAAAACTGCAGGAACTTCAAACCGGCACTTAGAAACAGACTGAGAAACCAGAGTAAATGTTTCTCCTGCAAACAGTTCCATTTGTGCTGCATTAACGAACGTCTCTCCACATTCTCAGTTCTGAGAGATATGTGTGTTTTAAAGCCATCCTTCAACTAGCTTGTTGGGAACACAAAGTTTCTATACAGTTGCAAACTACACTCCATACATATATATGAGTAGGTACTAGCTCCAACTAGGTTTTACAGTGAAAACTGCAGGGACTTCAAACCGGCACTGTGAAACACACTGAGATACTGAGTAAAAGTTTCTACTGCAAACCGTTCCCTTTTTTTCTAGATGAACGAACGTCTCACCAAATGTTCAGTTCTGAGAGATAAGTGTGTGTGAAAGCCGTCCTTCACCTAGCTTTTTGGGAACAGACAGTTTCTATAAAGTGGGAAACTACTTTCCTTACATATATATGGGGAGGTACTAGCTCCAACTCGGTTTTACATTGAAAACTGCAGGAACTTCAAACCGGCACTTGGAAACAGACAGAGAAACCAGAGTAAAACGTTCTCCTGCAACCCGTTCGCATTGTGCTAGTTGAAAGAACGTCTATCCACATGCTCAGTTCTGAGGGATAATTGTGTGTGAAAGCCGTCCTTCACCTACTTTGTTGGGAACAGACAGTTTCTATAAAGTTGCAAACTGCTCTCCATACATATATATAGGGAGGTTCTAGCTCCAACTCGGTTTCACAGTGAAAACTGCAGGAACTTCAAACCGGCACTTAGAAACAGACTGAGAAACCAGAGTAAATGTTTCTCCTGCAAACAGTTCCATTTGTGCTGCATTAACGAACGTCTCTCCACATTCTCAGTTCTGAGAGATATGTGTGTTTTAAAGCCATCCTTCAACTAGCTTGTTGGGAACACAAAGTTTCTATACAGTTGCAAACTACACTCCATACATATATATGAGTAGGTACTAGCTCCAACTAGGTTTTACAGTGAAAACTGCAGGGACTTCAAACCGGCACTGTGAAACACACTGAGATACTGAGTAAAAGTTTCTACTGCAAACCGTTCCCTTTTTTTCTAGATGAACGAACGTCTCACCAAATGCTCAGTTCTGAGAGATAAGTGTGTGTGAAAGCCGTCCTTCACCTAGCTTTTTGGGAACAGACAGTTTCTATAAAGTGGGAAACTACTTTCCTTACATATATATGGGGAGGTACTAGCTCCAACTCGGTTTTACAGTGAAATCTGCAGGAACTTCAAACCGGCACTTGGAAACAGACTGAGAAATCAGAGTAAATATTTCTCCTGCAAACCTTTCCTTTTGTGCTGGATGAACGAAAGTCTCTCCACATTCTCAGTTCTGAGAAATAAGTGTGTGTGAAAGCCGTCCTTCACCTAGCCTGTTGGGAACATAAAGTTCCTATACAGTTGCAAACTACTCTCCATAAATATATATGGGTGGTACTAGCTCCAACTCGATTTTACAGTGAAAACTGTAGGAACTTCAAACCTGCACTAGGATACACACTGGGAAAACTGAGTAAAATTTTCTCCTGCAAACCGTTCCATTGGTGCTAGTTGAACGAACGTCTATCCACATGCTCAGTTCTGTGAGATAAGTGTGTGTGAAAGCCTTCCTTAACCTAGCTTGTTGGGAACACAAAGTCTCTATAAATTTGCAAATTACTCTCCATACATACATACGGGTAGGTACTAGGTCCAACTCGGTTTTACAGTGAAAACTGAAGGGAATTGAAACCGGCACTTGGAAACAGACTGAGAAACCAGAGAAAAAGTTTCTCCTGCAACCTGTCATTTTGTGCTAGATGAAAGTACGTCTCTCCACGTGCTCAGTTCTGAGAGATAATTGTGTGTGAAAGCCGTCCTTCACTTAGCTTGTTTGAAACCCAAAGATTCTATACAGTTGCAAACTACACTAGATACATATTTATGGAGTGGTACTAGCTCAAACTCGGTTTTACTGTGAAAACTGCAGGAACTTCAAACCGGCACTTGGAAACATTCTGAGAAAACTGAGTAAAAGTTTCTCCTGCAAACTGTTCCATTGTGCTAGATGAACGAACGTCTCTCCTCATGCTCAGTTCTGAGAGATAAGTGTGTTTGAAAGCCATCATTCACCTAGCTTTTTGGGAACACAAAATTTCTATAAATTTGCAAATTACTCTCCATATATATATATGGGGATGTACTAGCCCCAATACAGTTTTACATTGAAAACTGCAGGAAATTCAAACCGGCACTAGGAAACAGACTGAAAATCCAGAGTAAAAGTTTCTCCTGCAACCGGTTCCCTTTGAGCTAGATGAACGAAAGTCTCTCCACATGCTGAGTTCTGAGAGATATGTGTGTGTGAAAGCCGTCCTTCACATAGCTTGTTGGGAACAGACAGTTTCTATACAGTTGCAAACTACTCTCCATACATATATATGGGGAGGAAGTAGTTCCAAATCTGTTTACAGTGAAAACTGCAGGAATTTCAAACCGGCACTAGTAAACACACTGAGAAACCAGAGAAAAAGTTTCTCGTTCAACCTGTTCATTTTGTGCTAGATGAACGAACGTCTCTCCACATGCTCAGTTCTGAGGGATAAGTGAGTGTGAAAGCCGCCTTCACCTAGCTTGTTGGGAACAGACAGTTTCTATAAAGTTGCAAACTACTCTCCATACATACATATGGGTAGGTTCCAGCTCCAACTCGGTTTTACAGTGAATATTGCAGGAACTTCATACCGGCATTAGTAAACAGACTTAGAAACCAGAGTAAAATTTCTTCTGCAACCCGTTCCCTTTGAGCTAGATGAACGAACGTCTCTCCACATGCTCCGTTCTGAGAGATAAGTGTGTGTGAAAGCCGTCCTTCACCTAGCTTGTTGGGAACACAAAGTTTCTATAAAGTTGCAAACTACTCTCCATACATATATATGGGGAGGTACAAGCTCCAACTCGGTTTACAGTGAAAACTGAAGGAACATGAAAACGGCACTTTGAAACAGACTGAGAAACAAGAAAAAAAGATTCTCCTGCAACCCCTTCCCTTTGTGCTCGATGAACAGACGTCTCTCCACATGCTCAGTTCTGACAGATAATTCTGTGTGAAAGCCGTACTTCCACTAGCTTGTTGGGAACAAAATGTTTCTATACAGTTGAAAACTACTCTCCTTACATATATATGGGGAGGTACTAGCTCAAACTCGGTTTTACAGTGAAAACTCTGGAACTTCATACCTGCACTAGGATACACACTGAGAAAACTGAGTAAAAGTTTCTCCTGCAACCAGTTCCCTTTGTGCTAGATGAACAAACGTCTCTCCACCTGCTCAGTTCTGAGAGATAATTGTGTGTGAAAGCCGTCCTTCAACTAGCTTGTTGGGAACTCAAAGTTTCTATAAAGTTGCAAACTACTCTCCATACATATATACGGGGAGGTACTAGATCCAAATCGGTTTTACAGTGAAAACTGCAGGAATTTCAAACAGGCACTAGGAAACACACTGAGAAACCAGAGTAAAAGTTTCTCCTGCAACCCGTTCCTTTTGTGCTAGGTGAACGAACGTCTCTCCACATGCTCAGTTCTGATAGATAATGTGTGTGAAACCGTCCTTCACCTAGCTTGTTGGGAACACAAAGTTTCTATAAATTTGCAAACTACTCTCCATAAATATATATGGGGATGTACTAGCTCCAATTATGTTTTACAGTGAAAACTGCAGGAACTCAACCCGGCACTAGGAAACAGACTGAGAAAACTGATTAAAATTTTCTACTGCAACCCGTCCCTTTGTGCTAAATGAACGAACGTGTCTCCACATGCTCAGTTCTGAGAGAAAAGTGTGTGTGAAAGCCGTCCTTCACCTACCTTGTTGGGAACATACAGTTTCTATACAGTTGCAAACTACTCTCCATACATATATATGGGGAGGTAGTAGCTCCAAATCGGTTTTACATTGAAAACTGCAGGAACTTCAAACCGGCACTTGGAAACAGACAGAGAAACCAGAGTAAAAGGTTCTCCTGCAACCCGTTCGCATTGTGCTAGTTGAAAGAACGTCTATCCACATGCTCAGTTCTGAGGGATAATTGTGTGTGAAAGCCGTCCTTCACCTACTTTGTTGGGAACAGACAGTTTCTATAAAGTTGCAAACTGCTCTCCATACATATATATGGGGAGGTTCTAGCTCCAACTCGGTTTCACAGTGAAAACTGCAGGAACTTCAAACCGGCACTTAGAAACAGACTGAGAAACCAGAGTAAATGTTTCTCCTGCAAACAGTTCCATTTGTGCTGCATTAACGAACGTCTCTCCACATTCTCAGTTCTGAGAGATATGTGTGTTTTAAAGCCATCCTTCAACTAGCTTGTTGGGAACACAAAGTTTCTATACAGTTGCAAACTACACTCCATACATATATATGAGTAGGTACTAGCTCCAACTAGGTTTTACAGTGAAAACTGCAGGGACTTCAAACCGGCACTGTGAAACACACTGAGATACTGAGTAAAAGTTTCTACTGCAAACCGTTCCCTTTTTTTCTAGATGAACGAACGTCTCACCAAATGCTCAGTTCTGAGAGATAAGTGTGTGTGAAAGCCGTCCTTCACCTAGCTTTTTGGGAACAGACAGTTTCTATAAAGTGGGAAACTACTTTCCTTACATATATATGGGGAGGTACTAGCTCCAACTCGGTTTTACAGTGAAATCTGCAGGAACTTCAAACCGGCACTTGGAAACAGACTGAGAAATCAGAGTAAATATTTCTCCTGCAAACCTTTCCTTTTGTGCTGGATGAACGAAAGTCTCTCCACATTCTCAGTTCTGAGAAATAAGTGTGTGTGAAAGCCGTCCTTCACCTAGCCTGTTGGGAACATAAAGTTCCTATACAGTTGCAAACTACTCTCCATAAATATATATGGGTGGTACTAGCTCCAACTCGATTTTACAGTGAAAACTGTAGGAACTTCAAACCTGCACTAGGATACACACTGGGAAAACTGAGTAAAATTTTCTCCTGCAAACCGTTCCATTGGTGCTAGTTGAACGAACGTCTATCCACATGCTCAGTTCTGTGAGATAAGTGTGTGTGAAAGCCTTCCTTAACCTAGCTTGTTGGGAACACAAAGTCTCTATAAATTTGCAAATTACTCTCCATACATACATACGGGTAGGTACTAGGTCCAACTCGGTTTTACAGTGAAAACTGAAGGGAATTGAAACCGGCACTTGGAAACAGACTGAGAAACCAGAGAAAAAGTTTCTCCTGCAACCTGTCACTTTTGTGCTAGATGAAAGTACGTCTCTCCACGTGCTCAGTTCTGAGAGATAATTGTGTGTGAAAGCCGTCCTTCACTTAGCTTGTTTGAAACCCAAAGATTCTATACAGTTGCAAACTACACTAGATACATATTTATGGAGTGGTACTAGCTCAAACTCGGTTTTACTGTGAAAACTGCAGGAACTTCAAACCGGCACTTGGAAACATTCTGAGAAAACTGAGTAAAAGTTTCTCCTGCAAACTGTTCCATTGTGCTAGATGAACGAACGTCTCTCCTCATGCTCAGTTCTGAGAGATAAGTGTGTTTGAAAGCCATCATTCACCTAGCTTTTTGGGAACACAAAATTTCTATAAATTTGCAAATTACTCTCCATATATATATATGGGGATGTACTAGCCCCAATACAGTTTTACATTGAAAACTGCAGGAAATTCAAACCGGCACTAGGAAACAGACTGAAAATCCAGAGTAAAAGTTTCTCCTGCAACCGGTTCCCTTTGAGCTAGATGAACGAAAGTCTCTCCACATGCTGAGTTCTGAGAGATATGTGTGTGTGAAAGCCGTCCTTCACATAGCTTGTTGGGAACAGACAGTTTCTATACAGTTGCAAACTACTCTCCATACATATATATGGGGAGGAAGTAGTTCCAAATCTGTTTACAGTGAAAACTGCAGGAATTTCAAACCGGCACTAGGAAACACACTGAGAAACCAGAGAAAAAGATTCTCGTTCAACCTGTTCATTTTGTGCTATATAAACGAACGTCTCTCCACATGCTCAGTTCTGAGAGATATGTGTGTGTGAAAGCCGCCTTCACCTAGCTTGTTGGGAACAGACAGTTTCTATACAGTTGCAAACTACTCTCCATACATATATATGGGGAGGTACTAGCTCCAACACGGTTTTACCGTGAAAACTGCAAGAACTTCAAACCGGCACTTGGAAACAGACTGAGAAACCAGAGTAAATGTTCTCCTTCAAACTGTTCCCTTTGTGTTAGATGAACGAAAGTCTTTCCACATGCTCAGTTCTGATAGATATGTGTGTGTGAAAGCCGCCCTTCACATAGCATGTTGGAACACAATGTTTCTATACAGTTGCTAACTACTCTCCAAACATATATATGGGGAGGTACTAGCTCCAACTCGGTTTTACAGTGATAAATGCAGGAACGTCAACCCGGCACTAGGAAACACACTGAGAAACCTGAGAAAAGTTTCTCCTGCAACACGTTCCCTTTGTGCTAGATGAACGAACGTCTCTCCACATGCTCAGTTCTGAGGGATAAGTGAGTGTGAAAGCCGTCCTTCACATAGCTTGTTGGGAACAGACAGTTTCTATAAAGTTGCAAACTACTCTCCATACATACATATGGGTAGGTTCCAGCTCCAACTCGGTTTTACAGTGAATATTGCAGGAACTTCAAACCGGCATTAGTAAACAGACTTAGATACCAGAGTAAAATTTCTTCTGCAACCCGTTCCCTTTGAGCTAGATGAACGAACGTCTCTCCACATGCTCAGTTCTGAGAGATAAGTGTGTGTGAAAGCCGTCCTTCACCTAGCTTGTTGGGAACACAAAGTTTCTATAAAGTTGCAAACTACTCTCCATACATATATATGGGGAGGTACAAGCTCCAACTCGGTTTACAGTGAAAACTGAAGGAACATGAAAACGGCACTTTGAAACAGACTGAGAAACAAGAAAAAAAGATTCTCCTGCAACCCCTTCCCTTTGTGCTCGATGAACAGACGTCTCTCCACATGCTCAGTTCTGACAGATAATTCTGTGTGAAAGCCGTACTTCCACTAGCTTGTTGGGAACAAAATGTTTCTATACAGTTGAAAACTACTCTCCTTACATATATATGGGGAGGTACTAGCTCAAACTCGGTTTTACAGTGAAAACTCTGGAACTTCATACCTGCACTAGGATACACACTGAGAAAACTGAGTAAAAGTTTCTCCTGCAACCAGTTCCCTTTGTGCTAGATGAACAAACGTCTCTCCACATGCTCAGTTCTGAGAGATAAGTGTGTGTGAAAGCCGTCCTTCACCTAGCTTGTTGGGAACTCAAAGTTTCTATACAGTTGAAAACTACAATCCAAACACATATATGGTGAGGTCGTAGATCCAACTCTGTTTTACGGTGAAAACTGCAGGAAATTCTAACCGGCACTTAGAAACAGACTGAGAAACCAGAGAAAAAGTTTCTCCTGCAACCTGTTCCTTTTGTGCTATATAAACGAACGACTTTCCACATGCTCAGTTCTGAGAGATATGTGTGTGTGAAAGCCGTCCTTCACCTAGCCTGTTGGGAACACAAAGTTTCTATAAATTTGCAAACTACTCCCCATATATATGTACGGGGAGGTACTAGATCCAACTCGGTTTTACAGTGAAAACTGCAGGAATTTCAAACCGGCCCTAGGAAACACACTGAGAAACCAGAGTAAAAGTTTCTCCTGCAACCATTTCCCTTTGAGCTAGATGAACGAAAGTCTCTCCACATGCTCAGTTCTGAGGGATAATTGTGTGTGAAAGCCGTCCTTCACCTAGCTTGTTGGGAACAGACAGTTTCTATAAAGTTGCAAGCTACTCTCCATACATACATATGGGTAGGTTCCAGCTCCAACTCGGTTTTACAGTGAAAATTGCAGGAACTTCAAACCGGCACTTGGAAACAGACTGAGAAACCAGAGTAAATGTTTATCCTGCAATCTTTTCCCTTTGTGCTGGATGAACGAAAGTCTCTCCACATTCTCAGTTCTGAGAGATAAGTGTGTGTGAAAGCCGTCCTTCACCTAGCTTTTTGGGAACACAAAGTTTCTATAAATTTGCAAACAACTCTCCATACATATATACGATGTGATACTAGCTCCAACTCTGTTTTACAGTGAAATCTGCAGGAACTTCAAACCTGCACTAGGATACACACTGATAAATCTGTGTAAAAATTTCTCCTGAAACCCGTTCCCTTTGTGCTAGTTGAAAGAACGTCTCTCCACATGCTCAGTTCTGAGAGATAATTGTGTGTGAAAGCCGTCCTTCAACTAGCTTGTTGGGAACTCAAAGTTTCTATAAAGTTGCAAACTACTCTCCATACATATATACGGGGAGGTACTAGATCCAAATCGGTTTTACAGTGAAAACTGCAGGAATTTCAAACAGGCACTAGGAAACACACTGAGAAACCAGAGTAAAAGTTTCTCCTGCAACCCGTTCCTTTTGTGCTAGGTGAACGAACGTCTCTCCACATGCTCAGTTCTGATAGATATTGTGTGTGAAACCGTCCTTCACCTAGCTTGTTGGGAACACAAAGTTTCTATAAATTTGCAAACTACTCTCCATAAATATATATGGGGATGTACTAGCTCCAATTATGTTTTACAGTGAAAACTGCAGGAACTCAACCCGGCACTAGGAAACAGACTGAGAAAACTGATTAAAATTTTCTACTGCAAACCGTCCCTTTGTGCTAAATGAACGAACGTGTCTCCACATGCTCAGTTCTGAGAGAAAAGTGTGTGTGAAAGCCGTCCTTCACCTACCTTGTTGGGAACATACAGTTTCTATACAGTTGCAAACTACTCTCCATACATATATATGGGGAGGTAGTAGCTCCAAATCGGTTTTACATTGAAAACTGCAGGAACTTCAAACCGGCACTTGGAAACAGACATAGAAACCAGAGTAAAAGGTTCTCCTGCAACCCGTTCGCATTGTGCTAGTTGAAAGAACGTCTATCCACATGCTCATTTCTGAGGGATATTTGTGTGTGAAAGCCGTCCTTCACCTACTTTGTTGGGAACAGACAGTTTCTATAAAGTTGCAAACTGCTCTCCATACATATATATGGGGAGGTTCTAGCTCCAACTCGGTTTCACAGTGAAAACTGCAGGAACTTCAAACCGGCACTTAGAAACAGACTGAGAAACCAGAGTAAATGTTTCTCCTGCAAACAGTTCCATTTGTGCTGCATTAACGAACGTCTCTCCACATTCTCAGTTCTGAGAGATATGTGTGTTTTAAAGCCGTCCTTCAACTAGCTTGTTGGGAACACAAAGTTTCTATACAGTTGCAAACTACACTCCATACATATATATGAGTAGGTACTAGCTCCAACTAGGTTTTACAGTGAAAACTGCAGGGACTTCAAACCGGCACTGTGAAACACACTGAGATACTGAGTAAAAGTTTCTACTGCAAACCGTTCCCTTTGTTCTAGATGAACGAACGTCTCACCAAATGCTCAGTTCTGAGAGATAAGTGTGTGTGAAAGCCGTCCTTCACCTAGCTTTTTGGGAACAGACAGTTTCTATAAAGTGGGAAACTACTTTCCTTACATATATATGGGGAGGTACTAGCTCCAACTCGGTTTTACAGTGAAATCTGCAGGAACTTCAAACCGGCACTTGGAAACAGACTGAGAAATCAGAGTAAATATTTCTCCTGCAAACCTTTCCTTTTGTGCTGGATGAACGAAAGTCTCTCCACATTCTCAGTTCTGAGAAATAAGTGTGTGTGAAAGCCGTCCTTCACCTAGCCTGTTGGGAACATAAAGTTCCTATACAGTTGCAAACTACTCTCCATAAATATATATGGTTGGTACTAGCTCCAACTCGATTTTACAGTGAAAACTGTAGGAACTTCAAACCTGCACTAGGATACACACTGGGAAAACTGAGTAAAATTTTCTCCTGCAAACCGTTCCATTGGTGCTAGTTGAACGAACGTCTATCCACATGCTCAGTTCTGTGAGATAAGTGTGTGTGAAAGCCTTCCTTAACCTAGCTTGTTGGGAACACAAAGTCTCTATAAATTTGCAAATTACTCTCCATACATACATACGGGTAGGTACTAGGTCCAACTCGGTTTTACAGTGAAAACTGAAGGGAATTGAAACCGGCACTTGGAAACAGACTGAGAAACCAGAGAAAAAGTTTCTCCTGCAACCTGTCACTTTTGTGCTAGATGAAAGTACGTCTCTCCACGTGCTCAGTTCTGAGAGATAATTGTGTGTGAAAGCCGTCCTTCACTTAGCTTGTTTGAAACCCAAAGATTCTATACAGTTGCAAACTACACTAGATACATATTTATGGAGTGGTACTAGCTCAAACTCGGTTTTACTGTGAAAACTGCAGGAACTTCAAACCGGCACTTGGAAACATTCTGAGAAAACTGAGTAAAAGTTTCTCCTGCAAACTGTTCCATTGTGCTAGATGAACGAACGTCTCTCCTCATGCTCAGTTCTGAGAGATAAGTGTGTTTGAAAGCCATCATTCACCTAGCTTTTTGGGAACACAAAATTTCTATAAATTTGCAAATTACTCTCCATATATATATATGGGGATGTACTAGCCCCAATACAGTTTTACATTGAAAACTGCAGGAAATTCAAACCGGCACTAGGAAACAGACTGAAAATCCAGAGTAAAAGTTTCTCCTGCAACCGGTTCCCTTTGAGCTAGATGAACGAAAGTCTCTCCACATGCTGAGTTCTGAGAGATATGTGTGTGTGAAAGCCGTCCTTCACATAGCTTGTTGGGAACAGACAGTTTCTATACAGTTGCAAACTACTCTCCATACATATATATGGGGAGGAAGTAGTTCCAAATCTGTTTACAGTGAAAACTGCAGGAATTTCAAACCGGCACTAGGAAACACACTGAGAAACCAGAGAAAAAGATTCTCGTTCAACCTGTTCATTTTGTGCTATATAAACGAACGTCTCTCCACATGCTCAGTTCTGAGAGATATGTGTGTGTGAAAGCCGCCTTCACCTAGCTTGTTGGGAACAGACAGTTTCTATACAGTTGCAAACTACTCTCCATACATATATATGGGGAGGTACTAGCTCCAACACGGTTTTACCGTGAAAACTGCAAGAACTTCAAACCGGCACTTGGAAACAGACTGAGAAACCAGAGTAAATGTTCTCCTTCAAACTGTTCCCTTTGTGTTAGATGAACGAAAGTCTTTCCACATGCTCAGTTCTGATAGATATGTGTGTGTGAAAGCCGCCCTTCACATAGCATGTTGGAACACAATGTTTCTATACAGTTGCAAACTACTCTCCAAACATATATATGGGGAGGTACTAGCTCCAACTCGGTTTTACAGTGATAAATGCAGGAACGTCAACCCGGCACTAGGAAACACACTGAGAAACCTGAGAAAAGTTTCTCCTGCAACACGTTCCCTTTGTGCTAGATGAACGAACGTCTCTCCACATGCTCAGTTCTGAGGGATAAGTGAGTGTGAAAGCCGTCCTTCACATAGCTTGTTGGGAACAGACAGTTTCTATAAAGTTGCAAACTACTCTCCATACATACATATGGGTAGGTTCCAGCTCCAACTCGGTTTTACAGTGAATATTGCAGGAACTTCAAACCGGCATTAGTAAACAGACTTAGAAACCAGAGTAAAATTTCTTCTGCAACCCGTTCCCTTTGAGCTAGATGAACGAACGTCTCTCCACATGCTCAGTTCTGAGAGATAAGTGTGTGTGAAAGCCGTCCTTCACCTAGCTTGTTGGGAACACAAAGTTTCTATAAAGTTGCAAACTACTCTCCATACATATATATGGGGAGGTACAAGCTCCAACTCGGTTTACAGTGAAAACTGAAGGAACATGAAAACGGCACTTTGAAACAGACTGAGAAACAAGAAAAAAAGATTCTCCTGCAACCCCTTCCCTTTGTGCTCGATGAACAGACGTCTCTCCACATGCTCAGTTCTGACAGATAATTCTGTGTGAAAGCCGTACTTCCACTAGCTTGTTGGGAACAAAATGTTTCTATACAGTTGAAAACTACTCTCCTTACATATATATGGGGAGGTACTAGCTCAAACTCGGGTTTACAGTGAAAACTCTGGAACTTCATACCTGCACTAGGATACACACTGAGAAAACTGAGTAAAAGTTTCTCCTGCAACCAGTTCCCTTTGTGCTAGATGAACAAACGTCTCTCCACATGCTCAGTTCTGAGAGATAAGTGTGTGTGAAAGCCGTCCTTCACCTAGCTTGTTGGGAACTCAAAGTTTCTATACAGTTGAAAACTACAATCCAAACACATATATGGTGAGGTCGTAGATCCAACTCTGTTTTACGGTGAAAACTGCAGGAAATTCTAACCGGCACTTAGAAACAGACTGAGAAACCAGAGAAAAAGTTTCTCCTGCAACCTGTTCCTTTTGTGCTATATAAAAGAACGACTCTCCACATGCTCAGTTCTGAGAGATATGTGTGTGTGAAAGCCGTCCTTCACCTAGCCTGTTGGGAACACAAAGTTTCCATAAATTTGCAAAATACTCCCCATATATATGTACGGGGAGGTACTAGATCCAACTCGGTTTTACAGTGAAAACTGCAGGAATTTCAAACCGGCCCTAGGAAACACACTGAGAAACCAGAGTAAAAGTTTCTCCTGCAACCATTTCCCTTTGAGCTAGATGAACGAAAATCTCTCCACATGCTCAGTTCTGAGGGATAAGTGTGTGTGAAAGCCGTCCTTCACCTAGCTTGTTGGGAACAGACAGTTTCTATAAAGTTGCAAGCTACTCTCCATACATACATATGGGTAGGTTCCAGCTCCAACTCGGTTTTACAGTGAAAATTGCAGGAACTTCAAACCGGCACTTGGAAACAGACTGAGAAACCAGAGTAAATGTTTATCCTGCAATCTTTTCCCTTTGTGCTGGATGAACGAAAGTCTCTCCACATTCTCAGTTCTGAGAGATAAGTGTGTGTGAAAGCCGTCCTTCACCTAGCTTTTTGGGAACACAAAGTTTCTATAAATTTGCAAACAACTCTCCATACATATATACGATGTGGTACTAGCTCCAACTCTGTTTTACAGTGAAATCTGCAGGAACTTCAAACCTGCACTAGGATACACACTGATAAATCTGTGTAAAAATTTCTCCTGCAACCCGTTCCCTTTGTGCTAGTTGAAAGAACGTCTCTCCACATGCTCAGTTCTGAGAGATAATTGTGTGTGAAAGCCGTCCTTCAACTAGCTTGTTGGGAACTCAAAGTTTCTATAAAGTTGCAAACTACTCTCCATACATATATACGGGGAGGTACTAGATCCAAATCGGTTTTACAGTGAAAACTGCAGGAATTTCAAACAGGCACTAGGAAACACACTGAGAAACCAGAGTAAAAGTTTCTCCTGCAACCCGTTCCTTTTGTGCTAGGTGAACGAACGTCTCTCCACATGCTCAGTTCTGATAGATAATGTGTGTGAAACCGTCCTTCACCTAGCTTGTTGGGAACACAAAGTTTCTATAAATTTGCAAACTACTCTCCATAAATATATATGGGGATGTACTAGCTCCAATTATGTTTTACAGTGAAAACTGCAGGAACTCAACCCGGCACTAGGAAACAGACTGAGAAAACTGATTAAAATTTTCTACTGCAACCCGTCCCTTTGTGCTAAATGAACGAACGTGTCTCCACATGCTCAGTTCTGAGAGAAAAGTGTGTGTGAAAGCCGTCCTTCACCTTCCTTGTTGGGAACATACAGTTTCTATACAGTTGCAAACTACTCTCCATACATATATATGGGTAGGTAGTAGCTCCAAATCGGTTTTACATTGAAAACTGCAGGAACTTCAAACCGGCACTTGGAAACAGACAGAGAAACCAGAGTAAAACGTTCTCCTGCAACCCGTTCGCATTGTGCTAGTTGAAAGAACGTCTATCCACATGCTCAGTTCTGAGGGATATTTGTGTGTGAAAGCCGTCCTTCACCTACTTTGTTGGGAACAGACAGTTTCTATAAAGTTGCAAACTGCTCTCCATACATATATATGGGGAGGTTCTAGCTCAAACTCGGTTTCACAGTGAAAACTGCAGGAACTTCAAACCGGCACTTAGAAACAGACTGAGAAACCAGAGTAAATGTTTCTCCTGCAAACAGTTCCATTTGTGCTGCATTAACGAACGTCTCTCCACATTCTCAGTTCTGAGAGATATGTGTGTTTTAAAGCCGTCCTTCAACTAGCTTGTTGGGAACACAAAGTTTCTATACAGTTGCAAACTACACTCCATACATATATATGAGTAGGTACTAGCTCCAACTAGGTTTTACAGTGAAAACTGCAGGGACTTCAAACCGGCACTGTGAAACACACTGAGATACTGAGTAAAAGTTTCTACTGCAAACCGTTCCCTTTTTTTCTAGATGAACGAACGTCTCACCAAATGCTCAGTTCTGAGAGATAAGTGTGTGTGAAAGCCGTCCTTCACCTAGCTTTTTGGGAACAGACAGTTTCTATAAAGTGGGAAACTACTTTCCTTACATATATATGGGGAGGTACTAGCTCCAACTCGGTTTTACAGTGAAATCTGCAGGAACTTCAAACCGGCACTTGGAAACAGACTGAGAAATCAGAGTAAATATTTCTCCTGCAAACCTTTCCTTTTGTGCTGGATGAACGAAAGTCTCTCCACATTCTCAGTTCTGAGAAATAAGTGTGTGTGAAAGCCGTCCTTCACCTAGCCTGTTGGGAACATAAAGTTCCTATACAGTTGCAAACTACTCTCCATAAATATATATGGGTGGTACTAGCTCCAACTCGATTTTACAGTGAAAACTGTAGGAACTTCAAACCTGCACTAGGATACACACTGGGAAAACTGAGTAAAATTTTCTCCTGCAAACCGTTCCATTGGTGCTAGTTGAACGAACGTCTATCCACATGCTCAGTTCTGTGAGATAAGTGTGTGTGAAAGCCTTCCTTAACCTAGCTTGTTGGGAACACAAAGTCTCTATAAATTTGCAAATTACTCTCCATACATACATACGGGTAGGTACTAGGTCCAACTCGGTTTTACAGTGAAAACTGAAGGGAATTGAAACCGGCACTTGGAAACAGACTGAGAAACCAGAGAAAAAGTTTCTCCTGCAACCTGTCACTTTTGTGCTAGATGAAAGTACGTCTCTCCACGTGCTCAGTTCTGAGAGATAATTGTGTGTGAAAGCCGTCCTTCACTTAGCTTGTTTGAAACCCAAAGATTCTATACAGTTGCAAACTACACTAGATACATATTTATGGAGTGGTACTAGCTCAAACTCGGTTTTACTGTGAAAACTGCAGGAACTTCAAACCGGCACTTGGAAACATTCTGAGAAAACTGAGTAAAAGTTTCTCCTGCAAACTGTTCCATTGTGCTAGATGAACGAACGTCTCTCCTCATGCTCAGTTCTGAGAGATAAGTGTGTTTGAAAGCCATCATTCACCTAGCTTTTTGGGAACACAAAATTTCTATAAATTTGCAAATTACTCTCCATATATATATATGGGGATGTACTAGCCCCAATACAGTTTTACATTGAAAACTGCAGGAAATTCAAACCGGCACTAGGAAACAGACTGAAAATCCAGAGTAAAAGTTTCTCCTGCAACCGGTTCCCTTTGAGCTAGATGAACGAAAGTCTCTCCACATGCTGAGTTCTGAGAGATATGTGTGTGTGAAAGCCGTCCTTCACATAGCTTGTTGGGAATAGACAGTTTCTATACAGTTGCAAACTACTCTCCATACATATATATGGGGAGGAAGTAGTTCAAACTCTGTTTACAGTGAAAACTGCAGGAATTTCAAACCGGCACTTGGAAACACACTGAGAAACCAGAGAAAAAGATTCTCGTTCAACCTGTTCATTTTGTGCTATATAAACGAACGTCTCTCCACATGCTCAGTTCTGAGAGATATGTGTGTGTGAAAGCCGCCTTCACCTAGCTTGTTGGGAACAGACAGTTTCTATACAGTTGCAAACTAATCTCCATACATATATATGGGGAGGTACTAGCTCCAACACGGTTTTACCGTGAAAACTGCAAGAACTTCAAACCGGCACTTGGAAACAGACTGAGAAACCAGAGTAAATGTTCTCCTTCAAACTGTTCCCTTTGTGTTAGATGAACGAAAGTCTTTCCACATGCTCAGTTCTGATAGATATGTGTGTGTGAAAGCCGCCCTTCACATAGCATGTTGGAACACAATGTTTCTATACAGTTGCAAACTACTCTCCAAACATATATATGGGGAGGTACTAGCTCCAACTCGGTTTTACAGTGATAAATGCAGGAACGTCAACCCGGCACTAGGAAACACACTGAGAAACCTGAGAAAAGTTTCTCCTGCAACACGTTCCCTTTGTGCTAGATGAACGAACGTCTCTCCACATGCTCAGTTCTGAGGGATAAGTGAGTGTGAAAGCCGTCCTTCACATAGCTTGTTGGGAACAGACAGTTTCTATAAAGTTGCAAACTACTCTCCATACATACATATGGGTAGGTTCCAGCTCCAACTCGGTTTTACAGTGAATATTGCAGGAACTTCAAACCGGCATTAGTAAACAGACTTAGAAACCAGAGTAAAATTTCTTCTGCAACCCGTTCCCTTTGAGCTAGATGAACGAACGTCTCTCCACATGCTCAGTTCTGAGAGATAAGTGTGTGTGAAAGCCGTCCTTCACCTAGCTTGTTGGGAACACAAAGTTTCTATAAAGTTGCAAACTACTCTCCATACATATATATGGGGAGGTACAAGCTCCAACTCGTTTTACAGTGAAAACTGAAGGAACATGAAAACGGCACTTTGAAACAGACTGAGAAACAAGAAAAAAAGATTCTCCTGCAACCCCTTCCCTTTGTGCTCGATGAACAGACGTCTCTCCACATGCTCAGTTCTGACAGATAATTCTGTGTGAAAGCCGTACTTCCACTAGCTTGTTGGGAACAAAATGTTTCTATACAGTTGAAAACTACTCTCCTTACATATATAAGGGGAGGTACTAGCTCAAACTCGGTTTTACAGTGAAAACTCTGGAACTTCATACCTGCACTAGGATACACACTGAGAAAACTGAGTAAAAGTTTCTCCTGCAACCAGTTCCCTTTGTGCTAGATGAACAAACGTCTCTCCACATGCTCAGTTCTGAGAGATAAGTGTGTGTGAAAGCCGTCCTTCACCTAGCTTGTTGGGAACTCAAAGTTTCTATACAGTTGAAAACTACAATCCAAACACATATATGGTGAGGTCGTAGATCCAACTCTGTTTTACGGTGAAAACTGCAGGAAATTCTAACCGGCACTTAGAAACAGACTGAGAAACCAGAGAAAAAGTTTCTCCTGCAACCTGTTCCTTTTGTGCTATATAAACGAACGACTCTCCACATGCTCAGTTCTGAGAGATATGTGTGTGTGAAAGCCGTCCTTCACCTAGCCTGTTGGGAACACAAAGTTTCTATAAATTTGCAAACTACTCCCCATATATATGTACAGGGAGGTACTAGATCCAACTCGGTTTTACAGTGAAAACTGCAGGAATTTCAAACCGGCCCTAGGAAACACACTGAGAAACCAGAGTTAAAGTTTCTCCTGCAACCATTTCCCTTTGAGCTAGATGAACGAAAGTCTCTCCACATGCTCAGTTCTGAGGGATAAGTGTGTGTGAAAGCCGTCCTTCACCTAGCTTGTTGGGAACAGACAGTTTCTATAAAGTTGCAAGCTACTCTCCATACATACATATGGGTAGGTTCCAGCTCCAACTCGGTTTTACAGTGAAAATTGCAGGAACTTCAAACCGGCACTTGGAAACAGACTGAGAAACCAGAGTAAATGTTTATCCTGCAATCTTTTCCCTTTGTGCTGGATGAACGAAAGTCTCTCCACATTCTCAGTTCTGAGAGATAAGTGTGTGTGAAAGCCGTCCTTCACCTAGCTTTTTGGGAACACAAAGTTTCTATAAATTTGCAAACAACTCTCCATACATATATACGATGTGGTACTAGCTCCAACTCTGTGTTACAGTGAAATCTGCAGGAACTTCAAACCTGCACTAGGATACATACTGATAAATCTGTGTAAAAATTTCTTCTGCAACCCGTTCCCTTTGTGCTAGTTGAAAGAACGTCTCTCCACATGCTCAGTTCTGAGAGATAATTGTGTGTGAAAGCCGTCCTTCAACTAGCTTGTTGGGAACTCAAAGTTTCTATAAAGTTGCAAACTACTCTCCATAAATATATACGGGGAGGTACTAGATCCAAATCGGTTTTACAGTGAAAACTGCAGGAATTTCAAACAGGCACTAGGAAACACATTGAGAAACCAGAGTAAAAGTTTCTCCTGCAACCCGTTCCTTTTGTGCTAGGTGAACGAACGTCTCTCCACATGCTCAGTTCTGATAGATAATGTGTGTGAAACCGTCCTTCACCTAGCTTGTTGGGAACACAAAGTTTCTATAAATTTGCAAACTACTCTCCATAAATATATATGGGGATGTACTAGCTCCAATTATGTTTTACACTGAAAACTGCAGGAACTCAACCCGGCACTAGGAAACAGACTGAGAAAACTGATTAAAATTTTCTACTGCAACCCGTCCCTTTGTGCTAAATGAACGAACGTGTCTCCACATGCTCAGTTCTGAGAGAAAAGTGTGTGTGAAAGCCGTCCTTCACCTACCTTGTTGGGAACATACAGTTTCTATACAGTTGCAAACTACTCTCCATACATATATATGGGGAGGTAGTAGCTCCAAATCGGTTTTACATTGAAAACTGCAGGAACTTCAAACCAGCACTTGGAAACAGACAGAGAAACCAGAGTAAAAGGTTCTCCTGCAACCCGTTCGCATTGTGCTAGTTGAAAGAACGTCTATCCACATGCTCAGTTCTGAGGGATAATTGTGTGTGAAAGCCGTCCTTCACCTACTTTGTTGGGAACAGACAGTTTCTATAAAGTTGCAAACTGCTCTCCATACATATATATGGGGAGGTTCTAGCTCCAACTCGGTTTCACAGTGAAAACTGCAGGAACTTCAAACCGGCACTTAGAAACAGACTGAGAAACCAGAGTAAATGTTTCTCCTGCAAACAGTTCCATTTGTGCTGCATTAACGGACGTCACTCCACATTCTCAGTTCTGAGAGATATGTGTGTTTTAAAGCCGTCCTTCAACTAGCTTGTTGGGAACACAAAGTTTCTATACAGTTGCAAACTACACTCCATACATATATATGAGTAGGTACTAGCTCCAACTAGGTTTTACAGTGAAAACTGCAGGGACTTCAAACCGGCACTGTGAAACACACTGAGTTACTGAGTAAAAGTTTCTACTGCAAACCGTTCCCTTTGTTCTAGATGAACGAACGTCTCACCAAATGCTCAGTTCTGAGAGATAAGTGCGTGTGAAAGCCGTCCTTCACCTAGCTTTTTGGGAACAGACAGTTTCTATAAAGTGGGAAACTACTTTCCTTACATATATATGGGGAGGTACTAGCTCCAACTCGGTTTTACAGTGAAATCTGCAGGAACTTCAAACCGGCACTTGGAAACAGACTGAGAAATCAGAGTAAATATTTCTCCTGCAAACCTTTCCTTTTGTGCTGGATGAACGAAAGTCTCTCCACATTCTCAGTTCTGAGAAATAAGTGTGTGTGAAAGCCGTCCTTCACCTAGCCTGTTGGGAACATAAAGTTCCTATACAGTTGCAAACTACTCTCCATAAATATATATGGGTGGTACTAGCTCCAACTCGATTTTACAGTGAAAACTGTAGGAACTTCAAACCTGCACTAGGATACACACTGGGAAAACTGAGTAAAATTTTCTCCTGCAAACCGTTCCATTGGTGCTAGTTGAACGAACGTCTATCCACATGCTCAGTTCTGTGAGATAAGTGTGTGTGAAAGCCTTCCTTAACCTAGCTTGTTGGGAACACAAAGTCTCTATAAATTTGCAAATTACTCTCCATACATACATACGGGTAGGTACTAGGTCCAACTCGGTTTTACAGTGAAAACTGAAGGGAATTGAAACCGGCACTTGGAAACAGACTGAGAAACCAGAGAAAAAGTTTCTCCTGCAACCTGTCACTTTTGTGCTAGATGAAAGTACGTCTCTCCACGTGCTCAGTTCTGAGAGATAATTGTGTGTGAAAGCCGTCCTTCACTTAGCTTGTTTGAAACCCAAAGATTCTATACAGTTGCAAACTACACTAGATACATATTTATGGAGTGGTACTAGCTCAAACTCGGTTTTACTGTGAAAACTGCAGGAACTTCAAACCGGCACTTGGAAACATTCTGAGAAAACTGAGTAAAAGTTTCTCCTGCAAACTGTTCCATTGTGCTAGATGAACGAACGTCTCTCCTCATGCTCAGTTCTGAGAGATAAGTGTGTTTGAAAGCCATCATTCACCTAGCTTTTTGGGAACACAAAATTTCTATAAATTTGCAAATTACTCTCCATATATATATATGGGGATGTACTAGCCCCAATACAGTTTTACATTGAAAACTGCAGGAAATTCAAACCGGCACTAGGAAACAGACTGAAAATCCAGAGTAAAAGTTTCTCCTGCAACCGGTTCCCTTTGAGCTAGATGAACGAAAGTCTCTCCACATGCTGAGTTCTGAGAGATATGTGTGTGTGAAAGCCGTCCTTCACCTAGCTTGTTGGGAACAGACAGTTTCTATACAGTTGCAAACTACTCTCCATACATATATATGGGGAGGAAGTAGTTCCAAATCTGTTTACAGTGAAAACTGCAGGAATTTCAAACCGGCACTAGGAAACACACTGAGAAACCAGAGAAAAAGATTCTCGTTCAACCTGTTCATTTTGTGCTATATAAACGAACGTCTCTCCACATGCTCAGTTCTGAGAGATATGTGTGTGTGAAAGCCGCCTTCACCTAGCTTGTTGGGAACAGACAGTTTCTATACAGTTGCAAACTACTCTCCATACATATATATGGGGAGGTACTAGCTCCAACACGGTTTTACCGTGAAAACTGCAAGAACTTCAAACCGGCACTTGGAAACAGACTGAGAAACCAGAGTAAATGTTCTCCTTCATACTGTTCCCTTTGTGTTAGATGAACGAAAGTCTTTCCACATGCTCAGTTCTGATAGATATGTGTGTGTGAAAGCCGCCCTTCACATAGCATGTTGGAACACAATGTTTCTATACAGTTGCAAACTACTCTCCAAACATATCTATGGGGAGGTACTAGTTCCAACTCGGTTTTACAGTGATAAATGCAGGAACGTCAACCCGGCACTAGGAAACACACTGAGAAACCTGAGAAAAGTTTCTCCTGCAACACGTTCCCTTTGTGCTAGATGAACGAACGTCTCTCCACATGCTCAGTTCTGAGGGATAAGTGAGTGTGAAAGCCGTCCTTCACATAGCTTGTTGGGAACAGACAGTTTCTATAAAGTTGCAAACTACTCTCCATACATACATATGGGTAGGTTCCAGCTTCAACTCGGTTTTACAGTGAATATTGCAGGAACTTCAAACCGGCATTAGTAAACAGACTTAGAAACCAGAGTAAAATTTCTTCTGCAACCCGTTCCCTTTGAGCTAGATGAACGAACGTCTCTCCACATGCTCCGTTCTGAGAGATAAGTGTGTGTGAAAGCCGTCCTTCACCTAGCTTGTTGGGAACACAAAGTTTCTATAAAGTTGCAAACTACTCTCCATACATATATATGGGGAGGTACAAGCTCCAACTCGGTTTACAGTGAAAACTGAAGGAACATGAAAACGGCACTTTGAAACAGACTGAGAAACAAGAAAAAAAGATTCTCCTGCAACCCCTTCCCTTTGTGCTCGATGAACAGACGTCTCTCCACATGCTCAGTTCTGACAGATAATTCTGTGTGAAAGCCGTACTTCCACTAGCTTGTTGGGAACAAAATGTTTCTATACAGTTGAAAACTACTCTCCTTACATATATATGCGGAGGTACTAGCTCAAACTCGGTTTTACAGTGAAAACTCTGGAACTTCATACCTGCACTAGGATACACACTGAGAAAACTGAGTAAAAGTTTCTCCTGCAACCAGTTCCCATTGTGCTAGATGAACAAACGTCTCTCCTCATGCTCAGTTCTGAGAGATAAGGGTGTTTGAAAGCCATCATTCACCTAGCTTTTTTGGAACACAAAGTTTCTATAAATTTGCAAATTACTCTCCATAAATATATATGGGGATGTACTAGCTCCAATACTGTTTTACATTGAAAACTACAGGATATTCAACCCGGCACTAGGATACAGACTGAAAATCCATAGTAAAAGTTTCTCCTGCAACCGGTTCCCTTTGAGCTAGATGAACGAAAGTCTCTCCACATGCTCAGTTCTGAGAGATATGTGTGTGTGAAAGCCGTCCTTCACCTAGCTTGTTGGGAACAGACAGTTTCTATACAGTTGCAAACTACTCTCCATACATATATATGGGGAGGTACTAGCTCCAACTCGGTTTTACAGTGAAAATTGCAGGAAATTCAAACCGGCACTTGGAAACAGACTGAGAAACCAGAGTAAATGTTTCTCCTGCAAACTGTTCCCTTTGTGCTAGATGAACGAACGTCTCTCCACATGCTCAGTTCTAAGAGATTAGTGTGTGTGAAAGCCGTCCTTCACCTAGCTTGTTTTCAACTCAAAGTTTCTATACAGTTGCAAACTACACTCCAAACACCTATATGGGGAAGTAGTAGTTCCAACTCTGTTTACAGTGAAAACTGCAGGAATTTCAAACCGGCACTAGGAAACACACTGAGAAACCAGAGAAAAAGATTCTCCTTCATCCTGTTCCTTTTGTGCTATATAAACGAAAGTCACTCCACATGCTCAGTTCTGAGAGATATGTGTGTGTGAAAGCCGTCCTTCACCTAGCTTGTTGTTAACACAATGTTTCTATAAAGTTTCAAACTACTCTCCATACATATATATGGGGTGGTACTAGCTCCAACTCGGTTTTACAGTGAAAACTGCAGGGACTTCACACCGGCACTAGGAAACAGACTGAGAAACCAGTGTAAAAGTTTCTCCTGCAACCTGTTACATTTGAGCTAGATGAACGAACGTCTCTCCACATGCTCATTTATGAGAGATATGTGTGTGTGAAAGCCGTCCTTCAACTAGCTTGTTGGGAACACAAAGTTTCTATACATTTGCAAACTACACTACATAAATATATATGGGGTGGTACTAGCTCCAACTCGGTTTTACAGTGAAAAATGCAGGAACTTTAAACCGGCACTTGGAATCAGACTGAGAAAACTGAGTAAAATTTCTACTGCAACCCGTTCCCTTTGTGCTAGATGAACGAACGTCTCTCCACATGCTCAGTTCTGAGAGATAAGCGTGTGTGAAAGCCGTCCTTCACCTAGCTTGTAGGGAACAGACAGTTTCTATACAGTTGCAAACTACACTCCATACATATATATGGGGAGGAACTAGATCCAACTCGGTTTTACAGTGAAAACTGCAGGGACTTGAAAGCGACACTATGAAACACACTGAGAAACTTAGTAAAAGTTTCTACTGCAGCCCGTTCCACTTGTTCAAGATGAACGAACGTCTCTCCACATGCTAAGTTCTGAGAGATAAGTGTGTGTGACAGCCGTCCTTCACCTACCTTGTTGGGAACAAAAAGTTTCTATACAGTTGCTAACTACTCTCCATACATATATATGGGTAGGTAATAGCTCCAACTCGGTTTTACAGTGAAAACTGAAGGAATTTCAAACCGGCACTTGGAAACAGACTGAGAAACCAGAGAAAAAGTTTCTCCTGCAACCTCTTCCTTTTGTGCTAGATGAAAGAACGTCTCTCCTCATGCTCAGTTCTGAGAGATAATTGTTTGTGAAAGCCCTCCTTCACTTAGCTTGTTTGAAACACAAAGTTTCTATACAATTGCAAACTACACTAGATACAAATATATGGAGAGGTACTAGCTCCAATTTGGTTTTACAGTGAAAACTGCTTGAACTTCAAACCGGCACTTGGAAACAGACTGAGAAACCAGAGAAAAATTTTCTCCTGCAACCTCTTCCTTTTGTGCTAGGTAAAAGAACGTCTCTCCACATGCTCAGTTCTGAGAGATAAGTGTGGGTGAAAGCCGTCTTTCACCTAGCTTGTACGGAACAGACAGTTTCTATACAGTTGCAAACTACGCTCCATAAATATATATGGGGAAGTACTAGCTCCAACTCGGTTTTACAGTGAAAATTGCAGGAAATTCAAACCGGCACTTGGAAACAGACTGAGAAACCAGAGTAAATGTTTCTCCTGCAAACTGTTCCCTTTGTGCTAGATGAACGAACGTCTCTCCACATGCTCAGTTCTAAGAGATTAGTGTGTGTGAAAGCCGTCCTTCACCTAGCTTGTTTTCAACTCAAAGTTTCTATACATTTGCAAACTACACTCCAAACACCTATATGGGGAAGTAGTAGTTCCAACTCTGTTTACAGTGAAAACTGCAGGAATTTCAAACCGGCACTAGGAAACACACTGAGAAACCAGAGAAAAAGATTCTCCTTCATCCTGTTCCTTTTGTGCTATATAAACGAAAGTCACTCCACATGCTCAGTTCTGAGAGATATGTGTGTGTGAAATCCGTCCTTCACCTAGCTTGTTGTTAACAAAATGTTTCTATAAAGTTTCAAACTACTCTCCATACATATATATGGGGTGGTACTAGCTCCAACTCGGTTTTACAGTGAAAACTGCAGGGACTTCACACCGGCACTAGGAAACAGACTGAGAAACCAGTGTAAAAGTTTCTCCTGCAACCTGTTACATTTGAGCTAGATGAACGAACGTCTCTCCACATGCTCATTTATGAGAGATATGTGTGTGTGAAAGCCGTCCTTCAACTAGCTTGTTGGGAACACAAAGTTTCTATACATTTGCAAACTACACTACATAAATATATATGGGGTGGTACTAGCTCCAACTCGGTTTTACAGTGAAAAATGCAGGAACTTTAAACCGGCACTTGGAATCAGACTGAGAAAACTGAGTAAAATTTCTACTGCAACCCGTTCCCTTTGTGCTAGATGAACGAACGTCTCTCCACATGCTCAGTTCTGAGAGATAAGCGTGTGTGAAAGCCGTCCTTCACCTAGCTTGTAGGGAACAGACAGTTTCTATACAGTTGCAAACTACACTCCATACATATATATGGGGAGGAACTAGATCCAACTCGGTTTTACAGTGAAAACTGCAGGGACTTGAAAGCGACACTATGAAACACACTGAGAAACTTAGTAAAAGTTTCTACTGCAGCCCGTTCCACTTGTTCAAGATGAACGAACGTCTCTCCACATGCTAAGTTCTGAGAGATAAGTGTGTGTGACAGCCGTCCTTCACCTACCTTGTTGGGAACAAAAAGTTTCTATACAGTTGCTAACTACTCTCCATACATATATATGGGTAGGTACTAGCTCCAACTCGGTTTTACAGTGAAAACTGAAGGAATTTCAAACCGGCACTTGGAAACAGACTGAGAAACCAGAGAAAAAGTTTCTCCTGCAACCTCTTCCTTTTGTGCTAGATGAAAGAACGTCTCTCCTCATGCTAATTTCTGAGAGATAATTGTTTGTGAAAGCCCTCCTTCACTTAGCTTGTTTGAAACACAAAGTTTCTATACAATTGCAAACTACACTAGATACAAATATATGGAGAGGTACTAGCTCCAATTTGGTTTTACAGTGAAAACTGCTTGAACTTCAAACCGGCACTTGGAAACAGACTGAGAAACCAGAGAAAAATTTTCTCCTGCAACCTCTTCCTTTTGTGCTAGGTAAAAGAACGTCTCTCCACATGCTCAGTTCTGAGAGATAAGTGTGGGTGAAAGCCGTCTTTCACCTAGCTTGTGCGGAACAGACAGTTTCTATACAGTTGCAAACTACGCTCCATAAATATATATGGGGAAGTACTAGCTCCAACTCTGTTTTACAGTGAAAATTGCAGGAAATTCAAACCGGCACTTGGAAACAGACTGAGAAACCAGAGTAAATGTTTCTCCTGCAAACTGTTCCCTTTGTGCTAGATGAACGAACGTCTCTCCACATGCTCAGTTCTAAGAGATTAGTGTGTGTGAAAGCCGTCCTTCACCTAGCTTGTTTTCAACTCAAAGTTTCTATACAGTTGCAAACTACACTCCAAACACCTATATGGGGAAGTAGTAGTTCCAACTCTGTTTACAGTGAAAACTGCAGGAATTTCAAACCGGCACTAGGAAACACACTGAGAAACCAGAGAAAAAGATTCTCCTTCATCCTGTTCCTTTTGTGCTATATAAACGAAAGTCACTCCACATGCTCAGTTCTGAGAGATATGTGTGTGTGAAAGCCGTCCTTCACCTAGCTTGTTGTTAACACAATGTTTCTATAAAGTTTCAAACTACTCTCCATACATATATATGGGGTGGTACTAGCTCCAACTCGGTTTTACAGTGAAAACTGCAGGGACTTCACACCGGCACTAGGAAACAGACTGAGAAACCAGTGTAAAAGTTTCTCCTGCAACCTGTTACATTTGAGCTAGATGAACGAACGTCTCTCCACATGCTCATTTATGAGAGATATGTGTGTGTGAAAGCCGTCCTTCAACTAGCTTGTTGGGAACACAAAGTTTCTATACATTTGCAAACTACACTACATAAATATATATGGGGTGGTACTAGCTCCAACTCGGTTTTACAGTGAAAAATGCAGGAACTTTAAACCGGCACTTGGAATCAGACTGAGAAAACTGAGTAAAATTTCTACTGCAACCCGTTCCCTTTGTGCTAGATGAACGAACGTCTCTCCACATGCTCAGTTCTGAGAGATAAGCGTGTGTGAAAGCCGTCCTTCACCTAGCTTGTAGGGAACAGACAGTTTCTATACAGTTGCAAACTACACTCCATACATATATATGGGGAGGAACTAGATCCAACTCGGTTTTACAGTGAAAACTGCAGGGACTTGAAAGCGACACTATGAAACACACTGAGAAACTTAGTAAAAGTTTCTACTGCAGCCCGTTCCACTTGTTCAAGATGAACGAACGTCTCTCCACATGCTAAGTTCTGAGAGATAAGTGTGTGTGACAGCCGTCCTTCACCTACCTTGTTGGGAACAAAAAGTTTCTATACAGTTGCTAACTACTCTCCATACATATATATGGGTAGGTACTAGCTCCAACTCGGTTTTACAGTGAAAACTGAAGGAATTTCAAACCGGCACTTGGAAACAGACTGAGAAACCAGAGAAAAAGTTTCTCCTGCAACCTCTTCCTTTTGTGCTAGATGAAAGAACGTCTCTCCTCATGCTCAGTTCTGAGAGATAATTGTTTGTGAAAGCCCTCCTTCACTTAGCTTGTTTGAAACACAAAGTTTCTATACAATTGCAAACTACACTAGATACAAATATATGGAGAGGTACTAGCTCCAATTTGGTTTTACAGTGAAAACTGCTTGAACTTCAAACCGGCACTTGGAAACAGACTGAGAAACCAGAGAAAAATTTTCTCCTGCAACCTCTTCCTTTTGTGCTAGGTAAAAGAACGTCTCTCCACATGCTCAGTTCTGAGAGATAAGTGTGGGTGAAAGCCGTCTTTCACCTAGCTTGTACGGAACAGACAGTTTCTATACAGTTGCAAACTACGCTCCATAAATATATATGGGGAAGTACTAGCTCCAACTCGGTTTTACAGTGAAAACTGTAGGAACTTCAAAAATGCACTAGGATACACACTGAAAATACTGAGTAAAATCCTCTCCTGCAACCCGTTCCATTGGTGCTAGTTGAACGAACGTCTCTCCACATGCTCAGTGCTGAAAGATAAGTGTGTGTGAAAGCGGTCCTTCTCCTAGCTTTTTGGGAACACAAAGTTTCTATAAAGTGGCAAACTACTCTCCATACATATATACGGGTAGGTACTAGGTCCAACTCGGTTTTACAGTGAAAACTGAAGGAACTTGAAACCGGCACTTGGAAAAAGACTGAGAAACCAGAGAAAAAGTTTCCCCTGCAACCTGTTCCTTTTGTGCTAAATGAACGAACGTCTCTCCACATGCTCAGTTCTGAGAGATAAGTGTGTGTGAAAGCCGCCTTCACATAGCTTTTTGGGAACAGACTGTATCTATACATTTGCAAACTACTCTCCATACATATATATGTGGAAGTACTAGCTCCAACTTGGTTTTACTGTGAAAACTGCAGGAACTTCAAACCGGCACTTGGAAACATTCTGAGAAAACTGAGTAAAAGTTTCTCCTGCAAATTGTTCCCTTTGTGCTAGATAAACGAACGTCTCTCCTCATGCTAAGTTCTGAGAGATAAGTGTGTTAGAAAGCCATCCTTCACCTCTCTTTTTGGGAACACAAAGTTTCTATAAATTTGCAAATTACTCTCCATACATATATACGGAGAGGTACAAGATCCA
Organism: Camelus bactrianus; assembly: GCF_048773025.1. Lineage (NCBI taxonomy): Eukaryota > Metazoa > Chordata > Mammalia > Artiodactyla > Camelidae > Camelus > Camelus bactrianus. The sequence continues at coordinate 53,654,230 of NC_133575.1, read as the reverse complement.
ACTCGGTTTTACAGTGAAAACTGCAGGAAATTCAAACCGGCACTAGGAAACATACTGAGAAACCAGAGTAAAAGTTTCTCCTGCAACAAGTTCCCATTGTGCTAAATGAACGAACGTCTCTCCACATGCTCAGTTCTTAGAGATAATGTGTGTGAAAGCCGTCCTTCACCTAGCTTGTTGGGAACACTAAGATTCTATAAATTTGCAAACTACTCTCCATAAATATATATGGGGATGTATTACCTCCAATTCTGTTTTACAGTGAAAAATGCAGGAATTTCATACCGGCCCTAGGAAACACACTGAGAAACCAGAGTAATAGTTTCGCCTGCAACCCGTTCCCTTTGAGCTAGATGAAAGAACGTCTCTCCAAATGCTCAGTTCTGAGAGATATGTGTGTGTGAATGCAGTCCTTCACCTAGCTTGTTGGGAACAGACAGTATCTATACAGTTGCAAACTACTATCCATACATATATATGGGTATGTACTAGCTCCAACTCTGTTTCAGAGTGAAAACTGCAGGAACTTGAAACCGGCACTTGGAAACAGACTGAGAAACCAGAGAAAATTTTCTCCTGCAACCTGTTCATTTTGTGCTAGATGAACGTACGTCTCTCCTCATGCTCAGTTCTGAGAGATAATTGTGTGTGAAAGCCCTACTTAAATTAGCTTGTTTGAAACACAAAGTTTCTATACAGTTGCCAACTACACTAGATACATATTTATGGAGTGGTACTAGCTCCAAATTGGTTTTACAGAGAAAATTGCAGGAACTTCAAAACGGCAGTAGGAAACACACTAAGAAACCTGAGTAAAAGATTCTCCTGCAACCCGTTCCCTTTGTGCTAAATGAACGAACGTCTCTCCACATGCTCAGTTCTGAGAGATAATTGTGTGTGAAAGCTGTACTACACCTACCTTTTTGGGAACAGACAGTTTCTATACAGTTGCAAACTACCCTCCATACATATATATGGGGAGGTACTAGCTCCAAATCGGTTTTACAGTGAAAACTGTAGGAACTTCAAACCTGCACTAGGATACACACTGAGAAAACTGAGTAAAATTTTCTCCTGCACCCCGTTCCCTTGGTGCTAGTTGAACGAACGTCTCTCCACATGCTAACTTCTGAGAGATATGTGTGTGTGAAAGCCGTCCTTCACCTAGCTTTTTGGGAACACACAGTTTCTGTACATTTGCAAACTATCCTCCATACATATATATGGAGAGGTAATAGCTCCAACTCAGTTTTACAGTGAAAACTGAAGGAACTTGAAACCGGCACTTGGAAACACACTGAGAAACCAGAGAAATGGTTTCTCCTGCAAACTGTTCCTTTTGTGCTAGATGAACGAACGTCTCTCCATATGCTCAGTACTGATAGATAAGTGTGTGTGAAAGCCGTCCTTCACCTAGCTTGTTGGGAACACAAAGTTTCTATACAGTTGCAAACTACTCTCCATACATATATATGGGGTGGTACTAGATCCAAGTCGGTTTTACAGTGAAAACTGCAGGGACTTCAAACCGGCACTAGGAAACAGACTGAGAAACCAGTGTAAAAGTTTCCCTGCAACCTGTTCCATTTGAGCTAGATGAACGAACGGCTCTCCACATGCTCATTTCTGAGAGATATGTTTGTGTGAAAGCCGTCCTTCAACTAACTTGTTGGGAACACAAAGTTTCTATACATTTGCAAACTACAATACATACATATATATGGGGTGGTACTAGCTCCAACTCGGTTTTACATTGAAAACTGCAGGAACGTCAATCCGTCACTAGGAAAAACGCTGAGAAACCTCCGTAAAAGTTTCTCCTGCAACCCGTTACATTTGTGCTAAATGAACGAACGTATCTCCAAATGCTCAGTCCTGAGAGATATGTGTGTGTGAAAGCCGTCCTTCACCTAGCTTGTTGGGAACACAAAGTTTCTATAAATTTGCAAACTACTCTCCAAACATATATATGGGGAGGTACTAGCTCCAACTCGGTTTTACAGTGTAAACTGCAGGAATTTCAAACCGGCACTTGGAAACAGACTGAGAAACCAGAGAAAAAGTTTCTCCTGCAACCTGTTCCTTTTGTGTTAGATGAAAGAACGTCTCTCCACATGCTCAGTTCTGAGAGATATTTTTTTGTGAAAGCCGTCCTTCACTTAGCTTGTTTGAAACACAAAGTTTCTATACATTTGCAAACTACACTAGATACATATATATGGAGAGGTACTAGCTCGAACTTGGTTTTAAAGTGAAAACTGCAGGAACTTCAAACCAGCACTTGGAAACAGACTGAGAAACCAGAGAAAAATTTTCTCCTGCAACCTGTTCCTTTTGTGCTAGGTCAAAGAACGTCTCTCCACATGCTAAGTTCCGGTTTACATGTGTGTTTGAAAGCCGTCCTTCACAAAGCTTGTTGGAACATAATGTTTCTATACGGTTGCAAACTTCTCTGCATACATATATAAGGGGAGGTACTAGCTCCAACTCGGTTTTACAGTGAAAACTGCAGGGACTTCAAACAGGCACTAGGAAACACACTGAGAAAACTGAGTAAAAGTTTCTACTCCAACCCGTTCCCTTTGTGCTAGATGAACGAACGTCTCTCCACATGCTCAGTTCTGAGGGATAAGTGTGTGTGAAAGCCGTCCTTCACCTAGCTTGTACGGAACAGACAGTTTCTATACAGTTGCAAACAACGCTCCATAAATATATATGGGGAAGTACAAGCTCCAACTCGGTTTTACAGTGAAAACTGGAGGAACTTCACACTTGCACTAGGATACACACTGAGAAAACTGAGTAAAAGTTTCTCTTGCAACTCGTTCCCTTGATGCTAGTTGAACGAACGTCTCACCACATGCTCAGTTCTGAGAGATAAGTGTGTGTGTAAGCCGTCCTTCACCTAGCATGTTGGGAACACAATTTTCTATACAGTTGCAAATTACACTCCCTAAATATATATGGGGTGGTACTAGCTCCAACTCGATTTTACAGTGAAAAGTGTAGGAACTTCAAAACTGCACTAGGATACACACTGAAAAAACTGAGAAAAATTTTCTCCTGCTGCCAGTTCCATTGGTGCTAGTTGAACGAACGTCACTCCACATGCTCAGTCCTGAGAGATAAGTGTGTGTGAAAGCCGTCCTTCACCTAGCTTTTTGGGAACAGACAGTTTCTATACAGTTGCAAAGTACTATCCATACATATATATGGGGAGGTACTAGCTCCAACTAGGTTTTACAGTGAAAACTGCAGGAACTTCAAACCGGCACTTGGAAACAGTCTGAGAAAACTGAGTAAAATTTCTCCTGCAAACTGTACCCTTTGTGCTAAATGAACGAACGTGTCTCCTCATGCTCAGTTCTGAGAGTTAAGTTTATTTGAAAGCCATCCTTCACCTAGCTTTTTGGGAACACAAAGTTTCTATAAATTTGCAAATTACCCTACATACATATATACGGAGAGGTACTAGATCCAACTCGGTTTTACAGTGAAAACTGCAGGAAATTCAAATCGGCACTAGGAAACACACTGAGAAACCTGAGTAAATGTTCTCCTGCAAACTTTTCCCTTTGTGTTAAATGAACGAAAGTCTTTCCACATGCTCAGTTCTGAGAGATAAGTGTGTGTGAAAGCCGTCCTTCAACTAGCTTGTTGGGAACACACAGTTTCTATACAGTTGCAAACTACTCTCCATACATATATACGGGGTGGCAATAGCTCCAACTCTGTTTTACAGTGAAATCTGCAGGAACTTCAAACCTGCACTAGGATACACACTGAGAAAACTGAGTAAAATTTCTCCTACAACCCGTTCCCTTTGTGCTAGTTGAAAGAACGTCTCTCCACATGCTCAGTTCTGAGAGATAAGTGTGTGTGAAAGCCAAACTTCACCTAGCTTTTTGGGAACAGACAGTTTCTATACAGTTGCAAACTACTCTCCTTACATATATATGGGGATGTACTATCTCCAACTCGGTTTTACAGTGAAAACTGCAGGAACTTCAAACAGGCACTTGGAAACACACTGAGAAACCAGAGTAAATGTTCTCCTGCAAACTTTTCCCTTTGTGTTAAATGAACGAAAGTCTTTCCACATGCTCAGTTCTGAGAGATAAGTGTGTGTGAAAGCAGCCCTTCACCTAGCTTGTTGTGAACTCAAAGTTTCTATACAAGTGCAAACCACTCTCCAAACACATATACGGGGAGGTACTAGCTCCAACTCGGTTTTACAGTGAAAACTGAAGGAACATGAAACCGTCTCTTGGAAACAGACTTAGAAACCTGGGTAAATGTTTCTCCTGCAGCCCGTTCCATTTGTGCTAGATGAACGAACGTCTCTCCACATGCTCAGTTCTGAGAGATGTGTGTGTGTGAAAGCCGCCCTTCACTTAGCTTGTTTGAAACACAATGATTCTATACATTTGCAAACTACACTAGAGACATATATATGGAGAGGTACTAGCTCCAACTTGGTTTTACAGTGAAAACTGCAGGAATTTCAAACCGGCACTTGGAAACAGACTGAGTAACCAGAGAAATATTTTCTCCTGAAAACTGTTCCTTTTGTGCTAGATAAAAGAACGTCTCTCCACATGCTCAATTCTGATAGATAAGTGTGTGTGAAAGCCGTCTTTCACCTAGCTTTTTGGGAACACAAAGTTTCTATACAGTTGCAAACTACTCTCCATACATATATATGGGGTGGTACTAGATCCAATTCGGTTTTACAGTGAAACTGCAGGGACTTCAAACCGGCACTAGAAAACAGACTTGAGAAACCAGTGTAGAAGTTTCTCCTGCAACCTGTTCCATTTGAGCTAGATGAACGATCGTCTCTCCACATGCTCAGTTCTGAGAGATAAGTGTGTGTGAAAGCCGTCCTTCACCTTCCTTGTAGGGAACAGAGAGTTTCTATAAATTTGCAAACTACACTCCATACATATATATGGGGAGGTACTATATCCAAGTCGGTTTTACAGTGAAAACTGCAGGGACTTGAAACCGACACTATGAAACATTCTGAGAAACTTAGTAAAAGTTTCTACTGCAACCCGTTCCACTTGTTCTATGTGAACGAACGTCTCTCCACATGCTCAGGTCTGAGAGATATTTGTTTGTGAAAGCCGTCCTTCACTTAGCTTGTTTGAAACACAAAGTTTCTATACATTTGCAAACTACACTAGATACATATATATGGAGAGGTACTAGTTGCAACTTGGTTTTACAGTGAAAACTGCAGGAAATTCAAACCGGCACTTGGAAACAGACTGAGAAACCAGAGAAAAATTTTCTCCTGCAACCTGTTCCTTTTGTGCTAGGTAAACGAACTTCTCTACACATGCTAAGTTCGTATAAATATGTGTGTTTGAAAGCCGTCCTTCACAAAGCTTGTTGGAACAAAATGTTTCTATACAGTTGCAAAGTACTCTCCATATATATATAAGGGGAGGTACTAGATCCAACTCGGTTTTACAGTGAAAACTGCAGGGATTTCAAACCGGCACTATGAAACACACTGAGAAAACTGAGTAAAAGTTTCTACTGCAACCCGTTCCCTTTGTGCTAGATGAACGAACGTCTCTCCACATGCTTAGTTCTGAGAGATAAGTGTGTGTGAAAGCCGTCGTTCACCTAGCTTTTTGGGAACACAATGTTTGTATAAAGTTGCAAACTTCTCTCCTTACATATATATGGGGATGTTCTAGAACCAATTCGGTTTTACCATGAAAACTGCAGGAACTTAAAAACCGGCACTAGGAAACAGACTGAGAAACCACAGAAAAATTTCTCCTGCAACACGTACATTTGAGCTAGATGAACGAACGTCTCTCCACATGCTCAGTTCTGAGAGATATGTGCGTGTTAAAGCCGTCCTTCACCTAGCTTTTTGGGAACACAAAGTTTCTATACAGTTGCAAACTACACTCCATACTTATATATGGGGAGGTACTAGCACCAACTCGGTTTTACATTGAAAACTGCAGGAACTTCAAACCGGCACTTGGAAACAGACTGAGAATCCTGAGAAAAAGTTTCTCCTGTAACGTGTTCGTTTTGTGCTAGATAAACGAACGTCTCTCCACATGCTCAGTTCTGAGAGATATGTGTGTGTGAAAGCCGTCCTTCACCAAGATTTTTGGGAACACAAAGTTTCTATACAGTTGCAAACTACACTCCATACCTATATATGGGGGAGGTACTTGCTTCAACTCGGTTTTACAGTGAAAACTGCAGGAAATTCAACCCGGCATTAGGAAACACAATGAGAAAACTGAGTAAAAGTTTCTTCTGCAACCATTTCTCTTTGTGTTAGATGAACGAACGTCTCTCCACATGCTCATTTCTGAGAGATTATTGTGTGTGAAAGCCGTCCATCACCAAGGTTTTTGGGAAAAGTCAGTTTCTATACAGTTGCAAACTACTCTTCATACATATGTATGGGCAGGTACTAGCTCCAACTCGGTTTTACAGGGAAAACTGCAGGAACTTCAAACCGCCACTTGGAAACAGACTGAGAAACCAGAGTAAATGTTTCTCCTGCAACCTATTCCCTTTGTGCTAGATGAACGAACGTCTCTCCACATGCTCCGTTCTGAGAGATATTTGTGTGTGAAAGCCTTCCTTCACCTAGCTTGTTGGGAACACAAATTTTCTATACAGTTGCAAACTACACTCCCTACATATATATGGGGTGGTACAAGCTCCAACTCGGATTTACAGTTAAAAGCTTATGAACCTACAACCGGCACTAGAAAACATACTGAGAATCCAGTGTATGTTTATTCTGCAACCCATTCCCTTTAAGCTACATGAACGAACGTCTCTCCACATGATCAATTCTGACAGTTAAGTGTGTGTGGAAACCATAAATCACCTACCTTGTTTGGAATACACACATTATTTTCTGTGGAAATCTATACTACATACATATATATGGGAAGTTAGTAGTTCCAACGTTGTTTTACAGTGAAAACTGAATGAAATTCATACCGGCATTAGGAAAGATACTAAGAAACCAGAGTAAGTGTTTATACTGCAACCCATTCCCTTTAAGCTAGTTGAACGAACGTCTCTCCACATGCTCAATTCTGAGAGTTAAATGTGTGTGAAAGCCGACAATATTATAGCTTGTTGGGAACACATGCTGTCTTTTCATGGGAAACTACACTTCATACATATATATGGGGAGGTACTAGCTCTTACTCGGTTTTAACTTGAATTGTGTATGTGGGGAGATGTTTGTTCATATAGCATAAATGGAATGGGTTGCAGTAGAGACACTTACTCTGGCTTCTCAGTATTTTTCTTTGTGCCGGTTTGAAGTTCATGCAGTTCTCACTGTAAAACCGTGTTTGAGTTAATACACCCCCATATATATATATATATATATATATATATATATATATATATATATATATATATATATATGTAGTGTACTTCCCCACTGAAAAGAAAGTGTGTGTTTCCCACAAGCTAGGTGAATGAGGGCTTTCACAGACACTTAACTCTCAGAGTTGAACATGTGGAGAAACTTTCGTTCATCTAGATTAAAGGGAATGGGTTGCGGTAGATACGCTTACTCCTGTTTCTCATTATTTCTCCTAGTGCCGCTTTGAAGTACATGGAGTTTTCTCTGTAAAACAGAGTTGGAACTAGTTTTGTAGAATTTTACAAGAGTCAGTGACCTTCAGGGTGGTCAGCAATAGAGGCAGAGCAGTTGGAGGGACAGCAGGTGCTCGTGGTCAGTGGCTGAAGTCACACAACATCCACGGTCACCTCTGGTTACTCTTATAGGGTTGGTGCTGTCTGCAGGCTTTCAGGGCTGTGACCCCCCTCCCCACCAAATATATATGTTAGGAAATATGGTGAGCCTCAGTATGAGAAACAATAAAGAATTAGTAGGGGAAATTGAGTTTATTGTTTTTAAAAAGAAAAATTAGCATCCAGGTAGTTTAATTTCAGCTCCTAATAGACTGATGTGATGACATTGACAAGGATGCGTAAACACCTGCAAGATCATGGGACAGGACCGGAGGCTCTGAAGCAGCAATCACCGCACACAAACTTCACTGCTGTCCTTGACAACCTTATTGAATTACTTGATTTAAAAAAGACCATAGATGTTAAATATCATCATTTTGAGAAAGCAGTTCTTTTGAAATCTTATATACTAATGTAACAGAATTGGATAAAGAAATGCTAAATGTGTAATAAAGTATCCAAAGAGGTAACGATTACTGAAAACACCACAAATTGAAGAGGACCACAGGATAATGTGCATATATATTTTAATGATTTGGAAGAATCAGCTCAGCAGTGTATTCAAGACATCTAGAGATGATGTCTAATTTGGTTGTCCTTGGATAGATTTCTGTGAATGTTAGAGTGAAGTCAGGGTCAAGCACGCAAGTTTATCTTGAAAGCAAAAGGTGAAACAGACTTCTTTACAAAAAGCTATTGTGTCTGGGGAGAAATCATCGAACCCATGGGTCAAGGGAAGAAAAAAAAAAAAAAACCTAGTGACCACGTGACTGTTTCAGGAGCTTATAGTAAAATGACAGTTGACAATTGTGTAAATTAGATACGATCTTGATGTCCAACTGACCCAATGATTTTTAGTCCATGTGCCAAAAATATATCAAGGAATAAATACTGATCTATGTTTTGTCAGCTCTGTTGTCCCCCCTTCAAGCCTGCATTCTGATTGGGAAACTAAGAACTTCTACTGCAGGGAGGGGGATTTTCAAAAAAAGAGTGTCCCCCAACAGAGAAAATAAAGAAAAAGTAGACATACACTGTAGAGACACAGGGAGATCTGTTGAGCCAGATGACACTTGCTTTACTGTCGATTAGTAGGAGGTGCAGCTTTTTGATGAGTTGGGTACCATGTTGCTGCCTTTCTCAAGGTATTGCCCAAGGCCCATGAGAAGGGATGAAGTGGGGCCAAGGAATTAGCCTCCGAATGCCCTTTGCCATGGATGTTGTCTCTATTTTCCACATTTAAGCTTTAGCTTAGACAAGTTGCTGTGTCTTGCCAAGTGAGCTACAGACAGTAAGTACATCTTGAAGCACACCGCTCTTTCCTCCTCACTGCAGCAGAGAACCTCTGCATTGGAGCATCCTGAGATGTCATCGGTGGTCATTTTTCATGTTAGGAATCAGTAAGGATGCTATGTCCACATGGATGAGGAGGGTAAGATTTCAGTCTCTAAAGTGGTAATGATGGGTTGACCTTTTCACTTAAAGAGTCTCACATCAACAAATGCGGGTCTGTTCTGGACCAAGAAGAAACAAGTGTTTGAAAAAGAATAGCTTGAAAGGTCAGTGGGACATGCCGGGCATCTTCTTCATGTCTTCAAGTTCGGGTATCAAACATGGGTTTCCTATCCTGAGTGATACTGACAATTTGTCATGCTCTGTGCCTCATGTATACAGAAGGCTTTCCTAAATAAAATATCTAGAAATGGTATCATTCTTGATATCTGTTAAACAGGGGGAGATGAAGGAATTAAAATTAGTCCCTAATGTGCATTGATTTTTTTAAAGACATCAATTTTATAGAAACTTTTGAAGAATTAAAGAGACAGAAAATTGTAAAGCACCTTCTCCTTCTGGTAGAAAACTGTTCTGTTTTCCTTTTTTGATGAATGTGACATAGAATCAGTACTACTATTGTTTGTATTGTACTTGGTGTTTACAGAGTGATTCACAGATATTCTCCTATTTCATCTGTGCCATGACCTCTGGAAGAAAATATTTCCTAGTTATGCTTTTTAACGTCTATTTCTTACCTCTGTCTAAAAGCAGATTGATTGAGCTCCATTTGCTCAATTTAGAAGGCTGGACTGATTAATTGTGTCAGAACATTCCAGGAGGCAGAGGAAAGGAAGAGACAGGGGTTCTACACGATGGAAGCTGTTCCTGAAATGATTTGACCAGCAGTCTTATCCATTTTTCCCAAGGCTGGAAATAAAACACAACCCAAGACAAGGAAAACAGGGAGCCCATGTGACTCCAGCCTTGGCACGTAGAGTCACGGCTGTCCTCCTGTGCCTTAGAGAAGAGGATGCTTTGGGTCTCTGTTCTACAATCTCTGTTTTGCTTTTTCTCCACAGTGTCTTGTTTTACTGGCATATGATGAAACTTGAGTTACATTTCATAGCATTAAAACAAAAATCAAGATCTCTTTATCATTTATTAACTATTTGGTAAATAGTTTTTGGTGAATCTTTAACTTTATTATTAGGACTTACTGTGGCAATGTACAATACCTAGTTCCCCAGATAACAGCAGTGGCTTACACATGCTATATTTGTATTTCCCTCTTACATAAAGAAGTCAAGCAATAAGTACCGCAGGGCTGGTTTGCATGAAGGCCCCAGGGTCAGAGAACCAGATGCCTGTTATTTTCAGCCCGTCAACTTGTTGGCCCAAAGTGTCTGCCTGAGGGTCAACCATCAGGTCCACATTCCAGGCAGCAGAGAGGAGGGAAGAAAGGTGCTTCAGTTCCCTTTTGGGATGGTTCTGTGAAGTCCCGGGTAGCTTTCCTGCTTTCATCTTGCTTTAGACAGAGGGCTGAGAGACAGCTTGCTATGAGGTAAGCTCAGCTCAGGACCAGCCATCTCCCTCGAGGGGAGGGGCGGGAGGGGGCGGGGAGGCACCGCTCATCCTGCACATGGTGAAAAGCACCACAATGAGCCGCCGGGGGCCTCTGCAGCCCGTCCATTGCCTCGGGCTGCACTGAGCGTCTTGTAACGGTTGAGATTTTCACGTAGAGGTGCGTGTATGCTGGAACAACTGCTCGGTTCATTTAAACTAGTGGCTACCAGAGCACGTTGGAGAACACATTTGTTCTCACCTTCTAGCCAGTGACCTTCCCGCCAGGTTTCTGTCCTGCTGTTCATTTCCACGTTATTTTCCAAGACTTCCGGAGGAAATGTAAGCAGCCTGATGCTCAAATACTTTTCTTTGTGATTCCCCCCTTGTTCTTTGAAGGAACTACAAATTGCCTAGAGAACAGTGGATGAAATGCCAACCCCCCATTTCTTTAAAGGTCTGAATTTTGGTGTTAGAAAATTCCAGAAACACCCTTAAGAAAGATTATTTCTTTCAAATGGGATTTGGAACAACAAAGGACAATATACTTTATAGCACAACTTTTAAGACAACTGAATAGGCAGTAAGTTCACATAATGAAACATCCAACGTCTTTTTATTTCTCCTGGAAATTCCTTGGTTCTTGGTGTAAATTTTTAATAATTAATATCAGCTTTCTATTCTTTCTCTTCCTGTAGTTGTAGAGTTAACGTGAAAATAGCTTGTTGTGTCACTGAGAAAGCCTCCTGGTCAGCCTTCTAGCTCATGTGCGTTTCGGTGGCAGGTGCACTAAATTGTAGTTTTCAGGCACCTGAGGGATGCCCATCACACTGGCACTGCGGGAGCCTATATCTCACCCACGACCAGGTGAGACCCTCCTTTCCTCCGCTGCCTCGCCCAGGCCCCCGCATTCTGGTTCCTTCTCACCACCCATTTTCATCAGTTTCAGCCCTGCACCAGCAGAGCAAATCTTGGTTTCTCAAAGACCAGGAACTTAGTTCTAGGTTTTCTGTTAAAGGACAGTGTATAAAATCAGGCAAACTGATATGACTTTTGAGGCCTCAGTATCTCTGCATTTAAAACAAGAACTTGAGTTACAATACTATTCTCTTCCACTTTTGAAATTCTAAAGCTCCACGCAATAGTTTTTTTTAATTAGCTAAAATTTTTTCTAGAATATATTTTCCTAAGATTCACAAATATCTGTTAATTTATATTTAAAGATGTTATATTTAAAAAATTGAATGATTATTTACTTTTAAAAAGGAATTTAAGTCAAGAAATGTTTGATACTGAATGTTTACTATGAGTTCAAGTATGTAAGCTTAATTTTTGTGGCACTGTTGATAAACCACACAATGTGAGAGATGTGGGTTAAGGTTTATCTGGGACAAAATGAGGACCAGAGCCCAGGTGAAAGCATCTCCGAGAGCTCGGAGGAACTGCTCTGAAGAGGAGGGGGAGCTCTGCATTATATGAGATTTCAGTGGAGGGGGACGTGCGGTCCAGTACACGTTTAGGCAGAGGCTGCTGCTAGTCGAGGAGCAGGTGTCTCTGTTAATGATTTTAGTGCTTTTCTAGATAGGAGGAGATGCAAGAATTTGGGCTCATAAGATTTCCTGAAAATGTCTAACCATCTGAAGGCTTTTCTGCCCATTTTCCCGGAGCACAGAGTGCCCCATTCCTGATCTCCACCCTGAACTACTTTCAGAGGGTGTTGAAGGTCAGCAGCTGCAGTGGTTCCTCATGACTTAATCAAATCAGAGGCAGATGACAAGTGCCAATTTTTAGTTGACAATATGTATATATTGTAGGAAAAAATGTTACTTTCCAACTCTACCCGTGTTCTAGTTTTAGTTAGAGATCAACGGATAACTGTGTTAGATGACTTAGGTCAGACGAGGGGGCGAAGGAGTCATCTCGTGAGCCGGCCAGTGTTCTGTCAGCCTCCTTGAACACATTCAAATTTCTTTCTGTTCAAACAGCGTGCATCTGATTTTGTGAAGTTTGGAGCCTGTCCTGAACACATGGGGTCTGGAGATGGCCCTGTTCCTATGGTTTTTGTTTATTCTGTGAATTATGGTGTGAATCTTTATGTGCCCAAGCTTCATCAAAATTTCAAACTTAAAGGATTTAAATATGGGAGATGGATGCCAAGTTCTGGGAATAGATTTTCAGGATAACAGCCAGGATTGGTAAAAAGTAGGGAGAATGGATACAGCCTTCAAAAAAGAAATGCTATTTTACAATTTCTGGCAGATAAATTAAAGTGCTTGTTGGGATTCTATCAGGAATGTTTAATTGGGAGACTTGCCTCCCATTTTCATGAAACAAAATAATTTTATTATTTGTTTAGTGCCTACTGTCTGGCAATGAAGTAGCCCCTTTGCATATAGTTTTATCATTTAATCTCTACAAAGAGTCCCAGGAGACCACACATGTCACAGGTGAGGGAACCAAGATCATCTAGGGTAAGTGTCAGGAAAGCAGATGGGCTGGAGGGCTTACCCTCCTTCAGGCTGAGACAAGGACAACAAGGTTTATTGACAAGCGTGTTGCTGAAGTGGTTTATTTAATACTTTGCTTCCTTGACAAAGTGGGTCTCTTGAAATTGTTTATGTCTGGCTTATCTTCCCCTCTCTCCTCAGCCTCTGGACTTCTCCTCGTAAGTAATATGAATTCAGCCTGAAGTGATTCAGGAAAATCAGAAAATAAAAAAATTAGCCCACACAAATGTCTGCTTAGTCCTTGTAATTCAGTATTTCCTAAAACTCCTAGAAACGCAAGGAAGGTGTGTTACCTCGGGGACTGAGTGCATTTGAAGAGTGAGAAATGTAGTGTGATCTGGTAAAGGCACAGGCTCTATAGACAAAGATCCGGGTTTGGATCCTGGCTTCAGCAAGTACTGAAAACATGAAGACCCATAGCCTCAGTTTCTTCATGTGTTAAATGGGCTGATGGAGCTCACCTCCAAGCGGTCAGGTCAAAATGAGATGGTACGACTGACTCTCAGGCACAATGCTTGGCAAATTGCTGTTTTATGATGTCTTCTTAGGTAATTCCGCTGTCCATTGGCTTGCAAATACCTCCTCATTTGATTTAAGAAAAATAGCATGCCTTAAGAATTTTAAAAATAAGGAATGAAGATTTACTGATTAATGCTGGGTGTATTTTTATAGGTCATTTATTTAAAAAAAGTAGGAGTTCTCTAAAGAGAATTTATTCAGTGTGCCTAGAATATGATTCAGTTAAAAATGATTTTCCTTTAAATTCTTTTCAGAAATTTTCTGTGATTTTTTATTGAATAGTAGTTGAAGTTTTCTGAGGGGTTGTTATATTCTGAAAAGTTTATTCTAGTAACAATTGATACATTAAATAAATGATTCATATCCCTGGACAGCATAAAGCCCTGGCTTTTTTTTTTTTTAATATATATAATTTTGGGGGTTAGTTCTATGACGTTTTATTGGGTAGAAGTATTTAGCATTTCCATTTTACAGGCAGAGAAGATGAGTCATACGATACTCATTATACAAGAGCAGCAGAAGCTGATTAATTTGGGCAGAGGAGGAAAAGTGTGTGGAGAAAAAATCCTTGATTCTCAATGCAGCTGAAACGGTTTTGATTTTGCTTTTGGGTTGTCCTAGGTTTCAGCGCATGTGCCTGGAAAGGTCTCTCGGGCAAAGATGCTAACTTAAGAAGGTTGTCATTCTAAATGCTCTTAAGAGGATTAAACAAATTCCACAGCAAATAAATGAACATGTTTGGAAGGTTTTCCACCCTAATGTAACTTCCAGAAAACAGACATGATTCACTTGCTAAAGCAAACACACAGGTATATTAATGAGCCTGGCTCACATAACTGGACAGCTCGGAGGGAGCCTCATCTATTGGCGTGGGTTCCGCTGCAGGAACCGCACCTGAAGTTTTAATTAGAATTTATTTCAAGCGAGTGCTGCTCCGGCCTTTTTCTCCCCAAAGTACGGAAGCGCCCTCCTTGCCTGGCCGTTAGTGTGCAGAGCCCTGCGGCGAACACACTCCCCTGATCATCAGGAGGGTGATGGAGACAGTTTGCTTAGAAGCACTTAGCTACACTCGCAGCGGGGATCATCAGTCACTTCTGTGTGTTCACCTCCACGTGCAGGGGAGAAAATCGACTTTTGCTGCCAACAAACGCTAATTGACCACCAGTTGTTTCAGAGGGACTGTGATGTTGAAAACTGGAGTCCCTTTCATTTTTACATGTTGGATGCAGACAAACTGCACGGCGACAACCCCACTGTAAGTACACCCACCAGGGAGGGGGTCGGAGTTCGGATCTGCATGTTTTAGTATTCAGATCCTGGCACTGGTCAGCTTACAGTGTTCTCGCTGGGTTTCGGAGACTGTTTCTGTAGTGATTTCTTTGGTTTCCAATAAATTTGCACAGCCGTCTCCTTCAGTTGAGTTCTGATGAGTTCAGTGGGGAGGGGCATGTGAAATTGGGGCGGGCAGAGAGGTGCAATGAAGACTAGACACCATCTGGTTACCTGTCATTTTTTATGGGCCAAAAAATGCTTGTCTTGTTTTCTTTTCTCCTCCATCCACCCCTTCAGGTCAGGGAGTCGTCTTCAAGAATTTCTTCTTAAAATATAAAGTAATGATGAAGGCAGCGTGTCTCTTTGGTTGATTTCATTTGACTTGGGTTCATTGTTAAAGATTTTCTGGTGAGCTCTTAAAAGCTGGAAGAGCAGCACAACCAAGGAGAGAAAGTCAGAGAAACGAGTCAGCGGCCCCTGTGAGGTCTGGGGGACGAGGGCAGGAGGTGGGGCAGAGGCAGCACCATGGCCTCCCCTGCAGCCCTGAGGCCAACGTGCGCATGTAAAGCCAGCGTCTCTTGTCGCCATGTGTTCTACCAGGACTCCCACTAAAGGAATGCGTGGAGATTTGGGGAGGCCTTACCTTTTACCCTCTTGTCAAATATCTTTAATGCTGACTGTATTTATTCAAGATGACACAGAGATCACCTGCAGAGCGTGAGGGAGCGGTGCTTGCTTCCTGTCCTGCCCGCCCCAGGCTCACTCATCAGACACCTGATTCTTACAGGCACTGCAGTGCCCGTGGGGGGAGTTCTGCTCCTGGGGGTCTCTGCTCCTGTAGGGGGAGCTCTGCTCCTCGGGGACCTGGACACGGGAGTGCTCACATTGACGCTGGTCGCACCAGTGCTGATCCCACTCCACATGGTGAGCCCTTTGTGTAAGTAGTAGAGGTGGGATCCAGAGTCTTCCTGTGTCTACGGAGTTCTCCAGTAAAGCCAACTTGGAGGAAAGAAAGAAAATGCCTACTGTTCCATGACTGTGTCCTAAGTGTTTAAAGCTTACTGGGGAGCACACGTGAGATCTCACCCAGTAAATACTCTGGGGTCTTGACTCTGACTTGTCATGAAATTGGCATTCACATAATGTTATTTCTCTTAAAATATGTCTAAGCAATCATTTTTCTGTGATGGTTATGTGTGCATAAGGGTCCTGAAGAAACTGTTGTGGATGGAAGTGTGGGCATCAGTGGTACCAGAAGGGCTGCTGGCCCTGGGGGCTCCCCGAGCTCCACACCATTTGTTACCAGCAGTCTTTCAGATTGCATCTTATTCCAGAGCTCACCAGGGCTCCCATCTCTATGTGTCTTGAGAGAATATTTGTTCAGAGGGGAGCTGACAGGGTGCTTCCAAGTCTGGGTTCTGGGGTTCCCTGTCTAAAGGTGGCACTAGCACAAATCCTTTATTCATGGAGCAATGAAGGCCCCCAGTCTTGTGGCTAATTGGGCCTCCCTGTCCTTCTTCATGTTAGGAGCCGGAGGTATTGGTTAAGGCCCCCAAACCTGTTTTTGGTGAGCTTTCAGCCCTATCACGCCACCTGGGTTGTCCCGTTTCAGTCACATGACTTTGATATTTGCAGGTAGGTGTGACTCCTGGACAGTGCCTGGGACTTCCAGGTTTCCCCTACAGTAGGAACACTGAAGAAAGTTCACCCCGTAAGGTGTGTTCGGGGACCTCGAGGACAAGTAGGGACCCACAAACAGATATCTGGATGGGTGGCAATCAGGCCCGAGTCTTGGAAGAACAGAGATTCCATTACTGTTGTAACAGTGAAATTCAGGGAGGAATTCGGGAAGGTCTGATGCAATTGAGGCCAAAAATATTATCTGGTTTTTGTTGTTAGCAGTAGTGGTTTTTAACCCTTAGACCCAGTCCCCGCTTTTTATAAGAAATAATTTGTAACCTTTCTTTTTGGTGCCTGGAATTGAACATCATAGAAAGTGTAACCTAAGTATAAATATGATAAACAAATAGGTATATGGAAAGATGGAGTACCTAAATTCTTATATTATGGGGTATTTTATATTCTATGCTAATTAGTGACCTCTCAGGACAAAAGGCACATACAAAGGAAGTCACTTATAATAAACTGTTTTTCCAAGCCTTACCTAACTGGGAAACAAGTGGCTTCACAATGTTAGCGCACCTCCCAGGTCCCCGGGGAAAACTCCTTGTCAGAGTTACACTTGCTGATGGCGTCCTGTGCTAAGTGCAAGCAAATGCTGTTCGGAAGCTGCCCGGAGGCTGACTCCGGGGATTCCTTCTCCGTCGCAGCTGTGAGGGAGCCTTGCCTTTCCTGACCACAACGACAGAGGCGATTTTAAATTTCTGAAAACTGCCATACCACTGTATATCACAACCCCCACAAGATATGTTGAGTAAAGTAGAAAACTTTAAGTGTCTCCTTTAGGATAGAAATAGGATATAAAATAAATCATGATTTAAAAAATTCTAGTGCCCGAATAAGTGCTACATTACACTGGCTGCATTATTATGTTAGACAACTTCATTACCGCTTTTCATACCATATATTGTAGTTAGATTTTATTTATCTTTTTTTTCTTAAAGAAAAAAAATCATATGATGCATTCTTGTGTCAGAGGTGACGAGCAGAGAGCAAGTGTAAAACCGGGAATCGTGATGCTGGTCAGTCTAAGATCGGCTCCGTCACTGCACAGATCATCTTAACTCATTTTACTCCACTTTTTGGAATTACCTTCTCACTTCGAAAAACCCCTGTGTCAGTTAGATTTGTTAGTAAAACAATTCTTTTTCTTACCTAGAGCATCAGTGATGTTCTCAAGATGATAAAAAAAACTTGCCCATGGCATTTAAACAGTTGCTTGTTCTCGTAATTCATGACTCACTGTCTCGTATTTGTCACAACTGGAGAACTGTGTTTCCTGTGTGCAAACTCTCACTGCTTTGGTGACGCAGGGACACGTGTCCTTACTGGATGGAGTATGATAGTAGTTGTTTGCATTCTCTCCCTAAATCTGGAGTCCTGTGTTATGTTTTCTGTTAACTGAAAAAATATGAAGTTATTTACCTAAATAGCTAACATCGCACCAGTGATGCATATCAAATTTGTCCAACTAGGAATTCCCATATTCAATGAGATAGTAATTTCACAAACCACTATTCCAAAAATTTGGATTGATGGTTCAATTATACCAGGGACATTAGCTGTTTTAACTGAATCAATCATTGCTTTCTTCAATAAAAGTTTCCATTCCATCTGCTCTTTTGGTTTATTGTTCTTCAGTGTTTCATTTGCTTTCTTTCCCAAATACATATGATTTTGGCTTTTGTCATTGAAAATCATTGCTGGTTTTGCTACCTCATGCTGGAGAGGAAGCCTTGTGACTGTTTTATAGTCACTGATTTCATGGTTGTATGAGTGCTTAATGCCACCTTGCAGGGGTGTGCAGACCTAATGAAGTGTGTACATAAAAGGCTTATTCTACACTGAGTGCAGGGTTAGTGTGAGCAGCCCATGTCATCAGTATCATAATTAACCCATTACAATCATCCTCTGTTAATCAGTGTTATCCTTCTAACGTCTCCAGGAGAGGAAATGTAGTATTCTCAATGCAAATCTTTGCCAAACTTTTAGTCAGTTCAACACCTTTAAAGCTTTGCTGTCAATAGGGCTGTGTGCCTGGTATCCCTACTTTTGCTTCTCCTGACCCAGGACGCGGTCTCCACGGCTGATGATCCACGAGACACTGGATTCTTGGTCCCATGGTTCTGTGTGTTCTGGGACATCTGGGGACTTCAGCACTGTTTTGGGGGCTTTGAGTCCCACCTCTTCAGAGCATTGCTGAGATGAGATCTGTGGGTTCACCCTGATTCTTGAGTGTACGGTGCATTTTTTCTAGAACCAACACAAGCCAGCGTGGCAGCACTGCTTTGACCACATGCTGGGACAGCGTGTGCTTGTCAGTTTTTGGGCTTAAAATTTTCTGTTCTAATTTCTAAAATGGGGTATATTGACAGATACACTCTATGTAAACAGAAGCTCTGTGGGGTTTTCAGCAACTTCTAAGAGCATAAATATTCCTGCAGCTGCTAACCTTCCTCTCAAGAAGTGAGGAGCAAGCCGGCAAGTCCTGGGTGCCTGTTGCGGCCAAGCTCTGCAGCCCAGGCTGCTCACTGAGGCGCAAGGAGAAAAACTTAAAAACCTACTTCCATGTTGTGTTTCACAGAATCTCAGAACTGAACGTTTTAATATTTAAAGAGGAGTGATTATTTTTTAGTAAATTATTTTATTTTTTTCCTCTTTCAGTATTATTAGGTAGAATTATTACAGTTCAACTCCACATACACATATTGCGTGTAAATACATGTATAGAGTACACTGCATTTTTAGTTTACATATATGTACTAATTATTGTTTCTAAGAACAGATTAGAGCTTTAGATTTTTAAACTTACATAGTTACCAGAGGAATAAAGCCAACTACAAAAGAATAATAAACAGAATATGGTAACCCAATCACAAAGGACAGTCAGATGTGCTTACACATATTCAAGAAATCAAAATAATAATTAGTTCATTGGTGGTCTTATTATTATTGTTATTAAATTTAGATTCCTCATAAATGAAGTCATATGGCATTTTTCTTTCTCTTTCCACCCTACTTCACTTAAAATGACAGTCTTCAGGTCCATCCATGTTGCTGCAAATGGCATCTTTTATGGCTGAGTAGTATTCCATTGTAGATATGTATGACCTCGTCTTTATCCAGTCATGTGCTGATGGACATTGTGTTGTTTCCATGTTTCTTGTTCTATGTCCCTTCTGGCAGCAATTACTGATTTTAAATATTTTCCACCTAAAATCCTTCCTGAAGGAGATGTGGTAACAGGAATCAAAAACAGTTACAGCACAGGGTTGTGTGTGATGGGCCCTAGGGGCTTGGTAGGAAGGTTGGCGGAAAGGATTTCAGATTCTGATCAAACGATTCCTCCTATTGTAGCCCTGCTGACCGCCTCTCTCCCTGCCTGCCCTACAAGTCTGACCAGTCCCTTCTGTGAATCCCACTGTATTGTGCACAAATTATGTCCAATTGGTATCATCCCACAGGGAACTTAGGTGAGGCACTTAAGCTCCTGTGTTGGTTTCTTCCATCAGCCCTTAACTTCCTTGGGAGCCAGGACTGTCTCATTGCCCCAAGGATCCCTAAAGCCTAGAGAGATGCCTGATACAACTGGGACTTAACGAGCACATGGGTCAAATGGAAAAACCTGAACAAAGGAAAGACCCTCATTTTTCAGAAATGCCTACTTGAGTACATAGGGTAAAATGACTTGTCTTCTGGGATTTGCTGTCAAATACTTCAACAAAGGACAAGGCAAGGAACAGAGGTCTGAATAAAGGAAATATGGAAAAGTTTGTGAATTCCTTCATCTAGGTGATGGGCTTATTGTAATATACTTATTGATGTATATGAAAGTTATTTTATAATTTTACTATCATTAGCTGAATAGCAAGTATTAATACGTATTAATTGAAATCCTTAGAGCTGACCAAACTTACCCCACATAAAATACTTAATGTCCTAGTAGTCTGTCTTATAGAGATTTTTTCCCACAAAGACAGGAAAAAAGGGAAAGACAGATCCCTGCAGTGTTTCCACGTTGTCAAAAGACCAAAGGCCGACACAAAATAAGAGATTCTAAAAAAGATAAAGAGGCTGAAATCAATGTCCCGAAAACCTAGCTAAGCATTCTAAACGGCCCAACTTAACTAACCTCAGCACTGCTGCATCAAGAATGGGGCAAATAGCACCTAGTGGATTTTTTTTAAATAAATAAATAATGATCCAGTTCCTACCACAGGCAATTATGTTAAGACTGAGTATAAGTTCTAACACCAAATAGTGTACAAATTATAATTTCTACTTGATTCAAACTGCTTCTTCTATAAAATCTGAATCTTTTTATTCTTAAGACAGATTTGTGTCATATGACCTAGTGATAAAATTTTCAAGCCGCTTGTAATCAAAAAGTTCACCAATGTGAGAGTTTATTACATCAACTCTTGCTTTTTGGGAAACCCATGTGCCTTGTCACTCTCTTTCATAAGATTTCCTGTGGAAAATTCAATCCCTCATTCAGGAAAAGGCTGAGGAAACGGTCTGATGGAAAATCTTCATACACTGCAACACAAGAAAATGAAAATGACAGTGAGCAGCCCGTGAAACCGGCAGAAACACACAGCGCACGGCTGTGTTCCCGCCTCGACTTTCTGTAACCAGCAGGGAAAATGTGCTTCTCAAGAAATAGACATAAACACTTTTCAGATCCTGAGCACATAATTTCCCTTTCAGGGTTTAGTGGGCTTCCATTTAATTCTATGAGAAGTGTTTAAAACAACAGAACAACAGCTGAGATAGGGTTTAAAGTAACTTTTATGTCTTAGTGAAAATAGAGCCAGCTGATAGTTATCATTTTTACTTTATTTGATCTCACTCTCCTACTTTACCTCCCCAACCTCCTCCACAAAATGATGGTGAACAACCCCTCCTGGGTCAGAAGGCTAAGTAGAAATTACCAATCACATGGAGGTGTGCTTTGTTGTTTTATTTTTCAAAAGAAACATGTTTCATTCATGTGATTTAATAATTAAGATCAAGAAACAAACTCTACTCAATAAATGGTAGCCGACACATGTCGTCATAGCTGCTCATCAGGTTTGGCCCCCCATTACACACATTTACATGGACATCTGCCATGTGCTGTCATGGGACATGGTGAATGCGGACAGGGTCTCTGCTCTCACAGGGCACACAGCCTGGTGGGGGAGGCGGTGTTCAATCATTACCGTTTTTTTTTTTTATGTACTTACAAATTATGGGAAATGCTATTTAAAAAGAACAAAATGAGTCAATGAAAGTGAAAAATACAAGGACTGTATTTAGGCTGAGGGAAGACAGGGAACCTCTTTGAAGAGCTGACACTCCACTGAGACCCAAAGGACAACTCCGGTGTTGCAGGTGAAGGGCAGGGTCACACTGATAAAGGGCTGATATCCAGAATATACCAAAATCTCTTTAAACTCAACAAGAAGAATGAATAACCTGATTAAAAAATGAGCAAAATGCCTGAACACACACCTCATCCTAGAAGGAATCTAGATGCCAAAGAAGTCTATGGAAACATGCTCCACAGCATCTGTCATCAAGGGGCTGCAGACTGAAACAGCGAGGTACCACTGCACACCTGTCAGAACTGCCAAAAGGCAGAACACTGACAATACTGAATGCTGGTGAGGATGTGGAGCGACAGGAATTCTCATGCATTGCTGGCGGGAATGTAAAATGGCCCAGATACTTTGGAAGACGGTCTGGCAATTTTTTTACAAAACTAAACGTACTCCTACCATATGATCCGGCAACTGTGCTCCTTGGTGTTTACTCGACAAAATGGAAACTTATGTCCACACACAAATCTGCATACAGATATTAATAGCAGCTTTATTCGTAATCACCAGAACTCAGAAGCAACTAAGCTGTTCTTCAGTAGGTGAAAGGATAAATAAACTGTGGTCCAGCCAGAAAATGGACTATTATTTGGTGTTAAAATGAAATGAGTTATCAAGGCATGGAAAGACATGGAGAAACCTTAAATGCATATTATTAAGTGAAAGAAGCCAATCTGGGAAGGTTCTGCAACTGTCTGATTCCAACTGTATGGTGTTCTGGGAAAGGCAAAACCACAGAGACTAAAAGATCAGTGGCTGTCAGAGGCTAGAGGGGAAGGAGCAGTGAATGAGGTGCAGCACGGTGCGTCTTTTGGGTCACGGAGACAGACTACTCTGTATGATGCTGTGACGGTGGATACATGTCATTTTACATCTGTCCAAACCCACAGAGTGCACACCACCAAGTGTAAATCCTAGTGTCAAGCATGGGATGTGGTTGATGATGACGTGTCAGTGTAGGTTCACCCATTGTCGCAAATGCACGCTCTGGTGCAGGCGTCAATAGTGAGGAGGCTGTGGGGACAAACTGCAGTTCACACACCCAATCCAGCCCAGTCACCGCTGTGAATAAAGCTCTGTGGGTGTGTGGATTGTGCGGCTGCTCTGGCGTCTGAACAGCAGAGCTGAGCAGCTGCACCAGAGATCAGGAGGTTTGCAGACCCTGAAATATTTACTCCCAAGCCCTTGACAGAAAAAATTCTGCTGAGCCCTATTCTACACGAATCAGAATTCACCCTGATGAGACAGGACAGCAGGGCCCAAACCAGGCGTGGTTAATGGGACTGAAGCAATGGTTTAGTTCCAACACCTTTGCTGAAGTCCTGCAGGTCCAGCGACAGACTGTAGCCAGGAAGCGTCTGCAGAAGGAGTCGGTAGCAGGTCTTCCCGCCAGGCTTCGAGATGCCGGGGGTCGTGCGCTGCATGGGGGCCACCCGCTTGATGAAGGCGGACTTGCAGTGGAAGCCGATCAACTCATAGAGCTCGGAGAGGATGCTGCACTGCTGAATTCTCTCCTCGGAACGCTGAAGCACAGGGAGAAAAGCAACAAGCATCTGAGAGAAACATGTAAGTGGAAAAAGACACGTAAAAAAGTTTTCCCATAAAAGAGAGACCCGATGACACAGGAAGAGGAAGGCTGACTTCGTGCACTGACGGGACCGGATGCAGAAACGCAGGGAAGCAGCGCTGTGCAGACACTCCAGAACCCCTCCGGGCCCCACCTCTCTGCGTTCAGCCTGTCCTTTTACTAGAAAGGCCCGTATTCCCTGAAACGTAGGAATCTGCTACCTACACATGAGATGCAGAGAAGAGAAGGAGCAAAAGGGAGGGAAAGTAAAGGAACAACAGTTCATCTAGACCCTAGGGTTTGGGCGGGACTTTCACCAAACACACAACTTCTCAAAGCACAGAGCACACAGTGAGAGGCTGACAGAGTGACTGCGACTTCTGCTCCTTAAGCACCAGCTTCCTGCCAGCACACTCAGCCTCCCTTACTGAATCATTACAATCATCTCAGAAACTATTACTACCCCGGCTCACAGGCAAGGAAATCTGAAACTCGGGGAGGAATTATCATTCTGGACAAAGTAACACGGCCCAGAAGTGTCAGAGCCTCCAGCAGACCCTGGACTAAAATGCTCCGCTTCACCACGGGCCCTGAGCCTCAGGCTGAGGCCACGTCAGGTCTGCACGGGCCCAGAGCACAAGCCTGTGGGACAGGGAATGGTCCCACTCGAAGTGCCAGGCCAAGACCCTCAGGAACTTATGAAACGAAACCAAATCACAAACTCATTTCCAACCCACTGTCCTGTCCGGGAGGACTGCTCGGCACATCTGCACTGTCACCTGTGCACAGGCTGAGCAAGGGGCCCAGACAGTGACGTGACATCCCAGTGGAAGTGGCTCGGAGACCACTTCATCACAGGACACACTCTCCCGGCTTCCAACGTTAACTCTCCATTCCATTTCCAACTGGAAAGTAAGTTTAGACTTGTTTTCCTCTCCTAGAAACAAAGAGAGTGGTAACATCAGCAGGAAACTCAAGACAGAGGAAGAGTCTCCTGGCCATCTGGAAGGATAGGCCGAGGAGGGAACAGAGACAGGAATCAGAAAGACCCGTGTTCCAGTCCAAAGTCTGCACGTCGCTCACTTTGACAGCTTCTTTATTAATACAGGTGATAAAATCTAATTATGTTTGTTGGGAAAACTAAATGAAATAACGAATGCCACTAGCATAGGTCTAAAATCCTCCATGAGTGTTCCAGAAATGGACATGATCGTGGTTAGTTACTGTCTGCCAAGTCTTGGGTGCTAAGCCCACATCAGCCAGCCAGAGTTGTGCCAGAGAATGCCTCACCAGACAGCAGCCTTCTCCAACTTGGAAACTCACAGTGTCTGAAGAACAGGCAGTGGTGGATGCTTTGGGACACTCTGGAGGTAGCACTCCAGTGATGACTTTAAAAAGCTGGGGAGAATTCAGGGGACCATACAGTTCAAATACAGAAAACACACTCCATGTCTACCCACATTCATCTCTAGCCATATTTCAGAGAGGAAATACATATTCAAACTTACAACAATTTCCCACATAAGTGCATCAAAACAATTTGGAAAGAATGTAACTTTCTTTAGATCACAAAGCTGGGATTACAAGGTTTGTACTGAGAACCCTACTTGTAAAACGTCTGCTAACATAACTGGGTCCAATATCAGTTATCATAATTCGAAGAGAAGAATGGAAAGAACAAAGCCAAGCAATTATGCTCCAGTCTTTTCTTGGGTTACAATGTCACAGAGGAGACGGACAGGTCAACAAGGAACCACTCAGCCGTGATCACGGAGCCGGGGAACGGGATGGGTGGCAAGAAGTATGATGCAGCCGCAGCTGTGACCGTGTTTCTAGTCAGGTACCGAAAGTCACCTCGACAAGGTGTCAAATGCTTGTGCCCACGTCCTCATCACCTGACATGTATTAAAGAGAAATGAAAACTTATAAACGTCCAACACCCTTGGCGGGTACACCGTCCAAAGAGCAAAGTCATAGTTTGACAACTGGCCATCTCGGTTCCCTGGGATTCATTCTTGGAGAACCTTAAAAACCACTTCTCTGTCCTCAAGAAGTGATGCCTACTTGTCCTATCTTTGGCTCAGGGATGCAGCACGTTCAAGTGGACTTTAATGTCTGCACAGATTTGACTGTCTTTCTCCAGGTTCCCTTGTCCATTCTGAAGAGGCCTGAGCTAAGTCCATCCACTGTAAGATCAATTCCCTCCAGTGACAACTCATCGAGCCTGCAATTAAAAGCCAACTGAACAGGACTGTCCTCAGCTAAAAATGTCACCCACCCTTCACTGCTCTCTTAATCTCCTCTCCTGGCTAATTGCAACAGACTTACACCTCCCTCCACCCAGCTCCCCAACTATGTCAGTTTGTCTCCCCAATGAGAAAGTAAGGTCCATAAAAGAGGAGACAACTCCACAGTCACATCTGAATTCCTAGCATATAGTAATGTCAATAAATAGAACTATGATTATGGCTTCTCTCCTTTAAAACCTTCCTGGTTATTTAAATGAGACCTTGGAAGAGAGGTGTTTGGGTCCAGTATCTTCATCCAGAAGACTCTGAAGGCCTTTTTCGGAATGGCTGCCCACTGATTCATTCAAATCACAACTTCTCATTCCGGGAGGAGCTGTGAATTTCTGCCAGGAGTATGTGGTCACTCTCATGCCAGAACAGGTTTAAACTATATCCTTATTTTGGATTTGATATTTTTCCCCTCTTCCAACAAAATTCACTTTCCTTACTTTCTTACCTTGAGGAAAGTTTTCTTTTTTTCTTTCTTTCTAATTCACCCTTTAGTAAAGCAGGCTTCTCAGGATGTGCTTGGCCTTACATAGGATCAGCCATCCAACTCCCAGTGGGAGAGGCCGGGGGCTCACCCCCTGCCCTCCTGTCAGGGAAACTGAAACTCAGTTCAGGGGCCAACCGGCACCCCAGGGCTTCAAAGGCTCACGTATCTCCCAGAATCCCTGCTTTCTGGTTTGCCTTGGCTCTGAGGAATTCCCCTCACTTTCTTGACAATTAGCTGTGCAGCTTGAAAGATGAGGAAGGAAGGTTTTCTTTCTTAATCAGCATTTTTAGGAACTTGTGTAATGAAGGTTTTCACGAGTTTCTAGAACCCTCCATTGCCGAGACACACAACACTAAATATTTTCTAAATTTAGGTATTGTGTGCATTTTTTCTTTTCTTTTCTTTTCTAAACTGCTAACAGACATTTTTAATTAAAAAAAAAATAAGGCCCCAAATAGGATAGAATCTTGAAGGGGCAAACAAAATTAAAGGGCAAAGACAGAAAAATGATAAGTACTTAAAATAGTTAATAAAATACATACACTATGGATCATATCAGCAATTCTCAGTAACAGCTAATTGAAACATGTCCATGAGGTAAATCTTCTCTCCTGTCAGGAGATGGCCAACAGAAAATAGAATTAAAACAACAAACTAAAATTCTAAATCTGGCGAGGTATAGAAGGCTACCAGCTAAATGTGTCTTCTTCTGGAAAAGAGGGACGCTCACCAGATCTTTACTGTGCAGCCTGAGCCCAGGGGAGGGCGGTGAAGTGAGCTCTGTAAGTACCCAATTAGCAAAGTGAGTGGTGAATAAAGAGACGTGAGCTTTGATGACAGAGATGATACTACTATTCACTTGTCCTGTAAAGTATGCCTTCATGTTCAGGGATCAATACCTCGGCGTCCTCAGGGATTGAGATTATAGGAAAATACACAGCCTGGGCCCAGACATCCTCTGTGCGCTCGTGACACTGAACTTAGATATCTCAAGGGCACTTCCATCTCCACCTGCACAGAGCTGACTTCACGGTGCTCCTTCCCATAGCCGTCCTGCCCAGGGCCCCTGGTCTGGGGGCAAGGTCTCCCTGCCTCTCCCAGCTCAGGCCAATCACTCACAGATGTGCATGGACCACTCCTTCAGGGCCCAGATTTACTCAGTCACTGAGTCCCACCACCCACTCCTGTCCTACTAGGTATTCACTGGCACTCACTCAGCACTGACTCTCTGCTGGGGACCACGATGCACACTGTGCACACGTTATCTCACTGGATCTCCACAACAGACCTGGGATGTGGGTACATCACTGCTTCAATTGATTTGATAAATTGTTTCACTTCCTTGATTGCGTCATCCAAAGTGACACAGCTACTGAGCCACAAAACTGGGACTGAAAACAACTTGAAAATTGAACACTGCTACACCTCGCAGCCACCCTACTCTGACTCATCACATCACCTCCTGCTGAGCCTACTAAATGTTTGCAAGCATTCTACAAGCACAAAAGTGATCTACGAGAGCACCCTACTCCCCTACTTAAAATCTGTCAATGACGGTCCTCTGCCCTTAGGAGAAAGCCCCACCGGGCCTGAGCACAGCCCAACGGCCGGGCATCAGCGTTCCTTGTGCGGCGGCGTCTCCTCACTCACCACTCAGCTCTAAACGTGCCTTGTCCAGGACAAGGATGCTGACTCCGTACAACCCGGGGCTCGTCTCACTTGAGCAATGATCACCCTCTTCATTGGTCACCCTCTTCATTGCTGACTCTTATAAAAATGTTTTCTCAGGATGAATCAGTATCTTTTTCCTTACAACTTCCAGTCATTGATAATGAGCTGCCCCCAAAAGGGAGAAGACTTAATCCTCAGTCTCCTTATCTGTAAAGTGGGAATAACAAGGAAATATGTGAGGTTTTAAGAGAAATAATATTCATGTGAGGCTGAGGGACAATTCCCAACATACAGTAAGCACTCAATATGTGCTTAGTTAATATTAATAAGAATAGATTCCATTCCAGCAACCTTAAATCAATGTTTTATGGCTTTGTCCAACAGATTACAGACAAACTGTTGGACGAACCCCTTTGAGCAGATCAGCACAAGCGTACAGGGAGAGGTAAGCACTGACTCCAGTTACAGCTGCAGCCAACCAGCACTACGGGGCGGGGGCAGTTTGCTCAAACTCTCACATGTTGCTTGAGCCTTTAGTTGTAGTTATTGAATAAAGACAGTTGTTCTTTAGTCAAAGCTCCTGAAACATAAATCTTCAAAGATTGATGCAAATTAGGTTTCAAGTATAACACTCTCACTAGAAATTATTTGAAAATGATAGTCTTAGCTCCTCTGCACATCAAAAGGGCATGTTCTTAATGTACCTGACTATATACACTGAAAGGATTGTTTAAAGAAATTGACATGAAGCCATCCTGAATAAACTTTCAATATCATCTGCACTGTGCCCCACCCAAGGGTTTCATTTCTCACTTCCACATAGGCGTTCAGGTAGCTTAACCTGGGCCTTGGTTTCTTATAACACGGGGGAGGGGAGTTGTGGATAGATTTATGTAGCAAATATAAACCTAGTATATTTGCTGTTTAGGAATCCTAGAAATTATCAAATTGATATATAGTCCCACCCTTAGGAAGCTCAGCCTTTTCATTTACAACAGCATTAAAAATAAAATGAGAGATACATTTAACAAAAATTTACAAGATTTTTACACTGAAAATTTTGAAGTATCACCAAAAAATCTTTAAAAGATCTACATATATGGAAGACATCCCATGTTCATGGAATGGTAGAAAATATTGTTAAAAATGTCAAACTCCCCAAAGTGATCTAAAAATTCAATGGAATCCCTATCAAAATTCCAGCTGACTTCTTTGGAAAAATTGAAAAACTGATCCCAAAATTCATATGGAAATGCAAGGGACCCAGGTCAACCAAAACAATAGTGAAAAAGAAGAGCAAAGTTGGAGGACTCACTTCAAAGTTTACTACAAATCTATAGTACTCATGTCATTATGGTACTGGCATAAGTTTGGATACATAAATCTATGAGACACAATAAAAAAACCAGGGGGGGGGTGACTTACATTTACAGTCAGTTTTCCACAAGTGTGCCATCAACACTCCACTGAAAGAATAGCCTATTCAACAAATGGTGTAGAGACACCTCGGTATCTGCAGGCAAAAGAATGAATCTGGAATCTGGACCCCCCTATTGTATATAACAAATTAAAATTAATTCAAAATGGATCACAGACAGAAACGTATAAACTAAACCTATAAACTTTCTAAAAGAAGACATTGTATAAATCTTTGTGGTCCTAGGATAGGCTATGGTTTCCTAGATACAATACCAAGAGCACAGGTGATAAAAAAAAAAAAAACAGATAAACTGGACTTCATCAAAATTAAAACCATTTGATACAAAGGATATCATCAAGAAAGTGAAATGAAAGGGGAAGGGGATAGCTCAAGTGATAGAGTGTGTGCTTGGTAAAAAAAAAAAAAATAAAATAAAATAAATGAATAAATCTAATTACCTCCCCTATAAAGAAATTGTTTTAATGTTTAAAAAAAGTAAAGTGAAACGACAATCTGAAGAAGAGGAGAAAAATTTTGCAAAGCATATATCTAATAACAGACTAGTATCCAGGATATAAAACAAATGCTTACAACTGACCAATACAAAGAAAATCGACCCAATTTTTAAATTTACAAAGGATTTAAATAGATACACAATTGGCCAATAAGCATATGAAAAGATGCTCAGCATCACTAGCCAAATCAAAATCAAAATGAGATCTCATTTTACACCCACTAGGATGCTTATAATCAAAACATGGACAATAACAACTGTCGGTCAAGAGGCAGAGAAATGGGAACCCTCAATACGCAGCCGTTGGAAAGAGGCAATGGTGTAGCTTCTTTGGAAAAGTCTCGTGTTTCCTCAAAAGGTTAGAGTTATCATATAGCTCAGCAATTCTCGTACATATAGTGTCATCCCTCAGTATCCTCAGGGGGTTGGTTACAAGAAACCCCCACCCTGCATTCCATAATCCAAGGATGTTCGAGTCCCTTTACAATCAGCCATCTGGATCCATGAAGTGGAAACTGCAGATATGGCGGGCCAACTGTACAGCCAACAGAATGAAAACATATTCACACAGAAATTTGCACATCAATTTTCATAGCCGTGTCATTCAGAGAAGCCAAAAGTTACAAACAATATCCATCCATCAATGAATGGATAAACAAAATTATCAAGAATAGTCCCACAAACTTTTGGTCATTAAAGCTTTGAGAAAGGAGGTGAGAACATACAATGGAGTAAAGACAGCCTCTTCAGCAAATGCTGTAGGGAAAACTGGACAGCTGCATGTAAATCAATGAAGTTAGACTACTCCCTCACAGCATACACAAAAATAAAGTAAAAATGGCTTAAAGTCTTAAACATGTAGACAAGACACTATAAACCTCTTAGAAGAAAACAAGGGCAAAACATCTGACATACATCTCAGCAATGTTCTCCTACTCAAGCAATAGAAATACAAGCAAAATTATACAAGTGGGATCTAATTAAACTTACAAGCTTTTGCACAGCAAAGGAAACAATAAGCAAAACAAAAAGACAATTTATGCAAAGGGAGAAAATATTTGCAATAAATGAGACTGACAAGGGCTTCATTCCCAGAATATATAAACAGCTTTTACACTTGATAAGAAAGAAAAACAAACAATTCAATCCAAAAATGGACAGAAGACCTAAACAAACATTTCTCCAATGAAAACCTACAAATGGCCAATAGGCACATGAAAAAATGCTCAATATCATTATCAGAGAAATGCAAATCAAAACTACAATCAAGTATCACCTCACACCAGTCAGAATAGCCATCATTCAGAAGTTCACAAACAATAAATGCTGGAGAGGCTGTGGAGAAAATGGAACCCTCCTACACTGTGCTGGGAATGCAGTTTGGTGGAGCCATTGTGGAAAACAGTATGGAGATTCCCCAAAAGACAAAAAACTGACTTCCCATATGACCCAGCAATCGCACTCCTGGGCATATATCCAGAAGGAACCCAAATTCAAAACGACACCTGCACCCCAATGTTCACAGCAGCACTATTTACAATAGCAAGACATGGAAACAACCTAAATGTCCACTGACAGATGACTGGATAAAGCAGTTGTAGTATATTTATACCATAGACTACTACTCAGCCATAAAAATTAATAAAATAATGCCATTTGCAGCAACATGAATCTATCTGGAGAATGTCATTCTAAGAGATGTAAGCCAGAAAGAGAAAGAAAAATACCATATGAGATCGCTCATATGTGGAATCTAAAACAAAACAAACAAAACAAAACAAAAAAGAAAAACTTATCTACAGAACAGAAACAGGCACATAGACATACAAAGCAGACTATGGTTACCAGAGGGGAGAGGGTTTGGGAAGGGATAAATTGGGAGTTCAAGATTTGCAGACACTGAGAATGTATAGAATAAACAGCAAGTTTATACTGTATAGTACAGGGAAATATATTTAATATCTTATAGTAACTTATGTTGAAAAAGTTTATGAAAATGAATACATGTATGTTCCTATATAACAGAAGGGTTGTGCTGTAAACAAGAAACTGATGCAACATTATAAACTGACTAGACTTCAATGAAACTATTTTAATATAGATCAAAAACAAAAAAAAAAGAAAAAAGATATTATTAAACCAAAAGAGTAAATTAAAGTTTCAGGCTACAACATGGATGAATCTTGAAACAGTATGCTAAAATAAGCCAGACATAAAAGAACAAATACTGCCCTTTTAGGTGAAGTGTATCTAAGTGTTCATTGTACTATTCCTGTAAATTTTCCAGAAGTTTGAAGTCTATCAAAATAAAAATAAAGTGTATTATTCATTAAAAACATAAAACGATTCCTCACAGGAGGGCTTTAAATATTAAATAAAGAAGTGAATGTAAATATCCTGGAACAACACTTTGCATGTCCACAGTCACTGCTGTCACTGCCACCCAGAGAGTGGTGCCAGTGCTGATGAGAGCTGCTTCCACTCACTCCCCTGCAGACAGGAGTGAGGTTCTGGGCTCTGACAGGCAGGTTGACCGTGAACCTGCGTCAGGCACAGTCAAATCCCGGACTCTGCGTTAACCAACTTTCTTATACAAACTGCTACATGTAACGTAAACACGCTACAGGGATGTATCTTACAACACAGGGAATACAGCCAATATTTTACAATAACTATAAGTGGAGCAACTATTGTACATCTGAAACTTATATCATATTGTAAATCAGCTATACCTTTATAAAAAATAAAAAATAATTTAAAAATGTTATCACTTTAGTATTCAATTCTGTTTTTAAGTAACTACTTAACAGCTTAGAATGTATAAAAGCATTTAAGTGTGAGAAGTTTGTTTACATATTCATTTACTTTCAGCCACCGGCTAAAAGAGAAATTAAATAATTTTTTAAACACAGCTTAACAACCACAACAACAAAAAGACAAAAGTGAGAGTGAAGAGAAAATGGAGATTCAATAATTAAATGAAATCAGGGGGAGGTAAAGTCATAAAAATGGATGCCATGAAGTCAGGGTAAGTGTTAAAGGCCGACTAGAAATTCAGCTGTAAGATTCTTGGCAGCTAAAGCAAAAAGAAAAAGATGATGTGGTGGGTGGTAGAGCTCAGTGGTAGAGCGTGTGCTTAGCGTGCACGGGGTCCTGAGTTCATGCCCCAGGGCCTCCACTAACAGATAATACACCTAATTACCTTCGCCCCAAAAAGAGCCCCAAAGGAAAGAAAAAAGAAATTTCTTTCCTAAAAAAACCCTGATATTAAATTTAGATTAAATACTGAAAAAAAAACAAAAAGAAATAGAAAAACATGAGTGACACAAGCGATAATGCCCGTGAGATAAATCTGCGGTGGCTGCTGGCAGGTCCCCACATCCCACGTGCGAAAATCTGAAACATCCTTCTCACCACTCAGAGTCATCCTCAGCCCACCCCACCCCTCCCCTGTTAAAAGCAGGAGCACAGGCAGGGACGGGCCTTCGCTCTCTCTGTGTCATCACAGTGAGACAGGATGGAAGGGGGCAGAGCACAGCCATTCAAGGAAGGCCACAGCAATTAACATCAAAATGGTGAAGGATTCAACCCCCAATAGGCCTTGAGGCTCAGGATGAAGAGATTTAACTTCTAGCAGATCTTGAGCTTCATTATACACCCATTGTAATAGTAACATGGTGAATAACACGCATGGCAGTCCCAAGGCTAGCCACAAAAGGTCAAAGGGTGGGAAATGACCAAATCCCTGGGAATTCCATCCCCTTGCCCTTAGGCTGGTCGTTCTACTTATTAGCATATGAAACCACCAAGCCCATGAAAACCAGCAACACAGCGCCAACTCGCGGTCACCCCTCTCTCTCCCTCTTCGGAGAAGGCCCACACTCTTGTCTGTGGAGTGTGTACCTACTTATAATCTGAGCACCCAACCCCCACACCTCGTGGCCTTTCTCTTGCCTTTCAATGTATCTCTCTGAATAAATCTACCTTGACTCAACAGTGGCTTGCTCTTGAATACTTTCCAGCACGAAGCCAAGGACCCACATCTGGCAGGGCACATCACAGTGGCTCAACCAAAGCCTGGGACACAGCCCTTCTCATGCCCCACGTTTTTTTTTCTTGTATCAACAGGACTGGGTTGTGAAGGGAGCTCTGAGGCCCCAGCTAAGGGACAGAAGCAGCCACCAGGACTCGAATTGGAGGGCAGCCCTTCCCCCAGTAGGGGCCCTGGGGTCGGCCTGGTTCTCTGTGGTTCCCTGTTGTGCTGACTCCCCAGCCAGAGAGCGTTCTCCCTAGGCCTGTCCCCACAAAACCCTTCTCTCCAAAATACAAGCACATCATGTCACAGTCCTCTTGTTCAACCAGGAAATGTTCAGCCCACGTTTTCCTTCCCAAGTAAGAACCTAACTGTCCTCCATCCCATCCCACCACTTCTTTCTTTGTGAGAACTCTGTACTCCCCACACACCATCCTGAATGCAGGTGCCTTGCTGGCTGGGACCGAGATGTTTCAGTCTCACACAGCCTGCGTCCATTCACTTTCCCCTTGCTACCTTAAAAAAGCCTTTCCTGAGTCTCCTACCCCTCTGATTCTGAACTTCACAAAGTGCTGTGGTTACAGTCACTATGTGCATACATCCCAGGTTTTGGCTAGGTTTCCTTCGCAAGATCATCATTAAGGAGCTGCATCAAAAAGTTTAAAGAGGTTATTCTTACATCTGAGTGGAGGAGCCTGCATAAAATTTAAATGGCTTTGAAGAGAGAGTTAACCAGGGACAGAGAGGTCGCAGGTCATAGTCAACAGTGTCATGAGGCAAAATGTTCTTCAAAGGCTCAGAGTGGCTTCTGAACACGGAGTTGGCAGGGAGGAGGTGCCAGGCAGTGAGTGGGGTGTGTGACACAGGGTACGCTCCTCCAGCGAGGGAAGAATTGGATTTTGTTCTATTTTTCTAAACAATTTCTTACTACCTTTTTCTCTTATCGTCACATACCATTTCCTACGAATTAAGAAAATCAATGTCAGTCATTTGGGCCACTTGGGAGAAGCTACATGATGACATTCCCAGGGCTGGGACATGACAGCCACCCCAGTCTGGGTTGAAAGACCAGTCGGGGTATTTCCAAGGTAATCACGGGCATGCAGCAAACTCCCCATCTTCAATGACCTCATCTCAAAATGGGGCCAATAAAACTACCAAGCAAAGTGCGTGATGATTATGGCAGACATCTGTTTACTAGGTAAGTGCCCGTGACAGCTGCCGCTTAATGGGGAATGAGTATGATCAATGAGGCCCAGTCTACCTGGTCACACACGCCCTGCCTTCCTGCCTTGGTGCAGCAGCAGAGCTTGTTTAGCTGAGATGGACGCCCCCAGAGCAGCCCCGATGGGAAATCTCCCAGCTCTGCATGGCGAGGTGTGTTCCTTTCCTTCTGAGAGCTGATCACAGTTTGCAGTCGTCTGTTTTTATGTTTATCCCTTTTGTAACTGCCTCTCCTCCGGAGTTTTGCTCAAGCAGCACAGGGCCAGGTGTCTCTTGCTTCATGCTGTGTATTCAGGGCTGGGTGACAGCCAACTCCACGTCTGGCTCTGGTGCTGAACGGAGAGGGCAGAAGTCCCAAGGGCCCATGCTGAACCGAGGCCCCTGCACCCAAAATTTTGGTCTGGCTTTGGGCAAATTACAGTCTTCTTTACCCTGAGATTCCTCATCTGTCCATGAAAATAACTGCCCACGACACACATAGTTACAAGGATTAAAGGAAATCACCAAATTCACAACCTATTCAAGGGGCTACCAGTGCGTCCTCAACAGACTCATGCTGCCTTTACGGCTCTGACACACGCTAAGCGGGGCGGCTGCACACAGTGAACACTGCTAAGTGCCAGTGTGTTAAGAGCTTCATGTGTGCTATAATACTCTTTACAACTTACAACAATCCCAGGAAGAAACGAATATTATCATGCCCATTTCACAGATTCACCAACAGTTTAAGAGAGGTTACATTCTAATCCAAGACCCTATGGTGAGGAAATGGCGATTTAAACCTGAATCTGGGCCCAGGCCTGGGCTCCATCTTTCTCCCATCCACCTGACCACTTGCCTATGAAATCCACCTGTCCAATACACAAGTTTGCAGCCGGCCAGCTCTTAAATGCAATGTGTGCCACCATTTGTCAATGTTTGTTAATTACCATAAACTGTTCTCAGAAACCACTACAGAAAAGAAAGGTGGACTTACGTCCCTGCCCACAAAGAAGAGGAATTCTGCCTTGCCTTCACCTGTAATGTGCAGAAACCCTTCCCTACACCACCAAATCCTTTTGTATGCTTCCTCCATGTTTATGTTTGCACACGGCTTATTAAAGTAGAAGGTACCTGTGGTAATTCCATCTCGGTTGCTTTCCAATTTTCCAGATATCCATAATCAGTCTGTGAACGAAAATACTACAATGTGAATGAAAATACTGCAACCATGTCAGTAAACAAAGCATGCTGAAACCAAGTCATCAGCGGCTGCCGCCAACCCCCAGCGAGGACAGGCCTGCAGCCCAGCCTCTGCAGCCACTCACAATGATGCCCTCTGAGCAGAATCAGAATAAGAAAGAACAGGATACTTGCCCTAGATAGCTAGGTGCTTGTCTAAAGAATGTATTCAGTGAGTCCAAATGTTTGCTTCCTCCCATAAATAGAAAAGCACTAAATTCTTGAACTTGAGATACCTGGCTTTCTTTAGATAACAAGCAATCTTTTATTGTTCCAACTACCTGGTCTTTGTTGTAAAGCTCCTGTATATCCTAACTCCTCCCCTACCTCTTTGGAGCAGTCCCTCAGAGTGATCTGAGAGGCTGTCATCCCAGCTCGAGACCTCCCGCCAAATAAAACATAACTCTTAACTTTTAGGCTCAACGTTTATATCAATCAAGTCCCTGAATAGACACAACTCATCAATTCTTTAATGGAACACACTGGATCAGGGACCAGAAGCATGTTCTAGGCCCGAAAACTACGGGTTCCTCATTCTTCCTGTCATTATACAATCCCACCAGAACTCATTATTTTGCTGTCTGCTCACTTGGCAACCAAACTCCGAGAAGAGTCAACTCAACAGAGCACCATGCTGGGGAGAACCCCTCGCAGCAGCACAGCGGGCTGCCTGCCCTCCCGCACGCTCTGCTGACCCCTAGTGTCCTCCGTGGAGACCAGGCCAACAGAGCTGTTCCCAACAGCTGCAAAGTACCAAACATTAAATAAAAGCATTTTATTTTATATGATATGTTACGTATATACCCATCTCTGAAAACAGCTTTGCCAGAAGCCCAAATCTTCAATATTATTCTGCAAAGGCAAATCCGGTCCCCAAGGGAAAACAAGTCTTAAGACGATGCTAAGGCCTCCAAAGTCCTCTCCAGGACGGTCAAACAAACTGCCTGCAGGTCTGCAGCTGCAGGCGGCTACATGTCTGCTTTTAAAGCAACCCCTTCCTGCCCTCGGGCGCTACAATGTCCCTCTATGCCCTCCCATGTCAGGATAAGAGCAGCCGCTGCAGAACCTTGCAGGGCAGCACTGACAGGACTGGACAAAGAGGATCAGAGCTAAACTAAGCCTTGTCACTGTCACTTTACAGATGAAGATATATATATAGAGAGGTGGGGTGATCTTGCTCAAAGTCACACAGCTAATAAGTGGCAAAGTCTATAACTCTGCTCCTCCCGCCGGCGTGACGCCCCAGCTGGGATGCCCACAGGGTTCTCTCGTGCCTGCCTGACCAGTCCTTTACTGTCTCTCATAACCCACCACAGGGTCTGACCCTAGCCTGCCTTTTCAGCATCTTTTCCATTCAGTCTCTCAGGAACAAGGCTGCTCTGGCCACTCTATGACTTCCGGCTTCCCAAAACCTCCGTGCTCAGGCTGGTCTTGCCTGTGCATCCGGCCCCCTGCTCAGAGGCACTTCCTACCCTGCAGGAGGACGATTCCACTCTCCACAGGGACACTCCCTCAGGGGAGCCCTCTCCTGGCCCTCGACACGGCAGGTGTCCCAGGCCACATCCCTAGCTGCCCCATTAGGACTGCGGGTGCCCAGGTCTGCTAGTCAGTCCAGCAGCCTCAGAGCCAGGGATTATACACAGGTCACCCTGCAAACCTACTGCCCACCTCACAGCCCCCAGCCAGCAGGTCACCTGGAAGTCACAGCAAGTGCCCCACCCCATACAGAAGTCTCTTCATTTGCCAGCACCGCTGATGACTGTTTTCCAACCTTTGGTTAGTTTCACACAAAACAGCAGCTTCCACTGTGAAGCTGGGGGTTTTCACTTCTGCTCCCCATCCTTACTGGAAACGTCAAGGGAAACCAAAAGGCCTTTCCTCAACCCTTTTCTGATGACACCTTCCCACCCACAATACTCACATGCTCAAGAGCTTTGGGTCCACGTGATTTTGTTTCCCTTACACTAAGTGGCTTAAAACACTGCAGGATTCTTTCTGTTTTGAGGGTATTTGTACTCAGTTCATCGGCTTTAATCTGTTTTTGTCTCTCGCTTCAGTATCCCTAGCAGTTGCCTCTTCTTACTCCCTACAGCAGCCTCCCTCCCAACATCTAGTCTAGGAAATCAGCTGTGATGAGGGGCCCGGGCGCAGTCACAGAAGATGGAACTAAGGCACAGAGAGGCTACATAATTTGCCCAAGAAGATCAGCTTCAACCCCCAACAGTGTGTGCCACTTCCCTCTGTTTAACTCTTATGCTAAGCAAGCTAACTTTTTGTAGATTATGGTTATAAACAGATGAGGTATCAGAATACCTACAAGGACACACCTCAACTCTAAGATGTTCATTAACTCCACTATTTTCTTTCTATTTATTTTATTTCTATTAAAAAAATTTAAGAACCTCTGCACTCAATATAGCAAAATGTTACTGGGTTTTAAATCCAGAATATAGAGATGTTAAGTGTGTCATTACTCATCCTTATTTGTATGTTCACAAGACAAAATGATTTGAAAGTCTCTCTCCCCTCCCCCTACTCACTACTGGGTCTCACCAGAGCTCCCAGACCACACATCTAACAGCCTTTCATTTACCCACAGCTGAACTCATCAGTTTTCCCCCACAACTCCCTCTGCAGCTTTCCCTCCTCAGAGCACAGCAGGACCATCATTTACCTCATTAATCCACCCAGAAACCTGGGCCTTACTCCATCCTACCTTCACAGACAGCATTCATCCTTTCCTTTTTACCATCTAAACATACCTTCAATCTGTTCGCTTTTACACACTGACCATCCCACCGCTCAAGTGGAAGCCAACAACACTGCCCACCTGGACTCACGAGTCTCCCAAGTGGCCCCACAGCCACTCTCCCCTACTTGAGACAAATGGGATTGTGTCACTTCCGTGCTTTTAGGACTCTTTTCAAACCCACTTTTCTTAGAAGAAACTCCAAGTTCTTCACCTGGTGAATGTCTTTGCCATGAAAATGTCAGCTCAGGGAGGGCAGGACACGCCCTCTCCCCTCGGCCCCGCCCCCTGGCAGAGCAGCAGCTTGGGAGGACCTGCTGAGCTACACCAGCCTGTATTCTAAACCCGGTCTTGAGTTCTTAGAAAACTGCTTCAATTATCCATACAAACCCAAGGTAGATTAGAAAGATTTTAGATGTTGAGCTAGACTATTGATTTGGGGATTTTGCACTAACAACCTGCAAGTACATGTTCTAATGATTCTGTCTTCTTAAAACCACACCCAGATTTAAGTAGTATCTGTGAAATGTCTTCGGAGTAAAAGGGACTGTACTTTAACAGACTTTATGTTTTATAACATGAACAACCCGGACAGGGTCACAAATGGAACCACCTCACAAGTGACAGAAGACAGGTGAGAGGCATATAGCAACAGGTCACAAAGATGGTAAGAGCAAAGTTGTTTCTCCAACTCCCAAAAACATTCCTCAAAGAACCGAAAATTCTGAATTTTGAACGTAAAATACTAGCATATAAAGAAATAAAATAAATAATCCTCTTCATCAGGGTTTCAAGATCTGACTCCAGAACTTTTAGCATGCCATACTGAATACTAGCACAGAAATATCAGATGGACTAATGGTGAGTAAGTTCCCGGAAAACTGCAGTAATTCCTCCACTTGTAAAAGGACATACACTCACCTGTTGAAGGTGAATATAAACCGCATTCTGGAGAAATTCGGAAGCTTCCAGGCTCTGCTTCTGGATGGCAAGAACACGGACAGCTTGGAAGCATGCTTTTAACTGAGTCACCGGCATTCTTACACTGCAGGGGGAAAAGGAGGCCCCCAGTCAAGAGCAGAGATGTTCCTGTCGTGTCTCGCAGGCCGTCCCTCGGGGACTCAGTGCCCTGCAAGCAGCCCGGCCCCAGGCGAGGACCTGCAGCATGGCCCACCCTAGCAGGAGGGGCACTGTGCTTGAGAAAGCCCATCCCCGATGGGGGCAAGAGGGGCTGGTGTGGTTGTGTGAACCTATAAATGCTCACAGAAATACACCTGCATACATTAAAGGGATACAATTAACAGTAGCAGGCTATTTAACAAAATTTCAATTGTCAGTGTTAATTTTACCATTCCTTTCAGCTTGTCCCCTGCACTCTGAGACAGGCTTAGGCTCTCTCACACCTGCAGCTCTGATGCAATAGTTGTGAAGTTATTTTACTTTGCTGCAAGTGTCTTCGCTCCCCGTGTCACTGTGACTATCGTCTCTTAACACAGTCAGATGTCTTCCTGGATCTCTCCCTGAGTTCCTTGCTCCTGCTTCTCAGATCCTGAGATAAAGGACAAGTGAAGACACATGACCAGAACAGGCACTGTGGACTTGACCAAAGTCCTCAGTGATTCCCTAGGTGAGTGCTGCCCACCCCTTACCTTTGATTCTCAAGGTTCTGCCCAGGGTGACATCCAGACAGGAGAGAGTCTTGGGCCAATTAAAAGCTGTGTGGCTTGGGTGCGGGGACATGTGCAGGAGCTGGTTCCGGGGCCGGGCCCCTCTCCACCTCTGCTCCTCTCTCCCCCGAGGCCCCGCTGCCAAGCCCCCAGGCTCCCTGATCTTCTGTCCTTCTCTTCTACTCTACTCCAAGCCCTTTTCCTCTTCCTTTAGTCCCTAATTATCCCCAGCTGGAGTGAGTTTTCAATCACAGTATCTGAAAAAATTTCCTGCAGCTTAAAAAGAGGTCTCCAGAGGTCAAGCCCATATGCTGGTTCCTGAAGAGAGCCCCTGGTTAGGGGGAACCTCACCAATACTCATGGGGCATCAGACATGTTGCAGGGCCGACCATCCCTAACAAGAGTTTGCTGTGACCCCAAGGCACGCACAGCATCCCTGCTCACAAAAATGTAGTTGGCCCACTTATCCGTTATAAAGAAGCAAAAATACAAAATTGCTCATGTTTCTTACTAAAATTATTTATGAGGTGGAAAAAGAAATTGTAATAGAAAAGAACAAATTTGACTCCATCTTAGATGTGTTCCTTTGGCTTTAACCCTGTGCCCTGTTTTCTAGACTCAGACTTGTTAGCTCTGCACCTTTTGTAAAACAAAGTTGCCTTTAGCCTGAAATATCCAGGAGAGCCTATTCTCTGGGCTCTGATCTTTAAGGATGTTAGCTCTTCTGCACTTATGTAGAGATGGCAAGTTGCAAAATAGAGAATAACCTTTGTTTTTTTTGGAGGTTTTACAGGGGCACCATGATTTGACCCACATGGACAGCTGCAAGAACAAAGGATTCCAAGGACAAACAATTTGTACAGCAAGAAGTTTGCAACAACCAAACACACCCACACCCCTTTTTAGTATAAAAGGAGACTGAATTCTAACTTGGGGAAGACGGTTCTCCAGGACATCAGTATGCCATCTTCTGGGTCTGCCAGCCTTTCAAATAAAGTCACTATTCCTTGCTCCAACACCTCATCTCCCGATTTATTGGCCTGTCATGCAGCAAGCAGAAAGAGTTTGGACTTAGTAACAAAATGACTGCATTGGAGGTAGTATGTCTCCCCTGTTTCCTCATTTCCGGTATGTCACAAAGAATCAATTTTATATGATGTTTAACAACACAAAAAAACCCTATTATACGGAATTGATTCCACAGAAATAAAATTATTTCTACTCCTTCAAAACTTTTTTCTTTTCTATTTTACTTTGTTTGGCTTATTCAAAAGAAAATAAAAGTCAAATCATTTTATTTCACGTATTTTTGTTATAGCTACATATTTTAAGTAGTACAGAGTTATTTAAATTGCAATAAAAATTGTTCATATATTAGTATAAATATATATACACAACCAGTGCAGATTAAGAAAGGAGAGGATATTTACTAAAAATCCACTGCACATCCAGTCTTTTACAAGCATATCCTGGAATATAAGCTCTATTATCCAGGGGTCCCCCACCCCCATTCTCACTGCCGAGTCCCTTAGTAATCAACTACCAAGGCACCAGCATTGAAACACGCGATCAGTATTTTAGGTATAAATGAGGGAATTAGCTCATTGAATTCTAAAACAAAAACCTTAAAATAAATACTGAACTTATTTACAGACAAAGAAAATTGGACACAAAAAAGTACAGTTTCTTCCCCAAGGTCACAAAGCTAATAACTGGTAAAGGCAAGATTTGAACTCATCTGCCTGATTCTAAAAATTAAGGTGGAAGTCCCCTTCGACTGTGGAGGGTCCAGCAGCACAGCCTATCACCATATCTTTGTTCAGATCTAGCCTTAGACAGCCTGAGACAGCACCCCATTCCTATGGAACTCGAGGGCAAATGATAACAATAAGGATTTTATATCCAGTAGTTTCTTAGGTCTCATTTATATAAAGCGTCAGCAGGTCAGCACAAAAACTCTGGAAAATATGAGTGGGTCCAGAGCTTTTTGCTGATAAGAAACTCAGTCTATCAGGACAGAGTGACCTTCCCATGAGAGGGCACATGGACATAAACTAAAGGCAGCTGAGCAATGAAAACTAGCAAGACCCTGGAACTCAATCAAGTAGGATCCCTGCCATCCCCCACCCAGGTGCCTCTTCACCTGCATGGACACAATGGCAGAAGACCCAGGTTCTTGTCCAAGTTACAACATCATGGATTCTCACCCATAAAAAGTTACGACTCTATGCTGTCTTAAGTCCTTTCCAACTCAAATATGATACCAATATCTCAGCAGAATGTCTATGTCTCCACTTCCTCTCTTCTATTAGGAGAATATTTCTATGGCCACAAAGCAGAAATCCAATTAAAAATACCATGCACGAAGCCTGATGAAAGTCTGCATAAGAGACTTTGCTCTCACGCTCAGTGAATGAAAACTCAGAAAAAGTGGTCCTTCTCCCTCAGCAAGTGGGAGGTAGCCTGATTGTGTGTGTGTGTGTGTGTGTGTGCGCGTGCGCAAGCGTGTGTGTGTGTAAATGAAATACAATGAATTCTGGGATGTGTACAGATTTTTTTTATGTTACTGTCATTTCATGAGGATGAGACAACCTTTAAAGTAATTTGAATCTAGTGTTCTGAGAGAGTCTCAGGCACTTTTGGTGGAGGAGGGGAAAGGGGCAAGGAAAGGAGGAAAGAAGTAAATGAAGCAAAGGAGTAAGAATACTGCTAGGGAAACACAAGACATTAATTTTGTTCCTACTTGCATCACACACAAATTAGGGACTAGCTTTCCCCCATGTCTTGTCAAGCACTGAGTTGCAGAAGAAGAGGTGACAGCCCATTTCTCACTGAGCTTGTGACTGTACGTGGCATCTTATAGACACAAATCATTTACCCTGATCAAATACTCTAGCAGCAGGCCGTAATTCTATTTTGAGGGACAAAAAAAAAAAAAAAACAGCAGTTCAAAGAGGGTATATAACCTGACAAAAGTCAGAGGACCAGTAAAAAAGAGAGGATGAATTCAAACTCAGATCTGAATGCAAAGTCTGCTCTTCCCACTCCCAGGACTGGAAAATCCTTAACACACAGGATTCCCAGCTCCCCTGCAGTGTTCCTGGCACCAAGCGTTTCCCATGGTGATGGTCTCCAGTTCTCACAGACACAGCGCTCTGTGCAGCCAATAACCTCCATCGGACCTTGATCATCTACCTGCCACGCCCACCAGGCTTCACCATATAGGCAGGAAAGCTGGCTTTCAAGTGCATACAAAGCCACCCCTGGTCTAACCTGGGCTCTTCTGCAGCTTCTCCAGCCTAAAGGCAGCCATGAAACTGCTCACAGTTTGCACATGAGCCACACTACCTCTCTCCATCTCTCTCCCCAACTATACTACTTAGCTATGGCCATTTTGATAATTTTGGAAACAAATTTTTAAAAACAGAAAAGAAAGGAT
Organism: Camelus bactrianus; assembly: GCF_048773025.1. Lineage (NCBI taxonomy): Eukaryota > Metazoa > Chordata > Mammalia > Artiodactyla > Camelidae > Camelus > Camelus bactrianus. The sequence continues at coordinate 53,609,998 of NC_133575.1, read as the reverse complement.
TCTGGAACAAGTACTTAATACTTACAATTTTAAATGACAAGTTACAAAGTGAGTATTTACAAACCAAATCTGCCTTCCTAGCTGTCAGTTTAAACAGTTAAAAAATATAATAGCAAAAAATTCTCACTTACAAAATTAACAAAAACATCAACAATAATCTGGAATCAACTCAAAAACAATGCACATGTTGTACATTAAGAAACTACAGGACTTTACTGAGGGGTAAAGTAAGAGGTGTGAATGTAGAGACATCAACATATTCTATGGAGGAAAGCAGTTTTGTAAAGATGTAAGTTCTCCTAAAGATAATTCAAAACTTACTAAAAAATCCCATGAAAACTCTTATCTGATTTTTTTTAACTTGGGCAAAGAATTTTAGAATTCTTCAGGAAAAATAAAGTCATAATACTAGCCAAGAAAATTTTGGATGGAAGAAAAGAATCAAAACAAATCGCACTGTCAGATATTAAATAAATGTTTACAACATGTAAGATATAGTGCTGGAGTAAGAAAGTAAGATTGACAGAAATAAACCATGAAATCAAAAAGAGATTCTAGTGTACATAAGTATTTTGTACAGGTGGGATTTCAAATCAAAGAGAAAAGTATGAATTCAATAATTGTCCTGGGACAATCAGAGAATCAACTGGAAAGAACAAATTCTATTCCAGTCATAATGACCACAAGAAAAATTACAGATAGTGATGTAAATATTTAAAAGTACTAATAAAAGCAAATACAACTCTTTGCTCATATTAATTCAACTTATCCTCACTATAACAAGTACTATTATCATCTCCATCTTAGAGATTAAAAAAACCTACAGAAGAGATTTATACCATTATAAGAAAGTATTTCTAAGAATAATACCAAAGATAAAACCCAAAAAGAAGACATTTACTATCTTAAGAATATTTTGGGCCACAACAAAAATAAACTTACTGAACAAAATGAAAGGCAACAAATTACAAGAAAAAGCTCTGTGATACATGTTGATGAAGACAAGGGGTTAATGTTCATAACATACAAAGAGCTGTCACAAAGCAACAAGCAGCTCCCTCACTTAAATGTGTGCAATGGACAAAAGGGATCATTCACTTTTTAAAAGTCAGATGGGTAATGAGTGAAAAATGCTCAATACCTCACTGGTCATCAAGTGCAAACTAAAACAATGAAAAAGCACTTTCGCTCATCATATTGGCAAATATTTTTAAAAGATATTCTAGCTAGTGTCCATCTGTGAGAGAACAAACTGTGAGCGACCTTTTTGGAGGACGACATGTCAATGGATATGTAAACTCTGAAAAACGTGTGTACACACAGACTTAACTCCACTTTTAGGAATCGTTTTGTTTAGAAAACAAAATCAGTTCAAAAAGATGTACTCATCAGGGCATTTACACAGCACTGTTTACAATGGTGGGAAGAAAAGCTGAAGAGAAATCATATCCAGCGATAGAGAATTGGTTACATAAGTTATTCTACATCTTTTCTTTCCCCACTGGAGAAGGAATTTCTAGAGTCACTTGAAAGGAGCCTGTGATGAATGTAATTGTCACATCCAGGGACTAAATTTCCGGAAGCCTTAACTAAAGGAATAATCATACAAGATCACAAGAATGTTTGTACAAGAAGGATGCCAGTCCAACATCCTTTCTGACAGTGGAAAATGGAGAAAACTTAAGTGTCCACCATCAAGACAATGACGCGGTAAATCACGGCGAGCTGTGGGCACTGAGGGGGCCGGCGTTTCGGCGTGGTCCAGTTCCTTGTCCACAGCACTCTCCCACCGAAGTTGTCCTTACACAAGAGACCACACCTGCACATCAGGAGACCCCTCCACTCTATCTGAAAGGACCGGGTGAGTCTGCAGTGGGAGGACGTCTATGATATAACCCTGAGTGAATAAAGCGAGCTGCGGAAAACATATAGTATGACCTTATTTTTCCATAAAGCATATATACACACACATTTCTAATATACGTGTATGTACGTATGTGTATATATATATGTCATAGGCATAAAGTCATGAAATATATACACCACATTGTCAACAGTTTTTACTCTCAGGAAAAAAGAGGAAGGGAGGTAGGGGCCTTTTGGTACCACCACAGTTCTCTTTTCAGTATTTAAGTTAAGTATACTTGGAATTTAAAACTTTATTTAAGTCCGAAGTAAAATGGACGATGCATCCACAAGGCAGAATGCTATACTGGTCATTAAAAATCATGCCAGGGGAGATAGAATATTGTAGAAAAACATGTAATAAGCCGAAAGGAAAATGGAGGTCTCCACACAGTAAACAGGCACAGAGTGCTCGCTGGTTTTTATGACAGAGGTGATACACACTGACGAAAAGAACAGAAAATCGATGATAAAGTGTTAATTATTATCTCTGAGTAGTGGGACCATGATAGCCTCTTTTGCCCCTTTTATTCACACTTATTATATTAAATACACATTATTTTTCATCTGAAAAAAAAAGCATTTTTAGATGTGTAGTAAAGCATATTGGAGAAAATACACGAGTACTTACAGAAACAAATATCTAGGAGACACCGCAGCAGTGTCACACAATGTAGAACGGGCGATCTTGAATAACACCGTGCAGTTACATAAGGACCCACAAAGTGAGAGCACCTGCTGTAACAGGGAGTGGCCCCCTTCTATTTGTCAGTTGTGTCTTCAGGGCTGAGGCAGTTCTGAGCACGGCCAGTGTCAGTGCTGGTGTCTGGATGGATGCCACTGGAGGTGAGGGCACCTGTAAGCTGAGAGGAAGAACAGAAAACATCCTCTGCTTTTTCTGTCTTGTTTCTTTGTTACTTTAAAAGAGAGGCATAAATAAGATAAACTGAATCTTCCCTACTGAAATTTCAGTAATGAAACCGTTTTTAAAGTCTTCACAGCTTATATTCTGCCTATACCTGTCTTTCCAACATAGCATCATATTTATTAAAAGTTAATTAACTCAGTTAATTAACTCCCTGTTGAAACCTTCTATTAAAGAACACGAAATGCACTACGTAAAAGCACCACGCCTGCAGTGACTACCTTAGCTGTCTTGACGGCAGTGCAGTCAGCCCCCACTGTACCGTGGCCCTGAGCTCCTGATGCTGGTAAGAGAGCACGCTGCCACCTCAGATGGAGAGAAACTGTGAAAGCATTTTCTGAAGTCAACAACACTGACAAAACATGACTGACAAATCCCAGGCACCTTGGAGGCTGTCATTTTCTGTTTCTGGCTAACACCGGTCAATGAGCAGAACCACCCCTTTCACGAGCCATGGGACTCACGTGGGAAGCAGTTTTGGAGAAATTTCCGGGTATAGAATGTAACCAACTACATGTAGAACTGTGACAAATGAAACGATGCAATACTCTGATTTTGGAAGACACTCAAAATATTCTCCTAAGCCTTAGTAGCTGGAAAGGCTGGGCTTCTCCTAAGCCACTTATTTATTTCACAGCCAGTGAGCATCTCCCACAAACCCTGTTTCCCTGTGTCTGATGGGCGCCTCAGGCACACATTGCTGTCGATCTTATAAGTCACAGGGCAGAGGCGTGTGTCTCAGGCCTGCAACCCTCACAAAGGCTCGCCTCATAGCCTCACTGTCTGAACTTGGCCCCATTTTCTCACCTGTTTACTTGGTATCTGTTCTTCTGTAAGCTACCTAAAATGCTTCTTGGAACAAGTCAGAAGAATGAGTGGGTAGAGAAATAGACAGAGGGGCAGGTGAGAGTTGGGCAGACAAACAGAGGGACTCCAAGAAAAGGGGAACAAATAAAATTTCCCATGCAAAATCCTCTTCTAGTCAGGGAAGAAAACCACCATGGAGAATTGTGAGGAGGCAGGTAGCTTAAGACTGTTTCCTGGACTTCATGAAAAGTCACACCAAGAGATGAGAGGGTAGAATTATAAATAATAAAATAAAAAAAGCATGCATGTTTGAAAAATATATCTACAATATGTACTTTCTAAAGAATAGATTCAAATCAGCAGGGCCCAATAACACAATCCTTGGGTATTTACAGAAGTGAGAATCCCACCTCCAAACCACAAGGCATCCCTTTGGAGCACTGAGAGTCTACCCGGGGCGGTCATAAAGCCGTCACCGCAAAAGCTATGCTATCCTGCACTTACGAGGAATGAGCAGCTGTGCTCGGGCTGCCCACGTGCATCATTTACACCCCACAGCACCTCTACGGGGGGGGATGCCTAGCGAGCCCCGTCTCTGCAGGACAGAAAACAAGTCCGAGAGAGGCTAAGCCGACATACCAGTTCTCCATCTCACAGGACTGGTCACTCCAGAGCAGGACTCGAACTCGGACCCACGATTGTAACCACAGTATTACCGTGCTTTATGTGCTTTTTGTGTGTATAATACATTTGTTTCTGGCATGAAAGGATATTTAATAAATGTTCGGTTGTCTTGTCTATCTCATTAGCTCACAATCAATCTTTGTACTGTTGAATTGTACTCTTTTCCCCTAGAGAAAGGAACAGAAAGAGCGGGGGTCAGAATGAGGTGGGGCTCCATTCTTTATCTGGTACCTCATCTCATCCAAGTCCCCAACCAGGGAGAAGGAGCAAATGTTCTCTTCATCTTTTAAAGAGAGGGCTCCACTGATGGTGACTTACTCAACTCCAAAACCAAGGCTGGGGGAAGGGCACATGCAGCAACCAGAGCAGTATCACGTGTAGGAAGGCGAAAAGAGCTCACGGGAGGGCTCAGGGGGTCAGTCTGATTTAATTTCAATCGACAAAAGAATACCACAGTCTAAAAATACTAGCATGCAATGAATTTGCTCTTTCTTGACATCTAGTAATTTTCCTCAGCCCACATGTAACATTATCATGAACCAGTGAAAGGAAGCGTCTACAGACAGGGAAAATCAAATGCCATAGGCAGGCTGAAACCCAGGCTGGAGGAAAGGAAGAGAAAGGGCATAGTTAAGAAGAGGGGAAAGGCTGGGAAAAAGACATCATCACAAGGACTCTCAAGCATCATCCAACAATCATATAATCATTCATTCAAGAGAGAGTTACTGAGGTCCTATTTTGTGCAAATTGTACAGAGGGCAAAGCAAGAGTGCAGCGTCCATGGTGGCAGTAAGGGGCGGGGCTCAAATACACTTCTGATCCCGGTACCTTGCACACTTGTCCTCAGTATAAAGGCAAAAAAAAATAAAAGTAAAATAATACTATGTAAACTCAACGCATTGTTGAAAAAATATTAAAGAACACCTAATACCTGGACAGACGCACCACGCACATTCCTGGATCAGAAGACAGCGCTTTTGGAATGGCAGTGCTCCCCAGAGCGATCCGTATATTAAACGTGGTCTCGATCACAACCCCATTGGGCTCCTCTGCAGAAACTGACTAGCTGCTGCTACAATTCATATGGGAATTCGAGGGTCTCAGTAACCAAAACGTACTTGAAAAAGAAGAACAACGTGAGAGGACTTGTAATTCTCAATTTCAAACCTTACAACTGGATCTCCAGGTGAGATTAGAAGCCATTTTTAAGTTATTTTTGTGTTTATTCTTATTTTCTAAATTCTCTACAATGAATATAACTGTTACAATAAGTAAAATAAAAAGTAAGGTATCTTTTAAAACATGCACACCGATTCATTCATTGGGAAAAAAATATTTTAACTATACAGAGGTAAACAAATATCTAGTGAAAAAGGACTAGTTAAAAACAAGAGTGCACTTACATTTTTCATAAATTGAAAACTGAAAAGCACAAACACATCAAGTTTCTAGGGAGACCGATGCAACATATTAATAGTTATTTTCAAAAATTCTAATTGAACAATGAAAACTCAAGAAAGGGAAAATCGTGATTGACAGCCAACTGCAAACACATGGAGAGCAAAGGCCTAGAAATCACAGTTCTTTGAACTCTGCTACTAACTCAATAGGAGAGGAAATTCCTCACTGAGGGGACAGTGGAATCCCATGCATAAGACAGGATACACAGTACAAACTGCACTAGAATCGGGGGTGAATTTCTTAGAAGAATTCTAAAGGTAGAACATTGCTGAAAAACTATAAAAACACTGACAGACAGATTAAAACTCACAGTCATATATATTATATAGAAACATATGAAGTCTGCTCCCATGTTGCATAGAAATACAAACATATTTGTTCATTTATGGGCACTGATTACTTTACCCCAGGTAGAATATTTCAACTAAAACAAGTAATCAATAATACACTCCTCTTGTCAAATCTAGTTGATAAGTTACTCTGCTATCTAACCATAATGTGTCTAAGATAGATCTAAAATTATTCAAAAAGTTCTCTGTATGGTTTCTTGAACTCTTCTCAAAATTCCAAGCTTAATTTTAAAATAGATCTGAGCAGTATTTCTATATTACCTTTTCCCTCGTGAAATGAACAACATAGTCCGTTGTCAAAAGTCTGTCCTTACAATGATTCACGAGCACCGTATCCTAACAAAACAGCTGGACAGCAAGGCACTATCCAGACACTGTGACCAAACAAATGAAACACAAGGAAGACAGTGATCCTATTTTGGAGGGCTTATAATCTGTGTCAACACCGGGGTTTTTATTTGATTGGCTTGATGGGGTAGCAAAATAAAATCAATCAAGTACTTTCTTCTTTGAGCATTCTGTAAGTCATGACTGTTTTTAGTGTCATGAACAGGAAAGACTTAAGCATGACTTGATTACGTCAACTAGCAACAATCATCACTGGAGAGTGAGTAATAAAGAAGTTAACTGATAGCAATGCTTCTGCCTACATGAGACCTAAAATAAATCTGCACTGATCTCTGCAAGGAAAATGAGGAGATGAGGTCCACAATGAGAAAACAAACTAGCAAGAAATCAAAAAAGGAAAGACGCTTTCATTAACGATTCCAGGAAGTAGTGGAGCATGGTGTTGAAGAGCACAGATGCTGGGTACAAACATGAGGGGCTGAACTCCCACAGCACTGGGTAGCTGTGACACTGATATGTCAGTGAAACTTTCTGTCTCTCAGTCTCCTATCCATAGACTGGGAACAACAACAGCACCCGTCTCCTAGAACGGTACTAAGAATTAAGTTATTTTATATATAAAAGTTTAAATAAAATACCTCAGATTTTAAATATTACCCCAAAAGCACAAGGAACAAAGAAAACAGAGATAAATTGGAGTTCATCTAAATTTAAAACCTTGCTTCATAGGGCACCATCCAGAAAGTGAAAAAACGACACACGGGAGAAAATTTTTTCAAATCATTTATCTGATTAGGAATTTGTATCTCTGAATGAAAAAAATAAATAAATAAAACCTACAACTCAACAATAAAAAGGCAACTCAATTAAAAAGTGAATAAAGGATCTGAAAAGGTATTTTTCAAGGAAAATATACAAATGGCCAATAAGCAAAATGAAATGATGTTCAATATCATTAGCTGTAAGGGAAATCAAGTAAAGACCACTAGGAGAAACCGCTTCACACTCACTGAAATAAGTTATAATCAAAAAAAATGTAACAAGCAATAATGAGGACACAGAGGATGCGGAGCTCGCAGCCCTTGCTGGTGAGGACGTAACACAGCGTGGTCACTTTGGAAAACAGCCTGGCACGTCCTCAGAGATTTGAATATTTGGTTCCTGAATGACCCAGCAATTCTGCTCTCTGGGCACACACGCAAGAGTACTGAAAACAAATGTCCACATAAAAACTCCTACAGGAATGTTCACGGCGACACTACTCATCACAGCCAAAAAGCAGAAACAACCCAAGTGCCTATCACCTGATGAATGGGTAAACAGTGGGGCCCAGCCATACAGTGGAATATTATTCAGCAATAGCAAAGCATAGAGTACTGACCCAGGCCACAACGTGGAAAAACATTGAAAACGTTACTCAGTGTGAAAGAAGTCAGTCACAATAGACGGTTCCATTTACATGAAATGACTCGATTTACATGAAATTTCCTGCACAGGCAAATCCACAGAGAAGAGTGGCTCCTTGGGGCTGGGGGAGGATGGGGAAGATGGGAATGACTGCTTATGCATACGGGGCTACCTTTTGGGGGAATGAAAATGTTCTAAGATTGAATGGGATGCACAATTCTGGGCATAGAGTAAAAACCGCAGTACATTTTAAAGGGTGAATTGTATTAAAACTGTTAAGAACAAAAGCACCTCGGGCCAGGACCTTCCATAGTAAATGCATATTGCTAACTTTTATTACAGGAAGAAGAAACTGCCCTCAGCATGAAAGCAGGAGATCAGCAAATGTGAGTTAACCGAAATTGGACAAGAGCATTTCACTTGAAACAGTTGCTGAGTGTACACGAAATATTCAGAAATAGGAAAATTAGTTTGACATCACGAAGAAGCATTCTGCTTCAAATGCAGATCAAGGATTCGGCAAGCCCAGCCGCTAGAAATGACCAGAGAAGGAACTTGGTTGTTAAAACAAGCACCAGAGCCAGCAAGGAAAAGGTGGTGAGGAAAGCAGGCGGCCGAAAATCTGGAACAGTTTGCTACAAATAATTTCTACACTGAAAATTCAAAAATAAAATGAAAGTGATGCAATGCTGTGCTGGCCTCACGTGAATGGGCTTCCTCCGGTGCTCGACAGTTCTGTAACCCAGAATGAGAGACTCAGGAGAATCAGCATGGCTCCTGGCAATCCCCAAGGGACTGCCCACCAGCACGCTGACCACCATCATATCTGCCAGGGTAGAACTGCAGAGAAGAGACCAACTTCTGAAAGGCACAGGAAATGTTGACAAGGGAAGAATAGGCTGCGGTCAGTCCTGGGACAGAGGCCCTGTGAGCAGAGGCCAGAAGGCTGCAGGTGAACTGGAGTGGCCCTGGGACAGGAAGGGACCACGGGGGAGCAGATCACAATACTCTTCTGTCTCTCCCTCGGTTAGGAGTGATAAAGCCTGCATCCTTCTCACCTGGAGCTGTGGGTTCTGGCTGGCAGAAGTCGTACCGACATGGAATGAATTACTCAAGACTCTGTGGAAAAAGTTAACAGAGTGAAAGGGAGTAGGGAGCCAACTCCATGAGCCTGACAAATGCTCCCATATTTATTGTGTATAATCAAAGGAAAAAGTCATTAACAGGTGTGTGATAGTAAGCAGGAACCTGTGGAAACGCAGGATGAGACAGAGATTGTAGAATCCACAATGAGTACAAAGGCTTAGTGTATCTTTAGGGAAGTCATGGGGTGAGGGGACAAGATACATTTTTTAGATATGTGAATTACAAAGCAGACCAGCAGACCAGCCAAGTCCTTGTTTTGGGGATAATAGACTATCTAACAGCACACAAGCCCAGCGTTTATAGCTGAGGGCCTGGGTCCTTGCTTTGCAATGAGCAGAGTGCTATCTAAAACCTCAACTATGCAAGCAAACATTGTCTCTGCTTTTTAAGGCAAGAAGACAGGAGTGAGGATGCACAGGCCCCTGCTTGCAAAGCAGTTACTAAGCACAGATTTTTCTTCTTAAAGTTGACAGGCGGCTGTGGTCTGTTATAATTTGTTAACCCAATCATGGGCTCCCACATGGAACCATTATGGAGAACACCCTGGGATGACAAATCCTGGCTCTGGGTCTTTTCCTGCCAGCTTCAGCCACTCTAGCAGGATCTAGACACCTCCCTGAATAATGATCCCACAGAACCACTCACACTCTTAACTCCTGGTGCGTGAAACTTAATTTTAGCTCTACACAACTTAACGTAGAAAAGCTTCAGAAATAAAAGATATTATATTCTTTTTATATCTCATCATAGGACTGATTTTTCTGATTGCTCTAAGCTGCTTCTACTTGGTAAAGCACCTAACTCTGCAGGTGTATTCAGTACATTCCATTGGGCATGACTAGCCAGCTTGGGCTCGCTAACTTCTATTGGTCAAATACCGATACACTTAATTGATTTCATTGTTCATCAATTTCAGCCTGGAGGAAAGGGAGAGTCACTCTGTTCCTCAGCCCACCCTCAACTATTTTCTCATCAGCAACTCAGGCCTCCTGAAAACAAAACAAAGCATTTGTTTCCCTTCTTCTACACTTTCCACAAACCCAACAGGAAACATCATCCTGGAGAAAGAATTCAACAAAAATGTTCAAACAAAAATCTATAAAAACCTGAAGCAACTCCATCTCCGAATCATGATACACAATGACATGAGAGTAAGTGTGTCAGGCACAAAGCATGCGTGAGCCTGACCACCTGATTTCTATTCTTCCAAGGAAGGAAGGTTTTCGTATTTTTATTATCAGTCTTTGTCATTGTTTCTGATTAATCCAAAAAAAATTTATGAAATAATTAAGCACTGCAATAACAGATTTTTGTTGTATCAATTATAGAAGGCATTCAGAGGGGATAGGAAAACCCACATCTGTAAAAATTGCAAAATTTCTTCCCCTGTTAAGAACACGTCTATAAAATGCAACAGAGAATTCAAATTATTGTGGAGAGGAGCAAAAGGCACAGAACCAAAGCAAAGTCATTACTATGAGTCAATTAAAAATTCACTGGACAGACATGCTCAATGCATTCAATGAGTTTTAAAGACTCACTGCAAACCATTCACTTAATGATCTGCAGGCTAGAGGAAGAATTTCCCTCTTTAACAGACAACAGAAATCAATAGGGTGCCCCACCAAACGAGGACCAAAGAACAATCAGTTTTTTAACAGTTCTGATAAATCAGCATGTTCTAAAGATCAAAATCCAGAAATTTTAAACATTCATTCACACCACAATGAAACAAGCACTTAAAACAAACCCAAAGTAACTAAGCACATAGATCTTGTACATAGATCAATGAGAATTTCTTGTTCCGCTGGAAGAAAGAACAAGCTATAGACTTTTACTTGAAAAATAAAACTACTTTTAAGATAACTGCTAAAACACATTTCATCATTCATGTTGCCTTGAAAAATCTGAGGCACTTGTATCTGATCAGAAGAGCAATTCTGAGTAATAGCATTTTACAATTCAGTGCCAGTTTGCTTTTGAAGAAAAAAAGAAAAACTACTGTTTCTCATATCCTGCACAAAGTGTGAAGTGCCTCCCTGCCTCTTTCTCCTCCCATTTTCTAATCTCATGCTCCCCAACCCTTCTGAAACAAGTTTGAGAACCTCGTATTCCCACCTATATGCCAAATGAAAAAAGAATATCAATTTATTTGTGTAAATATATATCTACACCTTGAACTGGAGGAGAAAGTTATCAGAAGTCTATATGGAACTTATTTCTACCTTCTTGAAATCACACACACAAACGTTCACACAGACACAGACACAGACACATACCCCCTGGATTACTGGGCACTTCACAAGCTTAGGACTTCCAACTTCTAGAAGATAACTTTGTAGTTAGTTTAAAATACAAAACTGTCAGCTTTTGAAAGCCTTGATCATCTGCTAAACCATCCAAATATCAAAGAGACCCAATTAGCCTTCTCTGTAGAATGTAATTTCCCATGATGGCAGAACAGACTGTAAGAAGTACTGGATCCAAGATTCGTGTTTATCACTAGCTATGATCGTTTTTAAGCACATTAACAGATACAGAAAAGTATGTCCCAACAACATTAATTCTTACTGAAATAGCATTCGTGTTCAATTGTCTATACAGAGACTAAGACCCATGATGGTGTTAGCTATTTTGTTTATTGCAATATTTATTTTCAAGTGCAGACAAGGAGGGTGTGTATTACTCAGTTGTAGAGCACCTGCTTAGCATGCACAATGATCTGGCTTCAGTCCCCAGTACCACCAAAAAAAATAAATAAAAATAAGTGCATATTTAAAAATAAGAATAAAGTTATAAAAAAAATGCAGACTAAAAACCACTGCAATCTAGGTGCTACAATTACAATAAAAAAACATGTGTTTCTGTCAAATATTGTCTATATGACAATCACAGAAACAACCACAAATCACACCTGACAACCATCACGTGTGATTCTCAGGAACTCTACTATGTAGACATGGATGAGAAACCCGGCACTGTGGATGAGGAGACGGAGCTCAGAGGAGCCGGGGACGCTGACCGTCCTGCTCCCCGTGACACCACGTCAGCCCAGGGCAAGTGCTGACAGAGCTGCACTGAGGGGACACCCAGCTGCATGGAACCTTGGGACACTGGGAAGTCCCAGAAAACACTAAAAATTGTTCAGTGAAAAACCATCTCAAATATATTACACTGTGCCACATCCTTTAACCAGGGAACATGACTGAGACCTTTTTGATGCCTCCGTGTCTTTTCTGCCATCATCAATTATTTTCCCTCTCAGCAGGACCAGAGATGAACTGGACCCCATATGAAGTGCACTCAGATGGAAGAGCTTTTAAAGCTGTTTTATGAAGTTTGTAAGACTCTGTCTATGCCTCACACAGGCGGTCATCCATCACTTCTCACCGGTGTGGATGTACCACCTGAAATCACTCCTTTCTGCTTTTTAAAATCCCTTCATCTAATCCAGACTTTTCAAAAGCAAAGAAGCAGCTCAACCACAGACAGTGGACAGCTTTTCACCAAATGGACTCAAACAGCCCATCGGACTTCCTGGAAGCCCTTTTCGTCTATTAAACCCACTTCCAGGTACTTCATCGTTTTCTGATTGGTGGACTTGGCCTCTGACTGTCCTACTCAGAGAGCTCCCTGTCTCACATCCGGGGGTGGGAGAGGACCCTGCTGTTGGGAGAAATCAGTGAGGAAGGCAGACATTCTCCAGTCAGGTCTGCACGGGTAGAAGTGCCACAACGTGCTCAGAAATCATACCGTCAGCACCCCTGGGCTCCCATGGACTGGTTTCACATTAACCAAACTCATGAGACACTGATGCAAGAAAACCAGAAACTTAACTTTTTAATGTAACAGAAGACGTGAAACTATGAACCAGACTGAAATATCAGAGTTCAACCATGAGTACATTTTCTCCTCCACGGCCCAATCATGGGCAGGCAGTCACATGGCAAGCATGGACAGAAGCAGAGCAGGAAGGGTTTCTAGATTAACTCAATGGACTAAATTTCTGTTATATGAACAGATCTACTGCCTGGAAAACAATTAACGCCAATCACGGTGCACTCTTCGTGGACAGTGGCCGAGACACGACAGTGAGCACTTATGTAACTCTCCATTACCTGTCCTTTCTGGGCTAACTGATGCACAGAGGTACAGAGATCCAGGGATGCAGATACCCCTAAACACCCAAAGCCCATCTCTGTGAGCCTCAAAACCAGACAGCCAGGGTTTAAATACCAGCTCTGCCACTTACCAGTTCTGTGACTTTGGCCAACTTACTTACCCTCTGTGTGCCTCAATTTCCGCACTGTAAAACTGGGATAACAATCAAACCTTCCTTACTCGCTTGTTGAGAAGATTGAAGGATTCATTTCTGTAAAACTCTCAGAAAAGAATGTAGCACATTTTTGGTGCTCAACAAATGTCAACTTAAGATTAAAGTGATTTACAAGTCTCCCTTCTAATCATCTTCTGTGTTTCCTGGCTAGTCTAAGTCCCAAAGAAAATCCTTACTTCTCCTTTTATAAACTCTTGGGGAGCACCCTTCTGTTCCATCCCACCACCTGTTTAAACTGCAGGAGGGGATGCCTCCTCCCCACTCCTCTGGGCCACGGAGAGTGCTTCTCCCTTCACACCCCTGATCACTGGCCCACAGCTAGCCCTCGTCACACTAACAGAGTGAGGTGTGAGTCCGGGGAGACAAGTAGGGCATGTGAAACCCTTCCTTTCCCTCCAGTGTTGGCCACCCTTGGGAAGTACCTGGGATGCTCAGCTCCATGGCAGGACAGCCCTGTCCATGAAGGGGCAGATCCTCTCAAGGGAAGGCTCGCTGTGGCCCAGAGCTACCTGGGACAGGGTGAATCTCTACTTCTGGGACACAGTATCATGACACGCATTTTCCCACAGCCCTGAAGTTCATGGGGAACGTGGCTTCATCAGTAACAAAGAAGACATTTATAGGCTGCCTACTCTTTTGTATCATCTCTCAGTTGGCTGCTGAAGACAACATGTGTATAAGTATTGGATCCCCTTAAGCCCCAACATATATGAAGTAACAAAAAATTCTGTGGCTTAACGTTGGTTCAGGGTGACTGTGTAACAGTTCTGACTCTGCTGATGCTAAATTATGGGTATAGGAACTATAGAACCTCCTCAAATATGTTTCATCATAAAACCAGCTTTTCTTATTTTCCTGTTTCTTAGTAATTGCCAAAGAGTATAAGATGATGGCTTCACACAAAACAGCAGCTAAAGTTTATGAGCCCTCTTGAGATACCCACTGTGCTAAACTCTTTACATAATTTCTAATTCTACAAAGCAGATACGAGCGTCCCCATCTCACAGATAAAATCAGAACGAACTGACTCAGGCTCACGTGGCTCAGTGGCAGCACGTGCATGCAAACCCAAGTCAAAAATCTACACCCCTTTGTATATGTACCAAATCTCCTACCACCAATTAACAGACAGCGGCGGGGTCAATACTCAGGGAACTCAATACACTTTTCAGCTTTAAGGTGCTCCAGAGGCCGCTTCTAGCTGTTTTATAAAATCCCGGCTCACTGGTTTCTAACACTGGAAGAAAAGTCCGATTTTGCCATTGTTTGCACAGCAAGTCTGAAATGTTCACAGTGAGATGACAGAATAAAACTAAGATATAAGCAGGATAATTTTTCTAGGTAGATAGACATAATGGACACTGTGCTATTCTGAAGCATTAAGCAAAGAAATCAAAATAAAATAACGTTGTTTAAGCCTTCTTTTACAAACAGGAAAATTAAGACTGTAAGAAGGTGCAACAGCGCCACCTATGGCTAAAAAGACCTTCCAGGTTGCTGGGAAACATGCAACACAAAAATTGCCTGTAGGATCAGAAACGAGAATCAGATAACTAAAAGCTTATATACCACATACTGCACTTTGCTTCGGGGGAAGAGAGGGGTATTCAGTATTTAATCTGATAATGCTAATACTCCTGAATATAAACAAAATACATAGGCTCATGGAAACTCATCTTAGAAGAGGAAAGAATACAGTCCAGCAACTTCATTTTACAGGAGGGGAGACTGAGACCTGGGATCTGTCCTGCTGGCAATCCGCAGCAAAGCTCTCCTAGGCCTCACGTCTTGCACTGTAGCAAAAACCAACAGATCTTTACTAGGCCTATATTCATAAAAGTCACGTCTGTATTTTTCCAACAGTAGGTAATCTAAGTATCTTGCAAAATACTTCTCAAAGAGCCAGGAAATCATACAAGTTTGTTGAAATACAGAAACATTTATTTACATATTAAAACAGCATGAGCTTTATTCTCTCTATAAAAAAAGTGACGTGTCAAATCAATATTTTGATATTTTAAACCTGTTAAGAGTGCAGGAAAAAATCAAAATTTTCTTTAATCACAAAAGAGAGAAGCTTATTCCCTGAAAATGATCAATGTGGATTTTTCTAAACTTAATGGATCTGGTCAGAATCCCATGAATTTAAAAGTCTGAGTGGATGGTTACACGGCAACATGAATTCTGAGTTGTAACAATACATATTCTGTGTAAATAATCTTCAGGGTCGTCTGCTTAAGGCAATTTAACTAGTCCCTGTCTCACTAGAATGATACAGATTTCATTAAAACTTCATACTGCATTAAAAAAAAATGAATCCTTGTTACTTTAAACCATATTCATATATATCATATATTTACATATTGAATATGCATCAGAAATAAGCCACCCACTTTAGTATTCAGAGTTGATCCTTCTAAACTATCTGTCATTGTGACAGCACATTTTTATTAAGCACCTCTTGGGTGCTTTGTATACAAGGCGTCTAACACTCACAGTCTGACAAGTTAAACGATATTACTCAAATTTCACAAATGAGGAAGTGTACTTAAGCCATGAAAACAACTTACATATTCATCATCAGAAAGAAAAGAGTAAAGATTTTACTTACAATATTCACTGACAATCTTTTCTTCCATACTAAGACTACATAAAACCAATTCAGTCTTTGTAAGTATTTCTGTCAATAAGCGCCACTAGAGAAAAACAAGTAACATCATTAGCAATGGTTGGACTTTCAAAGCCCACTTCTCTTTTGCACTATAATTTTTTTTAATGTTTTGTTTTTAGTGCTTACAGAGCACTAAAATAAAAAAATATATTAAATTTTTAAGTCATTACCTGAGAATAAATCATTTGTGAAAATGTACAATTTTAATTTAGGCCACTCTGTCTCACATTCTCACTGGTGTCTCTGCTTTGAAGGCCTCATCAGGCTGAGATCACTAAAATCGGCCATTTATGGACTCACAGGAGTTCGGGAAACCACTCAACGGGAGGCTGATTAGAGGAGCAATTAAGAATGCATCCTGTGAAGCCTGGGTTCCAGCACTGAGCTAGCCACCGCCAGCTGCATGTGATTTGGGACAAGCTGCCCCATCTCTCAATCCCTCAGCTGCAAAAAAGGAGACAGTGATACCTACCCTCAAACACCTACTATGAAGTAAAACATGAGGAAAGCATTTTAGCCTTAGGTAGGTGTCCACTCACATCGAGTTTGGTCATTATGATGATGAGGATGGCTTTTAATAAATTAAGCTAGACCAAAAAGTAGAAATCACCATAAAGGAGAAATATTTTAAGTCAATGAGCATTTCCTTTAGGATGGATTGCAGAATATTCTATTGAATTTTTTAATAAAACAAGTTTTGTCTATTAATTATAGATTTAGAGGTTCATGGACAAGTCTCCAGAAAAAGAATTAGAGGCCTCTAACCTATGAATACTAAGAAAGTAAAGTTTAAAAAAATTCAGGGGGAGATTATACCTCATTTGGGAGAGTATGTGCTTAGCATGCATGAGGCCCTCACTTCGGTCCCCAGTAACTCCATTTAAAAACTTTTTTTTTTTTTTTTTAAGAAATGGAGAATTAAAGCAAAAAGATGGAGGAATACAGAACTTTTTTAGAGACTCAACTCAGATGTAAGATGGGGAATAAAACATCCATTTCTCAGAGGATATCTTGAGAACTATGTAAACTGGATCTGAGATGTCTAGTCTTTTAACATTATTCATGAATTCATATTACCAAGTCTTGAAACTACCTGATAACACACAGTGGTTATAGTGATCCTAACAACTGCCAACACGGATGGAGCTCCGGCTAGGACTGCTCTGTTCTGACATCTCTGCCCCTGAGGCCTCACCAGGCTGAGAGCACTAAATTCGGTCATTCATGAACATCTCGTGTAAGTCCTCCATTTGTGCTTCTCACTCCCCCCTCACCAGCCCCTCTGAGGGAAGCACTGTTATCATCTTCCCCACCCGCAGATAAGGCCACTGAGGCACAGACTAAACCCGTTCCAGGTCACATTGGCATTAAAGGACATCTGTATTTCTGCTGTTATGCTTTTGACAAAGGAATCTGAGATATCAATTCAAGGGAGACTGTTAAATAATCAAGTCTGTCTGGTCTTCACCTCAAAGAGCAGATACTATAAATTCCTGATGTAGGATGAGGCTGCCGCCACAAACTGACTCAGCTTGAAATTAATATCCAAGATGAAGCAACGGATACACGTAAATACTCACGATTGTCAACTCCGCTCACGGGTCTGTGCCCTTCACTGCCTGAACGGGGGTGAAATCCCCACCCGTGTCAGGGAGGGAAGCGCGGCTCTTCCAAGTCTCACCCAGGCTTCATGGGCTGTTTCCCCCAACAGAATATCCTCAACGATTAAAAAGCTCTCAAGATTTTTAAACCATGCAAACCTGAAAGACATTTCTGCAGATGGAGCACTTTCTCAGGTTTAAACCTTTTTTGCATACAATTAGCAAGGGGGAAAAAAGAAACATGGCTGCAAAGTCTCTGAGCCTCACCACTCACCGGAGTAGAACGGCCTCGGCACAAGATGACTCTTCACATTGCAGGATGAGAACAAAATAAAGCCGCCCCAACAACAGGCACTCCCAGAGACAGCGCTCAGCAGTCTTCTGCACACTCACGGTTGTGCAGCCCTCACCACCATCTATTCCCAGAACACTTCATCACCCCAGAAGAAACCCCCTGTCACTAGCAGTCACTCCTTCATCCGCCTCCACCCAGCGCCTTGCAACCATCACCTGCTCTCTGCCTCTGCATGTGCCTATTCTGGGCATTTCAGATCACTGAAATCAACAATATGTGGCCGTTTGTGTCTGGTTCCTTTCACTTAACATGCTGTTGTCAAGGCTCGTCCACGTTGAAGTGGTATCAACATCTCTCTCTTTTTTTTTTTTTTTTTTTGAAAACGTTAAAGTTTATTAGAAGGTGGTAAGTACTATCAAACAGAGTAGAGTGGAGCATAAGGAATTGGGTTTCAAAGGGAAAAGGGCGGGTTGAGCAGTCAGGGTGGACTTCCCAGAACAGGTGGCCTTTTTCATCTTCCCCTTTATTTATTTTTTCTTTTTTATTCACTCTTACGTCTCAATAATGTTCCACTACATGTTCATCCATTCAGCAGCTATGTATGGACGAAGTCCAGAAGAATGAATGTTAACAGGTGACTAGCAGAGATGGCATTTAAGCAAAGGGCAAGATGTGCTTTAAATAAAAGAAGCCAACAAACAGAGGCACAAGGAAATTCAGTGCGTTTCTGAGCAAAGGGCATGCTTACTTCGGCAGGACTACCGTGCAGGGCTGGGGCAGATATTGTCAGGAATCACGGTGAGGGAGTCAACTGAGAAGACTCCCCACTGCAAGCAGCTCAGCCAATTCTCCTCCCTCATCCTGTATTTTTAGAGCCATGTTTCTAGGTTTCTCTTATTTCAAGTAATAGCACTTTAACTACACATCTGATCATCTGCATCAGACCACCTTACATCCAAGCCACAGAAAATCATTCACTGACCAGAGCAGTTCCATGACATAATGGTGATTGATCAGGGAGTCATGCAGCATCCCAGCCTGCAGGCACAAACCCCACATGTGCCCTGGTGATGTCCGGAAAATAAAATGCATGGAAATATCTCACTGCTGGTGCACGACATCTGCCCCCAAATAGCCCCAAAATCATGCTGGCAAAGCACTACTCAAACCTCTTACTCCAAAAAAAAAAAAAAAAAAAAACCTAAGAAGGCAAATTTAGGCTCTTCCATTGAAAACCAGGAAACATCACTGCCAGTATCTGAGATGGAATGCTCCTGAGTTCAAAAACCACTGTGCAGTCACTTTTCAAACATGAAAGGCACATATGTATTCCACATAGATGATATTACAGTAGGATTTTTCTTTTCAAAATTTCCAGTTGCAACATTAGCACAAGAAAGCTAATGTTTCAGCTTTAAAAAAAAATCAATTATCTTCCACTTTCTTAATTTTGACCCTATTATTATTTTATAAAGGGAGCTATGCTGCATATTATAAACCGTTTGGCTTCTGCAAACAAGACCTTTATGACCTCACTATTTCAGAGCAAACTTTAATGATGCTTTGAGAGGTGGGGCCAGGGGCTCTCACTAACAGCTCTTTAAATACTGACAAGGATGTGCCATTAAGTAATGCAAAGGCTCTAACTCCACATTAACTCAGAAATCAAAGAAACTGCACCAAAGCCTTACTTTAACATTTTTATATATTCCTATTCTTTTGAATATTAAAGTTCTTAAAAGATATGATTTTTTTTGAGAAAGACAACAGCTGTATCAAATTTCCTCTCACCAATAAAGCAATCTTTATCAAGAATAAAAACCCCCATGGAAATCCAAAATATGGGACGTTTCTAGCTAAGTGAACATGCAGATCTGAACACAAACCTAAATCCTATCAGATCTCACTCGAATGAGCTCAACAAAGTCCTGGGCTACCCTGGAACTTAGCTCTTCTGTTCCAAATATTCGCTGAGCTAAGATCATCACACAAGGCAGGGAAGGAGAGAGGAGGAAAGTCCACCTGGCGACCTCCATCTGTTTTCTTCCAGCCAAAAGGCGCCGCTAGGGTGGCCCTGCTAACAAGCCCTCCCCATAAGGAAATCCGGCATCCACACTGCCCCTGCCATCCCCAAGCAGCCCCGATGCCCCTCTCCCACTGGTCACCTTCCAGCCTGTGAATGGCCTTCTAATGATCCCCCAGTTGGTGGCACCCTCCCCCTCTTCCCCGCTACACACACACACACACACACACACACACACACACAGAGCAAGGGCAGCCTTCCCAAAGCACAAATTTGATTACATCACCCCCACTTCAAACCCTTCAGAGGCTCCCTGGTAGAGTTCTAGCCCCACCCCTGACACTGCTCGCCCAGCCTCACTTCATTACCCAGGTCCCCAGTGACCTCAGGGGCCCCCTGACCTGCTCCTACTTCCCACATGCCTCCAGGCTCCTTTTGACTGTTTCTCAAGGAAGCCTTCCCTCCATCCAACCTCCGCAATTTTTTCCTCTGTTCCTAGAACATTCTAGGCTAAGTCAACTTCTGACACTGCTAAGCTCCCAAGAAGCAAATACAATTTGCTTACTAATGTGGGTCCATCCTCTCTCCCCTAGACACTCAGAAGTGCGCGTGTTATGAATAAATGAATGAAGGGGTGGGTCTCAAAGGGAAAGACAGACCGGCTCTCGTCCGTCCTGACCACTTCTTTCTGTAGAATTTCAGAAGCAAAACCAGAAGTACCTTTCCTGAGGGTCACTTCCTGCTGACACACTTCACTGCCTCCTGTGTCAGTTCTAGTAAAACCCAAGCTCTTCCAAAGCCCTCCACCCCAGGCCCTCTCCAGTGTCCTCCCCAGCAGGGGCACCCTCCACCCTAGACCGCACAGGGCAATCTCCCCGAGTCCCCACCCACAAGCCTCCAGGCCTACGCCCGACTGCTCCTGCCACCTGAGCCACCCTCTTGATTCCTTCTCCTGGCTGACTCTTACTCTGTCCTCAGAACTGAATGCAGAGCCCATTTCTTCCAGGAAGTCCTCTCTGATAATGTCCTTTAGGTCTTGGCTGGGCTCCCTCTACAGCAGCACTGCATGGTGACCCACTGGGTGTTTGCCCACTCCTTTGAGACCACGACCTTTTGGGGGCCACGTGGGAAGGAGTGAGAGATTACAAGACGGGTGGGGGATGCAAAAATCAAAAATCACAGCCCAAGTCCCAAATTCAAGGATTCTTTCTCAGAAAAAGGAATAAAGTATTTCACACGTGTGCAATTTGGCTACTGTTTTTGTGGCTTGTGGACAGCAAGAGCTTGGTGTTCTAGTCCAAAACCCAGGTTACATTCAAAGAAATGTATATATTCATATCCAAAGGAAACCAGAGCTGCTCAACAACAGTTTGCATTTAGAATTGAAAGAAACTTTGATAAAGGCAATCCCTCTCTCTCTCTTCTTTCTTTTCTGGCATCATATAATTTTAGAAGTATTTGTGTGACTAAGAGATGGCTACAGCCCGTGATCCTGCACTGGAGTGTTTGGGGCTGAGGAAGCCCAGATTACATTCACTGTGTAAATGCAATCCGACCAAAACATTGACAGGCGCCCTGGTGGTGGAGCTGATGTTCCAAAGCAGGCAACCATATGCTGTAAGAGAACTCGAAATAGAAAGGAAGAAATCCAATATTCTGTACTCAATTCCTTTCGCTATATGGGCCATTAACTGATAGTATATCTTGACTAATGAAACCCAAAAATAAATTGTCAACGTCGATTTTCTTCATCTGACTGTTTTATGCTAAATTTGGATATCAAACCCTCACTCCATACGGAAAGCTCAGGCCTATGCTGCAGCACAGTTACATCCCGCGGAAGTCTACCAAGGGAGAACTGGAGAGTTTCCCTTCAGAAGCTGCTAAGTCTGGTTTTGCACCTGTACGTCATTTGCAACCACGTCATCGTCAAAGGAGTAAGACCTTACATCTGTGGGGCGAAAAGCACTGCGGTGCTTCCGAACCATCAAACAACACTGAGCTTTGCGAAAGTGTCCTGAGGCACTTAAATCGTACTTTTTCTGAAAGGCCCCAAATCTGACCCACTTCACCATTCCAGGTACAACAGGGAGGTACCGGAATTAGTAGAGAAAACACGCCCTTGAAGTCTGACAAGGCCCTGCTTGAATCCTGCTACAGCATTTACTAGCCGCTAAACGGACCAATTCCTTACCCCCTCTGAGAAGGCTTCCCAATCCGCAAAAGGTGGCTGCCACTGCCCACCTGGGAGACATGGCTGTGAATGCAACACGCAAGTAGGGTGGCCGACTGGTACCTGACACGGGGCCTGGCTGGTTTCCCTCCACTGCCCTTCTCCCTCTTTAAACTTACACCGTTCCCCCTGGTAAGGGTCAAGCCCCCGGAACAGACTGCCCGATTCTTCTGTGTATCCCTGGATACATGCCTTACCCTTAGGAGGCCAGAAAAACAACTGCCTCCTCCCCAGTCACTATCAATGTTCTTAAGAATCTGGGTTTTTTTAACTCTATTTTGCAGGGAGTCTATTCCAGAACTATCCAAGCACCAACTCCGGGTTGGCTCCCCTCCCAGCTCCATCCTTTCTCACCTCAGATCCTCTGTCTGATTGCCTTCTGTTCATGTGAAATCGAGTCCTGTAGTGTGGGGACTCCCTAGGCCTCCCTCCCTCTCTCACAGGTGAGTGTGACTACATTCTCCCCACTCCCCAATCCAACTCCAGCTTCTGAGGAGTCTACCCACCCGGACCCTGCAGACTCTGCATCTTCCCAAGACACACACGTGGCCACGACCCTCCCTTCAGATTTCTTCCTGGCTGGCCCTGCCCACGCCCCGGGCCCTTAAGGATAAATGGCATTACTCTGAAAATCACAAACGCTGCTGACTGACATACCAAAGCTGCATGGTCTGGGCTTTCCTCCAACCCAGGCATAGCCCTGCCCCCACTCAGCCTCAGTCTGCACCTCTGGAGATGAGCTCATCCACATGCAAGGTTGTGAACACCAGCTAAGAATGATGACTCCCAACGTGTATCTCTAATCCGGCTCCTTCACCTGAGCCCCAGGCTCATAGACCCGAGTGCCTCTTTGAAGTCCTAACTTGGATGACAAATGGCATCTTAAAAATGCCTCATGTCCAATATTTACTCTGGAATTCGATTCCTGGCAGGTACCTCCCAGACTCCCCATTTTAGTAACAGCCCCAGCCCCCACCTAGTTGTTTGAAGTCACATTCAATTTCCCCTGTTCCCTCCCCCAAGCCCTGCCCTGGAATCAGTCCTGTTATTTCCGTCGCTAAGCCCATCTCAAGTCTGGTTCTGCAGGGACCATGGCCCTAACCCCACAAGCTCACAGCATGGTGTACTGAGTCACAGTCCTCTGAAGGGTGCTCCCCGGAGGGGGAGGCATCTCCTGGCATGGGTCACCTCTGAAGGCACAGGATTCTCACAAAGGAGGCCCAGGAGAAGGGACCCAAGGTTCTCCCATGGCCTGAGCTTTGAAGGACCCGTGGTCTGGGGGATCTCCTAATTAGTCACACTTGCCAGTGAGCAGATGAGCATGGAGGAATCCAGGCAAGGCTGTTCTCACTCTGACCCCTGGGCTCTCGGGAGCCACGGGAAAGGCCTGTGTCCAGGGCACAGCCCGGCTATCACAGATCCCAGCCTGCATTTGCCAACCCGGACAGCCTAGGCTCCTTCTACTTGTGACACTTACTTCTGTTCTGTTCCCCCCCAGAATGTGATGGACTCATTCAGAATGTCTGGCCTGTCTCAAGCGAGACCAAGTCAGTGAAGGATGAAGTGTCCACATTTGGACCAGAGCATGAAAGGGGAAACAAGGCCTCATGATCAGCATGACGGTGGTGGCCAAACCCTTCCCTCGGGTGAGATGAAGCAGGGTGGGGGTGAGAATCCAAGGTCCTAGGTCGGCCAAAGCATCTTCCTTCACGGCTGACTGGGGTGTTGGAAACTCACTAGCGCAAACTAAAGACACAGCCGTCAGTGGTGGACGTCAGCGGCAACAGACACAGAGTCAGGTATTTACTGCCAACATGGGTTAAAAGTAAAGGCCGGTGTAGGGAGGCCTGCACAGCTGCTGAGGCAAACCACAGACCCGGCTCTGAATGCCCACTGGCTGA
The DNA here is from genome assembly GCF_048773025.1 of Camelus bactrianus. Lineage (NCBI taxonomy): Eukaryota > Metazoa > Chordata > Mammalia > Artiodactyla > Camelidae > Camelus > Camelus bactrianus. Next base: position 53,585,905 of record NC_133575.1, on the reverse strand, counting down.
AGCAGAGAGGAAGCTACGGTCCCCTTTAGCAGTCCCTGTGTCCACTATTTAGGAGCCAGGTGAGCCAGCTATTTAGGAGAAGGCAATTTTGTCCTGATACTCAGAAAAACCAGCCTCGTAAAGGGAACAAGAGTGGCATGGGTTTTAGACCCGCTTCTGCCCCTTTATGAAAGCAAAGTAAAGTAAATGGCACGGGGAAGTTGAATGCAAAAATGAATAAATAAATAAATAACAAAATGGTGACTGCTTCCTCCAACAGCGTACCCTGCTGCTGCTCACCCCAGAGCCTGCCACTTCCTCACCAGTGACCGCCGGCAAGGAAGCGCCGTCACGCACGTCACACAGTGACAGCCAGGAACCGAGTGCCTATCACGTTTGTGTAAAAGCAGAAATCGAGCAAGATACTGCAGACTTTGACTTTACGAGTTTAAATACTCCATGAAAAGGATCTCACAGCAGCCGCCTAAATCAATTCGCATCTCACTTCTTCAAAACAATCAAACAAATTTAATAAGGGCGCATTTGTCACCAAATATAAGGAAGACCAAACAGGTTCCTCAAAGTAAGGATTTTAACAGGTATCAAACACCAGTGGATGATGTGTTAACAAAGCAAATATTCCAAAAAATTAGAAAATAAAAAGATGACTAGGATAATCCACGGATCAAGGCAGCTGTTAAGTTTTTGCTTTTTAAAGCGATGGAGACAGCACGGAGGGCGATCTGGCTATTTCCAGTGCAGGGTGTGCACAGCCCACCTTTTCAGACGCAACAACATGCTCACAGGGCACTACAAGAGTAAAAGGAATAAAGAAAAGGGAAAAGAGGAACAAGAGAAAATTAGAAATACGTAAGAACAAAAATGACTTTGACAGCATGTACAAGAATTTACGTGAGTGTGTGAGGCCAGGGACGCGGGGACGGTGAGACCCACCCTCACCTCCTGCTCCAGGGAAGGCAGGGGCCTGAGGGGAGCGGCGCTGCCGGGGGACCCCAACGTGGTCAGCGCCCCTAACCAAAACTCCACCTACATGCGTCTAGGCAGTTTTTGAGCCACAAACTGTGGTCGCATTTCAGTCTGGACAGTTTTACTCACTCCCAACAAGAGTAGCAGGAGAGAATTAGGCTCTGCTCCTGCACCAAAGCATTGTTTTAAAAATTAATGACTGTGGAATAGTAAAAGCAACAATGGAGTAAAAGTGACTGGAGGAGAACGTGCTTGACCCGAGCTCACTGGCCGCGTTATCTCACTGACGTTCAGATGCTGGATGAGCCCTTATGGTACCAAAACAGACAGACCCACCAGGAGGGAGGTTTAATTCGCTGCTGTATTTTGATGCTGAGAGCCATGCCTGATACACGAGGTACTGGGTAAACAATAGCGACAGTGTCAACCTCTATGGGCTAAGCACACATCCAGCTACTCCGCCAAATCCCAAGGGCAGACTTCAAAAGGCAAAAGCAAGCTGGCATTCTCTGGTGGGTCTGCAGACTCAGAGCCAAGCAGTTGCTGAGCAAAAATGTCACAGTGCTATGACAAATGAGGAGGCACTAGCCAGGGGGCTGGGGCAGGGCCCCAGGCTTCCACTGCTCACCCACCAGTCTGTCCAGGGTGAGAAGGTGGTCCCTGCTTACGTTGCACTGATGCACCTACCTTGACTAACACGTGGGACCTCAGCAGGAGGTGACAGGTGAGGTGAACAGAGCCAGCCTCGTTGTAGTACGGTGCTGGCAGCTGTGCCCTCAGCAGTGCCCAGGCTCCTAAACCTGCCACCTCATCTCCAAGGAGCAGAAGGGGAGCACGGGCGTGTAGATCACAGGGCCCTGTGAGGACAAGTACAGATCATGGCCACGACATGACTTGCCCCTTCCTTAAGCCATAGAGGCATGTCCGGGGAGGAACTGAAAATTCATCGAGAGCCCGCCAGGCACCACACGCAGGTGGGACTCGGGTCCCCTGTGCCTCTCACTCACAGGGCTGCTCTGGAGTTTCTGTTTATCAATTCTCTGGCATCTTCTTCTCCAACTTACCAACAAGCAGAAAGTAGGATCTGATCTTAGGGAAGTTCAAGAATCACAGAGCACCGCCTCCACAGTGGGCCCAGCAGCACGTACCAGGTCCTCCGACCGTCACCTGTGGGACCGCCATGAACGCTCTCCAGACTCAAGGCCCGAGGCCGTAGGCCGGGGGGACACAGCTTCCCTCACTCTCCCCAGCAAAGGGGGACCACCTCTCGGCAAAGGCATCTCACCCTCTTCTGCCCGAGGGATAGCACGATACACGGGGAAAAAGAGCAGAAGTTGGGGGGTTAGGCAGCCCAGAAGAGCTCGTCTGCACTTCCGAGGCAAAGTGGGGCCGTTGACTTAATCACAGGGACAAAGTGAGAATGAAACTTTCCCTGCTCTGTCCCAAACTCCGTGATATGCCTTTCCCTGCGTAAGGAGTTCATTCGGAAGTCCCTGGCGGTGTTTCTGATGCCCTAACTTGGCATGGTGGCTGTCGGGCAGGAAGAGAGGGCCTGAGCCGTGCAGGTGCTGGGCCTGGGAGGCAGGAGACACCGGCTCCACCCCCAGCTCAACCAGCGCCTCGTTCTGCATCTCGGGATTCAGCATCTCATCTATAAGCAAAGGGATGAGACTGTCCCAGGAGAGGCTTCCCAACAGAAATGAAATGAGAGCCATGTAAAGAAAGTTTCCCAGTTGCCACATTTAAAACGGTAAACAAAGAAACAAACAAAAAACAAATACTAGAAACTGATTTTAAGAACAGATCTTACTTAATCTACTGTATGTAAAATACTATCATTTTGACATGTAATCAATATAGAAAGTAACAAGATAGTTTACATTCTTTTTACTAGACAAGTCCCAGCATCTGATGTGCATTTGACCTACAGCACATCTCAGCTCAGAGCAGCCTCCTTCCCAGCGCTCCTAGCGTCAGTGGCTGTGGCTACTCTATTGGACAGCAACTCCAGGGATCCCACCAGGGGTCCTGGCTGAAAAGCTGGAGTAACTGTCCACACTAACCCTAAAAGGATCTCTCTGAAACAAAGGCGGATTCACTTTTAAAGGTCCGTAAACCGGCGGGCTGCACCTCCCTCCCCGCTTGGCTACAAGACAGCCCTCTTCCTTGCTGATCCCTTTCTGGATGTAGGGAAGCAACCCGGCACACAGCCAGGGCGGACGGGCCTCCAGGTAGACTTACCTGCTGTCTGTGTCCAGTCCCATGAAGTCCTCCTTCTCAAACAGGACGCAGAGGAGGGGGATCTTGTCCCCAGACTTGTTGGGGGCCCCACCCAGCCACTTGGACTTGAGCAAGATGAAGAGTGACTCAGTGAAGTCCTCGATCCTCTTCTCCACCACCCTGCAGTCCTCGTAGATTGAAGGCCACGTCGGTGCACGGCTGCTCGGCTACCTCCCCATGCAGCACAAAGACAAAGAGCTGAGAGTCATTAAGCCGTGGTGCCATACAGCTCCTCTGCACGTGGAGCTTCTCGAAGGTCTTGGCCGAGAGGCAGTCGGTAATGGTGAAAAGGCCCACGACCTTGCGGTGGGTCTGGAAGTCGCTCCACCCATTCTCGGGCGCATAGTGGTGCCTGTAGTGGATACAGAGTGCCCACTGGGAGCCGCACGGGCTGATCTGGCTCACCAAGGAGATTCGCTTATAGATGCAAAAGAAATTCTCCTCTGAGATGATCCCCATGGGTTGGACCACCACGGGGAGAGTCTCGTAGTCCTAAGGACACTGCACGTAGTCAGGGATGCTCATGTTGCAGGCCCTGCCGAGAGGGGAGAGGAGATCGAGGTACATACTGTGCTGTGTGCTGCGGACCCCTCTGGGTTGCGGTGACCTGGTGTGTACCAGCCAGAAGGCAAGGGAATCCCAAGCAAAGCCGGGGGTACAGTTTGTCCTCAGAGTCTGCACATGGCTAACATAGCTCGGATCACATTACCCAGCTTTTGGTCTAGGCTTCCTGCCCCTGCAGAGAAGGGTCATTTCTTGTTTTCTGTTTCCAAGCACCTAGCCAGAACCTGATGCAAAGTCAGTGCTCAAAACTGCTGAATAAAGAAATGAACAAAGGAACTGCTTTCCCCACCCCCCCTTCAGCAGAATATAAAGAAAAGAACCACAGTGGGATCAAAAGATCTGGATTTCAACTCCAATTTATTTGAACTCCTAAGCTGCAGTATAATGGATAAGAAAACTTGCCTTGTGGAGGACGGTACAGTTCAGTGGTAGAGCACGTGCTTAGCATGTACGAGGTCATGGGTTCAATCCTCAGTACCTCATTTTAAAAAATGAAACAAATAAATAAACCTAATTACCCTCCTCAAAAAAATTTTTTTATTCAAAATCAAAAAACACCTTGCATTTGGCACAACATTGTAAACTTGAGTATACTTAAATTAAAAAAAAAAAATCCTTGCCTTACAAGACTATATCTGAATTATGCAAGTTTGCAAATGTAAAATGCCTAGGGTACCACCTGCATAAAAAGGGGGGACTGTACAAATTTACTATCGCTCCTTTATGAGCTATATTTCCTTTGGGGGGGTTATAACTTCTCAGATCTAATTTTATCAGATTAAAAAAAGAAAACATTACCTGATTCTCAGTACTGCTGAAGAATCAGATAACCCTATGGAAGCATCTGACCCACAGAGGTTACTCAATAAATGTTTCTTGAATGAATGAATAAACAAGCAAAGTGAATGCTGCTCCCTGCCACAGACCATCATAATGGTACTGCCTGGAAATCCCAAGCCCAAGTTCCACCCGACTCTACACTAACCATGTGGGTGACCTGGACAGGCCTGTGTGCTTCTCTAAGCCCCAGTTTAATCATGAATCTAAATGAGGGCAATAACACAAACCTCAAAGTGTTAGTGAGTCAGTAATGAATTGTACCCCAACTTTGCAAGATGGAACCATTAAGGAAAATTGGGCAAAGAGTCCATAGGCCCTCTCCATATTATCTCTTACAACTACATGGGAATCTACATTACATCTCAAAATAAAAATTTCTAATTATTTAAAGAGGCTATTGAGATTAAATGAGCTCACTGTCTCAAATAAGGAACACACAGTACAAATAGGACAATGCCCAGCCCATGAGATACACTCAGTTAACATTCCCACTGAACCCACTGGTCCTTCCAACTTCAGAGCACGAGGATGGGTCCTCCTGGCTAGAGGCCACTGCACCTGAAGCTAACAAAACTAATGGTCCCAACTTCTAAGAGCCCCTGTCACCACCCAAGTCTAATTTTGTATTTGTAATTTTTTTCTTTTTATTAAGTAGAAACCCCCAATTGCATAGCCTTCAGGTCACCAAAACCTGACCACAGAGATCATGATGGCAGCCCTTCTTGGTGAAACAATAAAATGAAAAGCCATTTCCACAAGACCTCTGTGTAAATCTACTAGGGAACTTCATCCTGGACTGAGAGGAAGAGGACTGGGGAGGAGGGGGCAATCTAGGGCACACAGACCCATGGGCCACCTGTCCCACGATGGACTTTAGACTCAACCCTCACTCTCTAGGAACTTCAAAATGCAAACAGACAGACTACTATGGACAAGATTTTTTTTTTTTTAAAGAAATCCCTGACTCCCTAGCAGGTCTTGTTTCTACCGAGACACAAATGGCTTATGTGTATAATGTTTCACAAAAGCCCTAAAATATTATCACCCCAACTTGACACATTAAGAAACTGAGGGAGAGAGGTTTATCACATTGTACAAGGTTAGAGAGAGGCCACGTCAGACACCGTATTTAAACCCAAGCACCTGCTCCAGTGCTCACACTAGAAAGTGTGACATACTGCCCCTTTCCTGCCCTCTCCCTGCAGGAAATCTCTGAAGAGTCTTTTCTGTGCCACCTGGAATCACAATCACATCAATTTTCCACAAAGTGCTATGTCACTCCTTGGAGGACGCATCAAAATCTAAAGGTTTGGGATGGGAGGAGAGATTTGCATTTTCTGTTTCTCAAAGGAAACATGGCTTTAAAAGAAACTGAAAAGCACTTATCTAGTCTAAGCCCTCATTGTGCAGAGAAGGAAACGGAGGCTCAGAAGAGATGAGGAAAGGGCCTTATTAACAAATATTGCCTCAGTGCAGCACCAAGCCAGGCCTGGGCACTTCTGGGGGAGGATCTGGAAGGCCCAGGAGAATGCGTGTTAGAAAAAGGAAAGAGAAGAAGCATACAAGGCCCTGTCTCTACACCACCATACCATGAATTTCCACCAAATTACCCAGTATGGGTGCAGCCAAAATTAAGGTGGGCTAAACAGGTTATAGAAATCTGGAAGTCTCAACCATAGTGGAAATTCCAACATTTACTGTGCTTTTTTCCCCAGTTCAAGCATCAGCTCAGTGGGCGCTGTGTACCAGGGACTACATGAGACCTGAAATACTCCCAAATACAGATCTCTATTACCACGTTTGCAAACCACATAAAGGCCCACCAGAAGAAAAGTGCCCACATATAAGATGGAATTACTGAAACTGAAAGCAGCCAACCAGCATATATTACTATGAAAAACGCTGCTGCTAGGAATGGACTCATGGACATAGAAAGCAAACTGTGGTTAGCAGGCAGGAAAGGGGGGATTAACAGATACAAATTAATAAATATAAAATAAATGACAAGGACCTACTATATAGCACAGGGAACTATATTCAATTTCTTGTAATGAGTTGTACTAAAAACAATCTAAAACATATGTATATACATATGCATATGTTTATAACTGAATCTCTGCTGTACACCTGAAACTAACATTGTAAATTGACTACACTTCAATAAAAAATAATTTAAAAAAATAAGTAAAAATAAAAGCAAAGCCATTAAGAAAAAATAAAAGAACACTGTAATCCCCTTAGCTGTAGGTGGTGGAGAATTCTGGTTGCAAGCACCAAGTCCACTGGATCACTCCAGCACTGACTGTCACTCTTTCTGACCATCAGAGAGTCACTTGGCTTCACTGAGGTTACTTTTCTCTTCTGTGAAAGTCTACAGTTGCAACTAACGATGTATAGAATCTCATCATTCACAAGCCCAAAAATTAGTGAGGACATCCTATGGGCCAGGCTCTGGACAGATGAAAAGATAGGGTCCCAGATATATGCATGGGTAGAAGAAGTTTATGCCATAAAGATATTAATTCTTCCTGTTTTGATAGACAGATTCAATGCAATTCTGATTAGAATTCCTACCAGATTTTTCATGGAATGTAACAAGTTAATTTATGGTCAGGAATAGCCAAGAAACTTGTTTAGAACCACCACTGGAGAGGGGTGGATAGGTCATTCATTTCCACTGTTCTTTCTGAAGTGATGAAAACGTTCTGGAATAATAATGGTTGCACAACTGTGAATATGCTAAAAGCTGCTGAATTGTACCATTTAGATGGATGGACTTCATGGTGTGTGAACAATATCACAATAAAGCTGTTACATGAAAAAATATTTCTTGACAATTATTTTCCCCTCTATACAACTAGTCTGCCCCACAATTTAAGAAAAACAAAAAACCAAAACAAACCAAACTGTGCCAGGAACTCTTTAGGACTGCAATGTCCCTAGGTCTCCAACGCCTCTGGTGGTTCTGTTCCTGTTAACACACACTAGCTGGGCTGGGCTAGTTAGGGACTGTGACTATCTTTTTAAAATCGAGGGTCACACGTTTCACCCTGGGAGAGGGAAGGAAGGAGGATGTCAATGCCTCATGCCTTCAGCTCATTTTTAACTGAACCAAGCCCTGCTTTCAGCACTGTAATCCCTCTCACTATAAAAACATGTGACATCAACAAGCACCGCCATCACAACACCTGAAAGTGTTCAAGGTACTTACCTAGGGCAGAAACACTGAGGGAGGAGACGGAAGCTCGCTCAGCACTGGCGCTCCCTATTCTCGACTCCCCCAGGAGAAGCTGGGCTTTACAGCCAGAGGCTCTCAGCCCGGGGAGCAGTGCCCACGCCGCTGAGCTGGTCCTCAGGGAGCGGGAAAGGGAGAGGAGGGCAGCCCCGGGGTCGCGGGGCAGGGAAAGCGGGGTTGGGGGTGGTGACGCGGGCTGCAGCCCCGCTCGGAGGCCAGCCCCAGCCCCAGCCGCCCGCCCCCGTCTGGGTCGGCAGACCCAGCCCGCCCAGGGACGGGGACGGGTCGGCGGCCGAGGAGAGGAAGCCCGGGAGGAGAGGACTCGCGGGCGGGAGAGGGGAAGGGGACGCCAGCCGCGGACTGAGGGGAGCCTGGCTGGGGCGAGAGGCGGCAGGTGCACACCTGGCCCTGGACAGCTGTGGCCGGGGCGCCGGGCAGGTGGCGCGGGCAGAGGGGCCTGGCCCGAGCCCCTCAGCTGAACACACGCTGACTCGAGCCCTCACGGGCTGTGACAGGCGGACTGCCCTCCCGCAGCCGCCTGACCCCTTTCCCGGGAGCCCCCACCTTGCACTTCCACAGCCAGAGGCCCCGGCCCCGGATCGGAGCTGGAGCTTCCAACCCGCGGTCCAGCTGGCACCGACTGCGCATGCGTAGGAGGGCCATTGATCCTCTCTGGGTTCTGCCAGAGAAGCTGTGGCAGCGAGGGAGGGAGAAGATGGGAGGAGGAGGAGAGGAGGGGAAAAGTGGAGGGAGACAGATGGACAGGAGGAGCAGAGAGAAGGGAGGGATCTGGAGAGGGGAGGGGAGTAGCGGAGATGGAGAGAAAAAGCTTTACCTCTGGGGGCACCCCGAAGGAGGCAAGCAGTCCTGCCTCTGTACCCTTCTCTAACCCTTCAAGGCCCGCAGCTCAAGTTTTACCTCCCTGGTCCAGCCCTCCAGCTGATGACTCTGCACAACCCCTACGGTGGTCATACCCGTTGCCCCCACGCGGAGCTTGGTTTCCTGTTGCTCTGGGAACCAAGCACCCGCAGGTGTTGTCGCTCAGAACTACCTTGGGAAGAGTACATATTCCCCTTTTACACGCTGGGAAACAGGCAGGCACGATCTCTGCCTTAGCTCCACTGTCCCAGGTGTTGGGCTGGCGGGGAGCGGGAGGTACAAGATCAGAGCCCCAGACAGAGCAGACTGCCTGAGTGTTGGTGCATAGTCCCCATCCCTCCTGGGTAAACCACACCCCACCCTAGTGGAACAGTCAAGGGCTCACAGAAGGTCCCTGGGTGTGGGAGAGCTGTCCTCAGTTCCAGTGCCCAGCTTGCTAGGTAGATAGGAGAGTTACCGAGTCCAAATTCATTCTCCTCAGTGCAGGACAGGCCAATAAGTTGGGAGACCAGGTGTTGGGGCATGGAATAGCAAGTTTCTGTAGACCTAGACGGCAAACTAATGTCCTGGAAAACCATCTCCCCAAGTCAGAATTCAGGCTCCTTTCCTACGTGCTTGGCTGTTGCAAACTTCTTGGTGTAGGAATTCTTTGTTGTTAGAATCCTTTGTTCTTGCAGCTATCTGCCTGGGTCAAATCTCTGTAAACCTCCAACAAAACAAACGTTCTTTTCTATTCTGCAACTTGTTATCTTTTTATGAATGAAAAAGTGTTAAATATCCTTAAAGGTCAGAGCCTTCAGAATAGGCTCTCCTGTATATTTCAGGCTGTAGGCAACATTGTTTTACAAGCAAGATGAAGCCTAGGAGGCAGAGCACAGAGTTAAAGTCAAAGGAACAGATCTAATATGGAGTCAGATTTGTTCTTTTCTATTACCGGGCCAGAAGCCACTTGGGGATTTAAATCCCTTTAAGTTAAAAATAACTAAAACTTTACAGGAATTTACATACATAGGTGGGAATGTGCATACATATCTGGAAAAGCACACAAAGGATAGTAAACAGTGGCATCTCCAGGGAGGGCTGAAAGAACAGAGGATGAGGGAAAACTTCTTTCAATTGTGTACTTTTGTGCTCTGTTTGAAATTTTTTTTAACCATATGCATGTATTTCTTTTTCAGTTAAAAAAAATGTGTAATGGAGCAAAGGAGTAACCAGCTCAGCAAATACAGCAGCCATGGAATCACTGAGTTATCACTTTTGATTTAAGCCAGGAAGCATTTATTGACTCTCTCCTATGTGCCCAGTGCTGTTTTAAGACTTCTTTTATTATTAGTATTATTAATTATTATAATTATAATTATTATTATTATATTATTATTTTATGAAATAATAACATGCTGTCCCTCACCCCTGCCCATGGCTGGTGGAAAACCAACTGAGTTTTTATTGAGTTGTTTTCCAAGGAGTAGAGATGAGTTATAAACAGAACACATCTTCAGGGCAAAACAGTCGGAGTGGTTTTCCAGCAGGCCAGAGAGCTATGAAGGGTTTTCAATAGAGGCGCCCAGAGGCTGAGAGAGAAAGCCTCAAGAACCCTACAAAAAGCTGCCCAAAATGCCTTCTCCATGGCACTACTGAAATAGGAAAGAACAAATCTGACTCCATATTAGATCTGTTCCTTTGACTTTAACAAAGCCAAGTTAATACGCTCCGGTCTTTTCATGGGTTATGATGTCACAGAGGAGACAGACAGGTCAACAAGGAACCACTCAGCCGTGATCAAGGAGCCGGGGAACGGGATGGGCGGCAAGACGTATGACGCAGCCGCAACTGTGCCCGTGCTTCTAGGCAGGTACCCAAAGTCACCTCGACAAGGTGTCAAACGCTTGTGCCCACGTCCTCATCACCTGACATGTATTAAAGAGAAATGGAAACCTATAAAAGGCCAATACCCATGGTGGGTACACCATCCAAAGAGCAAAGTCACAGTTTGACAACTGGCCATCTCGGTTCCCTGGGATTCATTCTTGGAGAACCTTAAAAACCACTTCTCTGTCCTCAAGAAGTGCTGCATATTTGTAAGTTTGGCTCAGGGATGGAGCACATTCAAGTGAACTTTAATGTCTGCACAGATTTGACTGTCTTTCTCCAGGTTCTCTTGGCCATTCTAAAGAGGCCTGAGCTAAGTCCATCATCCGTAAGATCAATTCCCTCCAGTGACAACTCATCGAGCCTGCAATTAAAAGCCAACTGAACAAGACTGTCCTCAGCTAAAAAGTTCACCCACCCTTCACTGCTTTCTTAATCTCCTCTCCTGGCTAATTACAACAGACTAACACCTCCCTCCACCAAGCTCCCCACCTATGGCAGTTTGTCTCCCCAAAGAGAAAGTAAGGTCCATAAAAGAGGAGACAACTCCATAGTCACCTCTGAATTCCTAGCATATAGTAATGTCAATAAATACAACTATGATTATGGCTTCTTTCCTTTAAAACCTTCCTGGTTATTTGAATGAGACCTTCGAAGAGAGGTGTTTGCCGTCCAGTATCTTGATCCACAAGACTCTGGAGGCCTTTTTCTGAATGGCTGTTCACTGATTCTTTCAAAACACAACTTCTCATTCCAGGAGTAGCTGTGCTTTTCTGCCAGGAGTATGTGGTCACTCTCATGCCAGAACAGCTTTAAACTGTATCCTTACTTTGGATTTGTTATTTTTCCCCTCTTCCAACAAAATTGAATTTCCTTAATTTCTTGCATTGAGTAATTTTTTTTCCTAGTTCACCCTTTAGTAAACCAGGCTTCTAGGGATGGGCTTGGCCTGAAATATGATCGGCCATCCAACTCCCAGTGTGAGAGGCGTGGGGCTCTATTCCTGCCCTCCTGTCAAGGCAACTGAAACTCAGTTAAGGAGCCAACCGGCACCCCAGGGCTTCTAAGGCTCGCTTATCTCCCAGAATCCCTGCTTTCTGATTTGCCTTGGCTTCTGAGGATTTCCCCTCATTTTCTTGACAATTAGCTGTCCAGCTTGAAAGATGAGGAAGGAAGGTTTTCTTTCTTAATCAGCATTTTAAGGAACTTCTGTAATGAAGGTTTTCAAGAGTTTCTAGAACCCTCCATTGCCGAGACAGAAAACATACTAGATATTTTCTAAATTTAGGAATCATGTGCATTTTTTCTTTGCCTTTGTTTTCTTAACTGCTAAGAGACATTTTTTAATTAAAAAAAAATAAGCCCCAAATAGGATAGAGCCTTGAAGGGGCATACAAAATTAAAGGGCAAAGACAGAAAAATGATAAATTCTCTAAAAAAGTAAATAAAATACATACACTATGGATCAGATCAGCAATTCTCAGTAACAGCTAATTGAAACATGACCATGAGGTAAATCTTCTCTCCTGTCAGGAGATGGCCAACAGAAAATAGAATTAAAACAACAAACTAAAATTCTAAATCTGGTGATGTATAGAAGGCTACCAGCTAAATGTGTCTTCTTCTGGAAAAGAGGGAGGCTCACCAGCTCTTTACTGTGGAGCCTGAGCCCAGGGGAGGGCGGTGAAGTGAGATCTGTAAGTACCCAATTAGCAAAGTGAGTGATGAATAAAGAGACGTGAGCTTTGATGACAGAGATGATACTACTATTCACTTGTCCTGTAAAGTATGCCTTCACGTTCAGGGATCAATACCTCGGAATCCTCAGGGATTGAGATTATAGGAAAATGCACAGCCTGGGCCCAGACATCCTCTGTGAGCTCGTGACACTGCACTTAGATATCTCAAGGGCACTTCCATCTCCATCTGCACAGAGCTGACTTGAAGGTGTTCCTCCCATAGCCGTCCTGCCCAGGGCCCCTGGTCTGGGGGCAAGGTCTCCTTGCCTCTCCCAGCTCAGGCCCATCACTCACAGATGTGCCTGGACCCCTCCTTCAGGGCCCAAATTTCCTCAGTACTGAGTCCCACCACCCACGCCTGTCCTATCACGTACTCACTGGCACTCACTCAGCACTGACTCTGTGCTGGGGACCACGCTGCACATTGTGCACATGTTATCTCACTGGATCTCCGCAGCAGTCCTGGGAAGTCGGTACATCACTGCTTTAATTGATTAGATAAATTGTTTCACTTCCTTGAGTGTGTCATCCAAAGTGACACGGCTACTGAGCCACAAACCTGGAACTGAAAACCACTTGAAAATTGAACACTGCTACACCTCGCAGCCACTCTACTCTGACTCACCACATCACCTCCTGCCGAGCCTTCTAAATGTTTCCAAGCATTCTACAAGACAAAATGGATCTATGAGAGCACCCCACTCCCCTACTTAAAATCTGTCAATGACGGTCCACTGCCCTTAGGAGAAAGCCCCACCGGGCCTGAGCACAGCCCAACGGCCGGGCATCAGCGTTCCTTGTGCGGCGGCGTCTCCTCACTCACCACGCAGCTCTAAACGTGCCTTGTCCAGGACAAGGATGCTGACTCCGTACAACCCGGGGCTCGTCGCACTCGAACAATGATCACATTCTTCACTGGTCACCCTCTTCATTGCTGACTCTCAGAAAAATGTTTTCTCAGGATGAATCAGTATCTTTTCCCTTACAACTTCCCGTCATTGATAATGAGCACCCCCCAAAAGAGAGAAGACCTAATTTTCAGTCTCTTTATCTGTAAAGTGAGAATTACAAGACAATATGTGTGGTTTTAAGAGAAATAATATACATGTGAGGCTGAGGGACAATTCCCAACATACAGTAAGCACTCAATATGTGCTTACTTAATATTAATAAGAATAGATTCCATTCCAGCAACCTTAAATCAATGTTTTATGGCTTTGTCCAACAGACTACTGACAAACTGTTGGACAAACCCCTTTGAGTAGATCAGCGCTAGCGTACTGGCATAGGTAAGCGCTGATTCCAGTTACATCTGCAGCCAACCAGCACTACGGGGCGGGGGCAGTTTGCTCAAACTCTTACATGTTGCTTGAGCATTTAGTTGTCATTGAATAAAGACATGTGTTCCTTAGTCAAAGCTCCTGAAACATAAATCTTCAAAGATTGATGCAAATTAGGTTTCAAGTACAACACTCTCACTAGAAATTATTTGAAAATGATAGTCTTAGCTCCTCTGAACATCAAAAGGGCATGTTCTTAATGTACCTGACTATATACACTGAAAGGATTGTTTAAAGAAATTAACATGAAGCCAACCTGAATAAGCTCTCAGTATCATCTGCACAAAGCCCCACCCAAGGGTCTCATTTTTCACTTCCACGTAGGTGTTCAGGTAGCTTAACTTGGTTCTTGGGTTCTTATAACAAGTGGGTGGGAAGAGTTGTGGATAGATTTATGTAGCAAGTATAAACCTAGGGTTTTTGCTGTGTAGGAATTCTAGAAATAAACAAATTGATATATAGACTGACCCTTAAGAAGCTCAGCCTTTCCATTTACAACAGCATTAAAAGTAAAATGAGAGATATATTTAACAATAATTTACAAGATTTGAACATTGAACATTTTGAAGTATCACCGAAATGAAATTTACAAGATTTACATATATGGAAGACATCCCAATTTCATGGAATGGTAGAAAATATTGTTAAAAATGTTAAGACTCCACAAAGTTATCTACTAATTCAGTGGAATCCCTATCAAAATTCCAGCTGACTTCTTTGGAAAAATTGAAAAACTGATCCCAAAATTCATATGGAAGTGCAAGGGGCCCAGGTCAGCCAAAACAATCTTGAAAAAGCAGAGCAAATTTGGAGGACTCACTTTAAAAGGGTACTAAAAAGCTATAGTACTCAAGTCAGTATGGTAATGGCATAAGTTTGGATAAATAAATCTATGAGACACAATAAAAACCCAGGGGGAAAAAACTTACATTTACAGTCAGTTTTTCACAAGAGTGCCAACAACACTCCACTGAAAGAATAGTCTATTCAACAAATGGTGCAGGGACACCTGGGTATCTGCAGGCAAAAGAATGAATCTGGAATCTGGACCCCCATATTTTATATAACAAATAAAATTTAATTCAAAATGGATCACAGACAGAAACATAAAAACAAACCTATAAACTTTCTAAAAGAAGACACAGTATAAATTTTTGTGGTCCTAGGATAGGCTTTGGTTTCCTAGATACAATACAAAGAGCACAAGTGACAGAAGATAAAAGCAGATAAACTGGACTGCATCAAAATTAAAACCTTTTTCTTACAAAGGACTTCATCAAGAAAGTGAAATGACAGGGGAAGGGGGTAGCTCAAGTGATAGAGTACGTGCTTGGCAAGAAAAATAAAATAAAGCAATACATCTAATTACCTCCCCTGTAAAGAAATTGTTTTAATGTTAAGAAAACTAAACTGAAAGGACAATCTGCAGAATAGGAGAAAAATTTTGCAAAGCATGTATCTAATAAGAGACTAGTATCCAGGATATATAACAAATGCTTACAACTGAACAATACAAAGAAAATTGGCCCAATTTTTAAATTTGCCAAGGATTTAAATAGATACACAAATGGCCAAAAAGCATATGAAAAGATGCTCAGCATCACTAGCCAAATCAAAATCAAAATGAGATCTCATTTTACACCCACTAGGATGGTTATAATCAAAACATGGACAAAAACAAGTGTCGTTCAGGAGGCAGAGAAACCTCATATATGGCCAGTGGAAAGGACAGTGGTGCAGCTTCTTTGGAGAAGTCTGGTGTTTCCTCAAAAGGTTAGAGTTATATGGCTCAGCATTTCCACTCCTACGTATAGAGTCATCCCTCAGTATCCTCGGGAGATTGGTTTCAGGAACCCCCCACCCTGGATACCATAATCCAAGGATGTTCGAGTCCCTTTACAATCAGCCATCTGGATCCATGAAGTGGAAACTACACATATGGCGGGCCAACTGTACACCCAACAGAATGAAAACATATTCTCACAAAAATTTGCACATCAATATTCATAGCAGTATCACTCAGAGTAGCCAAAAGTTACAAACAATATCCATCCATCAATGAATGGATAAAGAAAATTACCAAGAATACTCCCACAAAATTTTGGTCATTGAATCTTTGACAAAGGAGGTGAGAACATACAATGGAGTAAAGACAGCCTCTTCAGCAAATGCTGTAGGGAAAACTGGACAGCTGCATGTAAATCAATGAAGTTAGACTACTCCCTCACAGTATAGACAAAAATAAATTCAAAATGGCTTAGAGACTTAAACACGAATACAAGAGACTATAAACCTCTTAGAAGAAAACATAGGCAAAACATCTGACATATATCTCAGCAATGTTCTCCTAGAGCAGTCTACTCAAGCAATAGAAATACAAGCAAAAATATACAAGTGGGATCAATTAAACTTACAAGCTTTTGCACAGCAAAGGAAACAGTAAGCAAAACAAAAAGACAGCCTATGGAATGGGAGAAAATATTTGCAATAAATGAGGCTGACAAGGGCTTAATTCCCAGAATATGTAAACAGCTTTTACACTTAATAAGAAAGAAAAACAAACAATTCAATCCAAAAATGGGCAGAAGACCTAAACAAACTTTTCTCCAATGAAGACATACAAATGGCCAATAGGCACATGAAAAAATGCTCAATATCATTATCAGAGAAATGCAAATCAAAACTACAATCAAGTACCACCTCTCACCAGTCAGAATAGCCATCATCCAGAAGTTCACAAACAATCAATGCTGCAGAGGCTGTGGAGAATAGGGAACCCTCCTACACTGTGCTGGGAATGCAGTTTGGTGGAGCCATTGTGGTTAGCACTATACAGGTTCTTCAAAAGACAAAAAATTGACCTCCCATATGACCCAGCAATCCCACTCCTGGGCATATATCCAGAAGGAACCCTAATTCAAAAAGACACCTACACCCCAATGTTCAGAGCAGCACTATTTACAATAGCAAGACATGGAAACAACCTAAATTTCCACTGACAGATGAATGGATAAAGAGGTTGTAGTATATTTGTACAATAGACTACTATTCAGCCATAAAAAAATAATAAAATAATGCCATTTGCAGCAACATCAGTGGACCTGGAGAATGTCATTCTAAGTGAAGTAAGCCAGAAAGAGGAAGAAAAATACCATATGAGATCGCTCACATGTGGAATCTAAAAAAATAAACAAAAAACAAACAAACAAAAAGATAAACTTTTCTACAGAATAGAAACAGACACAGAGACATAGAAACCAAACTATGGTTACCAGAGGGCAGAGGGTGTGGGAAGGAATAAATTGGGAGTTCAATATTTGTAGATACTGAGTATGTATAGAATAAACAGCAAGTTTATACTGTATAGCAGAGGAAAATATATTTAATACCTTATAGTAACGTATGTTTAAAAAGAATATGAAAATGAATACAGGTATGTTCCTATATAACTGAAGTGTTGTGCTGTACACAAGAAACTGATGCAACATTATAAACTTACTAGAAATCAATGAAAATATTTTTAAATAGACCAAAAACGAAAAAAAAGAAAAAGGATATTATCAAACCAAAAGAATAAAGTACTGATTCAGGCTGCAACATGGATGAACCTTGAAACTTTATGCAAAAATAAGCCAGACACAAAAATCCAAATATTGCCCTTTTAGGTGAACTGAATCTAAGCATTTATTCTACATTTCAGGTAAATTTTCCAGAGGTTTGAAGTCTATCAATATCAAAATAAAATATATTATTCATTAAAAACATAAAACGATACCTCACAGGAGGGCTTTAATCATTAAATGAAGAAATGCATGTAAAGCTCCTGGAACAACACTTTGCACGTCCACAGACTGTCACTGCTGTCACTGCCACTCAGAGAGTGATGCCAGTGCTGATGAGAGCTGCCTCCACTCGCTCCCCTGCAGACAAAAGTGAGGACCTGGGCTCTGAAAGGCAGGGTGACCATGAACCTGGGTCAGACACAGCCACGCCCCAGACTCTGCGTTAACCAACTTTCTTATACAAACTGCTCCATGTAACATAAACACCTACAGGGATGTATCTTACAACACAGGGAATATAGCCAATGTTTTACAACAACTATAAATGCAGCATAAGGTTAAATATTGTGCATCTATTCTACACCTGAAACATATATCATATTGTAAATCAGCTATACATTTATAAAAAATTAAAAAATACTTTTAAAATGTTACAAATTTAGTATTCAATTCAGTTTTTAAGTAACTATTTAACATCTTAGAATGTATAAAAGCATTTAAGTGTGAGAAGTTTGTTTACATATTTATTTAATTTCAGCCTCCTGCTAAAAGAGAAATTAAACAATTTTTTAAACACAGCTTAAAAACCACAACAACAAAAAGACAAAAGTGAGAGTGAAGAGAAAATGGAGATTCAATACTTAAATGAAATCAGGGGGAGGTAATGTCATAAAAATGGATGCCATGAAGTCAGGGTAAGTGTTAAAGGCCGACTAGAAATTCAGCTGTAAGATTCTTGGCAGCTAAAGCAAAAAGAACAACATGATGTGGTGGGTGGTAGAGCTCAGTGGTAGAGCATGTGCTTAGCGTGCACGGGGTCCTGAGTTCATGCCCCAGGGCCTCCACTAACAGATAATACACCTAATTACCTACGCCCCAAAAAGAGCCCCAAAGGAAAGAAAAAGAGAAATTTCCTTCCTAAAACAACCTGATATTCAATTTAGATTAAATACTGAAAAAAAAAAAAAAGAAAAATAGAAAAAGATGAGTGACACAAGCGATAATGCCCGTGAGATAAATCTGCGGTGGCTGCTGGCAGGTCCCCACATCCCACGTGTGAAAATCTGAAACATCCTTCTCACCACTCAGAGTCATCCTCAGCCCACCCCACCCCTCCCCCTGTTAAAAGCAGGAGCACAGGCAGGGACCGGCCTTCGCTCTCTCTGTGTCATCACAGTGAGACAGGATGGAAGGGGGCAGAGCACAGCCATTCAAGGAAGGCCACAGCAATTAACATCAAAATGGTGAAGGATTCAACCCCCAATAGGCCTTGAGGCTCAGGATGCAGAGATTTAACTTCTAGCAGATCTTGAGCTTCATTATACACCCATTGTAATAGTAACATGGTGAATAACACGCCTCCAGCACCATGGCAGTCCCAAGGCTAGCCACAAAAGGTCAAAGGGTGGGAAATGGCCAAATCCCTGGGAATTCCATCCCCTTGCCCTTAGGCTGGTCGTTCTATTATTAGCATATGAAACCACCAAGCCCATGAAAACCAGCAACACAGCGCCTCCTCCTTGCGGTCACCCCTCTCTCTCCCTCTTCGGAGAAGGCCCACACTCTTGTCTGTGGAGTGTGGACCTACTTTTAATCTGAGCACCCAACCCCCACACCTCGTGGCCTTTCTCTTGCCTTTCAATGTATCTCTCTGAATAAATCTACCTTGACTCAACAGTGGCTTGCTCTTGAATACTTTCCAGCACGAAGCCAAGGACCCACATCTGGCGGGGCACATCCCAGGGGCTCAACCAAAGCCTGGGACACAGCCCTTCTCATGCCCCACATCTGTTTTCTTGTATCAACAGGACTGGGTTGTGAAGGGAGCTCTGAGGCCCCAGTGAAGGGAGCTCTGAGGCCCCAGCTAAGGGACAGAAGCAGCTACCAGGGCTCAAATTGGCGGGCAGCCACTCCCCCAGCAGGGGCCCTGGGATCGGCCAGGTTCTCTGTGGTTCCCTGTTGTGCTGACTCCCCAGCCAGAGAGCGTTCTCCCTAGGCTTGTCCCCACAAATCCCTTCTCTCCAAAATACAAGCACATCATGTCACAGTCCTCTTGTTCAACCAGGAAATGTTCAGCCCACTTTTTCCTTCCCAAGTCAAGAACCTAACTGTTCTCCATCCTATCCCACCACTTCTTTCTTTGTGAGAACTGTGCACTCCCCACACACCATCCTGAACGCAGGTGCCTTGCTGGCTGGTACCGAGATGTTTCAGTCTCACACAGCCTGTGTCCTTTCACTTTCCCCTTTCTACCTTAAAATGCCTTTCCTGAGTCTCCCACCCCTCTGATTCTGAACTTCACAAAGTGCTGTGGTTACAGTCACTATGTGCATACATCCCAGGTTTTGGCTAGGTTTCCTTCGCAAGATCTTCATTAAGGAGCTGCATCAAGAAGTTTAAAGAGGCTATTCTTACATCTGAGCGGAGGAGCCTGCCTAAAATTTAAATGGCTTTCAAGAGAGAGTTAACCAGGGACAGAGAGTTCGCAGGACCTAGTCAACAGTGTCATGAGGCAAAATGTTCTTCAAAGGCTCAGAGTGGCTTCTGAACACGGAGTTGGCAGGGAGGAGGTGCCAGGCTGTTAGTGGGATGAGTGAAACTGGGTACGCTTCCCCAGCTGAGGAAGTATTGGATTTTGTTCTATTTTTCCAAACAATTTCTTACTACCTTTTTCTCTTATCGTCACACACCATTTCCTACGAATTAAGAAAATCAATGTCAGTCATTTGGGCCACTTGGGAGAAGCTACCCAATGCCATTCACAGGGCTGGGATATGACAGCCATCACCAGTCTAGGTTGAAAGACCAGTTGGGGTATTTGCACGGTAATCACGGGCATGCAGCAATCTCCCCAGCTTCAATTACCTCATCTCAAATATGAGGCCAATAAAACTACC
The DNA here is from genome assembly GCF_048773025.1 of Camelus bactrianus. Taxonomy (NCBI): domain Eukaryota; kingdom Metazoa; phylum Chordata; class Mammalia; order Artiodactyla; family Camelidae; genus Camelus; species Camelus bactrianus. Next base: position 53,565,514 of record NC_133575.1, on the reverse strand, counting down.
AAGCAAAGTGCGTGATGATTATGGCCGACATCTGTTTACTAGGTAAGTGCCCGTGACAGCTGCCGCTTAATGGCGAGTGAGTATGATCATCGAGACCCAGTCTACCTGGTCACACGTGCCCTGCCTTCCTGCCTTGGTGTAGGAGCGTAGCTTGTTTAGCTGAGATGAACGCCCCCAGAGCAGCCCCGACGGGAAAGCTCCCAGCTCTGCACGGCGAGGCGTGTTCCTTTCCTTCTCAGAGCTGATCACAGTTTGCAGTCGTCTGTTTTTATGTTTATCCCTTTAGTACGTGCCTCCCCTCTGGAGCTTTTGCTTAAGCAGCACATGTCCAGGTGTGTCTTGTTGCCTACTGGATATTCTGGGCTGGGAGGCAGGTGGCCCCACTTCTGGCTCTGGTGCTGAACCGAGAGGGCATAAAGCCCAGGGGCCCATGCTGAACCGAGGCCCCTGCACCCAAAATTATGGCCTGACATTGGGCAAATTACAGTCTTCTTTACCCTGAGATTCCTCATCTGTCCATGAAAATAACGGCCCATGGCACATAGAATTACAAGGATTAAAGGAAATCACCAAATTCACAACCTATTCAGGAGGCTACCAGTGCGTCCTCAACAGACTCATGCTGCCTTTACGGCTCTGACACACGCTAAGTGGGGCTGACGGACACAGTGAACACTGCTAAGTGCCTGTTTGTTAAGTGCTTCATGTGTGTTATAATACTGTTTACAACTTACAAGAAACCCAGGAAGAAACGAATATTATCATGCCCATTTCACAGATTCACCAACAGGTTAAGAGAGGTTACACTCTAGTCCAAGGCCCTTTGGTGAGGAAATGGCGATTTAAACCTGAATCTGAGCCCAGGCCTGGGCTACGTCTCTCTCCAATCCAACTGACCACTTGCCTATGAATTCCACCTGTCCAATACACACGTTTGCAGCCGGCCAGCTCTTAAATGCAATATGTGCCACCGTTTGTCAATGTTGGTTAATTACCAGAAACTGCTCTCAGAGACTGCTACAGAAAAGACAGGTGGACCCACATCCCTGCCCACAAAGAAGAGGAATTCTGCCTTGCCTTCTCCCGTAATGTGCAGAAACCCTTCCCTACAACACTAAATTCAAATGTATGCTTCATCCGTGTTTATGTTTGCACACAGCATATTAAAGTAGAAGATACCTGCAGTAATTCCATCTCGGTTCCTTTCCAAGTTTCCAGATTATCCATAATCAGTCTGTGAACGAAAATACTACAATGTGAATGAAAATACTGCAACCATGTCAGTAAACAATGAATGCTGATACCAAGACATCAGCAGCTGCCTCCACCAGCCAGCAAGGACAGGCCTGCAGTCCAGCCTCTACAGCCACTCACAATGGTGCCCTCTGAGCAGACTCAGAATAAGAAAAGACAGGATACTTGCCCTAGATAGCTAGGTGCTTTTCTAAAGAATGAATTCAGTGAGCCCAATTGATTGCTTCTTCCCATACAGAGAAAAGCACTAAATTTTTTAACTTGAGACACCTGGCTTTCTTTAGATAACAAGCAATGTTTTATTGTTCCAACTACCTGGTCTTTGTTTTAAAGCTCCTATATATCCTAGCTCCTCCTCAACCACTTGGGAGCAGTCCCTCAGAGTGCTCTGAGAGGCTGTCATCCCGGCTCGAGTCCTCCCGCCAAATAAAACATAACTCTTAACTTTTAGCCTGCACATGTTTTTCAGTCAACAGTTTTGGAAACCATGAAGGGACCCAGAGCAGACTTCTCTCCCCCTGAACTCTCCGAGAAACCGGAGCCTTGGTACCATCAGTGGCCCTTTGTGCCCATCCGCCTCCTCGGGGAGTCCAGATGCATTTGGGTGAGTCTCTCCTGGTTCTCGGATCTCCCATATTGGTTGATGATCCTGAGTTTTATTTGGCGGTGTATCCAGGTACCTGGCCCTCCAGTTGAAAGATACTGGGGGGCATTACCCACCCAGTGGAGACATACTGGGTGGGGCCTGGTTGAAAGATAACGGGAAATACCCACCTTGAGGAGACGTCCGATGTGGGGCTGGTTGAAAGATACCAGGAAAATACCCAGTGGAGACGTTCCGAGTGGGTCCAAGTTGAAAGACACTGGGTTCAGGACTGAGTGGTTAGGTAAGAGGCTGGTCTAATGCTTTCCTCAATTTGGTTACCTCCATTGAATTTTTCGGAATAAAAGTAAAACTCTTAGGAGGAACCTTTCAACTCCAAAAATGGGACCCTTCTCCTAGCTGGTAACAGCTTTCTCGGGTGACAGAGAATCTTGCAGGAGTGTTAGAGGCAAAGACTTCATGCCATAGAGTTGTCCCTGCGGGAAAACTTACTAGCAATTTTATTCTGAGAACCCGACCTTACAATGGGGAATAGAACTTTCAAAAAAAAAAAAAAAAACAGAAAAGAAAAGGAACAAAAATAAATGACAGATTGCCAGCCTCCAACTAATACCCCAGCCAGGTTTATATACGTACAAAACTTACAACTTTAATTGGGAATTAAAAAAAAAAAATCTCACTCTGAAAGTAACTAACCAGGCCTGATAAAAACATTTTTTGGAATTCTGAACTCATAAAAACAAAAACCCCTTTAGGGGGAACTTGGATTTCTCTTCCTTAGTCCTTGAAATGTAAACGTTTTATCTTTCTCTGTGTATTTGATGTTTGTGTATGTATGTATATATGTGTTTCCTTTTTTTTTAAAGGAGAACTTGGACTCTGCCACGCAAAAGGTACAAGTATTGTGTACATATGGTGGCCACGCAAATAAATTGGGATTCTCAACAATCCTTTTATAGTACCAATTTTCAGGCATTTTGCCATCTTAAACTTTGTTGCATCAGCCTGGATGACAAAGGCTTACCTTTTGGAGACTGAACTTTGAATTTATTTAGGCAACACCCCCACTCTCATTTGGAAAAGCCTCTTCATCTTATTTGTTTAAAATCACTATATATATATATATAAATGGATGGCCATATGATGGATCCTTTAATTTGGAAAGACTTAAATTGGTGAAAGGTGAAAGAGCTCTCATTATAAACAGCTGTTTTATTGGTACCTATTAAAATCAAGTTTAAAAGTAGAAAAATATATCTAATGGTTAACCTAAGAACTTAGTTATAAAAAGAAACTGCTTTGAAAAGCTACATTTGTGTTTTTCCTTTCCCATCAATGGTTTTAGAGATGATAATAAAAACTTAGAATAATTAATGTTAATTAGGTTGAGTAACTGGAAAAAGGAATGTAAAACTGTCTAAAGATTTTTTCTTAATAAAAAAAAAGGATAATGGGCTTATCCCAAATGGGTAAATATTTTTAAATGGTTATTTTGAATGTGATAAATAAAATGGACATTTTTGGATTTAAATACAACGTTTTGATACTACACTACGTAAAGTTAAAAAAAAAAAAAAAAAGACCAAAGAGATCAACTACTGCCCCACCAAAATTAAAGTTCAAACAAGTCCGTTTTATTTAAACTTGGTGATCCCAGAGACTTTTCTATAAAATTAGATACAGTGCACAAAAGGAAAAGAAAAGAAAAAGAAAAAAGAAAAAGGCTTCTGTCACTCCTTCTATAAATAAGAATTATTGATTAAACCTAATAAATATTAAAATTAAAGTTATAAGAGTTAATAAAATTGAGATAAAAGTTTGTAAAATTGGTATATTTAAATTGGCTTTATAGAAACCTTTTGCTTAATTATATTTTGGTATAGATATATTTCAATGGAAAAACGCTTCCCTTCTTGGTATTATAAGGCTGGGCACATATCTGTCCCTCAGAAAATAGTAACTGAATAAACTAATGGAAACAAATAGAGTTACATGAGCCGTCCAATAAAACGTAAGAATAAAAACAAATATTCAGTGGCTAATAAACAAAAAAAAAAAATAATAAGAGGTTTACCCTGGGTTTAACTTAATAACTCAAGGAAAAGAGACCTTACTAAATGCCTTATGCAAGCTTTGGAAGACATGATAAAGTAAACCTTAAAGTTTTAAAACATGGAATTCTTTGTTTACAGTTCTTGTCACTGATACAAAAAAGCAAATTAAGGAGATACAATTGGGCCTAGGTGACAGAGCAGTTCTCTGGGGAACTGGAAACGTGTGTCTTTTTCTTGTAGATCAGAAATGTAAATACAGCAAACAGTGACCCAGGACTGAGCCTAATTAGCTCAACGAGATAAAACTTAAGGCCAAAGAAATTTTTCGCATTTTAGAACTCAGAACTCTGACGGGTCCTTCAGACTTTGTCAAGAAATCTTAAACGCCTTTTTCAAAAATAGTAAGCCTTAGGGATTTGAGCAAGCAAATTCAGCTTACTCCAACTATTATTATACCTATCTCATAGGTAAGTTTTAAAGTGAAGCTATGAAATCTTTAGCTTTTTTCTATTTATAAGCTTGCATATACATTATAGATATGAGGTATTTCTATGGCTAAAAAAAAATCAAAGTCAAAGAGCTCTGCTTAATTGACGTAAAAAATAAGAGCTTACAAATTAAGTATTTTTAAAATAAAAACTGACCAAATTGACCTTCAGGTTCACATAAACTTGAAAATATTCAATATTAAGATAATACTTGGTATTGTTTGGTTTAAGTATGTTCTAATTAATATAGACGCCTTTAAAGTCATCAATATTAAGTATAATACCCTTACTGAACTTAGGTTTAAGGAAAGTCAAATAAGATCCTGTTATATGTGTTGCAGATTTGTCAAAAAAAAAATAATAGTAATGTGGTGTGATAAAATTTTAAGTAAATTAAATGCAAATGAGATGAGAGCTTTGGGTAAATTCTTTTAAATATATTTTTAAAATGTATGCTTAAGATAATCTCTAAATATTTGGTACCTTTAAATTCTAGAATTGTGCTAAATTAAGTTAAATGAGAGGAGTTGATTAAATAGCTATGCCATTTTGAGATAAAATAAGATTCAAATATGAATTACTTAACATTTAACTTCCTCTTACAGAGAAACTAAAGGTGTTTAGAAATATTAATAAATAGTTGGTGCCACCCTGAAATAGTCTCTATTATTAAGGGAAAGATCTCAGTATCCTAGGAAAGTAAGATAAGAGTGTAAAGGGAGATATAAGGAATGGAATTATACTTTGATAATGAAAAATAGTGACTTTGTCCTGAAGCCGGTTACTTCAGAATGGAAGAGAAAATAAGGGACACTCTAATATGAGAATAGAAATCTGTGGAAGGCTTGTGGAAGAGGAACCCCGAGGAAAGAGTTTTGTACGTGGTCAGAATTGGCTAAGTTTAGAATCAATTTGGGCAAAGTAACTGAATCTTAGAAGTAAGCTGGTACAAGAATAGATTTGGTTTTCTCTCTATTAAGAGGACAAAATTTTCTTAAAATGTTAATCCACCTTCAGTAACAGATTGTAAAGCTTCTTATACCACTTAACTGATCTGTTCTGCCTTTACCTTTGAAATATTTTCTTGTTAATGAATAAGTACTTCTTTACAGTGATCTATACATTTATCTGACGAAGTGTTTTGAAATCTTTTAACAAGCTCCCCAAATATCAATTTCTAATTTAAGTTCTTTTAATCTCCAGGTAATTTTGGGATGCTACTGAGGGCCCCTGGAACATCCCAAAGAGAGATTTTAAACTAGTAAGTTTCATTTGGCATGTTAAATAACATGGGAAGTATTGCCAAATGAATAGTAAATCTTCCTAGTTTATATTGTATGAGAAAGTATTATTAATATAGATATTCTAGAAATTATATGGACTCCCTAAAATTCTGGTATATCTGAAATGTTACCAGTCATAATTCTGGTTATTGTGACCAGGTTTCTTTATTGATTATAGTGTAACGGTGTTTAAACATGCTGTTAAATCTTTTGTCATTAATAGACAGTTAATTGTTTTCTTCTGATGATTTTGCAAAATGCTTTCTCTTCAAGGAGATGTACTGGTTTCTAATAAATTTCAAACTATAGCACTGAAATAAACTGCGTAAGGAATTTTAAAGGTCTAATGAAAACTCTGATTAAAAGAATTAGTTACATGGGACTGAGTAAACTGATGAATATGGTTATAATTTTTGATTTTTTGAAATACTATGGCTTTTAACCTGTTTCCCAGACATAAAGAAACTCTTCTCCTTAAACTAGTTATGATTCACACCAATTTGATAAATTATACCTATGTAAGCAGACTTGGAACATTTATCTTTTCCCTCTACCTGATCCCTCAAGAGACTAAAAACTCTTAGGTCCCCAGTGGCTCTATCAGACAAATGAGGAAGATCATCTCCTAACAGATATAGAAATCTCAAGGTATTTTAAGGATTTTAAAGAGAAAAGAATTTACCTAAATCTGTAAGGCAGAAATCTATGACAAGCCCTTGACTTGGCTTTCCTGGCCTTATTAACATTCTGCACTGAGACTCCTTATTAAAAATTCCAACACAGCCAATTTAAAAAAAGCCTATATGATCAAATAATCAGACTTAACTTGTAAACAAATTAATCATGATTTGCCTATATTTGCGAAAAATGAGGGTAACTTTAGAGAGAAAAAGATTACATTTTAGTGGATACTCAATTCTAGTTTTGTTAATTGAGGTCTATATTTACTAGACACTTCCCAGATCATTCCTTGCTGTTATGTCACATTGCTGTAGAGTTTAATTGAATTATTAAAAGGATACTGTAGGTTTGTTTCTGAAGCTCAGTAATCCATCCTTGGGTAAAGTTCCAAGGCCCCATGACCTGCAGCCAGGGGTTTATACATACTGCTACAGGCATGACTTAAAGAATTGTCTCCAACCTGAATGGAACTACCATTTATCAGGTACTATTAACTAGACCATACACAGGAAAGCTGAAGGAAACGGACTTTCGGACTCATTTCCAATCAGAAACTGCCCCTGCAGTGCACTCGCCTATAGAGCACTGCTCACCTTCAAACAATGCCCAAATGCATAAAAAGCTACCAGGCCAGGATGAGAAGAAGACGACATCTGAGGTAGACAGCTGACCCAAGACACCGGACCAGGCCTGTATACCAATTACTTTGATAATTTCTCCTACCTTTGATTATGAACTACTCCCATTGTTAAGTTTATGGTAAATTACCTATGTCTAGTACTTCTTTGTTACCTTGGTGGGTTTCCCTACTCCAAGGCTCTAACTAGATGGCCCTCAGAAACGTTATTCTAAAAAGAAATTATAGTTCTGTTTAGGCCACTGTTGATCTTCCAAGGTGGGAGACCTCACCTGGACAATTAATACCTGCTCTGAGCCTGACCATAAATATGAACTTTCTCATAAGATCACTCAAACTCAATCAGAAACACAAGCAAAATTTTAACCCAAAATATATCTTCTCGACTGTTAAATTCTTACTCGTGACTTTATTAACTTTACTAGCTGCATTACTTATACCCTGTCTATTTTATAAAATTGTTCTCTTACATTTCCCACTGTGTAACTAGGCCTACAACAAAATTGATGATGGCTAAACATCTTGAAGAAATAGGTAAAATTTATAGCCCTGCATAAAAAATTTGTAATAGTATGATTCTAGATATGGGAATGAGCATCGAAGGGTGAACATTTCCTGGATCATAATAGACTAGTAAGACAGGCAATCCAGAGAACTTTTGGTATCAACAGGGCCTGATAAAACACCTAACACCTTGAATGGCAGCTCAGAAGATGCTTCACCTGAACTAGGAATGAGCCATCCTAGCACCGTGGAACAAAATTGGTCATGAAATGTCTCTCAAAATATTGGTCGAATTTAGGACCAAGGGGGAGCACTGTGAATGAAAGTACTACAATGTGAATGAAAATACTGCAACCATGTCAGTAAACAAAGAATGCTGAAACCAAGTCATCAGAGGCTGCTGCCACCCCCCAGCGAGGACAGGCCTGCAGCCCAGCCTCTGTGGCCACTCACAACGGTGCCCTCTGAGGGGACTCAGAATAAGAAAGTACAGGATACTGGCCCTAGATAGCTAGGTGCTTGTCAAAGGAATGAATTCAGTGAGCCCAAATATTTGCTTCCTCCCATAAATAGAAAAGCACTAAATTTTTAAACTTGAGATATCTGGTTTTCTTTAGATAACAAGCAATCTTTTATTGTTCCAACTTCCTGGTCTTTGTTGTAAAGCTCCTATATATCCTAGCTCCTCCCCTACCTCTTTGGAGCAGTCCCTCAGAACAATCTGAGAGGCTGTCATCCCGGCTCGAGTCCTCCCACCAAATAAAACTTAACTCTTAACTTTTAGGCTGCACATTTATTTCAGTTGATGCAACTTACAACAAACCCAGGAAGAAATGAATATTATCATGCCCATTTTACTGATTCACCAACAGGCTAAGTGAGGTTACATTCTAGTCCAAATTCCTATGGTGTGGAAATGGCGATTTAAACCTGAAGCTGGGGTGCCCATGCCTGTGCTCCTTCTCTCTCCCATCTACCTGATCACTTGTCTGTGAAATCCACCTGTCCAATACACAAGTTTGCAGCCGGCCAGCTCTTAAATGCAATGTGTGCCACAATTTGTCAATGCTGGTTAATTACCATAAACTGCTGTCAGAAAACGTTACAGAAAAAACAGGTGGACCCAATTCCCTGCCCACAAAGAAGAGGAATTCTGCCTTGCCTTCCCCTGTAATGTCTAGAAACCCTTCTCTACACCACTAAATCCAAACGTATGCTTCATCCGTGTTTATGTTTGCACTGGACTTATTAAGGCACAAGGTGCCTGCAATAATTCCATCTCAGTTCCTTTCCAAATATACAGATTAGCCCAAATCAGATCCAGAACAGACACAACTCATCAAATCCGCAATGAAACACACTGGATCAAGAACAAAATGCATGTACTAGTCCAGAAAACTACGGGTCCCTCTTTCTTCCTGTCATTATACAATCCCACCAGAACTCATTAATTTGCTGTCTGCTCATCTGGTAACCAAACTCAGAGAAGAGTCAACTCAGCAGAGTGCCCTACTGGGGAGAACACCCCGCCAAAGCACTGTGGGCTGCCTGCCCTCCCGCACGCTCTGCTGACCCCTAGTGTCCTCCGTGGAGACCAGGCAAACACAGCTGTTCCCAACAGCTGCAAAGTCCCACACATTAAATAAAAGCATTTTATTTTATACGATATGTTACATATATACCCATCTCTGAAAACAGCTTTGCCAGAAGCCCAAATCTTCAACATTAATCTGCAAAGGCAATTCCGGTCCCCAAGGGAAAGCAAGTCTTAAGACGATGCTAAGGCCTCCAAAGTCCTCTCCACGATCTTCAACCAAACTACCTGCAGGTCTGCAGCTGCAGGCGGCTACATGTCTGTTTTTAAAGCACACCCCTCCTGCCCTCGTGTGCTACAATATCCCTCTACGCCCTCCCATCTCAGGGTAAGAGCAGCCACTGCAGAACCTTGCAGGGCAGCACTGACAGGACTGGACACAGAGGATCAGAGCTAAACTAAGCCTTCTGATGACACGAGCTTGTTACTCTGTCACTTTACACATGAAGATATATAGAGAGAGGTGGGGTGATCTTGCTCAAAGTCACACAGCTAATAAGTGGCATAGTCTATAACTCTGCTCCTCCCTCCGGTGTGACGCCACAGCTGGGACGCCCACAGGATTCTCTCGTGCCTGCCTGACCAGTCCTTGACTGTCAGTCATGACCCACCACAGGGTCGGCCTGCAGCCTGCCTTTTCAGCATCTTTTCCCTCCAGTTTCTCAGGAACAAGGCTGCTCCGGCCACCGTATGACTTCCGGCTTCCCGAACACTCCGTGCTCAGGCCAGTCATGCCTGTACATCCGGCCCCCTGCTCAGAGGCTCTTCCGTCCCTGCAGGTGGATTTTTCCACTCTCCACATGGACACCCCCTCAGGGGAGCCCTCCTCTCGCCCTCAGTGTGGCAGGTGTCCCAGGCCAAATCCCGAGCTGCCCCATTAAGACTGCTTGTGCCCAGGTCTGCTAGTCAGACCAGCAGCTTCAGAGCCCGGGGTTATGCCCGGGTCACCCGGCAGACCTACTGCCCATCTCCCAGCCCCTACCCAGCAGGTCACCAGGAAGTCACAGTAGGTGCCCCACAAAATCCAGAAGGCTGTTCACTTGCCAGCAATCCTAATGACTGGTTACCAACCTTTGATCAGTTTCACACAAAACAGCAGCTTTCACTTTGAAGCGGGGGGTTTTCACTTCTGCTGTCCATCCTTATCGGAAACATCAAGGGAAACCAAAAGGCCTTTTCTCAACCCTTTTCTGATGACACATTTCCACCCACAATACTCACATGCTCAAGAAGTTTGGGTCCACGTGGTTTTGTTTCCCTTATGCTAAGTGGCTCATAAGACTGTGGGATTCTTTCTCTCTGAGTGTATTTCTTTGTACTTAGTTTATCGGCTTTAATCTGTTTTTGTCTCTCTCTTCAGTGTACCTGGCAGTTGCCACTTCTCACTCCCTACAGCAGCCTCTCTCCCAACTTCTAATCTAGGAAATCAGCTGTGATGAGGGGCCAGGGGGCAGTCACAGAAGATGGAACTAAGGCACTGAGAGGCTACATAATTTGCCCAAGGAGATCAGCTTCAACCCCCAACAGTGTGTGTCTCATCCCTCTGTTTAACTCTTATGCTAAACTAGTTAACTTTTAATAGATTATGGTTATAAACAGATGAGGTATCAAAATACATACAAGGACACACATCAACTCTAAGATGTTCATAAACTCCACTATTTTGTTTCTATTTATTTTATTTCTTTTAAAAGAATTAAGAACCTCTGCAGTCAATATAGCAAAATGTTAATGGGTTTTAAATCCAGAATATAGAGGCGTAAGTGTATTACTCACACTTTTTTCTATATTCACAAGACAAAATGATTTGAAGGTCTCTCTCCCCTCCCCCCTACTCATTACTGGCTCTCACCTGAGCTGCCAGACCACACATCTAACAGCCTTTCATTTTACCCACAGCTGAACTCATCAGTTTTCCCCCAGAACTCCCTCTGCAGCTTTCCCTCTTCAGAACACAGCAAGACCATCATTTACCTTGTTAATCCACCCAGAAACCCTGGCCTTACTCCATCCTACCCTCACAGACATCATTCATCCTTTCATTTTACTATCTGACATGTCTTCAATCTATTCCCTTTTTCCCACTGACCGTCCCACCACTCAGGTGGAAGCCACCAATACTGCCCACATGGACTCGTGAGTCTCCCAGTGGCCCCCCAGCCGCTCTTCCCTACTTGAGACAAATGGGATTCTGTCACTCCCATGCTTTTAAGACTCTTTTCAAACCCACTGTTCTTAGAAGAAACTCCAAATTCTTCACCTGGTGAAGTTCTTTGCCATGAAACTATCAGCTCAGGGAGGGCAGGACCCGCCCTCTCCCCTCGGCCCTGCCCCCTGGCAGAGTATCAGCTTGGGAGGACCTGCTGAGCTACAAGAACCTGTATTCTAACCCTGGTCTTGAGTTCTTAGCAAACTGCTTCAACTATCCATACAAATCCAAGGTAGATTAGAAAGATTTTAGATGTTGAGCTAGACTTTTGCTTTGGGGATTTTGCACTAGCAACCTGCAAGTACATGTTCTAATAGATCTGTCTTCTTGAAACCACACCCAGATTTAAGTAGTATCTGTGGAATGCCTTCGGAATAAAAGGAACTGTACTTTCACAGACTTTATGTTTTATAATATGAACAACCTGGACAGTGTTACAAATGGAACCGCCTAACAAGTGACAGAAGACGGGTTAGAGGCATAAAGCAACAGGTCGCAAGGACGGTAAGAGCATAGTTGTTTCTCCAACCCCCCTAAAATCCTGAAAGAACCGAAAATTCTGAATTTTGAAAGTAAAAGGCTATCATATAAAGAAATAAAATAATCCTCTTCATCAGGGTTTCAATATCTGACTCCAGAACTTTTAGCATGCCATACTGAATACTAGCACAGAAACATCAGATGGACTAGTGGTGAGTAAGTTCCAGGAAAACGGCAGTAATTCCTCCAATTGTAAGAGGACACACACTCACTTGTCGAAGGTGATTGTAAACCACATTCTGGAGAAATTCAGAAGATTCAGGCTCTGCTTCTAAATGGTGAGGACACGGAAGGATGGCTTGGATGCATGCTTCTGAGTCACCAGCATTCTTACACTGCAGGGGGAAAAGGAGGCCCCCAGTCAAGAGCAGAGATGTTCCTGTCATGTCTCGCAGGCCGTGCCTCGGGGACTCAGTGCCTTGCAGCAGCCCGGCCCCAGGCGAGGACCCGCAGCTTGGCCCCACCAAGCAGGAGGGGCACTGTGGTTGAGAAAACCCACCCCTGATGGGGGCAAGAGGGGCTGGTGGGGTTGAGTGAACCTATAAATGCCCACAGAAATATACCTGCATTCATTCAAGTGATACAACCAACAGTAGCAGGCTATTTAACAAAATTTAAATTGTCAGTGGAAATTTTGCCATTCCTTTCCGCTTGTCCCCTGCACTCTGAGACAGGCTTAGGCTCTCTCACACCTGCAGCTCTGATGCAGTAGTTGTGAAGTCATTTTACTTTGCTGCAAGTGTCTTCGCTCCTCGTGTCACTGTGTCTGTCCTCTTTTAACACAGTCGGATGTCTTCCTGGATCTCTCCCTGAGTACCTTGCTCCTGCTCCTCAGATCCTGAGATAAAGGGCAAGTGAAGACACATGATCAGAAAAGGCACTGTGGACTTGATCAAAGTCCTCAGTGACCCCCTAGGTGAGTGCTGCCCACCCCTCAACTTCACTTCTCAAGGTTCTGCCTAGGGTGACATCCAGCCGGGAGAGTGGCCCAGGCCAATTAAAAGCTGTGTGGCTTTGGTGCGGGGACAGGTGCAGGAGCTGGTTCCGGAACCGGGCCTCTCCCCACCTCTGTTACCCTCTCTTCCTAGGCCCCGCTGCCAAGCCCCCAGGCTCCCTGATCTTCTGCATTTCTCTTCTACTCTACTCCAAACACTTTTCCTCTTCCTTTTTTCCCTAATTATCCCCAGCTGGAGTGATTTTTCAATCACAGTGTCTGAAAAAACTTCCTGCAGACGAAAAAGAGGACTCCAGAGGTAAATGCCCATATGCTGTTCCCTGAATAGAGCCCCAAGCTGGGGGGACCCTCACCAACACTCCTGGGGGCATTAGACATGTTGCAGGGTCAACCACCCTCAACAAGAGTTTGCTGAGTCCCAAAGGCCCGCACAGCTTCCCTGCTCACAAAAATGTAGTCAGCCCACTTATCGGTTATTAAGAAGCAAAATTACAAAACTGCTTATGTTTCTTACTAAAATTATCTATGAGATGGAAAAAGAAATTGTAATAGGAAAGAAGAAATATGACTCCGTGTTAGATCTGTTCTTTGGCTTTAACCCTGTGCCCTGTTTTCTAGGCTCAGACTTGCTAGCTCTGCACCTTTTGTGAAAGAAAGTTGCCATTAGCCTGAAATATAAAGGAGAGCCTATTCTCCGGGCTCTGATCTTTAAGGACGTTAGCTCTTCTGCACTTATGTAGAGAGTTTCAAGTCGCAAAATAGAGAATAACCTTTGTTTTGTTGGAGGTTTTACAGGGGCATCATGATTTGACCCACATGGACAGCTGCAACAACAAAGGATACCAAGGACAAACAATTCGTACAGCAAGAAGTTTGCAACAACCAACCACACCCCCTCCCCCTTTCACTATAAAAGGAGACTGAATTCTGACTTGGGGAAGAGGGCTCTCCAGGACATCAGTCTGACATCTTCTGGGTCTGCCAGCTTTTCAAATAAAGTCACTATTCCTTGACCCAACACCTCATCTCCCAATTTATTGGCCTGTCTTGTGGCAAGCAGAACGAGTTTGGACTCGGTAACAAAATACATTGGAGGTAGTATGTCTCCACTGTTTCCTCATTTCCAATATGTAGCATGCACATCATTTATGATCTAGTGCAAATAATTCATCAAAGACAACAATAACAAGAAACTCACCTAGCTATCAACACTGAAGTCGCAACCTATTAATTTTACATGCCGTTTAACAACAAAACCAAAAAACTTAATATAGAGACTTGATTCCATGGAAATTAAAATTATTTCTAGTCCTTCAAAAGTTTCTTTCTTTTCTATTTTCTTTTGTTTTGCTTATTGAAAGGAAAATAAAAATCAAGTCATTTTATTTCACGTATTTTTGTTATAGCTACATATTTTAAATACTACAAAGAAATTTAAATTGCAACAAAAAAAGTTCATATATTAGTATAAATATATATACAATCAATGGGGATTAGGAAAAGATTGGACATTTACTAAAAATCCACTGCACATCCAGTCTTTTACAAGCATATCCTGGAATATAAGCTCTATGATCCAGGGGTCCCCCACCCCCATTCTCATTGCCGAGTCCCTTAGTAATCAACTACCAAGGCACCAGCATAGAACCACGTGATCATTATTTTAGGTATAAATGAGGGAATTAGCTCATTCAATTCTAAAACAAAAACCCTAAAATAAACACTGAACTTATTTACAGATAAAGAAATTTGGACACAAAAAAGTAAACTTTCTTCCTCAAGGTCACAAAGCTAGTAACTGGTAAAGGCAAGATTTGAACTCGTCTGCCTGATTTTAAAAAATAAGGTGGAAATCCCATTCCACTTGTGATGGTCTAGCAGCACAGCCTATCACCCTATCTTTGTTCAGATCTTGCCTTAGACAGCCTGAAACAGCACATCATTCCTATGGAACTCGAGGGCAAATGATAAAAATAAGGATTTTATATCCAGTAGTTTTCTTAGGTCTCACTTACATAAAGTGTCAGCAGGACAGCAGAAAAACTCTGGGAAATGTGAGTGGGTCCAGAGCTTTTTGCTGATAAGAAACTCAATCTATCAGGACAGAGTGACCTTCCCATGAGAGGGCACATGGACATAAACTAAAGGCAGCTGAGCAATGAAAACTAGCAAGACCCTGGAACTCAAGCAAGAAGGATCCCTGCCATCCCCCAACCAGTTGCCTCTTCATCCACGTGGACACGATGGCAGAAGACCTAGGTTCTTGTCCAAGTTACACCATCATGGATCCTCACCCATAAAAAGTTACGACTCTATGCTGTCTTAAGTCCTTTCCAACTCAAATATGATGACACCGATGTCTCAGCAGAATGTCTATGTCTCCACTTCCTCTCTTCTAATAGGAGAATAATTCTATGGACACAGAGAAATCCAATAAAATACCATGCATGAAGCAGGAGAAAGTCTGCTTAAGAGACTTTGCTCTCATGCTCAGTGAATGAAAACTCAGAAAAAGTGGTCCTTCTCCCTCAGCAAGTGGGAGGTAGCCTGATATGTATGTGTGTATGTGTGTGTGTGTGTGTGTGTGTGTGTGTGTATAAATCAAATACAATTAATTCTGGGATGTGAATAGATTTTTTTATGTCACTGTCATTTCAAGGGGATGAGCCAACCTTTAAAACAATTTGGATCTAGTGTTCTGAGACAGACTCAAGCTCTTTTGGTGAAAGAGGGGAAAGGAAAGGAGGAAAGAGGTAAATGAAGCAAAGGAGTAAGAACACTGCTAGGGAAAGGCAAAACATTAATTTTGTTCCTACTTGCGTCACATACAATTTAGGGACTGGCTTTCCCCCGATGTCTTGTCGAGCACCGAGTTGCAGAAGAAGCGACAGCCTATTTCTCACTGAGCTTGTGACTGTACATGGAATCTTATAGACACAAATCATTTACCCTGAACAAACACTCTAGCAGCAGGCTGTAATTCTCCTGTTTTGAGAGACAAGAAAACAGGAGTTCAAAGAGGGTATATAACTTGACAAAAGTCAGAGGACCAGTAAACAAGAGAGGATGAATTCAAACTCAGATCTGAATGCAGAGTCTGAACTTCCCACTCCCAGGACAGGAAAATCCTTAACACACAGGATCCCCAGCTCCCCTGCAGTGTTCCTGGCACCAAGCGTTTCCCATGGTGATGGTCTCCAGTTCTCACAGACACAGCACTCTGTGCAGCCAATGACCTTCATCAGACCTTGATCATCTACCTGCCACGCCCACCAGGCTTCACCATAAAGGCCAGAAAGCTGGCTTTCAAGTGCATACAAAGCCACCCCTGGTCTAACCTGGGCTCTTCTGCAGCTTCTCCACCCTAAAGGCAGCCATGAAACTGCTCACAGTTTGCACAAGAGCCACACTACCTCTCTCCATCTCTCTCCCCACCTATACTACTTAGCTATGACCATTTTGATAATCTTGGAAACAAATTTTTAAAAACAGAATAGAAAGGATTCTGGAGCAAGTATTTAATACTTCCAATTTTAAATGACAAGTTACAAAGTGAGTATTTACAAACCGAATCTGCCTTTCTAATTGTCAGTTTTAAGCAGTTAGAAAATACAATAGCAAACAATTCTCACTTACAAAATTAACAAAAACATAAACAATAATCTGGGATAAACTCAAAAATTTTGCCCATGTTCTAAATGAAGAAATCTACAGGACTGTGCTGAAGGGTAAAATAAGAGGTGTAAATGTAGAGACATCAACATATTGCATGGAGGAAAGCAGTTTTGTAAAGATATAGGTTATCCTAAAAATAATTCAAAACTTAGTAAAAAATCCCATGAAAACTCTTATCTGATTTTTTTTAACTTGAGCAAAATATTTTTGAATTCTTCAGGAATAATAAAGTGATAATACTGGCTAAGAAAATTTGGGATGGAAGAAAAGAATCAAAAACAAATCAGACTGTCAATTATTAAATAAATTTTTACAATATGTAAGATATGGTGTTGGAATAAGTAAGGAAGATTGACAGAAAGGAACCACGAGCTCAAAAATAGACTCTAGTGTACAGAAGTATTTTGTGGGATTTCAAATCAAAGAGAAAAATATGAATTCAATAATTGTCCTGGGACAATCAGAGACTCACCTGGAAAGAATAAATTCTATTCCTGTCATAATGACCACAAGAAAAATTACAGACAGTGATATAAATATTAAAAAGTAATAGTAACAGTAAATACAACACTTTGCTCATATTAACTCAACTTACCCTCACTATAACAAGTAGTATTATCATCTCCATCTTAGAGATTAAAAAACCTACCGAAGAGATTTATTCCATTATAAGAAAGTATTTCTAAGAATAATGCCAAATATAAAACCCATAAGGAAGACATTTATATCTTAAGAATATTTTGGGCCACAACGAAAATATATAACCTACTGAACAAAATGAAAGGCAAGAAATGACAAGAAAAAGCTCTGTGACACTTGTTGCTGAAGACAAGATGTTAATGTTCATAACATACAAAGAGCTGTCACAAAGCAACAAGTAGCTCCCTCACTTAACTGTGTGCAAAGAACAAAAGGGATCATTCATTTTTAAAAAGTCAAATGGCTAATGAGTGAAAAATGCTCAGTACCTCACTGGTAATCAAATGCAAGCTAAAATATTGAAAAAGCACTTTTGCTCATCATAGTGGCAAATATTTGTAAAAGTTATTCTAGCTAGTGTCCATCTGTGGGAGAACAAACTGTGAGCGAACTTTTTGGAGGATGACATTTCAATGAATATGTAAACTCTAAAAAACGTGCATACACACTGACTCAACTCCACTTCTAGGAATCGTTTCCTTTAGAAAAAAAGAAATCAGCTCAAAAAGATGTACTCATCAGGGCATTTACACAGCACTGTTTACAATGGTGGGTAGAAAAGCTGAAGTGAAATCATATCCAGTGATAGAGAATTGGTTACATAAGTTATTCTACATCTTTTCATTCCCCACTGGAGAAGGAATTTCTAGAGTCACTTGAAAGGAGCCTGTGATGAATGTAAATGTCACATCCAGGGACTAAATTTCCAGAAGCCTTAACTAAAGGAATACTCATACAAGATCACAGGAATGTCTGTACAAGAATGATGCCAGTGCAACATCCTTTCTGACAGTGGAAAATGGAGAAAATCTAAGTGTCCACCATCAAGACAATGATGCGGTAAATCACGGCGAGCTGCGGGCCCTGAGGGAGCCGGCGTTTCGGCGTGGTCCAGGGCCATGTCCACAGCACTCTCCCACCAAAGGTGTTCTTGCACAAGAGACCGCACCTGCACATCAGAAGACCCCTCCACTCTATCTGAAAGGACCGGGTGAGTCTGCAGTGGGAGGACGTCTATGATACACCCCTGAGTGAATAAAGTGAGCTGCAGAAAAACTTACAGTATGGTCTTATTTTTCAATAAAGCATATACACACACATATATACATAAATTTCTCATATTTATGTGTGTGTGTGTTTGTGTGTCTTTGTGTATATATATATATGTCATAGGCAAAAAGGTCATGAAATATATACACCACATTGTCAACAGCTTTTACTCTCAGGAATTAAGGGGAAGGGAGGTAGGGGCCTTTCTGTACCACCGCTGTTTTCTTTTCAGTATTTCAGTTAAGTATACTTGGAATTTAAAACTTTATTTAAGTCCGAAGTAAAATGGACGATGCATCCACAAGGCAGAATGCTATATTGGTCATTAAAAATCATGCCAGGGGAGATAGAATATTGTAGAAAAACACGTAATAAGCCGAATGGAAAATGGAGGTCTCCACACAGTAAACAGGCACAGAGTGCTCGCTGGTTTTTATGACAGAGGTGATACACACTGACGAAAAGAACAGAAAATAGATGTTAAAGTGCTATTTATTATCTCTAAGTAGTGGGACCAGGATAGCCTCTTTTGTCCCTTTTTTCAGAATTATTATATTAAATACACATTATTTTTCATCTGAAAAAAGCATTTTTAGATGTGTAGTAAAGCACATTGGAGAATAATACACGAGTACTTACAGAAACAAGTAACTAGGAGACACGGCAGCAGCGTCACACAATGTAGAACGGGCGATCCTGATTAACACCGCGCAGTTACATAAGGACCCACAAAGTGAGAGCACCTGCTGTAACAGGGCGTGGCCCCCTTCTATTTGTCAGTTGTGTCTTCAGGGCTGAGGCAGTTCTGAGCACGGCCAGTGTCAGTGCTGGTGTCTGGATGGATGCCACTGGAGGTGAGGGCACCTGCAAGCCGAGAGGAAGAACAGAAATCATCCCCTGCCTTTTCTGTCTTGTTTCTTTGTTACTTTAAAAGAGAGGCATAAATAACATAAACTGTGCATCTTCCCTCCTGAAATTTAAGTAATGAAACCGTTTTTAAATCCTTCACAGCTTATAATGTGCCTATAATTGTCTTTTCAAAAAGCATCATATTTATTAAACGTTAATTAACTCAGTGAATTGACTTCCTGTTGAAAATTTCTATTTAAGAACATGAAATGCTCTACGTGAAATCACCACGTCTGCAGTGACCAGTTCACCTGTCTTGACGGCAGTTCAGTCAGCACCCACCATGCAGTGGCACTGAGCTCCTGATGCTGGTAAGAGAGCACGCTGCCACCTCAGATGGAGAGAAACTGTGAAAGCATTTTCTGAAGTCAACAGCACTGACAAAACATGACTGAAAAGTCCCAGTCTCCTTTGAGGTTGTCCTTTTCTGTTTGTGGCCAACAGCCATCAATGAGCAGAACCACTCCATTCCCGAGCCATGGGACTTACGTGGGAAGCAGTTTTGGAGAAATTTCCAGGTATAGAATGTAACCAACGACACGTAGAACTATGACAAATGAAACGATGCAATACTCTGATTTTGGAAGACACTCAAAATATTCTTCTAAGCCTTAGCAGCTGGAAAGGCTGGGCTTCTCCTAAGCCACTTATTTATTTCACAGCCAGTGAGAATCTCCCACAAACCCTGTTTCCCTGTGTCTGCTGGGCGCCTCAGGCACACACTTGCTGTCGATCTTATAAGTCACAGGGCAGACGCGTGTGTCTCACGCCTGCAACCCTCACACAGGCTCGCCTCCTAGCCTCACTGTCTGAACTTGGCCCCATTTTCTCACCTGTTTTCTTGGTATCTGTTCTTCTGTAAGCTGCCTAAAATGTTTCTTGGAACAAGTCAGAAGAATGAGTGGGTAGATAAATGTACAGTTGGACAGGTGAGAGATGGGCAGACAGACAGAGAGACTCCAAGAAAAGGGGAACAAAGTAAATTTCCTATGCAAAACCCTCTTCTAGTCAGGAAGGAAAACCACCACGGAGAATTGTGAAGAGGCAGGTGGCTTAGGATTGTTTCCTACATTATATGAAATATCACACCAAGACATGAGAGGGTAGAACTATAAATATTAAAAGAAAAAATCATGCATGCTTGAAAAAAAATCTAAAATATGTACTTTCTAAAGAATAGATTCAAATCAGAAAGGGCCCAATAACACAATCCTTGGGTATTTACAGAAGTGAGAATCCCACCTCCAAACCACAAGGCATCCCTTTGGAGCACTGAGAGTCTACACGGGGCGGTCATAAAGCCGTCACCGCAAAAGCTATGCTATCCTGTACTTACGAGGAACGAGCAGCTGTACTCGGGCTGCCCATGTGCGTCATTTACACTCCACAGCGCCTCTACGGGGAGGGGGACGCCTAGCGAGCCCCGTCTCTGCAGGACAGAAAACAAGTCCGGGAGAGGCTAAGCCGACCTACCAGTTCTCCATCTCACAGGACTAGTCACTCCAGAGCAGGACTCGAACTCGGACCCACGATTGTAACCACAGTACTACCGTGCTTTATGTGCTTTTTGTGTGTATAATACATTTGTTTCTGGCATGAAAGGATATTTAATAAATGTTCGGTTATCTTGTCTATCTCATTAGCTCACAATCAATCTTTATACTGTTGAATTGTACTCTTTTCCCCTGGAGAAAGGAACAGTAAGAGCGGGGGTCAGAATGAGGTGGGGCTCCATTCTTTATCTGGTACCTCATCTCATCCAAGTCCCCAACCAGGGAGAAGGAGCAAATGTTCTCTTCTTCTTTTAGAGAGGGCTCCACTGATGGTGACTTACTCAACTCCAAAACCAAGGCTGGGGGAAGGGCACATGCAGCAACCAGAGCAGTATCACGTGTAGGAAGGCGAAAGGAGCTCACGGGAGGGCTCAGGGGGTTAGCCTGATTTAATTTCAATCGATAAAAGATTACCACACTCTAAAAATACTAGCATACAATGGATTTGCTCTTTCTTGACATCTAGCAAGTTTCCTCAGCCCACATGTAACATTATCATGAACCAGTGAAAGGAAGAGTCTACAGACAGGGAAAATCAATGCCACAGGCAGGCTGAAACCCAGGCTGGAGTTTAACAAGAGAAAGGGTATAGTTAAGAAGTGGGGATAGGTTGGAAAAGAAAATCATCACAAGGACTCTCAAGCATCATCCAACAATCATATAATCATTCATTCAAGAGACATTTACTGAGGTCCTATTTTGTGCAAGATTGTACAGAGGGTGAAGCAAGAGCGCAGAGACCATGGCGGCAGCAAGGGACGGGGCTCAAATACAATTCTGATCACAGTGCCTTACACAATTGTCCTCCGTATAAAGGCAAAAAATAAGTAAAATAATACTCTGTAAACTGAAAGCATTGTTAAAAAAATTAAAGTAGACCTAAATACCTGGACAGACGCACCACGCACATTCCTGGATCAGAAGACAGTGCTCTTGGAATGGTAGTGCCCCCCAGAGCGATCCGTATATTCAATGTGGTCTCGATCACAATCCCAGCGGGCTCCTTGGCAGAAAGTGACTAGCTGCTGCTACAATTCATATGGTAATTCGAGGGACTCAGTAACCAAAGCGATCTTGTAAAAGTAGAACAACGTGAGAGGACTTGTAATTCTCAATTTCAAAACTTACACCTGTATCCCCAGGTGAGGAGATTACAGGCCATTTTTAACTTATTTACTGTGTTTATCCTTATTTTGTAAATTCTCTACAATAATATAACTGTTACAATAAGAAAAATAGAAAGTAATGTATCTTTTAAAACATGCATACCTATTCATTCATTGGGGAAAAAAATTAACTATAAAGAGGTAAACAAATATCTAGTGAAAAATGTCTACTTAAAAACAAGAGTGCATTTACATTTTTCATAAATTGAAAACTGGAATGCACAAACACATCAAGTTTCTAGGGAGCCTGGTGCAGCATATTAATAGTTAGTTTCAAAAATTCTAACTGAACATTGAAAACCCAAGAAAGGGAAATTCGTGATTGACAGCCAACTGCAAACCCATGGAGAGCAAAGGCCTAGAAATCCCAGTCCCTGTAGCTCTGCTACTAACTCAGTACGAGAGGAAATTCCTCACTGAGGGGACAGTGGGATTACATGCATAAGACAGGATACACAGTACAAACTGGACTAGATACGGGGGTGATTTTCTTAGAAGAATTCTAAAGGTAGAACATTGCTGAAAATCTATAAAAACACTGAAAGACAGTTTAAAACACACACCCACATATATTATACATAAATGTATGAAGTCTGCTCCCATGTTGCTTAGAAGTACAAAGTTACATTTGTTCATTTATGGGCACTGAATACTTTATCCCAGGTAGAATATTTCAACTAAAACAAATAATCAATAATACACCCCTCTTGTCAAATCTAGTTGATAAGTTAGTCTGCTATGTAACCATAATGTGTCGAAGATACATCTATAATCAGTGAAAAATATCTTTGTATGGTTCCTCGAACTCTCCTCAAAATTCCAAGCTTAATTTTAAAATAGATCTGAGCAGTATTTTTATATTATCTTTTCCCTTGTGAAATGAACAACACAGTCTGTTGTCAAAATTCTTTCCTTACAATGATTCACAAGCACTGTAACCTAACAATACTGCTGGACAGCAAGGCACTATCCAGACACTGTGACCAAATAAGTGAAACACAAGGAAGACAATGACCCTATTCTGGAGGGCTTATAATCTATGTCAACACTGGGGTTTTAATTTGATTGGTTAGCAAATTAAAACCAATCAAGTACCTTCTTCTTTGAGCATTCTGTAAGTCATGACTCTGTTTTTAGTGTCATGAGCAGGAAAGACTTAAGCATGACTTGATTAGATCAATTAGCAACAGCCATCACTGCAAAGTGAGTAGTAAAATAGTTAACTGGTAGCAATGCTTCTGCCTACATGAGACCTAAAATTAACCTACACTGAGCTCTGCAAGGAAAATGAGAAGATGAGGTCCCCAATGAGAAAAAAACGAACAAGCAATCAAAGAAGGAAAGACTTTCATTAACGATTCCAGGAAGGAGTAGAGCATGGTGTTGAAGAGCACAGATGCTGGGGACAAACAAGAGGGTCTGAAAGCCCACAGCACCACTAGGTAGCTGTGACACTGATATTCAGGGAAATTTTCTGCATCTCAGTCTCCTCATCCATAGACTCGGGACAACAACAGCACCCATTTTCTAGAACGGTCCTAAGAATTCAGTTATTTTATATATAAAAGTTTAAATAAAATACCTCATATCCTAAATATGACCCCAAAAGCACAAGGAACAAAGAAAACAGAGATAAATTGGAGTTCATCAAAATTTAAAACTTTGCTTCAAAGGATACCATCCAGAAAGTGAAAAAACAACACACAGGAGAAAATTTTTTCAAATCACTTATCTGATAAGGAATTAGTATTTCCAAGATAAAAAATAGGTCCAACAACTCAACAGTAAAAAGCAAGTCAATTAAAAAATGAATAAAGTATCTAAAAAGATATTTTTAAAGGAAAATGTAAAAATGGCCAATAAGCACAATGAAAAGATGTTCAATATTATTAGCTGTAAAGGAAACCAAGTCAAGACCACTAGGAGAAACTGCTTCACACTCACTACAATAGGTTATAATCAAAAAAAGAGTAACATGCACTAATGAGGACACAGAGGAAGCGGAGCTCACAGCAGCTGCTGGTGAGGATGTAACATAGTGTGGCCACTTTGGAAAACAGCCTGGCAGGTCCTCAGAGAGTTGAACATTTGGTTTCTGAATGACCCAGCAATTCTTCTTCCTGGGGACACACGTAAGAGAACTGAAAGCAAATGTCCCCATAAAAATTCCTACAGGAATGCTTATGGCAAGATTATTCATCACAGCCAAAAAGCAGAAACAACCGAAATATCTATCATGTGATGAATGGGTAAACAGAGGGACCCAGCCATACAGTGGAATATTATTCAGCAATAGCAAACAAGGAGTACTGAGACAGGCCACAACGTGGACAAACTTGGACAAACATTGAAAACGTTACTCAGTGTGAAAGAATTCAGTCACAATACACGGTCCCATTTACATGAAGTGACTCGATTTACATGAAATCTCCAGCACAGGCAAATCCACAGAGAGAGAAGAGTGGCTGCCTGGGGCTGGGGGAGGATGGGGAAGATGGGAATGACTGTTTATGGGTACGGGGCTTCCAGTTGGGGGGATGAAAATGTTCTAAGATTGATTGGGATGCACAATTCTCGGCATAGAGTAAAAACCGCAGTACATTTTAATCGGTGAGCTGTATTAAAACTGTTAAGAACAAAAGCATCTTGGGGCAGTGCCATCCCATAGTAAATACAAATTGCTAACTTTTATTACAGGAAGACGAAACTGCTCGCAGCATGAAAGCAGCAGATCAGCAAATGTGAGTTAACCGAAATTGGACAAGAGCATTTCACTTGAAACAGTTGCTGAGTGTACAGGAAATATTCAGAAAAGACAAGGGAAATCAGTTTGACTTCACGAAGAAGCAATCTGCTTCAAATGCAGATCAAGGATTCGGCGAGCCCAGCTGCTACAAATGACCAGAGAAGAAACCTGGTTCTTAAAACAAGCACCAGAGCCAGCAAGGAAAATGTGGTGAGGAAAGCAGGCGGCCGAAAATCTGGAACAGTTTGCTACAAATAATTTCTACACTGAAAATTCAAAAATAAAAAGAAAGTGATGCAATGCTGTGCTGGCCTCACGTGAATGGGTTTCCTCCGGTGCTCGACAGTTCTGTAACCCAGAATGAGAGACTCAGGAGAATCAGCATGGCTCCTGGCAATCCCCAAGGGACTGTCCACCAGCACGCTGACCACCATCATATCTGCCAGGGTTGAACTGCAGAGAAGAGACCAACTTCTGAAAGGCACAGAAAATGTTGACAAGAAAGAATAGGCTGCGGTCAGTCCTGGGACAGAGGCCCTGTGAGCAGAGGCCAGAAGGCTGCAGGTGAACTGGAGTGGCCCTGGGACAGGAAGGGACCACGGGGGAGCAGATCACAATACTCTTCTGTCTCTCCCTCGGTTAGGAGTGATAAAGCCTGCATCCTTCTCACCTGGAGCTGTGGGTTCTGGCTGGCAGAAGTCGTACCGACATGGAATGAATTACTCAAGACTCTGTGGAAAAAGTTAACAGAGTGAAAGGGAGTAGGGAGCCAACTCCATGAGCCTGTCAAATGCTCTCATATTTATTGTGTATAATCAAAGGTAAAAGTCATTAACAGGTGTGTGATAGTAAGCAGGAACCTGGGGAAAGGCAGAATGAGATAGAGATTGTAGAATCCACAATGAGTACAAAGGCTTAGTGTATCTTTAGGGAAGTCATGGGGTGAGGGGACAAGATACATTTTTTAGATATGTGAATTACAAAGCAGACCAGCAGACCAGCCAGGTCCTTGTTTTGGGGATAATAGACTATCTAACAGCACACAAGCCCAGCGTTTATAGCTGAGGGCCTGGGTCCTTGCTTTGCAATGAGCAGAGTGCTATCTAAAACCTCAACTATGCAAGCAAACATTGTCTCTGCTTTTTAAGGCAAGAAGACAGGAGTGAGGATGCACAGGCCCCTGCTTGCAAAGCAGTTACTAAGCACCGTTTTTTCTTCTTAAAGTTGACAGGCGGCTGTGGTCTGTTATAATTTGTTAACCCAATCATGGGCTCCCACATGGAACCATTATGGAGAACACCCTGGGATGACAAATCCTGGCTCTGGGTCTTTTCCTGCCAGCTTCAGCCACTCTAGCAGGATCTAGACACCTCCCTGAATAACGATCCCACAGAACCACTCACACTCTTAACTCCTGGTGCGTGAAACTTAATTTTAGCTCTACACAACTTAAC
Organism: Camelus bactrianus; assembly: GCF_048773025.1. Classification (NCBI taxonomy): domain Eukaryota; kingdom Metazoa; phylum Chordata; class Mammalia; order Artiodactyla; family Camelidae; genus Camelus; species Camelus bactrianus. The sequence continues at coordinate 53,539,459 of NC_133575.1, read as the reverse complement.
GTAGAAAAGCTTCAGAAATAAAAGATATTATATTCTTTTTATATCTCATCATAGGACTGATTTTTCTGATTGCTCTAAGCTGCTTCTACTTGGTAAAGCACCTAACTCTGCAGGTGTATTCAGTACATTCCATTGGGCATAACTAGCCAGTTTGGGCTCGTTGAATTCTATTGGTCAAATATCGATACACCTTATTGATTTCATTGTTCATCGATATCAGCCGGGAGGAGAGGGAGTGTCTCTGTGTTCCTCAGCCCACCCTCAACTATTTTCTCATCAGCAACTCAGGCCTCCTGAAAACAAAACAAAGCATTTGTTTCCCTTCTTCTACACTTTCCACAAACCCAACAGGAAACATCATCCTGGAGAAAGAATTCAACACAAATTTTAAAACAAAATTCTACAAACCTGAAACATTTCCATCTCCGAATCATGATACACAATGACAAGAGAGTGTGTCAGGCACAAAGCATGCGTGAGCCTGACCAAATGATTTCTATTCTTCCAAGGAAGGAAGGTTTTCGTATCTTTTATTATCACTCTTTGTCATTGTTTCTGATTAAGCCAAAAAATTGTTTATTTAATAATTATGCACTGCAATAACAGATTTTTGCTGTAGTAATTACAGAAGGCATTCAGAGGGAATAGGAAAATCCACCTCTTTAAAAAAAGCAAAATTTCTTCCCCTGTGAAGAACACGTATACAAAATGAAACAGAGAATTCAAATTCTTGTGGAGAGGAGTAAAAGCCACAGAACCAAATCAAAGTCATTACTATGAGTCAATTAAAAATTCACTGGACAGACATGCTCAATGCATTCAATGAATTTTAAAGGCACAATGCAAACCATTCACTTAATGATCTGCAGGCTAGAGGAAGAATTTCCCTCTTTAACAGACAACAGAAATCAATAGGGTGCCCCACCAAACGAGGACCAAAGAACAATCAGGTTTTTAACAGTTCTGATAAGTCAGCATGTTCTAAAGATCAAAATCCAGAAATTTTAAACATTCATTCACACCACAATGAAACAAGCACCTAAAAAAAAGAAAACCCAAACAAACTAAGCAATCGATCATCTACCTGGATCCATGAGAACTTCTTGTACCACTGGAAGAAAAACAGGCTATAGCCTTTTACTTGAAAAATAAATCTACTTTTAAAGATAACTGCTAAAACACAGTTCATCATTCATGTTGCCTTGAAAAATCGGAGGCACTTATATCTGATCAGAAAAGCAATTCTGGGTAATAGCATGTTACAATTCAGTGCCAGTTTGCTTTTGAAGAAAAAAAGAAAAACTACTGTTTCTCATATCCTGCACAAAGTGTGAAGTGCCTCCCTGCCTCTTTCTCCTCCCATTTTCTAAGCTCATGCTCCCCAACCCTTCTGAAACAAGTTTGAGAACCTCGTATTCCCACCAATGTGCCAAATGACAAAAGAATATCATTTTATTTGTGTAAATATATGCCTACAACTTAAACTGGAGGAGAAATGTATCAGAAGTCTATATGGAACTTATTTCTACCTTCCTGAAATCACACACACACATTCACTCAGACACAGACACAGACACATACATACTGAATTACTGGGCACTTCAGAAGCTTAGGACTACCAACTTCTAGAAGATAACTTTGTAGTTAGTTTAAAATATAAAACGGACAGCTTTTGAAAGCCTAGATCTTCTGCTATGCCATCCAAATATCAACGAGACCCAATTAGCCTTCTCTGTAGAATGTAATTTCCCATGATGGCAGAACAGACCCTAAGAAGTACCGGATCCAAGACTCGTGTTTATCGCTAGCTATGATCGTTTTTAAGCACATTAACAGATTCAGAAATGTATGTCCCAACATTTATTCTTATTGAAATAGCATTCGTGTTCAATTGTCTATACAGAGACTAGGTCCCATGATGTTGTTTAAGAACTATTTTGTGTATTGCAATGTTTATTTTTAAGTGCAGACAAGGAGGATGGGTATTACTCAGTTGTAGAGCACCTGCTTAGCCTGCATAATGTGCTGGCTTCAATCCCCAGTGCATCCATAAAAATAAATATAAATAAGTGCTTATTTATATATAAGAATAAAGTTATAAAAAAATGCAGAGTAAAACCCACTGCAATCGAGGAGCCGCAGGTATAATAATAAAAAAAAAGTGTTTCCATCAAATACTGACTATATGCCAAACACATGGACAACCACAAATCACACCTGACAGCCATCACGTGTGATTCTCAGCAACCCTACAAAGTAGACAGGGATGAGAAACCCGGCACTGCAGATGAGGAGACGGAGCTCGGAGGAGCCGGGGACACTCACCGTCCTGCTCCCTGTGACAACATGTCACCCCAGGACAAGCATTGACAGAGCTGCACTGAGGGGACCCTTAGATGCATGGAAACTTGGGGGACTGTGGAGTCCCAGAAAACACTCAAAACTGTTCAGTGAATAACCAGCTGAAATATATTACACTGTGCCACATCCTTTAAACAGGGAACATGACTGAGACCTTTTTGATGCCTCCGTGTCCTTTCTGCCATCATCAATTATTTGCCCTCTCAGCATGACCAGTGATGAACTAGACCCCAAATGAAGTGCACTCAGAGGGCAGAGCTTTTAAAGCTGTTTTATGAAGCTTGTAAGACTCTGCCTATGCCTCACACAGGCGGTCACCCATCCCTTCTCACCCGTGTGGTTGGACCACATGAAATCACTCCTTTCTGCTTTTTAAAATCCCTTCATCTAATCCAGACTTTTCAACGGCAAAGAAGTAGCTTAACCATAAACAGTGGACAGCTTTTCAACAAACGGCCTCAAAGAGTCCATCGGACTACCTGGAAGCCCTTTTCATCTATTAAACGCACTTCCAGGTACTTCATCATTTTCTGATTTTTAGAGTTTGCCTCTGACTGTCTGGCCTACTCAGAGAGCTCCCGGGCTCACGTGCAGGGCTGGGAGAGGACGCTGCTATCGGGAGAAATTAGTGAGGAAGGGGGACATTCTCCAGCCAGGTCTGCATGGGTAGAAGTGCCACAACGTGCTCAGAAATTATACCATCAGCATCCCTGGGCTCCAATGGACTGGTCTCACATTAACCAAACTGATGCAAGAAAACTAGACGTTTAACATATTAATGTAACTGCAGACATGAAACTATGTACCAGACTGAAATATCAGAGTTCAACCATCAGTACATTATCTCCTCAACAGCCCAATCACGGGCAGTTGGTCATATGGCAAGCATGAATAGAAGCAATGCAGGGAGGGCTTCTAGATTAACTCAAAGTTATACGAACAGACATGCTGCCTGGAAAACAACGTTAATCAAGGTGCACTCTCCTGGACAGTGGCTGAGACACAACTGTGAGCACCTGTGTAACTCTCCTTCCCCTGTCTTTTCTGGGGTAACTGATGTACAGAGTTACAGAGACCCAGGCATGCAGATACCTCTAAACACTCACAGCCCATCTCTGGGAGCCTGGAAACCAGACAGCCAGGGTTTAAATCACAGCTCTGCCACTTACTAGCTCTGTGACTTTGGCCAACTTACTTACCCTCTGTGTGCCTCAATTTCCACACTGTAAAACTGGGATAACAATCCTTCTTTACTCGCTTGTTGTGAAGATTGAAGGATTCCTTTCTATCAAATGCTCAGAAAAGAATCTAGCATACTTTTGGTGCTCAACAAATATTAACTTAATATTAAAGTGATGTACAAGTCTCCCTTCTAATCATCGTCAGTGTTTCCCGGCTAGACTAAGTCCCAAAGAAATCCTTATTTCTCCTTTTATAAACTCTTGGGGAGCACCCTTCTCTTCCATCCCACCACCTGTTTAAACTGCGGGAGGGGATGCCTCCTCCCCACTCCTCTGGGCCACGGAGAGTGCTTCTCCCTTCACACCCCTGACCACTGGTCCACAGCTAGCCCTTGTCACACTAACAGAGTGAGCTGTGAATCCGGGAGACAAGCAGGGCATGTGAAAACCTTCTTTTCTTTCTATACTAGCCACTCTCGGGAAGCACCCGGGATGCTCAGCTCCATGGCAGGACAGCCCTATGCATGATGGGGCAGATCCTCTCAAGGGAAGGCTCGCTGTGGCCCAGAGCTACCTGGGACAGGGTGAGTCTCTAGTTCTGGGACACAGTACCATGACACCCATTTTCCCACAGCCCTGAAGTTCATGGAGAACATGGCTTCCTCAGTAATAAAGGAGATGTTAATCGCCTGCCTGCTTTTCTGTGTCATCTCTCAGTTGGCTGCTGGAGAAAACATGTGTATAACTATTGGATCCCCTTCAGCCCCAACGTATACTAATGAACAAAAGATTCTGTGGCTTAACGTTGGTTCAGGGTGACTGTGTAATGGTCCTGACTCTGCTGATGCTAAATTATGAGTATAGGAACTATGGAACCTCTTCAAATGTCTTTCATCATAAAACCAGTTTTCTTATTTTGCTATTTCTTAGAAATTGCCAAAGACTATAAAATGATGGCTTCATACAAAGCAGGAGCTAAAGTTTATGAGCCCTCTTGAGATACCCACGGTGCTAAACACTTTACATAATTTCTAATTCTCACAATTCTACAAAGCAGATATGAGCGTCCCCATCACACAGACGAGGGAAAAACTCAGAACGAACTGACTCGGGTTCACGTGGCTCAGTGGCAGCGCATGCATGCAAACCCAAGTCAAAAAGCTACACCCCTTCCTATATGTACCAAATCACCTCCCACCAATTAACACACAGCGGTGGGGTCAATACTCAGGGAACTCAGTACACTTTTCAGCTTTAAGGTGCTCCAGAGGCCGCTTCTAGCTGTTTAATAAAATCCCGGCTCACTGGTTTCTAACACTGGAAGAAAAGTCCGATTTTGCCATTGTTTGCAAAGCAAGTCTGAAATGTTCACAGTGAGATGACAGAATAAAATTAAGATCTAAGTAGAATAATTTTTCCAGGTAGATAGACACAATGGACACTGTGCTATCCTGAAGCATTAAGCAAAGAAATCAAAATAAAATAACGTTGTTTAAGCCTTCTTTTACAAACAGGAAAATTAAGACTGTAAGGTGCAACAGCGCCACCTATGGCTAAAAAGCATTTCCAGGTTGCCGGGAAAGATGCAACAAAAAAATTGCCTGTAGGATCAGAAACGAGAATCAAATAATCTCAAAATGGATTAAAGACTTCAACATGAGAGAAGATACAGTAAACCTCGTAGAAGTAAACATAGGCAAAACATTATCTCACATACATCTCAAAAATGTTCTCCTAGGGCAGTCTACCCAAGCAATAGAAATAAAAGCAAGAATAAACAAATGGGACCTAATTAATTTTACATGCTTTGCACAGCAAAGGAATCCATAAGTAAAACAAAATGACAACCTACAGAAAGGGAAAAAAAAAGTTTGCAAAAGATGAAATTGACAAAGGCTTGATCTCCAGAATATACAAGCAGCTCATATGACTTAGTAAGTAAAAAACAACAACCCAATCCAAAAATGGGCAGAAGACCTAAACAAGCAATTCTCCAATGAAGACATATGAATGATCAATAAGCATAGGAAAAAAATGCTCAGTATAAGTAATTATCAGAGAAATGCAAATCAAAACTACAATGAAGTATCACCTCACACCTGTCAGAATGGGCATCATTCAAAAGTCCACAAATGACAAAGGCTGGAGAGGCGGTTGGGAAAAGGGTACCCTCCTGCACTGTGGTGGGAATGCAGTTTGGTGCAGCCACTGTGGAAAACAGTATTGAGACTCCTGAAAAGACTAGGAATAGACTTCCTATGACCCAGGAATCCCACTCCTGGGCATATATCCAGACGGAATCCTGCTTCAAAATGACACCTGCACCCCAATGTTCATAGCAGCACTATTTACAATAACCAAGACATGGAAACAGTCTAAATATCCATTGACAGATGACTGGATAAAGAAGAGGTGGTATATTTATACAATGGAATACTATTCAGCCATAAAAATGACAACACAATGCCATTTGTGGCAACATGGATGTCCCTGGAGTATGTCATTCTAAGTGAAGTAAGCCAGAGAAAGAAAGAAAAATATCATATGAGATCACTCATATGTGGAATCTAAAAAAGAAAAGAAAGGAACAAATGAACATAAATACAAAACAGAAACAGAGTCATAGACATAGAATACAAACTTGTGGTTGCCAGGGAGGAAGGGGGTGGGACGGGACCGACGGGGAGTTTGAAATTTGTAGATACTGATAGGTATATATAGAATAGATAAAAAAGATTATATTGTATAGCACAAGAAAATATATACAAGATCTTGTGGTAGCTCACAGTGAAGAACAAGGTGACAACGAATATATGCATGCTCATGTATAAGTGAAAAATTGTGCTCTACACTGGAATTGGACACAACATTGTAAACTGACTATAATTCAATAAAATAAAATTTAAAAAAAGAAAGAAAGAAGAATCAGATAACTGAAAGCTTATCTAGCATATACTGAATTCTGCTTCAGGGAAGGGAGTGGTATTCAGCATTTAATCTGAAATTGATAATACTCCTGAATATAAACAAAAGACAACGGCATTTGGAAACTCATCTTAAAAGAGGAAAGAATCCAGTCCAGCCTCTTCATTTTACAGGAGGGGAGACTGAGACCTGGGATCTGTCCTCCTTGCAATCAGCAGCAAAGCTCTCCTAGTCCTCATGTCTTGCACTATGTCAAATGCCAACAGATCTGTACTAGGCCTATATTCATAAAAGTCACTTCTGCATTTTTCCAACAGTAGGTAATGTAAGTGTCTTGCAAAATAGTCTTCCCAAAGAGTCAGGAAATCATATCATTTTGTTGAAATGCAAAAACATTAATTTATGTATTAAAACAGCTTGAGCTTTATTCTCTCCATTTAAAAAGTGACATGTCAAATCAATGTTTTGATATTTTAAAACCTATTAAGAGTACAGAAAAAAATCAAAATTTTCTTCAATCACAACAGAGAAAGCTTATTTCCTGAAAATATTTCATGTTGATTTTTCCAAATTAATGGTTCTGGTCATATTCCTACAAATTTAAAAGTTCTAGTGGATGGTTACATGGCAATATGAATTCTGAGTTGTAAAAATACACATTCTGTGTAAATAATCTTCAAGGTCGTCTGCTTAAGGCAATTTAACTAGTCTGTATCTTACAAGAATGACATTGATTTCATCAAAACTTCATACTGCACTAAAAAACAACTGAATCCTTATTACGGTAAATCATATTCATATATATCACATATATACATATCAAATATGTATCAGAAATAAGCCACCCTCTTTAGTATTCAGAGTTGATTCTTCTAAACTGTCATTGTGAAAGCACATTTTTTATTGAGCACCTCTTTGGTGCTTTGTATACAAGGCGTCTAACTCTCACAGTCAAAACAAGTTAAACAGCATTACTCAAATTTCACAAATGAGGAAATGTACTTAAGCCATGAAAAAACAACTTACATATTCATCATCAGGAAAGAAAAGAGTCAAGATTTTACTTTCAATATTCACTGACAATTTTTTCTTCCATACTAAAACTACATAAAACCAATTCAGACTTTGTAAATTTTTCTCTCAATAAGCACCACTAGAGAAAAACAAGCAATGAGTCATTAGCAGTGGTTGGACTTTCAAAGCTCACTTTTCTTTTGCATTATAATCATTTTTAATATTTTGTTTTTAGTGCTTGCAGAACACTAGAATAAATAACACTAACTTTTTAAGTCATTAGCCGAGAATAAAACATTTGTGAAAATGTACAATTTTAATTTAGGCCACTCTGTCTCACATTCTCACTGGTGTCTCTGCTTTGAAGGCCTCATCAGGCTGAGATCACTAAAATCGGCCATTTATGGACTCACAGGAGTTCGGGAAACCACTCAACGGGAGGCTGATTAGAGGAGCAATTAAGAATGCATCCTGTGAAGCCTGGGTTCCAGCACCGAGCTAGCCACCGCCAGCTGCGTGTGATTTGGGACAAGCTGCCCCATCTCTCAATCCCTCAGCTGCAAAAAAGGAGACACTGATACATACCCTCAAACACCTACTATGAAGTAAAACATGAGGAAAGCATTTTAGCCTTAAGTAGGTGTCCACTCACATCGAGTTTGGTCATTATGATGATGAGGATGGCTTTTAATAAATTAAGCTAGACCAAAAAGTAGAAATCACCATAAAGGAGAAATATTTTAAGTCAATGAGCATTTCCTTTTGGATGGATGGCAGAATATTCTATTGATTTTTTTAATAAAACAAGTTTTGTCTATTAATTATAGATTTACAGGTTCATGGACAAGTCTCCAGAAAAAGAATTAGAGGCCTCTAACCTCTGAATACTAAGAAAGTAAAGTTTAAAAAAATTCAGGGGGAGATTATACCTCATTTGGGAGAGTATGTGCTTAGCATGCATGAGGCCCTCACTTCAGTCCCCAGTAACTCCATTTAAAAACTTTTTTTTTTAAGAAATGGAGAATTAAAGCAAAAAGATGGAGGAATACAGAATTTTTTTAGAGACTCAACTCAGATTTACGATGGGGAATAAAACATCCATTTCTCAGAGGAAATCTTGAGAACTATGTAAACTGGATCTGAGATGTCTAGTCTTTTAACATTATTCATGAATTCATATTACCAAGTCTTGGAACTACCTCATAACCCACAGTGGTGATACTGATCATAATCACAGTGGCCAACACCGATCGAGCTCTGGCTAGGACTGCTCTATTCTGACATCTCTGTCCCTGAGGCCTCACCAGGCTGAGATCATTAAATCCAGTCATTCATGAGCATTTTGTGTAAGTCTTCCATTTGTGCTTCTCACTCCCTCCTCACCAGCCCCTCTGAGGGAAGCATTGTTATCATCTTCCCTACCCACAGATAAGGCCACTGGTGCACACAGACTAAACCTGCTTCAGGTCACATAGGCATTAAAGGATGTCTGTATTTCTGCTGTTTTGCTGTTGACAAAGGAATCTGTGATATCAATTCAAGACAGACTGTTAAATAATCAAGTCTGTCTGGTCTTCACCTCAAAGAGCAGATACTATAAGTTCCTGATGTAAGATGAGGCTGCTGCCACAAACTGACTCAGCTTGAAATTAATATCCAAGATGAAGCAGCGGATACACGTAAATATTCACGATTGTCAACTCCGCTCACGCGTCTGGGCCCTTCGCTGCCTGAACGGGGGTGAAATCCCCACCCGTGTCAGGGAGGGAAGCACGGCTCTTTCAGGTCTCACCCAGGCTTCACGGGCTATTTCCCCCCACAGACTGTCCTTAATGATTAAAAAGCTCTCAAGATTTTTAAACCATGCAAAACTGAATGACATTTCTGCAGATTGAGCACTTTCTCAGGCTTAAATCTATTTTGCCTACACTTAGCAAGGGGGAAAAAGAAACATGACTCTGCAAAGTCTCTGAGTCTCACCACTCACATGAGTAGAACGGCCTCAGCACAAGATGACTCTTCACATTGCAGGGTGAAAACAAAATAAAGCTGCCCCAACAACACGCACGCCCAGAGACAACGCTAAGCAGTCTTCTGTACACTCACGGTTGTGCAGCCCTCACCACCATCTATTTCCAGAACACTCCATCATCCCAAAAGAAACCCCCTGTCCACTAGTAGTCACTCCCCATCCCTCCTCCACCCAGCGCCTTGCAACCAACACCTGCTCTCTGCCTCTGCATGTGCCTATTCTGGGCATTTCAGATCACTGAAATCAACAATATGTGGCCGTTTGTGTCTGGTTCCTTTCACTTAACATGCTGTTATCAAGGCTCGTCCACGTTGAAGTGGTACCAGCATCTTTTTCTTTTTTTTTTTGAAAATGTTAAAGTTTATCAGAAGGTGGTAAGTACTATCAAAAAGAGTAGAGTGGAGTATAAGGGGTGGGGATTCAAAGGGAAAAGGGCGGGTTGAGCAGTCAGGGTGGAGTTCCAAGATCAGGTGGCTGTTTTCATCCTCCCCCTTTTTTTTCTTTTTCATTTTTTTCATTGTTATATCTGAATAATATTCCACTATATGGAAATACTACATACTGTTCATCAATTTAGCAGCTGTATATGGATGAGGTCCGGAACAATATGTGTCAGAGGTGACTAACAGGGATGGCATTTAAGCAAAGGGCTAGATGTGCTTTTAAAAAAGGCCAACAAACAGAGGCACAAGGAAATTCAGCGCGTTTCTGAGAAAGTGCATACTTGCTTCAGCAGGGCTGCTGTGCAGGGCTGGGAGGAAGTGTGACAGGATACACATTGAGGGATTCACCTGAGAAGGTTCCCCACTGCAGGCATCTCAATTCTCCTCCCTCATCCAGTATTTTAGAGCCATTTTTCTAGGTTTCCTCTTATTTCAAGTAACAGCACTTTAACTACACATCTGATCATCTGCATCAGATCATCTTACCTATAAGCCACAGAAAGTCATTCACTGTCTGGAACAGCTCCAGGACAAATGGTGATGGACCAGGTAGTCCTACAACATCCCGGCCAGGTGATGTCCAGAAAGTAAAATGCACAGAAATGACTCACTGCTGGTGCATGACGTCTGCCCCAAAATTGCCTCAAAATCATGCTGGCAAAGCACTACTCAACCTTCTCACTACTAAAAAAAAAAAAGCTAAGAAGGCAAATTTAGGCTCTGCCATTGAAAACCAGCAACCATCACTGCCAGTATTTGAGCTAGAATGCTCCTGACTTCGAAAACCACTGCTAGTTATTTTTCAAACAAGAAAGGCATATATGTATTTCACAGACATAATATTACAGTAGGATTTTTCCTTCCAAAATTTCCAGTCGCAATATTAGCACAATAATGTTTATGTTCAGCTTTAAAAAAAAAATCAATTATGTTCCAATTTCTTAATTTTCAGCCTTTTGTTATTTTATTAAGAGAGCTATGCTGCATATTATAAACCAACTGTTTGGATTCTGCGAACAAGACATTTATGACCTCACTATTTCAGAGCAAGCTTTAGTGACGCTTTGAGAGGTGGGGCATGGGGCGCTCACTAACAACTCTTTAAATACTGACAAGGATGTGCTATTAAGTAATGCAAAGGCTCTAACTCCACATCAACTCAGAAACCAAAGAAATTCTACCAAATCCTTACTTTATCATTTTAAAATATTCCTATTCTTTTGAATATTAAATTTCTTTAAAGATAAGATTATGTTTTTGAGAAAAACAGTAGCTGTATTCAATTTCCTCTCACCAAGAAAGCAATTTTTATCAAGAATAAAAACCCCTATGGAAATCCAAAAGACGGGGCATTTCTAGCTAAGTGAACGTGCAGATCTCAACATACACATAAATCCTATCAGAGCTCACTCAAACGAGCTCAACAAAGTCCTGGGCTACCCTGGAACTTAGCTCTTCTGTTCCAAATGTTGGCTGAGCAAATATCATCACAGAAGGCAGGGAAGGAGAGAAGAGGAAAGTCCACCTGGCGGCCTCCATCTGTTTTCTTCCAGCCACAAGGCGCCGCTAGGGCGGCCCCGCTAACAAGCCCTACCCATAAGGAGATACTGCATCTGCACTGCCCCTGCCGTCCCCAGGCAGCCTCGATTCCCCTCTCCCACTGGTCATCTCCCAGCCTGTGAATTGTATTCTAATAACCCTCTCACTTGGTGGCACCCTCCCCTTGTTCCCAACTGCACACACACACACACACACAGCCAGAGCAGGCTTCCCAAAACACAAATTTGATTACATCACTCCCCTGCTTCAAACCCTTCAGGGTTTCCCTAGTAGAGTTCTAGCCCCAAACACACCCCTACCCCTAATTGCCCAGCCTCACAGCAGTACCCACTTCCCCAGTGACCTCAGGGGCCCCCTGACCACCTGCTACTTCCCACTCTCCTCCACGCTCATTTTCACTATATCTAAAGGAAGTCTTCCCTGCCTCCAACCCCCGCACTTTTAGTTAGGTGTCCCTGCTGTGTTCCTAGAATATTCTACGCTGAGTCAACTTCTGAAACTGCTAAGATCGCAAGAGGCAAGTACGATTTGCTCACTACTGTGGGTCCATCCCTTTCCCCTAGACACTGAGAAGTACGCGTGTTATGAATAAATGAATGGAGGGGTGGGTCTCAAAGGGAAAGACAGACAGACCGGCTCTCGCCCGTCCCGACCCCTTCTTTCTGTAGAACATCAGAAGCAAAACCAGGAGTACCTGTCCTGAGGGTCACTTCCTGCTGACACCCTTCACTGCCTCCTGTGTCAGTTCTAGTAAAACCCAAGCTCTTCCAAAGCCCTCCACCCCAGGCCTCTCCAGTGTCCTCCCCAGCAGGGCACCCTCCACCCTAGACCGCACAGGGCACTCTCCCCTAATCCCCACCCACAAGCCTCCAGGCCTCTGCCTGGCTGCTCCTGCCACCTGAGCCATCCTCTTGATTCCTTCTCCTGGCTGACTCTTACTCTGTCTTCAGAACTGAATGCAGAGCCCATTTCTTAAAGGAAGTCCTCTCTGATAATGTCCTTTAGGTCTTGGCTGGACTCCTTCTAGAGCAGCACTGCATGGTGACCCACTGGGTGTTTGCCCACTCCTTTGAGACTACGAACTCTTGGGGGCCACGTGGGAAGGAGTGAGAGATTACAAGAGGGGTGGGGGAAGCAAAAAGCAAAAATCACAGCCCAAGTCCCAAATTCAAGGATTCTTTCTCAGAAAAAGGAATAAAGTATTTCACACGTGTGCAATTTGGCTACTGTTTTTGTGGCTTATGGACAGCAAGAGCTTGGTGTTCTAGTCCAAAACCCAGGTTACATGCAAAGAAATGTATATATTCATATCCAAAGGAAATCGAGCTGCTCAACAACAGTTTGCAGTTAGAATTGAAAGGAACTTTGATAAAGGCAATCTCTCTCTCTCTCTCTTCTTTCTTTTCTGGCATCATATAATTTTAGAAGCATTTGTGTGACTAAGAGATGGCTACAGCCCGTGATCCTGCACTGGAGTGTTTGGGGCTGAGGAAGCCCAGATTACATTCACTGTGTAAATGCAATCACACCAACACATTGACAGGCGCCCTGGTGGTGGATCTGATGTTCCAAAGCAGGCAACCTTATGCTGTAAGAGAACTCGAAATAGAAAGGAAGAAATGCAATGTTCTGTACTCAAATTCATACATTAAATGGGCCATTAACCGATAGTGAATCTTGCCTAAGGAAACCCAAAAATAAATTGGCAACGTCGATTTTCTCCATCTGATTTTTTTATGCTAACATTGGATATCAAACCCTCACTCCATACGGAAAGCTCAGGCCTATGCTGCAGCACAGTTACATTCCGCGGAAGAATGCCGATCAAGGGAGAACTGGAGAGTTTCCCTTCAGAAACTGCTAAGTCTGGTTTTGCACCTGTACGTCATTTGCAACCATGTCATCGTCAAAGGAGTAAGACCTTACCTCTGTGGGGCGAAAAGCACTGCGGTGCTTCCGAACCATCAAAGAACACTGAGCTTTGTGAAACAGTCCTTAGGCACATAAATCGCACTTTTTCTGAAAGGCTCCAAAACTGACCCACTTCATCATTCCAGGTATAACAGGGAGGTAACAGAATTAGTAGAGAAAATACGCCCTTGAATTCTGAAAAGGCCCTGCTTGAATCCTGCTACAGCATTTACTAGCCGCTAAACGGACCAATACCTTAACCCCTCTGAGAAGGCTTCCCAATCCGCAAAAGTGGGCTGCCACCGCCCACCTGGGGGGCATGGGTGTGAATGCAACACGCAAGTAGGGCGGCCGACTGGTACCTGACACGGGGCCTGGCTATTTTCCTTCCGCTGCCCTTCTCCCACTTTAAACTTGCACTTTTCCCCCTGGTAAGGGTCAAGCCCCTGGAACAGACTGCCCAATTCTTCTGTGTATCCCCGGATACATGCCTTACCCTTAGGAGGCCAGAAAAACAACTGCCTCCTCCCCAGTCACTATCAATGTTCTTAAGAATCTGAGTTTTTAAACTCTATTTTGCAAGGAGACTATTCCAGAACTTTCCAAGCACCATTCTCCAGTGTGGCTCCTCTCCCAGCGCCCATGCCCTCTCACCTCAGATCCTCTGTCTGATTGCCTTCTGTTCATGGGAAAACGAGTCCAGTATGGTGCGGACTCCCTAGGCCTCACTCCCTCCCTCACAGGTGAGTGTGACTACCATCTCCCCACTCCCCAATCCAACTGCAGCCTCTGCATCGTCCCAAGATGTGCACACGTGGCCACAACCCTCCCTTCAGATTTCTTCCTGGCTGGCCCTGCCCACCCCCCGGCCCCTTAAGGATAAATGGCATTGCTCTGAAAATCACAAACGCCGCTGACTAACACACCAAAGCTGCGTGGTCTGGGCTTTCCTCCAACCCAGGCACAGCCCTGCCTCCTCAGCCTCAGTCTGAACCTCTCGAGATGAGCTCATCCACCTACACGGCTGTGAACACAAGCTAAGAAAGACGACTCCCAACGTTATATCTAGTTCGGCCCCTTCACCTGAGCCCCAGGCTCATAGACCGAGTGCCTCTTTGAAGTCCTAACTTGGATGACAAATGGCATCTTAAAAATGCCTCATGTCCACCATTTACTCTGGAATTCGATTCCTGGCAGGTACCTCTCTGACTCCCCATTTTAGTAACAGCCCCAGCCCCCACCTAGGTGTTTGAGGTCACATTCAATTTCCCCTGTTCCCTCCCCCAAGCCCTGCCCTGGAATCAGTCTTGTCATTTCCGTCACTAAGCCCATCTCAAGTCTGGTTCTGCAGGGACCACGGCCGGAACCCCACAAGCTCACAGCATGGTGGCAGTGAGTCACAATCTTCTGAAGGGTGCTCCCCGGAGGGGGAGACATCTCTTGGCACGGGTCACCGCAGAAGGCAGTGGATTCTCACAAAGGAGGCCCAGGAGAAGTGACACAAGGTGGTCTGAATTTTGAAGGGCCCGAAGTCTGGGGGAACTCCTAATTAGCAGACACACTTGCCACTGAGCAGATGAGCATGGAGGAACCTAGGCAAGGCTGTTCTCACTCTGACCCCTGGGCTCCCGGGAGCCACGGGAAAGGCCTGTGTCCTGGGCACAGCCTAGCCATCACAGATCCCAGCCTGCATTTGCCAACCTGGACAGCCTAGACTCCTTCTACCTGCGACACTTACTTTTGTTCTGTTCCCCCCGAGAATGTGATGGACTCTTTGAGAAAGTCTGGTCTGTCTCAAGCGAGACCAAGTCAGTGAAGGATGAAGTGTCCACATTTGGACCAGAGCATGAAAGGCGAAACAAGGCCTCATGGTCAGCATGATGGTGATGGCGAAACCCTACCCCCAGGTGAGATGAACCAGGGTGGGGGTGAGAATCCAAGATCCTAGGTCGGCCAAAGGATCTTCCTTCACGGCTGACTGGGGTGTTGGAGTCTCACTACCGCAAACTAACAACACGGCCGTCAGTGGTGGACGTCAGCTGCAACAGACACAGAGTCAGCTATTTACTGCCAACATGTGTTATTAGTAAAGGCTGGTGCAGGGAGGCCTGCACGGCTGCTGAGGCAAACCACAGACCTGGCTCTGTATGCCCACTGGCTGAAGTAGAGAGGAAGCTACGGTCCCCTTTAGTGGTCCCTGTGTCCACCAGATCCAGGTGAGCCAGCTACTTAGGAGAAGGTCACATTTTCCTGATACTCAGAGAAACCAGCGTCGTAAAGGGAACAAAAGAGTGACATGGATTTTAGACCCATTTCTGCCCCTTTATGAAGGCAAAGTAAATTAAGTGACATGGGGTAGGCAAAAGCAAAAGAAAACTGCTTTCTCCAACTGCGCCCCTTATGGGCTGCTCACCCCCCCCAGCCGGCCACATCCTCCTCAGTGACCGCCGGCCTGGAAGCCCCGTCAATTTCGTTACACAGCGACGGCCAGGAACCGCGTGCGTGTAAAAGCCAGAATCAAGCAAGGTACTGCAGACTTTGAATTTCCAAGTGAAAATACCCTTGGTAAACATCCCTCAGAAGCCACCTAAATCAATTCGCATCTCACTTCCTCAAAACAAAAAAACATAATTAATAATGGCTAATTTTCACCAATATAAGGACCACCAAACAGGCTCCTCCAAGCAAGGATTTTAACAGGTATCAAACACCAGTGCGTGATGTGTTAACAAAGCAAAACTTCCAAAACATTAGGAAATAATAAGATGTCTAGGATAATAAATGGATCAAGGCAGCTTTTAAGTTTTTGCTTTTGAAAGCGATGGGGGCAGCACGATGTGAAGTGTAGGTATTTCCGATGCAGGGTGTGCACAACCCACCTTTTCAGACCCAACAGCATGCTCACAGGGTGGCACGAGATACAAAGGAAAAGAGGAACAAACAAAAGTTAGAAATACACAACAACCAAGATAACTTTGACAGCATGAATATAAGAATTTACGTGAGTGTGATGAGGCCAGAGAGGCGGGGACAGTGAGACCCACCCTCACCTCCTGCTCCGGGGAATCCAGGGGCGTGAGGGTAGCGACACTGCCGTGGGGGCCCTAACGTCATCAGGGCCCCAAATCAAAACTCCACCTACATGCGCCTAGACAGCTTTTGATCTACAATGCTTGGTCGCATTTCAGGCTAGACAGTTTTACTCACTCCCACCAAGAGTAGCAGGAG
The DNA here is from genome assembly GCF_048773025.1 of Camelus bactrianus. NCBI lineage: Eukaryota > Metazoa > Chordata > Mammalia > Artiodactyla > Camelidae > Camelus > Camelus bactrianus. The sequence continues at coordinate 53,522,804 of NC_133575.1, read as the reverse complement.
AGAATTAGGCTCTGCTCCTGCAGCGAAGCATTGTTTTAAAAGTTCGGTGACTATGGAATAAAAGCAACAATGGAGTAAAAGTGATGGGAGGAGAACGTGTTTGACCGCAGCCCACGGGCTGCGTTATCTCACGGACGTCCAGATGCTGGCCAAGCGCTTCTGGTACCAGAACAGACAGGTCCAACAGGAGGGAGGTTTAATGCACTGCTGTATTTTGATGCCCAGAGCTGTGCCTGGTAGACGAGGTTCTGAGTAAACAATGGTGACAGTGTCAATCACTATGCACTAAGCACACTGTCCTGAAACTAGCTCCTCCGCCAAATCTCGAGGACAGACTTCAAAAGGCAAAAACAAGCTGGCAATCTCCGGCGGGTCCGCAGACTCATAGCCAAGCAGTTGCTGAGCAAATATGTCACCAGTGCCTCCTATGACAAAAGACGAGGCACTGGCCAGGGGGCTGGAGCAGGGCTGCAGGCTTCCACCGCTCACCCACCAGTCTGTCCAGAGGGAGAAGGTGGTCCCTGCTGATGCTGCAGGGCTGTGCGCACGTGCAGCCCCACCTTAGTGCATCACCGATCTACCTCTCTCACCTAATGCCTGGAGGCTCAGCAGGAGGTGACAGGTGAGGTGAACAGAGCCACCCTGCTAGTGGCCTGGTGCTGGCAGCTGTGCCCTCAGCAGTGCCCAGGACCCTAAACGTGACACCTCATCTCCAAGGAGCAGAAGGGGGCTTAGGTGTGTAGATCACAGAGCCCTGGGAGGACAAGTACACATCATGGCCACAACATGTCTCGCCATTTCCTTAAGCCATAGAAGCATGTCCGGGGAGGAACTGAAAATTCATCCAGAGCCCGCCAGGCACCACACGCAGGTGGGACTCGGGTCCCCTGTGCCTTTCACTCGCAGGGATGGCCGGGACTTTCTTTTTGTCAGTTCTCTGGTGTCTTCTCCTCTAACTTACCAAAACCCAGAAAGTATGGTCTGACCTTAGATAAGTCCAAGAATTACGGAGCCTCGACTCCACAGCAGGCCTGGTAGCATGTGCCAGGACCACCAACCGTCACCTATGAGACCGCCTTGCGTGCTCTCCAGCGCAGGGAGAGCAGACTCAGGGCCCGAGGCCCGAGGCTGGGGGACACAGCTTCCCTCGCTCTCCCCAGCAAAGGGGGACCACCTCTCAGCAAAGGCATCTCGCCCTCTTCTGCCCAAGGGATGGCACGATGGCCACACAGGGAAGCAGATCAGAGGGTGGTGGAGGGGGGCAGATGGCCCAGAAGAGCTCGTCTGCAATTCCGGGGCAAAGTGGGGCCACTGACCTAATCACAGGGACAAAGTGAGGACGAACCTTTCCATACTCTGTCCCTAATCCGTGACACGCCTTCCCCTGCATAAGGAGCTCCTTCGGAAATCCCTGGCGGTGTTTCTGATGTCCTAACCTGGCATGGTGGCTGTCGGGCAGGAAGAACAGCCTGGGAGGCAGGAGACACGGGCTCCACCCCTAGCTCAGCTAGTGCCTCGATCTGCTGCGTCTCGGGATTCAGCCCCTCACCTATACATCAAATGGACGAGACTGTCCCAGGACAACGGGAATGCAATGAGAGTCACACAAAGAAAGTTTTCCAGTTGCCACATTCAAAAAAGTAGAAAAACAAATACTTTAAAGTGATTCTAAGAAGAGATCTAATTTAATGTAATATCTATTATATTATCATTTTGACATGTAGTAAATACAGAAATTATCAAGATAGTTTACATTCTTTTTTCTAGACAAGTCTCAGTGTCTGATGTTCATTTGACCTTCTGCACATCTCATCTTAGACCAGCCTCCTCCCCAGCACTCCCAGCCTCTTTGGCTGTGGCTACCCTATTGGAAAGCAACTCCAGGAGTCCCACCAGGGGTCTTGGTTGGAAAGGGGGAGTAAGTATCCAAACTAACCCTAAATGGATCACTCTGAACTAAAGATGAATTCATTTTTAAAACTTTGAAAACCGTCAGGCTGCATCTCCCTCCCCCCTTGGCTGCAAGACAGCTCCCCTTCTTGCTGGTCCCTTTCTGGATGTAGGTAAGCAACACAGGCACACAGCCAGGGTGGCCGGGAATCCACGTAGGCTTACCTGCTGGCTGTGTCCAGTCCCACCAAGTCCCTCTTCTCAAATGGGATGCAGAGGAGGAGGATATTGTCCCCAAAATTGTTGGTGGCCCTGTCCAGGTGCTCGGACTCGAGCATGATGAAGAGCGACTTGATGAAGTCCTTGATCCTCTTCTCCACCGTCCCACAGTCCTCGTAGATGGGGTACAAGGCCACATCAGTGTGCAGCTGCTCGGCGAGCTCGCCCTTCAGCACAAAGATGAAGAGCCACGAATCGTCCTGTGTGTTGCCACACAGCTCCTCTGCACAGGGAGCTCCTCGATCTGCAGCCAGTCCTTGGCCAAGCGGTCAGTGATGGTGACGAGACCCATGACCCTTCGGTGGGTCTGGAAGTCTCCCCACTCGTTCTTGTGTGGGTAGTGGTAACTGTAGCGGATGCAGAATGACTGCTGGAAGCCGCACAGCCTGACCTGGCTCACTGAGGAGATCTGTTTATAGATACATAAGAGATTCTCCTCCAAGATAATCCCCACGTGCTGGACCACCATGGGGAGAGTCTGGTGGTCCTCAGCACACTGCACGTAGTCAGCAATGCTCATGTTGCAGGCCCTGCCAAGAGGGGAGAGGAGACTAAGGTGCACGCTCTGCTGTGGGCTGCAGGCCCCTCTGGGATGCGGTGACCTGTGTGTACCAGCCAGAAGGCAAGGGAAGCCCAAGCAAACCTGGGGGTACAGTCTGTCCTCAGAGTCTGCACACGGCTACCATAGCTAGGATCACATTATCCTGCTATTAGTCTAGGCTTCCAGCCCCTGCAGAAAAGGGTCATTTCTTGTTTTCTGTTTCCAACATCTAGCCAGGCCCTGATGCTCAAAAATGCTGAATAAATGAATGAACAAAGGAACTGCTTCCCCACCCCTCAGCAGAATATAATGAAAAGAACCACAGTGGGATCGAAAGGTCTGGATTTCAACTCCAATTTACTTGAACTCCTATGCTGCAAAATAATGGATAAGAAAACTCGCCCTGGGGAGGAGGGTACAGTTCAGTGGTAGAGCACATACTTAGCATGCACGAGGTCCTGGGTTCAATCCCAAGTATCTCCATTAAAAAAAATGAAACAAAAAATAAACTTAATTACCCCATAAAAATTAATTAAAAATTGAAAAGAAAAAACATTGCAATTAACACAACATTGTAAACTTGACTATACAAAGCAAAACAAAAAAACAAACCTTGCCTTACAAGAATATATCTAGATCAAGGCATATTGCAAATGCAAAATGCCTAGGTTACCACCTGCATAAAAGGGGGGACTGTACAAATTTACTAATCCCTCCTTTATGAGCTGTATTTACTTTGGGAGGTTTTATGACCCTGAGAGTTAATTTTCACAGATGAAAAAAGAAAACATTAGCTGATTCTCAGTACTGCTGAAGAATTAGATAACCGTATGAAAGCATCAGATCCACACAGTGTACTCAATAAATGTTTGTTGAATGAATGAATAAACAAGCAAGTGAATGCTGCTCCCTGCCACAATCATAATGGTACTGTCTGGAAATCACAAGCCCATGTCCCACCCGACTCTACACTAACCATGTGGGTGACCTGGGAAGGCCTGTGTGCTTCTCTAAACCCCAGTTTAATCACGAATAGAAATGAGGGTAATAACACAAACCTCAAAGGGTTAGTGAGTCAATAATGAATTGTACCCCAACCTTGCAAGATGGAACCATTAAGGAAAATTGGGCAAAGAGTACATAGGTTGTCTCCGTATCAGCTCTTACAACTGCATGGGAATCTACTTTACATCTCAAAATAGAAATTCTAATTTTTTAAAGAGGCTATTGAGATTAAATGAGCTCACTGTCTTAAAAAAGGAACACACAGTACAAATAGGACAATGCACAGCCCATGAGATACACTCAGTAAACATTCCCACTGAACCTACTGGTCCCTCCAACTCCAGAGCACAAGGATGGGTCATCATGGCCAGAGGCCACTGCACCTGAAGCTAACAAAGCTAATCGTCCCCACTTCTAAGAGCCCCTGCCACCACCCTAGGTCTAATTTTGTATTTGTAACTTTGTTTTCTTTTTCTTAAATAGGAACCCCCAATTGCATAGCATTTATGTCACCAAAACCTGACCACGGAAATCATGAAAGCAGCCCTCCCCAGTGAAACAATAAAATTAAAAGCCATATCCACAAGAACTCTGTGTAATTTTAATGGCAGAAACTTCACCCTGGACTGAGAGGAAGAGGACTGGGGAGGAGGGGGCAATCTGGGGCACACAGACCCAGGGGCCACCTATCCCATGATGGACTTTAGACTCAACCCTCACCCTCCAAGAACTTCAAAATACACATCGACTGCATGCTATGGACAAGGTTTTTTTTTTTTAAAGAAATCCCTGACTCCCTAACAGGTCATGTTTCTACTGAGAAACTAACGACTTATGTGTATATTGTTTCATGAAAACCCTAAAATAATAACATTCCAACTTGACACATGAAGAAATGGAGGAAAAGAGAGGTTTAACACATTGTGCAAGATTAGAGAGAGGCCATGTCAGAGGCTGCATTTAAACCAAAGCCCCTGCTCCAGTGCTTATACCAAAAAGTTTGACATACTGTCCCCCTCCTGTTCCCTCCCTGCAATAAGTCTCTGAAGTCTTTTCTGCACCACATGGAAAGAACCAAAATCACATCAACTTTCCACAAAGAGCTGTGTCACCCATTGGAGGACGTATCAAAATCTGAAGAGTTAGGGTGGGAGGAGAGATTTGAGTTCTCTGTTTCTCGAAAGGAGACATGGGTTTAAAAGAAACCAAAAAGCACTTATCTAGTCCAAGCTCTCACTGTGCAGAGAAGGAAATGGAGTCTCAGAAGAGATGAGGAAAGGGACTTATTAACAAATATTGCCTCAGTACAGCACCAAGCCAGCCCTGAGCGCTGCTGGGGGAGGATCTGGGAGGCCCAGGAGAATGAGTGTTAGAAAAAAGGAAGGAGAAAAACTATATAAAGCCCTGTCTCTACACCGCCATACCATGAAGTTCCATCAAATGATCCACTACAGGTGCAGCCAACATTAAGGTGGGCTAAGCGTAGGTTACAGAAACCCAGAAGTCTAAATCGTACTGGAAATTCCAAACTTTACTATGCTTTTTCCCAGTTCAAGCATGAGCTCAGTGGGAGCTCCATGCCAGGCACTACATGAGGCCTGGAGTTCTCCCAAATACAGATCTCTATGAACACGTGTGCAAACCACATGCAGGCCCACCAGAAGAAAAACACCTACAGATAAGATGGAATTAGTGAAAGTGAAGGCAGCCAACCAGCATATATTACTAGCAAAAGGATGCTGCTAGAAATACTCATGGACATAGCAAACTGTGGTCAGGAGGTGGGAAAGGGAGGAGGGACAGATTAGGAGTTTAGGATTAACAGATACACGTAACTATATATAAAATAAATAAATGACAAGGACCTACTATATAACACAGGGAACTATATTCAGTTTCTTGTAATGAGTTGTACTACAAACACTCTGAAAATTATACGTGTACATATGCATAAATATAACTGAATCACTGCTGTACTTCTGAAACTAACATTGTAAATTGACTACACTTCAATAAAAAGTAAGAACTTAAGAAATAAATAAATAAATAAAAATAAAAGCAACACCATTAAAAAAATTAAAAGAACTCTGTAATCTCCTTAGCTGTAGGAGGGAGAGAACACTGGTTGCAAGCACCAAGTCCACTGGATCACTCCAGCACTGGCTGTCATTCTTTCTGACCATCAGGGAGGCACTTGGCTTCACTGAGGTTAGTTTTCTCTTCTGTGAAAGTCTACAGTCACAACTAATGTATATAATCTCATCATTCACAGACCCAACAATTAGTAAGGACTTCCCATGGGCCACGCTCTACAGAGATAAAAAGATAGGGTCCCAGATATACTCATGGATAGAAAAAGTTTATGTCATAAAGACATTAATTCTCCCCATTCTAATATATAGATTCAATGCAAATCTGATTAGAATTCCCCCCAGATTTTTCATGGAATGTAACAAGTTAATTTATGCTCAGGAACAGCCAAGAAACTTCTTTAGAACTGGGGAGGGATGGATGGGTCATTCATTTCCACGGCTCTTTTTGGAGCAATGAAAACATTCTGGAATAATGATGGTTGCACCACTGTGAATATGCTAAAAGCCGCCAAATTGTACCATTTAAATGGGTGGACTTCATGGTGTGTGAACAAAATTGCAATGAAACTGTTATATGAAAAAAAAATTCCTGACAACTATTTTTCCCTCTATACTAGTAGTATGCCCCACAATTTAAGAAAAACATAAAACCAAAACCGAACAAAAATTTTCCAAGAGATCTTTAAGACTGCAATATTCTTGGGTCTCCAATGCCTCTGGTGGTGCTGCTCCTGTTAACAAACACTAGATGAGCTGGGCTAGTTAGGGACTGTGACTATCTTTTTAAAATTGACAGTCATATGTTTCACCGAAGGAGGGAAGAGAATGATGGATGTCTCATTCCTCATGCCCTCAGCTCATTTTTAACTGAACCAAGCCCTGCTTTCAACACTGTAATACCTCTCGCTATAAAAACACATGATATTGGAGTTTAGAAACAAGATGGAGGAGTGGAAGAATGCTCGTAGCTCACTGTCTCCAACAAATACCCAAAAACTCACATCTACGGACCCACTCAGCCAACCAGAGCACCTGCTGAATGCAGACAGAACATCACCTTCTTTGAAAGACAAAGAAGTGAAAAAATCTGTTTTGTTCCTGCATAGGCTTTAGGTAGATACATAAATACACTCCTTAAGGACCACAATAGATAACTGATAATCCTTAAGTCACAGTGCCAGAAAGATATGAGCAATATGAAGCAGCAGAGGAACCACTCCCAATTAAAAGAGAAAGAGAAATCCCCTGAAAGCACAATCAAGGAAATAGATATTGACGGCCTACTAGATCAAGATTTCAAAGAAAGGAGTGTTCAAAGTACTGAAGGAACTAAAAGAGTTAGTGTTTAGAGATATAAAATATGTCAAAAATGAAATAGAAGCTATAAAGAAGAACCAAGTAGAATTGTTAAACTCATTGGCTGAAATGAGAAGGGATCTAAAAGCTGTACATAGCAGGCTAGATTATGCAGAGGAATGAATAAGTGACCTAGAAGACAGGACAACAGAAACCACCCAATCAGAACAGCTGAGAGAAAAACAAATAAAAAACAATGAAAACAATAAAGGGACATATGGGAAAATACAAAGCACACTAATCTATGCATAATAGAGTTTCCAGAAGGGGAAGAAAGAACAAACGGGATTGAAAAGGTATTTCAAGAAACCATGACTGAAAACTTCCCAAACCTAAAGAAGGAATCAGATATCCAAGTACAGGAGGCTCAGAGGGTCCCAAACAGGAAGAACTCAAACAGACTCACACCAAGACACATCCTAATCAAGATGGCCAGAGTCAAGGATAAAGAAATGATCCTAAAGGCAGAAAGAGAAAAAAGAAAAGTGTTATAAGGGAACCTCCATAAGGCTCTCAGTTGATTTCTCTACACAAACACTACAGGACAGAAGGGAGTGGAAAGTTATATTCAACGTCCTGAATGAAAAAATATGCAGCCTAAGATACTCTATCCAGCAAGGCTATCCTTTAGAATAGAGAGATAAAGAACTTCACAGACGAGCAAAAACTAAGAGTTTAACAACACTAAACCCATGCTAAAAGAAATATTGACAGGTCTGCTCTAAATAGAAAAGAAGCAGGATGCTACAAAAATGAGAAACTCAGAACTGGAAAGGAGATGACTGCCATGAATTACAAATAGAATAAATACAAAATTGTAAAAGAAGACATCTAAATCATTAAGAGAGGGAAGCAAGAAAACATACAGTATTTTGTTTTTCATTCTTCTTTAAAATAGAAAAATTGTGTTCTCGGTAGGATGGGTTTGACCTAATATTACTATCTGTTTAGTACAAACATTTACAGTAATAGGTTAATAGACTTACAAAAAAGGGTAACCACAAGCCAAAAGCTTACAAGTGAGTCAAGCAAACTAAATGAAATCCAAGATAATACACAGGAAACTTACCAAATCACAAAAGGAAGAAGAAAGGAACAAAGAGAAAATACCAAATCAACTGCAAAAATAAGTTGAAAATGGCAATAAATACTCATCTATCATTAATTACTCTAAATGTTAATGGACTAAATGCTCCAGTCAAAAGACGTAGAGTGGCAGACTGGATAATAAAGCAAGAACCTTCAATATGCTATATATAAGAGACACACTTTTGGGAGAAGGACACATATAGATTGAGAGTGAAAGGATGGAAAGGATATTCCATGCAAATGGAAAAGCCAAAAAAAGCAGGTGTTGCAGTACTGATTTCAGACAAAATAGACTTTAAAACAAAGGCCATAAAGAAAGATAAAAAGGACATATTATAATGATTAAAGGAGTAATACAAGATGAGGATATTACAATCATTAATATATATGCACCCAACATAGGAGTACCTAAGTACATAAAACAACTACTAACAGAGATAAAGAAGGAAACTGATGGGAATACAATCATTGTTGGAATATTTTAACACCACATTAACATCACTAGACATATCTTCCAGAAAGAAAATAAAGAAGGCAACAGAGAAATTAAATGATACAATAGAAAAATTAGATTTGGTGGGTATTTTCAGAGCACTGCACTCCCCAAAAATAGGATATACATTCTTTTCAAGTTCACATGGAATATTTTCTAGGATTCATCATGTACTTGGGCACAAAAGAAGCCTCAAAAATTTTAAGAAGATAGTAATTATCTCAAGCAACTTTACTGACCACAATGCCATGAAACTATAAATCAACTACAGAGAAACAAAGAAGAAAAAAAGGAAAGCAAGGAAATTAAACAACATGCTATTAAAAAACCAATGGGTCAATGAGGAAATCAAAGCTGAAATTAAAAAATACCTTGAGACAAATGAAAATGAAAACACAAACACACAAAACTTATGGGATGCAGCAATGTCAATGCTAAGAGGGAAATTTACAGCAATACAGGCCTTCCTCAAAAAAGAAGAACCATCTCAAATAAACAATATAATCCACCAGCTAAAAGAACTAGAAAAAGAAGACCAAAAACACCCAAAAGTCAGCAGAAGGAAGGACATAATAAAGATCAGGGAGGAAATAAATAAAATAGAGATTAAAAAAATTAGAAAAAATCAATCAAACCAAAGGTTGGTTTTTGAAAGAGTAAGTAAAATCGACAAACGTCTGGCCAAACTCACAAAGAAGAAAAAAGAGAGAGCACAAATAAGCAAAATAAGAAAGGAAAATGGAGAAATTACAACCAATAAACATGAAAATACAGAGTATCATACAAGAATATTATGAAAAACTGTATGGAACCAAAATGGATAACCTACAGGAGATGGATAAGTTTCTGGAAACATACAGTCCACCAAGATTGAATCAAAAGAGACTAACCACTTGAACAAACTGGTCACTAGAAATGAAATTGAATTGGCAAAAAAAAAAAAAAAAAAAAAACCTCCCTACAAATAAATGTCCAGGACCGGACAGCTTCACAATGGAATTCTACCAAACATACAAAGAGGAACTAATACCAGTCCTTCTCAAACTCTTTCAGAAGACTGAAAAAGAGGCAATATTCCCAAACTCATTCTGTAAAGCCACCATCACCCTGATACCAAAACCAGGAAATGCCACCACCAAAACAAATAGAATTACAGACCATTATCACTGATTAACATAGATGCAAAAATCCATACCAAAATACTAGCAAATAGAATCCAACAGCACATTAAAAACTGTACACATCATGATCAAGTGGGGTTCATCCCAGGGACACAAGGATGGTTCAACATACGCAAATCAATCAATGTAATACATCACATCAACAAAAGAAAGGAAAAAAAAAGTGATCTTCTCAATAGATGGAGAAAAAGCTTTTGATAAAATTCAACAGCTATTTATGATAAAAACTCTCACCATTGTGGGTATAGAGGGAACATATCTCAACATAATAAAAGCTACAGCCACCATAATACTCAACGGTGAAAAGCTCAAAATCTTCCCTCTAAAATCTGGGACAAGACAAGGCTGGCCACTATCACCACTCCTATTCAATATAGTCTTGGAAGTCCTAGCCACAGCAATCAGGCAAGAGAGAGAAATAAAAGGGACCCAGATTGGAAAAGAAGAGGTAAAAGTGTCACTATATGCATTATGACAAGATACCACATATAGAAAACCCTAAAAGGTCCACACAAAAATTACTAGAAATAATCAAAGAATTCAGCAAGGTAGCAGGTTACAAGATTAACATTCAAAAATCAGTTGCATTTCTTTACACTAATGGTGAATCAACAGAAAAAGAAAGTAAAGAAACAATTCCCTTTAAAATGGCATCCAAAGTAATAAACTATCAGGAGTAAATCTAACTAAGGAGGTGAAAGACTTATTCATGGAAAACTATACAAACACTGATTAAGGAAATTAAAGACTTAAAAAATGGAAAAAATATCCCATGCTCGTGGAGTAGAAGAATCAATACTGTTAAAATGGTCACCCTGCTCAAAGCAATCTACAGATTTAATGCGATCCCTATCAAATTACCCAGGATATATTTCACAGAACTACAACAAATCATAATAAAATTTATATGGAAGCACAAAAGACCTAGAATTGACAAAGCATCACTGAAGAAAAAGAAAGAAGCTGGAGAAATAACCCTCCCAGATTTCAGACAATACTATAGAGTTACAGTAATCAAAACAGCATGATATTGGTACAAAAACAGACATATGGACCAATGGAACAGACTAGAGAGCCCAGAAATGAACCCACAAACTTTTCATTAACTAATCTTTGACAAAGGAGGCAAGAACATATAATGAAACAAAGACAGGCTCTTCAGCAAATGGTGTTGGGAAAACTGGACAGCAGCATGTAAATCACTGAATCTAGAACACTCCCTTACACCATACACAAAAATAAACTCAAAATGGATCAAAGACTTAAACATAAGACAAGATCCAGTAAACCTCCTAGAAGAAAACCTAGGCAAAGCATTATCTCTCATACATCTCAAAATGTTCTCCAAGGGCAGTCTACCCAAGCAATAGAAATAACACAAGAATAAACAAATGGGACCTAAGTAAACTTGCAAGCTCTTGCACAGCACGGGAAACCATAAGCAAAACAAAACAACAACTTACAGAATGGGAGAAAACTTTTGCAAAAGATGGAACTGACAATGGCTTGAACTCCAGAACATATAAGCAGCTCATACGACTTAATATGAAAAAAACAAACAATCCCATCCAAAAATGGGCAGAAGACCTAAACAAGCAATTCTCCAAAGAAGAAATACAAATGATCATTAGGCACATGAAAAATGCTCAATATCACTAATTATCAGAGATTTGCAAATCAAAACTGCAGTGAGGTACCACCTCACACCAGTGAGTATGGCTGTCATTCAAAAGTCCACAAATGACAAATGCTGGAGAGGCTGTGGAGAAAAAGGAACCCTCTTACACTGCTGGTGGGAATACAGTTTGGTACAGCCACTTTGGAAAACATATGGAGATTTCTCAAAAGACTAGGAACTGACTTACCATACAACGCAGGAATCCCATTCTTGGGTATATATCCAGAAGGAACCTGACATCAAAAAAACACCTGCACCCCAATGTTCACAGCAGCACTGTTTACAATAGCCAAGACATGGAAACAGCATAAATGTCCATAGAAAGATGACCGGACAAAGAAGATATGATACACCTATAGAATGGAGTACTATTCAGACATGAAAATGAAAATATAATGCCATTTGAAGCAACATGGATGTCCCTGGATAATGTCATTCTAAATGAAGTAAGCCAGAAAGAGAAAGAAAAATACCATATGTTGCTCATATGTGGAATCTTAAAAAAACAAAAAAACAAAAAACAAATAAACTTAAATGTAAAACAGAAACAGACACACAGACATAGAATGCAAACTTGTCATTGCCAGGGGAGAGGAGGGTGGGAAGGGACAGACTGGGAGTTCAAATTGTGTACATACTGACAGGTATATATAGAATAGGTAAACAAGTTTATACTGCATACCACATGGAAATATATACAAGATCTTGTGGTAGCTCATGGTGGAAAAGGATGTGACAATGAATAAGCATATGATTGAAAAATTGTGCTCTACACTTGTAATTGACACAACATTGTAAACTGAGTATAACTCAATAAAAAATAAAATAAAAGGAATATTAAAATAAATAAAACAGTTGTCCTGGGGTCCCCTACTCCTCCCAATGCCAGAACCCTAGGCTGGGGAGCCTGATGCTGGGCTTATAATTCCCACTCCTGTTGTGACTTATTCTTCACCTTGTGAGTTGCCCACAGTGAGGGATATGGGGTCCACCTATATCATGAGAATGCCCCTCCTACCATCCTGCTGTGGTTCCGTCTCTGTGTTTCCACTGAAGATCTTCTTTTGCTAGGATCCAGTCTTTTTTTTTTTTTCTTGGATGATTGTTTAGCAGTCAGTTGTGGTTTCACTGTAGTCATGAGGAGAGGCAAATAGTGGAAACCTATCAGCTGGCTTTCAGCAGAGTCACTGCAGGCCAGAAGGAACAACCATGATATATTTAAAGTACTCAAAGGAAAAAACCTAGAATCTAGGCCACCTACTCAACAAAGTTATTAATCAGAATTGAAAGAGAATTAAAAAGCATCTCAGATGAGCAAAAACTAAGAGTTCATCATTCCTAAACTGACGTCACAAGAAGTATTAAAAAGTTTTCCTTATGTGAAAAAGAACAAGAAGAAATTATGTGAAGAGGGAAATCCCACTTGAAAGGCAAAAATGGAGCAATGGCTGTGAATCAAACACTTAAACAAGCTACTACAAAGACTAAGAGACAAAATTTGTAAAAACTATACTTACAATAAACACTTATAGGATGCATATGAAGATGTAAAAAATACAATCAAAAAAGGAGTGGAGAGGGAGTAAAAGAGCAGATCTTTTTTGAACTTATATAACCTTAAATGACAATCACTTTAAAACAATCAGATACTGTAACAAAGCAACTTATATGAACCTCATGGTGTCCATAAATCAAAAACCTACATTACGTATGCAAAAACAAGTGAGAAGCACAAATGTAACAATAAAGAAAATCAACTACCCATAAGGGAAGAGTATGAAAGAAGGACAGAGAAGAACTACAAAAACATGTAGCAAGGTGGCAGGATACAACATTAACATGCAAAAATCAGTTGCATTTTTTACTCTAATGATGAAATAGTAAGAAAAGTAAGTAAAGAAACAATCCCCTTTAAAATCACAACCAATAAATGATAAAATACTTATGAATAAATCTGACCAAGCAGGTGAAAGACTTATACATGGATAACTACAAAATACTGATTAAAGAAATTAAAGATGACTTAAAGAAATGGAAAGAAATTCTATGCTCTTGGATTGGAAGAATCAATATTGTTAAAATGGCCGTACTGTTCACGGCAATCGACCGATTTAATGCAATCCCTATGAAATTACCCAGGACATTTTTCACAGAACTAGAACAAATAATCCTAAGATTCCTATGGACTCATAAAGACCCAAAATTGCCAAATCAATATTGAAGAAAAAGAATAAAGCAGGAGGAATGACCTTCCACAACTTCAGATGAACCTACAGAGATACAATAATCAAAATAGTGTGGTACTGGCATGAAACCAGACATATAGATCAATGGAACAGAACACAGAGCCGAGAAATAAACACAGACCTACAGTAAATTAGTCTTCAGCACAGGAGGCAAGCACACACACTGCAGTAAAGACAGTCTCTTCTGCAAATGGTGCAGGGAAAACTGGATAGCTGCATGCAAATCAATGATGTTAGGACACTCCCCCACACCACACACAAAAACAAATTCAAAATGGCTTAAAGACTTAAATAGAAGACAAGACACTACAAGCCTCTTAGAAGAAAACATAAGCAAACTATTCTCTCACATACTTCTCAGCAATGTTCTCCTAGGGCAGTGTACTCAAGCAATGCAAATAAAAGCAGAAAATAAACAAACGGGACCCAACTGAACTTACAGGCTTTTGCACAGCAAATGAATCCTTAAGCAAACAAAACGGCAACCTACGGGATGGGAGAAAATATCTGCCAATGATGCGACTGACAAAGGCCTAATTTCCTGAGTATACACACAGCCCACACAAATTCATAACACAACACAAGCAACCCAATCCCAAAACGGGCAGAAGATATAAACAAGCATTTCTCCAATGAAGACGTAAGGCCAATGGGCACATGAAAAAATGCTCAATACTTCTCATTATCAGAGAAATGCAAAGCAACACTACAATGAAGTATAACCTCACACCAGTCAGAATGGCCATCATGAATGAGAAATGCTGGAGAGGTTGTGGAGAAAAAGGAAGCCTCCTACACTGTCACTGGGAAATGCAGTCTGGTATAGGCATTATGGAAAACAGCATGGAAATGCCTCAAAAAACTAAAAATAGACTTACCCTATGAATCAGCAATTCCACTTCTGGGTATATATACGGAGGGAACTCCAAATCGAAAAGGGACCTGTCCCCTAATATTCACAGCACCACTATATACAACAGGCAAGACATAGAAGCAACCTATAATGTAGCAACAGATGACAGGATAAAGAAATTGTGGTATATAGATATGCATTGGAATACTACTCTGCCATTAAAAAGGATGAAATAATGCTATTTGCAGCAAGGTGGATGGACCCAGAGAATATCATTCTAAGTGAAGCAAACCAAAAGGGGAAAGAAAAATACCACATGATATCACTCCACATGATATCATGTGGAATCTTAAAGAAAAAGAAGAAAGAAACAAGGACACTATGAATTCATCTACAATACAGAAACAGACTCGTACATATAGTTAACAATCTCATGGTTACCAGGGAAAGGGGGTGGGAAGGGATAAATTTAGGAGTTGGAGACTTACAAATATTAGCCACTATATGTGAAAATAGATTTAAAAAAATGTTTCTTCTCTATAGCACAGAAACTTACATTCAATATCTGGTAATAACCTATACTGAAAAAGCCGCTACTGCCACCACCTGAGGAAGCAAGAGAAGAAAGGAGAGTTACCCTGGGCTAGAGCCCGGTCCTCCACAAGTCCTTGCCCGCTGTTGACGCTGCCCTAGACAGCACTGCACCCTCCTCCCAGGAGCCGGCTGGCATGAATATGTGTCTCCGAACCCGGGGCAGCAGAGGCCGCCCCGAGAACAGGCCCTGGAGGAGATGGCAGCAAGTCCACCTGCTCCCCTTGAGGACAGGCACCCCTCCTCTCAGCCGCCGCCCACTGACTGCACCGCACCAGCCTCCAGGGAGCAGGCCATGGTCTGAGGGCCGGTTGGAGATGTTCCGGGGCCACACCCGCTTTCCCAAACCCGGGAATAAGAGTCAGGGCAGACGAAGGGTTCAGGGAATACTAAGGAGACGGAACAGCACCACGAACCAGGCGGCGGCCTCAGAACCTCCTCAGGGTCCTAACGGGCCTCGTGGCCCGGGACTCAGCTAAGCACCCCTAACCATGCGCCTCCCCAACTGTGCAGCTCAGACAGCACTCACCTGCTCCATGCCCCATCCAGCGCCCCTTCACCTCCTAGGCGGCGGCAGCGGAGGAGACTGTAAGCGTCGGCCCAGACCCCAGGCCTTGCTCCTTTTCAGGGAGCTGCTCCAGGAACAACTGGCTCCCACCTGGCTGCCACACGCTCTGCGCGGGTTCCGCTGTCCGTGCGTCTGTGCGTTTGCGCATGCGCGCCCCTCCCCATCCCACCGGCATCGGGGACTTTTGGCTGGGGCTCCTGCTGTACCGGAAGCGGCGCCTGGGGCCAGGAGGACCTGGGTGGGGCCCTGGGGTGGGGCGGTGGGCTGGGACCCCACCCTTCTGCAGGCACACTCTCCTGCGGGCCTACCCTCCTGCCCGCCACACCGCTGCCCGCCATTCCCCAGATCTCCATCCCCAGTGCCCCCAAACCGCCACCAATGGGGTCCTGGCACTCAAAGCCACGACCGCCCTGGGCCGGGCCACACCCCCAGCCCCACTCCCCTTGCTAGCCTCTCCCTTCCCGATACTATCCTCCCATCCTGGACAGGCCCAGTCTCTCACCAGACCCCGAAGATGGGGCTCCTTCTCCTCACACCGAGGTCCCTGACACATACTCCATCCTGCTAGGTCCTAAATTATGGCCCCTACACCCCACCTTCACCCCTCATGCCTCACCACAGGACCTCCAACATCCCGAAGTGGTCCCCCTCACCCCTCAACTGGGTCAGTTCCTTCTGAGCGGCCCGTCACCTCTCAGCCTGTACCCCCTTTACCGCGGGTTCCCCCCTCACTCCTAGTGCACCCCTCCCTGGAGATGACTCTCTCACCACTCACCCCGTGGTTGGGGTTTGGTAGTCGGGACTCCAGTCCCCACGGTGACTTCCACCAGCGAGGGTTCCGGCCTAGTGTGCACCTGCATAGCTAGTGTCTGAGGCTACAGGGCGAGGCGGGCCGAACTGGAGGCAGATACAATTCCCGCCCTGGTGTCCTGAACCCTGCACGCTGTGCCTCATCTGAGTCTGAGTGTCAGGGTGATCTCTGGCTGCCCGCAACTGGCCTGTGGACCTGGGGTGGCTGATGGTCCTGATGGTGATCCAGACCCCTAGGGCAGAAGCACTGGGAATGCGGACCTGCAGGGATTGGGGAGTTTGGAGGGTGCAGATAAGCCCAGAGATGGAGAGCAGGTAGTTGGCTGTGTGCACAGGGCTGTGTGCATGGATTGGGCTAAGCCCATGTGGGTGCAGGGACATTGTTCATTCACACTGGGCCAAAGGAAAGAGGGATGGGAGCTTTTAAAATGTTCATGTTAGGAAGCCAAGGCTGGAGAACAAAGCAGGCCAAGCCACTGTGGAACCCGCCATGTTGCTCGTCCCTTGCATTAGGGGAGACTGACTGTTGACTGGCCTATGAGATGTCCCTTGCCATGGTATGGTTTACAGGCAATTGAAGGGACTTTGTCTGCAATTTTAATCACCAATAATTGTTACTTTCTCTGCAGGACATCAATTCCACAGTCATGGTGAACCTGGAAGGACTCCTGCCTGAACCCCAGCCTGGGGCAGAGGAGGACCCACCTGTAAACATCCTCTTACCTCTCACCAAAAGGCACTGTAATAGAAAAGAACAGATCTGAATCCATATTAGATCTGTTCCTTTTCCTTTAAACCTGCCTTCTGTTATCTAGGCTTATTCTTGCTTGCTCTGCACCTTTTGTAAAACAATGTTGCCTTTAGCCTGAAATATGCATGAGGGCCTATTCTCAAGGCTCTGACCTTTAAGGATATTAACACTTTTGCCCTCCTATAAAGATAACAAGTTGCAGGATAGAACATAACCTTTGCTTTCTTCGAGGTTTTACAGGGATACCATGATCCAACCCACGTGGACCACTGCAAAGGAGTCCAAGAACAAAGAAATCCTACACCAAGAAGTTTGTAGCAACGAACCACAGCCCAACCCCTTTTCAATAGAAAAGGAACCTGAAGTCTGACATGGGGAAGATGGTTCTCCAGGACGTAGTCTACCATTTTCTTGGTCTATAGCTGTCCACGTGGGTCAGGTCATGGTGCCCCTGCAAAACCTCTGACAAAACAAGTTATTTCCTATTTGGCAAATTATTCTCTTTATATCAGTGCAAAAGTGTTAATATGCTTAAAGGTCAGAGCCTTGAGAACAAGCTCTTTCATTTACCAGACAGGCTAAAGGCAACATTGTTTTACAAAAGGTGCAGAGCCAGCAAGGCTAAGCCTAGAAGACAGGGTACAGGGTTAAAGACAAAAGAACAGATCTAATATGGAGTCAGGTTTGTTCTTTTCTATTAGAGTAACATCTAGTTATATGTTTTAAGTTTACAAGAATAAAGTTTAGCCTTTTCCCATTTAAAATTCTGCAATTCAGGAGCATTAAGTGCACTCATAATGCTGTGAGACCGACACCACTCTTTGGTTTCAGACTATTTCCTTCCGCAAAGTAAAAACTTGTATTCAAAGCACAGCCCACATCCTCCCTCCCCCAGCCCGAGAAAAACCCCAATCCCCTTTCTCTTTCTGTGTCTTTACCTATCCTAGAAGTTCCCTGTTAATGAAATCATATAAAAGGTGGCTTTTTGTGTGTGCCCACATAACTTAAGAGGGGACTGGTGATTTTTTTGTGTGTGTTTACATGAATTAGCATGTTTGTATTTTGAAAGGAAAAATCCAGATGAATTAAAGATAATATGTACAAAATAAAGCCCTTTTAATAACTCTGTGCATCATCTGGGGGTAGGCACTGCTGTTCTAATTATGAAACCAGAGCCAAAAGGGAGATGCTTAGCTCTTCCTGTGGTGAAACAAATCAAACAAAACCAAAGAACAAACAAAGGCCAAGAAAGACAGCTGGAAAGCCAAACCACAACGTGGAAAAAGCTTTCCTCATGACCCAAGGTCAGAGAATGATTTCATATCCCTGTGGGCCAAAAACCTCATGAAACCCAGTGTTCTAAAAAGAAACAGAACACACACACAGGCAGTTCCAATGAGAGGCAGTGCAGGTGGCCAGTGTGCTCGAGATGCTCAACCTCTCAGGTGAGGACACAGGCAGACGGACACACTGTGGAGGCAGCACTGGTCACCATCGCACTGGCAGGTCTTTAGCCTGGTGACAACGTGAGGAGGCATAGGCCCCAGCAGGCCCCTTGGAGGGAAGAGTGAACAGACGCTCCTCTCCGGGGGAACAGTGTGCAGGACGCATCAAAGGGCCACAGGTGCATCACTTCCCCAGCGGTACTGATCCTTAGAGATGATCCCACCATAGTGTTTGCACAACTTTCAAAGATTTTTTTTTTCTTCAGTAACATGAATACCGCATAATATGTCATCAAGGCATTTTCAGAAGTGATCTGCCCTGGGTCCTAAAAATACACACACATGAATACACACATATACACGTAAACATATGCACACATTCGTACAGGAAAGAGACAGACAGGCTGAAACACAGAGAGGCAGAGGGAGAGAGAGAAACAGAGAGAGACAAGACAGACAGAGAAGAACTGAGAGAAAGAGAAAGAATGAACACTGGAGCTGGGAATGTGTGGAAGTCATGCACGTTTTCACAAGTCAGTCTACATGTCAGAACCTGGTCCCAATGTCCATCCACCCTGCAGGGGAGGGTGTGGGGATCACACAAGGATGTGTGCCCAGAAGGCAAACAAGCAGGGAGACACTGTGGGGCAGCTCACCCTAGAGGCCCAGCTGAGACACTGAGCCTGAATTTGAACATGACAGAATGACTTAGGAGGTTGTATGCCAGAGTGGACAATTTCAGAATTGTATTTAATTTCAACCTGGGGACAGGGAGCTGGGAAGCAGGCGACAAGAAGGGTGACTTTCCCCATTCCTCAGGGCAGACCCCAGCCTGTGTAGGGTGTGCTCTGTGCTCTGCCAGCCCTGTGTGTTGTCCTTCATTTGCTAGGTCTGTGCACGAGCTCCCTGTGATCCCAGCCCATGGGTGTGACATATGCAGTGGACATTTATGTGTCTATAGACTTATGCCTTACCTAGGAATCAGGGGCCTGAATGATGCCCTCTGCACTGATGGGGGACTGGGGAGACACTGAAAGGCACGTGGCTTGTCCAGGGTGACAGCACTGCTGACGGGGGAGCCGGGTCTGAACCCAGCTGTGTCCTCAGAGGTGTGTCCAGAGCTGGTGCCCTGGCTGCATCCAGGTCTCCCCAGGGCTAAGGGCTGAGCTGAGTTGGTGTCACTGTGTGTGGACATGGCATGGGGTGGGAAGTGAGACATCGGCAGCCCAGAAATGCCCTTGGGGAGCTTTGTGTCAGGAGGAAGCTTGGGGAAGGGGACCCCAGGAAGTGACCTCACAATAGAGCTCAACAGAACTTGGAAAATAGTTCCAAGTTCCAAGACACAGACTTTGTAGAGGAGCTCCCTACTCAGCTCACTTGGTTGGTAAACAGTGCAACCCAGAGATGTTCTGCTGCATCCCAACACCCAAGGCGCGGCCTGTGGAATGCTTGCAACAAGGGACTGTATCATCGGTGCTGACACTGGGTGAATCTTCACCCCAGGCGCCTCTGGACTTTTGGCCAGAGGGACCCAAAGGTAACACAGGGAGTCCTAGGGAAGGCTTACAGAGGCCGTGCGACCACTCAGATCCCACCTGGGTAGCCCCACAGCCCTTTCCTGGCTGGTGCAGATGGGGCCGTCATGTTGGGGTGGGAGGGTCCTGCCTCAAGCAAGAGCAGGCTGAGGAAGAGTCAGAGGCCTGTGAGGCCGGTCACATCCACAACCCGGGTCCAAGATGGCTGGCTGGGTTGTGGAGAGCCAGGGCAGGGCCCTGCTGCCTGAGGTGGAGCCCATGCCCTCTGGGTGTGTCTCTTCCCTCCCGGGTGACTGAGCTGACCAAGGTCCCAGTCTGATGTGGCAGCAGAGGGTCGAGGGAGCAGAAGCAGGGTGTGGTCCTGGCCAGGCAGGGCTCTCAGACTTCCGGGCCAGGGTGGCCGCTGGTCACTATCATTGCAGAGCCAGACACCACAGGAGCTGGTGGACAAGGACACCCATTCCACATCCCCGAGTGAGGGGCTGGTGCGCCACACTTCTGAGGGCCAGCACAGGCTCCGGGTGGATCTGGACATGGAGGTGTCCCCACTACCACGGCCCATATGTGAACAGGGCAGGCCTCCTGCCCAGACAACACCCAGGCCTCTCACCAGGGTAATGCCCGGGGCTGACGGGCAGCTCAGCACACCCAGCTCCGACCTGGAGCACCGTGCCCTCCTCCCTATGAGTCAAGTGGAGGACCAGGAGCCAACAGAGGCCTAGCCCGAAGGTGAGAAGGGCAGGGCTGGGTGCCTGTGTGTAGGTGAGGGAGGGCCGAGGGCTGGGCCACACAGGGAGGCATCCCCAGAGGCTGCTGTTGGGACCAGAGCAAAGACTGGCTTCAGACCACCTGTCTGGAAGAATTCAGTCACAGAACACATCCTGTGGGCACTTCCTGTGTGACACGTGTCTGAAAAGCTCTGGGAAGTTTTCTGTTCTTGAAAAGGCACATGGAAAGGGATGCACGTGGGGAAATTGTTTTTCTGTCACAGCTTGAGCATTTCCACAAGACTCAAAGCTCTCTCCAAGTCTAACATTTACAGATCCAGAGCAGGCGGGGTACGGGAAGATGCCAGAGACCAATCAAAGGACGATCTGGGCCCACCAGGAGACCCCAAGCTCCGGCTTGCAGCTCCCACTGCTCCTCCAGAAACTACACCTGGAATGCTGGGCAACGGAGAACCAGTTCAGGCATCACCACCCTGTAGGGCTGAGCACCCTCTGCCCCCAGCCACACCTTCTTCTCCAAATTCCCACTGTCAATCCCCTCCCCCACCCAAAGTTGACTTCCCTTCCCTGGAGTTGTTTTCGTTTGGTTTTTCTTTAGTTTCCTTTGTTTCTTTCACATCTTCTATGATATCCTTTATTTTTATGTTTTTAGTTTCTTGCAATAAAATATAGACATTTTCCCTTTTGGACTGTGCAATTCAGGAGGATTAGGTGCATTCACAATGCTGTGCGACCATCACTACTATCTAGTTTCTCACTATTTCTTTCCTCAAAGTAAAATCCTGGATCCAAAGCACACACTCTGCTTCCTTCCTCCCCAGTCCCTGACAACCCCAAGTCCTCTTCCTCTCTGCCTGTTTTTACCTCTCCTGGATATTCCCTATGAGTGAAACCATGTGAAAGGTGGCTTTTTTCTGCCAGCCCACGTGGTTTAAGTGGGGGATGGTGAATTATTTTTGTTTTCACTTGAAATAGCACTTTTCACTTTGCCTCCCCCTAGGAGCTTCCTAAGTAAGAACATACCCGAAACAGGCTCGCACACACATTTTTGTCTGAGGATCTGCTTCCTGGGAAGCTTAGCCTGAGACAATCCCTATAGATCTTAACACAGCACTCACGTATTAACGCTGGCTTTTTGCTTTCTTCTATATATGTGATCTCATCGATGAAGTCACAAGTGATTTTAGGGAAGGAAATACACTTATTGCGTCATCAGTTTTCCTCATCGTCTCCTGAGCAGCACAGAATTTTATATAGGACGGGGAGTGTGAGTCAACTTTTCAGTGCCAAAGTTTTCCATTATATTGCAAGTTTTCATTTCTACCACCTGGAGTTCAGGAAACTAATGAGTTTACTGAAATGCATGTAAAATATGTAAATACTATTCATATAAGGTATGTCATTATTGGAGCCCAAGCTCCTGGTTTTGGATGTACATCATTTTTGTACATATCCACCAAAGGGGAGGTCAGCTGGGAGAAGACAGCCTATACTTTCAGGAGTCAATGACTGAACATAACGTGCAGGCTTATCCTTTTGAACTGGAAGATTGAAGGGTATCTGGCTGTTATTTATAGCAGTTCACAATGTCACTGAGTCAGAGGGACCTCGGGACCATCTGCTGTCTGACCTTCTTCTACCCAGTTGGTAATTTGCAAAGAGGTCAATATAGTCTTAACATTTCAAGTAAGAACGTGAAAACACCTCTTGGTAAACCAGATGAAGAAATAACCAAGTGGAAAAGGGTCTCCCATCAGATTCTATGCCCATTTTCCTGGATCCTCTGTGTGTTAAGATCTCTGTGCTTTGGAGATGGATGACCTGGGCCCCACCTCCATCATCGTTAATTAGTATTAGAAAAGTCACTCCTCTTCCAACCTCAGCTTCCTTATCTGTCAAAGAGGGAAAAAGTAAAGGCACCAACTTCATAAAGGGCTTGTGAGGGATAAAGTAAATGAAGTAATTACTGAGTATTGTGCCCAGTATGGTCTTGGGCACCTCCAACCCCCACTGTCATCATTATCACAGCAGGGACTCTCAGTATGTGCATAAGAAGTGGGGTGTGAGCTACTGGATTGGTTTCCATCTCCCCTGAGGCCTGCCTTGGGGGCAGCATCTGCTTCCCTAGGTTCTAGGGATGAAATTCTCCTGGTTAGCTTGCTCCCAGGAGGCTTGTGTGGTGTGGTCAGGGGTCTGGGGATATGGCAGTGACAGAGGCAGGTGTATGGGACCTGCCCAGTATACTCTGCTCTGGTCATCTTGCTCCCATCTCCCATTCAGACAAGCCTGGAGTCTGCGAACAAAATTCTTCAACTTCCTGCTTATGAAAATGCTAAGGAGGAATGCATAAAGGCTATCGGTCCCTTTAAAGGGACGGCTCCATTGACTGAATATATAAAATTCTGTCAGAGAGTGGGAACAGAAAGTTTTAAGACCAATATGATGTTGCAAGCCATGGCAGGATTGGAATTAGGAAAAACTTTTCAAGGCAAATGTTTTAATTGTGGAAAAATTGATCATACAAAAAAGGAATGAAGAAATACAGAACAAAAGGCTGCACCAGAAAATTTTATGAGAAATAAGAAGGAAAAATCTCCTGGAGTCTGTCCAAGATGTGAAAAAGGAAATCAGTGGGCAAACCAATGTTGGTCTGTGTTGCATAAGGATGGGACAATGCTTCAGGAAAGCTTCAATAGGGACTTGCTCCCAGCCCCGTGACAAAAGGGAGCGTTCCCTGTACATGCCAGTGCAAACAAAGATTACAGCACAATGTCATGGAATTATCCCCAGAAACCGCAGGGAGTGCCTCCATCGATATCCCCTGTTTAAATTCACTTATTCTTATGCCAGGAGAGGAACCATCATTAATAGAAACAGAAATGTATGGACCTCTTCCTCCTGGGACAGTGGGCCTGTTATTAGGAGGATCGAGTTTAACTTCTCAAGGTGTCCGGGTTCATACTGGGGTGACAGATAGTGACTATGCAGGAGAAATTAAGATTATGATGTCATCTACAAAGCCATGAAAAGCAGAAAAAGGAAATAAAACTGCTCAGCTGCCGCTACTGCCATACTACCCTGCAGGTGTCGGCAACAATGTGCGAGGAAACGAAGGATTTGGAAGTACAGGAAAGGTGGGAGTGTTTTCAACCAAAAAGATTCTGGATTCACATCCTGTCTATAATGTGAAAATACAAGAAAAATCTTTCAGAGGCTTAATTGATTCTGAAGCGGACATTTCTATCATTAGTTCTACTCACTGCCGAGTCGATGGCCAACACAGCCAGCAAATATTGATGTTGTGGGTGTTGGGAGAACCCAGGGATTAAAATGTAGCAGTCTGATCCTTGAATGTCGAGGCCCTGATGGTCAGACAGCTAAGATACAACTTTATATTGCTGACTTGCTGATAAATCTATGGGGGAAAGACTTATTAAAACAATGGAAAGCTAAAATTTACATTCCTCTCCCAATCTAGTCAAATAAGCCAAGCAATGATGGCACATCAAGGCTACCTGCCTGCTATAGGATTGGGGAAAATCAATCAAGGAATGTTAAGCCCAATAGAGCCTAAAATAAATAAAAACAAAAGATATCCCATGTTCCTGGATTGGAAGAATCAATATTGTTAAAATGGTCACACTGCCCAAGGCAATCTACAGATTTAATGCAATCCCTATCATATTACCCAGGACATATTTCACAGAACTACAGCAAATCATAATAAAATTTATATGGAAGCACAAAAGACCTAGAATTGACAAAGCATCACTGAAGAAAAAGAAAGAAGCTGGAGTTAAAACCCTCCCAGACTTCAGATAATACTATAGAGCTACAGTATTCAAAACAGCATGGTATTGGTACAAAAACAGACGTATGGACCAATGGAACAGAATAGAGAGCCCAGAAATGAACCCACACACTTTTATTAACTAATCTTCAACAACGGAGGCAAGAACGTACAATGGAACAGACAGCCTCTTCAGCAAATGGTGTTGAGAATACTGGACAACAGCATGTAAAGCAATGAAGCTAGAACACTCCCTTACACCATACACAAAAATAATCTCAAAATGGATCAAAGACTTAAACATAAGACAAGATACAATAAACCTCCTAGAAGAAAACCTAGGCAATGCATTGTCTGACATACATCTCAAAAATATTCTCCTAGGGCAGTCTACCCAAGCAATAGAAATAAAAGCAAGAATAAACAAATGGGACCTAATTAAACCTACAAGCTTCTGCACAGCAAAGGAAAGCATAAGCAAAACAAAATGAAAACCTACGGAATGGCAGAAACTTTTTGCAATGATGAAACCGACAAAAGCTTGATCTCCAGAATATACAAGCAGCTCATACGGCTTAATATAAAAAAAAAAAAAATCCAAAACTCAGCAGAAGACATAAACAACCAATTCTCCAAGGAAGAAATACAAATGATCAATAGACACATGAAAAAATGCTCAATTTCACTAATTATCAGAGAAATGCAAATCAAAACTACAATGAGGTATCACCTCACACCAGCCAGAATGGCCATCATTCAAAAGTCCACAAATGACAAATGTTGGAGAGGCTGCGGAGAAAAGGGAATCCTCCTACACTGCTGGTGGGAATGCAGATTAGTGCGGCCAGTGTGGAAAACAGTATTGAGATTCCTCAAAAGACTAGGAATCGACTTACCATGTGACCAAGGAATCCCACTCCTGGGCGTATATCCAGAAGGAACCCTACTTCGAAAAGAAACTTGCACCCCTATGTTCATAGCAGCACTCTTTACAATAGCCCAGACAGGGAAATAGCCTAAATGCCCATCAACATATGAGTGGATAAAGAAGATGTGGTATATTTATACAATGGAATACTAATCAGCCATAAATAGGACAACATCATGCCATTTGCAGCAATATGGATATTCCTGGAGAATGTCATTCTAAGCGAAGTAATCCAGAAAGAGACAGAAAAATACCATATGAGATCACTCACATGTGGAATCTAAAAAGAAAAGAATAGGACAAATGAGTGTAAATACAGAACAGAAACAGACTCATGAACAAAGAATGCAAACTTCTGGCTGCCAGGAAGGGGCGGTGGGAAGGGATAGACGGGGAGTTTGAAATTTGTAGATACTGACAGGTATATATAGAATAGATAAACAAGAACATACTGTATCGCACAGGGAAATATATACAAGATCTTGTGGTAGCTCACAGTGAAAGAGAATGTGACAATGAATATATGCATGTTCATGTATAACTGAAAAATTGTGCTCTATACTGGAAATTAACACAACATCGTAAATGACTATAACTCAGGAAAATAAAATTTAAAATAAAGAAAGAAGAATCAGATAACTAAATGCTTATCTAGCACACACTGAATTCTGCTTCGGGGAAGGGAGTGGTATTCAGCATTTAATCTGAAATTGTAAATACTCCTGAATAGAAACAAAACACATAGGCTCATGGAAACTCATCTTAGTAGTGAGAAGAATCCAGTTAAGCCTCTTCATTTTACAGGAGGGGAGACTGGGTCCCGGCATCTGTCCATCTGGCAATCAGCAGCAAAACTCTCCTAGTCCTCATGTCTTGCACTATATCAAAAACCAACAGATCTGTACTAGTCCTATATTCATAAAAGTCACTTCTGCATTTTTCCAACAGTAGGTAATCTAAGTGTCTTGCAAAATACTTCCCAAAGAGTCAGGAAATCACACCAGCTTACTGAAATACAAAAATATTTAGTTACATATTAAAACAGCTTGAACTTTATTCTCTCTATTTAAAAAGTGACATGTCAAATCAATGTTTTGATATTTTAAAACCTATTAAGAGTACAGAAAAAAATCAAAATTTTCTTCAATCACAAAAGAGATAAGGTTATTCCCTGAAAATATTTAATGTTGATTGTTCTAAATTAATGGTTCTGGTCATATTCCTACAAATTTAAAAGTTCTAGTGGATGGTTACATGGCAATACGAATTCTGAGTTGTAAAAATACACATTCTATATAAATAAACTTCAAGGTTGTCTGCTTAAGACACTTTACTCCCTATCTTACTAGAATGACATTAATTTCATGAAAACTTCATACTGCACTAACCAAGTCTGTCTGGTCTTCCTCATAAATTCCTGATGTAGGATGAGGCTGCCGCCACAAACTGCCTCAGCTTGAAATTAACACCCAAGGTGAAGCAGCGGATACACATATGTATTCATGATGTCACCTCCTTTCACAGGTCTGGGCCCTTTACTGCCTGAACGGGGGTGAAGTCACCACCCGTGGCAGTGAGGGAAGTGCGGCTCTTCCAGGTCTCACCTGGGCTTCACTGACTGTTTCGCCACAGACTGTCTTCAATGATTCAAAAGCTCTCAAGGTTTTTACACCATGCAATGCTAAATAAAGACATTTCTGCAGACAGAGCCCTTTCTCAGACTTAAACCTTTTTCACGTACACTCAGCAAGGGGGAAAAAGAAACATGACTCTGCAAAATCTCTGAGCCTCACTGCTCACATGAGTAGAACGGCCTCAGCACACGAGGACTCTTCACATTGCAGGGTGACAACAAAACAAAGCCACCCACAGCAACAGGCACTCCCAGAGAGAGGGAGCAGAGGACCGGGGGCTTAGAAAGCTGGAACCTCCTCCCAGAGACAGCAGAGACGATGACGGCAAGGGATAAACACAGTGGGGGGAACACTGACGGGAGGGACCTCAGGTCAGAATCAAGCCCAGGAAAGGGGGAACAGAGACATCTAGACCTGATCTCCTCTATCACATCTCAGGCTGCCTCTTCCCTCTCCAGTAGCTGAGACCACACGGAAACCACTTGAACGGTCTGAGGAAGAATGATGAACACTTCTTCAAGAACCATCAGATTCATTGGGTACAAAGAGTGCACCCAGGTTCAGTGCGCGCGGCTTCAGTGGTGGTTTATAAATGTTCTCTGCACCACTTGGTGGTGGTGGGGGATGGAATAAATCAGGGAAAAGGAAATTTATGGCATTTCCTCATCTAATACACATCTACTACCAGAGGCTTTCTCCTTGGAGGGAATAATCCATAAAAAAAATAAATAAAAACTCATGCATCAAAAATCACCTGGCAGCTCTGTGTCCCACCTGGATCTCCGCATTCTATTATTACCTGTGCAAGCTCTGCGATATGACAGCTATGTCCTGAACCTTTTAAGGCAATTTCATTCATTAGGGGCCCAAAGGGTCAAAGTCATTCAGCGATCATTTGCAGGTCATCTCCTGAAAAAAATTCTTTGCTGTCTGCAGCTGCTAATGAACATAACCAAATCTAATTTCACTCAGTAAGAGACATTCGTCAACCAGGAAAAAAAGCAGCAGCCCCCAGGCCCTGAATCAGCTGTTAAAACTGACATCTGGGATTAACATCAGCAAATACACAGGATGAAAAGAACCCAGAAGTTCAAGGTCGATCTACCATGAAATGTTATGTATCTGTTCCAGAAATCAACCAATGACTGTAATCATTATCATTCAATAAGACTCAATAAGATCGATGCACATTCAGTAAAATCAGAAGAAAATGTCTCATGTGTGGGATTCTTGATGCAACGGATTTTATACTTTATTTAAACATTAGTCAAGCTTAACTCAGAGGGGACAATAACAAATTACTCCTGCTTGCTGAAGGACTGCCAACGAGCCCAGGAGAGAGGCACGGGCAGAGCTTACCTGGGTGGTGTCTGTTGGCTGCCTCGGCAGGAAGTGAGCTGCCCTGGAACCTCTGAGCCCCAGCTTGGCAACCAGTCTCAGCAGGGTAGTGACAGATGACAGAGGCCGAACACAGCCCCTCAGGGTCAGCTGGTCGTTAAAATGAAAGTACAATGAGCAAAATTACGGCCCATCCTCATCCCAGACTGCAGTGACTAAGAATGATTTGGACAGTCTGATTACGTGGAAATGCCAATTTTTCCCCCAAAGGTCAAACCCACAGATCTCTAGTTTTGTTACAAATAGGAACATGCCACCTTTTCTGCTCTGCACGCCCGTGTCAAGGCTGGCAACACGGAAGAATCTCACGGTGCTCAAGGTTCCACTGAGGGACTGAGCCCACACGTGAAACAGGCCATCCAGTCCTTCTTTTAACCAAGAATCTAATGTGCGCTCTGTGGCAGGCTCTGGGCCAGATGCTGGCACTGCAGAGAGATGGATTGAGCAGGAAGGACCCCGAAATGAAAGTGTTTTAAATTAATACCACCTGAAGCAGGACCAGAATACCTTTCCACCTCCTTCACCCTACATTCATCTGGCCCACCTGGAATAAATATCTAACTGGCCTGCCTCCTTCTCAAAGGCGGCCACAGTTAGTAGCTACAACCTTTTGCTCTCCTCTCACTGGCAGTTCCACCCTGAGAACCTTACGCAGCCTCACGCCTGACAAGCTGGGCTACAGTCTTCATCTGTATTCTTTAGCTCTGCGGGCCTCCAACTTTTTGGTCTTAGATCTCCCTGACACTCTGAAAAATCACTGAGGATCTCAAAGAGTGCTTTCGTGTGTGTGTGTGCAGGTTATACCTACAGATACTTACCATATTCAAGAGTAAAACCAGGGGAGAGGGATATGGCTCAGGGATAGAGCACAGGCTTAGCATGCAAGACGTCCTGGGTTCAATCCCCAGTACCTCCATTAAAAAAATGAAGAAAAATAGAGAAGGATTTAAAACTTTATGTATTCATTCCTATTAAAATAATAAGCCCATTAAATGTTAAGTTTTTATGAAGAATAACTATTTTCCAAAACAAAACACCAGAAGAGTGGCATCGTTTTACAGTTCTACAAATTTCCTTACCGTCTGGCTCAACACAAGTGAGCCGGGTCCCCACAAGCACTTCTGCCCTCCGTCTGCAGTGGTGTCGCACGTCGTGTAGCCCCCGGGAAGCTCCACTGTACCTTTCCAATGGACTGAAGGTGAGAGGCCAAGAACGCAGGACACCGTTCTCTGCAGGAAGCTGACAGCCCATCACCACCATGTGGGTCAGGGTCCCGGGTGGGTTCTCATCCTGGAGAAGTGCCCAATCTCACAGCTACCCTCCAGCCATCAGTCACGTGGATTTACAGACTTCTCTTTCAATACAACGTACTCAAGCTGCCATCATTTCCTTTTCTCATTCAGCTTAATAATTTTTATATGTTTTCTCTTTTCTTTTGCATTGATTTCTTCTCTTTCCCACTTTTATTTCTCTCTACTCCTTACGAAGCCAAATTAGGAAATGTAAGTCCATTCAAGAATCTCTTCTACTTAGTGTGTACTATAGCTCGTCGTTAAACTTCTATCAGAGAATTTTGTTACTTCACTCTGACCCGTATTTATCCTAAGTAGCTGGCAGGCCCTCTGAGCTGACAGCTTCTTCCAGGAAAGAGCCCCATTTTAGTCCTTACTCTCAGAGCATTTATTAACAAGCATTTAGGGAACATCTACAACATGCTAGATGATGGAGACACATGGACCGTGCCTCCCGCTCCCACCCCCAGGAGACAATCCCTGCAGGAGAAAAGCATGTCACAAGCATCTCAATCACAGAGGAAGACTGACAGACCCCACTGCGGGGCAGGCCCAGGAGAGGTTGTCCTTTGACTGAGTTTTTTTTTGTTTCCAGTGTTTTATAATTGAGATATAATTCACATATAATAAAACTCACCCACTTAAAGGGGTACAATTCAGCATCTTTCTGTATATTCACGGTTGTGAAGCCCTTACCAGAACACCCGATCACCCCAAAAGAAATCCCCTGTCCATTAGCAGTCACTCCCCATCCCCCTGTCCAGCCAGCCCCTCGCAAGCATCATCTGCCCTCTGCCTCTGCATGTGCCTATTCTGGACATTTCAGATCACTGAAATCAACAATATGTGGCCTTTTGTTTCTGGCTCCTTTTACTTATGCTGTTATTAATGGTCGTCCATTTCAAAGTGGTATTAGCATCTTATTTTTTTTAAAGGTTATAGTTTATTAGAAGGTGGCAAGTACTATCAAATAGAGAGGAGTATAAGGGGTGGGGTTTCAAAGGGAAAAGGGTGGGTTGAGCCGTCAGGGTGGACTTCCCAGAACAGGTGGCCTTTTTCATCTCCCCCTCCTTTTTTTCTTTTTTATTCATTTTTATGTCTGAATAATATTCCACTACATGGAGATATTGTATTCTGTTCATCCACTCAGCAGCTACCTATGGACAAGGTCTGCAAGAATGAGTGTAAGAGGTTCCTAACGAGAATTTCTTTCGGAGCAAAGGGCAAGATGTGCTTTAAAAGAGCCAACACACAGAGACACAAGGAAATCCGGGGCGTTTCTGAGCAAAGGACATGCTTGCTTCGGCAGGACTACCGTGCAGGGCTGGGGCGGATATTGGCAGGAATCACGGTGAGGGAGTCACCTGAGAAGACTCCCCACTGCAAGCAGCTCAGCCAACTCTCCTCCCTCATTCTGTATTTTTAGAGCTGTGTTTCAAAGTTTTCTCTTATTTCAAGTAACAGCACTTTAACTACACATCTGATCATCTGCATCAGACCACCTTACCTCCAAGCCACAGAAAGTCATTCACTGACCGGAGCAGCTCCAGAACAAATGGTGATGGACCAGGGAGTCCTGAAGCATCCCGGCCTGCAGGCACAAACCGCCTCGTATTTCCGCATGTGCCCTGGTGATGTCCAGCAAGTAAAATACACAGAAATATCTCACTGCTGGTGCACGAGGTCTGCCCCAAAATTGCCCCAAAAGCATGCTGGCAAAGCACTACTCAACCCTCTCACTACAAAAAAAAAAAAAAAAAAAAAAAAAAACAACAAAAATAAAAAAAAAACAAAGCAAAGAAGGCAAATTTAGACTCTACAATTGAAAACCAGCAAACATCACTGCCAGTATCTGAGCTGGAATGGTCCTGACTTCGAAAAATACTGAGTAGTTATTTTTCAAAAGTGATAGACATAGAAGTATTTCATGTAGATGATATTACAGAAGGATTTTTCTTTTCAAAATTTCCAGTCGCAACATTAGCACAAGAATGTTTGTTTCAGCTTTAATATCTATCCTCTACTTTCTTAACTTTTAAACTATTATTTTATAAAAAGGGCTATGCTGCATATTATAAACCATCTGTTTGGATTCTGCAAGCAAGATCTTTACAAATTCACAATTTCAGAGCAAGCTTTAATGATGCTTTGAGAGCTAGGGCCTGGGGCGCTCACTAACAGCTCTTTAAATACTGACAAGGATGTGCTATTAAGTAATGCAAAGGCTCAAATTCCGTGTCAACTCTGAAACCAAAGAAACTAAACCGAAGCCTTACTTTATCATTTCAGAATATTCCTATTCTTTTGAATATTAAATTTCTTTAAAGATAAGATATTTTTGAGAAAAACAGCAGCTATATTCAATTTCCTTTCACCAAGAAAGCAATCTTTATCAAGAAAAAAAACCCCTATGGAAATGCAAAAGACGGTGAATTTCTAGCTAAGTGAACATGCAGATCTCAACACACACATAAATCCTATCAGATCTCACTTGAAAGAGGTCAACAAAGTCCTGGGTTACCCTGGAATTTAGCTCTTCTGTTCCAAATATTGGCTGAGCTAAGACCATCACACAAGGCAGGGAAGGACAGAAGCGGAAAGTCAGCCTGGCTACCACCATCTGCTTTCTTCCAGCCACAAGGCCCTGCGAGGGCGGCCCCGCTAACAAGCGCTCCCCATAAGGAAATAATACATCCACACTGTCCCTGTTGTCCCCACGCAGCCCGGACGCCCCTCTCCCACTGGTCGCCTCCCAGCCTGTGAGTGGTCTTCTAATGACCCTCCCACTCTGTGGCACCCACCCCCTCATCCGCTACACATACACACACACACACACACACACACACACACACACACACACAAACACTCTCTCTCTCTCTCTCTCTCTCTCTCTCTCTCTCTCTCTCTCTCTCGAAAGAGAGCAAGAGCGAGAGCGTGAGAGCGAGAGAGCAGGGACAGCTTTCTCAAAGCACAAATTTGATTACATGACTCCTCCACCGAAACACTTCGGAGGTTCGCTGGTACAGTTCTAACACCACCCCCGCCCCTTCCTCTCATTGCCCAGCCTCACCGCAGTACCCAGGTCCCCAGTGACCTCAGGGGCCCCCTGACCTGATGCCTAGCTACTTCCCACCTGCATCCAGGCTCATTTTGATTCTGTTTCTCAAGGAAACCTTCCCTGCCTCCAATCCCCGCACTTTGGTTTAGGTTTCCCTGCTGTGTTCCTAGAACATTCCAAGCTAAATCAACTTCTGACACTGCTAAGCTCGCAAGAAGCAAGTACATTTTGCTTACTACTGTCACTTCACCCCTCTCCCCTAGACACAGAGAAGTGCGTGTGTTATGAATAAATGAATGAAGGGGTGGGTCTCAAAGGGACAGACAGACTTGCTCTCACCGGTCCCGACCCCTTCTTTCTGTAGACCATCAGAAGCAAAACCAGGAGTACCTCTCCTGAGGGTCACTTCCTGCTGACAACTTTCACTGCCTCCTCTGTCAGTTGTAGTAAAAAACAAGCTCCTCCAAAGCCCTCCAACCCAGGCCTTCTCCAGTGTCCTCCCCAGCAGGGGCACCCTCCACCCTGGACTGCACAGGGCACTCTCCCCTAATCCCCACCCACAAGCCTCCAGGCCTCTGCCTGGCTGCTCCTGCCACCTGAGCCACCATCTTGACCCCTTCTCCTGGCTGATTCTGACTCTGTCCTCACAACTGAATGTAGAGTCCATTTCCTCTAGGATGTCCTCTCTGATAATGTCCTTTAGCTCTTGGCTGGGCTCCCTCTAAAGCAGCACTGCATAATGACCAACTGGGTGTTTGTCCACCTGCTCCTTTGAGAACACAAACTCTTGAAGTCCACGTGGGAATAAGGAGTGAGAGATAAGACGGGTGGGAGAAGCAAAAAGCAAAAATCACAGCCCAAGTCCCAAATTCAAGGATTCTTTCTCAGAAAAAAGAATAAAATATTTCATACGTGTGCAATTTGGCTACTATTTTTGTGGCTCGTGGAAAGCCAGAGCTTGGTGTTCTAGTCCAAAAACCAAGTTACATGCAAAGAAATGTATGTACTCATATCCAAAGGAAACCAGAGCTGCTCAACAACACTTTGCAGTTAGAATCCAAAGGATTTTTGATAAAGGTAATTTCTCTCTGTCTCCTTTTTTTTTGGCATCATATAGTTTTAGAAGTATTTGCATGACTAAGAGATGACTACAGCCCTTGATTCTGCACTGGAGCGTTTGGGACCAAGGAAGCCCAGATTACATTCACTGTGTAAATGCAATCACACCAACACACTGACAGGTGCCCTGGTGGTGGAGCTGAAGTTCCAAAGCAGACAACCTTAAATTCCAAGACAGCTCTAAGTAGAAAGTAAGAGATGCAAAGTTCTGTACTCAATTTCATATGCTCTTTGGGCCATTAACTGATAGTGCATCTTGTCTAATGAAACCCAAAAATAAACTGTCAACGTCGATTTTCTCCATTTGATCATTTTATGCTAACATTGGATACCAAACCCTCACTCCATACGGAAATCTCAGGCCTAAGTTGCAGCAGTTACATCCCGCGGAAAAAAGCCGATCAAGGGAGAACTGGAGAGTTTCCCTTCAGAAGCTGCTAAGTCTGGTTTGCACCTGTACGTCATTTGCAACCACGTCATCGTCAAAGGAATAAGACCTTACATCTGTGGGGCGAAAAGCACTGCGGTGCTTCCGAACCATCAAACAACACTGAGCTTTGTGAAACAGTTCTGAGGCAGTTAAATCACTTTTTCTGAAAGGATCCAAAATTGACCCACTTCACCATTCCAGGTACAACAGGGAGGTACCAGAATTAGTAGAGAAAACACGCCCTTGAAGTCTGACAAGGCCTTGCTTGAATCGTGCTACAGCATTTACTAGCCGCTAAATGGACCAATACTTAACCCCTCTGAGAAGGCTTGCCAATCTGCAAAAGGGGGCTGCCACCGCCCACCTGGGAGGCATGGCTGTGAATGCAACACCCAAGTAGGTTGGCCGACTGGTACCTGACACGGGGCCTGGCTAGTTTCCCTCCGCTGCCCTTCTCCCCATTTAAACTTGCACTGTTCCCCCGGTAAGGATCAAGTCCCCGGGACAGACTGCCCGATTCTTCTGTGTATCCCTGGATACATGCCTTACACTTAGGAGGCCAGAAAAAGTACTGCCTCCTCCCTAGTCACTATCCGTGTTCTTAAGAGTTTCGTTTTTGTTTTTAAGACTACTAGGCAGGGAGAATATTC
Source organism: Camelus bactrianus (assembly GCF_048773025.1). Taxonomy (NCBI): domain Eukaryota; kingdom Metazoa; phylum Chordata; class Mammalia; order Artiodactyla; family Camelidae; genus Camelus; species Camelus bactrianus. The sequence goes on along the minus strand of NC_133575.1, from coordinate 53,487,373 downwards.
CAGAACTGTCCAACCACCATTCTCCAGGTTGGCTCCCCTCCCAACCCCCATCCCCTCTCACCTCAGATCCTCTGTCTGATCGCCTTTTCTACGTGGAAAGCGGAAAGTGAGTCCGCTGGGGTGGGGGCTCCCCAGGCCTCCCTCCCTCCCTCACAGGTGAGTGTGACTTCCTTCTCCCCACTCCCAACTGCATTTCCAGCTTCTGAGGAGGTGTCCCGCCCAGATCTTGCAGCTTCTGCATCTTCCTGAGATGCACATGTGGCCACGACCCTCCCTTCTGATTTCTTCCTGGGCGGCAACGCCCCCCTCCCCGGAACCTTGAGGATAAATCGCATTGCTCTGAAAATCCCAAACGCCGCTGACTGACACACCAAAGCTGCATTGCCTGGGCTATCCTCCAGCCCAGACACAGCCCTGCCCTCCCTCAGCCTCAGTCTGTACATCTCGAGGTGAGCTCATCCACATGCAAGGCTGTGAACACCAGCTAAGAATGACGACTCCCAACGTGTAACTCTACTTGGCTCCTTCACCTGAGCCCCAGGCTCATAGAGCGGAGTGCCTCTTTGAATTCATAACTCGGATGACAAATGGCATCTTAAAATGCCTCATGTCCACCGTTTACTATGGAATTCAATCCCTTGCAGGTAACTCCCGGGTTCCCATTTTAGTAACAGCCCCAGCGCCCATATAGGTGTTTGAGGTCACATTCAATTTCCCCTGTTGGCTCACCACAGCCCTGCCCTGAAATCGGTCCTGTCATTTCCGTCGCTAAGCCCATCTCAAGTCTGGTTCTGCAGAGACCGCGGCCGGAACTCTGCAAGCTCACAGCATGGTGCAGTGAGTCACAGTCCTCTGAAGGGTGCTCCCTAGAGGGGGAGGCACCTCCTGACACGGGTCACCTCAGAAGGCACTGGATTCTCACAAAGGAGGCCCAGGAGATGGGACTCAATGTTCTCCCGTGGTCTGAACTTCGAAGGGCCTGAGGTTTGGGAGCTCATCGTTAGCAGACACACATGCCAGTGAGCAGGTGAAGATGGAGGAACCCAGGCAAGGCTGTTCTCACTCCGACCCCTGGGCTCTCAGGAGCCACGGGAAAGGACTGTGTCCAGGGCACAGCCCAGCCATCACAGATCCCAGCCTGCATTTACCAACTCGGACAGCCTAGACTCTTTCTACCTGTGACACTTAACTTCTGTTCTGTTCCCTCCCAGACTGTGATGGACTCTTTCAGAAGTCTGGCCTGTCTCAAGCGAGACCAAGTCAGTGAAGGATGAAGTGTCCACATTTGGACCAGAGCATGAAAGGAGAAACAAGGCCTCATGGTCAGCATGATGGTGATGGCCAAACCCTACCCCCGGGTGAGATGAACCAGGGTGGGGGTGAGAATCCAAGATCCTAGGTCGGCCAAAGGATCTTCCTTCACGGCTGACTGGGGTGTTGGAGTCTCACTACCGCAAACTAACAACACGGCCGTCAGTGGTGGACGTCAGCTGCAACAGACACAGAGTCAGCTATTTACTGCCAACATGGGTTATTAGTAAAGGCTGGTGCAGGAAGGCCTGCACGGCTGCTGAGGCAAACCACAGACCCGGCTCTGAATGCCCACTGACTGAAGTAGAGAGGAAGCTACGGTCCCCTTTAGTGGTCCCTGTGTCCACCAGATCCAGGTGAGCCAGCTAGTTAGGAGAAGGCCATGTTGTCCTGATACTCAGAAAAACCAGCCTCGTAAAGGGAGTAAAAAGGTGACATGGATTTTAGACGCGCTTTTGCCCCTTTACGAGGACAAAGTAAAGTAAATGGCATGGGGAAGGCAAAAGCAAATGAAAACCCGGTGACTGCTTCCTCCAACAGCTTCCCCTGCAGCTGCTCACCCCCGAGCCGGCCACTTCCTCACCAGTGACCGCCGGCCTGGAAATGCCATCACGCACGTCACACAGCGACATCCAGGAGCCGCATGCCGAACACATTTGTGTAAAAGCCAGAATCAAGCAAGGTGCTGCAGACTTTGAATTTCCAAGTGAAAATACCCATGAAAAACATCCCTCAGAAGCCGCATAAATCAATTCGCATCTCACCTCCTCAAAACAAACAAAATTAATAAGGGCTCATTTGTCACCAAATGTAAGGAGGACCAAACATGTTTCTCAAAGCAAGGATTCTACCAGGTATCAAACACCAGCAGGTGACATGATAACAAAGCAAAAATTCCAAAAAAAATTAGAAAATAAAAACATGACTGAGATAATACATGAATCAAAGCAACCATTAAGTTTTTGCTTTTCAAAGCAATGGAGGCAGCACCGAGGGCAATCTCGCTATTTCCAGTGCAGGGTGTGCACAGACCACATTTTCAGACCCAAGAACATGCGCACAGGGAGGTCCAAGAGAAAACGGAAAAAAGAGAAAGAAAAAGAGGAACAAGCAAAAATTAGAAACCCACAGTGCTCCTAGCATCAGTGGCTGTCGCTACTCTATTGGACAGCAACTCCAGGGGTCCCACCAGGGGTCCTGGCTGAAAAAAGAGAGTAACTGTCCACACTAACCCTAAAAGGATCTCTCTGAAACAAAGGCGGATTCACTTTTAAACGTCTGAAAACTGGCGGGCTGCACCTACCTCCCCCCTTGGCTACAAGACAGCCCTCCTCCTTGCCAATCCCTTTCTGGATGTAGGGAAGCAGCCCGGCACACAGCCAGGGCAGCCGGCCTCCAGGTAGGCTTATCTGCTGTCTGTGTCCAGTCCCACCAAGTCCTCCTTCTCAAACGGGATGCAGGGGAGGGGGATCTTGTCCCTAGAATTGTTGGGGGCCCCGTCCAGTCTCTTGGACACCAGCAAGATGAAGAGTGACTTGATGATGTCCTCGACCCTCTTCTCCACCACTCTGCAGTCCATGTAGGTTGAAGGCCACATCAGTGGGCGGCTGCTTGACCACCTCCCCATGCAACCCAAAGGCAAAGAGCTGAGGGTCGTAGAGCGTGGTGCCATACAGCTCCTCTGCACGTGGAGCTTCTAGAAGGTCTTGTCCAAGAGTCAGTCGGTGATGGTGACAAGGCCCACGACCTTGCGGTGGGTCTGGAAGTCGCTCCACCCATTTTTGGGCCAGTAGTGGTGCCTGTAGTGGATACAGAGTGCCCACTGGGAGCCGCACGGGCTGATCTGGCTCACCGAGGAGATTCACTTATAGATGCAAAAGAAATTCTCCTCTGAGTTGATCCCCAACAGGTTGGACCACCACGGGGAGATTCTGGTTGTCTTCAGCACACTGCACATAGTAGGGATGCTCATGTTGCAGGCCCTGCTGAGAGGGGAGAGGAGACTGAGGTACACACTCTGCTGTGGGCTGCAGGCCCATCTGGGATGCGGTGACCTGGTGTATAGCAGCCATAAGGCAGGGAAGCCCAAGCAAAGACAGGGGTAAAGTTTGTCCTCAGCGTCTGCACATGGTTACCATAGCTCGGGTCACATTACCCAGCTTTTGGTCTAGGCTTCCAGACCCTGCAGAAAAGGGTCATTTCTTGTTTTCAGTTTCCAACACCTAGCCAGGCCCTGATGCAAAGTCAGTGCTCAAAACTGCTGAATAAAGGAATGAACAAAGGAACTGCTTTCCCCACCCCCCCTTCAGCAGAATATAAAGAAAAGAACCACAGTGGGATCAAAAGATCTGGATTTCAACTCCAATTTACTTGAACTCCTAAGCTGCAGGATAATGGATAAGAAAACTTTCCTTGGGGAGGAGGGTACAGTTCTGTGGCAGAGCCCATGCTTAGCATGTATGAGGCCCTGGGTTCAATCTCCAGTACCTCTATTAAAAAAAAAAAATGAAACAAATAAATAAACCTAATTACCCCACGTCAAATATTAATTTTTTTAATTCAAAATTTCAAAAAAGCCCTTGCAATTGACACAACATTGGAAACTTGACTATACTTATATTAAAAAAAAATTCCTTGCCTTACAAGAATATATCTGAATTATGGAAGTTTGCAAATGTAAAATGCCTAGGGTACAATCTGCATAAAAAGTGGGGGACTGTACACATTTACTATCCCTCCTTTATGAGCTATATTTCCTTTGGGGGGGTTATAACCTCTCAGAGCTAAATTTCTCAGATTAAAAAAAGAAAACATTACCTGATTCTCAGTACTGCTGAAGAATCAGATAACCCTGTGAAAGCATCTAACCCACAGAGTTTACTCAATAAATGTTTGTTGAATGAATGAATAAACATGCAAGTGAATGCTGCCCCTGCCACAGACCATCACAATGGTACTGCCTGGAAACCCTTAGCCCACGTTCCACCTGACTCTACATTAACCATGTGGTTGACCTGGGCAGGCCTGTGTGCTTCTCTAAACCCCAATTTATTCACGAATAGAAATGGGAGTAATAACACAAACCTCAAAGGGTTAGTGAGTCAATAACAAATTGTACAACAATTTTGCAAGATGGAATCATGAAAGAAAATTGGGCAAAGAGTCCATAGACTCTCTCCATATTATCTCTTACAACTGCATGGGAATCTACTTTACATCTCAAAATACAAAGTCCAATTTTGTTAAAGAGGTTATTGAGATTAAATGAGCTCACTGTCTTAAATAAGGAACACACAGTACAAAGAGGACAATGCACAGCAAATGAGATACACTTAGTAAACGGTCCCACCGAGCCCACTGGTCGCTCCAACTCCAGAGCACAAGGATGGTTCATCATGGCCAGAGGCCACTGCACCTGAAGCTAACAAAGCTAATGGTCACCACTTCCAAGAGCCCCTGCCTCCACCCTAGGTCTAATTTTGTATTTGTAACTTTCTTTTCTTATACTTAAATAGGAATACCCAATTGCATAGCCTTCAGGTCACCAAAACCTGACCACGGAAATCATGACAGCAGCCATCCCCAGTGAAACAATAAAATTAAAAGCCATATCCACAAGAAGTCTATGTAATTCTAATGGCAGTAACTTCATCCTGGACTGAGAGGAAGAGGACTGGGGAGGAGGAGGAAACTGGGGCCCCCAGACCCAGGGGCCACCTGTCCCATGATGTAATTTTGTCTCAACCCACACACTCCAGGAAATTCAAATTACACATAGACAGAGTGCTATGAACAAGATTTTTTTTTTTTTTAAAGAAACCCCTGATTCTCTAACAGGTCAGGTTTCTACTGAGGCACAAATGGCTTATGTTTGTATTGTTTCACGAAAACCTAAAATAATATCACTCCAACTTGACACATGAAGAAACGGAGGAAAAGAGAGGTTTATCACATTGTGCAAGATTAGAGAGAGGCCACGTCAGAGGCTGTATTTAAATCCAAGCCCCTGCTCCAGTTCTCACACTAGAAATTGTGACATACTGCCCCCATCCTGCCCCCTCCCTGCAATAAATCTCTTAAGTCTTTTCTGTGCTACCTGGAATGAACCAAAGTCACATTAACTTTCCAGAAAGAGCTGTGTCACCCCTTGGAGGACGTATCAAAATCTGAAGAATTAGGGTTGGAGCAGAGATTTGAGTTCTCTGTTTCTCAAAAGGAGACATGGGTTTAAAAGAAACCAAAAAGCACTTCTCTTGTCTAAGCCCTCATTGTGCAGAGAAGGAAACGGAGGCTCAGAAGAGATGAGGAAAGGGCCTAATTTACAAAGCTTGCCTCAGCGCAGCACCAAGCCAGCCCTGGGCACTGCTGGGGAAGGACGTGGGAGGCCCTGGAGAATGAGTGTTAGAAAAAGGAAAGAGAAGAAGCATACAAGCCCTCTACACCGTCGTACCATGCAGTTCCACCAAATTATCCAGTATGGGAGCCGCCAACATTAAGGTGGGCTAAACAACTTATAGAAACCTGGAAGTCTCAACTACAGTGGAAATTCCAACTTTTATATGTTTTTTTCCCAGTTCAGGCATGAGCACAGCGGGAGCTCTGTGCCAGGCACTACACAAGTCCTGGAGTTCTCCCAAATACAGATGTCTATGAACACGTGTGCAAACCACATGAAGGCCCACCAGAAGAAAAACGCCCACAGATAAGTTGGAATTACTGAAAATGAAGGCAGCTAACCAGCATATATTACTAGCAAAAAGGATGTTGCTAGAAATACTCATGGACATAGCAAACTGTGATTAGCAAGTGGGAAAGGGGGAGGGACAGTTTAGGAGTTTAATATGTTCAGATACACATCACTATATATAAAATAAATAAATGACAAGGACCTACTGTATAGCACAGGGAACTATGTTCAATTTCTTGAAATGAGCTTTACTGAAAACAATCTGAAAAATGTACACGTACATATGCATATATATAACTGAATCTCTACTGTACACCTGAAACTAACATTGTAAACTGATTACACTTTAATAAAAAATAAGAATTTTAAAAATAAATAAATAAATAAAAGAACACTGTAATCCCCTTAGCTGTAGGTGGTGGAGAACACTGGTTGCAAGTACCAAGTCCACTCGATCACTCCAGCAATGGCTGTCACTCTTTCTGACCATCATGGAGTCAATTGGCTTCACTGAGATTACTTTTCTCTTTCGTGAAAAGCTACAGTGGCAACCAACGATATATATAATCTCATTATTTACAGACCCAACAAATTAGTGCAGACTTTCCATAGGCCAGGCTCTGGACAGATGAAAGATAGGGTCCCAGATACATTTATGGGTAGAAATAGTTTATGCCATAAAGACATTAATTCTTCCTGTTCTGATATATAGATTCAATGCAATTATGATTAGAATTCCTACCAGAAATTTATGGAATGTAGCAAGTTAATTTAGGGTCAGAAACAGCCAGGAAACTTCTTTAGAACCACCACTGGGGAGGGGTGGATAGATCATTCATTTCCACTGTTCTTTCTGAAGTGTTGAAAACGTTCTGGAATAATAATGGTTGCACCACTGTGAATATACCAAAAGCCGCTGAATTGTACCATTTAAATGGGTGGACCTCACAGTGTGTGAACAATATCGCAATAAAGCTGTTCTACGAAAAAATATTTCTGGACCACTATTTTTCCCTCTATATTACTAGTCTGCCCCACAATTTTAGAAAAACTAAAAAACAAAACCAAACAAAAATTTGCCAGGAGATCTTTAGGACTGCAATATTCCTGGGTCTCCAAAATGCCTCTGATGGTGATGCCCCTGTTAACACACACTAGTTGGGCTGGACTAGTTAAGGACTATATCTTTTTAAAATCGACGGTCACATGTTTCACCCTGGGAGACCGGAGGATGGAGAATGTCACAGCCTCATGTCCTCATCTCTTTATTTTGTTTTTGTTTTTGTTTTTGTTTTTGTTTTTGTTTTTGGAGTAGAGAAAGATTTTACTGCAGGGCCAAACAAGGAGAACAGTGGCTCGTGCTCAAAAACCCTGAACTCTCTGATGGTTTTTGAGGTGAACTTTTTTTCTTTTTTTTTAATAGGGTAAAGTTTTTAACAGGCAAAATGAGGCTTGAGGGCTTCCAGGTGTGTGACTTTCTTCTGACTACTTGGTGGTAGGTAATAGGGCCGTGTTCCAGGAATCTCGTGCTCAGCCTGAAGTTACCATCCTCCACCTGGGTGGGGGCCTTAGCTCCTGCAGAACAACTCAAACATATTAAGTATATCCCTTCCCCTACTCCTCAGCTCATTTTTAAGTGAACCAAGCCCTGCTTTCAACACTGTGATCACGCTAACTACAAAAACACGTGACATCAACAAACACCACCATCCTAACACCAGAAAAAGTATTAAGGGTATTTACCTGGGGCAGAAACACTGAGGGAGGAGAAAGAAGCATGCTCAGCGTTGGCGCTCTCTTTTCCCAAGTCTCTGCCAGGAAAAGCTGGGCTTTACAGCCAGAGGATCTCAGCCCCAGGGAACAGCGTCCACGCCACTGAGCTGGACCTCGGGGACAGGGAAAGGGAGAGGAATGCAGTCTAGGGGTGGCGGGGCAGGGAAAGTGGCGGGGGGCGCGGCTGCAGCCCCTCTCGGAGGCCAGTCGCAGCCACTGTCCCCGCCCCCGCCCGGCTCCGCAGATCCCGCCGGCCCGGGACGCAGGCCGCCCAGGGGCGGGGCGGGGTCTGCGGCCGAGGAGAGGAAGCCCGGGAGGAGGGGACTCGCGGCGGGAGAGCGGAAGGGGGCGCCGGCCGCAGACTGAGGGGAGCCCGGCTGGGGCGAGAGGTGGCAGGTGCGGGCCGCGGTATGGACCGGGGTGGCCATGTCCCCGGCAGGTGCGTGCCCGGCCCTGGACTGGTGTGGCCTGGGCGCCGGTGCAGGTGGCGCAGGCAGAAGGGGCTGGCGCGAGCCCCTCAGCTGGACACTCGCTGACTCGAGCCCTCGCAGGCTGTGACACGCGGACTCCCTTCCCCAGAGCCCCCAACCTTCCACTTACACAGCCGGAGGCCCCGACCCGGGGCAGGAGCCAAAGGCCTACCGGGCGACAGAGCCGAGCAGCCACTGGGGCTGATCCCTGGCTCGGAGCTGGAGTTTCGGGCCCGCGGTCCAGCTGGCATCCAAACGTGGGCATGCGCGGGAGGGCCAGCGATCCGCTCTGGGCTCTGGGTTCTGTGAGATACACTGGAGAATCGAGGGAGGGAGAAGATGGGAGGGGGAGAAGATGGGAGGAGTAGGAGCGGAAGCAAAAAGTGGAGGGAGAGAGATGGATGGAGGAGGAGCAAGGAGAAGCCAGAGCTCTAGAGGGAGAAGGGGGAGGGGAGTAGCAGAGATGAAGAGTAAAAGCTTTACCTTCAAGGGCACCCCGAAGGAGTCACCAGTCCTGCCTCCATGCACTTCTCTAGCCCCTCAAGGCCAGAAGCTCAAATTTCACCTCCCTGGTCAAGCCCTCCAGCCAAGGCCCTGCAGAACCCCAACAGGGATCACACCTGTTGCCCCCAAGAGGAGCTGGGCTTCCTGTTGCTCCCGGAACCAAACACCCACAGGCGTTGTCGCTTAGAAATACCTTCAGAAGAGTATAAATTCCCCTTTTACAGGCTGGGAAACTGAGGCAGGCATGATCTTTGCCTTAGCTGCACTGTCCCAGGTGTTGGGCTGGCAGGGAGCGGGAGGTACAAGTTCAGAGACCCAGACAGAGCAGACAGCCCGAGTGTCCGTGCATAGTCCCCATCTCTCCTGGGTAAGACACTTTCCACCCTAGTGGAACAATGAAGGGCTCACAGTAGGTCCCTGGGTGTGGGAGAGCTGTCCTCAGTTCCAGTGCCCAGCTTGCTATGTAGATAGGAGTGTTCTCGAGTCCAAACTCATTCTCCTCAATGCAGGACAGGCCAATAAATCAGGAGACCAGCTGTTGGGGCATGGAATAGCTAGTTTCTGTAGACCTAGATGGCAAACTAATGTCCTGGAAAACCATCTCCCCAAGTCAGAATTCAGGCTCCTTTCCTACTTGCTTGGTTGTTGCAAACTTCTTGGTATAGGAATTTTTTTGTTTTTAGAATTCTTTGTTGTTGCAGCTGTCCACCTGGGTCAGATGCCTGTTAACCTCCAACAAAACAAATGTTATTTTCTATTCTGCAACTTGTTATCTTTATATGAATGGAAAAATGTTAATATCCTTAAAGGTCAGAGCCTTCAGAATAGGCTCTCCTATCTATTTCAGGCTCTAGGCAACATTGTTTTACAGAAGGTGCAGAACCAGCAAGACTAAGCCTCGGAAACAGAGCACAGGGTTAAAGTCAAAGGAACAGATGTAATACAGAGTCTGATTTGTTCTTTGCTATTATCGAGGCAGAAGCCACTTGAGGATTTAAATCATTTTAGGTTAAAAATAAGTAAAACTTTAAAGGAATTTACATACATAGGTTGAAATGTGCATAAAATATTTGGAAAAGCTCACAAAATATTGTAAACAGTGACATCTCCAGGGAGGGCTGAGAGAACAAAGGATGAGGGAAACCTTCCCCTTGTGTATTTTTGTGCTGTTTGAATTTTTTTTTTTTACCATATGCATGGGTTTCTTTTTCAGTTAAAAAAAAGTGTAATGGAGGGAAGGAGTAACTAGCTCAGCAAGTACAGCAGCCATGGAAAACTGAGCCGTCACTTTTGCTTTAAGCCAGGAAGCATTTATTAACTCTCTCCTATGTGCCCAGTGTTGTTTTATGACTTCATTTATTATGTATATTTTTTATAAAATAATATCATGCTATCCCTGACCCCTGCCCAGGGGAGCTGGTGGAAAACCAATTGAGTTTTTATTGAGTTGTTTTGCAAGGAGTATAAATGAGTTATAAACAGAACACATCTTCAGGGCAAACCAGGTGGAATGGGTTTCCAGCAGGCCAGACAGCTAGGAAGGGTTTTCAACAGAGATGCCTAGAGGCTGAGAGAGAAAGCCTCCAGGGCCCCACAAAAAGCTGCCCAAAGTGGTTTCTCCATGGCACTATTGTAATAGGAAAGTACAAATCTGACTCCATATTACATCTTTTTCTTTGAATTTAACCCTGTGCTCTGTTTCCAAGGCTTAGTCTTGTTGGTTCTGCACCTTTTATAAAACAATGTTGCCTAGAGCCTGAAATATACGGGAGAAACTATTCTGAAGGCTCTGACCTTTAAGGATATTAACACTTTTCCATTCTTATAAAGATAACATGTTGCAGAACAGAAAATAACATTTGTTTTGTTGGAGGTTTACAGGGATCTGACCCAGGTGGACAGCTGAAACAACAAATGATTCTAACAACAAAGGATTCCTACACCAAGATGTTTGCAAAAACCAAGCACACCCCCTTCCCCTTTTTAATATAAAAGGAGCCTGAATTGTGACTAGGGGAAGATGCTTCTCCAGGACAATTACTCTGCCATCTCCTCAGTCAGCTGGCTCTCCAATTAAAGACGCTCTTTCTTGCCACAGAACGTGGTCTTCCAATTTATTGGCCTGTCCTGCAGTGAGCAGAATGAGTTTGGACTCAGTAACACAACCAAACATTGAAAGTATTCATTTGGTATATTAAATGACTTGCTGCTGCTGGTCTTTCTTCCTGACTTTTTCTTTTCTTGACCACTCCTGCTATGTTTATGAAAAATCTGTCAGTCTGCTCTTGTGGACACATTTACATCTCTAGCCACTACCCTTCCAGATAAGAACTGATGTCACCAAAATTGCTAAGAGATATTACATGGTCAGAAAAGACCAGAAGTGTGTACTGGCTGATGTTCAGGAGCAGGCTGGGACACCTGACAAGATGTCAGAAGCATGGATAGACAGCTGGGCACCAAAGGAGAAGCTTCTAAGCCTCCATGAAGGACTTGCTGGATAAGAAGGAAAAGTCCCAGATTGTAGATCTGATTCCACCATGAGCTTCCTGGGTGAGGCTCGGCAAGTGATTTAAGTTCTCTAGACCCGTGCTGTCCAACATGTGAGCCACCAGCCACATGAAGAATTATGAAGTTATTCTGTAGCCAGGCAGAATTATAAATAAACATTTTACAGCAAAGGCTCACCACGTATGATGTTTAGAAACATTAGTGGTTTTCTTGCCCTAACAGGTTATTTCTGTATGTCTAGCTCTCTGTGGTTTGTAACGCCCGTGACTAATGAGTCCCTTATAGTGAGGTATTTTGAAGTTATAAGTTACTGGACACAGTACCGTCATATCACAGTTGAAAAAAAAGACCCACATAAGCCAGGCCATTTGATTAAGTAATTATGAGCAGGGTCTCCGGGGCCAGCCTGCCTGAGTATAAATTCTCACTCTGCCTCTGGAGGGTTCTGTGTGAATCTTGGAGAAATTTTTATTATTGTTGTTGTTGTTGTTGTTGTTGTTGTTGTTGTTGTTGTTGTTGTTGTTGTTGTTGTTATTTCACTTATTTGTGCCTCTTTTTTCTGACCTTTAAATGGTGAGGAATATGTAGACTCTATCGCCTACTGTGCTGGCAGGATTAAGTGATTTAACGTCTGTGCTGCCCACTTCCCTGGGTTTCAGCATTCTCCAGGCAATCAGTTTCAAACCCGGAGGCATTCTCCACTGTCTTAGTCAGTCTGGGATGCTGTAAAAAATTACCATGGGTCAGGTGGCTTAAACAACCAGCATATTCCTCAAGTTTTGGAGGCTGAGACATTCAAGATCAAGGTATCTGGGAGAGGATTGCCTTCATGGCTTGAAGATGGCTGTCTTCCCACTATCTTCATGGGGTGGAGAGCAGACAGAAGCAAGCACTCTGGGGCCCCTTATAAGTGCCCTAATCCCATTCATGAGGGCTCTACTCTCTTGACCTCATTTTATCCTACTAATCACCTCCCAAAGGCCCCGCCTCCCAATACCATCACCCTGGGAGATGGGGTTTCGACGTATGGATTTTGAGGGGATGCACACATTCAGTCCACACATCGGCTAACTCTCCCCAACATGCAGTCATCAAACCTGTATCTAATTTCAAAGTAATGTTTATATCTCTCTGCCCATTTCCATTCCTACATCCACTAACACTGATGCCCTGTTAGATTTTATTCCTTATTTTTCTGGTAGAGATTTAATTGATTCCTCTACTGCAATGCTCTCCTCACTCCAAACAGTCTGCTTAACAGCCCTGCCAGGTAGGTCTTCCTTAAAACACCTTCCCACATCACCGGGTTGTTTTTTAGGTGTAAATGTCAGAATCCTCTCCACACCCCATCCTAGACCTTTAATCCCTTACACTACCGCCCACTATGTTATTTTTCTATTACCACTGTAACAAATTTCCATAAGCTTAATAGCTTAAACCAGCACAGATTTATCACCTTATGGCTGTGAAGGTCAGAGATCCAACTCAGTTCTCATTGGGCTAAATTCAAGGTACCAGCAGGGTACCTTCCTTCTAGAGGGTCTAGAAGAAAATGTTTCCTTGTTTGTTTTTTTTTTTCCATTTTCCAGAGGTCACTCACCTTCCTTAGCTTATGTCCCACGACTTCCTTCATCTTCATAGCCAGCAGCCTTTCTGAACATCGCTCCATGGCTGCATCTCCCTCTGATCCTAAACTCAGATGGGAAATGTCCTATGATTGTAAAGACCCCTGTGATTACACTGGGCCCACATGGAAAATCCAGGCTACTCTCCCTATCACCTCATCTCAGGATCCCCTTGTCCCACCCCACTCAGGCATTATGTATGTGTCTGTGACACTCACCTTGGGTAACATTTCCTCTCGTGAGCAATTAAATGTTCAAGATACTTAGTCTTTCCACATTCAGTACGTCTGGTGAGATTATACAAATCCTGTTTATTTGTAACTTGGCACTAATCTTTAACAACGTATTATGGGTTTAAAAGGCTAATAGCCAACTTTGAAGGAAAATCCTCTAAAATTTTTTAAGATTTTTGTCCTAAAATGCCTGTCATCCCTTTTACTGTCTACAGTAACATGTCACAGGTGGCTTCCCTGTGGGGGTGGGGGACACATTGTTTTGCCACCACAGTCCCTTCATTCACACCAACATGCTGGTCTCCTAACAGAGGATCTATGCTCCCAGCTTTGCTCACTTCCTCCTCCTTTCCATTGACCATCCTGTTCCCACCGCTTCCTTCGTTCAGCACATCAGGATTTCATGACCACATTCTTCTCTAAATGGAATGGATATTGTGCATCTAACGTCTAATAATTGTTCTCAGTGTATACGCACACACTCACCTACGTGTCTCCCCATCCATCTCTTTATTTTCCTGGAATCTTCCAGAGGAATCCGTTCCATGATGATGATGATGATGATGATGATACTGACAGTGATGACAGGGGCCTCTCAAGGATTCTGATAAAGAGAGAATCAATGAAGAGAGGGAAACATTGCAAAATTGCCCCAGAAACAGGTTAAAGGTAAATAACTGTGATAGTGTTTAATGAAATCGACTAAAATTTAACTATTTTTAAAACTTTGTATCACTGTATTTTAAATTTTAAGGGGAATTTTCATTCACCACTAACCAAGATTTGAATTTAGGACCAAAATCTAAGAGGACTTCTATCTTCTAACAAATTGTCCACTAGCCTTTTATACATGTGATTCTTAAAAAAAAAAAAAAAAGGTTAGTGCTGGGCTGCAAATAAGTAGGATTCATATAATTTCACCAGACACACTGAATGTGGAAAGACTAAGGAAGAAAAACAAAAAGCCATTCAAAATGTCTTCAGACTTACATTGCACACAGGAGAACACGTTAGCCAAGGTGTCACATCAACATGACGCCTGGGTGGGACGGGGAAGCTGATCTTCCTCATCAGACATTTATGCTGATTTGTTAGATGCCAACACAGTTTCCTCATTGGATTTGCTTCTAATAATTATGGAACAGTTTAGGCTCTACCAAAAGCAGACTAAATATTTTCCCCTGCCACCAAATCTCTGGACTGAATGTCCCCACAAGAGGGACATGATTATATTTCACAGGAAACTCTTCCTGAGAAACAACAGGCTTTTTGAGGGCAGAACTACTGGTCCCCCAGGGAGGGCTGGAGGAGGGATCGAGGGGACACTGGAAATACAGGAGGAGTCAGTTCAGATAGTGCTGCTCAAGTAGCCAAAGACATCCTACCAAAAGTTTCGTGAGTGAAGGAGCCTGTGAACTCTGAGCAGGTTGTTAAGACACAGCAGTACATAACTAGCATCACAAGTCATTTGTAGCATGTTTTGATATTTGGAAAATAATTAGCCCATTGCTCTTTGAAAATGCAGCAGTAGCAATAGAAATAATAAACACTGAGCTGTCTTGGAGATAACAAACAATAAACAATTCTAAATCTGCAGGATTCCTTGACAAGATGCAAGCGATGAGCTAGATGTGTGCTGCAGATACCTCTTACTGCAGGGCTCACTCCTGCAAAGCACAGAACTAGTTTTCTCAGCAGACAGAGGGAACCAAGTCAAGATTTCTAATCTTGAGAGGTTTACTATATGGCAGGAAAGATCAGACCAATAAATACAGCTAAATATGAATAAATGCAATCAAATATTATGAAGTGTGTATGGAGCACAGAAGAAGAAAAATTCCTTTCACCTGGGATCTAGAGAAACTTCTTCAGAAAATGCAGCTTTGAAGATGGCCAAAGACATGGGTTGAAGTTTGGCAGAACAGGACGTAAGGAATTTAAAAACTAATTTTAAAATTCATATAAAAATGTAAAAAATCGCAAATATCCGAAACAACTTTGAACAAGAAAAATTTTGAAGACTTACACTATCTGATTTTCAGACTTTTTAAAATAAAGTTACAGTAATCACATAGTATGGTATTGTTGTAAAACAGGAAAATAGAATAATGGAACAGAATAGAATGTTCTGAACTAAACCAACACTTAGATGGGCAATTGAATCTCAGTAAGGATGCAGTGGAGAAAGGATCTTTTCAACAAGTCGTGCTGGAACAATTACATATCCATATGCAAAAAGAGAAAAATGAAATTTGACCCATACCTCACAAAATACAGAAAAATTAATTCAAAATGGATCATAGATCTTAATAGGAAATCCAAAACTATGAAAACAGCTAGGAGGAAAACCATAGGCTTAAGCAATATGACCTTGGGTTTGGCAAACATTTCTTTGCTATGACACCAAATGTATAATCTGTTTTAAAAAGTAACTGATTTAGTGAACTTTATCAAAATGAAGACTCTTCAAAGCTCTTCAAAACACTGCTAAGCGAATAAAAAGACAAGCCATAGAGAGAAACTATTTGCGCCACCTTACCGGCACCCTGACTCACCGCGCCCGCCCCCCAGCAGCAAGCTCACCTGAAGACGGGCGTCCGGCTTCTTGGGCAGCAGAGGCCGCCCCCAGGCCACGCCGCGGTGTGGAGCGGAGCAAACTGCCGACTCCCGGGCGGCGGGCCCGCTACCCACGTTGCCTCCGCACCCCAATTGCACTGCCCCGCTCCCCTCCTCAGCAAGCTGAGTGGGACAGGTGTGTCAGGCGACCTGGGGCAGCTGAGGCCGCTCCCAGGCCCGGCCTCGGGGAGACGGGAGCTAATCCACCATCTTGCCAGGGGCAGTGCTACGCCGCTGCCGCTGCCGCTGCCGCTGCCGCTGCCGCTGCCGCTGCCGCTGCCGCTGCCGCTGCCGCTGCCGCTGCCGCTGCCGCTGCCGCTGCCGCTGCCGCTGCCGCCGCCCCCTGACCCAACCGCCCCGCCTCCCAGGAGCAAGCTCACCTGGAGTCCGACTTCCGGGGAATCTCCTGCTGCCAAGGCCGCCTCCAGACCAGGCTGCGGGGAAGAGAAGGAAACAACCGGCTTGCCTGGGCAGCGCCCTCCCGCCGCCGCCGCCACCCTAAACACACCACACCCGCCTCCAGGGGTCAGGCTGACTTCGAGGATGTGCACCAGCCTTCTGATTCTGGCCACGAGCCTGAGCACCTCCCTGCACCCCTACACCCCTGCACTCCCTGCGCCCCTCAACTGCCTGCACCCTCCACAGCCCGTGCACCCTGGCACAACTTTCACCTTCCACCACCTACACCCCTGCACCCCTGCATGTCCCACACACCACCTCTTGGGCTTGTGGCAGAGCCTCTGTCATTGCACCAGCGTGCAGGGACTCATATCCTTGCCAGTACATGATGCATCAGTGGACCTCTGGGGTTGCCTGCCAGAAAGTATATGTTCCCTGCCACTAGGCTGGGCCACTAGGGTGATCTCTGTGACGTCTCCCAGGACGGGCTCAGAGATGCTGTTCTCTGGGAAGAGAGGAGTTGAAACCGCTCTTGAGGGCAGAGCTGTGCTCACCAGGCCGTCCACGCTTCATGTTTTACACAGGACTTCGGAGAAGAGAAATGGATCCAGCCAAGTAAGACGGGCCTGCTCTGCGCCAACCTCAGTCCTGGGCTCTGAGGCAGACAAACTGGCTCCCACCCTCAGGGCCCAGTTTGGGCACCTGAATGGCCCCTTGGAGGCATCCCATCAGTTCTCAGGAAGAAGTCTGGCTGCTCCCACCCCATGGCCCTCCCTCCCACTGTGCTGGCCTCAGGAAGTTTCCTTATTTGGGGAAGAAGGCAGCCCACCCCCGACCCCACCCCTCACGGTGCTCTCACCCAGGCTGGTGCTCTCTCTGCCCTTCAGAGTCTGGAAAGCCATCCCTCTTCAGTTATGTCTCTTCTGAGATGGACTTGCTTCCGCTATATTCTAGGCGAGGATGCAACGTGGGATGCCCTGGTTAAGAGAACCAAAATAAATAGTTTCTTCTGTGAGATTTTCTGTTTATCTACTTGGGCTGGGCTGTGTGTAGTTTGCAACAGCTATTGGTGTGAGAGGCTAAAGCCGCCTGTGTGTCCTTGTTTTCATCTCCCCGCTGTCTTTGGGTTTTCCCTAGACACTCCTGAGGCATTTACTTCTTTTAGTTTTATTCCTGTTATTACACAGGGGCCCTACTGACATGGAGGAGAGGCGATGGGGTGGTGGGACAGAGGGGAGCATCTGTAGTCCTGCGATTAGTTCTCATTGAGCCTGTGCCCTGAGCTGTGACCTCCACTAGTGTGTCTCTTTCCCCCAGCCCAATTTGAGTGACACAGAAGGGATTTCCCTTCCCCCAGGTTGGTTAGGCTCTGGTAAAATAATTTCTCATTAAAAAAACAAACAAACAATAAACAACTTCCCCCAATGAAACAGAATGTTCTGGGTGTATTTCAATAGAGTTATTTTCTCCTTTCCAGGCAGGAAGCATGAGGGGTTTTTCTCTGACCTTCATTCTGAGAACAGGGCACGGGCCTGGAGGTAAAATGCATGAAAAAGAGCATGGGGCCCCTCTGACTGGCCCCCTGGAGTTGTCACACTCAGACTTCCCTACGCTGAGCCTCCTGCTGGCCTCAGGGACCTGTTAAATCTGCCTGCTCCCTGGATTCTTACAAAGGCGGGTTCTGCCCTGGGAGCTGTGACTCTCCAAGCCCGCCCAGCTGCCTCTCTGGGTTGGGAGCAGCTTTTCCCCTCAATTTTCTGGGATCTAAGAAGAGCAGTGGGTTTGCGGCTCCCTCAGCTCTGGTGTTGTTTTCAGGACAGAAGGAGCAACTTCTGAGCTCCACACGAGCTGGACCAGAGGCTGGAAGCCTCCCCTCCTCTGCCTCCGTGCAATCAGTGCCTGTGGTTCTAGCCGAGTTTCTGAAGATGTGGATTTAAACACACACATCCCAGCCCCTGCGGGAGCACACAGTCCCATAAATCCCCCCAGTTTCCACTGGTAACTACGGAGCCGAATGGGACACGGGTTTCGGGACCACAGAGGCCTGACTGCACGACTTGCTCTGTGGCCTATTAACGTGGTTGCTCTGGGCTTTGTCTGAAGTGGCTTGCTTACCGCACCTGGTACGTGGGAAACACAAAATAAGTACTAGAACCTTCACTTTTTCTCCCTCCAGGGCCTTCAAACATAGAAAATAATAAGTGAACTCAGACGGCCTAGTCACCACAATGATGTCCGATCAGCCTGGCTCTCCTAAGTGATGGGCACTGACTTGCACCTTAACTCGGAACAGTAGGAGAACCGCCTTCCTCTAACTGGGCATCTCCCCACACCAGGCACGCCCTCAGCTGAGACGGGGCCAACTCCCCCACTGAGGTGTGTGCTGGTGGCTTCAATGTGACCTGGCCCTGCCGGGACATGAAACTGCAGTGAGTGAGGTGGAGGGTCGGGTGGAGGGGGGTCCCTTCTGGGGTGGCAGGGGGCCCGGTAGCACCCCGCCAGGCCTGGTGCCTGGGGCTCCCTAACACCTCCTACAGCTCCTGGGTTGGCTCCGGTCCTGGCCACTCCACACACCCTCCCAGTATCTTTTCATTAAGTCCCTGTTTTGCTTTTATCAGCGAGAAGTGGCTTCTGTTGCTTATTCAGTGAAACAGTGCATCGGGAAACCAGACTCTTTCTAACATCAGTAAAATACCAACCTCGGTCAGCTCGCCGGGCAGACCGTGCAGCACAAAGGCCTGCACAGGGCTGTGCGAACGGCTTACGTGAAGGGTCCTCATCATCTGTCTTCAGAGATACAGAAGCTGGTGGTTCAGGTAAAACCTCAGGGAGGGATTGAGAAATCCAAAGCTGGTTGGTTTCAAAGGCTAACAGGTCATACCGGACCCCTGAGCTGTGGTCAGAAGCCTAGCTCAACATCACGCAGACTCAGCGCCCTAAGTGCCGGGTAAGGCTGGTGGTGTTCACTTTGCAGGCTCTCATTGGGGATTCACTGTAGCCCCTTAAATGCAGCAGAGATTCCAGCCCCCTTAGCCGCAACCCTGAGTGTTCCATGACACAAATCCCGGGAGTGTTTAATTTTCATCTTTGTTTAGGAGGATGAAGGTGGGGCAAGAGGAGACATAAATTCATACTAACTGACACAAGGTCACAGACAGCACCTCCTCCTCGGTGAGCTATGGGCTCCCACAGTGGTGGCTGGGGGGCTCGGCAGAGACCCTCCGCTGGTCCCAGAGGGACTCGCTCCTCTGGCCACAACTGATGGGTTGGACAACAGATCCAGAGGGAGACAGAGCATCTTTCCTGGGAATTTGGAACTGACACACAGAAATCAAGTTCACTCATCTGGGGTTTGGTGAGGGGGAGGGGCGGTGGTTGGAATTCAAATGAAACCAGAGCATGAGAGAAAGTTAGAAGTGAAAGAGAGAGAGACAGAGAGACTGAGCTTGTGAGAGCAAATAGTCAGAAAGAAGGAAAACAGTCAGGGGACAAAGGAATTCCAGCTCCTGAGAGTCTAGTCTGTCCCAGCCCATCAACGACCCCGCAGGATGGTTAATAGCATTCCAGTTTAGCAGATTAGGAAACAGGCTGAAAGAGGTGGGGGCTGGGTTTGGGTGCACAGTTAATTTAAGTGCCACTGGACCCCTCACTTCCCATTGCCTGAAGGCACCATAATCCTCACTGGGACCCCTCGGTCCCCTGAGAGCCCAGCACCCTGATCAAAGGGCCCCTGCGGGAGTGGGAACCCCTCTGAGTGTGGAGAGTTCCCTGCACCGACATGCCATGCATCAGCAGGCTCCCGCTCACCCCAGGTTAACATCTCCCCAGCTGTGCAGTCTCCCGACCCGCTTCCCTCCCTGCCAGGCACCCCCGTCCTTACCACCGAGTGTACTGCAGGAATTCAGGAACAGGGATGCCCAAAGCAACACGAGCCCACCGGCTGTACAAACAGCAGACTCCCAGCCCCACCTGGGTTCCGAGGGGACAGTAGGCGTCCTCACCTTTCATGTGTCTAAGACAATCTTCTTCTTCAGCTGGAGGTTATAGAGAAAAATAAAAAGTCCAAAACATAGTTCAGTGAGGAATTCCTCCAAGGACCTGACTCCAGAGTCTACAATCAGGTGTACCTACCCCCCGGACTTGGGGTGATGGTGGATTATTTATCAGCACAACCCCCGGTGGCCCAGCTCCTCGGCTTGGCTGCCCAGAGGGGGCTGGGGGAATGGGTAAGGCCAGGGCACTCCAGAAGAGCACAGAGGACCTGACCTCTCCCCTCCGCACTTGGAAACCCTTCCCCAAATCTCAAGGCATCGGACAGAGAGCCTCCACCACAATAAGGAGATGCTCCCATCTCTTCACTCACTCCTGTCGGTTCACTTACGTGCTGAGCATCCAGTGGGTCCCAGGACATGACACACAGGATGGCCGATGGGACAGGCTTGGTCCTTCACCCTGGACCCTGTTCAATCTGATGGAAGAATGATTACTCATAACGAGTTTCACAAAATTATACAGAGACCAAGGACAAACTGCAGAGTGAACCAAATTTAAAAATATATATGAAGATCCCCCAGTCTCCCCGCCTAAGGTTAACAGCATAAAGCAAAAAGATCTTGCCTTTGATCACCAAGGAAGTTGTCACCCCCTGTCAGGTGGAAAGGAGAGTTATTCTTTGAGCAGGACACAGAAGTGCTCCATCGGAATGGACCAGGGCCTCTACATTCATTCAGCAAATGTGCATAAGCTCCCACTACGTACGGGAATCTTCTAACTACACTCGTTCCCAAGGCTCTCGGGCTTTATCAGTCAACAAAATAGACATTACTCCCAATCACTGGGGGCTCAGGGTTTTAGAAGAGGAAACAGGCAGCATGTTAGGGGTAGCAAGAGCTTGGAAAAATTTTTTAAAAAAAAGAGTGATATGAGCAAACTCGGGTGATGGCGGTGGGGTGGGAGGCAGGCAGGAGAGAATAAGGCAATCCTGGCAGATCTCACGGAGTAATGAACTTGAAGCAGAATAAATCCGGAGGAAGAAGGAAGAGCCGGCAGAGGCCCCCAGAGTGAGGGGGAGAGTGTGGGTGGAGAGGCAGAGCACGCCGTGTCCTGAGGCCTTTGTGACGGCTTTGGCTCCTAATGAAATGTTGACCCGTTTAGTGAGTTTTGAGGGGAGGCGTGATGTAGTCCAACTTATGCTTTTGTGTTTGTGTTTTTTTGGGGGGAGGTAATTTATTTATTTTAATGAAGATGCTGGGGAATGAACCCAGGATCTCATGCATGCTAAGCATGCGCCCTACCACTGAGCTACACCCACCCCCTCAATATATGCTTTTATAGGCTCCCTCTGACTCTGTGTGGATGAGCGATTGTAGGAAAGCAAGATGGAAACAGGAGGCTATTGGTGTCCAGGAAGGGCTGAAGGTGGCTTTTAGGAGTGCGGGGAGCAGGGAGCAGGTGGTTAATGAAGACAGAGTATCCAGAATTTTCTAACAAGCTGGATTTGCTGTCTGTGTGTGTAAGAGAGAGAGAGAGAAAGGACACGGTTCCAACATCTGGACCTGGACAATGGGAGGGATGTCCTCTCCATCCACTGGGTATGGGACAAGGTGGGGCTGAGCAGGTGGAAAGGGGCTGGAATCAGCTCAGTTCTTCAATGTCATGGTTAAGGGGTGTATTACATATTGTCACAGAAATGCCTAATAGGTAGAGGAGTCTGTTTTCTTATTCTATTTAACATTTAATGAATATAATTTAAATGTATTAATTGTATTATGTGAATGATTTGGGAATTTTATTTCATGCCAAGGTATACGTTATATATAGCCAAATGGATAATATATCAGAAAAGGGGAGAAATGAGGGCTTTCACATAAACTGACTGTCAATAATGTAGGTAACATTTCAATAAAACTAGTCTTCAGTGCAAAAACCTCATCTCGGTGTTACATAAAAATAAATGAAAAAGGACTATGTTGATGTATCATTATTTCATGTTATGTAATAGCCCCAAACAAACACACTGTTTATCTATGAGGCTTGTAGAATTACTATTCGCTTTATTCACATAAATAAAGAAATGCAGAAATATTCTAAGGTAGAATAAGCATCTCAGTGGAAATAATACAGATTTGAGCATTTTACATGACATATATGTACTGATTCAAAATTTAGAAAAGTAATTACATAGTAGAACATATGTATGAATGTGAAAGCAAGCTGAATGGAAGAAAAAGAATGTGAGTCTCAGGGATAAAGGTCCAGATGGAAAGGGCAAGTCAGGGAGTTTTGGAGAAATCGAGAAATTAATGGCATGCCAATTTCCACGGCTGGGTTGCTTCCACCAAAGAAATAGCAGAGAGAGAGAGGAGAGGCCCAGGAACCAACCCTGGGGCCCACCCACAGTATATGTTTGGAAAAAAGAGGAGACATTGGTAAAGGACCAGCCAGTAGACCAAAAGCAGAAAGCAGACAGAGCGATGGGCTGGAGGTTGAAGCAGGAACACGGGGGAGGAGGGATGGAAGAGCTGGGTCAAATGCTGCCGAGGGGCCACGAATGATGAGGACTGAAAATTGACCACTATATTTCACAACGTGGGGTCACTGATGGCCTTGACAGGGCAGTTTCCATAGAGCGAGGGATCAGGGGAAAAGCCAGAGTGGGTGTAAAAGGGGATGGCTCAAGAGAAGATGCCGACAGTGAGTTTAAACAACTCCTTAAAGATTTGCTGCAAAGACACAGGGTGGCAATTGGTGGGGGTGAATTAGGGTCAAGGAGTGCTGTTGGTTTCTTTTAAGAGGATGGACGTTTATATACTGATAGGAGCCAACTAGCAGGAGAACAAAATAGATGAGATAGTGAAAGAGAGGATGGTTTTGGGAGTGACAACCCAGAGAAGATGGGAGGGCTGGGGTCCCAGGGACTTTTGGAGGATCTGGCTTTCGATGTCACTTGTAATAAGAGGTGGGGCACCGAGAGTGAGGTCACAGACATCAGAAGGCGAGCAGATGTGCTGGGAGTTGCTTGTGAAATTTCTCTTCTGTTGGCTTGTTTGCTTGTTCAAAGTAGAAAAGTAACTTTACCAGCTGAGGAACGAGGAGGAAGAGTTACTGGAGCCATGAGCAGAAGATAAGAAAGAGCCTTCAGGGAGAATGAGACAGTGAAAAGAGCAGGGGGAGACGGGGGAGAGCGCTCCCAGAAAGTTACATTTTCTCTTTGACGTCCCCAAACGTGTGATGTGTGACTACCCTTCCTGCTGTCTATGAAATAAAAATTAAGTATGGTTCAGAGGAAATGCTATTTCATTCTAAGAGGCTGCCTGTTTCTCAGGAATGGTCATCTTAAACTGCAAACATTACAAAAAGTGTTGAAAAGGTGAACCTTTGTACCTAAAATCCCCTATTTTCTATTAATCTGGTTACTATTTAGTTCCCCTATCAATAACACATAACCAATACTGCCATGATGGAGGTACATCGATGCTTAAAAGGAAATGAGATCTGTATCCTTTTCCTAAATTCCATGGCTTCCTTAATATGCAGTTCCCCTTGGAATTTAGGAATGCCTGGTATAAGAAGTGAGAAAGTTTGAGAAAATCCCGGCTCAGAATTACACAGCACAACCGCATCTCAGAAGTATATACAGCCGTAAAAAATTTTAGAAGCAAAACTCCGTAGCTACTCTTAAAGACTTTTGCAAACCTGGGCCTGTCCAGATGTTTCCAAACTGGAAAGAAACTCCAATCACTTGCCTGGTACCGGGACCAGACGCTGGCTATCCTTTTCTGTAAAAGCGAGAGAGTAAATATTTTCAGTTTTGCAGATCATTTTGTTGTAACCATGCAGGTCTGCAATAAGAAAGCTAAGAGCACTGGGAGACAGGAAACAAATGGGCATGCCCACACCCTCCTTTCCACTTAAGGCAGCTTCTCTGTGGTGGGGAGCTTTACCACAATCACTTGCTTCTTTGATTCCATTGGTTTCTTTGTTTCCACCTTACTGCTCAAGCTCAGAACTTCAGGTGGGCCTGGTCCTTCAGCATCCATGCAGAGAGAAGGCTGAGCGGGGGTGGGAACCCCACCTGACGGAGAAGAGAGATTGCTGGGAGGGACACTGCGGTGGCCACCATGACACGAGACAATCACACCTTCCGGGGTGAAAGGGAATGAAGACAAGGGAGGGACACAGCAGTGGGACCCCTAGGTCGCCTGCCAGGCTTGCTCTCCATCCACGGCCACCCTGGGGGCCTGGGGGGTGTTGGGCTTCAGCTACGGTGATTAGGCTGAAGGGACTCAATATAAAGGACCCTCCACCTCCTCACTAGGTTCCAAACGCAGCCACTCTAAGTCCACCCTCTGAGTTTCTGGAACTCAGCTGGAAGAATACATGATCAGGCCAGACCCAGAGCCCAAGCCAAACACGACAGGGGTCACGTGGGGTTGTAACCCCGTGCTCAGTGGTCGGGGACTCCTTGCAAATCTGCAGAAATCCCTGTTCTGCCTCATTCCTGGGAGGAACCCCAGATCTCCTCCTGCTCTGTCTGTTCTTCTCTTGAGGCTATTGTCCTGGAGGGATGCAGAGTCCTTGAACCTGGCCCTCCAAATGTACATAAGCAGCCTGTTCAATAAAACAAATTATGCACTTTTTCATATTTGCCAGTTTTTTGATTCCAGAAAGGCTGTGGGACACATTCTCACAGTCTCCTGTGCCCCCAACACTTGGTGGCCCTCTGCTCATGGAAACACGATTTCCCACAACTGCACCCTGCCTCCCAGCTGGTCAGAGAGGAGTGTCCCACAAAGACATAGGTGTTTGTGAGGATCTTGTCCCCCAGCAGAAAGACTACCCCTGGAGCGACAGACAGGGATCTGGCCTCCTGAGCCGCTCAGCTCTAATTCAAAGCCTAAAGTGGGGACCCCGAACATTGCTGAATGACTTTCTGAGTCACCTGGACTGGAGGGGCCTGATTTTTCTTTCCAGGAATGGAGGTAGCGCAGCCTCCATTTTCAGGGCTGACATTGACGATGGATCTAGTTCCCCCCACTGCACCGCAGGAAGGATAATCCCTTCTATCCCACAGCTTGGAAACCCAGTCCAGGGAAGTTCTGAAGCAGTGCATCGCTGCCAGGTCCAGCATCCCTGCAGAGTGGCCTCTGCCCCTGAATGAGCCCCTTCCCTGGGCCTTTCCTGCCCCGACACGACCACACCCCAGGCTGTGCCAGAGCTCTGGGGCTCTGCGTGTCCAGGGCACACAGGTGGGACCTGAGCCAGGTGTCCCCTGGGCCTCAAGGGGGAAAGGTCTGCCTCTGCATCAGGGGAAGGTGACCCCACATGGCTGGCAGGACACTCTCAATATGGACCTCCAGGAGCCCTGGGAGCAGTTTCTCTGCAGGTGATAGGAGTCATCATCAGGAAGGCAGGCCCCTCTTTGTGCAGACCATCCCGCAGTGCTGGGCCCACGTGCTGACCACAGAATTCTACATGACCCCAGGATACCCCAGGCAACCTCACAACTTCATCACTTGGTGACCTGGGTACCACGGGCTCCTTGGCCATCCCATGAGGGTGGTCCTTGCAGGCATGGTCTCCAGGTGCTCCCGTTAAGAAATCCTCCTGGGTTTCTGTGGTCACAGAGCCCACACCAGAAAATTCTAGTCCTGCAGTGACCCCCACAGAAGTCAGCTCCCCTGTGCATGTCCAGGACAAATGACAGCAATTTATTGCCAGGAACCGTGATGAACAAGGGGGTGGGATTCCATACTAATTTCAGGATCCTGGTAACTCACTCTGCACCCCAAAAAGCATCCATGAGAAATGTGTGTATTGGGATATCTGTGCCCCTAGAAGAGCTGTTCCTGAGGGCTCCTGGGACCCTCCAGCCCCTCTCAAGTTTCTCAGAGCCTGGATCTAAATTTCTATCTCCCTCCTTTGGTGTATGGCCACCTGTGTCTCGTGGTCACGGGTCACTTTATTGCATGACTTGGCATGTTCTTAGTGCTCGTCCTCCACCCCTGCACTAGACTCCCAAGATGTTCCCACTGACCCTTGGCTCCCTGTGTGGGTCAGGGGGCCCTATGTCTGCACCCTTCACTCTCCTCCTCTACCCCCATGCCTGGGGCCACCCCTAGGTGGACTGGGAGGTGTTTGTAAATGAGTCTTACACAAGGACATGACTGGACAAAGCAGGAGCCCACCCCCGGAAAGCACACCTGCTCCCTTCACTGAAGAGGACCCCACAGCCCCACATTGCCTCCCAGCGGTCTACTCAGGACACAGTGCCCCAGTACTGGGCAAGGCGTCTCCCTAGAATCCTTGCTCCCAGGAAGAGTCTCTCTGTCCTTCAGAGTTTAGAGTTGTTCCCATGTCCCTGACCACCAAGGTGCCCAGCACAGACCCTTCAGTGACCTAGAGAGACAAGGAAGATATGTGGCCACAGGTCTCACAGGAGACACCTGCTGGGACCCCAGGCCAAAGGATCGTCCTTCTGCCTTCTCAGGTGTGGATCCCGTGGTACCTTTTTGCAGGAGGCCCAAATGGGGAGTGGGGCCCAAAGCAGTTCATGGGGCTCTCTGGGCAGGGAAGACTTGGGCCAGGCGGCCTTGCCTGGCTTCCCTGTAGGGCCACTCTGAAAACCCCCGCTCCTCTGGCTGTGGCTGGAGGCCCCCCAAGCCTCGGGGCGGGGCCCTTTCTCTCAGCCTCCACTGCCTCAAAAGCCATGCTGGCGCTGGCGAGGGGAAAGAGCTTTCTTGCCCTCTTGTGGCCAAGTTGCCACAGGTCAATGCTGCGGGGAGCTGGAGAGAGAGGTAGCACTTGCTCAGATGTGAGTGGTTAGGCAACTTGACACCCTGTCAACTAGCCTTAAACATTGGAAAGAGGAGTTTCCTGGGAAAGCTGGAAGTTACTTTCAGTAATTTGTCTAAATATTTCTTTTTTTTTTTCCCTTAAAGACTCATAAAATCTCTCCCAGGTCATTCCTGGTATGGACCATTATCCAGGGATCAATCAGGAAATGCAGGAGGACGGGGTGGGGGTGGGGGAGAGGGGAGGGGAGGTCAGAGCCCACGGAGAGGAGATGCCCCTCCCAGGAGCCACACACTGGGCAGTGGCTGTTGGAATCCAGCTCTCCTTTTCTCAGGCCCATTTCATCTGTGGGGTGTTTCCAAAAGAAACAATGGTGGAAGGGCCATGGAGGACACCTAGACCTCCCGGAATAGACAGGGGGAGCAGAGTCACCATGCTGGCCCTGGGCTTGGAGACAGACCTGCAGTGGAGACCACAGGTCTTCTGAGAAGGCAGTTTCAAAATAAAGGCAGTATGCGCTGAAATACCCAGTTCGAGCGAGTGCTTCATCATAGACATGTAATTTACATAGTTCTTCTCACCAGGGAACTCTGTGTTCCCAACACGCTACATGAATGACGGCTTCAACACACATTCATTTCTGAGATGTGAACAAGTGTAGAGCCGCTCTTTCATCCAGCATAATGGGCATGGTTACACCTAGGAACGCTTACCAAGATTTCTCAGCAAGAGCTAATTTCGAAATAAAGGCAGTTTGCGCAGGAAAAGCCTGTTGGAGTGAGGGCTTCCCCATACACATGTAAGTTATATAGTTCCCCTCACCATGAAACGCTGTTCCCAACACGCTACATGCATGAAGGCTTTGACACACATTCAGTTCTAAGATGTTAGCATGTGGAGAGCCGCTCTTTCATTCAGCATAAAAGGCATGGTTACACCCGGGAAGATTTACCCAGATTTCTCAGCTGGTTCCTTCACCCAGATTCAAAATAAAGGCAGTTTGTGCTGGGAAAGCCTGTTGGAGAGTGTTCAGAGCTGTTTCGGGCTCTGTCAAGGCTGGAGGGTGGAAACCCCAACCTCCAGAAAGAGGGGCCAGGCCCCCACGCGCCAGATTGTGTTGCCTTTGTTGGGGAACAGTGATCTTTGGGTTAGATATTTTGCGGCTTTCTCTAAAAACTGCTTTGACTTATGTTTGCATCCTAGTCACCAGTTCCAGGGCAACAGAAAAAGCATACCCTACATCCCTTTGCACTCAAATCTTCCCAAAAGAGCAAATATTTGCCCATGAAAATACCAGCTGCTCTTCTAAGGCCCCCTAAATACCCAGCAGTGTGGGCGGTGCACTCTTGATCAGGGACAGGAGGAGAGGGACCAGAGGTCCTCCGGCAGGCTTGGCCCGGTGTGGCAGCTGCACTGTGGGTGCGTGGTGGGGAGGGCCATGCAGGGAATCCTGTTTGAGGGGCCTCTGTGCACGCCTGCATTATGTTCTGAGGTTTCATACAAAGGCTCCAGGCATTCTAACTGGTCAGATACAGCCCCCACCCTCGGGCTGGAACCACTAGGAGCTCAGTACTTGTAACAGGGACAGTGCCCGGTGTGGGGAGAGGTCATGGGACACTCTGGGGGCAGGGGCGGTAGTGCTGGGGAAGGCAGGGGATGCAGTGAAGAGTGGAGGGAGCAGGGTCCCTTGTTTGGGGGTGAGAGTTCTTGGGGAGACCACAGAGCATGGTACACACCATCCCCACCCCATACCCCAAATTCCTAGCCCTGCCAACACAGGGGCTGCTCTGCAAACTCTCACCGTGGCTCTCCTGTAAGGCCGCACCTAACCCGGCATCTGGCACCCCTGCCCTACCTCCCATCTTGGGACAGATCCCATCTTCTTGGAAACTGCCCAGCAGCGCGAATTCAAGGACGGCAGCGGGCCTGGCGGAACTGCACTTCAGGTGCCCTACCTGGCCAGGGGTGCGTGCCTGGGCTCAGTCCTCTATCTTGCCCACCGGCAGCCTGGGTCCACGTCCGGTGCAAGCGGAGGCCGCGGAGCCCAGGCTGAGCCCCGCACACGGACAGGTGAGGGGGCCCCCGCCCCGCTGCCCCGCTGCCCCCCTGCCCCGCTGCCCCGCTGCCCCGCTGCCCCGCTGCCCCGCTGCCCCGCTGCCCCGCTGCCCCGCTGCCCCGCTGCCCCGCCCACTGGTGGCAGCACCGCCCCAGCCTCCGGCCGGCGCACCTGCAGGTGAGGACGTCCTCGCGACCCCGCCCACCGCGGCCCCGCCCAGCTGTCCCATAAGCCTCCCTCCAGCCCCCGTCCTGGCAGCGCCCTGGCTCCCATTGGCTCCGCAATTCTGCCCTCGCACGTCTAGCCTCGGGAGGACGCAGACGCAAGCGCTAGGGGAGGGCCCCGCGGCGTTGCCATGGCTACAGGCTCCGCGCTCCGCGCGGGCCGGCGTGCGCTTCTGGGGCGGGCAGCGGGCTCCGGAAGTGTGCAACTGCCCGGGACCATGGCGGTGCTTGCCGCTGGGGATGGTGGCTTCCTCGGCCGGGCGACTAGTTCTGGCCTGGTCGGTCGGCGGCCGACATCCTGTCTGGGGCGGCGTCCCACAGACGGTAAAAGTACGACCGCGCCGTTGGCGGGGCCAGTGGACATGGACCGGGGTGGGATCCGGGTTGGTGTGGCGGCTGGGGAGGGGCTGTGGTGCCGGGGAGCGGGTTGGGGCGGTGGGGACAGGGCGGGGGCACAGCCTCGGGCTTTCCTCCCCCTCGGGCACTGGGGCTGGGACCGCGAGTCCGGGTAGCCCTGCGTGGCCGCGGCCTCCCAGAATCCCCCGGGAAGGGCAGGCAGAGGACCCGTCTTTTATGAAGCGGGGCCTTACCTGGGTTTTGAAGAGCCCCAGAATCAGATGTTGGAATGGGTTGGTTTATCAGCCTTGTTTATCTGCAGGGAAATTTCAGTTCCATCCAGATGTTGGCTCCTTCGATAAACCTCAGGAATAAGACAAGGGTCAGTGCCGATTAGCAGTTATCTAGGGCTTGACTCAAAATAGACTGTGCGGGGTGTAGGGATGGTAGATGGGCCCTCCCTCTCAAGGTTGGCAGTCTTCTGGGATTAGAGGCCCCAGTTGAGGATTACATCCTCATCTGCAGTAATGGAGGTTGTGGGAAACATTAACACAGAGAAGGAAGGGGTGTGGCTGCGGTAACTCATTAAAGAAGCCAGGACCCTTGCCTGGCTCTTGTGTAGGAGAGTCTCGCCTAGGGTAGGGCAGCAGTTATCAAAGTGTGTCCGAGGACCCTGAGATGCAAGACTATTTTCGTAGAAACGCTGGTATGTCACCTGCCTTTTGCACACTCTTGCACTCCCGAGTTTCCTGTGGGGTTTTCCAGGGAAAACCTGGTCTGTGATATCACAAAACAGGGAATGTAGAGGCAGATAGAATTCAGCTCTCACCAGTCCAAAAGAGATTTGCAGAAATTAAAATCATTGCTATTCTTCTCATTAATGAGTTTTGTTTAGAAAAATATACTTATTTTTTGCTTAAGAGTATTAATGGTAACATGTAGTAGGTTGATATTATTTTTAAGTGAACTCATAAGCATTTTTTAAAGTTCTTATTTAACTTCTAACACAGGTACTATTGATAGATTTAACCCACATAAACAGCAGCCTTTTGGAGTCCTCAGTAATTAAGAGTGTACAGGGGTCTGTAGACCAAGAAGCTTGAGAGCCCCTTGAGAACGGGTGCTCAGGTACTAGTCAGGTGCTTAGTGTTGTTAGACAGATGCCAAGATGTCTTCTGCACGTGCTCCCGGACTCGAAGTAATTGGCCACGTGGAGATGGGTGGGTAGTGCCTCCACTATACAAACCAGAAGCTGCTGAACGTGTCTTGAGTCTAGGCCATGTGCTGTGCAGGGATTCCCGTTGTATCTGTTCTATCTAAGCCGGGATTCCTGTGCAGAGGCCTGGCCCTGAAAACCCGCTCTCCTTTGCTCCGTGCCAGGTACCTTCTGTGTGACGTCAACCCTCCAGAGGTCTTCAGCCTCCGTAGGGGCGACTGTATCCACATCGCCTTCCTCCTGAAGACCCTGCTGAAAATGGAGGAGTCGGTGCTGGTGCTACCCCCTTGGGGCCGCCTCTACCATTGGCAGAGCCTGGACATCCACCAGGTCCGGATTCCCTGGTCTGACTTTTTTGATCTCTCAAGTCTCAGCAGAAACATCCCTGACACTGAGTACGAACATTTCATTGCAGGTGAGATGGTGATCGTTTAACTGGGGCCAGACGGTTGTTGTTCTGGTTCCGATGTGAACATCGGGCCGTCTTGCTTCGGGCTTGTCAGTCTGCTTAGGGGCCCTGCTCATGTTTCCCGCACTGCAGGTGAATTTGGTCTTTCCATAGTTTTTCTCAGGAAATAGATCTGAAGTGTATGAGCTCTGTGTTCCCTCCTCTCTGAAAACCCTGGCCTCCTGGTGAGATGGAGCGGTGACAAGGAGGCCACTGCCACAGAGGCATTGTCCCAGCAGGACACGCTCCCTGGGCAGTAAGGGCCATTCTTACCTGAAGGAAAACACGATGTGTGTGTAGCATGGGCCACGTGCTGGAGAAGGTATGTAACCTCTCATTCAGTATAATTTGGTCCTGCTCAAGCTTCCCATTTTACTTTTTGTAAGAGGTAAGAGTTGAAGATTTTCTTTGAATAAAGGTATTTAGAGCTTATATTTTTTTTTCATTGAAATGTGTTTGATTTACAGTGTTTTGTTAGGTTCAGATATACAGCTGTTTTGTTAGTTTCAAGTATACAGCATAGTGATTCAGTTGTACATATACATAGTCTATTTTTTTCAGGTTCTTTTCCATTATAGGTTGCAAGATACTGAATATTTTCCCCTGTGTTCTACAGTGAATCCTTGTTGTTTGTCTGTTTTACATATCGTAGTTTGTAATTGTTTATCCCAAACTCCTGTTTGTTTTCTAAGTCTGTGAGTCTGTTTTGTTTTGTAAATAAGTTCATTTGTATCATTTTTAAAAATTCCACATGTAAGTGATGTCATATGATACTTGTCTTTCTCTGTCTGAGTTATTTCACTTTAGTGTGATAATCTCCAGGTCCATCCATGTTGCTGTAAATGGCATTATTTCCTTCTTTGTTATGACTGAGTAATATTCTTTTATATCTAAATACTACATCTTTATCCAGTCATCTGTCAGTGGGCGTTTAGGTTGCTTCTATGTCTTGGCCATTTTAAACAATGCTTCTGTGAACATTGGGGTGCAGGTGTCTTTTGGAATTAAGGTTCCCTCTGGATATATGCCCAGGAGTGGGATTGCTGGATCAAATGATAAGTCTTTTTTCAGTCTTTTGAGGAATTTCCATACTGTTTTCCATAGTGGCTGCACCAAACTACATTCCTACCAAAAATGTAGAAGGGTTCCCTTTTCTCCACAGCCTCTCCAGCATTTATGGTTTGTGGATTTTTGAATGGTGCCATTCTAACTAGTGTGAGATGATAACTTATTGTAGTTTTGATTTGCATTTCTCTGATAATTAGCAATATTGAGCCTTTATATCATATGCCTATTGGCCATTTGTATATCTTCATTGGAGAATTGCTTGTTTAGTTGTTCTGCCCATTTTTGGATTTTTTTTTTTTTTTCTTATTAAGTTGTATGAACTATTTATATAGTGTAGAAGTTAAGCCATGTTCAGTCTCATCTTTTGCAAATATTTTCTCCCATTCCATAGGTTGTCTTTTTGTTTTGCTTATTGTTTCTATTGCTGTGAAAAAGCTGATAGGTTTAATTAGGTCCCATTTGTTTATTTTGACTTTTATTTCTGTTGCTTGGGTGGATTGCCCTAGGAAAACATTGCTGAGATGTATGTCAAATAATGTTTTGCCTATGTTTTCTTCTGAGAGGTTTATAGCGTCTTGTCTAATGTTTAAGTCTTTAAGCCATTTTGAGTTTGTTTCTTTTTGGTTTTTTTTTTTTTTGCGACTGTATTGTATGCTTTTGATTTGTGGTTACCTTATTTTTCAAGTATATCAACTCATTACTATATCTATTTCCTTTAGACTGATAATCACATAGTCTCCAACACATCCTAAAAATAATGAGAAAAAAAAGAGAAAAAAAATCTATCTTTTCTTGCTACCGTCTCCCATTCCCACCTTTCTGTATTTTGATGTAATTTTTCTTTTTTATATCTTCATGTTTATTCTCTTGTAACTCGTTATTGCATTTCCAACTATGGTTTTCACATTTCTATAGCATCCTGCTTCCTTTCTGTTTAGAGTAGAGCCTTTTAATGTCTCTGTTTGGTTCAATAATGCTGAATTATCTCCCCACCCCCCTCCCCCCTGCGCCTCTGAATCCTCAGTCCAGGGAAGCCAAACCATCCTAGCCTTCATCAGTTCTGGGAAAGCAATCTTCAGAGTGGGAAAAAAATTGAAAAATAATATTCTGTGTGTTGCTTTCTACCCTTGCCCAGAGAGTGAGAATCACCTCTGAAGGTGGAGGGAGAAAGTTGGAAGTGTGGGGCACAAAGTCTTTTCTCCTTTTGCTACTGAAAAAATGATTGCTTTTGTAATTAGTGATGATGTCCTTTAAATTGGTGAGATCGAGATTCCACAGCTTCAGCGCCTGTGAATAACCAGCCGGGAGAAAGCTCTCCAGGGCCCCTGCAGTGGGAAAGGCAGCCCCTCTGAGCACCTGTTGTTCTGTATTCTTCCTGCCTCCACATGGGTTAGCTAGGCACCATGCAGGATGATGCAGTTACACCAGGTGGAGGACGGGGAGACCCCTGCTGGGTGGCGAGCCACAGGAGCCCACACTTGAAGGACAAAGTGAAGATTAGTGGGGCGGGCATAGGAACAGAGGATGGTTGAGACCCAGGATGGTGTCCTGGAGTCCAGCAGACGAGGCTGGCCGGGCAGATAGGGCCCTGGGGCATGGGCAGTCCTTGAGGGATCTGAAGCAAAGATATGAACCAAGAGACTGGATTCATGTGGGGGTACAGCTCCCCCTGGAGGCCACGGGGCAGCGCAGCGAGACCAGGAGGAGCGGGCACTTCCCCAAAGTTGGGTTGACAGATCACAACCAACTCACTGGGAACCGAGAGGTACCGAGATATTGTTAACGTTTTGTCCCTCTTCCTGGAAAAGAAACTGCTTCCTGTTGAATAGCCTGTGTCATTAGTGAGAATTAAAGACATGAAGCAACATTTCCTCAAAAGTCACCCATTGTGTAGTTGTTAATAGGGGTCAAATGCAAACTTGAATAGATTAAATCAAACATTCATCATCGGATTTTAAAATCCTTTAAAATAAAAATACTTGTTGTCTTTGTACTTCATTTCAGGGTTCACTTGGTGATAATAATAGTAACCAAAGCAACAGCAAACCCTTACAGAACTCTGTCCTGCTGTTCCAGGAACTCTGTGTTCATGACAACCCAATGAGGTGGCACTTTACAGGAAGGACATTCATTAATCACACAGCTAGTAAATGGCAGAGCTGGGACTTGAAACCAAGCTGTCTGGCCCCAGAGCCCCCTCTCAGGCCCTTCACTGCAGCTCATCACTTGGGATGCCCGACACAGGCCAGCATTAAGGAGCAGCGTGACCTTGGCCAAGGCTGCTTCACCACTTGGTCTCTGTTTCCTCATCTGTAGAATGGGGGTGTGGGCAGTGAACTCTGTAAGCTCAGTGGTCACTTCCTCCAGCTCTGCTATTCTACTGCTTTGAGTTAATTTAGTAAGTATCCGAGCCTCTGCATGGCCCACCCATAGGCTGGCGCTTTGCTAGGCCCTGGGTTACGGAGAAAAGTAAGATTAGCCTGCTTCTCCAAGGAGCCTGTGTCCCTCCACAGCAAACAGCTGTGAGGCCCAGGCTCCCTCACTGTCGGTCGGTGGCTGGGCAGGAAAATCTGATAGAAGATGGAGACAGAGCCCCTCCGGGAACAGTGGTGGCCACACAGCTCTCAGGAGCGGGAGAGTCTGTCCTGGCTGCTGAGAGGGGAGTCCTCATGAGGCCAGTAGGCCCCCCAACCTAAGCCCTCACCTCAGGACAAAGATCCAGCCATCCTCGCAGTGTCATCATAGAGCCAGTCCATCCTCATCAATGTGCCTCTGTGCTCCTTTGTCCTGGGGACTCTCTTCCCCCTACACCCAGAAGACTCTTCTCCCTCTCTTCTCTGAGTGTCCCCTCACTTCACCCGTGGTCCCTGTTTCCTGGGCAACCATCTCTGGAGTTGACACTTTGCCCCCTCACACCCCCCGTTTGATCAGGAGCTTGGGTTGGCCTCCTTGTGCTCACTTTCCCCCTTCAGATGATTGCTCCTCCTCTCTTGGGAGCACCTGGAAAACCCAGATCCATTCCTAGCAGTGCCTGCCACCCTGGACTCCCTGCTCATTTGCCTTAGTCAGGAGCACCTGGACCACCAGCTCTGTATTGCCTCACCTCCTACCATCGAGACGTCAAAGTTCATTCTCCCTCCACCACCCAGTGTGGTCATTGTAGGGTCTTCTTCTCCGTGAGCCTGAGCCAGCCAGCCCCCATTCACCCTACCCCGGGCTCATACGCAGGCGTGTCTCCAACCCAGGTCCAGCCTCTCTCCTTTAAGTGCCCACCTCTAGCCATCCAGCTGCTTCTCCACCAACCTCCCTGGCCCTCCTTCACCCTCACTGGGGCATCAAGCGCTGACTCCTCTGCTTTCCTGCCTGTCCACGTTCCTCTAATTTCCACTTCCCCACCTT
Source organism: Camelus bactrianus (assembly GCF_048773025.1). NCBI lineage: Eukaryota > Metazoa > Chordata > Mammalia > Artiodactyla > Camelidae > Camelus > Camelus bactrianus. Next base: position 53,451,703 of record NC_133575.1, on the reverse strand, counting down.
CCAGCTCTGCATCCACAGTCAGCAATCTCTTTATGACAAACAAAACCCCCTTGACCCTTGATCTTTTCTGTTCCTCACCAGGCCGACTTCCATCTCAGTTAACCGAGCTCTATTTCTTCTGAGCCTGCAGGCAGCAGGCTCTCCCAGCACAGATTTCTAAGACTACAAATCAATGCCCACCATGTTGCCACAGCCAGGCAATCCTCCAGGATTTCTCTAGTGAGCACATTTCCCCACTTATCACTCAGTGGTGTCAACATCCTCTGCTCTCTGCACACCTCTAACCTTCCCTCTGTCTCTTCCCTGACTCCCAGCAGATGGCCTTGCTTCCTGCTTTGGAGAGAATGACATGTTACTGGAAAGGAACTTGCTCACCTGCAGCAAATCTGCTCACCTCGCCTTTTATCTGTCCCTCTCCCACCTGGACTCTAGCTGTAATTGCTCTTAATTTAGTGAGTTTAGTTGACATATATATACACAGTTAAAAGCATAGCACACTATAGGCCACTTTCTAGGGCTTACTTTTTCAATTTAACATAGAGTGTATGATTCATCCATTTCGGTGCATGTACCTGCAGTTCATTTGTTTTAACTGGTCTTAAATGATGTGTGTGTGAAAGTAACACAAGGCAAGGGTAAGCCAGGATTCAGGATGCTGGGTACTTCCTGTGAGAAGAGGCCAAGGGCAGGATAGGACAAAGTATGTCACTGTCAATAGTCCTGTTCTGAGGCTGGGTGATAGGTTCACAACTGTTTCTTATAATATTAATTTTAATACATAAATACCTCTGACAGGCAACTAAGGTGAGAATGTGTCATGAACCAAGACATACAATGGGTAATATTACATCATTATTGTTATGTAATCTTGTTATAAAATATATTAATCATAATCCTACATTGTTATGTGTTATATATTATATAGATGCATGAATTATATATTATGTATATAAATACATACATATGTATTATATACTATCTGATAATAAATAAATAACATAATATGCTAGTGTATCTACTATTATGTATTATTTAATAAATAATAACATACTATATCCTGTTATATGACATGGCACATAATCTTTAATCAAATAAAAATATGTCAGTATATGTAATGGTAATTAATAAAATTAAATAAAAAAGCCCGCAGCTTTTAACGCCAACACCGCTCCAGCTCTCACTGTCTTTTCTCTTCCTTTTCATGGTCAAGGTCCTCACAGTGCTATCCGTTCCCCCTTTCATCTCCTTATCCTGAACCTTCCTCCTCCTCCCATCACATACTGCTTTCTGCCCCGTGGTCCCTCTAGTCACCAGCGGCGTCTGGGGCGCTGATTTGTGGGCACGGTCTCAGGCCCCAGCTCACCTGCCTGTCCGCCGCCTCTGCCACCGCTGGTGGGGGTGGGGCGGTGGGCAGAGGGCACCTCTTGTCCTGGAAGAGAACATAGCACAGACTCAGTGACCAGCAGCAGGTGTGGCCGGGACCTGCAGGACTGAGGGGAGAGCCAGGCTGTCTGCACCCAGAACTGGGGCACTTGGAGTGTGAAGAAGCCCCGTCCTCACTGCCCCTGAAGTGAGGAAAACACCCTCAGGTGAGTTAAAGTGCTTATGACCTAGGTCTGTTGGCTGGAAAAGACAAACGGGCCCCTAAGGGGAGGGTAGTTGATGTTCCAGGTCCCAATAAGGCCCTAAGGGCTGGCGGGGAAGCAGGCTGGATGCTCCACTGAACCCAGTGCCCCCACGGGGGTGGGGCCTTCAGGAACAAGCAGAAAGCCCTCGGTCTCTGGGGGGAAAGGGGCAGTGTGGGAGCATCCCTGCAGCGAGTCAAGTGACTTCAGGGCCTGCGGGATCCGTTTTTATGGCCACATCGAGCCTCAGCAGGAGCCACAGCAGTAGTGGATTCCTGTCTCTCCAGCTGTCATCGTGTCTGAGTGCCAGGCTTCAGACCCGATCCCCTGGGGCGCCAAGACAGTTATAGACAGAGGCGGCTCGGGGAGGACTCAAGAGAGCGGTACTGGCCTTCCTGCAGACACGATTACACAAAGATCAAACAATCCATCGATGGGAAGAAAATAAGGACCATGGTCACAACTGGACCCCAAGCTTAGACGAGGTGCATGGGTGACATTTATCAACAATCCAGCGAAGTTCTGGCCAGAGCTAGAGGCCAGGGCAGCAAGACGGGAGTGGCACTAAGGAGCATCGTGGTGCAGAGGCCGGACTGGGGGTCTGCAGGCTCCTTCCAGGAGGAGACTCAGTGTTTGGGAGGTGGCTAACATGCCTCCTTCGTGTCACCAACAAGTGATGCCACCTGTGGAAAATCAGCTATAATCCTGAGCCGGATCAGCCCTGGGTGATGTGATAAAGGCTCCTACAAGAGGGGGCGCCAGAAGGATAGTGAACCAACCAACAGGCTGATGAGTTTCTGGCCTGTGTTTATCGTGCTTTCGTAGCCAAGAATGAGGAGAGAGTTGAATGGCTCACCATGAAGATTTTAACAACTTAAGAGGGTTCCGTGTCTCACCCGAAGGAATTCAGGAGGTGTTTAGACCCAGGGGAGACTAACGGCCTCTTGGTTCCTCATCAACCTGGCAAACCCACCAGCCCTCTATGGCCAGACCTTGGCAAGTGCCTTCCCTTGTTCTAACAAAACCCTTTACACCCACGCCTGTGGTAAGCTTTTATATTTTTTAATTAATGGGAATGAAGATACCTTACAGCCTCCTCAGAACTTTCCTTAGGGCTTCTGCCCTTAGACCTCAGCAAGGGGGCCCACTGCCCTGGGTCCTGCACTACAGAGGGTCCCTCTGGCCCTGACACTTCCTCTGGCCACGCCCTCCATGGGGTGGAGTCAGCAGGGCCAAGGGGACACGGTCATTGGCTCCATCCCGTGCTCTAGAAAGCCAGGACCCCAAATGCCCTGCCTCAGCAGCCCCTGACCCATTTCTAGTGCCTGCACCGGCTCTCCCCGGAGTTCAGATTCCTAGGACTCACAGAGAGGCCAAAGGGCAGCTGTTTGCATGGAGGGTATGAGCAGAGCCCGGACGTGAGGTCTGAGTGTCCCCCTATGCACATCCAAGGCCCCTTGTGGCAACGGATGGACCCAGCATTGGGAAGAAAAGGGCCAGACTAGTGATCAGAGACTGGGAATCAGCTCTCCCCACACGCTCACTTTCTTTGCTGGACTCCCCTGTGTCTGGGAATTCTAAATTTGAACCTGGCCTTCCCCCTTATAATGAATGTATATTTGTAAAGGCAGGAGTTTAGAACCTACTGCACTTAACATGTTTACTTGTATAGGATGTGAGCTCCCAGGTATGCTCTGGCCCTGCACTTCCAAAGGTCCAGAGCAGTTATGTTGGCTCTACTGAGACTGTAAGTGGTAAAGACCATCTCCAGAGAGGAGGGGCTCCTGTTTCACGCTCCAAAGTCAGGATCTTCTGAGTGGATAAGACAATGGACACTGTGACCCTCAATTGTAAATTGATTTAGAATAACGCCGAAGTGTGTATGACGTGTGTGTGCGCGCGCACGCACCTGGGGACGTCTGTGGTACATGACTGTGACTGTGTGTGTGTTTGTGCGCGCACGCGCGCCTGGGGATGTATGTGGTTCTGTATGTTATGTGTGTGTGTGCGCCTGAGGACGTGTGTGGTTGTTTGTATGGTATGTGTGTGTGTGGTTCATGACTCCATGTGTGTGTGCGCATGGGGATGTATGTGGAGCAGAGCCAGTGTGTCTGCACGTGTGTTTGTGTGTACGTGCATGCATTAGTTTTAATAGTAGAAGCTGTCCTTTAGAATTATGAAGTAGTAAAAATTGTATGTCCTTCGCTGTATAATTCAAAATTAAAATAATCTTCAATCACCAGAAATTTAGTCCCCCTCAGATTCTGATTTTTTTCCATATTGATTATGGCTTCATTTTACTGATGAGGAAACTATAGCTTAGAGATGTTAACTGACTCAACAAACTAGGGCATGAAGCTCACGAGCCCAGGACCAGGACGCAGTCCAAGCCACGCTGCTCCAGAGGCCTGGAGCCCTGCTAACGATTACGTGTGGCCTCTTGGCAGGGGAACGGATTCTGATGGGCTGTGGCCAGCGTGCAGGCTGCCCAAGCCGGGGACTCGGGAAGCCGGGCGGAGAGTACCAGACAGCAGACAAGAGTGAAGGGCTGCTCAGAATTCAGATAGTTTCCTAGGTCTTGGATGAGGAAGGAGGCTCACTGCTCATCCTTGATCCCTTTGCTGGTGGCTAAAAGGGGCAAAGTCCCACGAGAGCACTTCTGGGAGCTGCCTGCCAAAACCTGGAAAAGGACTGCTCAGGACTGGCTCTGCAGTAGGAGAAGATGAAGGATATGTCGCCTCCTGGTGGAAATCCTTGGTGATGGCAGTAGGGGGCCTAGCAGCCTTGGTATAGAGGTGGCAGGACAAGGTCCTAGTGAATGATCGTTTTCACGTGTCCTAAAAATCATTGCTTCATATATTTTATCCATTTTGTGGTCTATTTTAGGGTGGTAAATATGGTCTCTGTTACTCCATATTACCTGGATTGATTAATTTTTTTATTGTTAATTTTCTCTTCAGTGATTTGGAAGCTCTATTGCCTCTTAATGAAAATTCTCTCTAAATTTTTATAAATCATCTCTAAGTTCATAACTTTATATGCAATTGGACCAGTAATCCTATAAGAGTCTCAAAAATGAAATAATCAATTAGATCCTGTTCCTCAATAATGATAAACTTAGCATATTTTACCTCTCTGCTGTTGCAAATTGTGTGTGTGTTTGTGTGTGTGTGTGTGTGTGTGTGTTTGTGTGCTCCAGTTACTACTGTTTGGACAGTTGCTTTAAGTTTGTTACATTAACAAAGAAAATATAGGTATAAACATCTTGGATTTCATTGCTCACTACCACTATTTAATCCCATGTCTTTCCCAATTTTGAGTTATTTACATGTTGGGATTTCCCAATCAGCTGGACACATGATTGACTAATATTTTTCGAGCTGTGGACTTGGAACACTTACATATCTATATGCAGATTTATTTTCTCATCAACAACTCTCAGCGTGTTGTTGATGGCCCAAGCCATGTTTTAAAATAAGGCGTTGTTTTCTTCACCAAAAAAAAAAAAAAAAATCTTAATTTAAGGTGGTCTTTTTATGGCTAGCTAGTCTTGTATGGTGAATGGATATTAATAGAGATTTCCTTAACCTTCCTCCTTCTTTTCGCCATAACTCAAATTCATTGAGAAGCATGTTTTTACCATTTCTCAGATGGGCTTCCACTTTGAATTCCGCTTTAAACCATCACCCCACTCTTTTTGTCCATGATTATTCCTGAAAAAGTGAGCTCTCTATCTGATTAAAGGTGGTTCCCATCAGAGATGTGTGGCTCCTTGTCCAAAGTTCCAAAGGAAGAGAAAAGGAAAGATTCCTGTTTCTGGTGGTTACATTTTGTCAGCTTAGAGACCTAGTTATCTGTGTGGCTGTGGTGAAATCTGCAATATCTTGGCTCAGAGTTTCGTTTTTCTGGCTTACTAGGGGAGCCGCAATAGCTGGGGTCACAGCGCTGTGGCCGTTGTCAGGATCCCGGGGCTGAGCCAGCCCCTATCCCTCCTTGTTATTTTGATCTTGCAAACTGGGTCCCAGCCATGTGACCCCTGCACATGGCGGCCAGGATCGCCCCCCACGTGACATGTCCCCAGTTCCTTGGTGTCCCTCACTGTTATCAGCTAGCTCCAGTAAGGGTACTAGCTGGCTTCCACTGCGGTCCTTCCTCCTTCCTCTCCAGGCAGGCCATCCTTTCCCACTAGTTGGCCCTATACCTTCTCTCCTGCGCTACATACCCTGAAGGAATTCCTCAGCGTTTCCAGCAGGTAGATGGCACTCTTCTATTTTTGGACCCCTTCAGTGCTTGCAGTGGAAATTTAGGAGGTGGGAAGGAGGAGCTTGGGAGTTCTCCGTATCTAGGGGCTCCCTATCCAGCAGATTCAACTAACTGTGGATTGAAAATATTCCGGAAAAAACAGAAAGTTTCAAAAAGCAACACTTGAATTTGCCATACACTGGCAACTACTTACATAGCATTCACGTTGTATTAGATACCATGAGTAATCTAGAGATAATTTAAAGTACACAGGAGGACACAGCAAAAGAGAATTTGACAACGAATATATGTATATATTCATGTAAAACTGAAAACTTGTGCTGTATGCTGGAATTTGATGCAACATTGTAAAATGACTATAACTCAATAAAAAAAAAGTTTGTATATACAAAAAAAAAAGTACATGGGAGGATGTAAATGACTTCCATGTAAGTCCTATGTCATTTTATACAAGAAGTGTCAGCATCCATGGATGTTGACGTCTGGGGGGAGTCCTGGAACCAGTGCCCCATGGTTACCAAGGGATGACTGGAAGTCCAGGTTCCTTATCCCAGCCTGTCAGGTCCCCACGTGGTCTGAATCCTACCTGTACCACACTTCCCTTGTCACTCTCCTCCAGCCCTGGCAGACTGCCCTCTGATTCTTGAACAGGCCACACTCACTGTGTTTCATGTCTGGCCCCTAGAAATACCCGTTACTTTCTGAGCATGGCTCTGCTTTCACAAAACTGGCTGCATTGTCACTAGAGAAGACAGTGTGGAGGTTCCTTTAAAAACTGAAAATGGACTTAACTCATGATCCAGCCTTCCCACTCCCGGGTATATTTCAGGAGAAAACTCTAATTCTAAAAGTCACATGCACCTGAATTCTCACAGCAGCACTATTTATAATAGCCAGGACATGGCAACAACACAAATGTCCATCGACAGCTGACTGGATAAAGAAGTAGTATATTTATACAATGGAATACTACTCAGCCATGAAAAAAAACAAAATAATGTCATTTGCAGCAACATGGATGGACGTAGAGATAGTCATTCTAAGTGAAGTAAGCCAGAAAAAGAGAAAAATGCCATATGATATCACTTCTATGTGGAATCTAAAAAAAGACACAAATGAACTTAACTACAAAAGAGAAACAGACCCACAGACATAGAGAAACAAACTTATGGTTACCAGGGAGAGAAGGGGATGGGAAGGGATAAATATGGGAATTCAAACAGTGCCCCTCTTGGGGAGTGATGGAAATGTTAGCTATCTTGATCGTGGTGATGGTTTTCTGGGTGTAGACATTTATCAAATTCATCAAATAGTACATGTGAAATGTGTGTATTTTACTGTACAGGAATCATACCACAGTAAAGGTGCCTGTAAAAAAACAAGAAAAGATTGGCAGCATTGTGTCCTACGTTTTTATGTGTCTGCAGTGAGTGGGTCTTCTAGTTTCTGGTCTGCCATATTTTCTGAACAGAAGTGCCCTCCTTCCCTTTTCTTTGGTAAACTGTCAGTGGGTTGCATTTATTCCCGTGGCTTCAACTGCTCTCTGTCCACTGATTAACTGTCAAATCTTTTCCAGCATGGACATCTCATTTCAGTCCCAGAAATATACTTATAATTGACAAGTAGACATTCCCACTTGATTAGCCCATAAAAATCTCAAGCTCTGTATGTTTGAATTTACACTCGCTCAGAACTAGGTTTACTTTTTCAAACAATGGCATCACTATCCCATCTGTTTTCCGTGCCATACATCTGGGAGATTTCCTTTACTTTTCCACTCCCTCACCCCCGTCAGTACTACAATTCTATTCCTTAATGTCCCCCAACTAAGTGTCTGCTCCTCGCTCCCCACTGCATTAGTTCACACCCCTTGCTAGTCTCCCCAGTGCTGTTCTTTAGAGTGAACAATCCACTTCGCTCACTTTTAATGGCTAATCTGTGTCACTCTCCTCCTTAAATCCCCAAAGAATTCCCCGCTGCCTATGTGAGGAAGTCCACGCTCCTTGATTTAACGTTACACCTTCTCATCACCTAGTTGCTGCTTTTTTCAGCCTCAGCTTCCGTTAGTTCCTCACAGCCTCTAGCCTCACTGACCTTCCTTCCCTAAGTGCCAAGTGCTCTTAGACACGACCAGACCTCTGCACGAGACACGCAAGCTGCCGAGAATCCCGTCCCCACCATGCAGTCTCCTGGTCTAGAGATTTGCTGGAATCCATCAGATGTCAGTGCAGAAAGCATTTCCTCTCTGACACCTTCCCTACCTTCTAGAACCCTGCCCCAGGCAGTGCAAGAGCCCCTCTGAACATACAGTATACATGATGCCAAGTGACTCTTGCCACATTGTTTTGAAAACCTATTTAAATTTGTCTCTTCCACGACACACTTTGATCTCCGTGAAGGATGGGGGCTGTGTGGTATTTGTCTAGACAGCTAATGTCTGGCACAGACCCCGGACCATCAGAAACAGTCTGCTGACTCATCAAGAAGAATTGTCATCTTTGAGATGCAAGAAAGACTACATGATCTCTGATCTTACACCATCCGGCAAGGGTCAAAATAATGTCACATAGAACTACACAGGCAAAATATGTGTATTCTTTTCCTCTTTGTGAGCCCGAGATCATAGGCATCCTGGAACGTAGGTGTCACTCTAAGCTGTCTGTCCCCTAGGCTGTCACGTCCAGCTTCAACATATTTTTTAGAAGTTGTAGGGATACGTGTACATCACCCCGTCTTAGAGCAAACGGTGCTTCAGCCTGACCAAGTTTAATGTCCATATAAAAATCAGAAATCTTCCAAACTGAAGCCTGAAGAAACATTTCCCTTCTCTCCTTCCAGTATGTCGGCCATCTGCATCCCAAATCCCCACTGCTCATCTGCGTCAGGCCACCTTCTATCTAGAAACATTTTCGTTGGGACATTTGGATGAGAACTACTTACAGCAGTCATGAAAATGGCCCCATGAACGTAGGCTCTGCACAACAAGGATGTTTTGACCGGAGGCCTCAGCCGTGGCCTGCAGGGTCTGTTCCCGTGTTCCGCCTGGCTTCCCTGCAGACGTTCTTCAGAAAATCAAGCCTTCAGTTAAAGTCATAGAAGGCCCAAGAAATCCAGAAAAATGGAGTGAGATTCATCTCCTTGGGAATATTTTTGAAAACCATCCACTAATAGGAAGAAGAGATTTAAGAGGTTCGTTTCAGAGCGGATGATGTCCAAATTCAGGTGGGTCAGTTTGGTCATTGTTGCTCGCTAGTTGGCTTTCTGCTGCTTCTAACACGCCTCTGTTTAGAGAAGTGGCCTGAGTCGGCAATCAGAGCAGAGAGGTGAGCTGGGCATGGGGACAGCCAAGCTCCTCTGCTGTGTAGTAACCCGCTGAGAAGGAAGGGATGGCCCAGGGCTTCCTCTGACTCTCTCCCTCAGTTACAAACTCTATGAAGGGAAAATGGAACAAAAAACTTAATTCAATATGGTATTGTCAAAGTATAAAAATAATTGTCTTTGGAGGGAATGGTATATTTCAAGGGGTAGAGTACGTGCTGGGTTCAATTCGCAGTACCTCAATGTAAAAAAATAATAAGAAAAATTCTTTTAAAAAAAAGAAAAAGAACAAAGAAAAAAAGAGATCTCAAACAACCCAAGTTTAAAAAGAAAAAAAAAAGTCTTTTAAAAATAGTAGTCAGCTCAGTCTTTATCTAGATTAGGAGATTGGGATTAACAGATACACACTACTATGTTTAAAATAAATAACCAACTCCCAGGTCCTTAATAACCTAGTTCAACCTGAATCCTTCCTCTTTTTTCCCCTAAGCAACCCGTGGAAGCCTCTGAAATTCTCATCTTATAAAAGAATTCATTTAAAGGTGGTTTGAAAGTTACTGGTTAAAACAGTTATTTGTGGTTCCATGAGTATAGATCTAGTAAGAAAGACAGACAATAAACCAGTAAGCAAATAAATACATTATGTACTGCCAGGTACTAATATTTGTCACAAAGAAACTTAAAGCATATTAGGAGAGAAAATGATTGAATAGGAAATGTGTGCATGCTATTTTAAATAATGTGGTCAGATAAGTCCTCTCTGAGGGTAAAATAATTTGAACAAAGCCCTGAATGAAGCAGAATAAGCCACGTAAGAAACAGACAAGAAAGCCTCCCAGGCCGGGAGAAGTGTAAGTACGAGACTTGGAGTTACAAACACAGCTGCCCTGGTGGGGACCATCTGGGCGGTGAAGATGGGCTGGAGCAGAACGGTGAGAACTGAGGCTGCAGAGAAGGGTGAGGGACCGGATTACACAGGGCCTTGGTAGGGACTCTGGATATCCTTCTGAATAAATGGAAATTCACGAGAGTAGTTTGCAAAGCGGAACAACTTGATCTGATTCATACTTTAATAAGACCGTTATGGGTAACATATGGGGAATAAGCAATGGAAGCAGGGCAAGGTAAGCTGATGGGAAGCCAGTGGGAAGAGTGCTGCTGACCTGGAGAGAGACACCGAGGTTGGGCTGGGATGATGGCGGGAGACGGGCTGAAAGGGGGACATGATTTGACAGTAACGGTCACAGGCCTTAATGCTCGAGTTGGACACAGACACAGAATGGTTCAGGGTGATGGGTATGTGATATTTGGGGCTGAGTCACAGTTTTTGTGCAGAGACCTGACAGGAGAATAAAGTGGGGACGTTGACGTCGATAAGAAGGGTTGGTGGGTGTTGAATTCCCCCTAGAGCCGCGTCTCTGTCTCTCTGTAGATGAAGTCAGCAGAGCAGGGATGGGTGTTCCTTCTTCTGCAGAGAATTGCGTGTCTTCCTCATCGACAAATTCGAGAGGCCGACCTGCCCATCCAATTGCAACATCTTGAATCTGCTTCTTTCTATCCAGGAGGAGATTTCCAACTAAGATGCCAATCAAAAATTCCCGTGTCCAGAGTTAGAGCTGTGTGCCTTTGGGATGATCTCAGAGATGCCTCCACAGAGGCTCGGTGTGCTCTCTCTCCCTCAGAGCACATAGTTCCCTTCAGCCTGGTGGGTTTCAGCAGAGAAGATTTCACAAATAGCCCCTCTCAGGCCCTGGGGACCAACCTCCCGCTTGGCTGAGCTCTGAAAATGAGCACTAGTTCCGGGCAAAGGGCCTTTTCCAGGGCGCCATCTGGCAGATTACGTGAGGACAGTGTACAAAAGAGTGGGAGGGTTCATGATATAAATGGATTTTAATTTTCGCTCTGAATCGGATTCTGTCCTTCCGTTTTGTTAAGGAAGAGTTCTTAGGCCAGACATGATTCTCCTTTTTCTTTCTATTTGATCATCCAAGAGGTTTAGATAGGGTATTTGTTTTTGGGTAAGAATCTTTAAAAAAAAATCCCTGCAAATAGCGTCTTGTTAGGCATTTGGACAAGACAACCAGTAAATTCTCCCAGCAGTATTGAACCCCCTTGTTCCTCCAGGGGGTCTCCAAAGGTATACATGTTCCAAATCTGACCCAAAACCAACGAGCCTTTTCTTTTTTTTAAGCACTTCACCATGGACAAAAGATGTCACTAAAGAAGGTGAGAAAAGAGCAGGTCTCCATCATCCAGAGTCCTTCCCAAAGAGCCCACAGAAGTAAAGAGGAGATGAACGAGAGAAACGGTTTATTTATACACACGCAGGAGCCAACCAGAAAAGTAACTACCATGTTAAATGGTGAAAGTTAAAGGCTTTTTTATCAACCTAACTTAATAGGGCAAAGGGAGAGGAGAGAATTGGCTTCCATGACAGGTTTTCTTCTACATCTATTGAATCTCAGGTATCTTCAGTTTAAAGTGCTTTTGTATTAACCGTGGCTTCCCTCTGACTTCCAATTCCTCGAACTTTGTTCTTCTTTTTCAAGTTTCACTCATGTATTCTGAGCCCCTGGATTTCACACGTGAATTTAAATTGTCAAATCCTGCAAAACACCACCTGGGATTTGGGTAGGTATTCTTTGAATCCTTAGATGAATTCGTGGACTATTGTCATTTTAGTAGAATGAAGCCTTCTGCTCCATGAATATGGGATTATTCTCTGTGATTGTAGTTCTTAATTTCTCTCAACAGTAATCTATTGTAGTCTTCAGTGTCCAAGTCTGGGACTTCTTCCTCACTTCTATTGGATGCTGATTCAGAACAGAAACGACCTCCTGGAGAACCTCTGCTGCCACAGAGCTGAAGTGGAACTGAGTCCTGAGAAGGCTTTAAATTCTTTTAAAATTAGGATTAATGTACTTTAATTACTCCATAGATGAGTAATGAATGGGTCACATTAACATAGGATTTTAATCCTTTTAGAATTAGTAGAGTAATACAGACACATTACAAAAAATTGAAATATTGCCTAAAAGAGAAGAAATTTGTAATTCCCACCCACAGAGGTGACTGTCATGAAAGATTTGGTGCTTATGTCTCAGTCTCTGTGTCTCTCAGTATGTCTCTCTCCATCTCTGTCTCTCACACACTCACATTCAGATCAATTGACATCTATGTTGATTTCACACATATGTGGTGGTGCAGACAGTGGGTCTGCATACTTCCACCCTGAGGCCTCCCTTGACATTGGGTTGAGACCAGTCACCCACTTTTCCAAATGCACAGCATTCATTCATCCACATGAACCAGAATGAATGGACACCATTCCCTCTCCATCAACATTAGTGTTGCTTTAATTCCGAGTGTTTCAACCAGTGCTGTGATGAACACCCTTGAAAAGGCATCTTTGAATAGGTGTGTAAGGATTTTAGTGGGATGAACTGTAAGGATCAGAACTTCGGGGGAAGAGATGCATCTGTGGCCCTTTGATGCGTCCTGCATCCTGTTCTCCTGAAGAGGAGCGTCCATTTGCTCTTCCCTCCAGGGGATCTGCTGGAGCCTCTGCCTGCTTACACTGTCACCAGGGGTGGTTGTCACCTGACTAAAGACCCGCCAGTGTGATGGTGACCGGTGCTGTCTCTGCAGTGTTTCCGTCTGCCTGTGTTCTCACCTGAGAGGTCAAGCATCTCTAATACACACTGGCCACCTGCATTGCCTCTCATTGGAACTGCCCATGTCTGTTCTGTTTCTATTTAGAACACTGGGTTTCGAAAGGATTTTGGACTACAGGGATGGGAAACTTTCTCCAACCTTGGGTTATGAGGAATGCATTTTCCAGGTTGTGGTTTGTCTTTTAAGCAGTTTTTCTGGGCTTTTGCTAATTTTTTTGATTTTTTTGGGTTTTTTTTTTTTTTGCCACAGGAAGAGCTAAGCATCTCCCTTCTGTCTCCAGGCTGTGGTGTCACAGGGGGAACAGCAGTGTCTACCCTGAGATTATGCACAGAGTTACTAAAAGGGCTTCACTTTGTACATCACATCTTTAATCCCCCTGGATATCCCCTTAAAATAATAAAAATGCTGTTTCAAGTGAAAACAAAAAAAATCACCAGCCCCAGCTTAAAACATGTGGGCAGGCACAAAAAGCCACCTTTCATAAAGTTTCATTGACAGGGAACACCCAGGAGCGGTAAAGACTGGCAGAGAGAAAGAGGACTTGGGGTTGTCAGGGGCTGGGTGAGGATGGAGGGGAGTGCACGCTCTGGATCCGTGGTTTCACTTTGAGGAAAGAAATAGTGTGAAACTAGATGGTAGTGATGGTCGCACAACATTGTGAATGCCCCTAATGCTCCTGAATTGCACAATTTAAAAGGGGAAAATTCTATATTTTATTACATGAAACTCTAAAAAGAAAAATAAAGGATGCCATAAATGATGTGAAACAAACAAAGGAAACTAAAGCAAACCAAACAAAAACATGTCCAGCGGAAGGGACGTCAAGTTTGGGAGGGGGAGGGGGAGGGGACTGATGGTGGGATTTTGGAGAACATTTTGGAGAGAAAGGTGTGGGTGGGTGCAGAGGGGGCTCAGCCCCAGGTGGTGGTGATGCCTGAACTGGTTCTCCGTTGGCCAGCAGCCCAGGTGCAGATGCAGGTTCAGGAGGAGCTGCAGGAGCGGCAGGAGGGAGCTCGGGTTTTCCTGCGGGATCCAGATCGTCCTTTTTTTTTTGTCTCTGACATCTTCCCCTGCCCCTGCCTCCTCTGTAACTATTAGATGTGGAGAGAGTTTTAAGTCCTGTGGAAGAGCTCATGCTGTGAGAGAGGAAAAATTTACCCACCTGCCTCCCTTTCCATGTGCCTCTTCAAGGACAGAAACCTTCCCAGAGTTTCCAGACAGCTCCCACCCAGAAAGTGCCCACAGGATGTGTTCTGTGACTGAACTTTTCCAGACAGGTTGTCTGAGGCCACTCTTTGTTCTGGTCCCAACAGTAGCCTCTGGGGACACCTCCCTGTGTGGCCCAGCCCTCGCCCCTCCCTCACCTACACACATGCACCAGCCCTGCCTTTCTGACCTTCGGGCTCTGCTTCGGGGGCTCCTGGTCCTCCACCTGACTTGCAGCGTGGTGGGCACGGTGCTCCATGTCAGAGCCGGGTGTGCTGAGCTACCCATCAGCTACAGGCAGGACCCTGGGAAGAGCCCTGGGTGATGTCTGGGTCGGAGGCCTGCCCCAGTGATTTCTGGGCCATGGGGGTGGGGACCCCTCCATATCCAGACCCACCTGGAGCCTGCGCTGGCCCTCAGAAGAGTGGCACAACAGCCCTTCCCTTGTGGAGGGGGCGTTGGTGTTCTTATTCATCAGCTTCTGTTCAATATGCGGTATCTGGCTCTGCAATGACAGTGACCAGCAGCTGACACGGCCTGGAAGTCTCAGAGCCCTGCCCGGCCAGGAACACTCCTGATTCTGTCCACTCGACCCTCTGCTGCCAGATCAGACTGGGACCTTTTTCAGCTCAGACACCCGGGAGGGAAAAGACATACCCAGAGAGCATGGGCTCCACCTCGGGCAGCAGGACCCTTCCCCGGCTCTCTACATCCCAGCCAGCCAGCTTTGACCTCGGCTGTGGATGTGACCGGCGACCCAGGCCACTGACCTGCTCTTGCTTGGGGCAGAAACCCATCCTCAACATGACTGCTCCACCTCCACCAGCCAGGAAGGGGCCGTGGGGCTACCCGGGTGGGATCTGAGTGGTGGCCCAGACTGGACGGGCCTGCCCTGGGCCTCCCTGTGTTACCTTTGGGTCTCTCTGGCCAAAAGGCCAGAGGCGCCTTGGGTGAGACCTGACCCAGCGCCAGCAGCGTTGGTACAGCCCCTCGCTGCGGGCTTTCCGGGGGCTGCGGCCTCGGGATATTGGGATGCAGGAGAACATGCCTCTGTCTCCAACCAAGTGAGCTGAGTAGGGACTTCTCTACAGAGTGGGTGCCTGGTGACTTCGGTTCCAAGTTCTGTTGGGCTCTATTGCCAGGGAAGTGAGGTCACTTCCTGGGGTCCACTTATCCAAGCTTCCTCCTGACACAAAGCTCCCCAAGGGCCTTTCTGGGCTGCCAATCTCTCATTTCTCACTCCCTGCCATGTCCACACACAGTGACGTCAGCTCAGCACCCCCCCCATAGCCCTGGGGAGCCCTGGATGCAGCCAGCCCAGCAGCTCTGAAAACACAGCTGGGTTCAGACCTGGCTCCCCCCACTCAGCAGTGCTATCACCCTGGACAAGCCACGTGCCTCTCAGGGTCTCCCCAATCCCCAATTGGCACAGTGGGAATCATTCTGGCCCCTGCTTCCTAGAGAAGCCATCCTGTCTCTAGACCTAGAAACACCTACTGCATCTGTCACCCCCATGGGCTGACATCACAGGGAGCTCATGCACAGACTCAGCAAAGGAAGGACCCCACAGAGGGCTGGCGGAGCGCAGAGCACATGCCACACAGGCCGGGGTCTGCCCTGGGGTCTGGAAAAAGTCAGTTTCCTTGCTGCTTGCTTCCCAGCTCCCAGTCGTGAGGCTGAAATTAAATACAACTCTGACATCGTCTGCTCTGGCATACAACCTCCTAGGTCATTCTGTCATGTTGACATACAGGCCCAGTGTCCCATCTCGGCCTCTGTGGTGGGCTGCCCCACAATGGCTTCCTATTTTTTGCCTTCTGTTCCCACGCCCTTGTGTGATCCCCACACCCTCCCCTGGAGGGTGGATGGACTTTGGGACCAGGTTCTGACATGTAGACTGACTTGTGAAAATGTGCGTGAGTTCCACTCATTACCAGCTCCGGTGTTCCTTCTCTCTGTCTCTGTCTCTCAGTGCCTCTCTCTCTGTCTTGTCTCTCTCTCTGTTTCTCTGTCTCCCCCTACTTCTCTGTGTTTCAGTCTGTCTGTCTCTTCCTGTATGTATGTGTGTATATATTTATGTGTATATGTGTGTATTTATGTGTGTGTATTGTTCGGGCCCAGGGCAGGTCACTTCTGAAAATCCCTTGATGACATATTGATTATTTTGAATTCATGTTACTGAAGAAAAATTATCTTTGAAAATTGTGCAAGAACTTTGGTGGGATCTTCTCTAAGGATCAGCACTGCTAGGGAAGGGATGCACCTGTGGCACTTTGATGTATCCTGCACCTTGTTCTTCCGGATAGGAGCGTCCATTTGCTCTTCCCTCCAGGGGACCTCCTGGGGCCTCTGTCTGCTCACGTTGTCACCAGGGCTGGTTGTCACCGGGCTAAAGACCTGCCAGTGTGATGGTGGCCAATGCTGTCTCTGCAGTCTGTCCGTCTGCCTGTGTCCTCACCTGAGAGGTCGAGCATCTCTAGCACACACTGGCCACCTGCACTGCCTCTCGTTAGAACTGCCTGTGTATGTTTTGTTTCTTTTCAGAACACTGGGCTTCAAGAGGTTTTTGGACCACAGGGATGTGAAGCTTTTCTCGGACCTTGGGTCAAGAGGAAAGCTTTTTCCAGGCTGTGGTTTGTCTTTCCAGCTGTCTTTCTTGGCCTTTGTTTTCTGCTTTTCTTTGGTTTTATTTTGCCACAAGAAGAGCTAAACATTTCCCCTCTGGCTCTGGTTTCACACTTAGAACAGCAGTGCCTACCCCGAGATTATTCACAGAGTTACTAAAAGGGCTTCATTTGGTACGTCTCATTTTTAATCCATCTGGATTTTCCTCTCAAAATACAAAAATGCTAATTCACGTGAAAACAAACAAAAAATTTACCCGTCCCTATTTAAGATATGTGGGCAGACAAAAAAAAAAAAAAGCCACCTTTTATATGATTTCATTGATAGGGAACCTCCAGGATAGGTAAAGACATAGAGAGACAAAGGGGATTAGGGCTTGTCATGGGCTGGGGGAGGTAGGATGTGGGATGCGCTTTGTATACAAGCTTTTACTTTGAGGAAGGAAATAGTCTGAAACCAGTGGTGTTGGTCTCACAGCATTGTGAATGCACTTAATGCTCCTTAAAATTGCACAATTTAAAATGGGAAAAGGCTAAACTTTATTCTTATAAACTTAAAACAAAAATAAAATATACTATAATAGAAAAGAAAAAAATCTGAATCCATAGAAGATCTGTTCTTTTGGCTTTAACCCTGTGCCCTCTTTTCTAGGCTTAGTCTTACTAGCTCTGCACCTTTTGTAAAACAGTGTTGCCTTTAGCCTTAAATATACAGGAGAGCCTATTTTCAAGGCTCTGATCTTTAAGGATATTAACACTTTTGCACTTATATAAAGACAAGTTGCAGAATAGAAAATAACTTTTGTTTTGTTAGAGGTTTTACAGAGGCACTATGACCTGGTCTATGTAGACAGATGCAGACCAAGATAATGGCAGACTAATATCTTGGAGAACCATCTTCCCCAAGCCAGACTTCAGGCTCCTTTTCTACTAAAAAGGGGAGGGGCTGTGGTTGGTTGTTGCAAACTTCTTGGTGTAGGATTTTTTTGTTCTTGGAATCCTTTGCAGCTATCCACGTGGGTCAGATCATGGTGTTCCTGTAAAACCTGCAACAAAACAATCTTTTTCTATTCTGCAACTTGTTATCTTTATAGGAATGCAAAAGTGTTAATATCCTTAAAAGTCAGAGTTTTGAGAATAGGCTCTCCTGTTTATTTCAGGCTAAAGGCAACATTATTTTACAAAAGGTGCAGAGCTAGCAAGACAAAGCCTAGAAAACACGGCAGAGGGTTAAAAGAAAAGGAACAGATCCAATATGGAGTCAGATTTGTTCTTCTCTATTACAGTGACTTTTGGTGAGAGCTAAGAGGATGATTCCTGGGTGGGTCCTCCACTGTCCCAGGCTGGAGTTCAGGCAGGATCCCTGCCAGATTCACCATGACTTTGGACCTGATCTCCCGCAGAGAAAGTGACAATTATTGGATTAAAATTAACTGTCAAAATCCCTTCAATTGCCTGTAAACTATACCACAGCAGGGGATGTCTCATTGGCCAGTCAACTGCCAGTCTCTCCTGATGCAAGGGACCAGCGTCGCGGCGGGATCCACGGTGGCCTGGCCAGTGCAACTTCCTACTTTGCTCTCCAGCCTTGGCTTCCTAACTTTGATGCTTTAAAAGCTCCCGTCCCTCTTCCCTCTGGCCTGGTGTGAATGAACAAGGTCCCTGCACCCACCTGGGCTGAGCCCAGGCCACGCACACAGCCCCATGCACAAAGCTCACCATCTGCTGTCTACCCCTGGGCTCAAGTGCACCCTCTGAACTACCCCACCCCAAAGGTCCGCGTGCCCATTGCCTCCACCCAAGGGGTCCAGATCACCATCAGGACCATCAACCACCCAAGGCCCACTGGCCAGTGGCTGGCAGCCTGGGATCACCCTGACCCATCGGGTCAGTTGAGGCACAGGGTGCGGGGATCAGGGTGCCAGGGCGGGAATTGGAACCGCCTTCAGCCCAGGCTGCCTCGCCCTGTAGCATCAGACATTAACTATGAGGGTGCACACTAGGCTGGATACCCCACTGGTGGTGGTAGTCATCATTACTGGAGCCCGGATTTCCCCGCCCCAACCACAGGGTGAGGGATGAGGGAGTCAGATCAGGGTAGGGGTGCACTCAGAGTGAAGGGGATCCCATGGTGAGGGGGTACAGGTTGATGGGTGTGGGGCCCGCTCAGAGTGGAACTGACCTGGCTGAGAGGTGAGGGGGACAATTTCAGGATGTTGGGGGTCCTGTGGTGAGGCATGAGGGGTAAGCTTGTGGGTGTAGGGGCCATAGGTTAGGACCTAGCAGGATGGAGTCTCAGGGCAGGGACCTAAGTGTGAGGAGAAGGAGCCCTGTCTTCAAGGTCTGGTGGGAGACTGGGCCTGGCCAGGGGTGGGGGGGTAGTAACAGGGAGGGGAAGGTGAGCAGGGCAAGTGGGGCTGGCGGGGTGTGGCCTGGCCCAGGGCATTCGTGGTTCTAGTTCAGTGCCAGGACCCAGTCGGTGGCGGGGTGAAGGCTCTGGGGATGGAGACCCGGCGGGACGAGCAGGAGGGGCCCCACCTGGCTCCTCCCGGCCCCAGTGGCCAGGTCCGGTAAAGCAGGAGACCCACCCGAGCAGTTTGCACTGCAGGCTGGAGGAGGAGGTGCGCGCACGCGCAGACGGACAGACGCGCGGATACCAGAACCCGCCCAGAAGGCATGGAAGCTGGCGGGCGCCGGTTGCTCCTGGACCAGCTCCTGAAAGAGGAGCACGGTCTGGGGTCTGGGCCGCTGCTTGCCCTCGGCTCGGCTGCCGCTGCCGGGCAGTATAGGGGGCGCTGGTGGGGGCGCGCTGGTGGGGGCCCGCTGCTCGGGGAGCCGGCGGGTGACGCCTGGGCTGTGCAGCTGGGAAGGCGCACAGGGAGGGGTGCAGAGGTGAGGTCCAGGCCGCGCGTCCCGTTAGGACCCTGAGGCGGTTCCCAGCCGCTGCTGTGGTTCGTGGTAACCCCTCTATTAGTAGTTCCTGAACCCCGCGTTTTGCCGCCGCTTATACCCGGGTTTAGGAGAGCAGGTACAGCCCCGGGAGGTGGGAGGGCGCCGGACGGCTCCAGGGCATCTCCTACTGGCCCTCAGACCATGGCCTGCACCCGGGAGGCGGGTGCGGTGCAGTCGTGGGGCCTCGGATGGAATGGGGACTGCCCCATTGGAGCCCCTGGGTTTGCTCCCATCTTCCCCGCGGTCTGACCTTGGGGACCGCCTCTAAAGCCCCAGGTTCGTGGGACTCAGGTTACAGGTCAGTCTGCTCCTGGAAGGTGGGCGCGGTGATCAGTGTGCTGGGATGGCTGCAGCAGCAGCGGGAAATGGTCGCAACCCCCGTGCTCTCACAAGGCAGCCCCAATCCCGCCATCGCAGCCGCCGTCATTCCCTGACAGCACAGCACACGCCTTCCAGGAGCAGGCTGACCTGTAACCTGAGTTCCACGAACCTGGGGCAGCAGAGGCCAAGCTCAGGCCATGCGCTGGGGAGTTGGAGCAAATCCACGGGCTCCCATGGGCAGACCCCATAAACCGCCACTGCCTTCGACCACACCGCGCCCTCCTCCCGGGAGCAGGCTGACCTGGGGACCGTGCCTGGAGCAGCAGAGGCCGAGCCCTGGACAGGCTGTGGGGGAGATGGGGGCAAATCGACCAGCTTGCCAGGTCGCTGCCCATCTCCCTGCCGCTGCCCCAGGTTCGTGGATCACCTGTTTTCAAGTCAGTGGGTTCCTGAGAGGCAGGCGCAGTGCAGTCAGGAGGCAGGGGCTGCGGGGAGGGGTGCTACCCCAGGGGGAGCAGGTGGACTTGCTCCCATCTACCCCAGGGCCAGACCTGGGAACGGCCTCTGCTGCCCCAGGTTTGTAGGACGCATGTCAAGTCAGCCTGTCCCTGGGAGGAGGGCTCAGTGTACTTGGGGCAGCATCAGTGGCTGACAAGGATTTTAGAAGCGGGCTCTAGCCCAGCATAACTAACTCTCCTTTCTTCTCTTGCTTCCTCAGTTGGTGGCTGTATCGGCTTTTTCATTATAGGTTATTGCTGGATAATGAACATAGGTTTCTGTGCTATACAGAAGAAACTATTTAAAATCTAGTTTTATATATAGTGGCTAACATTTGTAAATCTCAAACTCCCAAATTTATCCCTTTCCATCCCCTTTCCCTGGTAACCTTAAGATTGTTTACTAAGTCTGCAAGTCTGTTTCTGTGTTGTAGATGAGTTCACAGTGTCTTTTTCTCTCTTTTTTTAGATTGCACATATGAGTGGTATCATTTGGTGTTTTTCTGTTTCTGGCTGTTTTCACTTAGAATGACGATCTCTAGCTCCATCCGTGTTGCTGCAAATGGTGTTATTTTGTCCTTTTCATGGTAGAGTAATATTCCAGTGTATAAATATACCACAACTTCTTTATCCAGTCATATGTTGCTGCATTTATCTTGCCTCCATGTCTCGGCTATTGTATACAGTGGTGCTATGAATACTGGGGTGCAGGTATCTTTTCACATTGGAGTTCCTTCCAGTTATATACCCAGAAGTGGGATTGCTGGGTCACAGGGTAAGTCTACTTTTAGTTTTTGAGGGATTTCCATGCTTTCCATAATGACTAGACCAAACTGGATTCCCACCAGCAGTGTAAGAGGGTTCCCTTCCCTCTACAGCCTCTCTAGCATTTATCATTCATAAACTTGTGAGCGATGGCCATTCTGACTAGTGTGAGCTGATACCTCATTGTAGTTTTGATTTGCATTTCTCTGTTTATTAGTGATATTGAGCATTTTTTCATGTGCCTATTGGCCATTTGTGTCTTCGTTGGAGAAATGCTTGTTTAGGTCTTCTGCCTATTTTTGGATTGAGTTGTTTTTTTCTTATTAAGTTGTAAGAGCTGTTTATATATTCTGAAAATTAATCCTTTGTTACTCGTATCATTTGCAAATATTTTCTCCCATTCGTAGGTTGTTGTTTTGTTTTACTTATGGTTGCCTTTCCTGTGAAGAAACTTATGAGTTTAATTACATTCCATTTGTTTATTTTTTCCTCTTATTTCCATTGCCTGGGTAGATTGCCCTAGGAGAACTTTGCTAAGATTTATGTCAGATAGTGTTTTGCCTATGTTTTCTTTTAGGAGATTTATCATGTCTTGTCCAGTTGCATCTTAAGCCTGTACTCTAGATCTGTGCTTCAGATTTGAATTTTGAGCTTCTTAGAGAACACCTACTCTTAGCTCATATGTCAGATTCAACATGTCTAAAGCTGATTTCATAATCTTTTTTCTTGCAGCGTCTCCACTTATTCAGTGGGATATTCTTCCGGTCTTGAATACCCAAAGGCTTGGAATGGTCTTTGATTTATCTTTCTCTCACCACCCTCCACATTTTGTCGGCTTCTGGAACTGTGTGTTTTTGGTTTCAAGTGTCTATTCTGATTGCTGATGCTCTGATGAAGAGCTTTCATCCCTGATACATGAATTTTTCCTTCTGTTGAATTCTTGGATATTCTCTCCCCCCTCTTTCAGTCAACCTACAGTTTTGACCCTCCAGCAACTAGAGTCAAGTCAAAGACTTACCACAACCAGATCTCAGCCAGGTAGTCAATCATTATGTGACTTAGCCTCCTAGGGTAACCTGTGCCTTATTAAAAACCAGGAGTCACCAGCCTTTTCCTATCCAGTCCTCAGTTAAAACAGCTGAGAATTGCCCTGAGAACTAGTTGGAGCCCCATCCCCTTCATAGAGTCTTCCCCATTTACTCCAAATACTTCTAGATCCTCTTTGTATTCCTGCATTGTTTATGATCGGTAGCCTGTAGTCTTGGCTTTGAGTACTGACTTGGTATCATTCCCGGGTGGTTTCCAATGTGTCTCCTCACTTAGCTCGTAACTGGAGAAGACTCCCTTGTTCAGCCTCCTTTATACCCCTCACCCTGCTTAGCATTGGGCAATAACAGGCATCCAGGCAGTACTTACCTACTTTATTTATTCGCAGGGGTGGTGGTGTGGAGTATAGCTAATAACTATTAATTCAGTGTTGCAATTAAAAAAGAAAGCCAAGAAAATCCATAAAACTTTATCTCCAATTCAGTTTAGCGCTTTACCTCAACAGTTTTCTTAACTCTGTGTTTACATTCACATAGTGTTCAGTGCTGTACAGTTCCCTGAGGCAAGCAGGTGAGATGTCATTATGTTTGACTTTCACATTACATTTCATATTGCATATATTTGTGGAATGACAAAACCTTCTTTTATAAGTAAACAGCCGGAAGCCCAGAGAGAATAAGAGCCTAACCCAGGGTCACCTGGTTAGTGTTTGGCACAGGCCAGGACCACGGTTCACATCTTCCAGCTGATCCTCCTCCAGTGCCTTTTCATTCCAGTGCTGGGAAATGTAGCCCCATCAGCCAAATGGCCAAGACACATTGCTGCCCCTTTACCTGCCAGTGATGGCAGTGCTACAAAAAGTGGCAAAGGAAAGGTCAGAAATAGGAGCGATAAAAGACATGGAAGTGTTGGAAATGGATCCTCAACCTCCTCCTCCCTATTTGAGCGCCTCACAAGTGTCCCACTCTGACAGTGCTCTTCATTGTTTATAACATAGTCTTTAAAATCAGACTGATCTTTTATAGGACATGCTTTTATCCTGGTCCCTTTCCTGCTAGTAGTCACCGTCATGGGCAGAAAGTGCCTGACTGTGCTCTGTTTGTCACGTAGGTGGGAGGGAACGTGGGAGAGGGAGCGGGTTGAATTGAAGCCGAGCTTTTTACAGTTCTGTTGTTCTAGGACCAGAGCAGTTCCACTCTTGCTTTCATCACCTCTCCACCTCCGAGTCCCAGCCACCCACTCCTGCCTGCTTCCCCACATGCCACGTCCTGGGGGAGGACAGGTTGGTGGTCAATGACCCCTGCGCCCTCCGCTCTGGGAGGTGCAGGAGTCTGCTTTAACTTTTGAGCTGTTTTGGTAATTGGGCTTTTCCAGCTTTTCTAGACATCTCCTTTCCAGCTCTAAGAAGTTGGAGATGTAACTTAACCATACATGGACTATACTAATGTATTCAGTGGCATTAATGTGATGTTGTCTGTAAGGTGTTCTGTGACTGGATAGGAGGTCTTTTTTTTATCTCACAGGATGCTTCACATCCAATTCTAAAGGCCTACAGGATGCAGGTGTAATTAAAGTTCTTACGTGTCTGTAAGGCAGACATGAGCATTATTTGATAATATGACCATATGTTCATAGGTTACGGTTAGTCCGCTGGCTCTGTATCTAATAAAAGTTTTAATTCCAAACGCTAGAAGAAAATTTGCGGAACATGTCTTTTTGCCTGTAACTAGTTGCAAAAACTGAAATCACAACTCTACCACAAGCCACAGTGTTTTCCAGTAGAGAAAGTCCTCTAATTTTACAACCTCTAAGTAGTTCGGTGGTTCTTTGGGTGAGATGAGGGATGCCAGTGTATTTTGTTGGGAAACTACAGTGGCATGACAAGTATTCTGGGACTGGTTACAGTTGAATCTCTACTTCCTGTATCCTGGACTGATTATAGAGGCAATGTTAGTGTGGTAACCAGCTTCTGAATGCAAGAGTAGCTAGGAAGACAACAGAGGAAATAGAAGGGATATAAAGTAATGAAGGGACTTCAGGGCAGTACAAATGGTGACTTTGACACCACCAGCTGCTGACGTGAACTTGGCAGGAATTTGTGAGAAGTGGTGGGTGTCATTGCAAGCAGGAGAGTCCTGCAGCTTTTGGGGTGAACAGGCAAAGGGGAGAGCAGATATGGTGGCCACCCGGGGGCTGAGTATTTGTGTCCTGAATGTGAAAATGTCTGGTCCCCTGTTCAATTTTGCAGCCACAACTTCACATGACTCAGGGCATTATTTCCACCAGAAAACCATAAAAACATAAACAACCTCTGTTTCCCAAAGTGTTTGTTCTCGATCTGAGATGATTGTCCTGTGGTGGGAGGTAAGTGGGCGATGGGGCCTATTACATCACTCTCTTTCACTAAAAGTCTACCTCGCTGCTTTTCACCCTACTCCTAGAGGTGCTGTCATTCTGTTACACTTAGACCTGTAAGTCGGGCTTGCCCGAATCCTCACGTGAAGCGGGACGGTTATGTGCAGTTTTAAAAAATTGCTTGGGTCATGTGGTCCTTTGTTCCCTCCATTGGAAATCACTATTCCAGAGCAAATAGCATGCATCTATAGAAACTATATTGTTTGTAAGATGTCTTCAGAAGTTCTGCATTAGGTTTAAATATTTGCTTGGCGATGGCATCTTGATTGTTTGAAGGAGGCAACCCTCACTAGGGGCTTTGTTTGCTTCCTGTCTGAGAGTTCTTTTACTGGCAGCAGAGTGTTCGTAGGCAGCGTTAGAAAGTTACCTGGTGTGAGAAGCCGAATTTGCCCGCAGCTGGGAATTGGCAGAAGAGTCAGTTATGGAAGGAAGGCTTTAGGATTATCTGGTAGCAGAGTTCTGGGATCCAAACCCTGGGAAACCTCAGCTTTTGTAGAGTATGTTCTGTAACAATAGGCTATTGGATAATTTTAACACTTGTTATGGGATGTAGAGATGGGGAAAGACTTAAAAGTGAAAGAACCTTAAAAAAGAATCTCCAAATATTTTAAAGAAGACAGTTCTCAGAATGAGAGCTTTTGTGGAAAAGACTAGTTCTTCACTTCACAGGGGAAGCAGGGAGAAGGTGTAACTGCACTTACGGTAACTTAAAAGGTAAACCTTACCCTCCCACTTGGCTGTGTCCTGGTGTCCGTTCATCTTCCACATCTGTAGCTTTAGACATGATGTGTCATTTTCTGGTACTCCATTCTGCTTGTGAGTGAGAGACTGACACAAAGTCACACAGCAATTGAAAAATTGCGCAAAAGACTTTATTGTTAAAAATGTAGACCTGTGGCAGGGTGCTGCATTTGCAAGGGACTTTCAGTACAGAGAACACTTAAAACAATGCAGTGTTATTTCTTTTTTTATTCCTTTAAGCCTTTGAATAGAAGGTATTCTTTGCAGTGTTTCTGGAGTACATCAGAACAAGCAGGAACTAAAAATAGCTTTAAGAAAGCACCAGTATAGACATTGCTTATACTATGGTATCTGTCTCAAAGTAAATTCTTTAAAGCAAGAAGTTGTAACTCTCAATTTCTTAAGCAAATATAAACATTATTGACTCTTAATGGCATTATTTGTGGGGTGAAGCTGCTTTTGCTTCCATTCTGAGCATTGAAAGGCCTTCTAGGATACTTCTACCAGTCCTCAATATTTTATTTTCCCTCTGTTGTGAACTTGTTATTAAACTTGAAGCAGATATAAATATCATTAACTTGCTACATATGTAGATATTCAGTGTTACATAGTCAGAAACTTTGTGTATACCACACATATCTACATAATTCCCCCCTTTCCAACCGTGTTCCTGATGAAAGGATGGTGGGAAATGGCATTATGGGGATATGTCTTACAGTACACAGTGTTTCCCCTGTTCCCCTACCACATCTGGATGTTCTTCATCTTTCGGCTTCTAGACTTACTAGGTATTATTCTTAAGCCAGGTGTATCTCATCCCCCTGTGCACACACACATGCGTACACACACACACACACACACACACACACACACACACACACATTCTGCCATAGGGAGTAGCGTGCACCATCCCATTCTCCCAATCCAGTTCTGGAGCCACCCCCTGGAGTCACTGTCTTGCATGAATTCATTTGTAAGTTCCTTTAAAAACTCGAGTTGTCGGGAAATAGGACTAAAATACACACCTAGTAGGCAGGCCCTCAAGGAAAACTGCTAAAGTTAATGCCAGGTTATCTTAATGTTTGAGTACCTTGGTTACATGTTTCCCTGTACTACCTGTCTGAAACATGATTCCCAAATTTCTGTCCCCGCTAGACTTTTTCTCTCCAAATCTGGATTCTAACAACCTTCTGATGATTTGACATCTTCACTTCAAACTATGATATCTAAAAAACAACATGTGTAAAAACTGAGAATTTTGAAATCCTAGCCGCAAAACAGGATACTTGTGCAGCCTCCAATTTCAGGTAGAAGAAACTACACTACATAAATATATATACGGAAGTTAAAAGCTCCAACACGGTTTAACTGTGAAAACTGCAGGTACTTCAAACCGGCACTAGGAAACAGACTGAGAAACAAGAGTAAGAGTTTCACCTGCAAACCATTCATTTTGTGCTAGATGAACGAACGTCTCTCCACATGCTCACTTCTGAGAGATATGTATGTGTGAAAGCCGTCCTTCACCAAGCTTGTTGGGAACACAAGATTTCTTTTCAGGTGCAAACTACACTATCTACATATATACGGGGAGGTACTAGCTTCAAATCGGCTTTACAGTGAAAACAGTAGGAAATTAAAACAGTCACAATGAAACACACTGAGACAAGACAAAGTGATTTTTCTGCAACACGTTCACTTTGTGTTAGATGAACGAAAGTCTCCCACATGATAAGTTCTGAGAGATAACTGCGTGTGAAAGCCATACTTCATATTGCATGTTGGAAACACAAAGTGATTTTCAGATCCAAAAAAAACTACATACATACAAAATGGGGAGGTAAAAGCACAAAATCGGTTTTACAGTGAAAAATGCACGAAATTCAAACAGGCACTTGAAAACACACTGAGAAACAAGAGAAAGGGTTTCCCGAGCAACCCGTTCAATTTGTGCTAGTTGAAAGAAGGTCTCTCCACATGCTCAGTTCTGTGAGATAATTGTGTGTGAAAGCCAACCTTCAACTAGCTTGTTGGGAACAGAAAGTTTCTTTTCAGTTGGAAACAGCATTATTTACATATATATGGGGTGGTAATAGCTCCAAATCGGATTTAGAGTGAAAACTGTAGGAACTTCAAACAGGCACATGGAAACAGACTGAGAAAACTGAGTAAAAGTTTCTCCTGCAACCTGTTCCTTTTGTGCTAGATAAAAGAACGTCTCTCCACATGCTCTGTTCTGAGACATAAGTGTGTGTGAAAGCCGTACTTCACTAAGCTTGTTTGAAACACAATGTTTCTATACAGTTGCAAACGACGCTAGATACATATATATGGAGAGGTACTACCTCCAACTTGGTTTTACAGTGAAAACTGCCGAAACATCAAACCGGCACTTGGAAACAGACTCAGAAACCAGAGAAAAATTTTCTCCTGCAACCAGTTCCTTTTGTGCTAGATAAACGAACGTCTCTCCACATGCTCACTTCAGAGAGATAAGTGTGTGTGAAAGCCGTCCTTCACCTAGCTTGTTGGGAACACAAAGTTTCTATAAAGTTGCAAACTACTATCCATACATATATATGGGGAGGTACAAGCTCCAATTCGGTTTTACTGTGAAAACTGCAAGAACTTCAAACCGGCACTACGGATAGACTTAGAAAACTTAGTAAAAGTTTCTACTGCAACCCGTTCCTTTTGTGCTAGATGAACGAACGTCTCTCCACATGCTCAGTTCTGAGAGATAAGTGTGGGTGAAAGCGGTCCTTCACCTAGCTTGTTGGGAACAGACAGTTTATATACAGTTGCAACTACTCTCAATACATATATACGGAGATGTACTAGATCCAAATCGGTTTTACAGTGAAAACTGAAGGAAATTCATACCGGCACTAGGAAACACACTGAGAAACCAGTGTAAAAATTTCATCTGCAACCCTTTCCATTTGTGCTAGATGAAAGAACGTCTCTCAACATGCTCAGTTCTGATAGATATTTGTGTGAGAAAGCAGTCCTTCACCTAGCTTGTTGGGAACACAAAGTTTCTATAAAGTTGCAAACTACTCTCCATAAATATATATGGGGAGGTACAAGCCCCAATTCGGTTTTACTGTGAAAACTGCAGGAACTTCAAACCGGCACTAGGAATAGACTTAGAAAACTGAGTAAAAGTTTCTACTGCAAGCCGTTCCCATTGTGCTAGATGAACGAACGTCTCTCCACATGCTCAGTTCTGAGAGATAAGTGTCTGTGAAAGCGGTCCTTCACCTAGCTTGTTGGGAACAGACAGTTTATATACAGTTGCAAACTACTCTCAATACATATATAGGGGGATGTACTAGAACCAACTTGGTTTTACAGTGAAAACTGCAGGAACTTCAAACCGGCAATAGGATTCACACTGAGAAAACTCAGTAAAAGTTTCTCCTGCAACCCGTTCCCTTTGTGCTAGATGAACGAACGTCTCTCCACATGCTCAGTTCTGAGAGATAAGTGTGTGTGAAAGCCGTCCTTCACCTAGCTTGTTGGGAACACAAAGTTTCTATAAAGTTGCAAACTACTCTACATACATATATAAGGGAGGTACTAGCTCCAACACGGTTTTACAGTGAAAACGGCAGGAACTTGAAACCGGCACTTGGAAACAGTCTGAGAAACCAGAGAAAAAGTTTCTCCTGCAACCTGTTCCTTTTGTGCTAGATAAAAGAACGTCTCTCCACATGCTCAGTACTGAGACATAAGTGTGTGTGAAAGCCGTACTTCACTAAGCATGTTTGAAACACAATGTTTCTATACAGTTGCAAACGACGCTAGATACATATATATGGAGAGGTGCTACCTCCAACTTGGTTTTACAGTGAAAACTTCCGTCACATCAAACCGGCACTTGGAAACAGACTGAGAAACCAGAGAAAAATTTTCTCCTGCAAACAGGTCCTTTTGTGCTAGATAAACGAACGTCTCTCCACATGCTCAATTCAGAGAGATAAGTGTGTGTGAAAGCCGTCCTTCACCTAGCTTGTTGGGAACACAAAGTTTCTATAAAGTTGCAAACTACACTCCATACATATATATGGGGAGGTACAAGCTCCAAATCGGTTTAACTGTGAAAACTGCAGGAACTTCAAATCGGCACTAGGAAACAGACTGAGAAACCTCAGTAAAAGTTTCTCCTGCAACCCATTCCATTTGTGCTAGATGAACGAACGTCTCTCCACATGCTCATTTCTGAGAGATAAGTGTGTGTGAAAGCCGTCCTTCACCTAGCTTGTTGGGAACACAAAGTTTCTATAAAGTTGCAAACTACTCTCTATACATATATATGGGGAGGTACAAGCTCCAAATCGGTTTTACTGTGAAAACTGCAGGAACTTAAAACCGGCACTAGGAATAGACTTAGAAAACTTAGTAAAAGTTTCTACTGCAACCCGTTCCCTTTGTGCTAGATGAACGAACGTCTCTCCACATGCTCAGTTCTGAGAGATAAGTGTGTGTGAAAGCGGAACTTCACCTAGCTTGTTGGGAACAGACAGTTTATATACAGTTGCAAATTACTCTCAATACATATATACGGGGATGTACTAGATCCAACTCGGTTTTACAGTGAAAACTGAAGGAATTTCATACATGTACTAGGAAACACACTGAGAAACCAGTGTAAAAATTTCACCTGCAACCCGTTCCATTTGTGCTAGATGAAAGAACGTCTCTCCACATGCTCAGTTCTGAGAGATATTTGTGTGAGTAAGCCGTTCTTCACCTAGCTTGTTGGGAACACAAAGTTTCTATAAAGTTGCAAATTACTCTACATACATAGAAAAGGGGAGGTACTAGCTCCAACTCAGTTTTACAGTGAAAACGGCAGGAACATAAATCCGGCACTTGGAAACAGTCTGAGAAACCAGAGAAAATGTTTCTCCTGCAACCTGATATTTTTGTGCTAGATAAACGAACGTCTCTCCACATGCTCAGTTCTGAGAGTTAAGTGTGTGTGAAAGCCGTCCTTCACCTAGCTTGTTGGGAATAGACAGATTCTGTACAGTTGCAAACTACTCTCCATACATATATATGGGGAGGTACTAGCTCCAAAACATTTTTACAATGAAAAGTGTAGGAACTTCAAACTGGCACTTGGAAACAGCCTGAGAAAACTGAGTAAAAGTTTCTCCTGCACCCCGTTCCCTTGGTGCTAGTTGAACGAACGTCTCTCCACATGCTCAGTTCTGAGAGATAATTGTGTTTGAAAGCCGTCCTTCAACTAGCTTGTTGGGAACACAAAGATTCTATACAGTTGCAAACGACGCTACATACATATATATTGAGAGGTAATACCTCCAACTTGGTTTTACATTGAAAACTGCCGAAACATCAAACCGGCACTTGGAAACGGACTGAGAAACCAGAGAAAAATTTTCCCTGCAACCAGTTCCTTTTGTGCTAGATAAACGAACGTCTCTCCACATGCTCATTTCTGAGAGATAAGTGTGTGTGAAAGCCGTCCTTCACCTAGCTTGTTGGGAACACAAAGTTTCTATACAGTTGCAAACAACTCTACATACATATATATGGGGAGGTATTAGCTCCAACACGCTTTTACAGTGAAAACTGCAGGAACTTCAAACCGGCACTAGGAAACACCCTGAGAAACCAGAGTAAAAGTTTCTCCTGCAGCCCGTTCCATTTGTGCTAGATGAACGAACGTGTCTCCACATGCTCAGTTCTGAGAGATGTGTGTGTGTGAAAGCCGTCCTTCACCTAGCTTGTTGGGAACACAAAGTTTCTATACAGTTGCAAACTATTGTCCATACATTTATATGGGGAAGTTCTAGCTCCAATTCGGTTTTACAGTGAAAACTGCAGGAACTTCAAACCGGGACTAGGAAACACACTGAGAAACCAGGGTAAAAGTTTCTCCTGCAACCCGTTCCGTTTGTGCTAGATGAACGAACGTCTCTCCACATTCTCAGTTCTGAGAGATAAGTGTGTCTGAAAGCCGTCCTTCACCTAGCTTGTTGGGAACGCAAAGTTTCTATACAGTTGCAAAATACTCTCCATACATATATATGGGAAGGTACAAGCTCCAACTCGGTTTTAAGTGAAAACTGCAGGAACTTCAAAATGGCACTAGGAAACACACTGAGAAACCTCACTAAAAATTTCTCCTGCAACCAGTTCCCTTTGAGCTAGATGAACGAACGTCTCTCCACATGCTCAGTTCTGAGAGATAAGTGTGTGTGAAAGCCGTCCTTCACCTAGCTTGTTGGGAACACAAAGTTTCTATACAGATGCAAACTACTCTCCATACATATATATGGGGAGGTACAAGCTCCAAATCGATTTTACAGTGAAAACTGCAGGAACTTCAAACCGGCACTAAGAAACAGACTGAGAAATCTGAGTAAAATTTTCTCCTGCAACCCGTTCCCTTTGTGCTAGATGAACGAAATTCTCTCCACATGCTCACTTCTGAGAGATAAGTGTGTGTGAAAGCCGTCCTTCACCTAGCTTGTTGGGAACACAAAGTTTCTATACAGTTGCAAACTACTCTCCATACATATATATGGGGAGGTTCAAGCTCCAACACGGTTTTACAGTGAAAACTGCAGGAACTTCAAAACGGCACTAGGAAACACACTGAGAAATCAGAGTAAAAGTTTTTCCTGCAACCCGTTCACTTTGTGCTAGTTGAAAGAACGTCTCTCCACATGCTCACTTATGAGAGATAAGTGTGTGTGAAAGCCGACCTTCACCTAGCTTGTTGGGAACACAAAGTTTCTATACAGTTGCAAACTACTCTCCATACATATATATGGGGAGGTACTAGCTCCAACACGGTTTTACTGTGAATACTGCAGGAATTTCCAACCGGCACTAGGAAACACACTGAGAAATCTGAGTAAATGTTTCTCCTGCAAACCTTTCCCTTTGTGCTAGATGAACGAACGTCTCTCCACGTGCTCAGTACTGAGAGAAAAGTCTCTGTGAAAGCCGTCCTTCACCTAGCATGTTGGGAACACAAAGTTTCTATACAGTGGAAAACTACTCTCCATACATATATATGGGGAGATACAAGCTCCAACCCGTTTTTACAGTGAAAACTGCAGGAACTTCAAACCGGCACTAAAAAAAATACTGAGAAACCAGTGTAAAAGTTTCTCCTGCAACCTGTTCGATTTGAGATAATGAACGAACATCTCTCCACATGCTCAGTTCTGAGAGATAATTTGTGTGAAATCCATCCTTCACCTAGCTTGTTGGGAACACAAAGTTTGTATAAAGTTGCAAACTTCTCTCCATACATATATATGGGGATGTTCTAGCACCAATTCGGTTTTACCATGAAAACTGCAGGAACTTAAAAACCGGCACTAGGAAACAGACTGAGAAGCCACAGGAAAAGTTTCTCCTACAACCCTTACATTTGAGCTAGATGAACGAACGTCTCTCCACATGCTCAGTTCTGAGAGATATGTGTGTGTTAAAGCCGTCCTTCACATAGATTTTTGGGAACAGACAGTTTCTATACAGTTGCAAACTACTCTCCATACATATATATGGGGAGGTACTAGCTCCAACTCGGTTTTACAGTGAAAACTGCAGGAACATTAAACCGGCACTTGGAATCAGACTGAGAAAACTGAGTAATAGTTTCTACTGCAACCGGTTCCTTTTGTGCTAGATGAAAGAACGTCTCTCCACATGCTCAGTTCTGAGAGATAAGTGTGTGTGAAAGCCGTCCTTCACCTTGCTTGTTGGGAACAGATAGTTTCTATGCAGTTGCAAACTACACTCCATACATATATATGGGTAGGTACTAGATCCAAGTCGGTTTTACAGTGAAAACTGCAGGGACTTGAAACCGACACTATGAAACACACTGAGAAACTTAGTAAAAGTTTCTACTGCAACCCGTTCCAATTCTTCTAGATGAACGAACGTCTCTCCATATGCTCAGTTCTGAGAGATAAGATTGTGTGAAAGCCGTCCTTCACCTAGCTTGTTGGGAACACAAAGTTTCTATACAGTTGCAAACTACACTCCATAAATATTATGGGGTGGTACTAGCTCCAATTCGATTTTACAGTGAAAACTGTAGGAACTTCAAATCTGCACTTGGATAAACACTGAAAAACCTGGGTAAAATTTTCTCCTGCAACCCGTTCCATTTGTGCTAGTTGAACTAACGTCTCTCCACATGCTCAGTTCTGAGAGATAAGTGTGTGTGGAAGCCGTCCTTCACCTAGCTTGTTGGGAACACAAAATTTCTATAAAGTTGCAAACTACTCTCCATACATATATACGGGTAGGTAATAGGTCCAACTCGGTTTACAGTGAAAAATGAAGGAACTTGAAAACGGCACTTGGAAACAGACTGAGAAAGCAGAGAAAAATTTTCTCCTGCAACCTGTTCCTTTTGTGCTAAATGAACGAACGTCTCTCCAAATGCTCAGTTCTGAGAGATAAGTGTGTGTGAAAGCCGTCCTTCACCTAGCTTTTTGGGAAAAGACAGTTTCTATACAGTTGCAAACTACTCTCCATACATATATATGAGGAGGTACAAGCTCCAACTCGGTTTTACATTGAAAACTGCAGGAACGTCAAACCGCCACTAGGAAACACACTGAGAAACCAGCGTAAAAGTTTCTCCTGCAACGCGTTCCTTTGAGCTTCATGAACGAACGTCTCTCCACATGCTCAGTTCTGAGAGATAAGTGTGTGTGAAAGCCGTCCTTCACCTAGGTTGTTGGGAACAGGCAGATTCTGTACAGTTGCAAACTACTCTCCTTACATATATATGGGGAAGTACTAGCTCCAAACCTTTTTTAGAGTGAAAATTGTAGGAACTTCAAACTGTCACTTGGAAAAAGACTGAGAAAACTGAGTAAAATTTTCTCCTGCAACCCGTTCCCTTGGTGCTAGTTGAACGAACGTCTCTCCACATGCTGAGTTCTGAGAGATAAGTGTGTTTGAAAGCCGTACTTCACCTAGCTTGTTGGGAACACAAAGTTTCTATAAAGTTGCAAACTACACTACATACATATATAAGGGGAGGTACTAGCTCCAACCCAGTTTTACAGTGAAAACGGCAGGAACTTGAAACCGGCACTTCGAAACAGTCTGAGAAACCACAGAAAAAGTTTCTCCTGCAACCTGTTCCTTTTGTGCTAGATAAAAGAACGTCTCTCCACATGATCAGTTCTGAGACATAAGTGTGGTTGAAAGCCGTACTTCACTAAGCTTGTTTGAAACACAAAGTTTCTATACAGTTGCAAACGACGCTAAATACATATATATGGAGAGGTAATATCTCCAACTTGGTTTTACATTGAAAACTGCCGAAACATCAAACCGGCACTTGGAAACGGACAGAGAAACCAGAGAAAAATTTTCCCTGCAACCAGGTCCTTTTGTGCTAGATAAACGAACGTCTCTCCACATGCTCACTTCTGAGAGATAAGTGTGTGTGAAAGCCGTCCTTCACCTAGCTTGTTGGGAACAAAAAGTTTCTATAAAGTTGCAAACTACTCTCCATACATATATAAGGGGAGGTACAAGCTCCAATTCGGTTTTACTGTGAAAACTGCAGGAACTTCAAACCGGCACTAGGAATAGACTTAGAAAACTGAGTAAAAGTTTCTACTGCAAGCCGTTCCCATTGTGCTAGATGAACGAACGTCTCTCCACATGCTCAGTTCTGAGAGATAAGTGTCTATGAAAGCGGTCCTTCACCTAGCTTCTTGGGAACAGACAGTTTATATACAGTTGCAAACTACTCTCAATACATATATACGGGGATGTACTAGATCCAACTCGGTTTTACAGTGAAAACTGAAGGAATTTCATACAGGCACTAGGAAACACACTGAGAAACCAGTGTAAAAATTTCACCTGCAACCCGTTCCATTTGTGCTAGATGAACGAACGTCTCACCACATGCTCAGTTCTGAGAGATGTGTGTGTGTGAAAGCCGTCCTTCACCTAGCTTGTTGGGAACACAAAGTTTCTATACAGTTGCAAACTACTCTCCATACATATATATGCGGAGGTACTAGCTCCAACTCTGTTTTAACATGAAAACTGCAGGAACACCTAACCGGCACTAGGAAACAGACTGAGAAACCTCAGTAAAAGTTTCTGCTGCAACCCGTTCCCTTTGTGCTAGATGAACGAACGTCTCTCCACATGCTCAGTTCTGAGAGATATGTGTGTGTGAAAGCCGTCCTTCACCTAACTTGTTGGGAACACAAAGTTTCTATACAGTTACAAACTACTCTCCATGCATATATATGGGGAGGTACTAGCTCCAACTCGGTTTTACAGTGAAAACTGCAGGAACTTCAAACCGGCACTAGGAAACACACTGAGAAACCAGAGTAAAATTTTCTCCTGCAGTTCCTTCCCTTTGTGCTAGATGAACGAAAGTCTCTACACATGCTCAGTTCTGAGAGATGTTTGTGTGCGAAAGCCGTCCTTAACCTAGCTTGTTGGGAACACAATGTTTCTATACAGTTGCAAACTACTATCCATTCATATATATGGGGAGGTACTAGCTCCAACTCGGTTTTAAAATGAAAACTGCAGGAACTTCAAACCGGCACTAGGAAACAGACTGAGAAACCTCAGTAAAAGTTTCTCCTGCAACCCGTTCCCTTTGTACTAGATGAAAGAACGTCTCTCCACGTGCTCAGTACTGAGAGAAATGTCTGTGTGAAAGCCGTCCTTCACCTAGCATGTTGGGAACACAAAGTTTCTATACAGTTGCAAACTACTCTCCATACATATATATGGGGAGGTACAAGCTCCAAATCGGTTTTACTGTGAAAACTGCAGGAACTTCAAACCGGCACTAGGAAACAAACTGAGAAACCTCAGTAAAAGTTTCTCCTGCAACCCGTTCCATTTGTGCTAGATGAATGAACGTCTCTCCACATGCTCATTTCTGAGAGATAAGTGTGTGTGAAAGCCGTCCTTCACCTAGCTTGTTGGGAACACAAAGTTTCTATAAAGTTGAAAACTACTCTACATACATATATAAGGGGAGGTACTAGCTCCAACACGGTTTTACAGTGAAAACGGCAGGAACTTGAAACCGGCACTTGGAAACAGTCTGAGAAACCAGAGAAAAAGTTTCTCCTGCAACCTGTTCCTTTTGTGCTAGATAAAAGAACGTCTCTCCACATGCTCAGTTCTGAGACATAAGTGTGTGTGAAAGCCGTACTTCACTAAGATTGTTTGAAACACAATGTTTCTATACAGTTGCAAACGACGCTAGATACATATATATGGAGAGGTACTACCTCCAACTTGGTTTTACAGTGAAAACTGCCGAAACATCAAACCGGCACTTGGAAACAGACTCAGAAACCAGAGAAAAATTTTCTCCTGCAACCAGTTCCTTTTGTGCTAGATAAACGAACGTCTCTCCACATGCTCAATTCAGAGAGATAAGTGTGTGTGAAAGCCGTCCTTCACTTAGCTTGTTGGGAACACAAAGTTTCTATAAAGTTGCAAACTACTCTCCATACATATATATGGGGAGGTACAAGCTCCAAATCGGTTTTACTGTGAAAACTGCAGGAAATTCAAACGGACACTACGAATAGACTTAGAAAACTTAGTAAAAGTTTCTACTGCAACCCGTTCCCTTTGTGCTAGATGAAAGAAAGTCTCTCCACGTGCTCAGTACTGAGAGAAATGTCTGTGTGAAAGCCGTCCTTCACCTAGCATGTTGGGAACACAAAGTTTCTATACAGTGCAAACTACTCTCCATACATATTTATGGGGAGGTACAAGCTCCAACTCGGTTTTACAGTGAAAACTGCAGGAACTTCAAACCGGCACTAGGAAACACACTGAGAAACCAGAGTAAAAGTTTCTCCTGTAGCCGTTCCCTTTGTGCTAGATGAACGAACGTCTCTCCACATGCTCAGTTCTGAGAGTTGTGTGTGTGTGAAAGCCGTCCTTCACCTAGCTTGTTGGGAACACAAAGTTTCTATACATTTGCAAACTACTCTCCATACATATATATAGGAAGGTACAAGCTCCAACTCGGTTTTACAGTGAAAACTGCAGGAACTTCAAACCGGCACTAGGAAACAGACTGAGAAACCTCAGTAAAATTTTCTCCTGCAACCCGTTCCCTTTGTGCTAGATGAACGAACGTCTCTCCACATGCTCAGTTCTGAGAGATGTGTGTGTGTGAAAGCCGTCCTTCACCTAGCTTGTTGGGAACACAAAGTTTCTATACAGATGGAAACTACTCTCCATACATATATATGGGGAGGTACAAGCTCCAACTCGGTTTTACATTGAAAACTGCAGGAACGTCAAACCGCCACTAGGAAACACACTGAGAAACCAGCGTAAAAGTTTCTCCTGCAACGCGTTCCTTTGAGCTTCATGAACGAACGTCTCTCCACATGCTCAGTTCTGAGAGATAAGTGTGTGTGAAAGCCGTCCTTCACCTAGGTTGTTGGGAACAGGCAGATTCTGTACAGTTGCAAACTACTCTCCTTACATATATATGGGGAAGTACTAGCTCCAAACCTTTTTTAGAGTGAAAATTGTAGGAACTTCAAACTGTCACTTGGAAAAAGACTGAGAAAACTGAGTAAAATTTTCTCCTGCAACCCGTTCCCTTGGTGCTAGTTGAACGAACGTCTCTCCACATGCTGAGTTCTGAGAGATAAGTGTGTTTGAAAGCCGTACTTCACCTAGCTTGTTGGGAACACAAAGTTTCTATAAAGTTGCAAACTACACTACATACATATATAAGGGGAGGTACTAGCTCCAACCCAGTTTTACAGTGAAAACGGCAGGAACTTGAAACCGGCACTTCGAAACAGTCTGAGAAACCACAGAAAAAGTTTCTCCTGCAACCTGTTCCTTTTGTGCTAGATAAAAGAACGTCTCTCCACATGATCAGTTCTGAGACATAAGTGTGGTTGAAAGCCGTACTTCACTAAGCTTGTTTGAAACACAAAGTTTCTATACAGTTGCAAACGACGCTAAATACATATATATGGAGAGGTAATATCTCCAACTTGGTTTTACATTGAAAACTGCCGAAACATCAAACCGGCACTTGGAAACGGACAGAGAAACCAGAGAAAAATTTTCCCTGCAACCAGGTCCTTTTGTGCTAGATAAACGAACGTCTCTCCACATGCTCACTTCTGAGAGATAAGTGTGTGTGAAAGCCGTCCTTCACCTAGCTTGTTGGGAACAAAAAGTTTCTATAAAGTTGCAAACTACTCTCCATACATATATAAGGGGAGGTACAAGCTCCAATTCGGTTTTACTGTGAAAACTGCAGGAACTTCAAACCGGCACTAGGAATAGACTTAGAAAACTGAGTAAAAGTTTCTACTGCAAGCCGTTCCCATTGTGCTAGATGAACGAACGTCTCTCCACATGCTCAGTTCTGAGAGATAAGTGTCTATGAAAGCGGTCCTTCACCTAGCTTCTTGGGAACAGACAGTTTATATACAGTTGCAAACTACTCTCAATACATATATACGGGGATGTACTAGATCCAACTCGGTTTTACAGTGAAAACTGAAGGAATTTCATACAGGCACTAGGAAACACACTGAGAAACCAGTGTAAAAATTTCACCTGCAACCCGTTCCATTTGTGCTAGATGAACGAACGTCTCACCACATGCTCAGTTCTGAGAGATGTGTGTGTGTGAAAGCCGTCCTTCACCTAGCTTGTTGGGAACACAAAGTTTCTATACAGTTGCAAACTACTCTCCATACATATATATGCGGAGGTACTAGCTCCAACTCTGTTTTAACATGAAAACTGCAGGAACACCTAACCGGCACTAGGAAACAGACTGAGAAACCTCAGTAAAAGTTTCTGCTGCAACCCGTTCCCTTTGTGCTAGATGAACGAACGTCTCTCCACATGCTCAGTTCTGAGAGATATGTGTGTGTGAAAGCCGTCCTTCACCTAACTTGTTGGGAACACAAAGTTTCTATACAGTTACAAACTACTCTCCATGCATATATATGGGGAGGTACTAGCTCCAACTCGGTTTTACAGTGAAAACTGCAGGAACTTCAAACCGGCACTAGGAAACACACTGAGAAACCAGAGTAAAATTTTCTCCTGCAGTTCCTTCCCTTTGTGCTAGATGAACGAAAGTCTCTACACATGCTCAGTTCTGAGAGATGTTTGTGTGCGAAAGCCGTCCTTAACCTAGCTTGTTGGGAACACAATGTTTCTATACAGTTGCAAACTACTATCCATTCATATATATGGGGAGGTACTAGCTCCAACTCGGTTTTAAAATGAAAACTGCAGGAACTTCAAACCGGCACTAGGAAACAGACTGAGAAACCTCAGTAAAAGTTTCTCCTGCAACCCGTTCCCTTTGTACTAGATGAAAGAACGTCTCTCCACGTGCTCAGT
The DNA here is from genome assembly GCF_048773025.1 of Camelus bactrianus. NCBI lineage: Eukaryota > Metazoa > Chordata > Mammalia > Artiodactyla > Camelidae > Camelus > Camelus bactrianus. Next base: position 53,411,839 of record NC_133575.1, on the reverse strand, counting down.
ACTGAGAGAAATGTCTGTGTGAAAGCCGTCCTTCACCTAGCATGTTGGGAACACAAAGTTTCTATACAGTTGCAAACTACTCTCCATACATATATATGGGGAGGTACAAGCTCCAAATCGGTTTTACTGTGAAAACTGCAGGAACTTCAAACCGGCACTAGGAAACAAACTGAGAAACCTCAGTAAAAGTTTCTCCTGCAACCCGTTCCATTTGTGCTAGATGAATGAACGTCTCTCCACATGCTCATTTCTGAGAGATAAGTGTGTGTGAAAGCCGTCCTTCACCTAGCTTGTTGGGAACACAAAGTTTCTATAAAGTTGAAAACTACTCTACATACATATATAAGGGGAGGTACTAGCTCCAACACGGTTTTACAGTGAAAACGGCAGGAACTTGAAACCGGCACTTGGAAACAGTCTGAGAAACCAGAGAAAAAGTTTCTCCTGCAACCTGTTCCTTTTGTGCTAGATAAAAGAACGTCTCTCCACATGCTCAGTTCTGAGACATAAGTGTGTGTGAAAGCCGTACTTCACTAAGATTGTTTGAAACACAATGTTTCTATACAGTTGCAAACGACGCTAGATACATATATATGGAGAGGTACTACCTCCAACTTGGTTTTACAGTGAAAACTGCCGAAACATCAAACCGGCACTTGGAAACAGACTCAGAAACCAGAGAAAAATTTTCTCCTGCAACCAGTTCCTTTTGTGCTAGATAAACGAACGTCTCTCCACATGCTCACTTCTGAGAGATAAGTGTGTGTGAAAGCCGTCCTTCACCTAGCTTGTTGGGAACAAAAAGTTTCTATAAAGTTGCAAACTACTCTCCATACATATATAAGGGGAGGTACAAGCTCCAATTCGGTTTTACTGTGAAAACTGCAGGAACTTCAAACCGGCACTAGGAATAGACTTAGAAAACTGAGTAAAAGTTTCTACTGCAAGCCGTTCCCATTGTGCTAGATGAACGAACGTCTCTCCACATGCTCAGTTCTGAGAGATAAGTGTCTATGAAAGCGGTCCTTCACCTAGCTTCTTGGGAACAGACAGTTTATATACAGTTGCAAACTACTCTCAATACATATATACGGGGATGTACTAGATCCAACTCGGTTTTACAGTGAAAACTGAAGGAATTTCATACAGGCACTAGGAAACACACTGAGAAACCAGTGTAAAAATTTCACCTGCAACCCGTTCCATTTGTGCTAGATGAACGAACGTCTCACCACATGCTCAGTTCTGAGAGATGTGTGTGTGTGAAAGCCGTCCTTCACCTAGCTTGTTGGGAACACAAAGTTTCTATACAGTTGCAAACTACTCTCCATACATATATATGCGGAGGTACTAGCTCCAACTCTGTTTTAACATGAAAACTGCAGGAACACCTAACCGGCACTAGGAAACAGACTGAGAAACCTCAGTAAAAGTTTCTGCTGCAACCCGTTCCCTTTGTGCTAGATGAACGAACGTCTCTCCACATGCTCAGTTCTGAGAGATATGTGTGTGTGAAAGCCGTCCTTCACCTAACTTGTTGGGAACACAAAGTTTCTATACAGTTACAAACTACTCTCCATGCATATATATGGGGAGGTACTAGCTCCAACTCGGTTTTACAGTGAAAACTGCAGGAACTTCAAACCGGCACTAGGAAACACACTGAGAAACCAGAGTAAAATTTTCTCCTGCAGTTCCTTCCCTTTGTGCTAGATGAACGAAAGTCTCTACACATGCTCAGTTCTGAGAGATGTTTGTGTGCGAAAGCCGTCCTTAACCTAGCTTGTTGGGAACACAATGTTTCTATACAGTTGCAAACTACTATCCATTCATATATATGGGGAGGTACTAGCTCCAACTCGGTTTTAAAATGAAAACTGCAGGAACTTCAAACCGGCACTAGGAAACAGACTGAGAAACCTCAGTAAAAGTTTCTCCTGCAACCCGTTCCCTTTGTACTAGATGAAAGAACGTCTCTCCACGTGCTCAGTACTGAGAGAAATGTCTGTGTGAAAGCCGTCCTTCACCTAGCATGTTGGGAACACAAAGTTTCTATACAGTTGCAAACTACTCTCCATACATATATATGGGGAGGTACAAGCTCCAAATCGGTTTTACTGTGAAAACTGCAGGAACTTCAAACCGGCACTAGGAAACAAACTGAGAAACCTCAGTAAAAGTTTCTCCTGCAACCCGTTCCATTTGTGCTAGATGAATGAACGTCTCTCCACATGCTCATTTCTGAGAGATAAGTGTGTGTGAAAGCCGTCCTTCACCTAGCTTGTTGGGAACACAAAGTTTCTATAAAGTTGAAAACTACTCTACATACATATATAAGGGGAGGTACTAGCTCCAACACGGTTTTACAGTGAAAACGGCAGGAACTTGAAACCGGCACTTGGAAACAGTCTGAGAAACCAGAGAAAAAGTTTCTCCTGCAACCTGTTCCTTTTGTGCTAGATAAAAGAACGTCTCTCCACATGCTCAGTTCTGAGACATAAGTGTGTGTGAAAGCCGTACTTCACTAAGATTGTTTGAAACACAATGTTTCTATACAGTTGCAAACGACGCTAGATACATATATATGGAGAGGTACTACCTCCAACTTGGTTTTACAGTGAAAACTGCCGAAACATCAAACCGGCACTTGGAAACAGACTCAGAAACCAGAGAAAAATTTTCTCCTGCAACCAGTTCCTTTTGTGCTAGATAAACGAACGTCTCTCCACATGCTCAATTCAGAGAGATAAGTGTGTGTGAAAGCCGTCCTTCACTTAGCTTGTTGGGAACACAAAGTTTCTATAAAGTTGCAAACTACTCTCCATACATATATATGGGGAGGTACAAGCTCCAAATCGGTTTTACTGTGAAAACTGCAGGAAATTCAAACGGACACTACGAATAGACTTAGAAAACTTAGTAAAAGTTTCTACTGCAACCCGTTCCCTTTGTGCTAGATGAAAGAAAGTCTCTCCACGTGCTCAGTACTGAGAGAAATGTCTGTGTGAAAGCCGTCCTTCACCTAGCATGTTGGGAACACAAAGTTTCTATACAGTGCAAACTACTCTCCATACATATTTATGGGGAGGTACAAGCTCCAACTCGGTTTTACAGTGAAAACTGCAGGAACTTCAAACCGGCACTAGGAAACACACTGAGAAACCAGAGTAAAAGTTTCTCCTGTAGCCGTTCCCTTTGTGCTAGATGAACGAACGTCTCTCCACATGCTCAGTTCTGAGAGTTGTGTGTGTGTGAAAGCCGTCCTTCACCTAGCTTGTTGGGAACACAAAGTTTCTATACATTTGCAAACTACTCTCCATACATATTTATGGGGAGGTACAAGCTCCAACTCGGTTTTACAGTGAAAACTGCAGGAACTTCAAACCGGCACTAGGAAACAGACTGAGAAACCTCAGTAAAATTTTCTCCTGCAACCCGTTCCCTTTGTGCTAGATGAACGAACGTCTCTCCACATGCTCAGTTCTGAGAGATGTGTGTGTGTGAAAGCCGTCCTTCACCTAGCTTGTTGGGAACACAAAGTTTCTATACAGATGGAAACTACTCTCCATACATATATATGGGGAGGTACAAGCTCCAACTCGGTTTTACATTGAAAACTGCAGGAACGTCAAACCGCCACTAGGAAACACACTGAGAAACCAGCGTAAAAGTTTCTCCTGCAACGCGTTCCTTTGAGCTTCATGAACGAACGTCTCTCCACATGCTCAGTTCTGAGAGATAAGTGTGTGTGAAAGCCGTCCTTCACCTAGGTTGTTGGGAACAGGCAGATTCTGTACAGTTGCAAACTACTCTCCTTACATATATATGGGGAAGTACTAGCTCCAATTTTTTTTACAGTGAAAATTGTAGGAACTTCAAACAGTCACTTGGAAAAAGAGTGAGAAAACTGAGTAAAATTTTCTCCTGCAACCAGTTCCCTTAGTGCTAGTTGAACGAACGTCTCTCCACATGCTCAGTTCTGAGAGATAAGTGTGTGTGAAAGCCGTCCTTCACCTAGCTTGTTGGGAACAAAAAGTTTGTATAAAGTTGCAAACTACTCTCCATACATATATAAGGGGAGGTACAAGCTCCAATTCGGTTTTACTGTGAAAACTGCAGGAACTTCAAACCGGCACTAGGAATAGACTTAGAAAACTGAGTAAAAGTTTCTACTGCAAGCCGTTCCCATTGTGCTAGATGAACGAACGTCTCTCCACATGCTCAGTTCTGAGAGATAAGTGTCTATGAAAGCGGTCCTTCACCTAGCTTCTTGGGAACAGACAGTTTATATACAGTTGCAAACTAATCTCAATACATATATACGGGGATGTACTAGATCCAACTCGGTTTTAACATGAAAACTGCAGGAACACCTAACCGGCACTAGGAAAAAGACTGAGAAACCTCAGTAAAAGTTCCTGCTGCAACCCGTTCCCTTTGTGCTAGATGAACGAACGTCTCTCCATATGCTCAGTTCTGAGAGATAAGATTGTGTGAAAGCCGTCCTTCACCTAGCTTGTTGGGAACACAAAGTTTCTATACAGTTGCAAACTACACTCCATAAATATTATGGGGTGATACTAGCTCCAATTCGATTTTACAGTGAAAACTGTAGGAACTTCAAATCTGCACTAGGATAAACACTGAAAAACCTGGGTAAAATTTTCTCCTGCAACCCGTTCCATTTGTGCTAGTTGAACTAACGTCTCTCCACATGCTCAGTTCTGAGAGATAAGTGTGTGTGGAAGCCGTCCTTCACCTAGCTTGTTGGGAACACAAAATTTCTATAAAGTTGCAAACTACTCTCCATACATATATATGGGGAGGTACTAGCTCCAACACGGTTTTACTGTGAATACTGCAGGAATTTCCAACCGGCACTAGGAAACACACTGAGAAATCTGAGTAAATGTTTCTCCTGCAAACCGTTCCCTTTGTGCTAGATGAACGAACGTCTCTCCACGTGCTCAGTACTGAGAGAAAAGTCTCTGTGAAAGCCGTCCTTCACCTAGCATGTTGGGAACACAAAGTTTCTATACAGTTGCAAACTACTCTCCATACATATATATGGGGAGGTACAAGCTCCAACTCGTTTTTACAGTGAAAACTGCAGGAACTTCAAAACGGCACTAAAAAAAATACTGAGAAACCAGTGTAAAAGTTTCTCCTGCAACCTGTTCCCTTTGAGCTAGATGAACGAACATCTCCCCACATGCTCAGTTCTGAGAGATAATTTGTGTGAAATCCATCCTTCACCTAGCTTGTTGGGAACACAAAGTTTGTATAAATTTGCAAACTTCTCTCCATACATATATTTGGGGATGTTCTAGCAACAATTCGGTTTTACCATGAAAACTGCAGGAACTTAAAAACCGGCACTAGGAAGCAGACTGAGAAGCCACAGGAAAAGTTTATCCTGCAACCCGTAGATTTGAGCTAGATGAACGAACGTCTCTCCACATGCTCAGTTCTGATAGATAAGTGTGTGTGAAAGCCGTACTTCACCTAGCTTTTTGGGAACAGACAGTTTCTATACAGTTGCAAACTACTCTCCATACATATATATGGGAAGGTACTAGCTCCAACTCGGTTTTACATTGAAAACTGCAGGAACGTAAAACGGCCACTAGGAAACACACTGAGAAACCTGCGTAAAATTTTCTCCTGCAACCCGTTCCTTTGTGCTTCATGAACTAAAGTCTCTACAAATGCTCAGTTCTGAGAGATATGATTGTGTGAAAGCCGTCCTTAAACTAGCTTGTTGGGAACACAAAGTTTCTATACAGTTGCAAACTACACTCCATACGTATATACGAGTATGTACTAGATCCAACTCGGTTTTACAGTGAAAACTGCAGAGATATCAAACCGGCACTAGGAAACAGACTGAGAAACCAGAGTAAATGTTTCTCCTGCATCCTGTTCCTTTTGTGCTAGATGAACGTACGTCTATCCACATGCTCAGTTCTGAGAGATAATTGTGTGTGAAAGCCGTCCTTCACCTTTCTTGTAGGGAACACATAGTTTCTATACATTTGCAAACTACATTAAATACATATATATGGAGAGGTACTAGCTCCAACTTGGTTTTACATTGAAAACTGCAGGAAATTCAAACCGGCACTTGGAAACAGACTGAGAAACCAGAGAAAAATTTTCTCCTGCAACCTGTTCCTTTTGTGCTAGGTAAACGAACGTCTCTCCACATGCTAAGTTCGGATAAATATGTGTGTTTGAAAGCCGTCCTTCACAAAGCTTGTTGGAACAAAATGTTTCTATACAGTTGCAAACTACTCTCCATACATATATAAGGGGTGGTACTAGATCCAACTCGGTTTTACAGTGAAAACTGCAGGGACTTCCAACCGGCACTATGAAACACACTGAGAAAACTGAGTAAAGGTTTCTACTGCAACCCGTTCCCTTTGTGCTAGATGAACGAACGTCTCTCCACATGCTCGGTTCTGAGAGATAAGTGTGTGTGAAAGCCGTCCTTAACTTAGCTTGTTGGGAACACAAAGTTTCTATAAATTTGCAAACTACTCTCCATACATATATACGGGGAGGTACTAGCTCCAACAACTTTTTACAATGAAAAATGAAGGAACTTGAAACCGGCACTTGGAAACAGTCTGAGAAACTAGAGAAAAAGTTTCTCTTGCAACCTTTTCGTTTTGTGCTAGATAAAAGAACTTCTCTGCACTTGCTCAGTTCTGAGAGATAATTTTGTGTGAAAGCCGTCCTTCACTTAGCTTGTTTGAAACACAAAGTTTCTATACAGTTGCAAACTACACTAGATACATATATATGGAGAGGTACTAACTCCATCTTGGTTTTACAGTGAAAAATGCAGGAACTTCAAACCGGCAGTAGGAAAAAGACTGAGAAACCAGTGTAAAAATTTCTCCTGCAACCTGTTCCCTTTGAGCTAGATGAACGAACGTCTCTCACATGCTCAGTTCTGAGATAAGTGTGTGTGAAATCCATCCTTCACCTAGCTTGTTGGGAACAGACAGTTTCTATACAGTTGCAAACTACTCTCCTTACATATATATGGGGAGGTAATAGCTCCAACTCGGTTTTACAGTGAAAATTGCAGGAACTTCAAACCTGCACTTGGAAACAGACTGAGAAACCAGAGTAAATGTTCTCCTGCAAACTTTTCCCTTTGTGTTAAATGAACGAAAGTCTTTCCACATGCTCAGATCGGAGGGATAAGTGTGTGTGAAAGCAGTCCTTCACCTAGCTTGTTGGGAACTCAAAGTTTCTATACAGGTGCAAACCACACTCCAAACATATATACGGGGAGGTACTAGCTCCAACTCGATTTTATAGTGAAAACTGAAGGAACATGAAAACGGCTCTTGGAAACAGACTGAGAAAACTGAGTAAATGTTTCTCCTGCAAACAGTTCCCTTTCAGCTAGATGAACGAACGTCTCTCCACATGCTCAGTTCTGAGAGATAAGTGCGTGTGAAAGCCGTCCTTCACCCAGCTTGTTCGGAACACAAAGTTTCTATAATGTTGCAAACTACTCTCCATACATATATACGGGGGGGTACTAGCTCCTACTCGGTTTTACAGTGATAACTGAAGGAATATGAAACAGGCACTAGGAAACAGACTGAGAAACCAGAGAAAAAGTTTTCCTGCAAACCGTTATTTTGTGCTCGATGAACGAATGTCTCTCCACATGCTCAGTTCTGACAGATAAGTTTGTGTGAAAGCCGTCCTTCACCTAGCCTGTTGGGAACACAAAGTTTCTATAAAGTTGCAAATTACTCCCCATATATATGTACGGGGAGGTACTAGATCCAACTCGGTTTTACAGTGAAAACTACAGGAATTTCAAACCGGCCCTAGGAAACACACTGAGAAACCAGAGTAAAAGTTCTCCTGCAACACTTTCCCTTTGAGCTAGATGAACGAACGTCTCTACACATGCTCAGTTCTGAGGGATAATGTGTGTGAATGCCGTCCTTCCCCTAGCTTGTTGGGAACAGACAATTTCTATACAGTTGCAAAATACTCTCCATACACATATATCGGGAGGTTCTAGCTCCAACTCGGTTTTACAATGAAAATTGCAGGAAATTCAAACCGGCACTTGGAAACAGACTGAGAAACCAGAGTAATTGTTTCTCCTGCAAACAGTTCTATTTGTGCTGGATGAAAGAATGTCTCTCCACATTCTCAGTTTTGAGAGATAAGTGTGTGTGAAAGCCGGCATTCACATAGCCTGTTGGAACACAAAGTTTCTATACAGTTGCTAACTACTCTCCATAAATATTTATGGAGTGGTACTAGCTCCAACTTGGTTTTACAGTGAAATCTGCAGGAACTTCAAACCTGCAATTGGATACACACTGAAAAACTGAGTAAAATTTTCACCTGCAACCCGTTCCATTGGAGCTATTTGAACGAACGTCTCTCCACAAGCTCAGTTCTGAGAGATATGTGTGTGTGAAAGCTGTCCTTCACCTAGCTTGTTGGGAACACAAAGATTCTATAAATTTGCAAACAACTCTCCATACATATATACGGGTAGGTACTAGGTCCAACTCGGTTTTACAATAAAAACTGAAGGAACTTGAAACAGGCACTTGGAAACAGACTGAGAAACCAGAGAAAAATTTTCTCCTGCAACCTGTTCCATTTGTGCTAAATGAACGAACTTCTCTCCACATGCTCATTTCTGAGTGATATGTGTGTGTGAAAGCCGTCTTTCACCTAGCTTTTTCGGAACAGACAGTTTCTATACAGTTGCAAACTACTCTCCATACATATATATGGGGAGGTAATAGCTCCAACTCGGTTTTACATTGAAAAATGCAGGAACTTCAAACCGCCACTAGGAAACACACTGAGAAACCTGCTTAAAAGTTTCTCCTGCAACCCGTTCTTTGTGCTACATGAACGAACGTCTCTCCAAATACTCAGATCTGAGAAATATGTGTGTGTGAAAGCCGTCCTTCAACACGCTTATTGGGAAAACAAAGTTTTTATACAGTTGCAAGAAACACTCCATACGTATATAGGAGGAGGTACTAGATCCAACTCGGTTTTACAGTGAAAACTGCAGGGATATCAACCCGGCACTAGGAAACAGACTGAGAAACCAGAGTAAAAGTTTCTCCTGCAACCCGTTCCCTTTGTGCTAGATGAACGAACGTCTCTCCACATGCTCAGTTCTGATAGATAATGTGTGTGAAAGCCGTCCTTCACTTAGCTTGTTGGGAACACAAAGTTTCTATAAATTTGCAAACTACTCTCCATAAATATATATGGGGATGTACTAGCTCCAATTTGTTTTACAGTGAAAACTGCAGGAACTCAACCCGGCACTTGGAAACAGACAGAGAAACCAGAGTAAAAGGTTCCCCTGCAACCCGTTCCCTTTGTGTTGTTGAACGAACGTCTCTCCACATGCTCAGTTCTGAGAGATAAGTGTGTGTGAAAGCCTTCCTTCAACTAGCTTGTTGGGAACACAAAATTTCTATAAATTTGCAAAATACTCTCCATACATATATACGGGGATGTACTAGCTCCAACTCGGTTTACAGTGAAAACTGAAGGAACATGAAAACGGCACTTGGAAACAGACTGAGAAACCAGAAAATAAGTTTCTCCTGCAACCCGTTCCCTTTGTGCTCAATGAAAAGACGTCTCTCCACATGCTCAGTTCTGACAAATAATTGTGTGTGAAAGCCGTTCTTCAACTAGCTTGTTGGGAACACAAAGTTTATATAGAGTTGAAAACTACTGTCCTTACATATATATGTGGAGGTACTAGCTCCAACTCTGTTTTACAGTGAAATCTGCAGGAACTTCAAACCTGCACTAGGATACACACTGAGAAAACTGAGTAAAAGTTTCCCCTGCATCCAGTTCCCTTTGTGCTAGTTGAAAGAACGTCTCTCCAAATGCTCAGTTCTGAGATAAAATTGTGTGTGAAAGCGGTCCTACACCTAGCTTGTTGCGATCTCAAAGTTTCTTTAAATTTGCAAACCACTCTCCATACATATATACGGGGAGGTACTAGAACCAACTCGGTTTCATAGTGAAAACTGCAGGAATTTCAAACCGGCACTAGGAAACACACTGAGAAACCAGAGTAAAAGTTTCTCCGGCAACCCGTTCCATTTGTGCTAGATGAACGAAAGTCTCTCCACATGCTCAGTTCTGATAGATAATGTGTGTGAAAACCGTCCTTCACCTAGCTTGTTGGGAACACAAAGATTCTATAAATTTGCAAACTACTCTCCATAAATATATATGGGGATGTACTAGCTCCAATTCTGTTTTACAGTGAAAACTGCAGGAACTCAACCCGGCACTAGGAAACAGACTGAGAAAACTGAATAAAAGTTTCTACTGCAACCCGTCACTTTGTGCTAAATGAACGAACGTGTCTCCACATGCTCAGTTCTGAGAGATAATTGTGTGTGAAAGCCGTCCTTCACCTAGCTTGTTTGGAACAGACAGTTTCTATACAGTTGCAAACTACTCTCCTTACATATATATGGGGAGGTAGTAGCTCCAACACGGTTTTACATTGAAAACTGCAGGAACTTCAAACCGGCACTTGGAAACAGACAGAGAAACCAGAGTAAAAGGTTCTCCTGCAACCCGTTCGCTTTGTGCTAGTTGAACGAACGTCTCTCCACATGCTCAGTTCTGAGAGATAAGTGTGTGTGAAAGCCGTACTTCACCTAGCTTGTTGGGAACAGACAGTTTCTATAATGTTGCAAACTACTGTCCATACATATATACGGGGAGGTACTAGCTCCAACACGGTTTAAACTGTGAAAACTGCAGGAACTTCAAACCGGCACTTGGAAACAGACTGAGAAACCAGTGTAAAAGTTTCTCCTGCAAACTTTTCCCTTGGTGCTAGTTGAACGAAAGTCTCTCCACATGCTCAGTTCTGAGAGATAATTGTGTGTGAAAGCCGTCCTTCTCCTAGCTTGTTGGGAACACAAAGTTTCTATAAAGATGCAAACTACTCCCCTTACATATATACGGGGTGGTACAAGCTCCTACTCGGTTTTACAGTGAAAACTGAAGGAATATGAAACCGGCACTTGGAAACAGACTGAGAAACCAGAGAAAAAGATTCTCCTGCATCCTGTTCCTTTTGTGCTAGATGAACGTACGTCTATCCACATGCTCAGTTCTGAGAGATAATTGTGTGTGAAAGCCGCCCTTCACATAGCATGTTGGAACACAAAATTTCTATACTGTTTCCAACTACTCTCCAAACATATATATGGGGAGGTACTAGCTCCAGCACGGTTTTACAGTGATAAATGCAGGAACGTCAACCCGGCAATAGGAAACACACTGAGAAACCCTAGTAAAATTTTCTCCTGCAACCTTTTCCTTTTGGGCTACATGAACGAACGTCTCTCCACATGCTCAGTTCTGAGAGACATGTGTGTGTGAAAGCCGTCCTACACCTAGCTTTTTGGGAACAGACAGTTTCTATACAGTTGCAAACTACTCTACACACATATATATGGGGAGGTACAAGCTCCAACTCGGTTTTGCAGTGAAAACTTCAGGAACTTCAAACCGGCATTAGGAAAAAGACTGAGAAACCAGAGTAAAAATTTCTCCTGCAACCCTTTCCCTTTGAGCTAGATGAAAAAACGTCTCTCCACATGCTCAGTTCTGAGAGATAAATGTGTGTGAAAACCGTCCTTCACCTAGCTTGTTGGGAACAGACAGTTTCTATACAGTTGCAAAGTACTCTCCATACATATATATGGGGAGGTACTAGATCCAACTCGGTTTTACATTGAAAATTGCAGGAACTTCAAACCGGCACTTGGAAACAGACTGAGAAACCAGAGGAAATGTTCTCCTGAAAACTGTTCACTTTGTGTTAGATGAAGGAACGTCTCTCCACATGCTCAGTTCTGAGAGATATGTGTGTGTGAAAGCCGTCCTTCACCTAGCTTGTTGGGAACTCAAAGTTTCTATACAATTGAAAATTACACTCCAAACACATATATGGGGAGGTAGTAGATCCAACTCTGTTTTACGGTGAAAACTGCAGGTATTTCAAACCGGCACTTAGAAACAGAATGAGAAAACAGAGAAAACGTTTCTACTGCAACCTGTTCCTTTTGTGCTATATAAACGAACGTCTCTCCACATGCTCAGTTCTGAGAGATATGTGTGTGTGAAAGCCGTCCTTCAAATAGCTTGTAGGGAACAGACAGTTTCTATACAGTTGCAAACTACTCTCCATATATATATATGGGGAGATACTAGCTCCAACTCGGTTTTACATTGAAAACTGCAGGAACTTCAAACCGGCACTTGGAAACAGACTGAGAAACCAGAGAAAAATCTTCTCCTTCAACCTGTTCCTTTTGTGCTAGGTAAACGAACGTCTCTCCACATGCTAAGTTCGGATAAATATGTGTGTTTGAAAGCCGTCCTTCACAAAGCTTGTTGGAACAAAATGTTTCTATACAGTTGCAAACTACTCTCCATATATATATAAGGGGAGGTACCAAATCCAACTCGGTTTTACAGTGAAAACTGCAGGGATTTCAAACCGGCACTATGAAACACACTGAGAAAACTGAGTAAAACTTTCTACTGCAAACCGTTCCCTTTGTGCTAGATGAACGAACGTCTCTCCACATGCTCAGTTCTGAGAGATAAGTGTGTGTGAAAGCCGTCCCTCACTTAGCTTGTTTGAAACACAAAGTTTCTATACAGTTGCAAACGACACTAGATACATATATATGGAGAGGTAGTAGCTCCAACTTGATTTTACAGTGAAAAATGCAGGAAATTCAAACCGACACTAGGAAAAAGAATGAGAAACCCGTGTAAAAGTTTCTCCTGCAACCTGTTCCCTTTGAGCTAAATGAACGAACCTCTCTCCACAAGCTCAGTTCTGAGAGATAATGTGTGTGAAATCCATTCTTCACCTAGCTTGTTGGGAACACAAAGTTTGTATAAAGTTGCAAACTTCTCTCCATACATATATATGAGGATGTTCTAGCACCAATTCGGTTTTACCATGAAAACTGCAGGAACTTAAAAACCGGCACTAGGAAACAGAATGAGAAGCCACAGAAAAAGTTTCTCCTGCAACCCGTACATTTGAGCTAGATGAACGAACGTCTTTCCACATGCTCAGTTCTGAGAGATATGTGTGTGTTAAAGCCGTCCTTCACCTAGCTTTTTGAGAACAGACAGTTTCTATACACTTGCAAACTACTCTCCATAAATATATATGGGGAGGTACTAGCTCCAAGTCGGTTTTACAGTGAAAGCTGCAGGAACTTCAAACCGGCACTTGGAAACAGACTGAGAAACCAGAGTAAATGTTTCTCCTGCAAACTTTTCCCTTTGTGCTGGATGAACGAACGTCTCTCCACATTCTCAGTTCTGAGATATATGTTTGTGTGAAAGCCGTCCTTCACCTAGCTTGTTGGGAACAGAAAGTTTCTATACAGTTGCAAACTACACTCCATAAATATATATGGGGTGGTACTAGCTCCAACTCGATTTTACAGTGAAATCTGTAGGAACTTCAAACCTGCACTAGGATAAATACTGAAAAAACTGTGTAAAATTTTCTCCTGCAACACGTTCCATTGATGCTAGTTGAACGAACGTCTCTCCACATGCTCAGATCTGAGAGATAAGTGTGTGTGAAAGCCGTACTTCACCTAGCTTGTTGGGAACACAAAATTTCTATAAAGTTGCAAACTACTCTCCATACATATATACGGGTAGGTACTAGGTACAACTCGGGTTTACAGTGAAAACTGAAGGAACTTGAAAACGGCACTTGTAAACAGACTGGGAGACCAGAGAAAAAGTTTCTCCTGCAACCTGTTACTTTTGTGCTAAATGAACGAACGTCTCTCCACATGCTCAGTTCTGAAAGATAAGTGTGTGTGAAAGCCGTACTTCACCTAGCTTTTTGGGAACAGACAGTTTCTATACAGTTGCAAACTACTCTCCATACATATATATGGGAAGGTACTAGCTCCAACTCGGTTTTACATTGAAAACTGCAGGAACGTAAAACGGCCACTAGGAAACACACTGAGAATCATGCGTAAAATTTTCTCCTGCAACCCGTTCCTTTGTGCTTCATGAACTAAAGTCTCTACAAATGCTCAGTTCTGAGAGATATGATTGTGTGAAAGCCGTCCTTAAACTAGCTTGTTGGGAACACAAAGTTTCTATACAGTTGCAAACTACACTCCATACGTATATACGAGTATGTACTAGATCCAACTCGGTTTTACAGTGAAAACTGCAGAGATATCAAACCGGCACTAGGAAACAGACTGAGAAACCAGAGTAAATGTTTCTCCTGCAACCCGTTCCATTTGAGCTAGATGAACGAACTTCTCTCCACATGCACATTTCTGAGAGTTATGTGTGTGTGAAAGCCGTCCTTCACCTTTCTTGTAGGGAACACATAGTTTCTATATATTTGCAAACTACATTAAATACATATATATGGAGAGGTACTAGCTCCAACTTGGTTTTACATTGAAAACTGCAGGAAAGTCAAACCGGCACTTGGAAACAGACTGAGAAACCAGAGAAAAATTTTCTCCTGCAACCTGTTCCTTTTGTGCTAGGTAAACGAACGTCTCTCCACATGCTAAGTTCGGATAAATATGTGTGTTTGAAAGCCGTCCTTCACAAAGCTTGTTGGAACAAAATGTTTCTATACAGTTGCAAACTACTCTCCATACATATATAAGGGGAGGTACTAGATCCAACTCGGTTTTACAGTGAAAACTGAAGGAACTTCAAACCTGCACTAGGATACACACTGAGAAAACTGAGTAAAAGTTTCTCCTACAACCCGTTCCCTTTGTGCTAGTTGAACGAACGTCTCTACACATGCTCAGTCCTGAGAGATAAGTGTGTGTGATAGTCGCCCTTCACCTAGCTTGTTGGGAGCACAAAATTTCTATACAGTTGCAAACTACTCTCCTTACATATGTATGGGGAGGTACTAGCTCCAACTTGGTTTTACAGTGAAAACTGCATGAACTTCAAACCGGCACTTGGAAACAGACTGAGAAACCAGAAAAAAATCTTCTCCTGCAACCTCTTCCTTTTGTGCTAGGTAAACGAACGTCTCTCCACATACTAAGTTCGGATAAATATGTGTGTTTGAAAGCCGTCCTTCACAAAGCTTGTTGGAACAAAATGTTTCTATACAGTTGAAAACTACTCTCCATATATATATAAGGGGAGGTACCAAATCCAACTCGGATTTACAGTGAAAACTGCAGGGATTTCAAACCGGCACTATGAAACACACTGAGAAATCTGAGTAAAAGTTTCTACTGCAAACCGTTCCCTTTGTGCTAGATGAACGAACGTCTCTCCACATGCTCAGTTCTGACATATAAGTGTGTGTGAAAGCCGTCCTTCACCTAGCTTGTTGGGAACACAAAGTTTGTATAAAGTTGCAAACTTCTCTCCATACATATATATGGGGATGTTCTAGCACCAATTCGGTTTTTCCATGAAAACTGCAGGAACTTAAAAACCGGCACTAGGAATCAGACTGAGAAACCACAGAAAAAGTTTCTCCTGCAACACTTATATTTGAGCTAGGTGAACGAACGTCTCTCCACATGCTCAGTTCTGAGAGATAAGTGTGTGTGAAAGCCGTCCTTCACCTAGCATTTTGGGAACAAACAGCTTCTATACAGTTGCAAACTAATCTCCATACTTATATATGGGGAGGTACTAGCTCCAACTCGGTTTTACATTGAATACTGCAGGAAAGTCAAACCGCCACTACGAAACACACAGAGAAACCTGGGTAAAAGTTTCCCTGCAACCCGTTCTTTTGGGCTTCATGAACGAACGTCTCTCCAAATGCTCAGTTCTGAGAGATATGTGTGTGTGAAAGCCGTCCTTCAACTAGCTTGTTGGGAACACAAAGTTTCTATACAGTTGCAAACTACACTCCATACGTATATATGAGGAGGTACTAGATCCAACTCGGTTTTAAGTGAAAACTGAAGGAATATGAAACAGGCACTAGGAAACAGACTGAGAAACCAGAGTAAAAGTTTTCCCTGCAACCCCTTCCCTTTGAGCTAGATGAACGAACGTCTCTCCACATGCTCAGTTCTGAGAGATAATTGTGTGTGAAAGCCGTCCTTCACTTAGCTTGTTTGAAACACAAAGTTTCTATAGAGTTGCACACTACACTAGATACATATTTATGGAGTGGTACTAGCTCCAAATTGGTTTTACAGTGAAAACTGCAGGAACTTCAAAACGTCACTAGGAAACACACTAAGAAACCTGAATAAAAGATTCTCCTGCAACCCGTTCCATTTGTGCTAAATGAACGAACGTCTCTCCACATGCTCAGTTCTGAGAGATAAGTGTGTTTGAAAGCCGTCCTTCTCCTAGCTTTTTGGGAACACAAAATTTCTATAAATTTGCAAACAACTCTCGATACATATATACGGGGTGGTACTAGCTCCAACGCTGTTTTACAGTGAAATCTGCAGGAACTTCAAACCTGCACTAGGATACACACTGAGAAAACTGAGTAAAAGTTTTCCTGCAACCCGTTCCCTTTGTGCTAGTTGAAAGAACGTCTCTCCACATGCTCAGTTCTGAGAGATAAGTGTGTGTGAAAGCCAAACTTCACCTAGCTTTTTGGGAACAGACAGTTTCTATACAGTTGCAAACTACTCTCCTTACATATATATGGGGATGTACTATCTCCAACTCGGTTTTACAGTGAAAACTGCAGGAACTTCAAACAGGCACTTGGAAACACACTGAGAAACCAGAGTACATGTTCTCCAGCAAACATTTCCCTTTGTGTTAAATGAACGAAAGTCTTTCCACATGCTCAGTTCTGAGAGATAAGTGTGTGTGAAAGCAGCCCTTCACCTAGCTTGTTGGGAACTCAAAGTTTCTATACAAGTGCAAACCACTATCCAAACACATATACGGGGAGGTACTAGCTCCAACTCGGTTTTACAGTGAAAACTGAAGGAACATGAAACCGGCTCTTGGAAACAGACTGAGAAACCTGAGTAAATGTTTCTCCTGCAGCCCGTTCCATTTGTGCTAGATGAACGAACGTCTCTCCACATGCTCAGTTCTGAGACATGTGTGTGTGTGAAAGCCGCCCTTCACTTAGCTTGTTTGAAACACAATGATTCTATAGAGTTGCACACTACACTAGATACATATTTATGGAGTGGTACTAGCTCCAAATTGGTTTTACAGTGAAAACTGCAGGAACTTCAAAACGTCACTTGGAAACACACTAAGAAACCTGAATAAAAGATTCTCCTGCAACCCGTTCCATTGGAGCTATTTGAACGAACGTCTCTCCACAAGCTCAGTTCTGAGAGATAAGTGTGTGTGAAAGCCGTCCTTCACCTAGCTTGTTGGGAACAAAAAGTTTGTATAAAGTTGCAAACTACTCTCCATACATATATAAGGGGAGGTACAAGCTCCAATTCGGTTTTACTGTGAAAACTGCAGGAACTTCAAACCGGCACTAGGAATAGACTTAGAAAACTGAGTAAAAGTTTCTACTGCAAGCCGTTCCCATTGTGCTAGATGAACGAACGTCTCTCCACATGCTCAGTTCTGAGAGATAAGTGTCTATGAAAGCGGTCCTTCACCTAGCTTCTTGGGAACAGACAGTTTATATACAGTTGCAAACTAATCTCAATACATATATACGGGGATGTACTAGATCCAACTCGGTTTTAACATGAAAACTGCAGGAACACCTAACCGGCACTAGGAAAAAGACTGAGAAACCTCAGTAAAAGTTCCTGCTGCAACCCGTTCCATTTGTGCTAGATGAACGAACGTCTCTCCATATGCTCAGTTCTGAGAGATAAGATTGTGTGAAAGCCGTCCTTCACCTAGCTTGTTGGGAACACAAAGTTTCTATACAGTTGCAAACTACACTCCATAAATATTATGGGGTGATACTAGCTCCAATTCGATTTTACAGTGAAAACTGTAGGAACTTCAAATCTGCACTAGGATAAACACTGAAAAACCTGGGTAAAATTTTCTCCTGCAACCCGTTCCATTTGTGCTAGTTGAACTAACGTCTCTCCACATGCTCAGTTCTGAGAGATAAGTGTGTGTGGAAGCCGTCCTTCACCTAGCTTGTTGGGAACACAAAATTTCTATAAAGTTGCAAACTACTCTCCATACATATATATGGGGAGGTACTAGCTCCAACACGGTTTTACTGTGAATACTGCAGGAATTTCCAACCGGCACTAGGAAACACACTGAGAAATCTGAGTAAATGTTTCTCCTGCAAACCGTTCCCTTTGTGCTAGATGAACGAACGTCTCTCCACGTGCTCAGTACTGAGAGAAAAGTCTCTGTGAAAGCCGTCCTTCACCTAGCATGTTGGGAACACAAAGTTTCTATACAGTTGCAAACTACTCTCCATACATATATATGGGGAGGTACAAGCTCCAACTCGTTTTTACAGTGAAAACTGCAGGAACTTCAAAACGGCACTAAAAAAAATACTGAGAAACCAGTGTAAAAGTTTCTCCTGCAACCTGTTCCCTTTGAGCTAGATGAACGAACATCTCCCCACATGCTCAGTTCTGAGAGATAATTTGTGTGAAATCCATCCTTCACCTAGCTTGTTGGGAACACAAAGTTTGTATAAATTTGCAAACTTCTCTCCATACATTATTTGGGGATGTTCTAGCAACAATTCGGTTTTACCATGAAAACTGCAGGAACTTAAAAACCGGCACTAGGAAGCAGACTGAGAAGCCACAGGAAAAGTTTATCCTGCAACCCGTAGATTTGAGCTAGATGAACGAACGTCTCTCCACATGCTCAGTTCTGATAGATAAGTGTGTGTGAAAGCCGTACTTCACCTAGCTTTTTGGGAACAGACAGTTTCTATACAGTTGCAAACTACTCTCCATACATATATATGGGAAGGTACTAGCTCCAACTCGGTTTTACATTGAAAACTGCAGGAACGTAAAACGGCCACTAGGAAACACACTGAGAAACCTGCGTAAAATTTTCTCCTGCAACCCGTTCCTTTGTGCTTCATGAACTAAAGTCTCTACAAATGCTCAGTTCTGAGAGATATGATTGTGTGAAAGCCGTCCTTAAACTAGCTTGTTGGGAACACAAAGTTTCTATACAGTTGCAAACTACACTCCATACGTATATACGAGTATGTACTAGATCCAACTCGGTTTTACAGTGAAAACTGCAGAGATATCAAACCGGCACTAGGAAACAGACTGAGAAACCAGAGTAAATGTTTCTCCTGCATCCTGTTCCTTTTGTGCTAGATGAACGTACGTCTATCCACATGCTCAGTTCTGAGAGATAATTGTGTGTGAAAGCCGTCCTTCACCTTTCTTGTAGGGAACACATAGTTTCTATACATTTGCAAACTACATTAAATACATATATATGGAGAGGTACTAGCTCCAACTTGGTTTTACATTGAAAACTGCAGGAAATTCAAACCGGCACTTGGAAACAGACTGAGAAACCAGAGAAAAATTTTCTCCTGCAACCTGTTCCTTTTGTGCTAGGTAAACGAACGTCTCTCCACATGCTAAGTTCGGATAAATATGTGTGTTTGAAAGCCGTCCTTCACAAAGCTTGTTGGAACAAAATGTTTCTATACAGTTGCAAACTACTCTCCATACATATATAAGGGGTGGTACTAGATCCAACTCGGTTTTACAGTGAAAACTGCAGGGACTTCCAACCGGCACTATGAAACACACTGAGAAAACTGAGTAAAGGTTTCTACTGCAACCCGTTCCCTTTGTGCTAGATGAACGAACGTCTCTCCACATGCTCGGTTCTGAGAGATAAGTGTGTGTGAAAGCCGTCCTTAACTTAGCTTGTTGGGAACACAAAGTTTCTATAAATTTGCAAACTACTCTCCATACATATATACGGGGAGGTACTAGCTCCAACAACTTTTTACAATGAAAAATGAAGGAACTTGAAACCGGCACTTGGAAACAGTCTGAGAAACTAGAGAAAAAGTTTCTCTTGCAACCTTTTCGTTTTGTGCTAGATAAAAGAACTTCTCTGCACTTGCTCAGTTCTGAGAGATAATTTTGTGTGAAAGCCGTCCTTCACTTAGCTTGTTTGAAACACAAAGTTTCTATACAGTTGCAAACTACACTAGATACATATATATGGAGAGGTACTAACTCCATCTTGGTTTTACAGTGAAAAATGCAGGAACTTCAAACCGGCAGTAGGAAAAAGACTGAGAAACCAGTGTAAAAATTTCTCCTGCAACCTGTTCCCTTTGAGCTAGATGAACGAACGTCTCTCACATGCTCAGTTCTGAGATAAGTGTGTGTGAAATCCATCCTTCACCTAGCTTGTTGGGAACAGACAGTTTCTATACAGTTGCAAACTACTCTCCTTACATATATATGGGGAGGTAATAGCTCCAACTCGGTTTTACAGTGAAAATTGCAGGAACTTCAAACCTGCACTTGGAAACAGACTGAGAAACCAGAGTAAATGTTCTCCTGCAAACTTTTCCCTTTGTGTTAAATGAACGAAAGTCTTTCCACATGCTCAGATCGGAGGGATAAGTGTGTGTGAAAGCAGTCCTTCACCTAGCTTGTTGGGAACTCAAAGTTTCTATACAGGTGCAAACCACACTCCAAACATATATACGGGGAGGTACTAGCTCCAACTCGATTTTATAGTGAAAACTGAAGGAACATGAAAACGGCTCTTGGAAACAGACTGAGAAAACTGAGTAAATGTTTCTCCTGCAAACAGTTCCCTTTCAGCTAGATGAACGAACGTCTCTCCACATGCTCAGTTCTGAGAGATAAGTGCGTGTGAAAGCCGTCCTTCACCCAGCTTGTTCGGAACACAAAGTTTCTATAATGTTGCAAACTACTCTCCATACATATATACGGGGGGGTACTAGCTCCTACTCGGTTTTACAGTGATAACTGAAGGAATATGAAACAGGCACTAGGAAACAGACTGAGAAACCAGAGAAAAAGTTTTCCTGCAAACCGTTATTTTGTGCTCGATGAACGAATGTCTCTCCACATGCTCAGTTCTGACAGATAAGTTTGTGTGAAAGCCGTCCTTCACCTAGCCTGTTGGGAACACAAAGTTTCTATAAAGTTGCAAATTACTCCCCATATATATGTACGGGGAGGTACTAGATCCAACTCGGTTTTACAGTGAAAACTACAGGAATTTCAAACCGGCCCTAGGAAACACACTGAGAAACCAGAGTAAAAGTTCTCCTGCAACACTTTCCCTTTGAGCTAGATGAACGAACGTCTCTACACATGCTCAGTTCTGAGGGATAATGTGTGTGAATGCCGTCCTTCCCCTAGCTTGTTGGGAACAGACAATTTCTATACAGTTGCAAAATACTCTCCATACACATATATCGGGAGGTTCTAGCTCCAACTCGGTTTTACAATGAAAATTGCAGGAAATTCAAACCGGCACTTGGAAACAGACTGAGAAACCAGAGTAATTGTTTCTCCTGCAAACAGTTCTATTTGTGCTGGATGAAAGAATGTCTCTCCACATTCTCAGTTTTGAGAGATAAGTGTGTGTGAAAGCCGGCATTCACATAGCCTGTTGGAACACAAAGTTTCTATACAGTTGCTAACTACTCTCCATAAATATTTATGGAGTGGTACTAGCTCCAACTTGGTTTTACAGTGAAATCTGCAGGAACTTCAAACCTGCAATTGGATACACACTGAAAAACTGAGTAAAATTTTCACCTGCAACCCGTTCCATTGGAGCTATTTGAACGAACGTCTCTCCACAAGCTCAGTTCTGAGAGATATGTGTGTGTGAAAGCTGTCCTTCACCTAGCTTGTTGGGAACACAAAGATTCTATAAATTTGCAAACAACTCTCCATACATATATACGGGTAGGTACTAGGTCCAACTCGGTTTTACAATAAAAACTGAAGGAACTTGAAACAGGCACTTGGAAACAGACTGAGAAACCAGAGAAAAATTTTCTCCTGCAACCTGTTCCATTTGTGCTAAATGAACGAACTTCTCTCCACATGCTCATTTCTGAGTGATATGTGTGTGTGAAAGCCGTCTTTCACCTAGCTTTTTCGGAACAGACAGTTTCTATACAGTTGCAAACTACTCTCCATACATATATATGGGGAGGTAATAGCTCCAACTCGGTTTTACATTGAAAAATGCAGGAACTTCAAACCGCCACTAGGAAACACACTGAGAAACCTGCTTAAAAGTTTCTCCTGCAACCCGTTCTTTGTGCTACATGAACGAACGTCTCTCCAAATACTCAGATCTGAGAAATATGTGTGTGTGAAAGCCGTCCTTCAACACGCTTATTGGGAAAACAAAGTTTTTATACAGTTGCAAGAAACACTCCATACGTATATAGGAGGAGGTACTAGATCCAACTCGGTTTTACAGTGAAAACTGCAGGGATATCAACCCGGCACTAGGAAACAGACTGAGAAACCAGAGTAAAAGTTTCTCCTGCAACCCGTTCCCTTTGTGCTAGATGAACGAACGTCTCTCCACATGCTCAGTTCTGATAGATAATGTGTGTGAAAGCCGTCCTTCACTTAGCTTGTTGGGAACACAAAGTTTCTATAAATTTGCAAACTACTCTCCATAAATATATATGGGGATGTACTAGCTCCAATTTGTTTTACAGTGAAAACTGCAGGAACTCAACCCGGCACTTGGAAACAGACAGAGAAACCAGAGTAAAAGGTTCCCCTGCAACCCGTTCCCTTTGTGTTGTTGAACGAAAGTCTCTCCACATGCTCAGTTCTGAGAGATAAGTGTGTGTGAAAGCCTTCCTTCAACTAGCTTGTTGGGAACACAAAATTTCTATAAATTTGCAAAATACTCTCCATACATATATACGGGGATGTACTAGCTCCAACTCGGTTTACAGTGAAAACTGAAGGAACATGAAAACGGCACTTGGAAACAGACTGAGAAACCAGAAAATAAGTTTCTCCTGCAACCCGTTCCCTTTGTGCTCAATGAAAAGACGTCTCTCCACATGCTCAGTTCTGACAAATAATTGTGTGTGAAAGCCGTTCTTCAACTAGCTTGTTGGGAACACAAAGTTTATATAGAGTTGAAAACTACTGTCCTTACATATATATGTGGAGGTACTAGCTCCAACTCTGTTTTACAGTGAAATCTGCAGGAACTTCAAACCTGCACTAGGATACACACTGAGAAAACTGAGTAAAAGTTTCCCCTGCATCCAGTTCCCTTTGTGCTAGTTGAAAGAACGTCTCTCCAAATGCTCAGTTCTGAGATAAAATTGTGTGTGAAAGCGGTCCTACACCTAGCTTGTTGCGATCTCAAAGTTTCTTTAAATTTGCAAACCACTCTCCATACATATATACGGGGAGGTACTAGAACCAACTCGGTTTCATAGTGAAAACTGCAGGAATTTCAAACCGGCACTAGGAAACACACTGAGAAACCAGAGTAAAAGTTTCTCCGGCAACCCGTTCCATTTGTGCTAGATGAACGAAAGTCTCTCCACATGCTCAGTTCTGATAGATAATGTGTGTGAAAACCGTCCTTCACCTAGCTTGTTGGGAACACAAAGATTCTATAAATTTGCAAACTACTCTCCATAAATATATATGGGGATGTACTAGCTCCAATTCTGTTTTACAGTGAAAACTGCAGGAACTCAACCCGGCACTAGGAAACAGACTGAGAAAACTGAATAAAAGTTTCTACTGCAACCCGTCACTTTGTGCTAAATGAACGAACGTGTCTCCACATGCTCAGTTCTGAGAGATAATTGTGTGTGAAAGCCGTCCTTCACCTAGCTTGTTTGGAACAGACAGTTTCTATACAGTTGCAAACTACTCTCCTTACATATATATGGGGAGGTAGTAGCTCCAACACGGTTTTACATTGAAAACTGCAGGAACTTCAAACCGGCACTTGGAAACAGACAGAGAAACCAGAGTAAAAGGTTCTCCTGCAACCCGTTCGCTTTGTGCTAGTTGAACGAACGTCTCTCCACATGCTCAGTTCTGAGAGATAAGTGTGTGTGAAAGCCGTACTTCACCTAGCTTGTTGGGAACAGACAGTTTCTATAATGTTGCAAACTACTGTCCATACATATATACGGGGAGGTACTAGCTCCAACACGGTTTAAACTGTGAAAACTGCAGGAACTTCAAACCGGCACTTGGAAACAGACTGAGAAACCAGTGTAAAAGTTTCTCCTGCAAACTTTTCCCTTGGTGCTAGTTGAACGAAAGTCTCTCCACATGCTCAGTTCTGAGAGATAATTGTGTGTGAAAGCCGTCCTTCTCCTAGCTTGTTGGGAACACAAAGTTTCTATAAAGATGCAAACTACTCCCCTTACATATATACGGGGTGGTACAAGCTCCTACTCGGTTTTACAGTGAAAACTGAAGGAATATGAAACCGGCACTTGGAAACAGACTGAGAAACCAGAGAAAAAGATTCTCCTGCATCCTGTTCCTTTTGTGCTAGATGAACGTACGTCTATCCACATGCTCAGTTCTGAGAGATAATTGTGTGTGAAAGCCGCCCTTCACATAGCATGTTGGAACACAAAATTTCTATACTGTTTCCAACTACTCTCCAAACATATATATGGGGAGGTACTAGCTCCAGCACGGTTTTACAGTGATAAATGCAGGAACGTCAACCCGGCAATAGGAAACACACTGAGAAACCCTAGTAAAATTTTCTCCTGCAACCTTTTCCTTTTGGGCTACATGAACGAACGTCTCTCCACATGCTCAGTTCTGAGAGACATGTGTGTGTGAAAGCCGTCCTACACCTAGCTTTTTGGGAACAGACAGTTTCTATACAGTTGCAAACTACTCTACACACATATATATGGGGAGGTACAAGCTCCAACTCGGTTTTGCAGTGAAAACTTCAGGAACTTCAAACCGGCATTAGGAAAAAGACTGAGAAACCAGAGTAAAAATTTCTCCTGCAACCCTTTCCCTTTGAGCTAGATGAAAAAACGTCTCTCCACATGCTCAGTTCTGAGAGATAAATGTGTGTGAAAACCGTCCTTCACCTAGCTTGTTGGGAACAGACAGTTTCTATACAGTTGCAAAGTACTCTCCATACATATATATGGGGAGGTACTAGATCCAACTCGGTTTTACATTGAAAATTGCAGGAACTTCAAACCGGCACTTGGAAACAGACTGAGAAACCAGAGGAAATGTTCTCCTGAAAACTGTTCACTTTGTGTTAGATGAAGGAACGTCTCTCCACATGCTCAGTTCTGAGAGATATGTGTGTGTGAAAGCCGTCCTTCACCTAGCTTGTTGGGAACTCAAAGTTTCTATACAATTGAAAATTACACTCCAAACACATATATGGGGAGGTAGTAGATCCAACTCTGTTTTACGGTGAAAACTGCAGGTATTTCAAACCGGCACTTAGAAACAGAATGAGAAAACAGAGAAAACGTTTCTACTGCAACCTGTTCCTTTTGTGCTATATAAACGAACGTCTCTCCACATGCTCAGTTCTGAGAGATATGTGTGTGTGAAAGCCGTCCTTCAAATAGCTTGTAGGGAACAGACAGTTTCTATACAGTTGCAAACTACTCTCCATATATATATATGGGGAGATACTAGCTCCAACTCGGTTTTACATTGAAAACTGCAGGAACTTCAAACCGGCACTTGGAAACAGACTGAGAAACCAGAGAAAAATCTTCTCCTTCAACCTGTTCCTTTTGTGCTAGGTAAACGAACGTCTCTCCACATGCTAAGTTCGGATAAATATGTGTGTTTGAAAGCCGTCCTTCACAAAGCTTGTTGGAACAAAATGTTTCTATACAGTTGCAAACTACTCTCCATATATATATAAGGGGAGGTACCAAATCCAACTCGGTTTTACAGTGAAAACTGCAGGGATTTCAAACCGGCACTATGAAACACACTGAGAAAACTGAGTAAAACTTTCTACTGCAAACCGTTCCCTTTGTGCTAGATGAACGAACGTCTCTCCACATGCTCAGTTCTGAGAGATAAGTGTGTGTGAAAGCCGTCCCTCACTTAGCTTGTTTGAAACACAAAGTTTCTATACAGTTGCAAACGACACTAGATACATATATATGGAGAGGTAGTAGCTCCAACTTGATTTTACAGTGAAAAATGCAGGAAATTCAAACCGACACTAGGAAAAAGAATGAGAAACCCGTGTAAAAGTTTCTCCTGCAACCTGTTCCCTTTGAGCTAAATGAACGAACCTCTCTCCACAAGCTCAGTTCTGAGAGATAATGTGTGTGAAATCCATTCTTCACCTAGCTTGTTGGGAACACAAAGTTTGTATAAAGTTGCAAACTTCTCTCCATACATATATATGAGGATGTTCTAGCACCAATTCGGTTTTACCATGAAAACTGCAGGAACTTAAAAACCGGCACTAGGAAACAGAATGAGAAGCCACAGAAAAAGTTTCTCCTGCAACCCGTACATTTGAGCTAGATGAACGAACGTCTTTCCACATGCTCAGTTCTGAGAGATATGTGTGTGTTAAAGCCGTCCTTCACCTAGCTTTTTGAGAACAGACAGTTTCTATACACTTGCAAACTACTCTCCATAAATATATATGGGGAGGTACTAGCTCCAAGTCGGTTTTACAGTGAAAGCTGCAGGAACTTCAAACCGGCACTTGGAAACAGACTGAGAAACCAGAGTAAATGTTTCTCCTGCAAACTTTTCCCTTTGTGCTGGATGAACGAACGTCTCTCCACATTCTCAGTTCTGAGATATATGTTTGTGTGAAAGCCGTCCTTCACCTAGCTTGTTGGGAACAGAAAGTTTCTATACAGTTGCAAACTACACTCCATAAATATATATGGGGTGGTACTAGCTCCAACTCGATTTTACAGTGAAATCTGTAGGAACTTCAAACCTGCACTAGGATAAATACTGAAAAAACTGTGTAAAATTTTCTCCTGCAACACGTTCCATTGATGCTAGTTGAACGAACGTCTCTCCACATGCTCAGATCTGAGAGATAAGTGTGTGTGAAAGCCGTACTTCACCTAGCTTGTTGGGAACACAAAATTTCTATAAAGTTGCAAACTACTCTCCATACATATATACGGGTAGGTACTAGGTACAACTCGGGTTTACAGTGAAAACTGAAGGAACTTGAAAACGGCACTTGTAAACAGACTGGGAGACCAGAGAAAAAGTTTCTCCTGCAACCTGTTACTTTTGTGCTAAATGAACGAACGTCTCTCCACATGCTCAGTTCTGAAAGATAAGTGTGTGTGAAAGCCGTACTTCACCTAGCTTTTTGGGAACAGACAGTTTCTATACAGTTGCAAACTACTCTCCATACATATATATGGGAAGGTACTAGCTCCAACTCGGTTTTACATTGAAAACTGCAGGAACGTAAAACGGCCACTAGGAAACACACTGAGAATCATGCGTAAAATTTTCTCCTGCAACCCGTTCCTTTGTGCTTCATGAACTAAAGTCTCTACAAATGCTCAGTTCTGAGAGATATGATTGTGTGAAAGCCGTCCTTAAACTAGCTTGTTGGGAACACAAAGTTTCTATACAGTTGCAAACTACACTCCATACGTATATACGAGTATGTACTAGATCCAACTCGGTTTTACAGTGAAAACTGCAGAGATATCAAACCGGCACTAGGAAACAGACTGAGAAACCAGAGTAAATGTTTCTCCTGCAACCCGTTCCATTTGAGCTAGATGAACGAACTTCTCTCCACATGCACATTTCTGAGAGTTATGTGTGTGTGAAAGCCGTCCTTCACCTTTCTTGTAGGGAACACATAGTTTCTATATATTTGCAAACTACATTAAATACATATATATGGAGAGGTACTAGCTCCAACTTGGTTTTACATTGAAAACTGCAGGAAAGTCAAACCGGCACTTGGAAACAGACTGAGAAACCAGAGAAAAATTTTCTCCTGCAACCTGTTCCTTTTGTGCTAGGTAAACGAACGTCTCTCCACATGCTAAGTTCGGATAAATATGTGTGTTTGAAAGCCGTCCTTCACAAAGCTTGTTGGAACAAAATGTTTCTATACAGTTGCAAACTACTCTCCATACATATATAAGGGGAGGTACTAGATCCAACTCGGTTTTACAGTGAAAACTGAAGGAACTTCAAACCTGCACTAGGATACACACTGAGAAAACTGAGTAAAAGTTTCTCCTACAACCCGTTCCCTTTGTGCTAGTTGAACGAACGTCTCTACACATGCTCAGTCCTGAGAGATAAGTGTGTGTGATAGTCGCCCTTCACCTAGCTTGTTGGGAGCACAAAATTTCTATACAGTTGCAAACTACTCTCCTTACATATGTATGGGGAGGTACTAGCTCCAACTTGGTTTTACAGTGAAAACTGCATGAACTTCAAACCGGCACTTGGAAACAGACTGAGAAACCAGAAAAAAATCTTCTCCTGCAACCTCTTCCTTTTGTGCTAGGTAAACGAACGTCTCTCCACATACTAAGTTCGGATAAATATGTGTGTTTGAAAGCCGTCCTTCACAAAGCTTGTTGGAACAAAATGTTTCTATACAGTTGAAAACTACTCTCCATATATATATAAGGGGAGGTACCAAATCCAACTCGGATTTACAGTGAAAACTGCAGGGATTTCAAACCGGCACTATGAAACACACTGAGAAATCTGAGTAAAAGTTTCTACTGCAAACCGTTCCCTTTGTGCTAGATGAACGAACGTCTCTCCACATGCTCAGTTCTGACATATAAGTGTGTGTGAAAGCCGTCCTTCACCTAGCTTGTTGGGAACACAAAGTTTGTATAAAGTTGCAAACTTCTCTCCATACATATATATGGGGATGTTCTAGCACCAATTCGGTTTTTCCATGAAAACTGCAGGAACTTAAAAACCGGCACTAGGAATCAGACTGAGAAACCACAGAAAAAGTTTCTCCTGCAACACTTATATTTGAGCTAGGTGAACGAACGTCTCTCCACATGCTCAGTTCTGAGAGATAAGTGTGTGTGAAAGCCGTCCTTCACCTAGCATTTTGGGAACAAACAGCTTCTATACAGTTGCAAACTACTCTCCATACTTATATATGGGGAGGTACTAGCTCCAACTCGGTTTTACATTGAATACTGCAGGAAAGTCAAACCGCCACTACGAAACACACAGAGAAACCTGGGTAAAAGTTTCCCTGCAACCCGTTCTTTTGGGCTTCATGAACGAACGTCTCTCCAAATGCTCAGTTCTGAGAGATATGTGTGTGTGAAAGCCGTCCTTCAACTAGCTTGTTGGGAACACAAAGTTTCTATACAGTTGCAAACTACACTCCATACGTATATATGAGGAGGTACTAGATCCAACTCGGTTTTAAGTGAAAACTGAAGGAATATGAAACAGGCACTAGGAAACAGACTGAGAAACCAGAGTAAAAGTTTTCCCTGCAACCCCTTCCCTTTGAGCTAGATGAACGAACGTCTCTCCACATGCTCAGTTCTGAGAGATAATTGTGTGTGAAAGCCGTCCTTCACTTAGCTTGTTTGAAACACAAAGTTTCTATAGAGTTGCACACTACACTAGATACATATTTATGGAGTGGTACTAGCTCCAAATTGGTTTTACAGTGAAAACTGCAGGAACTTCAAAACGTCACTAGGAAACACACTAAGAAACCTGAATAAAAGATTCTCCTGCAACCCGTTCCATTTGTGCTAAATGAACGAACGTCTCTCCACATGCTCAGTTCTGAGAGATAAGTGTGTTTGAAAGCCGTCCTTCTCCTAGCTTTTTGGGAACACAAAATTTCTATAAATTTGCAAACAACTCTCGATACATATATACGGGGTGGTACTAGCTCCAACGCTGTTTTACAGTGAAATCTGCAGGAACTTCAAACCTGCACTAGGATACACACTGAGAAAACTGAGTAAAAGTTTTCCTGCAACCCGTTCCCTTTGTGCTAGTTGAAAGAACGTCTCTCCACATGCTCAGTTCTGAGAGATAAGTGTGTGTGAAAGCCAAACTTCACCTAGCTTTTTGGGAACAGACAGTTTCTATACAGTTGCAAACTACTCTCCTTACATATATATGGGGATGTACTATCTCCAACTCGGTTTTACAGTGAAAACTGCAGGAACTTCAAACAGGCACTTGGAAACACACTGAGAAACCAGAGTACATGTTCTCCAGCAAACATTTCCCTTTGTGTTAAATGAACGAAAGTCTTTCCACATGCTCAGTTCTGAGAGATAAGTGTGTGTGAAAGCAGCCCTTCACCTAGCTTGTTGGGAACTCAAAGTTTCTATACAAGTGCAAACCACTATCCAAACACATATACGGGGAGGTACTAGCTCCAACTCGGTTTTACAGTGAAAACTGAAGGAACATGAAACCGGCTCTTGGAAACAGACTGAGAAACCTGAGTAAATGTTTCTCCTGCAGCCCGTTCCATTTGTGCTAGATGAACGAACGTCTCTCCACATGCTCAGTTCTGAGACATGTGTGTGTGTGAAAGCCGCCCTTCACTTAGCTTGTTTGAAACACAATGATTCTATAGAGTTGCACACTACACTAGATACATATTTATGGAGTGGTACTAGCTCCAAATTGGTTTTACAGTGAAAACTGCAGGAACTTCAAAACGTCACTTGGAAACACACTAAGAAACCTGAATAAAAGATTCTCCTGCAACCCGTTCCATTTGTGCTAAAAGAACGAACGTCTCTCCACATGCTCAGTTCTGAGAGATAAGTGTGTTTGAAAGCCGTCCTTCTCCTAGCTTTTTGGGAACACAAAATTTCTATAAATTTGCAAACAACTCTCGATACATATATACGGGGTGGTACTAGCTCCAACGCTGTTTTACAGTGAAATCTGCAGGAACTTCAAACCTGCACTAGGATACACACTGAGAAAACTGAGTAAAAGTTTTCCTGCAACCCGTTCCCTTTGTGCTAGTTGAAAGAACGTCTCTCCACATGCTCAGTTCTGAGAGATAAGTGTGTGTGAAAGCCAAACTTCACCTAGCTTTTTGGGAACAGACAGTTTCTATACAGTTGCAAACTACTCTCCTTACATATATATGGGGATGTACTATCTCCAACTCGGTTTTACAGTGAAAACTGCAGGAACTTCAAACAGGCACTTGGAAACACACTGAGAAACCAGAGTACATGTTCTCCAGCAAACATTTCCCTTTGTGTTAAATGAACGAAAGTCTTTCCACATGCTCAGTTCTGAGAGATAAGTGTGTGTGAAAGCAGCCCTTCACCTAGCTTGTTGGGAACTCAAAGTTTCTATACAAGTGCAAACCACTATCCAAACACATATAAGGGGAGGTACTAGCTCCAACTCGGTTTTACAGTGAAAACTGAAGGAACATGAAACCGGCTCTTGGAAACAGACTGAGAAACCTGAGTAATTGTTTCTCCTGCAGCCCGTTCCATTTGTGCTAGATGAACGAACGTCTCTCCACATGCTCAGTTCTGAGAGATGTGTGTGTGTGAAAGCCGCCCTTCACTTAGCTTGTTTGAAACACAATGATTCTATAGAGTTGCACACTACACTAGATACATATTTATGGAGTGGTACTAGCTCCAAATTGGTTTTACAGTGAAAACTGCAGGAACTTCAAAACGTCACTAGGAAACACACTAAGAAACCTGAATAAAAGATTCTCCTGCAACCCGTTCCATTTGTGCTAAATGAACGAACGTCTCTCCACATGCTCAGTTCTGAGAGATAAGTGTGTTTGAAAGCCGTCCTTCTCCTAGCTTTTTGGGAACACAAAATTTCTATAAATTTGCAAACAACTCTCGATACATATATACGGGGTGGTACTAGCTCCAACGCTGTTTTACAGTGAAATCTGCAGGAACTTCAAACCTGCACTAGGATACACACTGAGAAAACTGAGTAAAAGTTTCTCCTGCAACCCGTTCCCTTTGTGCTAGTTGAAAGAACGTCTCTCCACATGCTCAGTTCTGAGAGATAAGTGTGTGTGAAAGCCAAACTTCACCTAGCTTTTTGGGAACAGACAGTTTCTATACAGTTGCAAACTACTCTCCTTACATATATATGGGGATGTACTATCTCCAACTCGGTTTTACAGTGAAAACTGCAGGAACTTCAAACAGGCACTTGGAAACACACTGAGAAACCAGAGTACATGTTCTCCAGCAAACATTTCCCTTTGTGTTAAATGAACGAAAGTCTTTCCACATGCTCAGTTCTGAGAGATAAGTGTGTGTGAAAGCAGCCCTTCACCTAGCTTGTTGGGAACTCAAAGTTTCTATACAAGTGCAAACCACTATCCAAACTCATATACGGGGAGGTACAAGCTCCAACTCGGTTTTACAGTGAAAACTGAAGGAACATGGAACCGGCTCTTGGAAACAGACTGAGAAACCTGAGTAAATGTTTCTCCTGCAGCCCGTTCCATTTGTGCTAAATGAACGAACGTCTCTCCACATGCTCAGTTCTGAGAGATGTGTGTGTGTGAAAGCCGCCCTTCACTTAGCTTGTTTGAAACACAATGATTCTATAAATTTGCAAACTACACTAGAGACATATATATGGAGAGGTACTAGCTCCAACTTGGTTTTACAGTGAAAACTGCAGGAATTTCAAACCGGCACTTGGAAACAGACTGAGTAACCAGAGAAATATTTTCTCCTGAAAACTGTTCCTTTTGTGCTAGATAAAAGAACGTCTCTCCACATGCTCAATTCTGAAAGATAAGTGTGTGTGAAAGCCGTCCTTCACCTAGCCTGTTGGGAATACAAAGTTTCTATACAGTTGCAAACTACTCTCCATAAATATATATGGGTTGGTACTAGATCCAATTCGGTTTTACAGTGAAAACTGCAGGGACTTCAAACCGGCACTAGAAAACAGACTGAGAAACCAGTGTAGAAGTTTCTCCTGCAACCTGTTCCATTTGAGCTAGATGAACGAACGTCTCTCCACATGCTCAGTTCTGAGAGATAAGTGTGTTTGAAAGCCGTCCTTCACCTAGCTTGTTGGGAACACAAAGTTTGTATAAAGTTGCAAACTTCTCTCCATACATATATACGGGGAAGTACTAGATCCAACTCGGTTGTATAGTGAAAACTGCAGGAATTTGAAACCGGCACTAGGAAACACACTGAGAAACCAGAGTAAAAGTTTCTCCGGCAACCCGTTCCATTTGTGCTAGATGAACGAAAGTCTCTCCACATGCTCAGTTCTGAGAGATAAGTGTGTTTGAAAGCCGTCCTTCACCTAGCTTGTTGGGAACACAAAGTTTGTATAAAGTTGCAAACTACTCTCCATAAATATATATGGGGATGTACTAGCTCCAATTCTGTTTTACAGTGAAAACTGCAGGAACTCAACCCGGCACTAGGAAACAGACTGAGAAAACTGAATAAAAGTTTCTACTGCAAGCCGTCACTTTGTGCTAAATGTACGAACGTGTCTCCACATGCTCAGTTCTGAGAGATAATTGTGTGTGAAAGCCGTCCTTCACCTAGCTTGTTTGGAACAGACAGTTTCTATACAGTTGCAAACTACTCTCCATACATATATATGGGGAGGTAGTAGCTCCAACTCGGTTTTACATTGAAAACTGCAGGAACTTCAAACCGGCACTTGGAAACAGACTGAGAAACCAGAGGAAATGTTCTCCTGAAAACTGTTCACTTTGTGTTAGATGAAGGAACGTCTCTCCACATGCTCAGTTCTGAGAGATATGTGTGTGTGAAAGCCGTCCTTCACCTAGCTTGTTGGGAACTCAAAGTTTCTATACAATTGAAAACTACACTCCAAACACATATATGGGGAGGTAGTAGATCCAACTCTGTTTTACGGTGAAAACTGCAGGAATTTCAAACCGGCACTTAGAAACAGACTGAGAAAACAGAGAAAACGTTTCTACTTCAACCTGTTCCTTTTGTGCTATATAAACGAACGTCTCTCCACATGCTCAGTTCTGAGAGATATGTGTGTTTGAAAGTCGTCCTTCAAATAGCTTGTAGGGAACAGACAGTTTCTATACAGTTGCAAACTACTCTCCATATATATATATGGGGAGATACTAGCTCCAACTCGGTTTTACATTGAAAACTGCAGGAACTTCAAACCGGCACTTGGAAACAGACTGAGAAACCAGAGAAAAATCTTCTCCTGCAACCTGTTCCTTTTGTGCTAGGTAAACGAACGTCTCTCCACATGCTAAGTTCGGATAAATATGTGTGTTTGAAAGCCGTCCTTCACAAAGCTTGTTGGAACAAAATGTTTCTATACAGTTGCAAACTACTCTCCATATATATATAAGGGGAGGTACCAAATCCAACTCGGTTTTACAGTGAAAACTGCAGGGATTTCAAACCGGCACTATGAAACACACTGAGAAAACTGAGTAAAAGTTTCTACTGCAACCCGTTCCCTTTGTGCTAGATGAACGAACGTCTCTCCACATGCTCAGTTCTGAGAGATAAGTGTGTGTGAAAGCCGTCCTTCACCTAGCTTGTTGGGAACACAAAGTTTGTATAAAGTTGCAAACTTCTCTCCATACATATATACGGGGAGGTACTAGATCCAACTCGGTTTTATAGTGAAAAATGCAGGAATTTCAAACCGGCACTAGGAAACACACTGAGAAACCAGAGTAAAAGTTTCTCCGGCAACCCGTTCCATTTGTGCTAGATGAACGAACGTCTCTCCACATGCTCAGTTCTGATAGATAATGTGTGTGAAAACCGTCCTTCACCTAGCTTGTTGGGAACACAAAGGTTCTATAAATTTGGAAACTACTCTCCATAAATATATATGGGGATGTACTAGCTCCAATTCTGTTTTACAGTGAAAACTGCAGGAACTCAACCCGGCACTAGGAAACAGACTGAGAAAACTGAATAAAAGTTTCTACTGCAACCCGTCACTTTGTGCTAAATGAACGAACGTGTCTCCACATGCTCAGTTCTGAGAGATAATTGTGTGTGAAAGCCGTCCTTCACCTAGCTTGTTTGGAACAGACAGTTTCTATACAGTTGCAAACTACTCTCCATACATATATATGGGGAGGTAGTAGCTCCAACTCGGTTTTACATTGAAAACTGCAGGAACTTCAAACCGGCACTTGGAAACAGACAGAGAAACCAGAGTAAAAGTTTCTCCTGCAACCCGTTCGCTTTGTGCTAGTTGAACGAACGTCTCTCCACATGCTCAGTTCTGAGAGATAAGTGTGATTTAAAGCCGTCCTTCTCCTAGCTTTTTGGGAACACAAAATTTCTATAAATTTGCAAACAACTCTCCATACATATATACGGGGTGGTACTAGCTCGAACTCTGTTTTACAGTGAAATCTGCAGGAACTTCAAACCTGCACTAGGATACACACTGAGAGAACTGAGTAAAAGTTTATCCTGCAACCCGTTCCCTTTTTGCTAGTTGAAAGAACGTCTCTCCACATGCTCAGTTCTGAGATATAAGTGTGTCTGAAAGCCAAACTTCACCTAGGTGGTTGGGAACATGAAGATTCTATACAGTTGCAAACTACACTCCATACGTATATATGGGGAGGTACTAGCTCCAACTCGGTTTTACAGTGAAAACTGCAGGAACTTCAAACCGGCACTAGGAAACAGACTGAGAAACCTCACTAAAAGTTTCTCCTGCAACCTGTTCCCTTTGTGCTAGATGAACGAACGTCTCTCCACATGCTCAGTTCTGATAGATAAGTGTGTGTGAAAGCCGTCCTTCACCTAGCTTGTTGGGAACACAAAGTTTCTATAAAGTTGCAAACTACACTCCATACATATATATGGGGAGGTACTAGATCCAAGTCGGTTTTACAGTGAAAACTGCAGGGACTTGAAACCGACACTATGAAACATTCTGAGAAACTTAGTAAAAGTTTCTACTGCAGCCCGTTCCACTTGTTCTATGTGAACGAACGTCTCTCCACATGCTCAGGTCTGAGAGATAATTGTTTGTGAAAGCCGTCCTTCACTTAGCTTGTTTGAAACACAAAGTTTCTATACATTTGCAAACTACACTAGATACATATATATGGAGAGGTACTAGCTGCAACTTGGTTTTACAGTGAAAACTGCAGGAAATTCAAACCGGCACTTGGAAACAGACTGAGAAACCAGAGAAAAATTTTCTCCTGCAACCTGTTCCTTTTGTGCTAGGTAAATGAACGTCTCTACACATGCTAAGTTCGTATAAATATGTGTGTTTGAAAGCCGTCCTTCACAAAGCTTGTTGGAACAAAATGTTTCTATACAGTTGCAAACTACTCTCCATATATATATAAGGGGAGGTACTAGATCCAACTCGGTTTTACAGTGAAAACTGCAGGGATTTCAAACCGGCACTATGAAACACACTGAGAAAACTGAGTAAAAGTTTCTACTGCAACCCGTTCCCTTTGTGCTAGATGAACGAACGTCTCTCCACCTGCTCAGTTCTGAGAGATAAGTGGGTGTGAAAGCCGTCCTTCACCTAGCTTGTTGGGAACACAAAGTTTGTATAAAGTTGCAAACTTCTCTCCTTACATATATATGGGGATGTTCTAGAACCAATTCGGTTTTACCATGAAACCTGCAGGAACTTAAAAACCGGCACTAGGAAACAGACTGAGAAACCACAGAAAAAGTTTCTCCTGCAACACGTACATTTCAGCTAGATGAACGAACGTCTCTCCACATGCTCAGTTCTGAGAGAAATGTGCGTGTTAAAGCCGTCCTTCACCTAGCTTTTTGGGAACAGACAGTTTCTATAAAGTTGCAAAATACTCTCCATACTTATATATGGGGAGGTACTAGCACCAACTCGGTTTTACATTGAAAACTTCAGGAACTTCAAACCGGCACTTGGAAACAGACTGAGAAACCAGAGTAAATGTTTCTCCTGCAAACTTTTCCCTTTGTGCTGGATGAACGAACGTCTCTCCACATGCTCAGTTCTGAGAGATAAGTTTTTGTGAAAGCCGTGCTTCACCTAGCTTGTTGGGAACACAAAGTTTCTATACAGTTGCAAACTAAACTCCATAAATATATATGGGTTGGTACTAGCTCCAACTGGATTTTACAGTGAAAACTGTACAAACTTCAAACCTGCACTAGGATAAACACTGAAAAAAGTGTGTAAAATTTTCTCCTGCAACCCGTTCCATTGGTGCTACTTGAACGAACGTCTCTCCACATGCTCAGTTCTGAGAGATAAGTGTTTGTGAAAGCCGACATTCACTTAGCTTGTTGGGAACACAAAATTTCTATAAAGTTGCAAACTACTCTCCATACATATATACGGGGTGGTAATAGCTCCAACTCTGTTTTACAGTGAAATCTGCAGGAACTTCAAACCTGCACTAGGATACACACTGAGAAAACTGAGTAAAAGTTTCTTCTACAACCCGTTCCCTTTGTGCTAGTTGAAAGAACGTCTCTCCACATGCTCAGTTCTGAGAGATAAGTGTGTGTGAAAGCCAAACTTCACCTAGCTTTTTGGGAACAGACAGTTTCTATACAGTTGCAAACTACTCTCCTTACATATATATGGGGATGTACTATCTCCAACTCGGTTTTACAGTGAAAACTGCAGGAACTTCAAACAGGCACTTGGAAACACACTGAGAAACCAGAGTAAAAGTTCTCCAGCAAACTTTTCCCTTTGTGTTAAATGAACGAAAGTCTTTCCACATGCTCAGTTCTGAGAGATAAGTGTGTGTGAAAGCAGCCCTTCACCTAGCTTGTTGGGAACTCAAAGTTTCTATACAAGTGCAAACCACTCTCCAAACACATATACGGGAGGTACTAGCTCCAACTCGGTTTTACAGTGAAAACTGAAGGAACATGAAACCGACTCTTGGAAACAGACTGAGAAACCTGAGTAAAAGTTTCTCCTGCAGCCCGTTCCATTTGTGCTAGATGAACGAACGTCTCTCCACATGCTCAGTTCTGAGAGATAAGTGTGTGTGAAAGCCGTCGTTCACCTAGCTTTTTGGGAACACAAAGTTTGTATAAAGTTGCAAACTTCTCTCCTTACATATATATGGGGATGTTCTAGAACCAATTCGGTTTTACCATGAAAACTGCAGGAACTTAAAAACCGGCACTAGGAAACAGACTGAGAAACCACAGAAAAAGTTTCTCCTGCAACACGTACATTTGAGCTAAATGAACGAACGTCTCTCCACATGCTCAGTTCTGAGAGATATGTGCGTGTTAAAGCCGTCTTTCACCTAGCTTTTTGGGAACAGACAGTTTCTATACAGTTGCAAACTACTCTCCATACTTATATATGGGGAGGTACTAGCACCAATTCGGTTTTACATTGAAAACTGCAGGAACTTCAAACCAGCCCTTGGAAACAGACTGAGAAATCTGAGTAAAAGTTTCTACTGCAACCCGTTCGCTTTGTGCTAGATGAACGAACGTCTCTCCACATGCTCTCTTCTTAGAGATAAGTGTGTGTGAAAGCCGTCCTTCACCTAGCATTTTGGGAACAAACAGTTTCTATACAGTTGCAAACTACTCTCCATACATATATATGGGGAGGTTTTAGCTCCAACTCGGTTTTACATTGAATACTGCAGGAACGTCAAACCGCCACTAGGAAACACACTGAGAAACCTGGGTAAAAGTTTCCCTGCAACCCGTTCTTTTGTGCTTCTTGAACGAACGTCTCTCCAAATGCTCAGTTCTGAGAGATATGTGTGTGTGAAAGCCGTCCTTCAACTAGCTTGTTGGGAACACAAAGTTTCTATACAGTTGCAAACTACACTCCATACGTATATATGAGGAGGTACTAGATCCAACTCGGTTTTACAGTGAAAACTGCAGGGATATCTACCCGGCACTAGGAAATAGACTGAGAAACCAGAGTAAAAGTTTTCCCTGCAACCCGTTCCCTTTGAGCTAGATGAAGGAACGTCTATCCACATGCTCAGTTCTGAGAGATAATTGTGTGTGAAAGATGTCCTTCACTTACCTTGTTTGAAACACAAAGATTCTATAGAGTTGCAAACTACACTAGATACATATATATGGAATGGTACTAGCTCCAAATTGGTTTTACATTGAAAACTGCAGGAACTTCAAAACGTCACTAGGAAACACACTAAGAAACCTGAATAAAAGATTCTCCTGCAACCCGTTCCATTTGTGCTAAATGAACGAACGTCTCTCCACATGCTCAGTTCTGAGAGATATGTGTGTGTGATAGCCTCCCTTCAATTAGCTTGTTTGAAACACAATGATTCTATACAGTTGCAAACTACACTAGAGACATATATATGGAGAGGTACTAGCTCCAACTTGGTTTTACAGTGAAAACTGCAGGAATTTCAAACCGGCACTTGGAAACAGACTGAGTAACCAGAGAAATATTTTCTCCTGAAAACTGTTCCTTTTGTGCTAGATAAAAGAACGTCTCTCCACATGCTCAATTCTGATAGATAAGTGTGTGTGAAAGCCGTCCTTCACCTAGCTTGTTGGGAACACAAAGTTTCTATAAAGTTGCAAACTGCACTCCATACATATATATGGGGAGGTACTAGATCCAAGTCGGTTTTACAGTGAAAACTGCAGGGACTTGAAACCGACACTATGAAACATTCTGAGAAACTCAGTAAAAGTTTCTACTGCAGCCCGTTCCACTTGTTCTATGTGAACGAACGTCTCTCCACATGCTCAGGTCTGAGAGATAATTGTTTGTTAAAGCCGTCCTTCACTTAGCTTGTTTGAAACACAAAGTTTCTATACATTTGCAAACTACACTAGATACATATATATGGAGAGGTACTAGCTGCAACTTGGTTTTACAGTGAAAACTGCAGGAAATTCAAACCGGCACTTGGAAACAGACTGAGAAACCAGAGAAAAATTTTCTCCTGCAACCTGTTCCTTTTGTGCTAGGTAAATGAACGTCTCTACACATGCTAAGTTCGTATAAATATGTGTGTTTGAAAGCCGTCCTTCACAAAGCTTGTTGGAACAAAATGTTTCTATACAGTTGCAAACTACTCTCCATATATATATAAGGGGAGGTACTAGATCCAACTCGGTTTTACAGTGAAAACTGCAGGGATTTCAAACCGGCACTATGAAACACACTGAGAAAACTGAGTAAAAGTTTCTACTGCAACCCGTTCCCTTTGTGCTAGATGAACGAACGTCTCTCCACCTGCTCAGTTCTGAGAGATAAGTGGGTGTGAAAGCCGTCCTTCACCTAGCTTGTTGGGAACACAAAGTTTGTATAAAGTTGCAAACTTCTCTCCTTACATATATATGGGGATGTTCTAGAACCAATTCGGTTTTACCATGAAACCTGCAGGAACTTAAAAACCGGCACTAGGAAACAGACTGAGAAACCACAGAAAAAGTTTCTCCTGCAACACGTACATTTCAGCTAGATGAACGAACGTCTCTCCACATGCTCAGTTCTGAGAGAAATGTGCGTGTTAAAGCCGTCCTTCACCTAGCTTTTTGGGAACAGACAGTTTCTATAAAGTTGCAAAATACTCTCCATACTTATATATGGGGAGGTACTAGCACCAACTCGGTTTTACATTGAAAACTTCAGGAACTTCAAACCGGCACTTGGAAACAGACTGAGAAACCAGAGTAAATGTTTCTCCTGCAAACTTTTCCCTTTGTGCTGGATGAACGAACGTCTCTCCACATGCTCAGTTCTGAGAGATAAGTTTTTGTGAAAGCCGTGCTTCACCTAGCTTGTTGGGAACACAAAGTTTCTA
The DNA here is from genome assembly GCF_048773025.1 of Camelus bactrianus. Lineage (NCBI taxonomy): Eukaryota > Metazoa > Chordata > Mammalia > Artiodactyla > Camelidae > Camelus > Camelus bactrianus. The sequence goes on along the minus strand of NC_133575.1, from coordinate 53,371,036 downwards.
TACAGTTGCAAACTAAACTCCATAAATATATATGGGTTGGTACTAGCTCCAACTGGATTTTACAGTGAAAACTGTACAAACTTCAAACCTGCACTAGGATAAACACTGAAAAAAGTGTGTAAAATTTTCTCCTGCAACCCGTTCCATTGGTGCTACTTGAACGAACGTCTCTCCACATGCTCAGTTCTGAGAGATAAGTGTTTGTGAAAGCCGACATTCACTTAGCTTGTTGGGAACACAAAATTTCTATAAAGTTGCAAACTACTCTCCATACATATATACGGGGTGGTAATAGCTCCAACTCTGTTTTACAGTGAAATCTGCAGGAACTTCAAACCTGCACTAGGATACACACTGAGAAAACTGAGTAAAAGTTTCTTCTACAACCCGTTCCCTTTGTGCTAGTTGAAAGAACGTCTCTCCACATGCTCAGTTCTGAGAGATAAGTGTGTGTGAAAGCCAAACTTCACCTAGCTTTTTGGGAACAGACAGTTTCTATACAGTTGCAAACTACTCTCCTTACATATATATGGGGATGTACTATCTCCAACTCGGTTTTACAGTGAAAACTGCAGGAACTTCAAACAGGCACTTGGAAACACACTGAGAAACCAGAGTAAAAGTTCTCCAGCAAACTTTTCCCTTTGTGTTAAATGAACGAAAGTCTTTCCACATGCTCAGTTCTGAGAGATAAGTGTGTGTGAAAGCAGCCCTTCACCTAGCTTGTTGGGAACTCAAAGTTTCTATACAAGTGCAAACCACTCTCCAAACACATATACGGGAGGTACTAGCTCCAACTCGGTTTTACAGTGAAAACTGAAGGAACATGAAACCGACTCTTGGAAACAGACTGAGAAACCTGAGTAAAAGTTTCTCCTGCAGCCCGTTCCATTTGTGCTAGATGAACGAACGTCTCTCCACATGCTCAGTTCTGAGAGATAAGTGTGTGTGAAAGCCGTCGTTCACCTAGCTTTTTGGGAACACAAAGTTTGTATAAAGTTGCAAACTTCTCTCCTTACATATATATGGGGATGTTCTAGAACCAATTCGGTTTTACCATGAAAACTGCAGGAACTTAAAAACCGGCACTAGGAAACAGACTGAGAAACCACAGAAAAAGTTTCTCCTGCAACACGTACATTTGAGCTAAATGAACGAACGTCTCTCCACATGCTCAGTTCTGAGAGATATGTGCGTGTTAAAGCCGTCTTTCACCTAGCTTTTTGGGAACAGACAGTTTCTATACAGTTGCAAACTACTCTCCATACTTATATATGGGGAGGTACTAGCACCAATTCGGTTTTACATTGAAAACTGCAGGAACTTCAAACCAGCCCTTGGAAACAGACTGAGAAATCTGAGTAAAAGTTTCTACTGCAACCCGTTCGCTTTGTGCTAGATGAACGAACGTCTCTCCACATGCTCTCTTCTTAGAGATAAGTGTGTGTGAAAGCCGTCCTTCACCTAGCGTTTTGGGAACAAACAGTTTCTATACAGTTGCAAACTACTCTCCATACATATATATGGGGAGGTATTAGCTCCAACTCGGTTTTACATTGAATACTGCAGGAACGTCAAACCGCCACTAGGAAACACACTGAGAAACCTGGGTAAAAGTTTCCCTGCAACCCGTTCTTTTGTGCTTCTTGAACGAACGTCTCTCCAAATGCTCAGTTCTGAGAGATATGTGTGTGTGAAAGCCGTCCTTCAACTAGCTTGTTGGGAACACAAAGTTTCTATACAGTTGCAAACTACACTCCATACGTATATATGAGGAGGTACTAGATCCAACTCGGTTTTACAGTGAAAACTGCAGGGATATCAACCCGGCACTAGGAAATAGACTGAGAAACCAGAGTAAAAGTTTTCCCTGCAACCCGTTCCCTTTGAGCTAGATGAAGGAACGTCTATCCACATGCTCAGTTCTGAGAGATAATTGTGTGTGAAAGATGTCCTTCACTTACCTTGTTTGAAACACAAAGATTCTATAGAGTTGCAAACTACACTAGATACATATATATGGAATGGTACTAGCTCCAAATTGGTTTTACATTGAAAACTGCAGGAACTTCAAAACGTCACTAGGAAACACACTAAGAAACCTGAATAAAAGATTCTCCTGCAACCCGTTCCATTTGTGCTAAATGAACGAACGTCTCTCCACATGCTCAGTTCTGAGAGATATGTGTGTGTGATAGCCTCCCTTCAATTAGCTTGTTTGAAACACAATGATTCTATACAGTTGCAAACTACACTAGAGACATATATATGGAGAGGTACTAGCTCCAACTTGGTTTTACAGTGAAAACTGCAGGAATTTCAAACCGGCACTTGGAAACAGACTGAGTAACCAGAGAAATATTTTCTCCTGAAAACTGTTCCTTTTGTGCTAGATAAAAGAACGTCTCTCCACATGCTCAATTCTGATAGATAAGTGTGTGTGAAAGCCGTCCTTCACCTAGCTTGTTGGGAACACAAAGTTTCTATAAAGTTGCAAACTACACTCCATACATATATATGGGGAGGTACTAGATCCAAGTCGGTTTTACAGTGAAAACTGCAGGGACTTGAAACCGACACTATGAAACATTCTGAGAAACTTAGTAAAAGTTTCTACTGCAGCCCGTTCCACTTGTTCTATGTGAACGAACGTCTCTCCACATGCTCAGGTCTGAGAGATAATTGTTTGTGAAAGCCGTCCTTCACTTAGCTTGTTTGAAACACAAAGTTTCTATACATTTGCAAACTACACTAGATACATATATATGGAGAGGTACTAGCTGCAACTTGGTTTTACAGTGAAAACTGCAGGAAATTCAAACCGGCACTTGGAAACAGACTGAGAAACCAGAGAAAAATTTTCTCCTGCAACCTGTTCCTTTTGTGCTAGGTAAATGAACGTCTCTACACATGCTAAGTTCGTATAAATATGTGTGTTTGAAAGCCGTCCTTCACAAAGCTTGTTGGAACAAAATGTTTCTGTACAGTTGCAAAGTACTCTCCATATATATATAAGGGGAGGTACTAGATCCAACTCGGTTTTACAGTGAAAACTGCAGGGATTTCAAACCGGCACTATGAAACACACTGAGAAAACTGAGTAAAAGTTTCTACTGCAACCCGTTCCCTTTGTGCTAGATGAACGAACGTCTCTCCACCTGCTCAGTTCTGAGAGATAAGTGGGTGTGAAAGCCGTCCTTCACCTAGCTTGTTGGGAACACAAAGTTTGTATAAAGTTGCAAACTTCTCTCCTTACATATATATGGGGATGTTCTAGAACCAATTCGGTTTTACCATGAAACCTGCAGGAACTTAAAAACCGGCACTAGGAAACAGACTGAGAAACCACAGAAAAAGTTTCTCCTGCAACACGTACATTTCAGCTAGATGAACGAACGTCTCTCCACATGCTCAGTTCTGAGAGAAATGTGCGTGTTAAAGCCGTCCTTCACCTAGCTTTTTGGGAACAGACAGTTTCTATAAAGTTGCAAAATACTCTCCATACTTATATATGGGGAGGTACTAGCACCAACTCGGTTTTACATTGAAAACTTCAGGAACTTCAAACCGGCACTTGGAAACAGACTGAGAAACCAGAGTAAATGTTTCTCCTGCAAACTTTTCCCTTTGTGCTGGATGAACGAACGTCTCTCCACATGCTCAGTTCTGAGAGATAAGTTTTTGTGAAAGCCGTGCTTCACCTAGCTTGTTGGGAACACAAAGTTTCTATACAGTTGCAAACTAAACTCCATAAATATATATGGGTTGGTACTAGCTCCAACTGGATTTTACAGTGAAAACTGTACAAACTTCAAACCTGCACTAGGATAAACACTGAAAAAAGTGTGTAAAATTTTCTCCTGCAACCCGTTCCATTGGTGCTACTTGAACGAACGTCTCTCCACATGCTCAGTTCTGAGAGATAAGTGTTTGTGAAAGCCGTCATTCACTTAGCTTGTTGGGAACACAAAATTTCTATAAAGTTGCAAACTACTCTCCATACATATATACGGGGTGGTAATAGCTCCAACTCTGTTTTACAGTGAAATCTGCAGGAACTTCAAACCTGCACTAGGATACACACTGAGAAAACTGAGTAAAAGTTTCTCCTACAACCCGTTCCCTTTGTGCTAGTTGAAAGAACGTCTCTCCACATGCTCAGTTCTGAGAGATAAGTGTGTGTGAAAGCCAAACTTCACCTAGCTTTTTGGGAACAGACAGTTTCTATACAGTTGCAAACTACTCTCCTTACATATATATGGGGATGTACTATCTCCAACTCGGTTTTACAGTGAAAACTGCAGGAACTTCAAACAGGCACTTGGAAACACACTGAGAAACCAGAGTAAATGTTCTCCTGCAAACTTTTCCCTTTGTGTTAAATGAACGAAAGTCTTTCCACATGCTCAGTTCTGAGAGATAAGTGTGTGTGAAAGCAGCCCTTCACCTAGCTTGTTGGGAACTCAAAGTTTCTATACAAGTGCAAACCACTCTCCAAACACATATACGGGGAGGTACTAGCTCCAACTCGGTTTTACAGTGAAAACTGAAGGAACATGAAACCGTCTCTTGGAAACAGACTGAGAAACCTGAGTAAATGTTTCTCCTGCAGCCCGTTCCATTTGTGCTAGATGAACGAACGTCTCTCCACATGCTCAGTTCTGAGAGATGTGTGTGTGTGAAAGCCGCCCTTCACTTAGCTTGTTTGAAACACAATGATTCTATACATTTGCAAACTACACTAGAGACATATATATGGATAGGTACTAGCTCCAACTTGGTTTTACAGTGAAAACTGCAGGAATTTCAAACCGGCACTTGGAAACAGACTGAGTAACCAGAGAAATATTTTCTCCTGAAAACTGTTCCTTTTGTGCTAGATAAAAGAACGTCTCTCCACATGCTCAATTCTGATAGATAAGTGTGTGTGAAAGCCGTCTTTCACCTAGCTTTTTGGGAACACAAAGTTTCTATACAGTTGCAAACTACTCTCCATACATATATATGGGGTGGTACTAGATCCAATTCGGTTTTACAGTGAAACTGCAGGGACTTCAAACCGGCACTAGAAAACAGACTTGAGAAACCAGTGTAGAAGTTTCTCCTGCAACCTGTTCCATTTGAGCTAGATGAACGATCGTCTCTCCACATGCTCAGTTCTGAGAGATAAGTGTGTGTGAAAGCCGTCCTTCACCTTCCTTGTAGGGAACAGAGAGTTTCTATAAATTTGCAAACTACACTCCATACATATATATGGGGAGGTACTATATCCAAGTCGGTTTTACAGTGAAAACTGCAGGGACTTGAAACCGACACTATGAAACATTCTGAGAAACTTAGTAAAAGTTTCTACTGCAACCCGTTCCACTTGTTCTATGTGAACGAACGTCTCTCCACATGCTCAGGTCTGAGAGATAATTGTTTGTGAAAGCCGTCCTTCACTTAGCTTGTTTGAAACACAAAGTTTCTATACATTTGCAAACTACACTAGATACATATATATGGAGAGGTACTAGCTGCAACTTGGTTTTACAGTGAAAACTGCAGGAAATTCAAACCGGCACTTGGAAACAGACTGAGAAACCAGAGAAAAATTTTCTCCTGCAACCTGTTCCTTTTGTGCTAGGTAAACGAACGTCTCTACACATGCTAAGTTCGTATAAATATGTGTGTTTGAAAGCCGTCCTTCACAAAGCTTGTTGGAACAAAATGTTTCTGTACAGTTGCAAAGTACTCTCCATATATATATAAGGGGAGGTACTAGATCCAACTCGGTTTTACAGTGAAAACTGCAGGGATTTCAAACCGGCACTATGAAACACACTGAGAAAACTGAGTAAAAGTTTCTACTGCAACCCGTTCCCTTTGTGCTAGATGAACGAACGTCTCTCCACCTGCTCAGTTCTGAGAGATAAGTGTGTGTGAAAGCCGTCGTTCACCTAGCTTTTTGGGAACACAATGTTTGTATAAAGTTGCAAACTTCTCTCCTTACATATATATGGGGATGTTCTAGAACCAATTCGGTTTTACCATGAAACCTGCAGGAACTTAAAAACCGGCACTAGGAAACAGACTGAGAAACCACAGAAAAAGTTTCTCCTGCAACACGTACATTTCAGCTAGATGAACGAACGTCTCTCCACATGCTCAGTTCTGAGAGATATGTGCGTGTTAAAGCCGTCCTTCACCTAGCTTTTTGGGAACACAAAGTTTCTATACAGTTGCAAACTACACTCCATACTTATATATGGGGAGGTACTAGCACCAACTCGGTTTTACATTGAAAACTGCAGGAACTTCAAACCGGCACTTGGAAACAGACTGAGAATCCTGAGAAAAAGTTTCTCCTGTAACGTGTTCGTTTTGTGCTAGATAAACGAACGTCTCTCCACATGCTCAGTTCTGAGAGATATGTGTGTGTGAAAGCCGTCCTTCACCAAGATTTTTGGGAACACAAAGTTTCTATACAGTTGCAAACTACACTCCATACCTATATATGGGGGAGGTACTTGCTTCAACTCGGTTTTACAGTGAAAACTGCAGGAAATTCAACCCGGCATTAGGAAACACAATGAGAAAACTGAGTAAAAGTTTCTACTGCAACCATTTCTCTTTGTGTTAGATGAACGAACGTCTCTCCACATGCTCATTTCTGAGAGATTATTGTGTGTGAAAGCCGTCCATCACCAAGCTTTTTGGGAAAAGTCAGTTTCTATACAGTTGCAAACTACTCTTCATACATATGTATGGGCAGGTACTAGCTCCAACTCGGTTTTACAGGGAAAACTGCAGGAACTTCAAACCGCCACTTGGAAACAGACTGAGAAACCAGAGTAAAATTTTCACCTGAAAACTCTTCCCTTTGTGCTAGATGAACGAACGTCTCTCCACATGCTCAATTCTGAGAGGTTTGTGTGTGTATGCCGTCCTTCACCTAGCTTATTCGGAACCAAATTTTCTATACATTTGCAAACTACACTCCATATATATATATGGGGAGGTACTAGATCCAACTCGGTTTTACAGTGAAAACTGCAGGGACTTCAAACCAGCACTAGGAAACAGGCTGAGAAACCAGAGTAAAAGTTTTCCTGCAAACCGTTCCCTTTGTGCTAGATGAACGAACGTCTCTACACATGCTCAGTTCTGAGAGATAATGTGTGTGAAAGCCGTCCTTCAATTAGATTGTGTGAAACACAAAGTTTGTATACAGTTGCAAACTACACTATATATATATATATGGGGAAGTACTAACTCCAACTTGGTTTTACAGTGAAAACTGCAGGAACTTCAAACCGGCACTAGGAAACAGACTTAGAAACCAGAGTAAATGTTTCTCCTGCAACCTATTCCCTTTGTGCTAGATGAACGAACGTCTCTCCACATGCTCCGTTCTGAGAGATATTTGTGTGTGAAAGCCGTCCTTCACCTAGCTTGTTGGGAACACAAATTTTCTATACAGTTGCAAACTACACTCCCTACATATATATGGGGTGGTACAAGCTCCAACTCGGATTTACAGTTAAAAGCGTATGAACCTACAACCGGCACTAGAAAACATACTGAGAATCCAGTGTATGTTTATTCTGCAACCCATTCCCTTTAAGCTACATGAACGAACGTCTCTCCACATGATCAATTCTGACAGTTAAGTGTGTGTGGAAACCATAAATCACCTACCTTGTTTGGAATACACACATTATTTTCTGTGGAAATCTATACTACATACATATATATGGGGAGTTAGTAGTTCCAACGTTGTTTTACAGTGAAAACTGAATGAAATTCATACCGGCATTAGGAAAGATACTAAGAAACCAGAGTAAGTGTTTATACTGCAACCCATTCCCTTTAAGCTAGTTGAACGAACGTCTCTCCACATGCTCAATTCTGAGAGTTAAATGTGTGTGAAAGCCGACAATATTATAGCTTGTTGGGAACACATGCTGTCTTTTCATGGGAAACTACACTTCATACATATATATGGGGAGGTACTAGCTCTTACTCGGTTTTAACTTGAATTGTGTATGTGGGGAGATGTTTGTTCATATAGCATAAATGGAATGGGTTGCAGTAGAGACACTTACTCTGGCTTCTCAGTATTTTTCTTTGTGCCGGTTTGAAGTTCATGCAGTTCTCACTGTAAAACCGTGTTTGAGTTAATACACCCCCATATATATATATATATATATATATATATATATATATATATATATATATATATATATATGTAGTGTACTTCCCCACTGAAAAGAAAGTGTGTGTTTCCCACAAGCTAGGTGAATGAGGGCTTTCACAGACACTTAACTCTCAGAGTTGAACATGTGGAGAAACTTTCGTTCATCTAGATTAAAGGGAATGGGTTGCGGTAGATACGCTTACTCCTGTTTCTCATTATTTCTCCTAGTGCCGCTTTGAAGTTCATGGAGTTTTCTCTGTAAAACAGAGTTGGAACTAGTACCTCCACATATATCCGTATGTAGTGTAGATACCCATTGAAAAGAAAATATGTTCCCAACAAGCTAGGGGATTTATTGCTTCCCACTCTCTTAACTGTCAGAATTGAGCATGTAGACAGACGTTCGTACATATAGCATAAAGGGAGTGGTTTCTAGTAGAAAGAATTATTCTGGTTTTTCAGTATGTTTTCCTATTGCCGGTTTGAAGTTCATGCAGTTTTTACTGTAAAACCTAGTTTGAACTATTACCTCCCCATATCTATGTATGTAGTGAATTTTCCGACTGAAAAGGATCTGTGTGTTCCCAACAAGCTATGTGATTGACGGCTTTCACGCACACTTAACTCTCAGAATTTTGCATGTGGAGAGACTTTCGTTCATCCAGCATAAAGGGAATGGTTTTTATTTGAAACACATACTCTGGTTTCTCAGTCTGTTTTCCTAGTGCCGGTTTGAAGTTCATGCAATTTCACTGTAAAACTGAATTGTAGCTTGTCCTCCCCATAGATATATATGTGGTGTGGTTCCCCACTCAAAATAAATTGTGTTTTCCCAACAAAATAGTTAGTTGATTGCTTTCAGACACATTCAACTCTCAGAAATTAGCTGTGGAGAGGCTTTCATTCATCTAGCATAATAGAAATGGATAGCATTAGAAAGACTTACTCTGATTTCTCGTATGGTTTTTTAGTGCCGGTATGAAGTTCATGTAATTTTCACTGTAAAACCGAGTTGGAGCTATTACCTCCTCATGTATATATATGTATTCTAGTTACCCACTCAAAAGAAACTGTGTCTTCCCTACAAGCTAGGTGATTGTCGGTTTTGACACACATTCAACCCTCAGAATTTAGCATGTCTTTTATCCATCTTAAAAGGTAGAGTGAATTGTTGAAACACATTCTCTGATTTCTCTCATGTTTCCAAGCGCTGGTTTCAATTTAATAGTAGTTTGCTGTGGAAAATACAATCGCAGCGAGTGCTTCCCCTTTGATATTTAAGTTGCATAAGTCCCCCAGACCAGAGACTCTGGCTTTCCCAGAAGTTAGGTGAAGGACGGCTCCAACACACATACTTACGTCAGAAGTGACCATGTGCTGAGGCGTTCTATCATCCAGCATTAAAGGTTAAGTGACATACAGAAACACTTACTCTGATTTCTCAGCATGTTTCTGAAAGCCGGTTTCAAGGAAAAGCAGTTTGCAGTGGAAAACCGACTTGGTACTAATAATCCCCATATATATGAAAGCAGCATATTTTCCCTAGTTCGGAAACTCTAGCTTTCCTACAAGCTAGGTGACGGTGGGCTTCCACACACATACAGACCTGAAAGTAGAGTATGTGGAGAGGTGTTATTTCATCCAGCATAAAAGGCAGGGTGACATTTAGAAACACATTCTCTGATTTATCAGCCTATTTCCTAACGCCGGTTTGAAAGTAAAAGTATTTTGTTGTGGAAAAATGAATTGGAGCCATTGCCTCCCCTTAGATATGCTAGTAGCGTAGTTCCCCTAGACCAGAAACTCTGGTTTTCCAAGAAGGTAGGTGAACGACGTCTCCAACACAATTTCAGATGTCAGAAGTGAGCATGTGGAGAGGCGTTCTTTCATCCAGCATTGAAAGTTAAGTGACATACAGAAACACTTACTCTGATTTCTCAGCATGTTTCTCAAAGCCGGTTTCAAAGAAAAGTGGTTTGCAGTGGAAAACCGAGTTGGTGCTAGTACGTCCCCATATATATGAAAGCAGCGTAGTTTCCCTTGGCCAGAAACTCTGGTTTCCCAACAAGCTATTGGAAGGACGGCTTCCACACGCATACAGATCTGAAAATTGAGCATGTAGAGAGGCATCCTTTCATCCAGCATAAAAGACAGAGGGACTTCTAGACACACATTCTCTGATTTCTCAGAATGTTTCCTAACGCCGGTTTCAAAGCAAAAGCCGTTTGCTGTGGATAACCGTGTTGGAGCTTGTGCCTCCCCTTACATATGTAAGTAGTGTAGATGCTCTAAGACAGAAGCTCTGTGTTCCCAAAAATCTCATTTTACAACGGCTTCCACACAGATTGAGATGTCAGAAGTGAGCATGTGGAGAGACGTTCTTTCATCCAGCATAAAAGGTAGAGTGACATGTAGAAACACTCTGATTTCTCAGCATGATTCTTAAAGGCAGTCTCAGGGAAAAGCGGCTTGCAATGGAAAAGCACCCTGGAGTTTTTGCCTCCCCTTAGATATGTAACTAGCCTAACTCCCCGTGGCCAGAAACTCTGGGTTTCCAAAAACCTAGGTGAAGGAGGCTTCCACACAGATTCCGTTCCCAAAATGGTACATGAGGGGAAGCATTCCTATATGTAACGTAAACAGCAAGGCTACACCTCAAGCACTTACCATGATTTCTCAGCATGTTTCCATGAGTAGGTTTAAAGCTAAAAGCATTTTTCGCTCAAAAACCTTGTTAGGGCTTGTTCCTTCTCTTATACTTATAGGTCGGGCAGTGCCCCTAACACCAAAATTCTGTGTTCCAACAGGGTTGTGAAGGATGGTTTGCACACACATTCGGTTTTCTCTACTACTCACTCTTCTGCTAAGGGAACCATGCAGGTTGTCTATTCTGGAAGCCAAGGAAATTTTTTTCATTTAGGAGCAGCCTCGGAGAAAACTGAGGCCTGCTTCTGCTTCTTTTCCCTGCTAGATTTCCTCTTGATGCATTTCCAGGTACTCACGAGTGAGCTCCTTTAACCAAGTAATTATTTCAAAGAAAATGAGCAGGTTTCCATAAGGCCACTACTTCTTTTATATTCTTGCTTTTTAATACCTCTCTTCCATCTCTTTATCTCCAGGTGTCTTATTTCTATGTCCTTTGGTTGGGGCTGAAGGCTAATCAGCAATAGTGTAGAAATTATTGCTTGATATTACTGATCTATTTTCTTTCCATGGATATTTGAATTATCATTGGATTTTAGGGAAGATAGTTTCTTTAAAAAAATTCCAGTAAGTATCTTGTGGGTGATTCTGATTCTCTTCCTCTAGAATTATAATGCTTAATTTCTGAATAAGTGATGCTTTCACAGAGCTCAAAATTCCAAAGGTTTGAGTGCCACCACTCTCCCGAAGCCTTTCAAACTTTTCCTTGGGGGCACTCAGAACTCCGTGTGTGTGTGTGTGTGTGTCCTTCTGGAGTTAGTTTAGCCTGAAATGAGCAAAGGGAAATACCCCCCATTTTACACAAACAGCAGACGACTTTCACAATTTTATACCTTTTAAAAATATATGAACTGTAGTTTTGTAGAATTTTACAAGAGTCAGTGACCTTCAGGGTGGTCAGCAATAGAGGCAGAGCAGTTGGAGGGACAGCAGGTGCTCGTGGTCAGTGGCTGAAGTCACACAACATCCACGGTCACCTCTGGTTACTCTTATAGGGTTGGTGCTGTCTGCAGGCTTTCAGGGCTGTGACCCCCCCTCCCCACCAAATATATACATTAGGAAATGTGGTGAGCCTCAGTATGAGAAACAATAAAGAATTAGTAGGGGAAATTGAGTTTATTGTTTTTAAAAAGAAAAATTAGCATCCAGGTAGTTTAATTTCAGCTCCTAATAGACTGATGTGATGACATTGACAAGGATGCGTAAACACCTGCAAGATCATGGGACAGGACCGGAGACTCTGAAGCAGCAATCACCGCACACAAACTTCACTGCTGTCCTTGACAACCTTATTGAATTACTTGATTTAAAAAAGACCATAGATGTTAAATATCATCATTTTGAGAAAGCAGTTCTTTTGAAATCTTATATACTAATGTAACAGAATTGGATAAAGAAATGCTAAATGTGTAATAAAGTATCCAAAGAGGTAACGATTACTGAAAACACCACAAATTGAAGAGGACCACAGGATAATGTGCATATATAATTTAACGATTTGGAAGAATCAGCTCAGCAGTTTATTCAAGACATCAAGAGATGATGTCTAATTTGGTTGTCCTTGGATAGCTTTCTGTGAATGTTAGAGTGAATTCAGGGTCAAGCACTCAATTTTATCTTGAAAGCAAAAGGTGAAACAGACTTCTTTACAAAAAGCTATTGTGTCTGGGGAGAAATCATCGAACCCATGGGTCAAGGGAAGGAAAAAAAAAAAAAACCTAGTGACCACGTGACTGTTTCAGGAGCTTGTAGTAAAATGACAGTTGACAATTGTGTAAATTAGATATGATCTTGATGTCCAACTGACCCAATGATTTTTAGTCCATGTGCCAAAAATATATCAAGGAATAAATACTGATCTATGTTTTGTCAGCTCTGTTGTCCCCCCTTCAAGCCTGCATTCTGATTGGGAAACTAAGAACTTCTACTGCAGGGAGGGGGATTTTCAAAAAAGGAGTGTCCCCCAACGGAGAAAATAAAGAAAAAGTAGACATACACTGTAGAGACACAGGGAGATCTGTTGAGCCAGATGACACTTGCTTTACTGTCGATTAGTAGGAGGTGCAGCTTTTTGATGAGTTGGGTACCATGTTGCTGCCTTTCTCAAGGTATTGCCCAAGGCTCATGAGAAGGGATGAAGTGGGGCCAAGGAATTAGCCTCTGAATGCCCTTTGCCATGGATGTTGTCTCTATTTTCCACATTTAAGCTTTAGCTTAGACAAGTTGCTGTGTCTTGCCAAGTGAGCTACAGACAGTAAGTACATCTTGAAGCACATGGCTCTTTCCTCCTCACTGCAGCAGAGAACCTCTGCATTGGAGCATCCTGAGATGTCATCGGTGGTCATTTTTCATGTTAGGAATCAGTAAGGATGCTATGTCCACATGGATGAGGAGGGTAAGATTTCAGTCTCTAAAGTGGTAATGATGGGTTGACCTTTTCACTTAAAGAGTCTCACATCAACAAATGCGGGTCTGTTCTGGACCAAGAAGAAACAAGTGTTTGAAAAAGAATAGCTTGAAAGGTCAGTGGGACATGCCAGGCATCTTCTTCATGTCTTCAAGTTCGGGTATCAAACATGGGTTTCCTATCCTGAGTGATACTGACAATTTGTCATGCTCTGTGCCTCATGTATACAGAAGGCTTTCCTAAATAAAATATCTAGAAATGGTATCATTCTTGATATCTGTTAAACAGGGGGAGATGAAGGAATTAAAATTAGTCCCTAATGTGCATTGATTTTTTTAAAGACATCAATTTTATAGAAACTTTTGAAGAATTAAAGAGACAGAAAATTGTAAAGCACCTTCTCCTTCTGGTAGAAAACTGTTCTGTTTTCCTTTTTTGATGAATGTGACATAGAATCAGTACTACTATTGTTTGTATTGTACTTGGTGTTTACAGAGTGATTCACAGATATTCTCCTATTTCATCTGTGCCATGACCTCTGGAAGAAAATATTTCCTAGTTATGCTTTTTAACGTCTATTTCTTACCTCTGTCTAAAAGCAGATTGATTGAGCTCCATTTGCTCAATTTAGAAGGCTGGACTGATTAATTGTGTCAGAACATTCCAGGAGGCAGAGGAAAGGAAGAGACAGGGGTTCTACACGATGGAAGCTGTTCCTGAAATGATTTGACCAGCAGTCTTATCCATTTTTCCCAAGGCTGGAAATAAAACACAACCCAAGACAAGGAAAACAGGGAGCCCATGTGACTCCAGCCTTGGCACGTAGAGTCACGGCTGTCCTCCTGTGCCTTAGAGAAGAGGATGCTTTGGGTCTCTGTTCTACAATCTCTGTTTTGCTTTTTCTCCACAGTGTCTTGTTTTACTGGCATATGATGAAACTTGAGTTACATTTCATAGCATTAAAACAAAAATCAAGATCTCTTTATCATTTATTAACTATTTGGTAAATAGTTTTTGGTGAATCTTTAACTTTATTATTAGGACTTACTGTGGCAATGTACAATACCTAGTTCCCCAGATAACAGCAGTGGCTTACACATGCTATATTTGTATTTCCCTCTTACATAAAGAAGTCAAGCAATAAGTACCGCAGGGCTGGTTTGCATGAAGGCCCCAGGGTCAGAGAACCAGATGCCTGTTATTTTCAGCCCGTCAACTTGTTGGCCCAAAGTGTCTGCCTGAGGGTCAACCATCAGGTCCACATTCCAGGCAGCAGAGAGGAGGGAAGAAAGGTGCTTCAGTTCCCTTTTGGGATGGTTCTGTGAAGTCCCGGGTAGCTTTCCTGCTTTCATCTTGCTTTAGACAGAGGGCTGAGAGACAGCTTGCTATGAGGTAAGCTCAGCTCAGGACCAGCCATCTCCCTCGAGGGGAGGGGCGGGAGGGGGCGGGGAGGCACCGCTCATCCTGCACATGGTGAAAAGCACCACAATGAGCCGCCGGGGGCCTCTGCAGCCCGTCCATTGCCTCGGGCTGCACTGAGCGTCTTGTAACGGTTGAGATTTTCACGTAGAGGTGCGTGTATGCTGGAACAACTGCTCGGTTCATTTAAACTAGTGGCTACCAGAGCACGTTGGAGAACACATTTGTTCTCACCTTCTAGCCAGTGACCTTCCCGCCAGGTTTCTGTCCTGCTGTTCATTTCCACGTTATTTTCCAAGACTTCCGGAGGAAATGTAAGCAGCCTGATGCTCAAATACTTTTCTTTGTGATTCCCCCCTTGTTCTTTGAAGGAACTACAAATTGCCTAGAGAACAGTGGATGAAATGCCAACCCCCCATTTCTTTAAAGGTCTGAATTTTGGTGTTAGAAAATTCCAGAAACACCCTTAAGAAAGATTATTTCTTTCAAATGGGATTTGGAACAACAAAGGACAATATACTTTATAGCACAACTTTTAAGACAACTGAATAGGCAGTAAGTTCACATAATGAAACATCCAACGTCTTTTTATTTCTCCTGGAAATTCCTTGGTTCTTGGTGTAAATTTTTAATAATTAATATCAGCTTTCTATTCTTTCTCTTCCTGTAGTTGTAGAGTTAACGTGAAAATAGCTTGTTGTGTCACTGAGAAAGCCTCCTGGTCAGCCTTCTAGCTCATGTGCGTTTCGGTGGCAGGTGCACTAAATTGTAGTTTTCAGGCACCTGAGGGATGCCCATCACACTGGCACTGCGGGAGCCTATATCTCACCCACGACCAGGTGAGACCCTCCTTTCCTCCGCTGCCTCGCCCAGGCCCCCGCATTCTGGTTCCTTCTCACCACCCATTTTCATCAGTTTCAGCCCTGCACCAGCAGAGCAAATCTTGGTTTCTCAAAGACCAGGAACTTAGTTCTAGGTTTTCTGTTAAAGGACAGTGTATAAAATCAGGCAAACTGATATGACTTTTGAGGCCTCAGTATCTCTGCATTTAAAACAAGAACTTGAGTTACAATACTATTCTCTTCCACTTTTGAAATTCTAAAGCTCCACGCAATAGTTTTTTTTAATTAGCTAAAATTTTTTCTAGAATATATTTTCCTAAGATTCACAAATATCTGTTAATTTATATTTAAAGATGTTATATTTAAAAAATTGAATGATTATTTACTTTTAAAAAGGAATTTAAGTCAAGAAATGTTTGATACTGAATGTTTACTATGAGTTCAAGTATGTAAGCTTAATTTTTGTGGCACTGTTGATAAACCACACAATGTGAGAGATGTGGGTTAAGGTTTATCTGGGACAAAATGAGGACCAGAGCCCAGGTGAAAGCATCTCCGAGAGCTCGGAGGAACTGCTCTGAAGAGGAGGGGGAGCTCTGCATTATATGAGATTTCAGTGGAGGGGGACGTGCGGTCCAGTACACGTTTAGGCAGAGGCTGCTGCTAGTCGAGGAGCAGGTGTCTCTGTTAATGATTTTAGTGCTTTTCTAGATAGGAGGAGATGCAAGAATTTGGGCTCATAAGATTTCCTGAAAATGTCTAACCATCTGAAGGCTTTTCTGCCCATTTTCCCGGAGCACAGAGTGCCCCATTCCTGATCTCCACCCTGAACTACTTTCAGAGGGTGTTGAAGGTCAGCAGCTGCAGTGGTTCCTCATGACTTAATCAAATCAGAGGCAGATGACAAGTGCCAATTTTTAGTTGACAATATGTATATATTGTAGGAAAAAATGTTACTTTCCAACTCTACCCGTGTTCTAGTTTTAGTTAGAGATCAACGGATAACTGTGTTAGATGACTTAGGTCAGACGAGGGGGCGAAGGAGTCATCTCGTGAGCCGGCCAGTGTTCTGTCAGCCTCCTTGAACACATTCAAATTTCTTTCTGTTCAAACAGCGTGCATCTGATTTTGTGAAGTTTGGAGCCTGTCCTGAACACATGGGGTCTGGAGATGGCCCTGTTCCTATGGTTTTTGTTTATTCTGTGAATTATGGTGTGAATCTTTATGTGCCCAAGCTTCATCAAAATTTCAAACTTAAAGGATTTAAATATGGGAGATGGATGCCAAGTTCTGGGAATAGATTTTCAGGATAACAGCCAGGATTGGTAAAAAGTAGGGAGAATGGATACAGCCTTCAAAAAAGAAATGCTATTTTACAATTTCTGGCAGATAAATTAAAGTGCTTGTTGGGATTCTATCAGGAATGTTTAATTGGGAGACTTGCCTCCCATTTTCATGAAACAAAATAATTTTATTATTTGTTTAGTGCCTACTGTCTGGCAATGAAGTAGCCCCTTTGCATATAGTTTTATCATTTAATCTCTACAAAGAGTCCCAGGAGACCACACATGTCACAGGTGAGGGAACCAAGATCATCTAGGGTAAGTGTCAGGAAAGCAGATGGGCTGGAGGGCTTACCCTCCTTCAGGCTGAGACAAGGACAACAAGGTTTATTGACAAGCGTGTTGCTGAAGTGGTTTATTTAATACTTTGCTTCCTTGACAAAGTGGGTCTCTTGAAATTGTTTATGTCTGGCTTATCTTCCCCTCTCTCCTCAGCCTCTGGACTTCTCCTCGTAAGTAATATGAATTCAGCCTGAAGTGATTCAGGAAAATCAGAAAATAAAAAAATTAGCCCACACAAATGTCTGCTTAGTCCTTGTAATTCAGTATTTCCTAAAACTCCTAGAAACGCAAGGAAGGTGTGTTACCTCGGGGACTGAGTGCATTTGAAGAGTGAGAAATGTAGTGTGATCTGGTAAAGGCACAGGCTCTATAGACAAAGATCCGGGTTTGGATCCTGGCTTCAGCAAGTACTGAAAACATGAAGACCCATAGCCTCAGTTTCTTCATGTGTTAAATGGGCTGATGGAGCTCACCTCCAAGCGGTCAGGTCAAAATGAGATGGTACGACTGACTCTCAGGCACAATGCTTGGCAAATTGCTGTTTTATGATGTCTTCTTAGGTAATTCCGCTGTCCATTGGCTTGCAAATACCTCCTCATTTGATTTAAGAAAAATAGCATGCCTTAAGAATTTTAAAAATAAGGAATGAAGATTTACTGATTAATGCTGGGTGTATTTTTATAGGTCATTTATTTAAAAAAAGTAGGAGTTCTCTAAAGAGAATTTATTCAGTGTGCCTAGAATATGATTCAGTTAAAAATGATTTTCCTTTAAATTCTTTTCAGAAATTTTCTGTGATTTTTTATTGAATAGTAGTTGAAGTTTTCTGAGGGGTTGTTATATTCTGAAAAGTTTATTCTAGTAACAATTGATACATTAAATAAATGATTCATATCCCTGGACAGCATAAAGCCCTGGCTTTTTTTTTTTTTAATATATATAATTTTGGGGGTTAGTTCTATGACGTTTTATTGGGTAGAAGTATTTAGCATTTCCATTTTACAGGCAGAGAAGATGAGTCATACGATACTCATTATACAAGAGCAGCAGAAGCTGATTAATTTGGGCAGAGGAGGAAAAGTGTGTGGAGAAAAAATCCTTGATTCTCAATGCAGCTGAAACGGTTTTGATTTTGCTTTTGGGTTGTCCTAGGTTTCAGCGCATGTGCCTGGAAAGGTCTCTCGGGCAAAGATGCTAACTTAAGAAGGTTGTCATTCTAAATGCTCTTAAGAGGATTAAACAAATTCCACAGCAAATAAATGAACATGTTTGGAAGGTTTTCCACCCTAATGTAACTTCCAGAAAACAGACATGATTCACTTGCTAAAGCAAACACACAGGTATATTAATGAGCCTGGCTCACATAACTGGACAGCTCGGAGGGAGCCTCATCTATTGGCGTGGGTTCCGCTGCAGGAACCGCACCTGAAGTTTTAATTAGAATTTATTTCAAGCGAGTGCTGCTCCGGCCTTTTTCTCCCCAAAGTACGGAAGCGCCCTCCTTGCCTGGCCGTTAGTGTGCAGAGCCCTGCGGCGAACACACTCCCCTGATCATCAGGAGGGTGATGGAGACAGTTTGCTTAGAAGCACTTAGCTACACTCGCAGCGGGGATCATCAGTCACTTCTGTGTGTTCACCTCCACGTGCAGGGGAGAAAATCGACTTTTGCTGCCAACAAACGCTAATTGACCACCAGTTGTTTCAGAGGGACTGTGATGTTGAAAACTGGAGTCCCTTTCATTTTTACATGTTGGATGAAGACAAACTGCACGGCGACAACCCCACTGTAAGTACACCCACCAGGGAGGGGGTCGGAGTTCGGATCTGCATGTTTTAGTATTCAGATCCTGGCACTGGTCAGCTTACAGTGTTCTCGCTGGGTTTCGGAGACTGTTTCTGTAGTGATTTCTTTGGTTTCCAATAAATTTGCACAGCCGTCTCCTTCAGTTGAGTTCTGATGAGTTCAGTGGGGAGGGGCATGTGAAATTGGGGCGGGCAGAGAGGTGCAATGAAGACTAGACACCATCTGGTTACCTGTCATTTTTTATGGGCCAAAAAATGCTTGTCTTGTTTTCTTTTCTCCTCCATCCACCCCTTCAGGTCAGGGAGTCGTCTTCAAGAATTTCTTCTTAAAATATAAAGTAATGATGAAGGCAGCGTGTCTCTTTGGTTGATTTCATTTGACTTGGGTTCATTGTTAAAGATTTTCTGGTGAGCTCTTAAAAGCTGGAAGAGCAGCACAACCAAGGAGAGAAAGTCAGAGAAACGAGTCAGCGGCCCCTGTGAGGTCTGGGGGACGAGGGCAGGAGGTGGGGCAGAGGCAGCACCATGGCCTCCCCTGCAGCCCTGAGGCCAACGTGCGCATGTAAAGCCAGCGTCTCTTGTCGCCATGTGTTCTACCAGGACTCCCACTAAAGGAATGCGTGGAGATTTGGGGAGGCCTTACCTTTTACCCTCTTGTCAAATATCTTTAATGCTGACTGTATTTATTCAAGATGACACAGAGATCACCTGCAGAGCGTGAGGGAGCGGTGCTTGCTTCCTGTCCTGCCCGCCCCAGGCTCACTCATCAGACACCTGATTCTTACAGGCACTGCAGTGCCCGTGGGGGGAGTTCTGCTCCTGGGGGTCTCTGCTCCTGTAGGGGGAGCTCTGCTCCTCGGGGACCTGGACACGGGAGTGCTCACATTGACGCTGGTCGCACCAGTGCTGATCCCACTCCACATGGTGAGCCCTTTGTGTAAGTAGTAGAGGTGGGATCCAGAGTCTTCCTGTGTCTACGGAGTTCTCCAGTAAAGCCAACTTGGAGGAAAGAAAGAAAATGCCTACTGTTCCATGACTGTGTCCTAAGTGTTTAAAGCTTACTGGGGAGCACACGTGAGATCTCACCCAGTAAATACTCTGGGGTCTTGACTCTGACTTGTCATGAAATTGGCATTCACATAATGTTATTTCTCTTAAAATATGTCTAAGCAATCATTTTTCTGTGATGGTTATGTGTGCATAAGGGTCCTGAAGAAACTGTTGTGGATGGAAGTGTGGGCATCAGTGGTACCAGAAGGGCTGCTGGCCCTGGGGGCTCCCCGAGCTCCACACCATTTGTTACCAGCAGTCTTTCAGATTGCATCTTATTCCAGAGCTCACCAGGGCTCCCATCTCTATGTGTCTTGAGAGAATATTTGTTCAGAGGGGAGCTGACAGGGTGCTTCCAAGTCTGGGTTCTGGGGTTCCCTGTCTAAAGGTGGCACTAGCACAAATCCTTTATTCATGGAGCAATGAAGGCCCCCAGTCTTGTGGCTAATTGGGCCTCCCTGTCCTTCTTCATGTTAGGAGCCGGAGGTATTGGTTAAGGCCCCCAAACCTGTTTTTGGTGAGCTTTCAGCCCTATCACGCCACCTGGGTTGTCCCGTTTCAGTCACATGACTTTGATATTTGCAGGTAGGTGTGACTCCTGGACAGTGCCTGGGACTTCCAGGTTTCCCCTACAGTAGGAACACTGAAGAAAGTTCACCCCGTAAGGTGTGTTCGGGGACCTCGAGGACAAGTAGGGACCCACAAACAGATATCTGGATGGGTGGCAATCAGGCCCGAGTCTTGGAAGAACAGAGATTCCATTACTGTTGTAACAGTGAAATTCAGGGAGGAATTCGGGAAGGTCTGATGCAATTGAGGCCAAAAATATTATCTGGTTTTTGTTGTTAGCAGTAGTGGTTTTTAACCCTTAGACCCAGTCCCCGCTTTTTATAAGAAATAATTTGTAACCTTTCTTTTTGGTGCCTGGAATTGAACATCATAGAAAGTGTAACCTAAGTATAAATATGATAAACAAATAGGTATATGGAAAGATGGAGTACCTAAATTCTTATATTATGGGGTATTTTATATTCTATGCTAATTAGTGACCTCTCAGGACAAAAGGCACATACAAAGGAAGTCACTTATAATAAACTGTTTTTCCAAGCCTTACCTAACTGGGAAACAAGTGGCTTCACAATGTTAGCGCACCTCCCAGGTCCCCGGGGAAAACTCCTTGTCAGAGTTACACTTGCTGATGGCGTCCTGTGCTAAGTGCAAGCAAATGCTGTTCGGAAGCTGCCCGGAGGCTGACTCCGGGGATTCCTTCTCCGTCGCAGCTGTGAGGGAGCCTTGCCTTTCCTGACCACAACGACAGAGGCGATTTTAAATTTCTGAAAACTGCCATACCACTGTATATCACAACCCCCACAAGATATGTTGAGTAAAGTAGAAAACTTTAAGTGTCTCCTTTAGGATAGAAATAGGATATAAAATAAATCATGATTTAAAAAATTCTAGTGCCCGAATAAGTGCTACATTACACTGGCTGCATTATTATGTTAGACAACTTCATTACCGCTTTTCATACCATATATTGTAGTTAGATTTTATTTATCTTTTTTTTCTTAAAGAAAAAAAATCATATGATGCATTCTTGTGTCAGAGGTGACGAGCAGAGAGCAAGTGTAAAACCGGGAATCGTGATGCTGGTCAGTCTAAGATCGGCTCCGTCACTGCACAGATCATCTTAACTCATTTTACTCCACTTTTTGGAATTACCTTCTCACTTCGAAAAACCCCTGTGTCAGTTAGATTTGTTAGTAAAACAATTCTTTTTCTTACCTAGAGCATCAGTGATGTTCTCAAGATGATAAAAAAAACTTGCCCATGGCATTTAAACAGTTGCTTGTTCTCGTAATTCATGACTCACTGTCTCGTATTTGTCACAACTGGAGAACTGTGTTTCCTGTGTGCAAACTCTCACTGCTTTGGTGACGCAGGGACACGTGTCCTTACTGGATGGAGTATGATAGTAGTTGTTTGCATTCTCTCCCTAAATCTGGAGTCCTGTGTTATGTTTTCTGTTAACTGAAAAAATATGAAGTTATTTACCTAAATAGCTAACATCGCACCAGTGATGCATATCAAATTTGTCCAACTAGGAATTCCCATATTCAATGAGATAGTAATTTCACAAACCACTATTCCAAAAATTTGGATTGATGGTTCAATTATACCAGGGACATTAGCTGTTTTAACTGAATCAATCATTGCTTTCTTCAATAAAAGTTTCCATTCCATCTGCTCTTTTGGTTTATTGTTCTTCAGTGTTTCATTTGCTTTCTTTCCCAAATACATATGATTTTGGCTTTTGTCATTGAAAATCATTGCTGGTTTTGCTACCTCATGCTGGAGAGGAAGCCTTGTGACTGTTTTATAGTCACTGATTTCATGGTTGTATGAGTGCTTAATGCCACCTTGCAGGGGTGTGCAGACCTAATGAAGTGTGTACATAAAAGGCTTATTCTACACTGAGTGCAGGGTTAGTGTGAGCAGCCCATGTCATCAGTATCATAATTAACCCATTACAATCATCCTCTGTTAATCAGTGTTATCCTTCTAACGTCTCCAGGAGAGGAAATGTAGTATTCTCAATGCAAATCTTTGCCAAACTTTTAGTCAGTTCAACACCTTTAAAGCTTTGCTGTCAATAGGGCTGTGTGCCTGGTATCCCTACTTTTGCTTCTCCTGACCCAGGACGCGGTCTCCACGGCTGATGATCCACGAGACACTGGATTCTTGGTCCCATGGTTCTGTGTGTTCTGGGACATCTGGGGACTTCAGCACTGTTTTGGGGGCTTTGAGTCCCACCTCTTCAGAGCATTGCTGAGATGAGATCTGTGGGTTCACCCTGATTCTTGAGTGTACGGTGCATTTTTTCTAGAACCAACACAAGCCAGCGTGGCAGCACTGCTTTGACCACATGCTGGGACAGCGTGTGCTTGTCAGTTTTTGGGCTTAAAATTTTCTGTTCTAATTTCTAAAATGGGGTATATTGACAGATACACTCTATGTAAACAGAAGCTCTGTGGGGTTTTCAGCAACTTCTAAGAGCATAAATATTCCTGCAGCTGCTAACCTTCCTCTCAAGAAGTGAGGAGCAAGCCGGCAAGTCCTGGGTGCCTGTTGCGGCCAAGCTCTGCAGCCCAGGCTGCTCACTGAGGCGCAAGGAGAAAAACTTAAAAACCTACTTCCATGTTGTGTTTCACAGAATCTCAGAACTGAACGTTTTAATATTTAAAGAGGAGTGATTATTTTTTAGTAAATTATTTTATTTTTTTCCTCTTTCAGTATTATTAGGTAGAATTATTACAGTTCAACTCCACATACACATATTGCGTGTAAATACATGTATAGAGTACACTGCATTTTTAGTTTACATATATGTACTAATTATTGTTTCTAAGAACAGATTAGAGCTTTAGATTTTTAAACTTACATAGTTACCAGAGGAATAAAGCCAACTACAAAAGAATAATAAACAGAATATGGTAACCCAATCACAAAGGACAGTCAGATGTGCTTACACATATTCAAGAAATCAAAATAATAATTAGTTCATTGGTGGTCTTATTATTATTGTTATTAAATTTAGATTCCTCATAAATGAAGTCATATGGCATTTTTCTTTCTCTTTCCACCCTACTTCACTTAAAATGACAGTCTTCAGGTCCATCCATGTTGCTGCAAATGGCATCTTTTATGGCTGAGTAGTATTCCATTGTAGATATGTATGACCTCGTCTTTATCCAGTCATGTGCTGATGGACATTGTGTTGTTTCCATGTTTCTTGTTCTATGTCCCTTCTGGCAGCAATTACTGATTTTAAATATTTTCCACCTAAAATCCTTCCTGAAGGAGATGTGGTAACAGGAATCAAAAACAGTTACAGCACAGGGTTGTGTGTGATGGGCCCTAGGGGCTTGGTAGGAAGGTTGGCGGAAAGGATTTCAGATTCTGATCAAACGATTCCTCCTATTGTAGCCCTGCTGACCGCCTCTCTCCCTGCCTGCCCTACAAGTCTGACCAGTCCCTTCTGTGAATCCCACTGTATTGTGCACAAATTATGTCCAATTGGTATCATCCCACAGGGAACTTAGGTGAGGCACTTAAGCTCCTGTGTTGGTTTCTTCCATCAGCCCTTAACTTCCTTGGGAGCCAGGACTGTCTCATTGCCCCAAGGATCCCTAAAGCCTAGAGAGATGCCTGATACAACTGGGACTTAACGAGCACATGGGTCAAATGGAAAAACCTGAACAAAGGAAAGACCCTCATTTTTCAGAAATGCCTACTTGAGTACATAGGGTAAAATGACTTGTCTTCTGGGATTTGCTGTCAAATACTTCAACAAAGGACAAGGCAAGGAACAGAGGTCTGAATAAAGGAAATATGGAAAAGTTTGTGAATTCCTTCATCTAGGTGATGGGCTTATTGTAATATACTTATTGATGTATATGAAAGTTATTTTATAATTTTACTATCATTAGCTGAATAGCAAGTATTAATACGTATTAATTGAAATCCTTAGAGCTGACCAAACTTACCCCACATAAAATACTTAATGTCCTAGTAGTCTGTCTTATAGAGATTTTTTCCCACAAAGACAGGAAAAAAGGGAAAGACAGATCCCTGCAGTGTTTCCACGTTGTCAAAAGACCAAAGGCCGACACAAAATAAGAGATTCTAAAAAAGATAAAGAGGCTGAAATCAATGTCCCGAAAACCTAGCTAAGCATTCTAAACGGCCCAACTTAACTAACCTCAGCACTGCTGCATCAAGAATGGGGCAAATAGCACCTAGTGGATTTTTTTTAAATAAATAAATAATGATCCAGTTCCTACCACAGGCAATTATGTTAAGACTGAGTATAAGTTCTAACACCAAATAGTGTACAAATTATAATTTCTACTTGATTCAAACTGCTTCTTCTATAAAATCTGAATCTTTTTATTCTTAAGACAGATTTGTGTCATATGACCTAGTGATAAAATTTTCAAGCCGCTTGTAATCAAAAAGTTCACCAATGTGAGAGTTTATTACATCAACTCTTGCTTTTTGGGAAACCCATGTGCCTTGTCACTCTCTTTCATAAGATTTCCTGTGGAAAATTCAATCCCTCATTCAGGAAAAGGCTGAGGAAACGGTCTGATGGAAAATCTTCATACACTGCAACACAAGAAAATGAAAATGACAGTGAGCAGCCCGTGAAACCGGCAGAAACACACAGCGCACGGCTGTGTTCCCGCCTCGACTTTCTGTAACCAGCAGGGAAAATGTGCTTCTCAAGAAATAGACATAAACACTTTTCAGATCCTGAGCACATAATTTCCCTTTCAGGGTTTAGTGGGCTTCCATTTAATTCTATGAGAAGTGTTTAAAACAACAGAACAACAGCTGAGATAGGGTTTAAAGTAACTTTTATGTCTTAGTGAAAATAGAGCCAGCTGATAGTTATCATTTTTACTTTATTTGATCTCACTCTCCTACTTTACCTCCCCAACCTCCTCCACAAAATGATGGTGAACAACCCCTCCTGGGTCAGAAGGCTAAGTAGAAATTACCAATCACATGGAGGTGTGCTTTGTTGTTTTATTTTTCAAAAGAAACATGTTTCATTCATGTGATTTAATAATTAAGATCAAGAAACAAACTCTACTCAATAAATGGTAGCCGACACATGTCGTCATAGCTGCTCATCAGGTTTGGCCCCCCATTACACACATTTACATGGACATCTGCCATGTGCTGTCATGGGACATGGTGAATGCGGACAGGGTCTCTGCTCTCACAGGGCACACAGCCTGGTGGGGGAGGCGGTGTTCAATCATTACCGTTTTTTTTTTTTATGTACTTACAAATTATGGGAAATGCTATTTAAAAAGAACAAAATGAGTCAATGAAAGTGAAAAATACAAGGACTGTATTTAGGCTGAGGGAAGACAGGGAACCTCTTTGAAGAGCTGACACTCCACTGAGACCCAAAGGACAACTCCGGTGTTGCAGGTGAAGGGCAGGGTCACACTGATAAAGGGCTGATATCCAGAATATACCAAAATCTCTTTAAACTCAACAAGAAGAATGAATAACCTGATTAAAAAATGAGCAAAATGCCTGAACACACACCTCATCCTAGAAGGAATCTAGATGCCAAAGAAGTCTATGGAAACATGCTCCACAGCATCTGTCATCAAGGGGCTGCAGACTGAAACAGCGAGGTACCACTGCACACCTGTCAGAACTGCCAAAAGGCAGAACACTGACAATACTGAATGCTGGTGAGGATGTGGAGCGACAGGAATTCTCATGCATTGCTGGCGGGAATGTAAAATGGCCCAGATACTTTGGAAGACGGTCTGGCAATTTTTTTACAAAACTAAACGTACTCCTACCATATGATCCGGCAACTGTGCTCCTTGGTGTTTACTCGACAAAATGGAAACTTATGTCCACACACAAATCTGCATACAGATATTAATAGCAGCTTTATTCGTAATCACCAGAACTCAGAAGCAACTAAGCTGTTCTTCAGTAGGTGAAAGGATAAATAAACTGTGGTCCAGCCAGAAAATGGACTATTATTTGGTGTTAAAATGAAATGAGTTATCAAGGCATGGAAAGACATGGAGAAACCTTAAATGCATATTATTAAGTGAAAGAAGCCAATCTGGGAAGGTTCTGCAACTGTCTGATTCCAACTGTATGGTGTTCTGGGAAAGGCAAAACCACAGAGACTAAAAGATCAGTGGCTGTCAGAGGCTAGAGGGGAAGGAGCAGTGAATGAGGTGCAGCACGGTGCGTCTTTTGGGTCACGGAGACAGACTACTCTGTATGATGCTGTGACGGTGGATACATGTCATTTTACATCTGTCCAAACCCACAGAGTGCACACCACCAAGTGTAAATCCTAGTGTCAAGCATGGGATGTGGTTGATGATGACGTGTCAGTGTAGGTTCACCCATTGTCGCAAATGCACGCTCTGGTGCAGGCGTCAATAGTGAGGAGGCTGTGGGGACAAACTGCAGTTCACACACCCAATCCAGCCCAGTCACCGCTGTGAATAAAGCTCTGTGGGTGTGTGGATTGTGCGGCTGCTCTGGCGTCTGAACAGCAGAGCTGAGCAGCTGCACCAGAGATCAGGAGGTTTGCAGACCCTGAAATATTTACTCCCAAGCCCTTGACAGAAAAAATTCTGCTGAGCCCTATTCTACACGAATCAGAATTCACCCTGATGAGACAGGACAGCAGGGCCCAAACCAGGCGTGGTTAATGGGACTGAAGCAATGGTTTAGTTCCAACACCTTTGCTGAAGTCCTGCAGGTCCAGCGACAGACTGTAGCCAGGAAGCGTCTGCAGAAGGAGTCGGTAGCAGGTCTTCCCGCCAGTCTTCGAGATGCCGGGGGCCGTGCGCTGCATGGGGGCCACCCGCTTGATGAAGGCGGACTTGCAGTGGAAGCCGATCAACTCATAGAGCTCGGAGAGGATGCTGCACTGCTGAATTCTCTCCTCGGAACGCTGAAGCACAGGGAGAAAAGCAACAAGCATCTGAGAGAAACATGTAAGTGAAAAAAGACACGTAAAAAAGGTTTTCCCATAAAAGAGAGACCCGATGACACAGGAAGAGGAAGGCTGACTTCGTGCACTGACGGGACCGGATGCAGAAACGCAGGGAAGCAGCGCTGTGCAGACACTCCAGAACCCCTCAGGGCCCCACCTCTCTGCGTTCAGCCTGTCCTTTTACTAGAAAGGCCCGTATTCCCTGAAACGTAGGAATCTGCTACCTACACATGAGATGCAGAGAAGAGAAGGAGCAAAAGGAAGGGAAAGTAAAGGAACAACAGTTCATCTAGACCCTAGGGTTTGGGCGGGACTTTCACCAAACACACAACTTCTCAAAGCACAGAGCACACAGTGAGAGGCTGACAGAGTCACTGCGACTTCTGCTCCTTAAGCACCAGCTTCCTGCCAGCACACTCAGCCTCCCTTACTGAATCATTACAATCATCTCAGAAACTATTACTACCCCGGCTCACAGGCAAGGAAATCTGAAACTCGGGGAGGAATTATCATTCTGGACAAAGTACCACGGCCCAGAAGTGTCAGAGCCTCCAGCAGACCCTGGACTAAAATGCTCCGCTTCACCACGGGCCCTGAGCCTCAGGCTGAGGCCACATCAGGTCTGCACGGGCCCAGAGCACAAGCCTGTGGGACAGGGAATGGTCCCACTCGAAGTGCCAGGCCAAGACCCTCAGGAACTTATGAAACGAAACCAAATCACAAACTCATTTCCAACCCACTGCCCTGTCCGGGAGGACTGCTCGGCACATCTGCACTGTCACCTGTGCACAGGCTGAGCAAGGGGCCCAGACAGTGACGTGACATCCCAGTGGAAGTGGCTCGGAGACCACTTCATCACAGGACACACTCTCCCGGCTTCCAACGTTAACTCTCCATTCCATTTCCAACTGGAAAGTAAGTTTAGATTTGTTTTCCTCTCCTAGAAACAAAGAGAGTGGTAACATCAGCAGGAAACTCAAGACAGAGGAAGAGTCTCCTGGCCATCTGGAAGGATAGGCCGAGGAGGGAACAGAGACAGGAATCAGAAAGACCCGTGTTCCAGTCCAAAGTCTGCACGTCGCTCACTTTGACAGCTTCCTTATTAATACAGGTGATAAAATCTAATTATGTTTGTTGGGAAAACTAAATGAAATAACGAATGCCACTAGCATAGGTCTAAAATCCTCGATGAGTGTTCCAGAAATGGACATGGTCGTGGTTAGTTACTGTCTGCCAAGTCTTGGGTGCTAAGCACACATCAGCCAGCCAGAGTTGTGCCAGAGAATGCCTCATCAGACAGCAGCCTTCTCCAACTTGGAAACTCACAGTGTCTGAAGAGCAGGCAGTGGTGGATGCTTTGGGACACTCTGGAGGTAGCACTCCAGGGATGACTTTAAAAAGCTGGGGAGAATTCAGGGGACCATACAGTTCAAATACAGAAAACACACTCCAAGTCTACCCACATTCATCTCTAGCCATGATATTTCAGAGAGGAAATTCATATTCAAACTTACAACAATTTCCCACATAAGTGCATCAAAACAATTTGGAAAGAATGTAACTTTCTTTAGATCACAAAGCGGGGATTACAAGGTTTGTACTGAGAGCCCTACTTGTAAAACGTCTGCTAACATAACTGGGTCCACTATCAGTTATCATAATTCGAAGAGAAGGATGGAAAAGAACAAAGCCAAGCTATTATGCTCCAGTC
Organism: Camelus bactrianus; assembly: GCF_048773025.1. Classification (NCBI taxonomy): domain Eukaryota; kingdom Metazoa; phylum Chordata; class Mammalia; order Artiodactyla; family Camelidae; genus Camelus; species Camelus bactrianus. The sequence goes on along the minus strand of NC_133575.1, from coordinate 53,341,739 downwards.
TTTTCTTGGGTTACAATGTCACAGAGGAGACGGACAGGTCAACAAGGAACCACTCAGCCGTGATCACGGAGCCGGGAAACGGGATGGGCAGCAAGATGTATGACGCAGCCGCAGCTGTGACCGTGCTTCTAGTCAGGTACCGAAAGTCACCTCGACAAGGTGTCAAATGCTTGTGCCCACGTCCTCATCACCTGACATGTATTAAAGAAAAATGAAAACTTATAAACGGCCAACACTCTTGGCGGGTACACCGTCCAAAGAGCAAAGTCATAGTTTGACAACTGGCCATCTCGGTTCCCTAGGATTCATTCTTGGAGAACCTTAAAAACCACTTCTCTGTCCTCAAGAAGTGCTACTTGTCCTATCTTTGGCTCAGGGATGCAGCACGTTCAAGTGGACTTTAATGTCTACACAGATTTGACTGTCTTTCTCCAGGTTCCCTTGTCCATTCTGAAGAGGCCTGAGCTAAGTCCATCCTCCGTAAGATCAATTCCCTCCAGTGACAACTCATCGAGCCTGCAATTAAAAGCCAACTAAACAGGACTGTCCTCAGCTAAAAATGTCACCCACCCTTCACTGCTCTCTTAATCTCCTCTCCTGGCTAATTGCAACAGACTAACACCTCCCTCCACCCAGCTCCCCAACTATGTCAGTTTGTCTCCCCAATGAGAAAGTAAGGTCCATAAAAGAGGAGACAACTCCACAGTCACATCTGAATTCCTAGCATATAGTAATGTCAATAAATAGAACTATGATTATGGCTTCTCTCCTTTAAAACCTTCCTGGTTATTTAAATGAGACCTTGGAAGAGAGGTGTTTGGGTCCAGTATCTTCATCCAGAAGACTCTGAAGGCATTTTTTGGAATGGCTGTCCACTGATTCATTCAAATCACAACTTCTCATTCCGGGAGGAGCTGTGAATTTCTGTCAGGAGTATGTGGTCACTCTGGTGCCAGAACAGCTTTAAAATATATCCGTATTTTGGATTTGATATTTTTCCCCTCTTCCAACAAAATTCACTTTCCTTACTTTCTTGCCTTGAGGAAAGTTTTCTTTTTTTCTTTCTTTCTAATTCACCCTTTAGTAAAGCAGGCTTCTCAGGATGTGCTTGGCCTTACATAGGATCAGCCATCCAACTCCCAGTTTGAGAGGCCAGGGGCTCACCCCCTGCCTTCCTGTCAGGGAAACTGAAACTCAGTTCAGGGGCCAACCGGCACCCCAGGGCTTCAAAGGATCACGTATCTCCCAGAATCCCTGCTTTCTGGTTTGCCTTGGCTTCTGAGGATTTCCCCTCACTTTCTTGACAATTAGCTGTGCAGCTTGAAAGAGGAGGAAGGAAGGTTTTCTTTCTTAATCAGCATTTTTAGGAACATGTGTAATGAAGGTTTTCACGAGTTTCTAGAACCCTCCATTGCCGAGACACAAAACACTAAATATTTTCTAAATTTAGGTATTGTTGCATTTTTTCTTTTCTTTTCTTTTCTAAACTGCTAACAGACTATTTTAATTAAAAAAATAAGGCCCCAAATAGGATAGAATCTTGAAGGGGCAAACAAAATTAAAGGGCAAAGACAGAAAAATGATAAGAACTCTACAAAGTTAATAAAATACATACACTATGGATCAGATCAGCAATTCTCATTAACAGCTAATTGAAACATAACCATGAGGTAAATCTTCTCTCCTGTCAGGAGATGGCCAACCGAAATTAGAATTAAAACAACAAACTAAAATTCTAAATCTGGCGAGGTATAGAAGGCTACCAGCTAAATGTGTCTTCTTCTGGGAAAGAGGGAGGCTCACCAGCTCTTTACTGTGGAGCCTGAGCCCAGGGAAGGGCGGTGAAGTGAGCTCTGTAAGTACCCAATTAGAAAAGTGAGTGATGAATAAAGAGACGTGAGCTTTGATGACAGAGATGATACTAATATTCACTTGTCCTGTAAAGTAAGTCTTCACGTTCAGGGATCAATACCTCGGCGTCCTCAGGGATTGAGATTATAGGAAAATGCACAGCCTGGGCCCAGACCTCCTCTGCGAGCTCGTGACACTGCACTTAGATATCTCAAGGGCACTTCCATATCCATCTGCACAGAGCTGACTTCACGGTGCTCCTTCCCATAGCCGTCCTGCCCAGGGCCCCTAGTCTGGGTGCAAGGTCTCCCTTCCTCTCCCAGCTCAGGCCCATCACTCACAGATGTGCCTGGACCACTCCTTCAGGGCCCAGATTTCCTCAGTCACTGAGTCCCACCACCCACTCCTGTCCTACCAGGTATTCACTGGCACTCACTCAGCACTGACTCTGTGCTGGGGACCACGCTGCACACTGTGCACACGTTATCTCACTGGATCTCCGCAACAGACCTGGGATGTGGGTACATCACTGCTTCAATTGATTTGATAAATTGTTTCACTTCCTTGAGTGCGTCATCCAAAGTGAGACATCTACTGAGCCACAAAACTGGGACTGAAAACAACTTGAAAATTGAACACTGCTACACCTCGCAGCCACCCTACTCTGACTCATCACATCACCTCCTGCTGAGCCTACTAAATGTTTGCAAGCATTCTACAAGCACAAAAGTGAACTACGAGAGCACCCTACTCCCCTACTTAAAATCTGTCAATGACGGTCCAGTGCCCTTAAGAGAAAGCCCCACCGGGCCTGAGCCCATCCCAACGGCCGGGCATCAGCATTTCTTGTGCGGCGGCGTCTCCTCACTCACCACTCAGCTCTAAACGTGCCTTGTCCAGGACAAGGATGCTGACTCCGTACAACCCGGGGCTCGTCTCACTCGAGCAATGATCACCCTCTTCATTGGTCACCCTCTTCATTGCTGACTCTTATAAAAATGTTTTCTCAGGATGAATCAGTATCTTTTTCCTTACAACTTCCAGTCATTGATAATGAGCTGCCCCCAAAAGGGAGAAGACCTAATCCTCAGTCTCCTTATCTGTAAAGTGGGAATAACAAGGAAATATGTGAGGTTTTAAGAGAAATAATATTCATGTGAGGCTGAGGGACAATTCCCAACATACAGTAAGCACTCAATATGTGCTTACTTAATATTAATAAGAATAGATTCCATTCCAGCAACCTTAAATCAATGTTTTATGGCTTTGTCCAACAGATTACAGACAAACTGTTGGACGAACCCCTTTGAGCAGATCAGCACAAGCGTACAGGGAGAGGTAAGCACTGAATCCAGTTACAGCTGCAGCCAACCAGCACTACGGGGCGGGGGCAGTTTGCTCAAACTCTTACATGTTGCTTGAGCATTTAGTTGTAGTTATTGAATAAAGACAGTTGTTCTTTAGTCAAAGCTCCTGAAACATAAATCTTCAAAGATTGATGCAAATTAGGTTTCAAGTATAACACTCTCACTAGAAATTATTTGAAAATGATAGTCTTAGCTCCTCTGCACATCAAAAGGGCATGTTCTTAATGTACCTGACTATATACACTGAAAGGATTGTTTAAAGAAATTAACATGAAGCCATCCTGAATAAACTTTCAGTATCATCTGCACTGTGCCCCACCCAAGGGTCTCATTTCTCACTTCCACATAGGTGTTCAGGTAGCTTAACCTGGGCCTTGGTTTCTTATAACACGGGGGAGGGAAGAGTTGTGGATAGGTTTATGTAGCAAATATAAACCTAGTGTATTTGCTCTTTAGGAATCCTAGAAATTATCAAATTGATATATAGTCCCACCCTTAAGAAGCTCAGCCTTTCCATTTACAACAGCATTAAAAATAAAATGAGAGATACATTTAACAAAAATTTACAAGATTTGTACACTGAAAATTTTGAAGTATCACCAAAAAAAATTTAAAAGATCTACATATATGGAAGACATCCCAATTTCATGGAATGGTAGACAATATTGTTAAAAATGTCAAGACTCCCCAAAGTGATCTAAAAATTCAATGGAATCCCTCTCAAAATTCCAGCTGACTTCTTTGGAAAAATTGAAAAACTGATCCCAAAATTCATATGGAAATGCAAGGGACCCAGGTCAACCAAAACAATCTTGAAAAAGAAGAGCAAAGTTGGAGGACTCACTTCAAAGTTTACTACAAATCTATAGTACTCATGTCATTATGGTACTGGCATAAGTTTGGATACATAAATCTATGAGACACAATAAAAAATCCAGGGGGGGGGACTTACATTTACAGTCAGTTTTCCACAAGTGTGCCATCAACACTCCACTGAAAGAATAGTCTATTCAACAAATGGTGCAGAGAAACCTCGGTATCTGCAGGCAAAGAATGATTCTGGAATCTGGACCCCCCTATTGTATATAACAAATTAAAATTAATTCGAAATGGATCACAGACAGGAACGTATAAACTAAATCTATAAACTTTCTAAAAGAAGACATTGTATAAATCTTTGTGGTCCTAGGATAGGCTATGGTTTCCTAGATACAATACCAAGAGCACAATTGATAAAAAAAAAAAAACAGATAAACTGGAATTCATCAAAATTAAAACCATTTGATACAAAGGATATCATCAAGAAAGTGAAATGAAAGGGGAAGGGGATAGCTCAAGTGATAGAGTGTGTGCTTGGCAAAAAATAAAATAAAATAAAATAAATGAATAAATCTAATTACCTCCCCTATAAAGAAATTGTTTTAATGTTTAAAAAAAGTAAAGTGAAACGACAATCTGAAGAAGAGGAGAAAAATTTTGCAAAGCAGATATCTAATAACAGACTAGTATCCAGGATATAAAACAAATGCTTACAACTGACCAATACAAAGAAAATCGACCCAATTTTTAAATTTGCAAAGGATTTAAATAGATACACAATTAGCCAATAAGCATATGAAAAGATGCTCAGCATCACTAGCCAAATCAAAATCAAAATGAGATCTCATTTTACACCCACTAGGATGCTTATAATCAAAACATGGACAATAACAACTGTCGGTCAAGAGGCAGAGTAAAGGGAACCCTCAATACGCAGCCGTTGGAAAGAGGCAATGGTGTAGTTTCTTTGGAAAAGTCTCGTGTTTCCTCAAAAGATTAGAGTTATCATATAGCTCAGCAATTCTCGTACATATAGTGTCATCCCTCAGTATCCTCGGGGGGTTGGTTTCAGGAAACCCCCACCCTGCATTCCATAATCCAAGGATGTTCGAGTCCCTTTACAATCAGCCATCTGGATCCATGAAGTGGAAACTACACATATGGCGGGCCAAATGTACAGCCAACAGAATGAAAACATATTCTCACAAAAATTTGCACATCAATTTTCATAGCCGTGTCATTCAGAGAAGCCAAAAGTTACAAACAATATCCATCCATCAATGAATGGATAAACAAAATTATCAAGAATAGTCCCACAAACTTTTGGTCATTGAAGCTTTGACAAAGGAGGTGAGAACATACAATGGAGTAAAGACAGCCTCTTCAGCAAATGCTGTAGGGAAAACTGGACAGCTGCATGTAAATCAATGAAGTTAGACTACTCCCTCACAGCATACACAAAAATAAAGTAAAAATGGCTTAAAGTCTTAAACATGTAGACAAGACACTATAAACCTCTTAGAAGAAAACAAGGGCAAAACATCTGACATACATCTCAGCAATGTTCTCCTACTCAAGCAATAGAAATACAAGCAAAATTATACAAGTGGGATCTAATTAAACTTACAAGCTTTTGCACAGCAAAGGAAACAATAAGCAAAACAAAAGACAACTTATGCAAAGGGAGAAAATATTTGCAATAAATGAGACTGACAAGGGCTTCATTCCCAGAATATATAAACAGCTTTTACACTTGATAAGAAAGAAACACAAACAATTCAATCCAAAAATGGACAGAAGACCTAAACAAACATTTCTCCAATGAAAACCTACAAATGGCCAATAGGCACATGAAAAAATGCTCAATATCATTATCAGAGAAATGCAAATCAAAACTACAATCAAGTATCACCTCACACCAGTCAGAATAGCCATCATTCAGAAGTTCACAAACAATAAATGCTGGAGAGGCTGTGGAGAAAATGGAACCCTCCTACACTGTGCTGGGAATGCAGTTTGGTGGAGCCATTGTGGAAAACAGTATGGAGATTCCCCAAAAGACAAAAAACTGACTTCCCATATGACACAGCAATCGCACTCCTGGGCATATATCCAGAAGGAACCCAAATTCAAAACGACACCTGCACCCCAATGTTCACAGCAGCACTATTTACAATAGCAAGACATATTAACAACCTAAATATCCACTGACAGATGACTGGATAAAGCGGTTGTAGTATATTTATACCATAGACTACTACTCAGCCATAAAAATTAATAAAATAATGCCATTTGCAGCAACATGAATTTATCTGGAGAATGTCATTCTAAGAGATGTAAGCCAGAAAGAGAAAGAAAAATACCATATGAGATCGCTCATATGTGGAATCTAAAACAAAACAAACAAAAAAAACAAAAAAGACAAACTTATCTACAGAACAGAAACAGGCACATAGACATAGAAGGAGACTATGGTTACCAGAGGGGAGAGGGTGTGGGAAGGGATAAATTGGGAGTTCAAGATTTGCAGACACTGAGAATGTATAGAATAAACAGCAAGTTTATACTGTATAGTACAGGGAAATATATTTAATATCTTATAGTAACTTATGTTGAAAAAGAATATGAAAATGAATACATGTATGTTCCTATATAACAGAAGGGTTGTGCTGTAAACAAGAAACTGATGCAACATTATAAACTGACTAGACTTTTTGAAACTATTTTAAAATAGATCAAAAACAAAAAAAAAGAAAAAAGATATTATTAAACCAAAAGAATAAAATACTGTTTCAGGCTACAACATGGATGAACCTTGAAACAGTATGCTAAAATAAGCCAGACATAAAAGAACAAATACTGCCCTTTTAGGTGAAGCGTATCTAAGTGTTCATTGTACTATTCCTGTGAATTTTCCAGAAGATTGAAGTCTATCAAAATAAAAATAAAGTGTATTATTCATTAAAAACATAAAACGATTCCTCACAGGAGGGCTTTAAATATTAAATGAAGAAATGAATGTAAAGATCCTGGAACAACACTTTGCATGTCCACAGTCACTGCTGTCACTGCCACCCAGAGGGTGGTGCCAGTGCTGATGAGAGCTGCCTCCACTCGCTCCCCTGCAGACAGGAGTGAGGGTCTGGGCTCTGACAGGCAGGGTGACCGTGAACCTACGTCAGGCACAGTCAAATCCCGGACTCTGCGTTAACCAACTTTCTTATACAAACTGCTACATGTAACGTAAACACGCTACAGGGATGTATCTTACAACACAGGGAATACAGCCAATGTTTTACAATAACTATAAGTGGAGCAACTATTGTACATCTGAAACTTATATCATATTGTAAATCAGCTATACCTTTATAAAAAATAAAAAATAATTTAAAAATGTTACAAATTTAGTATTCAATTCAGTTTTTAAGTAACTTCTAAACAGCTTAGAATGTATAAAAGCATTTAAGTGTGAGAAGTTTGTTTACATTTTCATTTACTTTCAGCCACCTGCTAAAAGAGAAATTAAACAATTTTTTAAACACAGCTTAACAACCACAACAACAAAAAGACAAATGTGAGAGTGAAGAGAAAATGGAGATTCAATACTTAAATGAAATCAGGGGGAGGTAAAGTCATAAAAATGGATGCCATGAAGTCAGGGTAAGTGTTAAAGGCCGACTAGAAATTCAGCTGTAAGATTCTTGGCAGCTAAAGCAAAAAGAAAAAGATGATGTGGTGGGTGGTAGAGCTCAGTGGTAGAGCATGTGCTTAGCGTGCACGGGGTCCTGAGTTCATGCCCCAGGGCCTCCACTAACAGATAATACACCTAATTACCTACGCCCCAAAAAGAGCCCCAAAGGAAAGGAAAAGAGAAATTTCTTTCCTAAAAAAACCTGATATTAAATTTAGATTAAATACTGAAAAAAAAAAAATAGAAAAAGATGAGTGACACAAGCGATAATGCCCGTGAGATAAATCTGCGGTGGCTGCTGGCAGGTCCCCACATCCCACGTGCGAAAATCTGAAACATCCTTCTCACCACTCAGAGTCATCCTCAGCCCACCCCACCCCTCCCCCTGTTAAAAGCAGGAGCACAGGCAGGGACCGGCCTTTGCTCTCTCTGTGTCATCACAGTGAGACAGGATGGAAGGGGGCAGAGCACAGCCATTCAAGGAAGGCCACAGCAATTAACATCAAAATGGTGAAGGATTCAACCCCCAATAGGCCTTGAGGCTCAGGATGCAGAGATTTAACTTCTAGCAGATCTTGAGCTTCATTATACACCCATTGTAATAGTAACATGGTGAATAACACGCCTCCAGCACCATGGCAGTCCCAAGGCTAGCCACAAAAGGTCAAAGGGTGGGAAATGGCCAAATCCTTGGGAATTCCATCCCCTTGCCCTTAGGCTGGTCGTTCTACTTATTAGCATATGAAACCACCAAGCCCATGAAAACCAGCAAAACAGCGCCGCCTCGCGGTCACCCCTCTCTCTCCCTCTTCGGAGAAGGCCCACACTCTTGTCTGTGGAGTGTGTACCTACTTTTAATCTGAGCACCCAACCCCCACACCTCGTGGCCTTTCTCTTGCCTTTCAATGTATCTCTCTGAATAAATCTACCTTGACTCAACAGTGGCTTGCTCTTGAATACTTTCCAGCACGAAGCCAAGGACCCACATCTGGCGGGGCACATCTCAGGGGCTCAACCAAAGCCTGGGACACAGCCCTTCTCATGCCCCACGTTTTTTCTTTCCTGTATCAACAGGACTGGGCTGTGAAGGGAGCTCTGAGGCCCCAGTGAAGGGAGCTCTGAGGCCCCAGCTAAGGGACAGAAGCAGCTACCAGGGCTCAAATTGGCGGGCAGACACTCCCCCAGCAGGGGCCCTGGGGTCGGCCTGGTTCTCTGTGGTTCCCTGTTGTGCTGACTCCCCAGCCAGAGAGCGTTCTCCCTAGGCCTGTCCCCACAAAACCCTTCTCTCCAAAATACAAGCACATCATGTCACAGTCCTCTTGTTCAACCAGGAAATGTTCAGCCCACGTTTTCCTTCCCAATTAAAGAACCTAACTGTCCTCCATCCCATCCCACCACTTCTTTCTTTGTGAGAACTCTGTACTCCCCACACACCATCCTGAATGCAGGTGCCTTGCTGGCTGGGACCGAGATGTTTCAGTCTCACACATCCTGCGTCCATTCACTTTCCCCTTGCTACCTTAAAAAAGCCTTTCCTGAGTCTCCTACCCCTCTGATTCTGAACTTCACAAAGTGCTGTGGTTACAGTCACTATGTGCATACATCCCAGGTTTTGGCTAGGTTTCCTTCGCGAGATCATCATTAAGGAGCTGCATCAAAAAGTTTAAAGAGGTTATTCTTACATCTGAGTGGAGGAGCCTGCATAAAATTTAAATGGCTTTGAAGAGAGAGTTAACCAGGGACAGAGAGGTCGCAGGTCATAGTCAACAGTGTCATGAGGCAAAATGTTCTTCAAAGGCTCAGAGTGGCTTCTGAACACGGAGTTGGCAGGGAGGAGGTGCCAGGCAGTGAGTGGGGTGGGTGACACAGGGTACGCTCCCCCAGCGGGGGAAGAATTGGATATTGTTCTATTTTTCTAAACAATTTCTTACTACCTTTTTCTCTTATCGTCACATACAATTTCCTATGAATTAAGAAAATCAATATCAGTCATTTGGGCCACTTGGGAGAAGCTACATGATGCCATTCACAGGGCTGGGACATGACAGCCACCCCAGTCTTGGTTGAAAGACCAGTCGGGGTATTTCCAAGGTAATCACGGGCATGCGGCAAACTCCCCATCTTCAATGACCTCATCTCAAAGGTGGGGCCAATAAAACTACCAAGCAAAGTGCGTGATGATTATGGCCGACATCTGTTTACTAGGTAAGTGCCCGTGACAGCTGCCGCTTAATGGGGAATGATTATGATCAATGAGGCCCAGTCTACATGGACACACGCGCCCTGCCTTCCTGCCTTGGTGCAGCAGCAGAGCTTGTTTAGCTGAGATGGACGCCCCCAGAGCAGCCCCGACGGGAAAGCTCCCAGCTCTGCACGGCGAGGCGAGTTCCTTTCCTTCTGAGAGCTGATCACAGTTTGCAGTCGTCTGTTTTTATGTTTATCCCTTTTGTAACTGCCTCTCCTCCGGAGTTTTGCTCAAGCAGCACAGGGCCAGGTGTCTCTTGCTTCCTGCTGGGTATTCTGGGCTGGGTGACAGCCAACTCCACGTCTGGCTCTGGTGCTGAACGGAGAGGGCAGAAGTCCCAGGGGCCCATGCTGAACCGAGGCCCCTGCACCCAAAATTTTGGTCTGGCTTTGGGCAAATTACAGTCTTCTTTACCCTGAGATTCCTCATCTGTCCATGAAAATAACTGCCCACGACACACAGAGTTACAAGGATTAAAGGAAATCACCAAATTCACAACCTATTCAAGGGGCTACCAGTGCGTCCTCAACAGACTCATGCTGCCTTTACGGTTCTGACACATGCCAAGTGGGGCGGCTGCACACAGTGAACACTGCTAAGTGCCAGTGTGTTAAGAGCTTCATGTGTGCTATAATACTCTTTACAACTTACAACAATCCCAGGAAGGAACGAATATTATCATGCCCATTTCACAGATTCACCAACAGTTTAAGAGAGGTTACATTCTAATCCAAGACCCTATGGTGAGGAAATGGCGATTTAAACCTGAATCTGGGCCCAGGCCTGGGCTCCATCTCTCTCCCATCCACCTGACCACTTGCCTATGAAATCCACCTGTCCAATACACATGTTTGCAGCCGGCCAGCTCTTAAATGTAATGTGTGCCACCATTTGTCAATGTTTGTTAATTACCATAATCTGTTCTCAGAAACCACTACAGAAAAGAAAGGTGGACTCACGTCCCTGCCCACAAAGAAGAGGAATTCTGCCTTGCCTTCACCTGTAATGTGCAGAAACCCTTCCCTACACCACCAAATCCTTTTGTATGCTTCCTCCATGTTTATGTTTGCACACGGCTTATTAAAGTAGAAGGTACCTGTGGTAATTCCATCTCGGGTGCTTTCCAAGTTTCCAGATATCCATAATCAGTCTGTGAACGAAAATACTACAATGTGAATGAAAATACTGCAACCATGTCAGTAAACAAAGCATGCTGAAACCAAGTCATCAGCGGCTGCCTCCAACCCCCAGCAAGGACAGGCCTGCAGCCCAGCCTCTGCAGCCACTCACAATGGTGCCCTCTGAGCAGACTCAGAATAAGAAAGAAAAGGATACTTGCCCTAGATAGCTAGGTGCTTGTCTAAAGAATGTATTCAGTGAGTCCAAATGTTTGCTTCCTCCCATAAATAGAAAAGCACTAAATTCTTGAACTTGAGATACCTGGCTTTCTTTAGATAACAAGCAATCTTTTATTGTTCCAACTACCTGGTCTTTGTTGTAAAGCTCCTGTATATCTTAACTCCTCCCCTACCTCTTGGGAGCAGTCCCTCTGAGTGATCGGAGAGGCTGTCATACCGGCTCGAGACCTCCCGCCAAATAAAACATAACTCTTAACTTTTAGGCTCAACGTTTATATCAATCAAGTCTCTGAATAGACACAACTCATCAATTCTTTAATGGAACACACTGGATCAGGAACCAGAAGCATGTTCTAGTCCCGAAAACTACGGGTTCCTCTTTCTTCCTGTCATTATACAATCCCACCAGAACTCATTATTTTGCTGTCTGCTCACTTGGCAACCAAACTCCGAGAAGAGTCAACTCAACAGAGCACCATGCTGGGGAGAACCCCTCGCAGCAGCACAGCGGGCTGCCTGCCCTCCCGCACGCTCTGCTGACCCCTAGTGTCCTCCGTGGAGACCAGGCCAACAGAGCTGTTCCCAACAGCTGCAAAGTCCCACACATTAAATAAAAGCATTTTATTTTATATGATATGTTACGTATATACCCATCTCTGAAAACAGCTTTGCCAGAAGCCCAAATCTTCAATATTAATCTGCAAAGGCAAATCCGGTCCCCAAGGGAAAACAAGTCTTAAGACGATGCTAAGGCCTCCAAAGTCCTCTCCAGGACGGTCAACCAAACTGCCTGCAGGTCTGCAGCTGCAGGCGGCTACATGTCTGCTTTTAAAGCAACCCCTTCCTGCCCTCGGGCGCTACAATGTCCCTCTACGCCCTCCCATGTCAGGATAAGAGCAGCCGCTGCAGAACCTTGCAGGGCAGCACTGACAGGACTGGACAAAGAGGATCAGAGCTAAACTAAGCCTTGTCACTGTCACTTTACAGATGAAGATATATATAGAGAGAGGTGGGGTGATCTTGCTCAAAGTCACACAGCTAATAAGTGGCAAAGTCTATAACTCTGCTCCTCCCACCGGTGTGACGCCCCAGCTGGGATGCCCACAGGGTTCTCTCGTGCCTGCCTGACCAGTCCTTTACTGTCTCTCATAACCCACCACAGGGTCTGACCCTAGCCTGCTTTTTCAGCATCTTTTCCCTCCAGTCTCTCAGGAACAAGGCTGCTCTGGCCACTCTATGACTTCCGGCTTCCCAAAACCTCCGTGCTCAGGCTGGTCTTGCCTGTGCATCCGGCCCCCTGCTCAGAGGCACTTCCTACCCTGCAGGAGGATGATTCCACTCTCCACAGGGACACTCCCTCAGGGGAGCCCTCTCATGGCCCTCGACACGGCAGGTGTCCCAGGCCACATCCCTAGCTGCCCCATTAGGACTGCGGGTGCCCAGGTCTGCTAGTCAGACCAGCAGCCTCAGAGCCAGGGATTATACACGGGTCACCCTGCAAACCTACTGCCCGCCTCACAGCCCCCAGCCAGCAGGTCACCTGGAAGTCACAGCAAGTGCCCCACCTCATCCAGAAGTCTCTTCATTTGCGAGCATCGCTGATGACTGTTTTCCAACCTTTGGTCAGTTTCACACAAAACAGCAGCTTCCACTGTGAAGCGGGGGGTTTTCACTTCTGCTCCCCATCCTTACTGGAAACGTCAAGGGAAACCAAAAGGCCTTACCTCAACCCTTTTCTGATGACACCTTCCCACCCACAATACTAACATGCTCAAGAGCTTTGGGTCCACGTGATTTTGTTTCCCTTACGCTAAGTGGCTTAAAACACTGCAGGATTATTTCTGTTTTGAGGGTATTTGTACTCAGTTCATCGGCTTTAATCTGTTTTTGTCTCTCGCTTCAGTATCCCTAGCAGTTGCCTCTTCTTACTCCCTACAGCAGCCTCCCTCCCAACATCTAGTCTAGGAAATCAGCTGTGATGAGGGGCCCGGGCGCAGTCACAGAAGATGGAACTAAGGCACAGAGAGGCTACATAATTTGCCCAAGAAGATCAGCTTCAACCCCCAACAGTGTGTGCCACTTCCCTCTGTTTAACACTTATGCTAAGCAAGCTAACTTTTTGTAGATTATGGTTATAAACAGATGAGGTATCAAAATACATACAAGGACACACCTCAACTCTAAGATGTTCATTAACTCCACTATTTTGTTTCTATTTATTTTATTTCTATTAAAAAAATTTAAGAACCTCTGCACTCAATATAGCAAAATGTTACTGGGTTTTAAATCCAGAATATAGAGGTGTTAAGTGTGTCATTACTCATCCTTATTTGTATGTTCACAAGACTAAATGATTTGAAAGTCTCTCTCCCCTCCCCCTACTCACTACTGGCTCTCACCAGAGCTCCCAGACCACACATCTAACAGCCTTTCACTTACCCACAGCTGAACTCATCAGTTTTCCCCCAGAACTCCCTCTGCAGCTTTCCCTCCTCAGAGCACAGCAGGACCATCATTTACCTCAATAATCCACCCAGAAACCTGGGCCTTACTCCATCCTACCTTCACAGACAGCATTCATCCTTTCTTTTTACCATCTAAACATACCTTCAATCTGTTGGCTTTTACCCACTGACCATCCTACCGCTCAAGTGGAAGCCAACAACACTGCCCACCTGGACTCACGAGTCTCCCAAGTGGCCTCACAGCCTCTCTCCCCTACTTGAGACAAATGGGATTGTGTCACTTCCGTGCTTTTAGGACTCTTTTCAAACCCACTGTTCTTAGAAGAAACTCCAAGTTCTTCACCTGGTGAAGGTCTTTGCCATGAAAATGTCAGCTCAGGGAGGGCAGGACACGCCCTCTCCCCTCGGCCCCGCCCCCTGGCAGAGCAGCAGCTTGGGAGGACCTGCTGAGCTACACCAGCCTGTGTTCTAAACCTGGTCTTGAGTTCTTAGCAAACTGCTTCACTTATCCATACAAACCCAAGGTAGATTAGATAGATTTTAGATGTTGAGCTAGACTATTGATTTGGGGATTTTGCACTAGCAACCTGCAAGTACATATTCTAATGATTCTGTCTTCTTAAAACCACACCCAGATTTAAGTAGTATCTGTGAAATGTCTTCGGAGTAAAAGGGACTGTACTTTAACAGACTTTATGTTTTACAACATGAACAACCCGGACAGGGTCACAAATGGAACCGCATCACAAGTGACAGAAGACAGGTGAGAGGCATATAGCAACAGGTCACAAAGATGGTAAGAGCAAAGTTGTTTCTCCAACTCCCAAAAACATTCCTCAAAGAACCGAAAATTCTGAATTTTGAACGTAAAATACTAGCATATAAAGAAATAAAATAAATAATCCTCTTCATCAGGGTTTCAAGATCTGACTCCAGAACTTTTAGCATGCCATACTGAATACTAGCACAGAAACATCAGATGGACTAATGGTGAGTAAGTTCCCGGAAAACTGCAGTAATTCCTCCACTTGTAAAAGGACATACACTCACCTGTTGAAGGTGAATGTAAACCGCATTCTGGAGAAATTCGGAAGCTTCCAGGCTCTGCTTCTGGATGGCAAGAACACGGACAGCTTGGAAGCATGCTTCTAACTGAGTCACCGGCATTCTTACACTGCAGGGGGAAAAGGAGGCCCCCAGTCAAGAGCAGAGATGTTCCTGTCGTGTCTCGCAGGCCGTCCCTCGGGGACTCAGTGCCCTGCAAGCAGCCCGGCCCCAGGCGAGGACCTGCAGCATGGCCCACCCTAGCAGGAGGGGCACTGTGCTTGAGAAAGCCCATCCCCGATGGGGGCAAGAGGGGCTGGTGGGGTTGTGTGAACCTATAAATGCTCACAGAAATACACCTGCATACATTCAAGTGATACAATTAACAGTAGCAGGCTATTTAACAAAGTTTCAATTGTCAGTGTTAATTTTACCATTCCTTTCCGCTTGTCCCCTGCACTCTGAGACAGGCTTAGGCTCTCTCACACCTGCAGCTCTGATGCAATAGTTGTGAAGTTATTTTACTTTGCTGCAAGTGTCTTCGCTCCCCGTGTCACTGTGACTATCGTCTCTTAACACACTCAGATGTCTTCCTGGATCTCTCCCTGAGTTCCTTGCTCCTGCTTCTCAGATCCTGAGATAAAGGACAAGTGAAGACACATGACCAGAACAGGCACTGTGGACTTGACAAAAGTCCTCAGTGATCCCCTAGGTTAGTGCTGCCCACCCCTTACCTTCGATTCTCAAGGTTCTGCCCAGGGTGACATCCAGACAGGAGAGAGTCTTGGGCCAATTAAAAGCTGTGTGGCTTGGGTGCGGGGACATGTGCAGGAGCTGGTTCCGGAGCGGGGCCCCTCCCCACCTCTGCTCCTCTCTCCCCCGAGGCCCCGCTGCCAAGCCCCCAGGCTCCCTGATCTTCTGTCCTTCTCTTCTACTCTACTCCAAGCCCTTTTCCTCTTCCTTTATTCCCTAATTATCGCCAGCTGGAGTGAGTTTTCAATCACAGTATCTGAAAAAATTTCCTGCAGCTGAAAAAGAGGTCTCCAGAGGTCAAGCCCATATGCTGGTTCCTGAAGAGAGCCCCTGGTTAGGGGGAACCTCACCAATACTCATGGGGCATCAGACATGTTGCAGGGCCGACCATCCCTAACAAGAGTTTGCTGAGACCCCAAGGCACACACAGCATCCCTGCTCACAAAAATGTAGTTGGCCCACTTATCCGTTATAAAGAAGCAAAAATACAAAATTGCTCATGTTTCTTACTAAAATTATTTATGAGGTGGAAAAAGAAATTGTAATAGAAAAGAACAAATTTGACTCCATCTCAGATGTGTTCCTTTGGCTTTAACCCTGTGTCCTGTTTTCTAGACTCAGACTTGCTAGCTCTGCAACTTTTGTAAAAGAAAGTTGCCTTTAGCCTGAAATATCCAGGAGAGCCTATTCTCTGGGCTCTGATCTTTAAGGATGTTAGCTCTTCTGCACTTATGTAGAGATGGCAAGTTGCAAAATAGAGAATAACCTTTGTTTTTTTTGGAGGTTTTACAGGGGCACCATGATTTGACCCACATGGACAGCTGCAAGAACAAAGGATTCCAAGGACAAACAATTTGTACAGCAAGAAGTTTGCAACAACCAAACACACCCACACGCCTTTTTAGTATAAAAGGATACTGAATTCTGACTTGGGGAAGACGGTTCTCCAGGACATCAGTATGCCATCTTCTGGGTCTGCCAGCCTTTCAAATAAAGTCACTATTCCTTGCTCCAACACCTCACCTCCCGATTTATTGGCCTGGCATGCAGCAAGCAGAAAGAGTTTGGACTTAGTAACAAAATGACTGCATTGGAGGTAGTATGTCTCCCCTGTTTCCTCATTTCCGGTATGTCACAACGTATCAATTTTATATGATGTTTAACAACACAACCAAAAACCCTATTATACAGAATTGATTCCACAGAAATAAAATTATTTCTACTCCTTCAAAACTTTTTTCTTTTTTATTTTACTTTGTTTGGCTTATTCAAAAGTAAATAAAAGTCAAATCATTTT
Organism: Camelus bactrianus; assembly: GCF_048773025.1. Lineage (NCBI taxonomy): Eukaryota > Metazoa > Chordata > Mammalia > Artiodactyla > Camelidae > Camelus > Camelus bactrianus. Next base: position 53,324,849 of record NC_133575.1, on the reverse strand, counting down.
ATTTCACATATTTTTGTTATAGCTACATATTTTAAGTAGTACAGAGATATTTAAATTGCAATAAAAATTGTTCATATATTAGTATAAAGATATATACACAACAAGTGCAGATTAGGAAAGGAGTGAATATTTACTAAAAATCCACTGCACATCCAGTCTTTTACAAGCATATCCTGGAATATAAGCTCTATTATCCAGGGGTCCCCCACCCCCATTCTCACTGCCGAGTCCCTTAGTAATCAACTACCAAGGCACCAGCATTGAAACACGCGATCAGTATTTTAGGTATAAATGAGGGAATTAGCTCATTGAATTCTAAAACAAAAACCTTAAAATAAATACTGAACTTACTTACAGACAAAGAAACTTGGACACAAAAAAGTACAGTTTCTTCCCCAAGGTCACAAAGCTAATAACTGGTAAAGGCAAGATTTGAACTCATCTGCCTGATTCTAAAAATTAAGGTGGAAGTCCCCTTCGACTGTGGAGGATCCAGCAGCACAGCCTATCACCCTATCTTTGTTCAGATCTAGCCTTAGACAGCCTGAGACAGCACCCCATTCCTATGGAACTCGAGGGCAAATCATAACAATAAGGATTTTATATCCAGTAGTTTCTTAGTTCTCATTTATATAAAGCGTCAGCAGGTCAGCACAAAAACTCTGGAAAACATGAGTGGGTCCAGAGCTTTTTGCTGATAAGAAACTCAGTCTATCAGGACAGAGTGACCTTCCCATGAGAGGCCACATGGATATAAACTAAAGGCAGCTGAGCAATGAAAACTAGCAAGACCCTGGAACTCAAGCAAGTAGGATCCCTGCCATCCCCCACCCAGGTGCCTCTTCACCTGCATGGACACAATGGCAGAAGACCCATTTTCTTGTCCAAGTTACAACATCATGTATTCTCACCCATAAAAAGTTACGACTCTATGCTGTCTTAAGTCCTATCCAACTCAAATATGATACCAATATCTCAGCAGAATGTCTATGTCTCCAATTCCTCTCTTCTATTAGGAGAATATTTCTATGGCCACAAAGCAGAAATCCAATTAAAAATACCATGCACTAAGCCTGATGAAAGTCTGCGTAAGAGACTTTGCTCTCACGCTCAGTGAATGAAAACTCAGAAAAAGTGGTCCTTCTCCCTCAGCATGTGGGAGGTAGCCTGATTGTGTGTGTGTGTGTGTGCGTGCGCGTGCGCAAGCGTGTGTGTGTGTGTGTAAATGAAATACAATGAATTCTGGGATGTGTACAGATTTTTTTAATGTTACTGTCATTTCATGAGGATGAGACAACCTTTAAAGTAATATGAATCTAGTGTTCTGAGAGAGTCTCAGGCACTTTTGGTGGAGGAGGGGAAAGGGGCAAGGAAAGGAGGAAAGAAGTAAATGAAGCAAAGGAGTAAGAATACTGCTAGGGAAACTCAAAACATTAATTTTGTTCCTACTTGCATCACACACAAATTAGGGACTAGCTTTCCCCCATGTCTTGTCAAGCACTGAGTTGCAGAAGAAGAGGTGACAGCCCATTTCTCACTGAGCTTGTGACTGTACGTGGCATCTTATAGACACAAATCATTTACCCTGATCAAATACTCTAGCAGCAGGCCGTAATTCTCCTATTTTGAGAGACAAAAAAAAAAAACCAAAAAAAAAAAAAACAGCAGTTCAAAGAGGGTATATAACCTGACAAAAGTCAGAGTACCAGTAAAAAAGACAGGATGAATTCAAACTCAGATCTGAATGCAAAGTATGCTCTTCCCACTCCCAGGACTGGAAAATCCTTAACACACATTATTCCCATCTCCCCTGCAATGTTCCTGGCACCAAGCGTTTCCCATGGTGATGTTCTCCAGTTCTCACAGACACAGCGCTCTGTGCAGCCAATAACCTCCATCGGACCTTGATCATCTACCTGCCACGCCCACCAGGCTTCACCATAAAGGCAGGAAAGCTGGCTTTCAAGTGCATACAAAGCCACCCCTGGTCTAACCTGGGCTCTTCTGCAGCTTCTCCAGCCTAAAGGCAGCCATGAAATTACTCACAGTTTGCACATGAGCCACACTACCTCTCTCCATCTCTCTCCCCAACTATACTACTTAGCTATGGCCATTTTGATAATTTTGGAAACAAATTTTTAAAAACAGAAAAGAAAGGATTCTGGAACAAGTACTTAATACTTACAATTTTAAATGACAAGTTACAAAGTGAGTATTTAAAAACCGAATCTGCCTTCTTAGCTGTCAGTTTAAACAGTTAAAAAATATAATAGCAAAAAATTCTCACTTACAAAATTAACAAAAACATCAACAATAATCTGGAATAAACTCAAAAACAATGCCCATGTTGTACATGAAGAAACTACAGGACTATACTTAGGGGTAAAGTAAGAGGTGTGAATGTAGAGACATCAACAAATTCTATGGAGGAAAGCAGTTTTGTAAAGATGTAAGTTCTCCTAAAGATAATTCAAAACTTACTAAAAAATCCCATGAAAACTCTTATCTGATTTTTTTTAACTTGAGCAAAGGATTTTAGAATTCTTCAGGAAAAATAAAGTCATAATAATAACCAAGAAAGTTTGGGATGGAAGAAAAGAATCAAAATAAATCGCACTGTCAGACATTAAATAAATGTTTACAATATGTAAGATATAGCGCTGGAGTAAGAAAGTAAGATTGACAGAAATAAACCATGAAATCAAAAAGAGATTCTAGTGTACATAACTATTTTGTACAGGTGGGATTTCAAATCAAAGAGGAAAGTATGAATTCAATAATTGTCCTGGGACAATCAGAGAATCACCTGGAAAGAACAAATTCTATTCCAGTCATAATGACCACAAGAAAAATTACAGATAGTGATGTAAATATTAAAAAGTACTAATAAGAGCAAATACAACTCTTTGCTCATATTAATTCAACTTCTCCTCACTATAACAAGTACTATTATCATCTCCATCTTAGAGATTAAAAAAAACCTACAGAAGAGATTTATACCATTATAAGAAAGTATTTCTAAGAATAATACCAAAGATAAAACCCAAAAAGAAGACATTTACTATCTTAAGAATATTTTGGGCCACAACAAATATAAACTTACTGAACAAAATGAAAGGCAAGAAATTACAAGAAAAAACTCTGTGATACATGTTGATGAAGACAAGGGGTTAATGTTCATAACATACAAAGAGCTGTCACAAAGCAACAAGAAGCTCCCTCACTTAAATGTGTGCAATGGACAAAAGGGATCATTCACTTTTTAAAAGTCAGATGGGTAATGAGTGAAAAATGCTCAATACCTCACTGGTCATCAAGTGCAAACTAAAACAATGATAAAGCACTTTTGCTCATCATATTGGCAAATATTTTTAAAAGATATTCTAGCTAGTGTCCATCTGTGAGAGAACAAACTGTGAGCGACCTTTTTGGAGGACAACATGTCAATGGATATGTAAACTCTGAAAAACGTGTGTACACACAGACTTAACTCCACTTTAGGAATCGTTTTGTTTAGAAAACAAAATCAGTTCAAAAAGATGTACTCATCAGGGCATTTACACAGCACTGTTTACAATGGTGGGAAGAAAAGCTGAAGAGAAATCATATCCAGTGATAGAGAATTGGTTACATAAGTTATTCTACATCTTTTCTTTCCCCACTGGAGAAGGAATTTCTAGAGTCACTTGAAAGGAGCCTGTGATGAATGTAATTGTCACATCCAGGGACTAAATTTCCAGAAGCCTTAACTAAAGGAATACTCATACAAGATCACAAGAATGTTTGTACAAGAAGGATGCCAGTCCAACATCCTTTCTGACAGTGGAAAATGGAGAAAACTTAAGTGTCCACCATCAAGACAATGACGCGGTAAATCACGGTGAGCTGTGGGGACTGAGGGGGCCGGCGTTTCGGCGTGGTCCAGTTCCTTGTCCACAGCACTCTCCCACCAAATTTGTCCTTACACAAGAGACCACACCTGCACATCAGGAGACCCCTCCACTCTATCTGAAAGGACCGGGTGAGTCTGCAGTGGGAGGACGTCTATGATATACCCCTGAGTGAATAAAGCGAGCTGCAGAAAACTTATAGTATGACCTTATTTTTCCATAAAGCATGTATACACACACATTTCTAATATACGTGTATGTATGTATGTGTATATATATATGTCATAGGCATAAAGTCATGAAATATATACACCACATTGTCAACAGTTTTTACTCTCAGGAAATAAGGGGAAGGGAGGTAGGGGCCTTTTGGTACCACCACAGTTCTCTTTTCAGTATTTCAGTTAAGTATACTTGGAATTTAAAAGTTTATTTAAGTCCGAAGTAAAATGCACGATGCATCCACAAGGCAGAATGCTATACTGGTCATTAAAAATCATGCCAGGGGAGATAGAATATTGTAGAAAAACATGTAATAAGCCGAAAGGAAAATGGAGGTCTCCACACAGTAAACAGGCACAGAGTGCTCGCTGGTTTTTATGACAGAGGTGATACACACTGACGAAAAGAACAGAAAATCGATGATAAAGTGTTAATTATTATCTCTGAGTAGTGGGACCATGATAGCCTCTTTTGCCCCTTTTATTCACACTTATTATATTAAATACACATTATTTTTCATCTAAAAAAAAAGCATTTTTAGATGTGTAGTAAAGCATATTGGAGAAAATACACGAGTACTTACAGAAACAAATATCTAGGAGACACCGCAGCAGTGTCACACAATGTAGAACGGGCGATCTTGAATAACACCGTGCAGTTACATAAGGACCCACAAAGTGAGAGCACCTGCTGTAACAGGGAGTGGCCCCCTTCTATTTGTCAGTTGTGTCTTCAGGGCTGAGGCAGTTCTGAGCACGGCCAGTGTCAGTGCTGGTGTCTGGATGGATGCCACTGGAGGTGAGGGCACCTGTAAGCTGAGAGGAAGAACAGAAAACATCCTCTGCTTTTTCTGTCTTGTTTCTTTGTTACTTTAAAAGAGAGGCATAAATAAGATAAACTGAATCTTCCCTACTGAAATTTCAGTAATGAAACCGTTTTTAAAGTCTTCACAGCTTATATTCTGCCTATACCTGTCTTTCCAACATAGCATCATATTTATTAAAAGTTAATTAACTCAGTTAATTAACTCCCTGTTGAAACCTTCTATTAAAGAACACGAAATGCACTACGTAAAAGCACCACGCCTGCAGTGACTACCTTAGCTGTCTTGACGGCAGTGCAGTCAGCCCCCACTGTACCGTGGCCCTGAGCTCCTGATGCTGGTAAGAGAGCACGCTGCCACCTCAGATGGAGAGAAACTGTGAAAGCATTTTCTGAAGTCAACAGCACTGACAAAACATGACTGACAAATCCCAGGCACCTTGGAGGCTGTCATTTTCTGTTTCTGGCTAACACCGGTCAATGAGCAGAACCACCCCTTTCACGAGCCATGGGACTCACGTGGGAAGCAGTTTTGGAGAAATTTCCAGGTATAGAATGTAACCAACTACATGTAGAACTGTGACAAATGAAACGATGCAATACTCTGATTTTGGAAGACACTCAAAATATTCTCCTAAGCCTTAGTAGCTGGAAAGGCTGGGCTTCTCCTAAGCCACTTATTTATTTCACAGCCAGTGAGCATCTCCCACAAACCCTGTTTCCCTGTGTCTGATGGGCGCCTCAGGCACACATTGCTGTCGATCTTATAAGTCACAGGGCAGAGGCGTGTGTCTAAGGCCTGCAACCCTCACAAAGGCTCGCCTCATAGCCTCACTGTCTGAACTTGGCCGCATTTTCTCACCTGTTTACTTGGTATCTGTTCTTATGTAAGCTACCTAAAATGCTTCTTGGAACAAGTCAGAAGAATGAGTGGGTAGAGAAATAGACAGAGGGGCAGGTGAGAGTTGGGCAGACAAACAGAGGGACTCCAAGAAAAGGGGAACAAATAAAATTTCCTATGCAAAATCCTCTTCTAGTCAGGGAAGAAAACCACCATGGAGAAGTGTGAGGAGGCAGGTAGCTTAAGACTGTTTCCTGGATTTCATGAAAAGTCACACCAAGAGATGAGAGGGTAGAATTATAAATAATAAAATTAAAAAAGCATGCATGTTTGAAAAATATATCTACAATATGTACTTTCTAAAGAATAGATTCAAATCAGCAGGGCCCAATAACACAATCCTTGGGTATTTACAGAAGTGAGAATCCCACCTCCAAACCACAAGGCATCCCTTTGGAGCACTGAGAGTCTACCCGGGGCGGTCATAAAGCCGTCACCGCAAAAGCTATGCTATCCTGCACTTACGAGGAATGAGCAGCTGTGCTCGGGCTGCCCACGTGCATCATTTACACCCCACAGCACCTCTACGGGGGGGGATGCCTAGCGAGCCCCGTCTCTGCAGGACAGAAAACAAGTCCGAGAGAGGCTAAGCCGACATACCAGTTCTCCATCTCACAGGACTGGTCACTCCAGAGCAGGACTCGAACTCGGACCCACGATTGTAACCACAGTATTACCGTGCTTTATGTGCTTTTTGTGTGTATAATACATTTGTTTCTGGCATGAAAGGATATTTAATAAATGTTCGGTTGTCTTGTCTATCTCATTAGCTCACAATCAATCTTTGTACTGTTGAATTGTACTCTTTTCCCCTAGAGAAAGGAACAGAAAGAGCGGGGGTCAGAATGAGGTGGGGCTCCATTCTTTATCTGGTACCTCATCTCATCCAAGTCCCCAACCAGGGAGAAGGAGCAAATGTTCTCTTCATCTTTTAAAGAGAGGGCTCCACTGATGGTGACTTACTCAACTCCAAAACCAAGGCTGGGGGAAGGGCACATGCAGCAACCAGAGCAGTATCACGTGTAGGAAGGCGAAAAGAGCTCACGGGAGGGCTCAGGGGGTCAGTCTGATTTAATTTCAATCGATAAAAGAATACCACAGTCTAAAAATACTAGCATGCAATGAATTTGCTCTTTCTTGACATCTAGTAATTTTCCTCAGCCCACATGTAACATTATCATGAACCAGTGAAAGGAAGCGTCTACAGACAGGGAAAATCAAATGCCATAGGCAGGCTGAAACCCAGGCTGGAGGAAAGGAAGAGAAAGGGCATAGTTAAGAAGAGGGGAAAGGCTGGGAAATAGACATCATCACAAGGACTCTCAAGCATCATCCAACAATCATATAATCATTCATTCAAGAGAGAGTTACTGAGGTCCTATTTTGTGCAAATTGTACAGAGGGCAAAGCAAGAGTGCAGCGTCCATGGTGGCAGTAAGGGGCGGGGCTCAAATACACTTCTGATCCCGGTACCTTGCACACTTGTCCTCAGTATAAAGGCAAAAAAAAAATAAAGTAAAATAATACTATGTAAACTCAACGCATTGTTGAAAAAATATTAAAGAACACCTAATACCTGGACAGACGCACCACGCACATTCCTGGATCAGAAGACAGCGCTTTTGGAATGGCAGTGCTCCCCAGAGCGATCCGTATATTAAACGTGGTCTCGATCACAACCCCATTGGGCTCCTCTGCAGAAACTGACTAGATGCTGCTACAATTCATATGGGAATTCGAGGGTCTCAGTAACCAAAACGTACTTGAAAAAGAAGAACAACGTGAGAGGACTTGTAATTCTCAATTTCAAACCTTACAACTGGATCTCCAGGTGAGATTAGAAGCCATTTTTAAGTTATTTTTGTGTTTATTCTTATTTTCTAAATTCTCTACAATGAATATAACTGTTACAATAAGTAAAATAAAAAGTAAGGTATCTTTTAAAACATGCACACCGATTCATTCATTGGGAAAAAAATATTTTAACTATACAGAGGTAAACAAATATCTAGTGAAAAAGGACTACTTAAAAACAAGAGTGCACTTACATTTTTCATAAATTGAAAACTGAAAAGCACAAACACATCAAGTTTCTAGGGAGACCGATGCAACATATTAATAGTTATTTTCAAAAATTCTAATTGAACAATGAAAACTCAAGAAAGGGAAAATCGTGATTGACAGCCAACTGCAAACACATGGAGAGCAAAGGCCTAGAAATCACAGTTCTTTGAACTCTGCTACTAACTCAATAGGAGAGGAAATTCCTCACTGAGGGGACAGTGGAATCCCATGCATAAGACAGGATACACAGTACAAACTGCACTAGAATCGGGGGTGAATTTCTTAGAAGAATTCTAAAGGTAGAACATTGCTGAAAAACTATAAAAACACTGACAGACAGATTAAAACTCACAGTCATATATATTATATAGAAACATATGAAGTCTGCTCCCATGTTGCATAGAAATACAAACATATTTGTTCATTTATGGGCACTGATTACTTTACCCCAGGTAGAATATTTCAACTAAAACAAGTAATCAATAATACACTCCTCTTGTCAAATCTAGTTGATAAGTTACTCTGCTATCTAACCATAATGTGTCTAAGATAGATCTAAAATTATTCAAAAAGTTCTCTGTATGGTTTCTTGAACTCTTCTCAAAATTCCAAGCTTAATTTTAAAATAGATCTGAGCAGTATTTCTATATTACCTTTTCCCTCGTGAAATGAACAACATAGTCCGTTGTCAAAAGTCTGTCCTTACAATGATTCACGAGCACCGTATCCTAACAAAACAGCTGGACAGCAAGGCACTATCCAGACACTGTGACCAAACAAATGAAACACAAGGAAGACAGTGATCCTATTTTGGAGGGCTTATAATCTGTGTCAACACCGGGGTTTTTATTTGATTGGCTTGATGGGGTAGCAAAATAAAATCAATCAAGTACTTTCTTCTTTGAGCATTCTGTAAGTCATGACTGTTTTTAGTGTCATGAACAGGAAAGACTTAAGCATGACTTGATTACGTCAACTAGCAACAATCATCACTGGAGAGTGAGTAATAAAGAAGTTAACTGATAGCAATGCTTCTGCCTACATGAGACCTAAAATAAATCTGCACTGATCTCTGCAAGGAAAATGAGGAGATGAGGTCCACAATGAGAAAACAAACTAGCAAGAAATCAAAAAAGGAAAGACGCTTTCATTAACGATTCCAGGAAGTAGTGGAGCATGGTGTTGAAGAGCACAGATGCTGGGGACAAACATGAGGGGCTGAACTCCCACAGCACTGGGTAGCTGTGACACTGATATGTCAGTGAAATTTTCTGCCTCTCAGTCTCCTATCCATAGACTGGGAACAACAACAGCACCCGTCTCCTAGAACGGTACTAAGAATTAAGTTATTTTATATATAAAAGTTTAAATAAAATACCTCAGATTTTAAATATTACCCCAAAAGCACAAGGAACAAAGAAAACAGAGATAAATTGGAGTTCATCAAAATTTAAAACCTTGCTTCATAGGGCACCATCCAGAAAGTGAAAAAACGACACACGGGAGAAAATTTTTTCAAATCATTTATCTGATTAGGAATTTGTATCTCTGAATGAAAAAAATAAATAAATAAAACCTACAACTCAACAATAAAAAGGCAACTCAATTAAAAAGTGAATAAAGGATCTGAAAAGGTATTTTTCAAGGAAAATATACAAATGGCCAATAAGCAAAATGAAATGATGTTCAATATCATTAGCTGTAAGGGAAATCAAGTCAAGACCACTAGGAGAAACCGCTTCACACTCACTGAAATAAGTTATAATCAAAAAAAATGTAACAAGCAATAATGAGGACACAGAGGATGCGGAGCTCGCAGCCCTTGCTGGTGAGGACGTAACACAGCGTGGTCACTTTGGAAAACAGCCTGGCACGTCCTCAGAGATTTGAATATTTGGTTCCTGAATGACCCAGCAATTCTGCTCTCTGGGCACACACGCAAGAGTACTGAAAACAAATGTCCACATAAAAACTCCTACAGGAATGTTCACGGCGACACTACTCATCACAGCCAAAAAGCAGAAACAACCCAAGTGCCTATCACCTGATGAATGGGTAAAAAGTGGGGCCCAGCCATACAGTGGAATATTATTCAGCAATAGCAAAGCATAGAGTACTGACCCAGGCCACAACGTGGAAAAACATTGAAAACGTTACTCAGTGTGAAAGAAGTCAGTCACAATAGACGGTTCCATTTACATGAAATGACTCGATTTACATGAAATTTCCTGCACAGGCAAATCCACAGAGAAGAGTGGCTCCTTGGGGCTGGGGGAGGATGGGGAAGATGGGAATGACTGCTTATGCATACGGGGCTACCTTTTGGGGGAATGAAAATGTTCTAAGATTGAATGGGATGCACAATTCTGGGCATAGAGTAAAAACCGCAGTACATTTTAAAGGGTGAATTGTATTAAAACTGTTAAGAACAAAAGCACCTCGGGCCAGGACCTTCCATAGTAAATGCATATTGCTAACTTTTATTACAGGAAGAAGAAACTGCCCTCAGCATGAAAGCAGGAGATCAGCAAATGTGAGTTAACCGAAATTGGACAAGAGCATTTCACTTGAAACAGTTGCTGAGTGTACACGAAATATTCAGAAATAGGAAAATTAGTTTGACATCACGAAGAAGCATTCTGCTTCAAATGCAGATCAAGGATTCGGCAAGCCCAGCCGCTAGAAATGACCAGAGAAGGAACTTTGTTGTTAAAACAAGCACCAGAGCCAGCAAGGAAAAGGTGGTGAGGAAAGCAGGCGGCCGAAAATCTGGAACAGTTTGCTACAAATAATTTCTACACTGAAAATTCAAAAATAAAATGAAAGTGATGCAATGCTGTGCTGGCCTCACGTGAATGGGCTTCCTCCGGTGCTCGACAGTTCTGTAACCCAGAATGAGAGACTCAGGAGAATCAGCATGGCTCCTGGCAATCCCCAAGGGACTGCCCACCAGCACGCTGACCACCATCATATCTGCCAGGGTTGAACTGCAGAGAAGAGACCAACTTCTGAAAGGCACAGGAAATGTTGACAAGGGAAGAATAGGCTGCGGTCAGTCCTGGGACAGAGGCCCTGTGAGCAGAGGCCAGAAGGCTGCAGGTGAACTGGAGTGGCCCTGGGACAGGAAGGGACCACGGGGGAGCAGATCACAATACTCTTCTGTCTCTCCCTAGGTTAGGAGTGATAAAGACTGCATCCTTCTCACCTGGAGCTGTGGGTTCTGGCTGGCAGAAGTCGTACCGACATGGAATGAATTACTCAAGACTCTGTGGAAAAAGTTAACAGAGTGAAAGGGAGTAGGGAGCCAACTCCATGAGCCTGACAAATTCTCCCATATTTATTGTGTATAATCAAAGGAAAAAGTCATTAACAGGTGTGTGATAGTAAGCAGGAACCTGGGGAAAGGCAGGATGAGACAGAGATTGTAGAATCCACAATGAGTACAAAGGCTTAGTGTATCTTTAGGGAAGTCATGGGGTGAGGGGACAAGATATATTTTTTAGATATGTGAATTACAAAGCAGACCAGCAGACCAGCCAGGTCCTTGTTTTGGGGATAATAGACTATCTAACAGCACACAAGCCCAGCGTTTATAGCTGAGGGCCTGGGTCCTTGCTTTGCAATGAGCAGAGTGCTATCTAAAACCTCAACTATGCAAGCAAACATTGTCTCTGCTTTTTAAGGCAAGAAGACAGGAGTGAGGATGCACAGGCCCCTGCTTGCAAAGCAGTTACTAAGCACAGATTTTTCTTCTTAAAGTTGACAGGCGGCTGGGGTCTGTTATAATTTGTTAACCCAATCATGGGCTCCCACATGGAACCATTATGGAGAACACCCTGGGATGACAAATCCTGGCTCTGGGTCTTTTCCTGCCAGCTTCAGCCACTCTAGCAGGATCTAGACACCTCCCTGAATAACGATCCCACAGAACCACTCACACTCTTAACTCCTGGTGCGTGAAACTTAATTTTAGCTCTACACAACTTAACGTAGAAAAGCTTCAGAAATAAAAGATATTATATTCTTTTTATATCTCATCATAGGACTGATTTTTCTGATTGCTCTAAGCTGCTTCTACTTGGTAAAGCACCTAACTCTGCAGGTGTATTCAGTACATTCCATTGGGCATGACTAGCCAGCTTGGGCTCGCTAACTTCTATTGGTCAAATACCGATACACTTAATTGATTTCATTGTTCATCAATTTCAGCCTGGAGGAGAGGGAGTGTCACTCTGTTCCTCAGCCCACCCTCAACTATTTTCTCATCAGCAACTCAGGCCTCCTGAAAACAAAACAATGCATTTGTTTCCCTTCTTCTACACTTTCCACAAACCCAACAGGAAACATCATCCTGGAGAAAGAATTCAACAAAAATGTTCAAACAAAAATCTATAAAAACCTGAAGCAACTCCATCTCCGAATCATGATACACAATGACATGAGAGTAAGTGTGTCAGGCACAAAGCATGCGTGAGCCTGACCACCTGATTTCTATTCTTCCAAGGAAGGAAGGTTTTCGTATTTTTTATTATCAGTCTTTGTCATTGTTTCTGATTAATCCAAAAAAAAATTTATGAAATAATTAAGCACTGCAATAACAGATTTTTGTTGTATCAATTATAGAAGGCATTCAGAGGGGACAGGAAAACCCACATCTGTAAAAATTGCAAAATTTCTTCCCCTGTTAAGAACACGTCTATAAAATGCAACAGAGAATTCAAATTATTGTGGAGAGGAGCAAAAGGCACAGAACCAAAGCAAAGTCATTACTATGAGTCAATTAAAAATTCACTGGACAGACATGCTCAATGCATTCAATGAGTTTTAAAGACTCACTGCAAACCATTCACTTAATGATCTGCAGGCTAGAGGAAGAATTTCCCTCTTTAACAGACAACAGAAATCAATAGGGTGCCCCACCAAACGAGGACCAAAGAACAATCAGGTTTTTAACAGTTCTGATAAATCAGCATGTTCTAAAGATCAAAATCCAGAAATTTTAAACATTCATTCACACCACAATGAAACAAGCACTTAAAACTAACCCAAAGTAACTAAGCACATAGATCTTGTACATAGATCAATGAGAATTTCTTGTTCCGCTGGAAGAAAGAACAAGCTATTGCCTTTTACTTGAAAAATAAAACTACTTTTAAGATAACTGCTAAAACACATTTCATCATTCATGTTGCCTTGAAAAATCTGAGGCACTTGTATCTGATCAGAAGAGCAATTCTGAGTAATAGCATGTTACAATTCAGTGCCAGTTTGCTTTTGAAGAAAAAAAGAAAAACTACTGTTTCTCATATCCTGCACAAAGTGTGAAGTGCCTCCCTGCCTCTTTCTCCTCCCATTTTCTAATCTCATGCTCCCTAACCCTTCTGAAACAAGTTTGAGAACCTCGTATTCCCACCTATATGCCAAATGAAAAAAGAATATCAATTTATTTGTGTAAATATATATCTACACCTTGAACTGGAGGAGAAAGTTATCAGAAGTCTATATGGAACTTATTTCTACCTTCTTGAAATCACACACACAAACGTTCACACAGACACAGACACAGACACATACCCCCTGGATTACTGGGCACTTCACAAGCTTAGGACTTCCAACTTCTAGAAGATAACTTTGTAGTTAGTTTAAAATACAAAACTGTCAGCTTTTGAAAGCCTTGATCATCTGCTAAACCATCCAAATATCAAAGAGACCCAATTAGCCTTCTCTGTAGAATGTAATTTCCCATGATGGCAGAACAGACTGTAAGAAGTACTGGATCCAAGATTCGTGTTTATCACTAGCTATGATCGTTTTTAAGCACATTAACAGATACAGAAAAGTATGTCCCAACAACATTAATTCTTACTGAAATAGCATTCGTGTTCAATTGTCTATACAGAGACTAAGACCCATGATGGTGTTAGCTATTTTGTTTATTGCAATATTTATTTTCAAGTGCAGACAAGGAGGGTGTGTATTACTCAGTTGTAGAGCACCTGCTTAGCATGCACAATGTCCTGGCTTCAGTCCCCAGTACCACCAAAAAAAATAAATAAAAATAAGTGCATATTTAAAAATAAGAATAAAGTTATAAAAAAAATGCAGACTAAAAACCACTGCAATCTAGGTGCTACAATTACAATAAAAAAACATGTGTTTCTGTCAAATATTGTCTATATGACAATCACAGAAACAACCACAAATCACACCTGACAACCATCACGTGTGATTCTCAGGAACTCTACTATGTAGACATGGATGAGAAACCCGGCACTGTGGATGAGGAGACGGAGCTCAGAGGAGCCGGGGACGCTGACCGTCCTGCTCCCCGTGACACCACGTCAGCCCAGGGCAAGTGCTGACAGAGCTGCACTGAGGGGACACCCAGCTGCATGGAACCTTGGGACACTGGGAAGTCCCAGAAAACACTAAAAATTGTTCAGTGAAAAACCATCTCAAATATATTACACTGTGTCACATCCTTTAACCAGGGAACATGACTGAGACCTTTTTGATGCCTCCGTGTCTTTTCTGCCATCATCAATTATTTTCCCTCTCAGCAGGACCAGAGATGAACTGGACCCCATATGAAGTGCACTCAGATGGAAGAGCTTTTAAAGCTGTTTTATGAAGTTTGTAAGACTCTGTCTATGCCTCACACAGGCGGTCATCCATCACTTCTCACCGGTGTGGATGTACCACCTGAAATCACTCCTTTCTGCTTTTTAAAATCCCTTCATCTAATCCAAACTTTTCAAAAGCAAAGAAGCAGCTCAACCACAGACAGTGGACAGCTTTTCACCAAATGGACTCAAACAGCCCATCGGACTTCCTGGAAGCCCTTTTCGTCTATTAAACCCACTTCCAGGTACTTCATCGTTTTCTGATTGGTGGACTTGGCCTCTGACTGTCCTACTCAGAGAGCTCCCTGCCTCACATCCGGGGGTGGGAGAGGACCCTGCTGTTGGGAGAAATCAGTGAGGAAGGCAGACATCCTCCAGTCAGGTCTGCACGGGTAGAAGTGCCACAACGTGCTCAGAAATCATACCGTCAGCACCCCTGGGCTCCCATGGACTGGTTTCACATTAACCAAACTCATGAGACACTGATGCAAGAAAACCAGAAACTTAACTTTTTAATGTAACAGAAGACGTGAAACTATGAACCAGACTGAAATATCAGAGTTCAACCATGAGTACATTTTCTCCTCCACGGCCCAATCATGGGCAGGCAGTCACATGGCAAGCATGGACAGAAGCAGAGCAGGAAGGGTTTCTAGATTAACTCAATGGACTAAATTTCTGTTATATGAACAGATCTACTGCCTGGAAAACAATTAACGCCAATCACGGTGCACTCTTCGTGGACAGTGGCCGAGACACGACAGTGAGCACTTGTGTAACTCTCCATTACCTGTCCTTTCTGGGCTAACTGATGCACAGAGGTACAGAGATCCAGGGATGCAGATACCCCTAAACACCCAAAGCCCATCTCTGTGAGCCTCAAAACCAGACAGCCAGGGTTTAAATACCAGCTCTGCCACTTACCAGTTCTGTGACTTTGGCCAACTTACTTACCCTCTGTGTGCCTCAATTTCCGCACTGTAAAACTGGGATAACAATCAAACCTTCCTTACTCGCTTGTTGAGAAGATTGAAGGATTCATTTCTGTAAAACTCTCAGAAAAGAATGTAGCACATTTTTGGTGCTCAACAAATGTCAACTTAATATTAAAGTGATTTACAAGTCTCCCTTCTAATCATCTTCTGTGTTTCCTGGCTAGTCTAAGTCCCAAAGAAAATCCTTACTTCTCCTTTTATAAACTCTTGGGGAGCACCCTTCTGTTCCATCCCACCACCTGTTTAAACTGCAGGAGGGGATGCCTCCTCCCCACTCCTCTGGGCCACGGAGAGTGCTTCTCCCTTCACACCCCTGATCACTGGCCCACAGCTAGCCCTCGTCACACTAACAGAGTGAGGTGTGAGTCCGGGGAGACAAGTAGGGCATGTGAAACCCTTCCTTTCCCTCCAGTGTTGGCCACCCTTGGGAAGTACCTGGGATGCTCAGCTCCATGGCAGGACAGCCCTGTCCATGAAGGGGCAGATCCTCTCAAGGGAAGGCTCGCTGTGGCCCAGAGCTACCTGGGACAGGGTGAGTCTACTTCTGGGACACAGTATCATGACACGCATTTTCCCACAGCCCTGAAGTTCATGGGGAACGTGGCTTCATCAGTAACAAAGAAGATATTTATCGGCTGCCTACTCTTTTGTGTCATCTCTCAGTTGGCTGCTGAAGACAACATGTGTATAAGTATTGGATCCCCTTAAGCCCCAACATATATGAAGTAACAAAAAATTCTGTGGCTTAACGTTGGATCAGGGTGACTGTGTAACAGTTCTGACTCTGCTGATGCTAAATTATGGGTATAGGAAATATAGAACCTCCTCAAATATCTTTCATCATAAAACCAGCTTTTCTTATTTGCCTGTTTCTTAGTAATTGCCAAAGAGTATAAGATGATGGCTTCACACAAAAGAGCAGCTAAAGTTTATGAGCCCTCTTGAGATACCCACTGTGCTAAACACTTTACATAATTTCTAATTCTCACAATTCTACAAAGCAGATACGAGCGTCCCCATCTCACAGAAAAAATCAGAACGAACTGACTCAGGCTCACGTGGCTCAGTGGCAGCACGTGCATGCAAACCCAAGTCAAAAATCTACACCCCTTTGTATATGTACCAAATCTCCTACCACCAATTAACAGACAGCGGCGGGGTCAATACTCAGGGAACTCAATACACTTTTCAGCTTTAAGGTGCTCCAGAGGCCGCTTCTAGCTGTTTTATAAAATCCCGGCTCACTGGTTTCTAACACTGGAAGAAAAGTCCGATTTTGCCATTGTTTGCACAGCAAGTCTGAAATGTTCACAGTGAGATGAAAGAATAAAACTAAGATATAAGCAGGATAATTTTTCTAGGTAGATAGACATAATGGACACTGTGCTATTCTGAAGCATTAAGCAAAGAAATCAAAATAAAATAACGTTGTTTAAGCCTTCTTTTACAAACAGGAAAATTAAGACTGTAAGAAGGTGCAACAGCGCCACCTATGGCTAAAAAGACCTTCCAGGTTGCTGGGAAACATGCAACACAAAAATTGCCTGTAGGATCAGAAACGAGAATCAGATAACTAAAAGCTTATATACCACATACTGCACTTTGCTTTGGGGGAAGGGAGGGGTATTCAGTATTTAATCTGATATTGCTGATACTCCTGAATATAAACAAAATACATAGGCTCATGGAAACTCATCTTAGAAGAGGAAAGAATACAGTCCAGCCACTTCATTTTACAGGAGGGGAGACTGAGACCTGGGATCTGTCCTCCTGGCAATCCGCAGCAAAGCTCTCCTAGGCCTCACGTCTTGCACTGTAGCAAAAACCAACAGATCTTTACTAGGCCTATATTCATAAAAGTCACGTCTGTATTTTTCCAACAGTAGGTAATCTAAGTATCTTGCAAAATACTTCTCAAAGAGCCAGGAAATCATACAAGTTTGTTGAAATACAGAAACATTTATTTACATATTAAAACAGCATGAGCTTTATTCTCTCTATTAAAAAAGTGACATGTCAAATCAATGTTTTGATATTTTAAACCTGTTAAGAGTGCAGGAAAAAAATCAAAATTTTCTTTAATCACAAAAGAGAGAAGCTTATTCCCTGAAAATGATCAATGTGGATTTTTCTAAACTTAATGGATCTGGTCAGAATCCCATGAATTTAAAAGTCTGAGTGGATGGTTACACGGCAACATGAATTCTGAGTTGTATCAATACATATTCTGTGTAAATAATCTTCAGGGTCGTCTGCTTAAGGCAATTTAACTAGTCCCTGTCTCACTAGAATGATACAGATTTCATTAAAAATTCATACTGCATTAAAAAAAATGAATCCTTGTTACTTTAAACCATATTCATATATATCATATATTTACATATTGAATATGCATCAGAAATAAGCCACCCACTTTAGTATTCAGAGTTGATCCTTCTAAACTATCTGTCATTGTGACAGCACATTTTCATTAAGCACCTCGGGTGCTTTGTATACAAGGCGTCTAACACTCACAGTCTGACAAGGTAAACGATATTACTCAAATTTCACAAATGAGGAAGTGTAATTAAGCCATGAAAACAACTTACATATTCATCATCAGGAAAGAAAAGAGTAAAGATTTTAATTACAATATTCACTGACAATCTTTTCTTCCATACTAAGACTACATAAAACCAATTCAGTCTTTGTAAGTATTTTTGTCAATAAGCGCCACTAGAGAAAAACAAGTAACATCATTAGCAATGGTTGGACTTTCAAAGCCCACTTCTCTTTTGCATTATAATTATTTTAACATTTTGTTTTTAGTGCTTACAGAGCACTAAAATAAAAAATATATTAAATTTTTAAGTAATTACCTGAGAATAAAACATTTGTGAAAATGTACAATTTTAATTTAGGCCACTCTGTCTCACATTCTCACTGGTGTCTCTGCTTTGAAGGCCTCATCAGGCTGAGATCACTAAAATCGGCCATTTATGGACTCACAGGAGTTCGGGAAACCACTCAACGGGAGGCTGATTAGAGGAGCAATTAAGAATGCATCCTGTGAAGCCTGGGTTCCAGCACCGAGCTAGCCACCGCCAGCTGCGTGTGATTTGGGACAAGCTGCCCCATCTCTCAATCCCTCAGCTGCAAAAAAGGAGACACTGATACCTACCCTCAAACACCTACTATGAAGTAAAACATGAGGAAAGCATTTTAGCCTTAGGTAGGTGTCCACTCACATCAAGTTTGGTCATTATGATGATGAGGATGGCTTTTAATAAATTAAGCTAGACCAAAAAGTAGAAATCACCATAAAGGAGAAATATTTTAAGTCAATGAGCATTTCCTTTTGGATGGATTGCAGAATATTCTATTGATTTTTTTAATAAAACAAGTTTTGTCTATTAATTATAGATTTACAGGTTCATGGACAAGTCTCCAGAAAAAGAATTAGAGGCCTCTAAACTCTGAATACTAAGAAAGTAAAGTTTAAAAAAATTCAGGGGGAGATTATACTTCATTTGGGAGAGTATGTGCTTAGCAGGCATGAGGCCCTCACTTCAGTCCCCAGTAACTCCATTTAAAAAAATTTTTTTTTAAGAAATGGAGAATTAAAGCAAAAAGATGGAGGAATACAGAATTTTTTTTAGAGACTCAACTCAGATTTAAGATGGGGAATAAAACATCCATTTCTCAGAGGAAATCTTGAGAACTATGTAAACTGGATCTGAGATGTCTAGTCTTTTAACATTATTCATGAATTCATATTACCAAGTCTTGAAACTACCTGATAACACACAGTGGTGATAGTGATGCTAACAGCTGCCAACACGGATGGAGCTCCGGCTAGGACTGCTCTGTTCTGACATCTCTGCCCCTGAGGCCTCACCAGGCTGAGAGCACTAAATTCGGTCATTCATGAGCATCTCGTGTAAGTCCTCCATTTGTGCTTCTCACTCCCCCCTCACCAGCCCCTCTGAGGGAAGCACTGTTATCATCTTCCCCACCCGCAGATAAGGCCACTGAGGCACAGACTAAACCCGTTCCAGGTCACACTGGCATTAAAGGACGTCTGTATTTCTGCTGTTTTGTTTTTGACAAAGGAATCTGAGATATCAATTCAAGGGAGACTGTTAAATAATCAAGTCTGTCTGGTCTTCACCTCAAAGAGCAGATACTATAAATTCCTGATGTAGGATGAGGCTGCCGCCACAAACTGACTCAGCTTGAAATTAATATCCAAGATGAAGCAACGGATACACGTAAATACTCACGATTGTCAACTCCGCTCACGGGTCTGTGCCCTTCACTGCCTGAACGGGGGTGAAATCCCCACCCGTGTCAGGGAGGGAAGCGCGGCTCTTCCAGGTCTCACCGAGGCTTCATGGGCTGTTTCCACCAACAGAATGTCCTCAACGATTAAAAAGTTCTCAAGATTTTTAAACCATGCAAAACTGAAAGACATTTCTGCACATGGAGCACTTTCTCAGGTTTAAACCTTTTTTGCATACAATTAGCAAGGGGGAAAAAAGAAACATGGCTGCAAAGTCTCTGAGCCTCACCACTCACAGGAGTAGAACGGCCTCAGCACAAGATGACTCTTCACATTGCAGGATGAGAACAAAATAAAGCCGCCCCAACAACAGGCACTCCCAGAGACAGCGCTCAGTAGTCTTCTGCACACTCACGGTTGTGCAGCCCTCACCACCATCTATTCCCAGAACACTTCATCACCCCAGAAGAAACCCCCTGTCACTAGCAGTCACTCCTTCATCCGCCTCCACCCAGCGCTTTGCAACCATCACCTGCACTCTGCCTCTGCATGTGCCTATTCTGGGCATTTCAGATCACTGAAATCAACAATATGTGGCCGTTTGTGTCTGGTTCCTTTCACTTAACATGCTGTTATCAAGGCTCGTCCATGTTGAAGTGGTATCAACATCTCTCTCTTTTTTTTTTTTTTTTGAAAACGTTAAAGTTTATTAGAAGGTGGTAAGTACTATCAAAAAGAGTAGAGTGGAGCATAAGGGATTGGGTTTCAAAGGGAAAAGGGCGGGTTGAGCAGTCAGGGTGGACTTCCCAGAACAGGTGGCCTTTTTCATCTTCCCCTTTATTTATTTTTTCTTTTTTATTCACTCTTACGTCTGAATAATGTTCCACTACATGTTCATCCATTCAGCAGCTATGTATGGACGAGGTCCAGAAGAATGAATGTTAACAGGTGACTAGCAGAGATGGCATTTAAGCAAAGGGCAAGATGTGC
The DNA here is from genome assembly GCF_048773025.1 of Camelus bactrianus. Taxonomy (NCBI): domain Eukaryota; kingdom Metazoa; phylum Chordata; class Mammalia; order Artiodactyla; family Camelidae; genus Camelus; species Camelus bactrianus. Next base: position 53,304,081 of record NC_133575.1, on the reverse strand, counting down.
TTTAAAAAAAAGAAGCCAACAAACAGAGGCACAAGGAAATTCAGTGCGTTTCTGAGCAAAGGGCATGCTTACTTCGGCAGGACTACCGTGCAGGGCTGGGGCAGATATTGTCAGGAATCACGGTGAGGGAGTCAACTGAGAAGACTCCCCACTGCAAGCAGCTCAGCCAATTCTCCTCCCTCATCCTGTATTTTTAGAGCCATGTTTCTAGGTTTCTCTTATTTCAAGTAATAGCACTTTAACTACACATCTGATCATCTGCATCAGACCACCTTACATCCAAGCCACAGAAAATCATTCACTGACCGGAGCAGCTCCATGACATAACGGTGATTGATCAGGGAGTCATGCAGCATCCCAGCCTGCAGGCACAAACCCTACATGTGCCCTGGTGATGTCCGGAAAATAAAATGCATGGAAATATCTCACTGCTGGTGCACGACATCTGCCCCCAAATTGCCCCAAAATCATGCTGGCAAAGCAATACTCAACCCTCAAACTCCAAAAAAAAAAAAAAAAAAAACACTAAGAAGGCAAATTTAGGCTCTTCCATTGAAAACCAGCAAACATCACTGCCAGTATCTGAGATGGAATGCTCCTGACTTCAAAAACCACTGTGCAGTCACTTTTCAAACATGAAAGGCACATATGTATTCCACATAGATGATATTACAGTAGGATTTTTCTTTTCAAAATTTCCAGTTGCAACATTAGCACAAGAACGTTAATGTTTCAGCTTTAAAAAAAATCAATTATCTTCCACTTTCTTAATTTTGACCCTATTATTATTTTATAAAGGGAGCTATGCTGCATATTATAAACCGTTTGGCTTCTGCAAACAAGACCTTTATGACCTCACTATTTCAGAGCAAACTTTAATGATGCTTTGAGAGGTGGGGCCAGGGGCTCTCACTAACAGCTCTTTAAATACTGACAAGGATGTGCCATTAAATAATGCAAAGGCTCTAACTCCACATTAACTCAGAAATCAAAGAAACTGCACCAAAGCCTTACTTTATCATTTTTATATATTCTTATTCTTTTGAATATTAAAGTTCTTAAAAGATATGATATTTTTTTTGAGAAAGACAACAGCTGTATCAAATTTCCTCTCACCAATAAAGCAATCTTTATCAAGAATAAAAACCCCCATGGAAATCCAAAATATGGGACGTTTCTAGCTAAGTGAACATGCAGATCTGAACACAAACCTAAATCCTATCAGATCTCACTTGAACGAGCTCAACAAAGTCCTGGGCTACCCTGGAACTTAGCTCTTCTGTTCCAAATATTCGCTGAGCTAAGATCATCACACAAGGCAGGGAAGGAGAGAGGAGGAAAGTCCACCTGGTGACCTCCATCTGTTTTCTTCCAGCCAAAAGGCGCCGCTAGGATGGCCCTGCTAACAAGCCCTCCCCATAAGGAAATCCGGCATCCACACTGCCCCTGCCGTCCCCAAGCAGCCCCGATGCCCCTCTCCCACTGGTCACCTTCCAGCCTGTGAATGGCCTTCTAATGATCCCCCAGTTGGTGGCACCCTCCCCCTCTTCCCCGCTACATACACACACACACACACACATAGCCAGGGCAGCCTTCCCAAAGCACAAATTTGTTTACATCACCCCCACTTCAAACCCTTCAGAGGCTCCCTGGTAGAGTTCTAGCCCCACCCCTGACACTGCTCGCCCACCCTCACCTCATTACCAAGGTCACCAGTGACCTCAGAGGCCCCCTGACCTGCTCCTACTTCTCACATGCCTCCAGGCTCCTTTTGACTGTTTCTCAAGGAAGCCTTCCCTCCATCCAACCTCCGCAATTTTTTCTTCTGTTCCTAGAACATTCCAGGCTAAGTCAACTTCTGACACTGCTAAGCTCCCAAGAAGCAAATACAATTAGCTTACTAATGTGGGTCCATACTCTCTCCCCTAGACACTCAGAAGTGCGCGTGTTATGAATAAATGAATGAAGGGGTGGGTCTCAAAGGGAAAGACAGACCGGCTCTCGCCCGTCCAGACCCTTTTTTCTGTAGAATTTCAGAAGCAAAACCAGAAGTACCTTTCCTGAGGGTCAATTCCTGCTGACACACTTCACTGCCTCGTGTGTCAGTTCTAGTAAAACCCAAGCTCTTCCAAAGCCCTCCACCCCAGGCCTCTCCAGTGTCCTCCCCAGCAGGGGCACCCTCCACCCTAGACCGCACAGGGCACTCTCCCCGAGTCCCCACCCACAAGCCTCCAGGCCTCTGCCCGGCTGCTCCTGCCACCTGAGCCACCCTCTGGATTCCTTCTCCTGGCTGACTCTTACTCTGTCCTCAGAACTGAATGCAGAGCCCATTTCTTCCAGGAAGTCCTCTCTGATAATGTCCTTTAGGTCTTGGCTGGACTCCCTCTAGAGCAGCACTGCATGGTGAACCACTGGGTGTTTGCCCACTCCTTTGAGACCACGACCTCTTGGGGGCCACGTGGGAAGGAGTGAGAGATTACAAGAGGGGTGGGGGATGCAAAAATCAAAAATCACAGCCCAAGTCCCAAATTCAAGGATTCTTTCTCAGAAAAAGGAATAAAGTATTTCACACGTGTGCAATTTGGCTACTGTTTTTCTGGCTTGTGGACAGCAAGAGCTTGGTGTTCTAGTCCAAAACCCAGGTTACATTCAAAGAAATGTATATATTCATATCCAAAGGAAACCAGAGCTGTTCAACAACAGTTTGCAGTTAGAATTGAAAGGAACTTTGATAAAGGCAATCCCTCTCTCTCTCTTCTTTCTTTTCTGGCATCATATAATTTTAGAAGTATTTGTGTGACTAAGAGATGGCTACAGCCCGTGATCCTGCACTGGAGTGTTTGGGGCTGAGGAAGCCCAGATTACATTCACTGTGTAAATGCAATCCGACCAACACATTGACAGGCGCCCTGGTGGTGGAGCTGATGTTCCAAAGCAGGCAACCATATGCTGTAAGAGAACTCGAAATAGAAAGGAAGAAATCCAATATTCTGTACTCAATTCCTTTTGCTATATGGGCCACTAACTGATAGTATATCTTCACTAATGAAACCCAAAAATAAATTGTCAATGTCGATTTTCTTCATCTGACTGTTTTATGCTAACTTTGGATATCAAACTCTCACTCCATACGGAAAGCTCAGGCCTATGCTGCAGCACAGTTACATCCCGCGGAAGTCTACCAAGGGAGAACTGGAGAATTTCCCTTCAGAAGCTGCTAAGTCTGGTTTTGCACCTGTGCGTCATTTGCAACCACGTCATCGTCAAAGGAGTAAGACCTTACATCTGTGGGGCGAAAAGCACTGCGGTGCTTCCGAACCATCAAACAACACTGAGCTTTGCAAAAGTGTCCTGAGGCACTTAAATCGTACTTTTTCTGAAAGGCCCCAAATCTGACCCACTTCACCATTCCAGGTACAACAGGGAGGTACCGGAAGTAGTAGAGAAAACACCCCCTTGAAGCCTGACAAGTCCCTGCTTGAATCCTGCTACAGCATTTACTAGCCGCTAAATGGACCAATACCTTAACCCCTCTGAGAAGGATTCCCAATCCGCAAAAGGGGGCTGCCACTGCCCACCTGGGAGACATGGGTGTGAATGCAACACGCAAGTAGGGTGGCCGACTGGTACCTGACACGGGGCCTGGCTGGTTTCCCTCCACTGCCCTTCTCCCTCTTTAAACTTACACCGTTCCCCCTGGTAAGGGTCAAGCCCCCGGAACAGACTGCCCGTTTCTTCTGTGTATCCCTGGATACATGCCTTACCCTTAGGAGGCCAGAAAAACAACTGCCTCCTCCCCAGTCACTATCAATGTTCTTAAGAATCTGGGTTTTTTTAACTCTATTTTGCAGGGAGACTATTCCAGAACTTTCCAAGCACCATTCTCCGGGTTGGCTCCCCTCCCAGCGCCATCCCTTCTCACCTCAGATCCTCTGTCTGATTGCCTTCTGTTCATGTGAAATCGAGTCCTGTAGTGTGGGGACTCCCTAGGCCTCCCTCCCTCTCTCACAGGTGAGTGTGGCTACCTTCTCCCCACTCCCCAATCCAACTCCAGCTTCTGAGGAGTCTACCCACCCGGACCCTGCAGACTCTGCATCTTCCCAAGACACACACGTGGCCACGACCCTCCCTTCAGATTTCTTCCTGGCTGGCCCTGCCCAGCCCCCAGGCCCTTAAGGATAAATGGCATTACTCTGAAAATCACAAACGCTGCTGACTGACATACCAAAGCTGCATGGTCTGGGCTTTCCTCCAACCCAGGCATATCCCTGCCCCCACTCAGCCTCAGTCTGCACCTCTTGAGATAAGCTCATCCACATGCAACGTTGTGAACACCAGCTAAGAATGACGACTCCCAACGTGTATCTCTAATCCGGCTCCTTCACCTGAGCCCCAGGCTCATAGACCCTAGTGCCTCTTTGAAGTCCTAACTTGGATGACAAATGGCATCTTAAAAATGCCTCATGTCCAATATTTACTCTGGAATTCGATTCCTGGCAGGTACCTCCCAGACTCCCCATTTTAGTAACAGCCCAGCCCCCACCTACTTGTTTGAGGTCACATTCAATTTCCCCTGTTCCCTCCCCAAGCCCTGCCCTGGAATCAGTCCTGTTATTTCCGTCGCTAAGCCCATCTCAAGTCTGGTTCTGCAGGGACCATGGCCGTAACCTCACAAGCTCACAGCATGGTGTACTGAGTCACAGTCCTCTGAAGGGTGCTCCCCGGAGGGGGAGGCATCTCCTGGCATGGGTCATCTCTGAAGGCACAGGATTCTCTCAAAGGATGCCCAGGAGAAGGGACCCAAGGTTCTCCCATGGCCTGAGCTTTGAAGGACCCGAGGTCTGGGGGATCTCCTAATTAGTCACACTTGCCAGTGAGCAGATGAGCATGGAGGAACCCAGGCAAGGCTGTTCTCACTCCGACCCCTGGGCTCTCGGGAGCCACGGGAAAGGCCTGTGTCCAGGGCACAGCCCGGCTATCACAGATCCCAGCCTGCATTTGCCAACCCGGACAGCCTAGGCTCCTTCTACTTGCGACACTTACTTCTGTTCTGTTCCCCCCCAGAATGTGATGGACTCATTCAGAATGTCTGGCCTGTCTCAAGCGAGACCAACTCAGTGAAGGATGAACTGTCCACATTTGGACCAGAGCATGAAAGGAGAAACAAGGCCTCATGATCAGCATGACAGTGGTGGCCAAACCCTTCCCTCGGGTGACATGAAGCAGGGTGGGGGTGAGAATCCAAGGTCCTAGGTCGGCCAAAGCATCTTTCTTCACGGCTGACTGGGGTGTTGGAAACTCACTAGCGCAAACTAACGACACAGCCGTCAGTGGTGGACGTCAGCGGCAACAGACACAGAGTCAGGTATTTACTGCCAACATGGGTTAAAAGTAAAGCCCGGTGTAGGGAGGCCTGCACAGCTGCTGAGGCAAACCACAGACCCGGCTCTGAATGCCCACTGGCTGAAGCAGAGAGGAAGCTACGGTCCCCTTTAGCAGTCCCTGTGTCCACTATTTAGGAGCCAGGTGAGCCAGCTATTTAGGAGAAGGCAAATTTGTCCTGATACTCAGAAAAACCAGCCTCGTAAAGGGAACAAATTAGTGGCATGGGTTTTAGACCCGCTTCTGCCCCTTTATGAAAGCAAAGTAAAGTAAATGGCACGGGGAAGTTGAATGCAAAAATAAATAAATAAATAAATAACAAAATGGTGACTGCTTCCTCCAACAGCGTACCCTGCTGCTGCACACCCCAGAGCCTGCCACTTTCTCACCAATGACTGCCGGCCAGGAAGCGCCGTCACACACGTCACACAGCAACAGCCAGGAACCGCGTGCCGAGCACGTTTGTGTAAAAGCAGGAATCGAGCAAGATGCTGCAGACTTTGACTTTACAAGTTTAAATACTCCATGAAAAGGATCTCACAGCAGCCGCCTAAATCAATTCGCATCTCACTTCTTCAAAACAATCAAACAAATTTAATAAGGGTGCATTTGTCACCAAATATAAGGAAGACCAAACATGTTCCTCAAAGTAAGGATTTTAACAGGTATCAAACACCAGTGGGTGATGTGTTAACAAAGCAAATATTCCAAAAAATTAGAAAATAAAAAGATGACTAGGATAATCCACGGATCAAGGCAGCTGTTAAGTTTTTGCTTTTTAAAGCGATGGAGACAGCACAGAGGGCGATCTGGCTATTTCCAGTGCAGGGTGTGCACAGCCCACCTTTTCAGACGCAACAACATGCTCACAGGGCAATACAAGAGAAAAAGGAATAAAGAAAAGGGAAAAGAGGAACAAGAGAAAATTAGAAATACACAAGAACAAAAATGACTTTGACAGCATGTACAAGAATTTACGTGAGTGTGTGAGGCCAGGGACGTGGGGAAGGTGAGACCCACCCTCACCTCCTGCTCCAGGGAAGGCAGGGGCCTGAGGGGAGCGGCGCTGCCGGGGGACCCCAACGTGGTCAGCGCCCCTAACCAAAACTCCACCTACATGCGTCTAGGCAGCTTTTGAGCCACAAACTGTGGTCGCATTTCAGGCTGGACAGTTTTACTCACTCCCAACAAGAGTAGCAGGAGAGAATTAGGCTCTGCTCCTGCACCAAAGCATTGTTTTAAAAATTAATGAATGTGGAATAGTAAAAGCAACAATGGAGTAAAAGTGACTGGAGGAGAACGTGCTTGACCCGAGCTCACTGGCCGCGTTATCTCACTGACGTTCAGATGCTGGATGAACCCTTATGGTACCAAAACAGACAGACCCACCAGGAGGGAGGTTTAATTCGCTGCTGTATTTTGATGCCGAGAGCCATGCCTGATACACGAGGTACTGGGTAAACAATAGCGACAGTGTCAACCACTATGGGCTAAGCACACATCCAGCTACTCCGCCAAATCCCAAGGGCAGACTTCAAAAGGCAAAAGCAAGCTGGCATTCTCTGGTGGGTCTGCAGACTCAGAGCCAAGCAGTTGCTGAGCAAAAATGTCACCAGTGTCTCCTATGACAAAAGAGGAGGCACTGTCCAGGGGGCTGGGGCAGGGCCCCAGGCTTCCACTGCTCACCCACCAGTCTGTCCAGGGGGAGAAGGTGGTCCCTGCTTACTTTTCACTGATGCACCTACCTTGACTAACACGTGGGACCTCAGCAGGTGGTGACAGGTGAGGTGAACGGAGCCAGCCTCGGTGTAGCACGGTGCTGGCAGCTTTGCCCTCAGCAGTGCCCAGGCTCCTAAACTTGCCACCTCATCTCCAAGGAGCAGAAGGGGAGCACGGGCGTGTAGATCACAGGGCCCTGTGAGGACAAGTACAGATCATGGCCACGACATGACTTGCCCCTTCCTTAAGCCATAGAGGCATGTCCGGGGAGGAACTGAAAATTCATCCAGAGCCCGCCAGGCACCACACACAGGTGGGACTCGGGTCCCCTGTGCCTCTCACTCACAGGGCTGCTCTGGAGTTTCTTTTTATCAATTCTCTGGCATCTTCTTCTCCAACTTACCAACAACCAGAAAGTAGGATCTGATCTTAGGTAAGTTCAAGAATCACAGAGCACCGCCTCCACAGTGGGCCCAGCAGCACGTACCAGGTCCTCCGACCGTCACCTGTGGGACCGCCATGAACGCTCTCCAGACTCAAGGCCCAAGGCCGTAGGCCGGGGGGACACAGCTTCCATCACTCTCCCCAGCAAAGGGGGACCACCTCTCGGCAAAGGCATCTCACAGTTTTCTGCCCGAGGGAAAGCACGATACACGGGGAAAAAGAGCAGAAGGTGGGGGGTTAGGCAGCCCAGAAGAGCTCGTCTGCACTTCCGAGGCAAAGTGGGGCCGTTGACTTAATCATAGGGACAAAGTGAGAATGAAACTTTCCCTGCTCTGTCCCAAACTCCGTGATATGCCTTTCCCTGCGTAAGGAGTTCATTCGGAAGTCCCTGGCGGTGTTTCTGATGCCCTAACTTGGCATGGTGGCTGTCGGGCAGGAAGAGAGGGCCTGAGCCGTGCAGGTGCTGGGCCTGGGAGGCAGGAGACACCGGCTCCACCCCCAGCTCAACCAGCGCCTCGTTCTGCGTCTCGGGATTCAGCATCTCATCTATAAGCAAAGGGATGAGACTGTCCCAGGAGAGGCTGCCCAACAGAAATGAAATGAGAGCCATGTAAAGAAAGTTTCCCAGTTGCCACATTTAAAACGGTAAACAAAGAAACAAAGAAAAAACAAATACTAGAAACTGATTTTAAGAACAGATCTTACTTAATCTACTGTATGTAAAATACTATCATTTTGACATGTAATCAATATAGAAAGTAACAAGATAGTTTACATTCTTTTTACTAGACAAGTCCCAGCATCTGATGTGCATTTGACCTACAGCACATCTCAGCTCAGAGCAGCCTCCTTCCCAGCGCTCCTAGCGTCAGTGGCTGTGGCTACTCTATTGGACAGCAACTCCAGGGATCCCACCAGGGGTCCTGGCTGAAAAGCTGGAGTAACTGTCCACACTAACCCTAAAAGGATCTCTCTGAAACAAAGGCGGATTCACTTTTAAAGGTCCGTAAACCGGCGGGCTGCACCTCCCTCCCCGCTTGGCTACAAGACAGCCCTCTTCCTTGCTGATCCCTTTCTGGATGTAGGGAAGCAACCCGGCACACAGCCAGGGCGGACGGGCCTCCAGGTAGACTTACCTGCTGTCTGTGTCCAGTCCCATGAAGTCCTCCTTCTCAAACAGGACGCAGAGGAGGGGGATCTTGTCCCCAGACTTGTTGGGGGCCCCACCCAGCCACTTGGACTTGAGCAAGATGAAGAGTGACTCAGTGAAGTCCTCGATCCTCTTCTCCACCACCCTGCAGTCCTCGTAGATTGAAGGCCACGTCGGTGCACAGCTGCTCGGCTACCTCCCCATGCAGCACAAAGACAAAGAGCTGAGAGTCATTAAGCCGTGGTGCCATACAGCTCCTCTGCACGTGGAGCTTCTCGAAGGTCTTGGCCGAGAGGCAGTCGGTAATGGTGAAAAGGCCCACGACCTTGCGGTGGGTCTGGAAGTCGCTCCACCCATTCTCGGGCGCATAGTGGTGCCTGTAGTGGATACAGAGTGCCCACTGGGAGCCGCACGGGCTGATCTGGCTCACCAAGGAGATTCGCTTATAGATGCAAAAGAAATTCTCCTCTGAGATGATCCCCATGGGTTGGACCACCACGGGGAGAGTCTCGTAGTCCTAAGGACACTGCACGTAGTCAGGGATGCTCATGTTGCAGGCCCTGCCGAGAGGGGAGAGGAGATCGAGGTACATACTGTGCTGTGTGCTGCGGACCCCTCTGGGTTGCGGTGACCTGGTGTGTACCAGCCAGAAGGCAAGGGAATCCCAAGCAAAGCCGGGGGTACAGTTTGTCCTCAGAGTCTGCACATGGCTAACATAGCTCGGATCACATTACCCAGCTTTTGGTCTAGGCTTCCTGCCCCTGCAGAGAAGGGTCATTTCTTGTTTTCTGTTTCCAAGCACCTAGCCAGACCCTGATGCAAAGTCAGTGCTCAAAACTGTTGAATAAAGAAATGAACAAAGGAACTGCTTTCCCCACCCCCCCTTCAGCAGAATATAAAGAAAAGAACCACAGTGGGATCAAAAGATCTGGATTTCAACTCCAATTTATTTGAACTCCTAAGCTGCAGTATAATGGATAAGAAAACTTGCCTTGTGGAGGACGGTACAGTTCAGTGGTAGAGCACGTGCTTAGCATGTACGAGGTCATGGGTTCAATCCTCAGTACCTCATTTTAAAAAATGAAACAAATAAATAAACCTAATTACCCTCCTCAAAAAAATTTTTTTATTCAAAATCAAAAAACACCTTGCATTTGGCACAACATTGTAAACTTGAGTATACTTAAATTAAAAAAAAAAAATCCTTGCCTTACAAGACTATATCTGAATTATGCAAGTTTGCAAATGTAAAATGCCTAGGGTACCACCTGCATAAAAAGGGGGGACTGTACAAATTTACTATCGCTCCTTTATGAGCTATATTTCCTTTGGGGGGGTTATAACTTCTCAGATCTAATTTTATCAGATTAAAAAAAGAAAACATTACCTGATTCTCAGTACTGCTGAAGAATCAGATAACCCTATGGAAGCATCTGACCCACAGAGGTTACTCAATAAATGTTTCTTGAATGAATGAATAAACAAGCAAAGTGAATGCTGCTCCCTGCCACAGACCATCATAATGGTACTGCCTGGAAATCCCAAGCCCAAGTTCCACCCGACTCTACACTAACCATGTGGGTGACCTGGACAGGCCTGTGTGCTTCTCTAAGCCCCAGTTTAATCATGAATCTAAATGAGGGCAATAACACAAACCTCAAAGTGTTAGTGAGTCAGTAATGAATTGTACCCCAACTTTGCAAGATGGAACCATTAAGGAAAATTGGGCAAAGAGTCCATAGGCCCTCTCCATATTATCTCTTACAACTACATGGGAATCTACATTACATCTCAAAATAAAAATTTCTAATTATTTAAAGAGGCTATTGAGATTAAATGAGCTCACTGTCTCAAATAAGGAACACACAGTACAAATAGGACAATGCCCAGCCCATGAGATACACTCAGTTAACATTCCCACTGAACCCACTGGTCCTTCCAACTTCAGAGCACGAGGATGGGTCCTCCTGGCTAGAGGCCACTGCACCTGAAGCTAACAAAACTAATGGTCCCAACTTCTAAGAGCCCCTGTCACCACCCAAGTCTAATTTTGTATTTGTAATTTTTTTCTTTTTATTAAGTAGAAACCCCCAATTGCATAGCCTTCAGGTCACCAAAACCTGACCACAGAGATCATGATGGCAGCCCTTCTTGGTGAAACAATAAAATGAAAAGCCATTTCCACAAGACCTCTGTGTAAATCTACTAGGGAACTTCATCCTGGACTGAGAGGAAGAGGACTGGGGAGGAGGGGGCAATCTAGGGCACACAGACCCATGGGCCACCTGTCCCACGATGGACTTTAGACTCAACCCTCACTCTCTAGGAACTTCAAAATGCACACAGACAGACTACTATGGACAATATTATTTTTTTTTTTAAAGAAATCCCTGACTCCCTAGCAGGTCTTGTTTCTACCGAGACACAAATGGCTTATGTGTATAATGTTTCACAAAAGCCCTAAAATATTATCACCCCAACTTGACACATTAAGAAACTGAGGGAGAGAGGTTTATCACATTGTACAAGATTAGAGAGAGGCCACGTCAGACACCGTATTTAAACCCAAGCACCTGCTCCAGTGCTCACACTAGAAAGAGTGACATACTGCCCCTTTCCTGCCCTCTCCCTGAAGGAAATCTCTGAAGAGTCTTTTCTGTGCCACCTGGAATCACAATCACATCAATTTTCCACAAAGAGCTATGTCACTCCTTGGAGGACGCATCAAAATCTAAAGGTTTGGGATGGGAGGAGAGATTCGCATTTTCTGTTTCTCAAAGGAAACATGGCTTTAAAAGAAACTGAAAAGCACTTATCTAGTCTAAGCCCTCATTGTGCAGAGAAGGAAACGGAGGCTCAGAAGAGATGAGGAAAGGGCCTTATTAACAAATATTGCCTCAGTGCAGCACCAAGCCAGGCCTGGGCACTTCTGGGGGAGGATCTGGAAGGCCCAGGAGAATGCGTGTTAGAAAAAGGAAAGAGAAGAAGCATACAAGGCCCTGTCTCTACACCACCATACCATGAAGTTCCACCAAATTACCCAGTATGGGTGCAGCCAAAATTAAGGTGGGCTAAACAGGTTATAGAAATCTGGAAGTCTCAACCATAGTGGAAATTCCAACATTTACTGTGCTTTTTTCCCCAGTTCAAGCATCAGCTCAGTGGGCGCTCTGTACCAGGGACTACATGAGACCTGAAGTACTCCCAAATACAGATCTCTATTACCACGTTTGCAAACCACATAAAGGCCCACCAGAAGAAAAGTGCCCACATATAAGATGGAATTACTGAAACTGAAAGCAGCCAACCAGCATATATTACTATGAAAAACGCTGCTGCTAGGAATGGACTCATGGACATAGAAAGCAAACTGTGGTTAGCAGGCAGGAAAGGGGGGATTAACAGATACAAATTAATAAATATAAAATAAATGACAAGGACCTACTATATAGCACAGGGAACTATATTCAATTTCTTGTAATGAGTTGTACTAAAAACAATCTAAAACATATGTATATACATATGCATATGTTTATAACTGAATCTCTGCTGTACACCTGAAACTAACATTGTAAATTGACTACACTTCAATAAAAAATAAGTTAAAAAAATAAGTAAAAATAAAAGCAACGCCATTAAGAAAAAATAAAAGAACACTGTAATCCCCTTAGCTGCAGGTGGTGGAGAATTCTGGTTGCAAGCACCAAGTCCACTGGATCACTCCAGCACTGACTGTCACTCTTTCTGACCATCAGAGAGTCACTTGGCTTCACTGAGGTTACTTTTCTCTTCTGTGAAAGTCTACAGTTGCAACTAACGATGTATAGAATCTCATCATTCACAAGCCCAAAAATTAGTGAGGACATCCTATGGGCCAGGCTCTGGACAGATGAAAAGATAGGGTCCCAGATATATGCATGGGTAGAAGAAGTTTATGCCATAAAGACATTAATTCTTCCTGTTTTGATAGACAGATTCAATGCAATTCTGATTAGAATTCCTACCAGATTTTTCATGGAATGTAACAAGTTAATTTATGGTCAGGAATAGCCAAGAAACTTGTTTAGAACCACCACTGGAGAGGGGTGGATAGGTCATTCATTTCCACTGTTCTTTCTGAAGTGATGAAAACGTTCTGGAATAATAATGGTTGCACAACTGTGAATATGCTAAAAGCTGCTGAATTGTACCATTTAGATGGATGGACTTCATGGTGTGTGAACAATATCACAATAAAGCTGTTACATGAAAAAATATTTCTTGACAATTATTTTCCCCTCTATACAACTAGTCTGCCCCACAATTTAAGAAAAACAAAAAACCAAAACAAACCAAACTGTGCCAGGAACTCTTTAGGACTGCAATGTCCCTAGGTCTCCAACGCCTCTGGTGGTTCTGTTCCTGTTAACACACACTAGCTGGGCTGGGCTAGTTAGGGACTGTGACTATCTTTTTAAAATCGAGGGTCACACGTTTCACCCTGGGAGAGGGAAGGAAGGAGGATGTCACAGCCTCATGCCTTCAGCTCATTTTTAACTGAACCAAGCCCTGCTTTCAGCACTGTAATCCCTCTCACTATAAAAACACGTGACATCAACAAGCACCGCCATCACAACACCTGAAAGTGTTCAAGGTACTTACCTAGGGCAGAAACACTGAGGGAGGAGACGGAAGCTCGCTCAACACTGGCGCTCCCTATTCTCGACTCCCCCAGGAGAAGCTGGGCTTTACAGCCAGAGGCTCTCAGCCCGGGGAGCAGTGCCCATGCCGCTGAGCTGGTCCTCAGGGAGCGGGAAAGGGAGAGGAGGGCAGCCCCGGGGTCGCGGGGCAGGGAAAGCGGGGTTGGGGGTGGTGACGCGGGCTGCAGCCCCGCTCGGAGGCCAGCCCCAGCCCCAGCCGCCCGCCCCCGTCTGGGTCGGCAGACCCAACCCGCCCAGGGGCGGGGACGGGTCGGCGGCCGAGGAGAGGAAGCCCGGGAGGAGAGGACTCGCGGGCGGGAGAGGGGAAGGGGACGCCAGCCGCGGACTGAGGGGAGCCCGGCTGGGGCGAGAGGCGGCAGGGGCACACCTGGCCCTGGACAGCTGTGGCCGGGGCGCCGGGCAGGTGGCGCGGGCAGAGGGGCCTGGCCCGAGCCCCTCAGCTGAACACACGCTGACTCGAGCCCTCACGGGCTGTGACACGCGGACTGCCCTCCCGCAGCCGCCTGACCCCTTTCCCGGGAGCCCCCACCTTGCACTTCCACAGCCAGAGGCCCCGGCCCCGGATCGGAGCTGGAGCTTCCAACCTGCGGTCCAGCTGGCACCGACTGCGCATGCGCAGGAGGGCCATTGATCCTCTCTGGGTTCTGCCAGAGAAGCTGTGGCAGCGAGGGAGGGAGAAGATGGGAGGAGGAGGAGAGGAGGGGAAAAGTGGAGGGAGACAGATGGACAGGAGGAGCAGAGAGAAGGGAGGGATCTGGAGAGGGGAGGGGAGTAGCGGAGATGGAGAGAAAAAGCTTTACCTCTGGGGGCACCCCGAAGGAGGCAAGCAGTCCTGCCTCTGTACCCTTCTCTAACCCTTCAAGGCCCGCAGCTCAAGTTTTACCTCCCTGGTCCAGCCCTCCAGCTGATGACTCTGCAGAACCCCTACGGGGGTCATACCCGTTGCCCCCACGCGGAGCTTGGTTTCCTGTTGCTCTGGGAACCAAGCACCCGCAGGTGTTGTCGCTCAGAACTACCTTGGGAAGAGTACATATTCCCCTTTTACACGCTGGGAAACAGGCAGGCACGATCTCTGCCTTAGCTCCACTGTCCCAGGTGTTGGGCTGGCGGGGAGCGGGAGGTACAAGATCAGAGCCCCAGACAGAGCAGACTGCCTGAGTGTTGGTGCATAGTCCCCATCCCTCCTGGGTAAACCACACCCCACCCTAGTGGAACACTCAAGGGCTCACAGTAGGTCCCTGGGTGTGGGAGAGCTGTCCTCAGTTCCAGTGCCCAGCTTGCTAGGTAGATAGGAGAGTTACCGAGTCCAAATTCATTCTCCTCAGTGCAGGACAGGCCAATAAGTTGGGAGACCAGGTGTTGGGGCATGGAATAGCAAGTTTCTGTAGACCTAGACGGCAAACTAATGTCCTGGAAAACCATCTCCCCAAGTCAGAATTCAGGCTCCTTTCCTACGTGCTTGGCTGTTGCAAACTTCTTGGTGTAGGAATTCTTTGTTGTTAGAATCCTTTGTTCTTGCAGCTATCTGCCTGGGTCAAATCTCTGTAAACCTCCAACAAAACAAACGTTCTTTTCTATTCTGCAACTTGTTATCTTTTTATGAATGAAAAAGTGTTAAATATCCTTAAAGTTCAGAGCCTTCAGAATAGGCTCTCCTGTATATTTCAGGCTGTAGGCAACATTGTTTTACAAGCAAGATGAAGCCTAGGAGGCAGAGCACAGAGTTAAAGTCAAAGGAACAGATCTAATATGGAGTCAGATTTGTTCTTTTCTATTACCGGGCCAGAAGCCACTTGGGGATTTAAATCCCTTTAAGTTAAAAATAACTAAAACTTTACAGGAATTTACATACATAGGTGGGAATGTGCATACATATCTGGAAAAGCACACAAAGGATAGTAAACAGTGGCATCTCCAGGGAGGGCTGAAAGAACAGAGGATGAGGGAAAACTTCTTTCAATTGTGTACTTTTGTGCTCTGTTTGAAATTTTTTTTAACCATATGCATGTATTTCTTTTTCAGTTAAAAAAAATGTGTAATGGAGCAAAGGAGTAACCAGCTCAGCAAATACAGCAGCCATGGAATCACTGAGTTATCACTTTTGATTTAAGCCAGGAAGCATTTATTGACTCTCTCCTATGTGCCCAGTGCTGTTTTAAGACTTCTTTTATTATTAGTATTATTAATTATTATAATTATAATTATTATTATTATATTATTATTTTATGAAATAATAACATGCTGTCCCTCACCCCTGCCCATGGCTGGTGGAAAACCAACTGAGTTTTTATTGAGTTGTTTTCCAAGGAGTAGAGATGAGTTATAAACAGAACACATCTTCAGGGCAAAACAGTCGGAGTGGTTTTCCAGCAGGCCAGAGAGCTATGAAGGGTTTTCAATAGAGGCGCCCAGAGGCTGAGAGAGAAAGCCTCAAGAACCCTACAAAAAGCTGCCCAAAATGCCTTCTCCATGGCACTACTGAAATAGGAAAGAACAAATCTGACTCCATATTAGATCTGTTCCTTTGACTTTAACAAAGCCAAGTTAATACGCTCCGGTCTTTTCATGGGTTATGATGTCACAGAGGAGACAGACAGGTCAACAAGGAACCACTCAGCCGTGATCAAGGAGCCGGGGAACGGGATGGGCGGCAAGACGTATGACGCAGCCGCAACTGTGCCCGTGCTTCTAGGCAGGTACCCAAAGTCACCTCGACAAGGTGTCAAACACTTGTGCCCACGTCCTCATCACCTGACATGTATTAAAGAGAAATGGAAACCTATAAAAGGCCAATACCCATGGTGGGTACACCATCCAAAGAGCAAAGTCACAGTTTGACAACTGGCCATCTCGGTTCCCTGGGATTCATTCTTGGAGAACCTTAAAAACCACTTCTCTGTCCTCAAGAAATGCTGCATATTTGTCGTAAGTTTGGCTCAGGGATGGAGCACATTCAAGTGAACTTTAATGTCTGCACAGATTTGACTGTCTTTCTCCAGGTTCTCTTGGCCATTCTAAAGAGGCCTGAGCTAAGTCCATCCTCCGTAAGATCAATTCCCTCCAGTGACAACTCATCGAGCCTGCAATTAAAAGCCAACTGAACAAGACTGTCCTCAGCTAAAAAGTTCACCCACCCTTCACTGCTTTCTTAATCTCCTCTCCTGGCTAATTACAACAGACTAACACCTCCCTCCACCAAGCTCCCCACCTATGGCAGTTTGTCTCCCCAAAGAGAAAGTACGGTCCATAAAAGAGGAGACAACTCCATAGTCACCTCTGAATTCCTAGCATATAGTAATGTCAATAAATACAACTATGATTATGGCTTCTTTCCTTTAAAACCTTCCTGGTTATTTGAATGAGACCTTCGAAGAGAGGTGTTTGCCGTCCAGTATCTTGATCCACAAGACTCTGGAGGCCTTTTTCTGAATGGCTGTTCACTGATTCTTTCAAAACACAACTTCTCATTCCAGGAGTAGCTGTGCTTTTCTGCCAGGAGTATGTGGTCACTCTCATGCCAGAACAGCTTTAAACTGTATCCTTACTTTGGATTTGTTATTTTTCCCCTCTTCCAACAAAATTGAATTTCCTTAATTTCTTGCATTGAGTAATTTTTTTTCCTAGTTCACCCTTTAGTAAACCAGGCTTCTAGGGATGGGCTTGGCCTGAAATATGATCGGCCATCCAACTCCCAGTGTGAGAGGCGTGGGGCTCACTTCCTGCCCTCCTGTCAAGGCAACTGAAACTCAGTTCAGGAGCCAACCGGCACCCCAGGGCTTCTAAGGCTCCCTTATCTCCCAGAATCCCTGCTTTCTGATTTGCCTTGGCTTCTGAGGATTTCCCCTCATTTTCTTGACAATTAGCTGTGCAGCTTGAAAGATGAGGAAGGAAGGTTTTCTTTCTTAATCAGCATTTTAAGGAACTTCTGTAATGAAGGTTTTCAAGAGTTTCTAGAACCCTCCATTGCCGAGACAGTAAACATACTAGATATTTTCTAAATTTAGGAATCATGTGCATTTTTTCTTTGCCTTTGTTTTCTTAACTGCTAAGAGACATTTTTTAATTAAAAAAAAATAAGGCCCCAAATAGGATAAAGACTTGAAGGGGCATACAAATTTAAAGGGCAAAGACAGAAAAATGATAAATTCTCTAAAAAAGTAAATAAAATACATACACTATGGATCAGATCAGCAATTCTCAGTAACAGCTAATTGAAACATGACCATGAGGTAAATCTTCTCTCCTGTCAGGAGATGGCCAACAGAAAATAGAATTAAAACAACAAACTAAAATTCTAAATCTGGCGATGTATAGAAGGCTACCAGCTAAATGTGTCTTCTTCTGGAAAAGAGGGAGGCTCACCAGCTCTTTACTTTGGAGCCTGAGCCCAGGGGAGGGCGGTGAAGTGAGATCTGTAAGTACCCAATTAGCAAAGTGAGTGATGAATAAAGAGACGTGAGCTTTGATGACAGAGATGATACTACTATTCACTTGTCCTGTAAAGTATGCCTTCACGTTCAGGGATCAATACCTCGGCATCCTCAGGGATTGAGATTATAGGAAAATGCACAGCCTGGGCCCAGACCTCCTCTGTGAGCTCGTGACACTGCACTTAGATATCTCAAGGGCACTTCCATCTCCATCTGCACAGAGCTGACTTGACGGTGTTTCTCCAATAGCCGTCCTGCCCAGGGCCCCTGGTCTGGGGGCAAGGTCTCCCTGCCTCTCCCAGCTCAGGCCCATCACTCACAGATGTGCCTGGACCCCTCCTTCAGGGCCCAAATTTCCTCAGTACTGAGTCCCACCACCCACGCCTGTCCTATCACGTACTCACAGGCACTCACTCAGCACTGACTCTGTGCTGGGGACCACGCTGCACACTGTGCACATGTTATCTCACTGGATCTCCGCAGCAGTCCTGGGAAGTCGGTACATCACTGCTTTAATTGATTAGATAAATTGTTTCACTTCCTTGAGTGTGTCATCCAAAGTGACACGGCTACTGAGCCACAAACCTGGAACTGAAAACCACTTGAAAATTGAACACTGCTACACCTCGCAGCCACTCTACTCTGACTCACCACATCACCTCCTGCCGAGCCTTCTAAATGTTTCCAAGCATTCTACAAGACAAAATGGATCTATGAGAGCACCCCACTCCCCTACTTAAAATCTGTCAATGACGGTCCACTGCCCTTAGGAGAAAGCCCCACAGGGCCTGAGCACAGCCCAACGGCCGGGCATCAGCGTTCCTTGTGCGGCGGCGTCTCCTCACTCACCACGCAGCTCTAAACGTGCCTTGTCCAGGACAAGGATGCTGACTCCGTACAACCCGGGGCTCATCGCACTCGAACAATGATCACATTCTTCACTGGTCACCCTCTTCATTGCTGACTCTCAGAAAAATGTTTTCTCAGGATGAATCAGTATCTTTTCCCTTACAACTTCCCGTCATTGATAATGAGCACCCCCCAAAAGAGAGAAGACCTAATTTTCAGTCTCTTTATCTGTAAAGTGAGAATTACAAGACAATATGTGTGGTTTTAAGAGAAATAATATTCATGTGAGGCTGAGGGACAATTCCCAACATACAGTAAGCACTCAATATGTGCTTACTTAATATTAATAAGAATAGATTCCTTTCCAGCAACCTTAAATCAATGTTTTATGGCTTTGTCCAACAGACTACTGACAAACTGTTGGACAAACCCCTTTGAGTAGATCAGCGCTAGCGTACTGGCATAGGTAAGCGCTGATTCCAGTTACATCTGCAGCCAACCAGCACTACGGGGCGGGGGCAGTTTGCTCAAACTCTTACATGTTGCTTGAGCATTTAGTTGTCATTGAATAAAGACATGTGTTCCTTAGTCAAAGCTCCTGAAACATAAATCTTCAAAGATTGATGCAAATTAGGTTTCAAGTACAACACTCTCATGAGAAATTATTTGAAAATGATAGTCTTAGCTCCTCTGCACATCAAAAGGGCATGTTCTTAATGTACCTGACTATATACACTGAAAGGCTTGTTTAAAGAAATTAACATGAAGCCAACCTGAATAAGCTCTCAGTATCATCTGCACAAAGCCCCACCCAAGGGTCTCATTTTTCACTTCCACGTAGGTGTTCAGGTAGCTTAACTTGGTTCTTGGGTTCTTATAACAAGTGGGTGGGAAGAGTTGTGGATAGATTTATGTAGCAAATATAAACCTAGGGTATTTGCTGTGTAGGAATTCTAGAAATAAACAAATTGATATATAGTCTGACCCTTAAGAAGCTCAGCCTTTCCATTTACAACAGCATTAAAAGTAAAATGAGAGATATATTTAACAATAATTTACAAGATTTGAACATTGAACATTTTGAAGTATCACCGAAATGAAATTTAAAAGATTTACATATATGGAAGACATCCCAATTTCATGGAATGGTAGAAAATATTGTTAAAAATGTTAAGACTCCACAAAGTTATCTACTAATTCAGTGGAATCCCTATCAAAATTCCAGCTGACTTCTTTGGAAAAATTGAAAAACTGATCCCAAAATTCATATGGAAGTGCAAGGGGCCCAGGTCAGCCAAAAGAATCTTGAATAAGCAGAGCAAATTTGGAGGACTCACTTTAAAAGGGTACTAAAAAGCTATAGTACTCAAGTCAGTATGGTACTGGCATAAGTTTGGATAAATAAATCTATGAGACACAATAAAAACCCAGGGGGAAAAAACTTACATTTACAGTCAGTTTTTCACAAGAGTGCCAACAACACTCCACTGAAAGAATAGTCTATTCAACAAATGGTGCAGGGACACCTGGGTATCTGCAGGCAAAAGAATGAATCTGGAATCTGGACCCCCATATTTTATATAACAAATAAAATTTAATTCAAAATGGATCACAGACAGAAACATAAAAACAAACCTATAAACTTTCTAAAAGAAGACACAGTATAAATTTTTGTGGTCCTAGGATAGGCTTTGGTTTCCTAGATACAATACAAAGAGCACAAGTGACAGAAGATAAAAGCAGATAAACTGGACTGCATCAAAGTTAAAACCTTTTTCTTACAAAGGACATCATCAAGAAAGTGAAATGACAGGGGATGGGGGTAGCTCAAGTGATAGAGTGCGTGCTTGGCAAGAAAAATAAAATAAATCAATACATCTAATTACATCCCCTGTAAAGAAATTGTTTTAATGTTAAGAAAACTAAACTGAAAGGACAATCTGCAGAATAGGAGAAAAATTTTGCAAAGCATGTATCTAATAAGAGACTAGTATCCAGGATATATAACAAATGCTTACAACTGAACAATACAAAGAAAATTGGCCCAATTTTTAAATTTGCCAAGGATTTAAATAGATACACAAATGGCCAAAAAGCATATGAAAAGATGCTCAGCATCACTAGCCAAATCAAAATCAAAATGAGATCTCATTTTACACCCACTAGGATGGTTATAATCAAAACATGGACAAAAACAAGTGTCGTTCAGGAGGCAGAGAAACCTCATATGTGGCCAGTGGAAAGGACAGTGGTGCAGCTTCTTTGGAGAAGTCTGGTGTTTCCTCAAAAGGTTAGAGTTATATGGCTCAGCAATTCCACTCCTACGTATAGAGTCATCCCTCAGTATCCTCGGGAGGTTGGTTTCAGGAACCCCCCACCCTGGATACCATAATCCAAGGATGTTCGAGTCCCTTTACAATCAGCCATCTGGATCCATGAAGTGGAAACTACACATATGGCGGGCCAACTGTACACCCAACAGAATGAAAACATATTCTCACAAAAATTTGCACATCAATATTCATAGCAGTATCACTCAGAGTAGCCAAAAGTTACAAACAATATCCATCCATCAATGAATGGATAAAGAAAATTACCAAGAATACTCCCACAAAATTTTGGTCATTGAATCTTTGACAAAGGAGGTGAGAACATACAATGGAGTAAAGACAGCCTCTTCAGCAAATGCTGTAGGGAAAACTGGACAGCTGCATGTAAATCAATGAAGTTAGACTACTCCCTCACAGTATAGACAAAAATAAATTCAAAATGGCTTAGAGACTTAAACACGAATACAAGAGACTATAAACCTCTTAGAAGAAAACATAGGCAAAACATCTGACATATATCTCAGCAATGTTCTCCTAGAGCAGTCTACTCAAGCAATAGAAATACAAGCAAAAATATACAAGTGGGATCAATTAAACTTACAAGCTTTTGCACAGCAAAGGAAACAGTAAGCAAAACAAAAAGACAGCCTATGGAATGGGAGAAAATATTTGCAATAAATGAGGCTGACAAGGGCTTAATTCCCAGAATATGTAAACAGCTTTTACACTTGATAAGAAAGAAAAACAAACAATTCAATCCAAAAATGGGCAGAAGACCTAAACAAACTTTTCTCCAATGAAGACATACAAATGGCCAATAGGCACATGAAAAAATGCTCAATATCATTATCAGAGAAATGCAAATCAAAACTACAATCAAGTACCACCTCTCACCAGTCAGAATAGCCATCATCCAGAAGTTCACAAACAATCAATGCTGCAGAGGCTGTGGAGAATAGGGAACCCTCCTACACTGTGCTGGGAATGCAGTTTGGTGGAGCCATTGTGGTTAGCACTATACAGGTTCTTCAAAAGACAAAAAATTGACCTCCCATATGACCCAGCAATCCCACTCCTGGGCATATATCCAGAAGGAACCCTAATTCAAAAAGACACCTACACCCCAATGTTCAGAGCAGCACTATTTACAATAGCAAGACATGGAAACAACCTAAATTTCCACTGACAGATGACTGGATTAAGAGGTTGTAGTATATTTGTACAATAGACTACTATTCAGCCATAAAAAAATAATAAAATAATGCCATTTGCAGCAACATCAGTGGACCTGGAGAATGTCATTCTAAGTGAAGTAAGCCAGAAAGAGGAAGAAAAATACCATATGAGATCGCTCACATGTGGAATCTAAAAAAATAAACAAAAAACAAACAAACAAAAAGATAAACTTTTCTACAGAATAGAAACAGACACAGAGACATAGAAACCAAACTATGGTTACCAGAGGGCAGAGGGTGTGGGAAGGAATAAATTGGGAGTTCAATATTTGTAGATACTGAGTATGTATAGAATAAACAGCAAGTTTATACTGTATAGCAGAGGAAAATATATTTAATACCTTATAGTAACGTATGTTTAAAAAGAATATGAAAATGAATACAGGTATGTTCCTATATAACTGAAGTGTTGTGCTGTACACAAGAAACTGATGCAACATTATAAACTTACTAGAATTCAATGAAAATATTTTTAAATAGACCAAAAACGAAAAAAAAAGAAAAAGGATATTATCAAACCAAAAGAATAAAGTACTGATTCAGGCTGCAACATGGATGAACCTTGAAACTTTATGCTAAAATAAGCCAGACACAAAAATCCAAATATTGCCCTTTTAGGTGAACTGTATCTAAGCATTTATTCTACTATTCAGGTAAATTTTCCAGAGGTTTGAAGTCTATCAATATCAAAATAAAATATATTATTCATTAAAAACATAAAACGATACCTCACAGGAGGGCTTTAATCATTAAATGAAGAAATGCATGTAAAGCTCCTGGAACAACACTTTGCACGTCCACAGACTGTCACTGCTGTCACTGCCACTCAGAGAGTGATGCCAGTGCTGATGAGAGCTGCCTCCACTCGCTCCCCTGCAGACAAAAGTGAGGACCTGGGCTCTGAAAGGCAGGGTGACCATGAACCTGGGTCAGACACAGCCACGCCCCAGACTCTGCGTTAACCAACTTTCTTATACAAACTGCTCCATGTAACATAAACACCTACAGGGATGTATCTTACAACACAGGGAATATAGCCAATGATTTACAACAATTATAAATGGAGCATAACGTTAAATATTGTGCATCTATTCTACACCTGAAACATATATCATATTGTAAATCAGCTATACATTTATAAAAAATTAAAAAATAATTTTAAAATGTTACAAATTTAGTATTCAATTCAGTTTTTAAGTAACTATTTAACATCTTATAATGTATAAAAGCATTTAAGTGTGAGAAGTTTGTTTACATATTTATTTAATTTCAGCCTCCTGCTAAAAGAGAAATTAAACAATTTTTTAAACACAGCTTAAAAACCACAACAACAAAAAGACAAAAGTGAGAGTGAAGAGAAAATGGAGATTCAATACTTAAATGAAATCAGGGGGAGGTAATGTCATAAAAATGGATGCCATGAAGTCAGGGTAAGTGTTAAAGGCCGACTAGAAATTCAGCTGTAAGATTCTTGGCAGCTAAAGCAAAAAGAACAACATGATGTGGTGGGTGGTAGAGCTCAGTGGTAGAGCATGTGCTTAGCGTGCACGGGGTCCTGAGTTCATGCCCCAGGGCCTCCACTAACAGATAATACACCTAATTACCTACGCCCCAAAAAGAGCCCCAAAGGAAAGAAAAAGAGAAATTTCCTTCCTAAAAAAACCTGATATTCAATTTAGATTAAATACTGAAGAAAAAAAAAAAAAGAAAAATAGAAAAAGATGAGTGACACAAGCGATAATGCCCGTGAGATAAATCTGCGGTGGCTGCTGGCAGGTCCCCACATCCCAGGTCCGAAAATCTGAAACATCCTTCTCACCACTCAGAGTCATCCTCAGCCCACCCCACCCCTACCCCTGTTAAAAGCAGGAGCACAGGCAGGGACCGGCCTTTGCTCTCTCTGTGTCATCACAGTGAGACAGGATGGAAGGGGGCAGAGCACAGCCATTCAAGGAAGGCCACAGCAATTAACATCAAAATGGTGAAGGATTCAACCCCCAATAGGCCTTGAGGCTCAGGATGCAGAGATTTAACTTCTAGCAGATCTTGAGCTTCATTATACACCCATTGTCATAGTAACATGGTGAATAACACGCCTCCAGCACCATGGCAGTCCCAAGGCTAGCCACAAAAGGTCAAAGGGTGGGAAATGGCCAAATCCCTGGGAATTCCATCCCCTTGCCCTTAGGCTGGTCGTTCTACTTATTAGCATATGAAACCACCAAGCCCATGAAAACCAGCAACACAGCGCCTCCTCCTTGCGGTCACCCCTCTCTCTCCCTCTTCGGAGAAGGCCCACACTCTTGTCTGTGGAGTGTGTACCTACTTTTAATCTGAGCACCCAACCCCCACACCTCGTGGCCTTTCTCTTGCCTTTCAATGTATCTCTCTGAATAAATCTACCTTGACTCAACAGTGGCTTGCTCTTGAATACTTTCCAGCACGAAGCCAAGGACCCACATCTGGCGGGGCACATCCCAGGGGCTCAACCAAAGCCTGGGACACAGCCCTTCTCATGCCCCACATCTGTTTTCTTGTATCAACAGGACTGGGTTGTGAAGGGAGCTCTGAGGCCCCAGTGAAGGGAGCTCTGAGGCCCCAGCTAAGGGACAGAAGCAGCTACCAGGGCTCAAATTGGCGGGCAGCCACTCCCCCAGCAGGGGCCCTGGGATCGGCCAGGATCTCTGTGGTTCCCTGTTGTGCTGACTCCCCAGCCAGAGAGCGTTCTCCCTAGGCTTGTCCCCACAAATCCCTTCTCTCCAAAATACAAGCACATCATGTCACAGTCCTCTTGTTCAACCAGGAAATGTTCAGCCCACTTTTTCCTTCCCAAGTCAAGAACCTAACTGTTCTCCATCCTATCCCACCACTTCTTTCTTTGTGAGAACTCTGCACTCCCCACACACCTTCCTGAACGCAGGTGCCTTGCTGGCTGGTACCGAGATGTTTCAGTCTCACACAGCCTGTGTCCTTTCACTTTCCCCTTTCTACCTTAAAATGCCTTTCCTGAGTCTCCCACCCCTCTGATTCTGAACTTCACAAAGTGCTGTGGTTACAGTCACTATGTGCATACATCCCAGGTTTTGGCTAGGTTTCCTTCGCAAGATCTTCATTAAGGAGCTGCATCAAGAAGTTTAAAGAGGCTATTCTTACATCTGAGCGGAGGAGCCTGCATAAAATTTAAATGCCTTTCAAGAGAGAGTTAACCAGGGACAGAGAGGTCGCAGGACCTAGTCAACAGTGTCATGAGGCAAAATGTTCTTCAAAGGCTCAGAGTGGCTTCTGAACACGGAGTTGGCAGGGAGGAGGTGCCAGGCAGTTAGTGGGATGAGTGAAACTGGGTACGCTTCCCCAGCTGAGGAAGTATTGGATTTTGTTCTATTTTTCCAAACAATTTCTTACTACCTTTTTCTCTTATCGTCACACACCATTTCCTACGAATTAAGAAAATCAATGTCAGTCATTTGGGCCACTTGGGAGAAGCTACCCAATGCCATTCACAGGGCTGGGATATGACAGCCATCACCAGTCTAGGTTGAAAGACCAGTTGGGGTATTTGCACGGTAATCACGGGCATGCAGCAATCTCCCCAGCTTCAATTACCTCATCTCAAATATGAGGCCAAGAAAACTACCAAGCAAAGTGCGTGATGATTATGGCCGACATCTGTTTACTAGGTAAGTGCCCGTGACAGCTGCCGCTTAATGGCGAGTGAGTATGATCATCGAGACCCAGTCTACCTGGTCACACGTGCCCTGCCTTCCTGCCTTGGTGTAGGAGCGTAGCTTGTTTAGCTGAGATGAACGCCCCCAGAGCAGCCCCGACGGGAAAGCTCCCAGCTCTGCACGGCGAGGCGTGTTCCTTTCCTTCTCAGAGCTGATCACAGTTTGCAGTCGTCTGTTTTTATGTTTATCCCTTTAGTACGTGCCTCCCCTCTGGAGCTTTTGCTTAAGCAGCACATGTCCAGGTGTGTCTTGTTGCCTACTGGCTATTCTGGGCTGGGAGGCAGGTGGCCCCACTTCTGGCTCTGGTGCTGAACCGAGAGGGCATAAAGCCCAGGGGCCCATGCTGAACCGAGGCCCCTGCACCCAAAATTATGGCCTGACATTGGGCAAATTACAGTCTTCTTTACCCTGAGATTCCTCATCTGTCCATGAAAATAACGGCCCATGGCACATAGAATTACAAGGATTAAAGGAAATCACCAAATTCACAACCTATTCAGGAGGCTACCAGTGCGTCCTCAACAGACTCATGCTGCCTTTACGGCTCTGATACACGCTAAGCGGGGCTGACGGACACAGTGAACACTGCTAAGTGCCTGTTTGTTAAGTGCTTCATGTGTGTTATAATACTGTTTACAACTTACAAGAAACCCAGGAAGAAACGAATATTATCATGCCCATTTCACAGATTCACCATCAGGTTAAGAGAGGTTACACTCTAGTCCAAGGCCCTTTGGTGAGGAAATGGCGATTTAAACCTGAATCTGAGCCCAGGCCTGGGCTACGTCTCTCTCCAATCCACCTGACCACTTGCCTATGAATTCCACCTGTCCAATACACACGTTTGCAGCCGGCCAGCTCTTAAATGCAATATGTGCCACCGTTTGTCAATGTTGGTTAATTACCAGAAACTGCTCTCAGAGACTGCTACAGAAAAGACAGGTGGACCCACATCCCTGCCCACAAAGAAGAGGAATTCTGCCTTGTCTTCTCCCATAATGTGCAGAAACCCTTCCCTACAACACTAAATTCAAATGTATGCTTCATCCGTGTTTATGTTTGCACACAGCATATTAAAGTAGAAGATACCTGCAGTAATTCCATCTCGGTTCCTTTCCAAGTTTCCAGATTATCCATAATCAGTCTGTGAACGAAAATACTACAATGTGAATGAAAATACTGCAACCATGTCAGTAAACAATGAATGCTGATACCAAGACATCAGCAGCTGCCTCCACCCGACAGCAAGGACAGGCCTGCAGTCCAGCCTCTACAGCCACTCACAATGGTGCCCTCTGAGCAGACTCAGAATAAGAAAAGCCAGAATACTTGCCCTAGATAGCTAGGTGCTTTTCTAAAGAATGAATTCAGTGAGCCCAATTGATTGCTTCTTCCCATACAGAGAAAAGCACTAAATTTTTTAACTTGAGACACCTGGCTTTCTTTAGATAACAAGCAATGTTTTATTGTTCCAACTACCTGGTCTTTGTTTTAAAGCTCCTATATATCCTAGCTCCTCCTCAACCACTTGGGAGCAGTCCCTCAGAGTGCTCTGAGAGGCTGTCATCCCGGCTCGAGTCCTCCCGCCAAATAAAACATAACTCTTAACTTTTAGCCTGCACATGTTTTTCAGTCAACAGTTTTGGAAACCATGAAGGGACCCAGAGCAGACTTCTCTCCACCTGAACTCTCCGAGTAACCAGAGCCTTGGTACCAGCAGTGGCCCTTTGTGCCCATCCGCCTCCTCGGGGAGTCCAGATGCATTTGGGTGAGTCTCTCCTGGTTCTCGGATCTCCCATATTGGTTGATGATCCTGAGTTTTATTTGGCGGTGTATCCAGGTACCTGGCCCTCCAGTTGAAAGATACTGGGGGGCATTACCCACCCAGTGGAGACATACTGGGTGGGGCCTGGTTGAAAGATAACGGGAAATACCCACCTTGAGGAGACGTCCGATGTGGGGCTGGTTGAAAGATACCAGGAAAATACCCAGTGGAGACGTTCCGAGTGGGTCCAAGTTGAAAGACACTGGGTTCAGGACTGAGTGGTTAGGTAAGAGGCTGGTCTAATGCTTTCCTCAATTTGGTTACCTCCATTGAATTTTTCGGAATAAAAGTAAAACTCTTAGGAGGAACCTTTCAACTCCAAAAATGGGACCCTTCTCCTAGCTGGTAACAGCTTTCTCGGGTGACAGAGAATCTTGCAGGAGTGTTAGAGGCAAAGACTTCATGCCATAGAGTTGTCCCTGCGGGAAAACTTACTAGCAATTTTATTCTGAGAACCCGAACTTACAATGGGGAATAGAACTTTCAAAAAAAAAAAAAAACAGAAAAGAAAAGGAACAAAAATAAATGACAGATTGCCAGCCTCCAACTAATACCCCAGCCAGGTTTATATACGTACAAAACTTACAACTTTAATTGGGAATTAAAAAAAAAAAATCTCACTCTGAAAGTAACTAACCAGGCCTGATAAAAACATTTTTTGGAATTCTGAACTCATAAAAACAAAAACCCCTTTAGGGGGAACTTGGATTTCTCTTCCTTAGTCCTTGAAATGTAAACGTTTTATCTTTCTCTGTGTATTTGATGTTTGTGTATGTATGTATATATGTGTTTCCTTTTTTTTTAAAGGAGAACTTGGACTCTGCCACGCAAAAGGTACAAGTATTGTGTACATATGGTGGCCACGCAAATAAATTGGGATTGTCAACAATCCTTTTATAGTACCAATTTTCAGGCATTTTGCCATCTTAAACTTTGTTGCATCAGCCTGGATGACAAAGGCTCACCTTTTGGAGAGTGAACTTTGAATTTATTTAGGCAACACCCCCACTCTCATTTGGAAAAGCCTCTTCATCTTATTTGTTTAAAATCACTATATATATATATATAAATGGATGGCCATATGATGGATCCTTTAATTTGGAAAGACTTAAATTGGTGAAAGGTGAAAGAGCTCTCATTATAAACAGCTGTTTTATTGGTACCTATTAAAATCAAGTTTAAAAGTAGAAAAATATATCTAATGGTTAACCTAAGAACTTAGTTATAAAAAGAAACTGCTTTGAAAAGCTACATTTGTGTTTTTCCTTTCCTATCAATGGTTTTAGAGATGATAATAAAAACTTAGAATAATTAATGTTAATTAGGTTGAGTAACTGGAAAAAGGAATGTAAAAATGTCTAAAGATTTTTTCTTAATAAAAAAAAAGGATAATGGGCTTATCCCAAATGGGTAAATATTTTTAAATGGTTATTTTGAATGAGATAAATAAAATGGACATTTTTGGATTTAAATACAATGTTTTGATACTACACTACGTAAAGTTAAAAAAAAAAAAAAAGACCAAAGAGATCAACTACTGCCCCACCAAAATTAAAGTTCAAACAAGTCCGTTTTATTTAAACTTGGTGATCCCAGAGACTTTTCTATAAAATTAGATACAGTGCACAAAAGGAAAAGAAAAGAAAAGAAAAAGAAAAAATAAAAAGGCTTCTGTCACTCCTTCTATAAATAAGAATTATTGATTAAACCTAATAAATATTAAAATTAAAGTTATAAGAGTTAATAAAATTGAGATAAAAGTTTGTAAAATTGGTATATTTAAATTGGCTTTATAGAAACCTTTTGCTTAATTATATTGTGGTATAGATATGTTTCAATGGAAAAACGCTTCCCTTCTTGGTATTATAAGGCTGGGCACATATCTGTCCCTCAGAAAATAGTAACTGAATAAACTAATGGAAACAAATAGAGTTACATGAGCCGTCCAATAAAACGTAAGAATAAAAACAAATATTCAGTGGCTAATAAACAAACAAAAAAAATAATAAGAGGTTTACCCTGGGTTTAACTTAATAACTCAAGGAAAAGAGACCTTACTAAATGCCTTATGCAAGCTTTGGAAGACATGATAAAGTAAACCTTAAAGTTTTAAAACATGGAATTCTTTGTTTACAGTTCTTGTCACTGATACAAAAAAGCAAATTAAGGAGATACAATTGGGCCTAGGTGACAGAGCAGTTCTCTGGGAAACTGGAAACGTGTGTCTTTTTCTTGTAGATCAGAAATGTAAATGCAGCAAACAGTGACCCAGGACTGAGCCTAATTAGCTCAACGAGATAAAACGTAAGGCCAAAGAAATTTTTCGCATTTTAGAACTCAGAACTCTGACGGGTCCTTCAGACTTTGTCAAGAAATCTTAAACGCCTTTTTCAAAAATAGTAAGCCTTAGGGATTTGAGCAAGCAAATTCAGCTTACTCCAACTATTATTATACCTATCTCATAGGTAAGTTTTAAAGTGAAGCTATGAAATCTTTAGCTTTTTTCTATTTATAAGCTTGCATATACATTATAGATATGAGATATTTCTATGGCTAAAAAAAAATCAAAGTCAAAGAGCTCTGCTTAATTGACGTAAAAAATAAGAGCTTACAAATTAAGTATTTTTAAAATAAAAACTGACCAAATTGACCTTCAGGTTCACATAAACTTGAAAATATTCAATATTAAGATAATACTTGGTATTGTTTGGTTTAAGTATGTTCTAATTAATATAGACGCCTTTAAAGTCATCAATTTTAAGTATAATACCCTTACTGTACCTAGGTTTAATGAAAGTCAAATAAGATCCTGTTATATGTGTTGCAGATTTGTCAAAAAAAAAATTAATAGTAATGTGGTGTGATAAAATTTTAAGTAAATTAAATGCAAATGAGATGAGAGCTTTGGGTAAATTCTTTAAAATATATTTTTAAAATGTATGCTTAAGATAATCTCTAAATATTTGGTACCTTTAAATTCTAGAATTGTGCTAAATTAAGTTAAATGAGAGGAGTTGATTAAATAGCTATGCCATTTTGAGATAAAATAAGATTCAAATATGAATTACTTAACATTTAACTTCCTCTTACAGAGAAACTAAAGGTGTTTAGAAATATTAATAAATAGTTGGTGCCACCCTGAAATAGTCTCTATTATTAAGGGAAAGATCTCAGTATCCTAGGAAAGTAAGATAAGTGTGTAAAGGGAGATATAAGGAATGGAATTATACTTTGATAATGAAAAATAGTGACTTTGTCCTGAAGCCGGTTACTTCAGAATGGAAGAGAAAATAAGGGACACTCTAATATGAGAATAGAAATCTGTGGAAGGCTTGTGGAAGAGGAACCCCGAGGAAAGAGTTTTGTACGTGGTCAGAATTGGCTAAGTTTAGAATCAATTTGGGCAAAGTAACTGAATCTTAGAAGTAAGCTGGTACAAGAATAGATTTGGTTTTCTCTCTATTAAGAGGACAAAATTTTCTTAAAATGTTAATCCACCTTCAGTAACAGATTGTAAAGCTTCTTATACCACTTAACTGATCTGTTCTGCCTTTACCTTTGAAATATTTTCTTGTTAATGAATAAGTACTTCTTTACAGTGATCTATACATTTATCTGACGAAGTGTTTTGAAATCTTTTAACAAGCTCCCCAAATATCAATTTCTAATTTAAGTTCTTTTAATCTCCAGGTAATTTTGGGATGCTACTGAGGGCCCCTGGAACATCCCAAAGAGAGATTTTAAACTAGTAAGTTTCATTTGGCATGTTAAATAACATGGGAAGTATTGCCAAATGAATAGTAAATCTTCCTAGTTTATATTGTATGAGAAAGTATTATTAATATAGATATTCTAGAAATTATATGGACTCCCTAAAATTCTGGTATATCTGAAATGTTACCAGTCATAATTCTGGTTATTGTGACCAGGTTTCTTTATTGATTATAGTGTAACGGTGTTTAAACATGCTGTTAAATCTTTTGTCATTAATAGACAGTTAATTGTTTTCTTCTGATGATTTTGCAAAATGCTTTCTCTTCAAGGAGATGTACTGGTTTCTAATAAATTTCAAACTATAGCACTGAAATAAACTGCGTAAGGAATTTTGAAGGTCTAATGAAAACTCTGATTAAAAGAATTAGTTACATGGGACTGAGTAAACTGATGAATATGGTTATAATTTTTGATTTTTTGAAATACTATGGCTTTTAACCTGTTTCCCAGACATAAAGAAACCCTTCTCCTTAAACTAGTTATGATTCACACCAATTTGATAAATTATACCTATGTAAGCAGACTTGGAACATTTATCTTTTCCCTCTACCTGATCCCTCAAGAGACTAAAAACTCTTAGGTCCCCAGTGGCTCTATCAGACAAATGAGGAAGATCATCTCCTAACAGATATAGAAATCTCAAGGTATTTTAAGGATTTTAAAGAGAAAAGAATTTACCTAAATCTGTAAGGCAGAAATCTATGACAAGCCCTTGACTTGGCTTTCCTGGCCTTATTCACATTCTGCACTGAGACTCCTTATTAAAAATTCCAACACAGCCAATTTAAAAAAGGCCTATATGATCAAATAATCAGACTTAACTTGTAAACAAATTAATCATGATTTGCCTATATTTGTGAAAAATGAGGGTAACTTTAGAGAGAAAAAGATTACATTTTAGTGGATACTCAATTCTAGTTTTGTTAATTGAGGTCTATATTTACTAGACACTTCCCAGATCATTCCTTGCTGTTATGTCACATTGCTGTAGAGTTTAATTGAATTATTAAAAGGATACTCTAGGTTTGTTTCTGAAGCTCAGTAATCCATCCTTGGGTAAAGTTCCAAGGCCCCATGACCTGCAGCCAGGGGTTTATACATACTGGAACAGGCATGACTTAAAGAACTGTCTCCAACCTGAATGGAAGGACCCTTTATCAGGTACTATTAACTAGACCATACACAGGAAAGCTGAAGGAAACGGACTTTCGGACTCATTTCCAATCAGAAACTGCCCCTGCAGTGCACTCGCCTATAGAGCACTGCTCACCTTCAAACAATGCCCAAATGCATAAAAAGCTACCAGGCCAGGATGAGAAGAAGACATCTGAGGTAGACAGCTGACCCAAGACACCGGACCAGGCCTGTATACCAATTACTTTGATAATTTCTCCTACCTTTGATTATGAACTACTCCCATTGTTAAGTTTATGGTAAATTACCTATGTCTAGTACTTCTTTGTTACCTTGGTGGGTTTCCATACTCCAAGGCTCTAACTAGATGGCCCTCAGAAACGTTATTCTAAAAAGAAATTATAGTTCTGTTTAGGCCACTGTTGATCTTCCAAGGTGGGAGACCTCACCTGGACAATTAATACCTGCTCTGAGCCTGACCATAAATATGAACTTTCTCATAAGATCACTCAAACTCAATCAGAAACACAAGCAAAATTTTAACCTAAAATATATGTTCTCGACTGTTAAATTCTTACTCGTGACTTTATTAACTTTACTAGCTGCATTACTTATACCCTGTCTATTTTATAAAATTGTTCTCTTACATTTCCCACTGTGTAACTAGGCCTACAACAAAATTGATGATGGCTAAACATCTTGAAGAAATAGGTAAAATTTATAGCCCTGCATAAAAAATTTGTAATAGTATGATTCTAGATATGGGAATGAGCATCGAAGGGTGAACATTTCCTGGATCATAATAGACTAGTAAGACAGGCAATCCAGAGAACTTTTGGTATCAACAGGGCCTGATAAAACACCTAACACCTTGAATGGCAGCTCAGAAGATGCTTCACCTGAACTAGGAATGAGCCATCCTAGCACCGTGGAACAAAATTGGTCATGAAATGTCTCTCAAAATATTGGTCGAATTTAGGACCAAGGGGGAGCACTGTGAATGAAAGTACTACAATGTGAATGAAAATACTGCAACCATGTCAGTAAACAAAGAATGCTGAAACCAAGTCATCAGAGGCTGCTGCCACCCCCCAGCGAGGACAGGCCTGCAGCCCAGCCTCTGTGGCCACTCACAACGGTGCCCTCTGAGGGGACTCAGAATAAGAAAGTACAGGATACTGGCCCTAGATAGCAAGGTGCTTGTCAAAGGAATGAATTCAGTGAGCCCAAATATTTGCTTCCTCCCATAAATAGAAAAGCACTAAATTTTTAAACTTGAGATATCTGGTTTTCTTTAGATAACAAGCAATCTTTTATTGTTCCAACTTCCTGGTCTTTGTTGTAAAGCTCCTATATATCCTAGCTCCTCCCCTACCTCTTTGGAGCAGTCCCTCAGAACAATCTGAGAGGCTGTCATCCCGGCTCGAGTCCTCCCACCAAATAAAACTTAACTCTTAACTTTTAGGCTGCACATTTATTTCAGTTGACGCAACTTACAACAAACCCAGGAAGAAATGAATATTATCATGCCCATTTTACTGATTCACCAACAGGCTAAGTGAGGTTACATTCTAGTCCAAATTCCTATGGTGTGGAAATGGCGATTTAAACCTGAAGCTGGGGTGCCCATGCCTGTGCTCTTTCTCTCTCCCATCTACCTGATCACTTGTCTGTGAAATCCACCTGTCCAATACACAAGTTTGCAGCCGGCCAGCTCTTAAATGCAATGTGTGCCACCCTTTGTCAATGCTGGTTAATTACCATAAACTGCTGTCAGAAAACGTTACAGAAAAAACAGGTGGACCAAATTCCCTGCCCACAAAGAAGAGGAATTCTGCCTTGCCTTCCCCTGTAATGTCTAGAAACCATTCTCTACACCACTAAATCCAAACGTATGCTTCATCCGTGTTTATGTTTGCACTGGACTTATTAAGGCACAAGGTGCCTGCAATAATTCCATCTCAGTTCCTTTCCAAATATACAGATTAGCCCAAATCAGATCCAGAACAGACACAACTCATCAAATCCGCAATGAAACACACTGGATCAAGAACAAAATGCATGTACTAGTCCAGAAAACTACGGATCCCTCTTTCTTCCTGTCATTATACAATCCCACCAGAACTCATTAATTTGCTGTCTGCTCATCTGGTAACCAAACTCAGAGAAGAGTCAACTCAGCAGAGTGCCCTACTGGGGAGAACACCCCGCCAAAGCACTGTGGGCTGCCTGCCCTCCCGCACGCTCTGCTGAACCCTAGTGTCCTCCGTGGAGACCAGGCAAACACAGCTGTTCCCAACAGCTGCAAAGTCCCACACATTAAATAAAAGCATTTTATTTTATACGATATGTTACATATATACCCATCTCTGAAAACAGCTTTGCCAGAAGCCCAAATCTTCAGCATTAATCTACAAAGGCAATTCCGGTCCCCAAGGGAAAGCAAGTCTTAAGACGATGCTAAGGCCTCCAAAGTCCTCTCCACGATCTTCAACCAAACTACCTGCAGGTCTGCAGCTGCAGGCGGCTACATGTCTGTTTTTAAAGCACACCCCTCCTGCCCTCGTGTGCTACAATATCCCTCTACGCCCTCCCATCTCAGGGTAAGAGCAGCCACTGCAGAACCTTGCAGGGCAGCACTGACAGGACTGGACACAGAGGATCAGAGCTAAACTAAGCCTTCTGATGACACGAGCTTGTTACTCTGTCACTTTACACATGAAGATATATATAGAGAGGTGGGGTGATCTTGCTCAAAGTCACACAGCTAATAAGTGGCATAGTCTATAACTCTGCTCCTCCCTCCGGTGTGACGCCACAGCTGGGACGCCCACAGGATTCTCTCGTGCCTGCCTGACCAGTCCTTGACTGTCAGTCATGACCCACCACAGGGTCGGCCTGCAGCCTGCCTTTTCAGCATCTTTTCCCTCCAGTTTCTCAGGAACAAGGCTGCTCCGGCCACCGTATGACTTCCGGCTTCCCGAACACTCCGTGCTCAGGCCAGTCATGCCTGTACATCCGGCCCCCTGCTCAGAGGCTCTTCCGTCCCTGCAGGTGGATTTTTCCACTCTCCACATGGACACCCCCTCAGGGGAGCCCTCCTCTCGCCCTCAGTGTGGCAGGTGTCCCAGGCCACATCCCGAGCTGCCCCATTAAGACTGCTTGTGCCCAGGTCTGCTAGTCAGACCAGCAGCTTCAGAGCCCGGGGTTATGCCCGGGTCACCCGGCAGACCTACTGCCCATCTCCCAGCCCCTACCCAGCAGGTCACCAGGAAGTCACAGTAGGTGCCCCACAAAATCCAGAAGGCTGTTCACTTGCCAGCACTCCTAATGACTGGTTACCAACCTTTGATCAGTTTCACACAAAACAGCAGCTTTCACTTTGAAGCGGGGGGTTTTCACTTCTGCTGTCCATCCTTATCGGAAACATCAAGGGAAACCAAAAGGCCTTTTCTCAACCCTTTTCTGATGACACATTTCCACCCACAATACTCACATGCTCAAGAAGTTTGGGTCCACGTGGTTTTGTTTCCCTTATGCTAAGTGGCTCATAAGACTGTGGGATTCTTTCTCTCTGAGTGTATTTCTTTGTACTTAGTTTATCGGCTTTAATCTGTTTTTGTCTCTCTCTTCAGTGTACCTGGCAGTTGCCACTTCTCACTCCCTACAGCAGCCTCTCTCCCAACTTCTAATCTAGGAAATCAGCTGTGATGAGGGGCCCGGGGGCAGTCACAGAAGATGGAACTAAGGCACTGAGAGGCTACATAATTTGCCCAAGGAGATCAGCTTCAACCCCCAACAGTGTGTGTCTCATCCCTCTGTTTAACTCTTATGCTAAACTAGTTAACTTTTAATAGATTATGGTTATAAACAGATGAGGTATCAAAATACATACAAGGACACACATCAACTCTAAGATGTTCATAAACTCCACTATTTTGTTTCTATTTATTTTATTTCTTTTAAAAGAATTAAGAACCTCTGCAGTCAATATAGCAAAATGTTAATGGGTTTTAAATCCAGAATATAGAGGCGTAAGTGTATTACTCACACTTTTTTCTATATTCACAAGACAAAATGATTTGAAGGTCTCTCTCCCCTCCCCCCTACTCATTACTGGCTCTCACCTGAGCTGCCAGACAACACATCTAACAGCCTTTCATTTTACCCACAGCTGAACTCATCAGTTTTCCCCCAGAACTCCCTCTGCAGCTTTCCCTCTTCAGAACACAGCAAGACCATCATTTACCTTGTTAATCCACCCAGAAACCCTGGCCTTACTCCATCCTACCCTCACAGACATCATTCATCCTTTCATTTTACTATCTGACATGTCTTCAATCTATTCCCTTTTTCCCACTGACCGTCCCACCACTCAGGTGGAAGCCACCAATACTGCCCACATGGACTCGTGAGTCTCCCAGTGGCCCCCCAGCCGCTCTTCCCTACTTGAGACAAATGGGATTCTGTCACTCCCATGCTTTTAAGACTCTTTTCAAACCCACTGTTCTTAGAAGAAACTCCAAATTCTTCACCTGGTGAAGTTCTTTGCCATGAAACTATCAGCTCAGGGAGGGCAGGACCCGCCCTCTCCCCTCGGCCCTGCCCCCTGGCAGAATATCAGCTTGGGAGGACCTGCTGAGCTACAAGAGCCTGTATTCTAACCCTGGTCTTGAGTTCTTAGCAAACTGCTTCAACTATCCATACAAATCCAAGGTAGATTAGAAAGATTTTAGATGTTGAGCTAGACTTTTGCTTTGGGGATTTTGCACTAGCAAACTGCAAGTACATGTTCTAATAAATCTGTCTTCTTGAAACCACACCCAGATTTAAGTAGTATCTGTGGAATGCCTTCGGAATAAAAGGAACTGTACTTTCACAGACTTTATGTTTTATAATATGAACAACCTGGACAGTGTTACAAATGGAACCGCCTAACAAGTGACAGAAGACGGGATAGAGGCATAAAGCAACAGGTCGCAAGGACGGTAAGAGCAAAGTTGTTTCTCCAACCCCCCTAAAATCCTGAAAGAACCGAAAATTCTGAATTTTGAAAGTAAAAGGCTATCATATAAAGAAATAAAATAATCCTCTTCATCAGGGTTTCAATATCTGACTCCAGAACTTTTAGCATGCCATACTGAATACTAGCACAGAAACATCAGATGGACTAGTGGTGAGTAAGTTCCAGGAAAACGGCAGTAATTCCTCCAATTGTAAGAGGACACACACTCACTTGTCGAAGGTGATTGTAAACCACATTCTGGAGAAATTCAGAAGATTCAGGCTCTGCTTCTAGATGGTGAGGACACGGAAGGATGGCTTGGATGCATGCTTCTGAGTCACCAGCATTCTTACACTGCAGGGGGAAAAGGAGGCCCCCAGTCAAGAGCAGAGATGTTCCTGTCATGTCTCGCAGGCCGTGCCTCGGGGACTCAGTGCCTTGCAGCAGCCCGGCCCCAGGCGAGGACCCGCAGCTTGGCCCCACCAAGCAGGAGGGGCACTGTGGTTGAGAAAACCCACCCCTGATGGGGGCAAGAGGGGCTGGTGGGGTTGAGTGAACCTATAAATGCCCACAGAAATATACCTGCATTCATTCAAGTGATACAACCAACAGTAGCAGGCTATTTAACAAAATTTAAATTGTCAGTGGAAATTTTGCCATTCCTTTCCGCTTGTCCCCTGCACTCTGAGACAGGCTTAGGCTCTCTCACACCTGCAGCCCTGATGCAGTAGTTGTGAAGTCATTTTACTTTGCTGCAAGTGTCTTCGCTCCTCGTGTCACTGTGTCTGTCCTCTTTTAACACAGTCGGATGTCTTCCTGGATCTCTCCCTGAGTACCTTGCTCCTGCTCCTCAGATCCTGAGATAAAGGGCAAGTGAAGACACATGATCAGAAAAGGCACTGTGGACTTGAACAAAGTCCTCAGTGACCCCCTAGGTGAGTGCTGCCCACCCCTCAACTTCACTTCTCAAGGTTCTGCCCAGGGTGACATCCAGCCGGGAGAGTGGCCCAGGCCAATTAAAAGCTGTGTGGCTTTGGTGCGGGGACAGGTGCAGGAGCTGGTTCCGGAACCGGGCCTCTCCCCACCTCTGTTACCCTCTCTTCCTAGGCCCCGCTGCCAAGCACCCAGGCTCCCTGATCTTCTGCATTTCTCTTCTACTCTACTCCAAACCCTTTTCCTCTTCCTTTTTTCCCTAATTATCCCCAGCTGGGGTGATTTTTCAATCACAGTGTCTGAAAAAACTTCCTGCAGACGAAAAAGAGGACTCCAGAGGTAAATGCCCATATGCTGGTCCCTGAATAGAGCCCTAAGCTGGGGGGACCCTCACCAACAATCCTGGGGGCATTAGACATGTTGCAGGGTCAACCACCCTCAACAAGAGTTTGCTGAGTCCCAAAGGCCCGCACAGCTTCCCTGCTCACAAAAATGTAGTCAGCCCACTTATCGGTTATTAAGAAGCAAAATTACAAAACTGCTTATGTTTCTTACTAAAATTATCTATGAGATGGAAAAAGAAATTGTAATAGGAAAGAAGAAATATGACTCCGTTTTAGATCTGTTCTTTGGCTTTAACCCTGTGCCCTGTTTTCTAGGCTCAGACTTGCTAGCTCTGCACCTTTTGTGAAAGAAAGTTGCCATTAGCCTGAAATATAAAGGAGAGCCTATTCTCCGGGCTCTGATCTTTAAGGACGTTAGCTCTTCTGCACTTATGTAGAGAGTTTCAAGTCGCAAAATAAAGAATAACCTTTGTTTTGTTGGAGGTTTTACAGGGGCATCATGATTTGACCCACATGGACAGCTGCAACAACAAAGGATACCAAGGACAAACAATTCGTACAGCAAGAAATTTGCAACAACCAACCACACCCCCTCCCCCTTTCACTATAAAAGGAGACTGAATTCTGACTTGGGGAAGAGGGCTCTCCAGGACATCAGTCTGACATCTTCTGGGTCTGCCAGCTTTTCAAATAAAGTCACTATTCCTTGACCCAACACCTCATCTCCCAATTTATTGGCCTGTCTTGTGGCAAGCAGAACGAGTTTGGACTCGGTAACAAAATACATTGGAGGTAGTATGTCTCCACTGTTTCCTCATTTCCAATATGTAGCATGCACATCATTTATGATCTAGTGCAAATAATTCATCAAAGACAACAATAACAAGAAACTCACCTAGCTATCAACACTGAAGTCGCAACCTATTAATTTTACATGCCGTTTAACAACAAAACCAAAAAACTTAATATAGAGACTTGATTCCATGGAAATTAAAATTATTTCTAGTCCTTCAAAAGTTTCTTTCTTTTCTATTTTCTTTTGTTTTGCTTATTGAAAGGAAAATAAAAATCAAGTCATTTTATTTCACGTATTTTTGTTATAGCTACATATTTTAAATACTACAAAGAAATTTAAATTGCAACAAAAAAAGTTCATATATTAGTATAAATATATATACAATCAATGGGGATTAGGAAAAGAATGGACATTTACTAAAAATCCACTGCACATCCAGTCTTTTACAAGCATATCCTGGAATATAAGCTCTATGATCCAGGGGTCCCCCACCCCCATTCTCATTGCCGAGTCCCTTAGTAATCAACTACCAAGGCACCAGCATAGAACCACGTGATCATTATTTTAGGTATAAATGAGGGAATTAGCTCATTCAATTCTAAAACAAAAACCCTAAAATAAACACTGAACTTATTTACAGAAAAGAAATTTGGACACAAAAAAGTAAACTTTCTTCCTCAAGGTCACAAAGCTAGTAACTGGTAAAGGCAAGATTTGAACTCGTCTGCCTGATTTTAAAAAATAAGGTGGAAATCCCATTCCACTTGTGATGGTCTAGCAGCACAGCCTATCACCCTATCTTTGTTCAGATCTTGCCTTAGACAGCCTGCAACAGCACATCATTCCTATGGAACTCGAGGGCAAATGATAAAAATAAGGATTTTATATCCAGTAGTTTTCTTAGGTCTCATTTACATAAAGTGTCAGCAGGACAGCAGAAAAACTCTGGGAAATGTGAGTGGGTCCAGAGCTTTTTGCTGATAAGAAACTCAATCTATCAGGACAGAGTGACCTTCCCATGAGAGGGCACATGGACATAAACTAAAGGCAGCTGAGCAATGAAAACTAGCAAGACCCTGGAACTCAAGCAAGAAGGATCCCTGCCATCCCCCAACCAGTTGCCTCTTCATCCACGTGGACACGATGGCAGAAGACCCAGGTTCTTGTCCAAGTTACACCATCATGGATCCTCACCCATAAAAAGTTACGACTCTATGCTGTCTTAAGTCCTTTCCAACTCAAATATGATGACACAGATGTCTCAGCAGAGTGTCTATGTCTCCACTTCCTCTCTTCTAATAGGAGAATAATTCTATGGCCACAGAGAAATCCAATAAAATACCATGCATGAAGCAGGAGAAAGTCTGCTTAAGAGACTTTGCTCTCATGCTCAGTGAATGAAAACTCAGAAAAAGTGGTCCTTCTCCCTCAGCAAGTGGGAGGTAGCCTGATATGTGTGTGTGTGTGTGTGTGTGTGTGTGTGTGTGTGTGTGTGTGTGTGTGTGTGTATAAATCAAATACAATTAATTCTGGGATGTGAATAGATTTTTTATGTCACTGTCATTTCAAGGGGATGAGCCAACCTTTAAAACAATTTGGATCTAGTGTTCTGAGACAGACTCAAGCTCTTTTGGTGAAAGAGGGGAAAGGAAAGGAGGAAAGAGGTAAATGAAGCAAAGGAGTAAGAACACTGCTAGGGAAAGGCAAAACATTAATTTTGTTCCTACTTGGGTCACATACAATTTAGGGACTGGCTTTCCCCCGATGTCTTGTCGAGCACCGAGTTGCAGAAGAAGCGACAGCCTATTTCTCACTGAGCTTGTGACTGTACATGGAATCTTATAGACACAAATCATTTACCCTGAACAAACACTCTAGCAGCAGGCTGTAATTCTCCTGTTTTGAGAGACAAGAAAACAGGAGTTCAAAGAGGGTATATAACTTGACAAAAGTCAGAGGACCAGTAAACAAGAGAGGATGAATTCAAACTCAGATCTGAATGCAGAGTCTGAACTTCCCACTCCCAGGACAGGAAAATCCTTAACACACAGGATCCCCAGCTCCCCTGCAGTGTTCCTGGCACCAAGCGTTTCCCATGGTGATAGTCTCCAGTTCTCACAGACACAGCACTCTGTGCAGCCAATGACCTTCATCAGACCTTGATCATCTACCTGCCACGCCCACCAGGCTTCACCATAAAGGCCAGAAAGCTGGCTTTCAAGTGCATACAAAGCCACCCCTGGTCTAACCTGGGCTCTTCTGCAGCTTCTCCAGCCTAAAGGCAGCCATGAAACTGCTCACAGTTTGCACATGAGCCACACTACCTCTCTCCATCTCTCTCCCCACCTATACTACTTAGCTATGACCATTTTGATAATCTTGGAAACAAATTTTTAAAAACAGAATAGAAAGGATTCTGGAGCAAGTATTTAATACTTCCAATTTTAAATGACAAGTTACAAAGTGAGTATTTACAAACCGAATCTGCCTTTCTAATTGTCAGTTTTAAGCAGTTAGAAAATACAATAGCAAACAATTCTCACTTACAAAATTAACAAAAACATAAACAATAATCTGGGATAAACTCAAAAATTTTGCCCATGTTCTAAATGAAGAAATCTACAGGACTGTGCTGAAGGGTAAAATAAGAGGTGTAAATGTAGAGACATCAACATATTGCATGGAGGAAAGCAGTTTTGTAAAGATATAGGTTATCCTAAAAATAATTCAAAACTTAGTAAAAAATCCCATGAAAACTCTTATCTGATTTTTTTTAACTTGAGCAAAATATTTTTGAATTCTTCAGGAATAATAAAGTGATAATACTGGCTAAGAAAATTTGGGATGGAAGAAAAGAATCAAAAACAAATCAGACTGTCAATTATTAAATAAATTTTTACAATATGTAAGATATGGTGTTGGAATAAGTAAGGAAGATTGACAGAAAGGAACCACGAGCTCAAAAATAGACTCTAGGGTACAGAAGTATTTTGTGGGATTTCAAATCAAAGAGAAAAATATGAATTCAATAATTGTCCTGGGACAATCAGAGACTCACCTGGAAAGAATAAATTCTATTCCTGTCATAATGACCACAAGAAAAATTACAGACAGTGATATAAATATTAAAAAGTAATAGTAACAGTAAATACAACACTTTGCTCATATTAACTCAACTTACCCTCACTATAACAAGTAGTATTATCATCTCCATCTTAGAGATTAAAAAACCTACAGAAGAGATTTATTCCATTATAAGAAAGTATTTCTAAGAATAATGCCAAATATAAAACCCATAAGGAAGACATTTACTATCTTAAGAATATTTTGGGCCACAACGAAAATATATAACCTACTGAACAAAATGAAAGGCAAGAAATGACAAGAAAAAGCTCTGTGACACGTGTTGCTGAAGACAAGATGTTAATGTTCATAACATACAAAGAGCTGTCACAAAGCAACAAGAAGCTCCCTCACTTAACTGTGTGCAAAGAACAAAAGGGATCATTCATTTTTAAAAAGTCAAATGGCTAATGAGTGAAAAATGCTCAGTACCTCACTGGTAATCAAATGCAAGCTAAAATATTGAAAAAGCACTTTTGCTCATCATAGTGGCAAATATTTGTAAAAGTTATTCTAGCTAGTGTCCATCTGTGGGAGAACAAACTGTGAGCGAACTTTTTGGAGGATGACATTTCAATGAATATGTAAACTCTAAAAAACGTGCATACACACTGACTCAACTCCACTTCTAGGAATCGTTTCCTTTAGAAAAAAAGAAATCAGCTCAAAAAGATGTACTCATCAGGGCATTTACACAGCACTGTTTACAATGGTGGGTAGAAAAGCTGAAGTGAAATCATATCCAGTGATAGAGAATTGGTTACATAAGTTATTCTACATCTTTTCATTCCCCACTGGAGAAGGAATTTCTAGAGTCACTTGAAAGGAGCCTGTGATGAATGTAAATGTCACATCCAGGGACTAAATTTCCAGAAGCCTTAACTAAAGGAATACTCATACAAGATCACAGGAATGTCTGTACAAGAATGATGCCAGTGCAACATCCTTTCTGACAGTGGAAAATGGAGAAAATCTAAGTGTCCACCATCAAGACAATGATGCGGTAAATCACGGCGAGCTGCGGGCCCTGAGGGAGCCGGCGTTTCGGCGTGGTCCAGGGCCATGTCCACAGCACTCTCCCACCAAAGGTGTTCTTGCACAAGAGACCGCACCTGCACATCAGAAGACCCCTCCACTCTATCTGAAAGGACCGGGTGAGTCTGCAGTGGGAGGACGTCTATGATACACCCCTGAGTGAATAAAGTGAGCTGCAGAAAAACTTACAGTATGGTCTCATTTTTCAATAAAGCATATACACACACATATATACATAAATTTCTCATATTTATGTGTGTGTGTGTTTGTGTGTGTTTGTGTATATATATATATATATATGTCATAGGCAAAAAGGTCATGAAATA
This sequence comes from Camelus bactrianus, assembly GCF_048773025.1. Taxonomy (NCBI): domain Eukaryota; kingdom Metazoa; phylum Chordata; class Mammalia; order Artiodactyla; family Camelidae; genus Camelus; species Camelus bactrianus. The sequence continues at coordinate 53,259,822 of NC_133575.1, read as the reverse complement.
TATACACCACATTGTCAACAGCTTTTACTCTCAGGAATTAAGGGGAAGGGAGGTAGGGGCCTTTCTGTACCACCGCTGTTTTCTTTTCAGTATTTCAGTTAAGTATACTTGGAATTTAAAAGTTTATTTAAGTCCGAAGTAAAATGGACGATGCATCCACAAGGCAGAATGCTATACTGGTCATTAAAAATCATGCCAGGGGAGATAGAATATTGTAGAAAACCACGTAATAAGCCGAATGGAAAATGGAGGTCTCCACACAGTAAACAGGCACAGAGTGCTCGCTGGTTTTTATGACAGAGGTGATACACACTGACGAAAAGAACAGAAAATAGATGTTAAAGTGCTATTTATTATCTCTAAGTAGTGGGACCAGGATAGCCTCTTTTGTCCCTTTTTTCAGAATTATTATATTAAATACACATTATTTTTCATCTGAAAAAAGCATTTTTAGATGTGTAGTAAAGCACATTGGAGAATAATACACGAGTACTTACAGAAACAAGTAACTAGGAGACACGGCAGCAGCGTCACACAATGTAGAACGGGCTATCCTGATTAACACCGCGCAGTTACGTAAGGACCCACAAAGTGAGAGCACCTGCTGTAACAGGGCGTGGCCCCCTTCTATTTGTCAGTTGTGTCTTCAGGGCTGAGGCAGTTCTGAGCACGGCCAGTGTCAGTGCTGGTGTCTGGATGGATGCCACTGGAGGTGAGGGCACCTGCAAGCCGAGAGGAAGAACAGAAATCATCCCCTGCCTTTTCTGTCTTGTTTCTTTGTTACTTTAAAAGAGAGGCATAAATAACATAAACTGTGCATCTTCCCTCCTGAAATTTAAGTAATGAAACCGTTTTTAAATCCTTCACAGCTTATAATGTGCCTATAATTGTCTTTTCAAAAAGCATCATATTTATTAAACGTTAATTAACTCAGTGAATTTACTTCCTGTTGAAAATTTCTATTTAAGAACATGAAATGCTCTACGTGAAATCACCACGTCTGCAGTGACCAGTTCACCTGTCTTGACGGCAGTTCAGTCAGCACCCACCATGCAGTGGCACTGAGCTCCTGATGCTGGTAAGAGAGCACGCTGCCACCTCAGATGGAGAGAAACTGTGAAAGCATTTTCTGAAGTCAACAGCACTGACAAAACATGACTGAAAAGTCCCAGTCTCCTTTGAGGTTGTCCTTTTCTGTTTGTGGCCAACAGCCATCAATGAGCAGAACCACTCCATTCCCGAGCCATGGGACTTACGTGGGAAGCAGTTTTGGAGAAATTTCCAGGTATAGAATGTAACCAACGACACGTAGAACTATGACAAATGAAACGATGCAATACTCTGATTTTGGAAGACACTCAAAATATTCTTCTAAGCCTTAGCAGCTGGAAAGGCTGGGCTTCTCCTAAGCCACTTATTTACTTCACAGCCAGTGAGAATCTCCCACAAACCCTGTTTCCCTGTGTCTGCTGGGCGCCTCAGGCACACACTTGCTGTCGATCTTATAAGTCACAGGGCAGACGCGTGTGTCTCACGCCTGCAACCCACACACAGGCTCGCCTCCTAGCCTCACTGTCTGAACATGGCCCCATTTTCTCACCTGTTTTCTTGGTATCTGTTCTTCTGTAAGCTGCCTAAAATGCTTCTTGGAACAAGTCAGAAGAATGAGTGGGTAGATAAATGTACAGTTGGACAGGTGAGAGATGGGCAGACAGACAGAGAGACTCCAAGAAAAGGGGAACAAAGTAAATTTCCTATGCAAAATCCTCTTCTAGTCAGGAAGGAAAACCACCACGGAGAATTGTGAAGAGGCAGGTGGCTTAGGATTGTTTCCTACATTATATGAAATATCACACCAAGACATGAGAGGGTAGAAGTATAAATATTAAAAGAAAAAATCATGCATGCTTGAAAAAAAATCTAAAATATGTACTTTCTAAAGAATAGATTCAAGTCAGAAAGGGCCCAATAACACAATCCTTGGGTATTTACAGAATTGAGAATCCCACCTCCAAACCACAAGGCATCCCTTTGGAGCACTGAGAGTCTACACGGGGCGGTCATAAAGCCGTCACCGCAAAAGCTATGCTATCCCGTACTTACGAGGAACGAGCAGCTGTACTCGGGCTGCCCATGTGCGTCATTTACACTCCACAGTGCCTCTACAGGGGGGGGACGCCTAGCGAGCCCCGTCTCTGCAGGACAGAAAACAAGTCCGGGAGAGGCTAAGCCGACCTACCAGTTCTCCATCTCACAGGACTAGTCACTCCAGAGCAGGACTCGAACTCGGACCCACGATTGTAACCACAGTACTACCGTGCTTTATGTGCTTTTTGTGTGTATAATACATTTGATTCTGGCATGAAAGGATATTTAATAAATGTTCGGTTATCTTGTCTATCTCATTAGCTCACAATCAATCTTTATACTGTTGAATTGTACTCTTTTCCCCTGGAGAAAGGAACAGAAAGAGCGGGGGTCAGAATGAGGTGGGGCTCCATTCTTTATCTGGTACCTCATCTCATCCAAGTCCCCAACCAGGGAGAAGGAGCAAATGTTCTCTTCTTCTTTTAGAGAGGGCTCCACTGATGGTGACTTACTCAACTCCAAAACCAAGGCTGGGGGAAGGGCACATGCAGCAACCAGAGCAGTATCACGTGTAGGAAGGCGAAAGGAGCTCACGGGAGGGCTCAGGGGGTTAGCCTGATTTAATTTCAATCGATAAAAGATTACCACACTCTAAAAATACTAGCATACAATGGATTTGCTCTTTCTTGACATCTAGCAAGTTTCCTCAGCCCACATGTAACATTATCATGAACCAGTGAAAGGAAGAGTCTACAGACAGGGAAAATCAATGCCACAGGCAGGCTGAAACCCAGGCTGGAGTTTAACAAGAGAAAGGGCATAGTTAAGAAGTGCGGATAGGTTGGAAAAGAAAATCATCACAAGGACTCTCAAGCATCATCCAACAATCATATAATCATTCATTCAAGAGAGAGTTACTGAGGTCCTATTTTGTGCAAGATTGTACAGAGGGTGAAGCAAGAGCGCAGAGACCATGGCGGCAGCAAGGGACGGGGCTCAAATACAATTCTGATCACAGTGCCTTACACAATTGTCCTCCGTATAAAGGCAAAAAATAAGTAAAATAATACTCTGTAAACTGAAAGCATTGTTAAAAAAATTAAAGTAGACCTAAATACCTGGACAGACGCACCACGCACATTCCTGGATCAGAAGACAGTGCTCTTGGAATGGTAGTGCCCCCCAGAGCGATCCGTATATTCAATGTGGTCTCGATCACAATCCCAGCGGGCTCCTCGGCAGAAAGTGACTAGCTGCTGCTACAATTCATATGGTAATTCGAGGGACTCAGTAACCAAAGCGATCTTGTAAAAGTAGAACAACGTGAGAGGACTTGTAATTCTCAATTTCAAAACTTACACCTGTATCCCCAGGTGAGGAGATTACAGGCCATTTTTAACTTATTTACTGTGTTTATCCTTATTTTGTAAATTCTCTACAATAATATAACTGTTACAATAAGAAAAATAGAAAGTAATGTATCTTTTAAAACATGCATACCTATTCATTCATTGGGGAAAAAAATTAACTATAAAGAGGTAAACAAATATCTAGTGAAAAATGTCTACTTAAAAACAAGAGTGCATTTACATTTTTCATAAATTGAAAACTGGAATGCACAAACACATCAAGTTTCTAGGGAGCCTGGTGCAACATATTAATAGTTAGTTTCAAAAATTCTAACTGAACATTGAAAACCCAAGAAAGGGAAATTCGTGATTGACAGCCAACTGCAAACCCATGGAGAGCAAAGGCCTAGAAATCCCAGTCCCTGTAGCTCTGCTACTAACTCAGTACGAGAGGAAATTCCTCACTGAGGGGACAGTGGGATTACATGCATAAGACAGGATACACAGTACAAACTGGACTAGATACGGGGGTGATTTTCCTAGAAGAATTCTAAAGGTAGAACATTGCTGAAAATCTATAAAAACACTGAAAGACAGTTTAAAACACACACCCACATATATTATACATAAATGTATGAAGTCTGCTCCCATGTTGCTTAGAAGTACAAAGTTACATTTGTTCATTTATGGGCACTGAATACTTTATCCCAGGTAGAATATTTCAACTAAAACAAATAATCAATAATACACCACTCTTGTCAAATCTAGTTGATAAGTTAGTCTGCTATGTAATCATAATGTGTCGAAGATACATCTATAATCAGTGAAAAATATCTTTGTATGGTTCCTCGAACTCTCCTCAAAATTCCAAGCTTAATTTTAAAATAGATCTGAGCAGTATTTTTATATTATCTTTTCCCTTGTGAAATGAACAACACAGTCTGTTGTCAAAATTCTTTCCTTACAATGATTCACAAGCACTGTAACCTAACAATACTGCTGGACAGCAAGGCACTATCCAGACACTGTGACCAAATAAGTGAAACACAAGGAAGACAATGACCCTATTCTGGAGGGCTTATAATCTATGTCAACACTGGGGTTTTAATTTGATTGGTTAGCAAATTAAAACCAATCAAGTACCTTCTTCTTTGAGCATTCTGTAAGTCATGACTCTGTTTTTAGTGTCATGAGCAGGAAAGACTTAAGCATGACTTGATTAGATCAATTAGCAACAGCCATCACTGCAAAGTGAGTAGTAAAATAGTTAACTGGTAGCAATGCTTCTGCCTACATGAGACCTAAAATTAACCTACACTGAGCTCTGCAAGGAAAATGAGAAGATGAGGTCCCCAATGAGAAAAAAACTAACAAGAAATCAAAGAAGGAAAGACTTTCATTAACGATTCCAGGAAGGAGTAGAGCATGGTGTTGAAGAGCACAGATGCTGGGGACAAACAAGAGGGTCTGAAAGCCCACAGCACCACTAGGTAGCTGTGACACTGATATTCAGGGAAATTTTCTGCATCTCAGTCTCCTCATCCATAGACTCGGGACAACAACAGCACCCATCTTCTAGAACGGTCCTAAGAATTCAGTTATTTTATATATAAAAGTTTAAATAAAATACCTCATATCCTAAATATGACCCCAAAAGCACAAGGAACAAAGAAAACAGAGATAAATTGGAGTTCATCAAAATTTAAAACTTTGCTTCATAGGATACCATCCAGAAAGTGAAAAAACAACACACAGGAGAAAATTTTTTCAAATCATTTATCTGATAAGGAATTAGTATTTCCAAGATAAAAAAAAGGTCCAACAACTCAACAGTAAAAAGCAAGTCAATTAAAAAATGAATAAAGGATCTAAAAAGATATTTTTAAAGGAAAATGTAAAAATGGCCAATAAGCACAATGAAAAGATGTTCAATATTATTAGCTGTAAAGGAAACCAAGTCAAGACCACTAGGAGAAACTGCTTCACACTCACTACAATAGGTTATAATCAAAAAAAGAGTAACATGCACTAATGAGGACACAGAGGAAGCGGAGCTCACAGCAGCTGCTGGTGAGGATGTAACATAGTGTGGCCACTTTGGAAAACAGCCTGGCAGGTCCTCAGAGAGTTGAACATTTGGTTTCTGAATGACCCAGCAATTCTTCTTCCTGGGGACACACGTAAGAGAACTGAAAGCAAATGTCCCCATAAAAATTCCTACAGGAATGTTTATGGCAAGATTATTCATCACAGCCAAAAAGCAGAAACAACCCAAATATCTATCATGTGATGAATGGGTAAACAGAGGGACCCAGCCATACAGTGGAATATTATTCAGCAATAGCAAACAAGGAGTACTGAGACAGGCCACAACGTGGACAAACTTGGACAAACATTGAAAACGTTACTCAGTGTGAAAGAATTCAGTCACAATACACGGTCCCATTTACATGAAGTGACTCGATTTACATGAAATCTCCAGCACAGGCAAATCCACAGAGAGAGAAGAGTGGCTGCCTGGGGCTGGGGGAGGATGGGGAAGATGGGAATGACTGTTTATGGGTACGGGGCTTCCAGATGGGGGGATGAAAATGTTCTAAGATTGATTGGGATGCACAATTCTTGGCATAGAGTAAAAACCGCAGTACATTTTAATCGGTGAGCTGTATTAAAACTGTTAAGAACAAAAGCACCTTGGGGCAGTGCCTTCCCATAGTAAATACAAATTGCTAACTTTTATTACAGGAAGACGAAACTGCTCGCAGCATGAAAGCAGCAGATCAGCAAATGTGAGTTAACCGAAATTGGACAAGAGCATTTCACTTGAAACAGTTGCTGAGTGTACAGGAAATATTCAGAAAAGACAAGGGAAATCAGTTTGACTTCACGAAGAAGCAATCTGCTTCAAATGCAGATCAAGGATTCGGCGAGCCCAGCTGCTACAAATGACCAGAGAAGAAACCTGGTTCTTAAAACAAGCACCAGAGCCAGCAAGGAAAAGGTGGTGAGGAAAGCAGGCGGCCGAAAATCTGGAACAGTTTGCTACAAATAATTTCTACACTGAAAATTCAAAAATAAAAAGAAAGTGATGCAATGCTGTGCTGGCCTCACGTGAATGGGCTTCCTCCGATGCTCGACAGTTCTGTAACCCAGAATGAGAGACTCAGGAGAATCAGCATGGCTCCTGGCAATCCCCAAGGGACTGCCCACCAGCACACTGACCACCATCATATCTGCCAGGGTTGAACTGCAGAGAAGAGACCAACTTCTGAAAGGCACAGGAAATGTTGACAAGAAAGAATAGGCTGCGGTCAGTCCTGGGACAGAGGCCCTGTGAGCAGAGGCCAGAAGGCTGCAGGTGAACTGGAGTGGCCCTGGGACAGGAAGGGACCACGGGGGAGCAGATCACAATACTCTTCTGTCTCTCCCTCGGTTAGGAGTGATAAAGCCTGCATCCTTCTCACCTGGAGCTGTGGGTTCTGGCTGGCAGAAGTCGTACCGACATGGAATGAATTACTCAAGACTCTGTGGAAAAAGTTAACAGAGTGAAAGGGAGTAGGGAGCCAACTCCATGAGCCTGTCAAATGCTCTCATATTTATTGTGTATAATCAAAGGAAAAAGTCAATAACAGGTGTGTGATAGTAAGCAGGAACTTGGGGAAAGGCAGAATGAGATAGAGATTGTAGAATACACAATGAGTACAAAGGCTTAGTGTATCTTTAGGGAAGTCATGGGGTGAGGGGACAAGATACATTTTTTAGATATGTGAATTACAAAGCAGACCAGCAGACCAGCCAGGTCCTTGTTTTGGGGATAATAGACTATCTAACAGCACACAAGCCCAGCGTTTATAGCTGAGGGCCTGGGTCCTTGCTTTGCAATGAGCAGAGTGCTATCTAAAACCTCAACTATGCAAGCAAACATTGTCTCTGCTTTTTAAGGCAAGAAGACAGGAGTGAGGATGCACAGGCCCCTGCTTGCAAAGCAGTTACTAAGCACCGTTTTTTCTTCTTAAAGTTGACAGGCGGCTGTGGTCTGTTATAATTTGTTAACCCAATCATGGGCTCCCACATAGAACCATTATGGAGAACACCCTGGGATGACAAATCCTGGCTCTGGGTCTTTTCCTGCCAGCTTCAGCCACTCTAGCAGGATCTAGACACCTCCCTGAATAACGATCCCACAGAACCACTCACACTCTTAACTCCTGGTGCGTGAAACTTAATTTTAGCTCTACACAACTTAACGTAGAAAAGCTTCAGAAATAAAAGATATTATATTCTTTTTATATCTCATCACAGGACTGATTTTTCTGATTGCTCTAAGCTGCTTCTACTTGGTAAAGCACCTAACTCTGCAGGTGTATTCAGTACATTCCATTGGGCATAACTAGCCAGTTTGGGCTCGTTGAATTCTATTGGTCAAATATCGATACACCTAATTGATTTCATTGTTCATCGATATCAGCCGGGAGGAGAGGGAGTGTCTCTGTGTTCCTCAGCCCACCCTCAACTATTTTCTCATCAGCAACTCAGGCCTCCTGAAAACAAAACAAAGCATTTGTTTCCCTTCTTCTACACTTTCCACAAACCCAACAGGAAACATCATCCTGGAGAAAGAATTCAACACAAATTTTAAAACAAAAATCTACAAACCTGAAACAATTCCATCTCCGAATCATGATACACAATGACAAGAGAGTGTGTCAGGCACAAAGCATGCGTGAGCCTGACCACCTGATTTCTATTCTTCGAAGGAAGGAAGGTTTTCGTATCTTTTATTATCACTCTTTGTCATTGTTTCTGATTAAGCCAAAAAATTGTTTATTTAATAATTATGCACTGCAATAACAGATTTTTGCTGTAGTAATTACAGAAGGCATTCAGAGGGGATAGGAAAATCCACCTCTTTAAAAAAAGCAAAATTTCTTCCCCTGTGAAGAACACGTATAGAAAATGAAACAGAGAATTCAAATTCTTGTGGAGAGGAGTAAAAGCCACAGAACCAAATCAAAGTCATTACTATGAGTCAATTAAAAATTCACTGGACAGACATGCTCAATGCATTCAATGAATTTTAAAGGCACAATGCAAACCATTCACTTAATGATCTGCAGGCTAGAGGAAGAATTTCCCTCTTTAACAGACAACAGAAATCAATAGGGTGCCCCATCAAACGAGGACCAAAGAACAATCAGGTTTTTAACAGTTCTGATAAGTCAGCATGTTCTAAAGATCAAAATCCAGAAATTTTAAACATTCATTCACACCACAATGAAACAAGCACCTAAAAAAAAGAAAACCCAAACAAACTAAGCAATCGATCATCTACCTGGATCCATGAGAACTTCTTGTACCACTGGAAGAAAAACAGGCTATAGCCTTTTACTTGAAAAATAAATCTACTTTTAAAGATAACTGCTAAAACACAGTTCATCATTCATGTTGCCTTGAAAAATCGGAGGCATTTGTATCTGATCAGAAAAGCAATTCTGGGTAATAGCATGTTACAATTCAGTGCCAGTTTGCTTTTGAAGAAAAAAAGAAAAACTACTGTTTCTCATATCCTGCACAAAGTGTGAAGTGCCTCCCTGCCTCTTTCTCCTCCCATTTTCTAAGCTCATGCTCCCCAACCCTTCTGAAACAAGTTTGAGAACCTCGTATTCCCACCAATGTGCCAAATGACAAAAGAATATCATTTTATTTGTGTAAATATATGCCTACAACTTAAACTGGAGGAGAAATGTATCAGAAGTCTATATGGAACTTATTTCTACCTTCCTGAAATCACACACACACATTCACTCAGACAAAGACACAGACACATACATACTGAATTACTGGGCACTTCAGAAGCTTAGGACTACCAACTTCTAGAAGATAACTTTGTAGTTAGTTTAAAATATAAAACGGACAGCTTTTGAAAGCCTAGATCTTCTGCTATGCCATCCAAATATCAACGAGACCCAATTAGCCTTCTCTGTAGAATGTAATTTCCCATGATGGCAGAACAGACCCTAAGAAGTACCGGATCCAAGACTCGTGTTTATCGCTAGCTATGATCGTTTTTAAGCACATTAACAGATTCAGAAATGTATGTCCCAACATATATTCTTATTGAAATAGCATTCGTGTTCAATTGTCTATACAGAGACTAGGTCCCATGATGTTGTTTAAGAACTATTTTGTGTATTGCAATGTTTATTTTTAAGTGCAGACAAGGAGGATGGGTATTACTCAGTTGTAGAGCACCTGCTTAGCATGCATAATGTGCTGGCTTCAATCCCCAGTGCATCCATAAAATAAATATAAATAAGTGCTTATTTATATATAAGAATAAAGTTATAAAAAAATGCAGACTAAAAACCACTGCAATCGAGGAGCCGCAGGTATAATAATAAAAAAAAAGTGTTTCCATCAAATACTGACTATATGCCAAACACATGGACAACCACAAATCACACCTGACAGCCATCACGTGTGATTCTCAGCAACCCTACAAAGTAGACAGGGATGAGAAACCCGGCACTGCAGATGAGGAGACGGAGCTCGGAGGAGCCGGGGACACTCACCGTCCTGCTCCCTGTGACAACATGTCACCCCACGACAAGCGTTGACAGAGCTGCACTGAGGGGACCCTTAGATGCATGGAAACTTGGGGGACTGTGGAGTCCCAGAAAACACTCAAAACTGTTCAGTGAATAACCAGCTGAAATATATTACACTGTGCCACATCCTTTAAACAGGGAACATGACTGAGACCTTTTTGATGCCTCCGTGTCCTTTCTGCCATCATCAATTATTTGCCCTCTCAGCATGACCAGTGATGAACTAGACCCCAAATGAAGTGCACTCAGAGGGCAGAGCTTTTAAAGCTGTTTTATGAAGCTTGTAAGACTCTGCCTATGCCTCACACAGGCGGTCACCCATCCCTTCTCACCCGTGTGGTTGGACCACATGAAATCACTCCTTTCTGCTTTTTAAAATCCCTTCATCTAATCCAGACTTTTCAATGGCAAAGAAGTAGCTTAACCACAAACAGTGGACAGCTTTTCAACAAACGGCCTCAAAGAGTCCATCGGACTACCTGGAAGCCCTTTTCATCTATTAAACGCACTTCCAGGTACTTCATCATTTTTCTGATTTTTAGAGTTTGCCTCTGACTGTCTGGCCAACTCAGAGAGCTCCCGGGCTCACGTGCAGGGCTGGGAGAGGACGCTGCTATCGGGAGAAATTAGTGAGGAAGGGGGACATTCTCCAGCCAGGTCTGCATGGGTAGAAGTGCCACAACGTGCTCAGAAATTATACCATCAGCATCCCTGGGCTCCAATGGACTGGTCTCACATTAACCAAACTGATGCAAGAAAACTAGACGTTTAACATATTAATGTAACAGCAGACATGAAACTATGTACCAGACTGAAATATCAGAGTTCAACCATCAGTACATTATCTCCTCAACAGCCCAATCACGGGCAGTTGGTCATATGGCAAGCATGAATAGAAGCAATGCAGGGAGGGCTTCTAGATTAACTCAAAGTTATACGAACAGACATGCTGCCTGGAAAACAACGTTAATCATGGTGCACTCTCCTGGACAGTGGCTGAGACACAACTGTGAGCACCTGTGTAACTCTCCTTCCCCTGTCTTTTCTGGGGTAACTGATGTACAGAGTTACAGAGACCCAGGCATGCAGATACCTCTAAACACTCACAGCCCATCTCTGGGAGCCTGGAAACCAGACAGCCAGGGTTTAAATCACAGCTCTGCCACTTACTAGCTCTGTGACTTTGGCCAACTTACTTACCCTCTGTGTGCCTCAATTTCCACACTGTAAAACTGGGATAACAATCCTTCTTTACTCGCTTGTTGTGAAGATTGAAGGATTCCTTTCTATAAAATGCTCAGAAAAGAATCTAGCATACTTTTGGTGCTCAACAAATATTAACTTAATATTAAAGTGATTTACAAGTCTCCCTTCTAATCATCGTCAGTGTTTCCTGGCTAGACTAAGTCCCAAAGAAATCCTTATTTCTCCTTTTATAAACTTGGGGAGCACCCTTCTCTTCCATCCCACCACCTGTTTAAACTGCGGGAGGGGATGCCTCCTCCCCACTCCTCTGGGCCACGGAGAGTGCTTCTCCCTTCACACCCCTGACCACTGGTCCACAGCTAGCCCTTGTCACACTAACAGAGTGAGCTGTGAATCCGGGAGACAAGCAGGGCATGTGAAAACCTTCTTTTCTTTCTATGCTAGCCACTCTCGGGAAGCACCCGGGATGCTCAGCTCCATGGCAGGACAGCCCTATGCATGATGGGGCAGATCCTCTCAAGGGAAGGCTCGCTGTGGCCCAGAGCTACCTGGGACAGGGTGAGTCTCTAGTTCTGGGACACAGTACCATGACACCCATTTTCCCACAGCCCTGAAGTTCATGGAGAACATGGCTTCCTCAGTAATAAAGGAGATGTTAATCGCCTGCCTGCTTTTCTGTGTCATCTCTCAGTTGGCTGCTGGAGAAAACATGTGTATAACTATTGGATCCCCTTAAGCCCCAACGTATACTAATTAACAAAAGATTCTGTGGCTTAACGTTGGTTCAGGGTGACTGTGTAATGGTCCTGACTCTGCTGATGCTAAATTATGAGTATAGGAACTATGGAACCTCTTCAAATGTCTTTCATCATAAAACCAGCTTTCTTATTTTGGTATTTCTTAGAAATTGCCAAAGACTATAAAATGATGCCTTCATACAAAGCAGGAGCTAAAGTTTATGAGCCCTCTTGAGATACCCACGGTGCTAAACACTTTACATAATTTCTAATTCTCACAATTCTACAAAGCAGATATGAGCGTCCCCATCACACAGACGAGGGAAAAACTCACAACGAACTGACTCGGGTTCACGTGGCTCAGTGGCAGCGCATGCATGCAAACCCAAGTCAAAAAGCTACACCCCTTCCTATATGTACCAAATCACCTCCCACCAATTAACACACAGCGGTGGGGTCAATACTCAGGGAACTCAGTACACTTTTCAGCTTTAAGGTGCTCCAGAGGCCGCTTCTAGCTGTTTAATAAAATCCCGGCTCACTGGTTTCTAACACTGGAAGAAAAGTCCGATTTTGCCATTGTTTGCAAAGCAAGTCTGAAATGTTCACAGTGAGATGACAGAATAAAATTAAGATCTAAGTAGAATAATTTTTCCAGGTAGATAGACACAATGGACACTGTGCTATCCTGAAGCATTAAGCAAAGAAATCAAAATAAAATAACGTTGTTTAAGCCTTCTTTTACAAACAGGAAAATTAAGACTGTAAGGTGCAACAGCGCCACCTATGGCTAAAAAGCATTTCCAGGTTGCCGGGAAAGATGCAACAAAAAAATTGCCTGTAGGATCAGAAACGAGAATCAAATAAACTCAAAATGGATTAAAGACTTCAACATGAGAGAAGATACAGTAAACCTCGTAGAAGTAAACATAGGCAAAACATTATCTCACATACATCTCAAAAATGTTCTCCTAGGGCAGTCTACCCAAGCAATAGAAATAAAAGCAAGAATAAACAAATGGGACCTAATTAATTTTACAGGCTTTGCACAGCAAAGGAATCCATAAGTAAAACAAAATGACAACCTACAGAAAGGGAAAAAAAATGTTTGCAAAAGATGAAATTGACAAAGGCTTGATCTCCAGAATATACAAGCAGCTCATATGACTTAGTAAGAAAAAAACAACAACCCAATCCAAAAATGGGCAGAAGACCTAAACAAGCAATTCTCCAATGAAGACATATGAATGATCAATAAGCATAGGAAAAAAATGCTCAGTATAAGTAATTATCAGAGAAATGCAAATCAAAACTACAATGAAGTATCACCTCACACCTGTCAGAATGGGCATCATTCAAAAGTCCACAAATGACAAAGGCTGGAGAGGCGGTTGGGAAAAGGGTACCCTCCTGCACTGTGGTGGGAATGCAGTTTGGTGCAGCCACTGTGGAAAACAGTATTGAGACTCCTGAAAAGACTAGGAATAGACTTCCTATGACCCAGGAATCCCACTCCTGGGCATATATCCAGACGGAATCCTGCTTCAAAATGACACCTGCACCCCAATGTTCATAGCAGCACTATTTACAATAACCAAGACATGGAAACAGTCTAAATATCCATTGACAGATGACTGGATAAAGAAGAGGTGGTATATTTATACAATGGAATACTATTCAGCCATAAAAATGACAACACAATGCCATTTGTGGCAACATGGATGTCCCTGGAGTATGTCATTCTAAGTGAAGTAAGCCAGAGAAAGAAAGAAAAATATCATATGAGATCACTCATATGTGGAATCTAAAAAAGAAAAGAAAGGAACAAATGAACATAAATACAAAACAGAAACAGAGTCATAGACATAGAATACAAACTTGTGGTTGCCAGGGAGGAAGGGGGTGGGACGGGACCGACGGGGAGTTTGAAATTTGTAGATACTGACAGGTATATATAGAATAGATAAAAAAGATTATATTGTATAGCACAAGAAAATATATACAAGATCTTGTGGTAGCTCACAGTGAAGAACAAGGTGACAACGAATATATGCATGCTCATGTATAAGTGAAAAATTGTGCTCTACACTGGAATTGGACACAACATTGTAAACTGACTATAATTCAATAAAATAAAATTTAAAAAAAGAAAGAAAGAAGAATCAGATAACTGAAAGCTTATCTAGCATATACTGAATTCTGCTTCGGGGAAGGGAGTGGTATTCAGCATTTAATCTGAAATTGATAATACTCCTGAATATAAACAAAAGACAACGGCATATGGAAACTCATCTTAAAAGAGGAAAGAATCCAGTCCAGCCCCTTCATTTTACAGGAGGGGAGACTGAGACCTGGGATCTGTCCTCCTTGCAATCAGCAGCAAAGCTCTCCTAGTCCTCATGTCTTGCACTATGTCAAATGCCAACAGATCTGTACTAGGCCTATATTCATAAAAGTCACTTCTGCATTTTTCCAACAGTAGGTAATGTAAGTGTCTTGCAAAATAGTCTTCCCAAAGAGTCAGGAAATCATATCATTTTGTTGAAATGCAAAAACATTAATTTATGTATTAAAACAGCTTGAGCTTTATTCTCTCCATTTAAAAAGTGACATGTCAAATCAATGTTTTGATATTTTAAAACCTATTAAGAGTACAGAAAAAAATCAAAATTTTCTTCAATCACAACAGAGAAAGCTTATTTCCTGAAAATATTTCATGTTGATTTTTCCAAATTAATGGTTCTGGTCATATTCCTACAAATTTAAAAGTTCTAGTGGATGGTTACATGGCAATATGAATTCTGAGTTGTAAAAATACACATTCTGTGTAAATAATCTTCAAGGTCGTCTGCTTAAGGCAATTTAACTAGTCTGTATCTTACAAGAATGACATTGATTTCATCAAAACTTCATACTGCACTAAAAAACAACTGAATCCTTATTACGGTAAATCATATTCATATATATCACATATATACATATCAAATATGTATCAGAAATAAGCCACCCTCTTTAGTATTCAGAGTTGATTCTTCTAAACTGTCATTGTGAAAGCACATTTTTTATTGAGCACCTCTTTGGTGCTTTGTATACAAGGCGTCTAACTCTCACAGTCAAAACAAGTTAAACAGCATTACTCAAATTTCACAAATGAGGAAATGTACTTAAGCCATGAAAAAACAACTTACATATTCATCATCAGGAAAGAAAAGAGTCAAGATTTTACTTTCAATATTCACTGACAATTTTTTCTTCCATACTAAAACTACATAAAACCAATTCAGACTTTGTAAATTTTTCTCTCAATAAGCACCACTAGAGAAAAACAAGCAATGAGTCATTAGCAGTGGTTGGACTTTCAAAGCTCACTTTTCTTTTGCATTATAATCATTTTTAATATTTTGTTTTTAGTGCTTGCAGAACACTAGAATAAATAACACTAACTTTTTAAGTCATTAGCCGAGAATAAAACATTTGTGAAAATGTACAATTTTAATTTAGGCCACTCTGTCTCACATTCTCACTGGTGTCTCTGCTTTGAAGGCCTCATCAGGCTGAGATCACTAAAATCGGCCATTTATGGACTCACAGGAGTTCGGGAAACCACTCAACGGGAGGCTGATTAGAGGAGCAATTAAGAATGCATCCTGTGAAGCCTGGGTTCCAGCACCGAGCTAGCCACCGCCAGCTGCGTGTGATTTGGGACAAGCTGCCCCATCTCTCAATCCCTCAGCTGCAAAAAAGGAGACACTGATACCTACCCTCAAACACCTACTATGAAGTAAAACATGAGGAAAGCATTTTAGCCTTAGGTAGGTGTCCACTCACATCGAGTTTGGTCATTATGATGATGAGGATGGCTTTTAATAAATTAAGCTAGACCAAAAAGTAGAAATCACCATAAAGGAGAAATATTTTAAGTCAATGAGCATTTCCTTTTGGATGGATTGCAGAATATTCTATTGATTTTTTTAATAAAACAAGTTTTGTCTATTAATTATAGATTTACAGGTTCATGGACAAGTCTCCAGAAAAAGAATTAGAGGCCTCTAACCTCTGAATACTAAGAAAGTAAAGTTTAAAAAAATTCAGGGGGAGATTATACCTCATTTGGGAGAGTATGTGCTTAGCATGCATGAGGCCCTCACTTCAGTCCCCAGTAACTCCATTTAAAAACTTTTTTTTTTTAAGAAATGGAGAATTAAAGCAAAAAGATGGAGGAATACAGAATTTTTTTAGAGACTCAACTCAGATTTACGATGGGAAATAAAACATCCATTTCTCAGAGGAAATCTTGAGAACTATGTAAACTGGATCTGAGATGTCTAGTCTTTTAACATTATTCATGAATTCATATTACCAAGTCTTGGAACTACCTCATAACCCACAGTGGTGATACTGATCATAATCACAGTGGCCAACACCAATCGAGCTCTGGCTAGGACTGCTCTATTCTGACATCTCTGTCCCTGAGGCCTCACCAGGCTGAGATCATTAAATCCAGTCATTCATGAGCATTTTGTGTAAGTCTTCCATTTGTGCTTCTCACTCCCTCCTCACCAGCCCCTCTGAGGGAAGCATTGTTATCATCTTCCCTACCCACAGATAAGGCCACTGGTGCACAGAGACTAAACCTGCTTCAGGTCACATAGGCATTAAGGATGTCTGTATTTCTGCTGTTTTGCTGTTGACAAAGGAATCTGTGATATCAATTCAAGACAGACTGTTAAATAATCAAGTCTGTCTGGTCTTCACCTCAAAGAGCAGATACTATAAATTCCTGATGTAAGATGAGGCTGCTGGAACAAACTGACTCAGCTTGAAATTAATATCCAAGATGAAGCAGCGGATACACGTAAATATTCACGATTGTCAACTCCGCTCACGCGTCTGGGCCCTTCGCTGCCTGAACGGGGGTGAAATCCCCACCCGTGTCAGGGAGGGAAGCACGGCTCTTTCAGGTCTCACCCAGGCTTCACGGGCTATTTCCCCCCACAGACTGTCCTTAATGATTAAAAAGCTCTCAAGATTTTTAAACCATGCAAAACTGAATGACATTTCTGCAGATTGAGCACTTTCTCAGGCTTAAATCTATTTTGCCTACACTTAGCAAGGGGGAAAAAGAAACATGACTCTGCAAAGTCTCTGAGTCTCACCACTCACATGAGTAGAACGGCCTCAGCACAAGATGACTCTTCACATTGCAGGGTGAAAACAAAATAAAGCTGCCCCAACAACACGCACGCCCAGAGACAACGCTAAGCAGTCTTCTGTACACTCACGGTTGTGCAGCCCTCACCACCATCTATTTCCAGAACACTCCATCATCCCAAAAGAAACCCCCTGTCCACTAGTAGTCACTCCCCATCCCTCCTCCACCCAGCGCCTTGCAACCAACACCTGCTCTCTGCCTCTGCATGTGCCTATTCTGGGCATTTCAGATCACTGAAATCAACAATATGTGGCCGTTTGTGTCTGGTTCCTTTCACTTAACATGCTGTTATCAAGGCTCGTCCACGTTGAAGTGGTACCAGCACCTTTTTCTTTTTTTTTTTGAAAATGTTAAAGTTTATCAGAAGGTGGTAAGTACTATCAAAAAGAGTAGAGTGGAGTATAAGGGGTGGGGATTCAAAGGGAAAAGGGCGGGTTGAGCAGTCAGGGTGGAGTTCCAAGATCAGGTGGCTGTTTTCATCCTCCCCCTTTTTTTTCTTTTTCATTTTTTTCATTGTTATATCTGAATAATATTCCACTATATGGAAATACTACATACTGTTCATCAATTTAGCAGTTGTATATGGATGAGGTCCGGAACAATATGTGTCAGAGGTGACTAACAGGGATGGCATTTAAGCAAAGGGCTAGATGTGCTTTTAAAAAAGGCCAACAAACAGAGGCACAAGGAAATTCAGTGCGTTTCTGAGAAAGTGCATACTTGCTTCAGCAGGGCTGCTGTGCAGGGCTGGGAGGAAGTGTGACAGGATACACATTGAGGGATTCACCTGAGAAGGTTCCCCACTGCAGGCATCTCAATTCTCCTCCCTCATCCAGTATTTTAGAGCCATTTTTCTAGGTTTCCTCTTATTTCAAGTAACAGCATTTTAACTACACATCTGATCATCTGCATCAGATCATCTTACCTCCAAGCCACAGAAAGTCATTCACTGTCTGGAACAGCTCCAGGACAAATGGTGATGGACCAGGTAGTCCTACAACATCCCGGCCAGGTGATGTCCAGAAAGTAAAATGCACAGAAATGACTCACTGCTGGTGCATGACGTCTGCCCCAAAATTGCCTCAAAATCATGCTGGCAAAGCACTACTCAACCCTCTCACTACTAAAAAAAAAAAGCTAAGAAGGCAAATTTAGTCTCTGCCATTGAAAACCAGCAACCATCACTGCCAGTATCTGAGCTAGAATGCTCCTGACTTCGAAAACCACTGCTAGTTATTTTTCAAACAAGAAAGGCATATATGTATTTCACAGACATAATATTACAGTAGGATTTTTCCTTCCAAAATTTCCAGTCGCAATATTAGCACAATAATGTTTATGTTCAGCTTTAAAAAAAAATCAATTATGTTCCAATTTCTTAATTTTCAGCCTTTTGTTATTTTATTAAGAGAGCTATGCTGCATATTATAAACCAACTGTTTGGATTCTGCAAACAAGACATTTATGACCTCACTATTTCAGAGCAAGCTTTAGTGACGCTTTGAGAGGTGGGGCATGGGGCGCTCACTAACAACTCTTTAAATACTGACAAGGATGTGCTATTAAGTAATGCAAAGGCTCTAACTCCACATCAACTCAGAAACCAAAGAAATTATACCAAATCCTTACTTTATCATTTTTAAATATTCCTATTCTTTTGAATATTAAATTTCTTTAAAGATAAGATTATGTTTTTGAGAAAAACAGTAGCTGTATTCAATTTCCTCTAACCAAGAAAGCAATTTTTATCAAGAATAAAAACCCCTATGGAAATCCAAAAGACGGGGCATTTCTAGCTAAGTGAACGTGCAGATCTCAACATACACATAAATCCTATCAGAGCTCACTCAAACGAGCTCAACAAAGTCCTGGGCTACCCTGGAACTTAGCTCTTCTGTTCCAAATGTTGGCTGAGCAAAGATCATCACAGAAGGCAGGGAAGGAGAGAAGAGGAAAGTCCACCTGGCGGCCTCCATCTGTTTTCTTCCAGCCACAAGGCGCCGCTAGGGCGGCCCCGCTAACAAGCCCTACCCATAAGGAGATACTGCATCTGCACTGCCCCTGCCGTCCCCAGGCAGCCTCGATTCCCCTCTCCCACTGGTCATCTCCCAGCCTGTGAATTGTATTCTAATAACCCTCTCACTTGGTGGCACCCTCCCCTTGTTCCCAACTGCACACACACACACACACACAGCCAGAGCAGGCTTCCCAAAACACAAATTTGATTACATCACTCCCCTGCTTCAAACCCTTCAGGGTTTCCCTAGTAGAGTTCTAGCCCCAAACACACCCCTACCCCTAATTGCCCAGCCTCACAGCAGTACCCAGTTCCCCAGTGACCTCAGGGGCCCCCTGACCACCTGCTACTTCCCACTCGCCTCCACGCTCATTTTCACTATATCTAAAGGAAGTCTTCCCTGCCTCCAACCCCCGCACTTTTAGTTAGGTGTCCCTGCTGTGTTCCTAGAACATTCTACGCTGAGTCAACTTCTGAAACTGCTAAGATCGCAAGAGGCAAGTACGATTTGCTCACTACTGTGGGTCCATCCCTTTCCCCTAGACACTGAGAAGTACGCGTGTTATGAATAAATGAATGGAGGGGTGGGTCTCAAAGGGAAAGACAGACAGACCGGGTCTCGCCCGTCCCGACCCCTTCTTTCTGTAGAACATCAGAAGCAAAACCAGGAGTACCTGTCCTGAGGGTCACTTCCTGCTGACACCCTTCACTGCCTCCTGTGTCAGTTCTAGTAAAACCCAAGCTCTTCCAAAGCCCTCCACCCCAGGCCTCTCCAGTGTCCTCCACAGCAGGGCACTCTCCACCCTAGACCGCACAGGGCACTCTCCCCTAATCCCCACCCACAAGCCTCCAGGCCTCTGCCTGGCTGCTCCTGCCACCTGAGCCATCCTCTTGATTCCTTCTCCTGGCTGACTCTTACTCTGTCTTCAGAACTGAATGCAGAGCCCATTTCTTACAGGAAGTCCTCTCTGATAATGTCCTTTAGGTCTTGGCTGGACTCCTTCTAGAGCAGCACTGCATGGTGACCCACTGGGTGTTTGCCCACTCCTTTGAGACTACGAACTCTTGGGGGCCACGTGGGAAGGAGTGAGAGATTACAAGAGGGGTGGGGGAAGCAAAAAGCAAAAATCACAGCCCAAGTCCCAAATTCAAGGATTCTTTCTCAGAAAAAGGAATAAAGTATTTCACACGTGTGCAATTTGGCTACTGTTTTTGTGGCTTATGGACAGCAAGAGCTTGGTGTTCTAATCCAAAACCCAGGTTACATGCAAAGAAATGTATATATTCATATCCAAAGGAAACCAGAGCTGCTCAACAACAGTTTGCAGTTAGAATAGAAAGGAACTTTGATAAAGGCAATCTCTCTCTCTCTCTCTTCTTTCTTTTCTGGCATCATATAATTTTAGAAGCATTTGTGTGACTAAGAGATGGCTACAGCCCGTGATCCTGCACTGGAGTGTTTGGGGCTGAGGAAGCCCAGATTACATTCACTGTGTAAATGCAATCACACCAACACATTGACAGGCGCCCTGGTGGTGGAGCTGATGTTCCAAAGCAGGCAACCTTATGCTGTAAGAGAACTCGAAATAGAAAGGAAGAAATGCAATGTTCTGTACTCAAATTCATACATTAAATGGGCCATTAACCGATATTGAATCTTGCCTAATGAAACCCAAAAATAAATTGGCAACGTCGATTTTCTCCATCTGATTGTTTTATGCTAACATTGGATATCAAACCCTCACTCCATACGGAAAGCTCAGGCCTATGCTGCAGCACAGTTACATCCCGCGGAAGAATGCCGATCAAGGGAGAACTGGAGTTTCCCTTCAGAAACTGCTAAGTCTGGTTTTGCACCTGTACGTCATTTGCAACCATGTCATCGTCAAAGGAGTAAGACCTTACCTCTGTGGGGCGAAAAGCACTGCGGTGCTTCCGAACCATCAAAGAACACTGAGCTTTGTGAAACAGTCCTTAGGCACATAAATCGCACTTTTTCTGAAAGGCTCCAAAACTGACCCACTTCATCATTCCAGGTATAACAGGGAGGTAACAGAATTAGTAGAGAAAATACGCCCTTGAATTCTGAAAAGGCCCTGCTTGAATCCTGCTACAGCATTTACTAGCCGCTAAACGGACCAATACCTTAACCCCTCTGAGAAGGCTTCCCAATCCGCAAAAGTGGGCTGCCACCGCCCACCTGGGGGGCATGGGTGTGAATGCAACACGCAAGTAGGGCGGCCGACTGGTACCTGACACGGGGCCTGGCTATTTTCCTTCCGCTGCCCTTCTCCCACTTTAAACTTGCACTTTTCCCCCTGGTAAGGGTCAAGCCCCTGGAACAGACTGCCCAATTCTTCTGTGTATCCCCGGATACATGCCTTACCCTTAGGAGGCCAGAAAAACAACTGCCTCCTCCCCAGTCACTATCAATGTTCTTAAGAATCTGAGTTTTTAAACTCTATTTTGCAAGGAGACTATTCCAGAACTTTCCAAGCACCATTCTCCAGTGTGGCTCCTCTCCCAGCGCCCATGCCCTCTCACCTCAGATCCT
This sequence comes from Camelus bactrianus, assembly GCF_048773025.1. Lineage (NCBI taxonomy): Eukaryota > Metazoa > Chordata > Mammalia > Artiodactyla > Camelidae > Camelus > Camelus bactrianus. The sequence goes on along the minus strand of NC_133575.1, from coordinate 53,238,051 downwards.
CTGTCTGATTGCCTTCTGTTCATGGGAAAACGAGTCCAGTATGGTGCGGACTCCCTAGGCCTCCCTCCCTCCCTCACAGGTGAGTGTGACTACCATCTCCCCACTCCCCAATCCAACTGCAGCCTCTGCATCGTCCCAAGATGCGCACACGTGGCCACAACCCTCCCTTCAGATTTCTTCCTGGCTGGCCCTGCCCACCCCCCGGCCCCTTAAGGATAAATGGCATTGCTCTGAAAATCACAAACGCCGCTGACTAACACACCAAAGCTGCGTGGTCTGGGCTTTCCTCCAACCCAGGCACAGCCCTGCCTCCTCAGCCTCAGTCTGAACCTCTCGAGATGAGCTCATCCACCTACACGGCTGTGAACACAAGCTAAGAAAGACGACTCCCAACGTTATATCTAGTTCGGCCCCTTCACCTGAGCCCCAGGCTCATAGACCGAGTGCCTCTTTGAAGTCCTAACTTGGATGACAAATGGCATCTTAAAAATGCCTCATGTCCACCATTTACTCTGGAATTCGATTCCTGGCAGGTACCTCTCAGACTCCCCATTTTAGTAACAGCCCCAGCCCCCACCTAGGTGTTTGAGGTCACATTCAATTTCCCCTGTTCCCTCCCCCAAGCCCTGCCTTGGAATCAGTCTTGTCATTTCCGTCACTAAGCCCGTCTCAAGTCTGGTTCTGCAGGGACCACGGCCGGAACCCCACAAGCTCACAGCATGGTGGCAGTGAGTCACAATCTTCCGAAGGGTGCTCCCCGGAGGGGGAGACATCTCTTGGCACGGGTCACCGCAGAAGGCAGTGGATTCTCACAAAGGAGGCCCAGGAGAAGTGACACAAGGTGGTCTGAATTTTGAAGGGCCCGAAGTCTGGGGGAACTCCTAATTAGCAGACACACTTGCCACTGAGCAGATGAGCATGGAGGAACCCAGGCAAGGCTGTTCTCACTCTGACCCCTGGGCTCCCGGGAGCCACGGGAAAGGCCTGTGTCCAGGGCACAGCCTAGCCATCACAGATCCCAGCCTGCATTTGCCAACCTGGACAGCCTAGACTCCTTCTACCTGCGACACTTACTTTTGTTCTGTTCCCCCCGAGAATGTGATGGACTCTTTGAGAAAGTCTGGTCTGTCTCAAGCGAGACCAAGTCAGTGAAGGATGAAGTGTCCACATTTGGACCAGAGCATGAAAGGCGAAACAAGGCCTCATGGTCAGCATGATGGTGATGGCGAAACCCTACCCCCAGGTGAGATGAACCAGGGTGGGGGTGAGAATCCAAGATCCTAGGTCGGCCAAAGGATCTTCCTTCACGGCTGACTGGGGTGTTGGAGTCTCACTACCGCAAACTAACAACACGGCCGTCAGTGGTGGACGTCAGCTGCAACAGACACAGAGTCAGCTATTTACTGCCAACATGTGTTATTAGTAAAGGCTGGTGCAGGGAGGCCTGCACGGCTGCTGAGGCAAACCACAGACCCGGCTCTGTATGCCCACTGGCTGAAGTAGAGAGGAAGCTACGGTCCCCTTTAGTGGTCCCTGTGTCCACCAGATCCTGGTGAGCCAGCTACTTAGCAGAAGGCCACATTTTCCTGATACTCAGAGAAACCAGCGTCGTAAAGGGAACAAAAGAGTGACATGGATTTTAGACCCATTTCTGCCCCTTTATGGAGGCAAAGTAAAGTAAGTGACATGGGGTAGGCAAAAGCAAAAGAAAACTGCTTTCTCCAACTGCGCCCCATATGGGCTGCTCACCCCCCCCCAGCCGGCCACGTCCTCCTCAGTGACCGCCGGCCTGGAAGCCCCGTCAATTTCGTTACACAGCGACGGCCAGGAACCGCGTGCGTGTAAAAGCCAGAATCAAGCAAGGTACTGCAGACTTTGAATTTCCAAGTGAAAATACCCTTGGTAAACATCCCTCAGAAGCCACCTAAATCAATTCGCATCTCACTTCCTCAAAACAAACAAACATAATTAATAATGGCTAATTTTCACCAATATAAGGACCACCAAACAGGCTCCTCCAAGCAAGGATTTTAACAGGTATCAAACACCAGTGCGTGATGTGTTAACAAAGCAAAAATTCCAAAACATTAGGAAATAATAAGATGTCTAGGATAATAAATGGATCAAGGCAGCTGTTAAGTTTTTGCTTTTGAAAGCGATGGGGGCAGCACGATGTGAAGTGTAGGTATTTCCGATGCAGGATGTGCACAACCCACCTTTTCAGACCCAACAGCATGCTCACAGGGTGGCACGAGATACAAAGGAAAAGAGGAACAAACAAAAGTTAGAAATACACAACAACCAAGATAACTTTGACAGCATGAATATAAGAATTTACGTGAGTGTGATGAGGCCAGAGAGGCGGGGACAGTGAGACCCACCCTCACCTCCTGCTCCGGGGAATCCAGGGGCGTGAGGGTAGCGACACTGCCGTGGGGGCCCTAACGTCATCAGGGCCCCAAATCAAAACTCCACCTACATGCGCCTAGACAGCTTTTGATCTACAATGCTTGGTCGCATTTCAGGCTAGACAGTTTTACTCACTCCCACCAAGAGTAGCAGGAGAGAATTAGGCTCTGCTCCTGCAGCGAAGCATTGTTTTAAAAGTTCGGTGACTATGGAATAAAAGCAACAATGGAGTAAAAGTGATGGGAGGAGAACGTGTTTGACCGCAGCTCACGGGCTGCGTTATCTCACGGACGTCCAGATGCTGGCCAAGCGCTTCTGGTACCAGAACAGACAGGTCCAACAGGAGGGAGGTTTAATGCACTGCTGTATTTTGATGCCCAGAGCTGTGCCTGGTAGACGAGGTTCTGAGTAAACAATGGTGACAGTGTCAATCACTATGCACTAAGCACACTGTCCTGAAACTAGCTCCTCCTCCAAATCTCGAGGACAGACTTCAAAAGGCAAAAACAAGCTGGCAATCTCCGGCGGGTCCGCAGACTCATAGCCAAGCAGTTGCTGAGCAAAAATGTCACCAGTGCCTCCTATGACAAAAGAGGAGGCACTGGCCAGGGGGCTGGAGCAGGGCTGCAGGCTTCCACCGCTCACCCACCAGTCTGTCCAGAGGGAGAAGGTGGTCCCTGCTGATGCTGCAGGGCTGTGCGCACGTGCAGCCCCACCTTAGTGCATCACCGATCTACCTCTCTCACCTAATGCCTGGAGGCTCAGCAGGAGGTGACAGGTGAGGTGAACAGAGCCACCCTGCTAGTGGCCTGGTGCTGGCAGCTGTGCCCTCAGCAGTGCCCAGGACCCTAAACGTGACACCTCATCTCCAAGGAGCAGAAGGGGGCTTAGGTGTGTAGATCACAGAGCCCTGGGAGGACAAGTACACATCATGGCCACAACATGTCTCGCCATTTCCTTAAGCCATAGAAGCATGTCCGGGGAGGAACTGAAAATTCATCCAGAGCCCGCCAGGCACCACACGCAGGTGGGACTCGGGTCCCCTGTGCCTTTCACTCGCAGGGATGGCCGGGAATTTCTTTTTGTCAGTTCTCTGGTGTCTTCTCCTCTAACTTACCAAAACCCAGAAAGTATGGTCTGACCTTAGATAAGTCCAAGAATTACGGAGCCTCGACTCCACAGCAGGCCTGGTAGCATGTGCCAGGACCACCAACCGTCACCTATGAGACCGCCTTGCGTGCTCTCCAGCGCAGGGAGAGCAGACTCAGGGCCCGAGGCCCGAGGCTGGGGGACACAGCTTCCCTCGCTCTCCCCAGCAAAGGGGGACCACCTCTCAGCAAAGGCATCTCGCCCTCTTCTGCCCAAGGGATGGCACGATGGCCACACAGGGAAGCAGATCAGAGGGTGGTGGAGGGGGGCAGATGACCCAGAAGAGCTCGTCTGCAATTCCGGGGCAAAGTGGGGCCACTGACCTAATCACAGGGACAAAGTGAGGACGAACCTTTCCATACTCTGTCCCTAATCCGTGACACGCCTTCCCCTGCATAAGGAGCTCCTTCGGAAATCCCTGGCGGTGTTTCTGATGTCTTAACCCGGCATGGTGGCTGTCGGGCAGGAAGAACAGCCTGGGAGGCAGGAGACACGGGCTCCACCCCTAGCTCAGCTAGTGCCTCGATCTGCTGCGTCTCGGGATTCAGCCCCTCACCTATACATCAAATGGACGAGACTGTCCCAGGACAACGGGAATGCAATGAGAGTCACACAAAGAAAGTTTTCCAGTTGCCACATTCAAAAAAGTAGAAAAACAAATACTTTAAAGTGATTCTAAGAAGAGATCTAATTTAATGTAATATCTATTATATTATCATTTTGACATGTAGTAAATACAGAAATTATCAAGATAGTTTACATTCTTTTTTCTAGACAAGTCTCAGTGTCTGATGTTCATTTGACCTTCTGCACATCTCATCTTAGACCAGCCTCCTCCCCAGCACTCCCAGCCTCTTTGGCTGTGGCTACCCTATTGGACAGCAACTCCAGGAGTCCCACCAGGGGTCTTGGTTGGAAAGGGGGAGTAAGTATCCAAACTAACCCTAAATGGATCACTCTGAACTAAAGATGAATTCATTTTTAAAACTTTGAAAACCGTCAGGCTGCATCTCCCTCCCCCCTTGGCTGCAAGACAGCTCCCCTTCTTGCTGGTCCCTTTCTGGATGTAGGTAAGCAACACAGGCACACAGCCAGGGTGACCGGGAATCCACGAAGGCTTACCTGCTGGCTGTGTCCAGTCCCACCAAGTCCCTCTTCTCAAATGGGATGCAGAGGAGGAGGATATTGTCCCCAAAATTGTTGGTGGCCCTGTCCAGGTGCTCGGACTCGAGCATGATGAAGAGCGACTTGATGAAGTCCTTGATCCTCTTCTCCACCGTCCCACAGTCCTCGTAGCTGGTGTACAAGGCCACATCAGTGTGCAGCTGCTCGGTGAGCTCGCCCTTCAGCACAAAGATGAAGAGCCACGAATCGTCCTGTGTGTTGCCACACAGCTCCTCTGCACAGGGAGCTCCTCGATCTGCAGCCAGTCCTTGGCCAAGCGGTCAGTGATGGTGACGAGACCCATGACCCTTCGGTGGGTCTGGAAGTCTCCCCACTCGTTCTTGTGTGGGTAGTGGTAACTGTAGCGGATGCAGAATGACTGCTGGAAGCCGCACAGCCTGACCTGGCTCACTGAGGAGATCTGTTTATAGATACATAAGAGATTCTCCTCCAAGATAATCCCCACGTGCTGGACCACCATGGGGAGAGTCTGGTGGTCCTCAGCACACTGCACGTAGTCAGCAATGCTCATGTTGCAGGCCCTGCCAAGAGGGGAGAGGAGACTAAGGTGCACGCTCTGCTGTGGGCTGCAGGCCCCTCTGGGATGCGGTGACCTGTGTGTACCAGCCAGAAGGCAAGGGAAGCCCAAGCAAACCTGGGGGTACAGTCTGTCCTCAGAGTCTGCACACGGCTACCATAGCTAGGATCACATTATCCTGCTATTAGTCTAGGCTTCCAGCCCCTGCAGAAAAGGGTCATTGCTTGTTTTCTGTTTCCAACATCTAGCCAGGCCCTGATGCTCAAAAATGCTGAATAAATGAATGAACAAAGGAACTGCTTCCCCACCCCTCAGCAGAATATAATGAAAAGAACCACAGTGGGATCGAAAGGTCTGGATTTCAACTCCAATTTACTTGAACTCCAATGCTGCAAAATAATGGATAAGAAAACTCGCCCTGGGGAGGAGGGTACAGTTCAGTGGTAGAGCACATACTTAGCATGCACGAGGTCCTGGGTTCAATCCCAAGTATCTCCATTAAAAAAATGAAACAAAAATAAACTTAATTACCCCATAAAAATTAATTAAAAATTGAAAAGAAAAAACATTGCAATTAACACAACATTGTAAACTTGACTATACAAAGCAAAACAAAAAAACAAACCTTGCCTTACAAGAATATATCTAGATCAAGGCAGATTGCAAATGCAAAATGCCTAGGTTACCACCTGCATAAAAAGGGGGGACTGTACAAATTTACTAATCCCTCCTTTATGAGCTGTATTTACTTTGGGAGGTTTTATGACCCTGAGAGTTAATTTTCACAGATGAAAAAAGAAAACATTAGCTGATTCTCAGTACTGCTGAAGAATTAGATAACCGTATGAAAGCATCAGATCCACACAGTGTACTAAATAAATGTTTGTTGAATCAATGAATAAACAAGCAAGTGAATGCTGCTCCCTGCCACAATCATAATGGTACTGTCTGGAAATCCCAAGCCCATGTCCCACCCGACTCTACACTAACCATGTGGGTGACCTGGGAAGGCCTGTGTCCTTCTCTAAACCCCAGTTTAATCACGAATAGAAATGAGGGTAATAACACAAACCTCAAAGGGTTAGTGAGTCAATAATGAATTGTACCCCAACCTTGCAAGATGGAACCATTAAGGAAAATTGGGCAAAGAGTACATAGGTTGTCTCCGTATCAGCTCTTACAACTGCATGGGAATCTACTTTACATCTCAAAATAGAAATTCTAATTTTTTAAAGAGGCTATTGAGATTAAATGAGCTCACTGTCTTAAAAAAGGAACACACAGTACAAATAGGACAATGCACAGCCCATGAGATACACTCAGTAAACATTCCCACTGAACCTACTGGTCCCTCCAACTCCAGAGCACAAGGATGGGTCATCATGGCCAGAGGCCACTGCACCTGAAGCTAACAAAGCTAATCGTCCCCACTTCTAAGAGCCCCTGCCACCACCCTAGGTCTAATTTTGTATTTGTAACTTTGTTTTCTTTTTCTTAAATAGGAACCCCCAATTGCATAGCATTTATGTCACCAAAACCTGACCACGGAAATCATGAAAGCAGCCCTCCCCAGTGAAACAATAAAATTAAAAGCCATATCCACAAGAACTCTGTGTAATTTTAATGGCAGAAACTTCATCCTGGACTGAGAGGAAGAGGACTGGGGAGGAGGGGGCAATCTGGGGCACACAGACCCAGGGGCCACCTATCCCATGATGGACTTTAGACTCAACCCTCACCCTCCAGGAACTTCAAACTACACATCGACAGCATGCTATGGACAAGGTTTTTTTTTTTTTTAAAGAAATCCCTGACTCCCTAACAGGTCATGTTTCTACTGAGAAACTAACGACTTATGTGTATATTGTTTCATGAAAACCCTAAAATAATAACATTCCAACTTGACACATGAAGAAATGGAGGAAAAGAGAGGTTTAACACATTGTGCAAGATTAGAGAGAGGCCATGTCAGAGGCTGCATTTAAACCAAAGCCCCTGCTCCAGTGCTTATACCAAAAAGTTTGACATACTGTCCCCCTCCTGCTCCCTCCCTGCAATAAGTCTCTGAAGTCTTTTCTGCACCACATGGAAAGAACCAAAATCACATCAACTTTCCACAAAGAGCTGTGTCACCCATTGGAGGACGTATCAAAATCTGAAGAGTTAGGGTGGGAGGAGAGATTTGAGTTCTCTGTTTCTCGAAAGGAGACATGGGTTTAAAAGAAACCAAAAAGCACTTATCTAGTCCAAGCTCTCACTGTGCAGAGAAGGAAATGGAGTCTCAGAAGAGATGAGGAAAGGGACTTATTAACAAATATTGCCTCAGTACAGCACCAAGCCAGCCCTGAGCGCTGCTGGGGGAGGATCTGGGAGGCCCAGGAGAATGAGTGTTAGAAAAAAGGAAGGAGAAAAACTATATAAAGCCCTGTCTCTACACCGCCATACCATGAAGTTCCATCAAATGATCCACTACAGGTGCAGCCAACATTAAGGTGGGCTAAGCGTAGGTTACAGAAACCCAGAAGTCTAAATCGTACTGGAAATTCCAAAATTTACTATGCTTTTTCCCAGTTCAAGCATGAGCTCAGTGGGAGCTCCATGCCAGGCACTACATGAGGCCTGGAGTTCTCCCAAATACAGATCTCTATGAACACGTGTGCAAACCACATGCAGGCCCACCAGAAGAAAAACACCTACAGATAAGATGGAATTAGTGAAAGTGAAGGCAGCCAACCAGCATATGTTACTAGCAAAAGGATGCTGCTAGAAATACTCATGGACATAGCAAACTGTGGTCAGGACGTGGGAAAGGGAGGAGGGACAGATTAGGAGTTTAGGATTAACAGATACACGTAACTATAGATAAAATAAATAAATGACAAGGACCTACTATATAACACAGGGAACTATATTCAATTTCTTGTAATGAGTTGTACTACAAACACTCTGAAAATTATACGTGTACATATGCATAAATATAACTGAATCACTGCTGTACTTCTGAAACTAACATTGTAAATTGACTACACTTCAATAAAAAGTAAGAACTTAAGAAATAAATAAATAAATAAAAATAAAAGCAACACCATTAAAAAAATTAAAAGAACTCTGTAATCTCCTTAGCTGTAGGAGGGAGAGAACACTGGTTGCAAGCACCAAGTCCACTGGATCACTCCAGCACTGGCTGTCATTCTTTCTGACCATCAGGGAGGCACTTGGCTTCACTGAGGTTAGTTTTCTCTTCTGTGAAAGTCTACAGTCACAACTAATGTATATAATCTCATCATTCACAGACCCAACAATTAGTAAGGACTTCCCATGGGCCACGCTCTACAGAGATAAAAAGATAGGGTCCCAGATATACTCATGGATAGAAAAAGTTTATGTCATAAAGACATTAATTCTCCCCATTCTAATATATAGATTCAATGCAATTCTGATTAGAATTCCCCCCAGATTTTTCATGGAATGTAACAAGTTAATTTATGCTCAGGAACAGCCAAGAAACTTCTTTCGAGCTGGGGAGGGATGGATGGGTCATTCATTTCCACGGCTCTTTTTGAAGCAATGAAAACATTCTGGAATAATGATGGTTGCACCACTGCGAATATGCTAAAAGCCGCCAAATTGTACCATTTAAATGGGTGGACTTCATGGTGTGTGAACAAAATTGCAATGAAACTGTTATATGAAAAAAAAAATTCCTGACAACTATTTTTCCCTCTATACTAGTAGTATGCCCCACAATTTAAGAAAAACAAACAACCAAAACCGAACAAAAATTTTCCAAGAGATCTTTAAGACTGCAATATTCTTGGGTCTCCAATGCCTCTGGTGGTGCTGCTCCTGTTAACAAACACTAGATGAGCTGGGCTAGTTAGGGACTGTGACTATCTTTTTAAAATTGACGGTCATATGTTTCACCCTAGGAGGGAAGAGAATGATGGATGTCTCATTCCTCATGCCCTCAGCTCATTTTCAACTGAACCAAGGCCTGCTTTCAACACTGTAATACCTCTCGCTATAAAAACACATGATATTGGAGTTTAGAAACAAGATGGAGGAGTGGAAGAATGCTCGTAGCTCACTGTCTCCAACAAATACCCAAAAACTCACATCTACGGACCCACTCAGCCAACCAGAGCACCTGCTGAATGCAGACAGAACATCACCTTCTTTGAAAGACAAAGAAGTGAAAAAATCTGTTTTGTTCCTGCATAGGCTTTAGGTAGATAAATAAATACACTCCTTAAGGACCACAATAGATAACTGATAATCCTTAAGTCACAGTGCCAGAAAGATATGAGCAATATGAAGCAGCAGAGGAACCACTCCCAATTAAAAGAGCAAGAGAAATCCCCTGAAAGCACAATCAAGGAAATAGATATTGACGGCCTACTAGATCAAGATTTCAAAGAAAGGAGTGTTCAAAGTACTGAAGGAACTAAAAGAGATAGTGTTTAGAGATATAAAATATGTCAAAAATGAAATAGAAGCTATAAAGTAGAACCAAGTAGAATTGTTAAACTCATTGGCTGAAATGAGAAGGGATCTAAAAGCTGTACATAGCAGGCTAGATTATGCAGAGGAATGAATAAGTGACCTAGAAGACAGGACAACAGAAACCACCCAATCAGAACAGCTGAGAGAAAAACAAATAAAAAACAATGAAAACAATAAAGGGACATATGGGAAAATACAAAGCACACTAATCTATGCATAATAGAGTTTCCAGAAGGGGAAGAAAGAACAAACGGGATTGAAAAGGTATTTCAAGAAACCATGACTGAAAACTTCCCAAACCTAAAGAAGGAATCAGATATCCAAGTACAGGAGGCTCAGAGGGTCCCAAACAGGAAGAACTCAAACAGACTCACACCAAGACACATCCTAATCAAGATGGCCAGAGTCAAGGATAAAGAAATGATCCTAAAGGCAGCAAGAGAAAAAACAAAAGTGTTATAAGGGAACCTCCATAAGGCTCTCAGTTGATTTCTCTACACAAACACTACAGGACAGAAGGGAGTGGAAAGTTATATTCAACGTCCTGAATGAAAAAATATGCAGCCTAGGATACTCTATCCAGCAAGGCTATCCTTTAGAATAGAGAGATAAAGAACTTCACAGACGAGCAAAAACTAAGAGTTTAACAACACTAAACCCATGCTAAAAGAAATATTGACAGGTCTGCTCTAAATAGAAAAGAAGCAGGATGCTACAAAAATGAGAAACTCAGAACTGGAAAGGAGATGATTGCCATGAATTACAAATAGAATAAATACAAAATTGTAAAAGAAGACATCTAAATCATTAAGAGAGGGAAGAAAGAAAACATACAGTATTTTGTTTTTCATTCTTCTTTAAAATAAAAAAATTGTGTTCTCGGTAGGATGGGTTTGACCTAATATTACTATCTGTTTAGTACAAACATTTACAGTAATAGGTTAATAGACTTACAAAAAAGGGTAACCACAAGCCAAAAGCTTACAAGTGAGTCAAGCAAACTAAATGAAATCCAAGATAATACACAGGAAACTTACCAAATCACAAAAGGAAGAAGAAAGGAACAAAGAGAAAATACCAAATCAACTGCAAAAATAAGTTGAAAATGGCAATAAATACTCATCTATCATTAATTACTCTAAATGTTAATGGACTAAATGCTCCAGTCAAAAGACGTAGAGTGTCAGACTGGATAATAAAGCAAGAACCTTCAATATGCTGTATATAAGAGACACACTTTTGGGAGAAGGACACATATAGATTGAGAGTGAAAGGATGGAAAGGATATTCCATGCAAATGGAAAAGCCAAAAAAAGCAGGTGTTGCAGTACTGATTTCAGACAAAATAGACTTTAAAACAAAGGCCATAAAGAAAGATAAAAAGGACATATTATAATGATTAAAGGAGTAATACAAGATGAGGATATTACAATCATTAATATATACGCACCCAACATAGGAGTACCTAAGTACATAAAACAACTACTAACAGAGATAAAGAAGGAAACTGATGGGAATACAATCATTGTTGGAATATTTTAACACCATATTAACATCACTAGACATATCTTCCAGAAAGAAAATAAAGAAGGCAACAGAGAAATTAAATGATACAATAGAAAAATTAGATTTGGTGGGTATTTTCAGAGCACTGCACTCCCCAAAAATAGGATATACATTCTTTTCAAGTTCACATGGAATATTTTCTAGGATTCATCATGTACTTGGGCACAAAAGAAGCCTCAAAAATTTTAAGAAGATAGTAATTATCTCAAGCAACTTTACTGACAACAATGCCATGAAACTATAAATCAACTACAGAGAAACAAAGAAGAAAAAAAGGAAAGCAAGGAAATTAAACAACATGCTATTAAAAAACCAATGGGTCAATGAGGAAATCAAAGCTGAAATTAAAAAATACCTTGAGACAAATGAAAATGAAAACACAAACACACAAAACTTATGGGATTCAGCAATGTCAATGCTAAGAGGGAAATTTACAGCAATACAGGCCTTCCTCAAAAAAGAAGAACCATCTCAAATAAACAATATAATCCACCAGCTAAAAGAATTAGAAAAAGAAGACCAAAAACACCCAAAAGTCAGCAGAAGGAAGGACATAATAAAGATCAGGGAGGAAATAAATAAAATAGAGATTAAAAAAATTAGAAAAAATCAATCAAACCAAAGGTTGGTTTTTGAAAGAGTAAGTAAAATCGACAAACGTCTGGCCAAACTCACAAAGAAGAAAAAAGAGAGAGCACAAATAAGCAAAATAAGAAAGGAAAATGGAGAAATTACAACCAATAAACATGAAAATACAGAGTATCATACAAGAATATTATGAAAAACTGTATGGAACCAAAATGGATAACCTACAGGAGATGGATAAGTATCTGCAAACATACAGTCCACCAAGATTGAAACAAAAGAGACTAACCACTTGAACAAACTGGTCACTAGAAATGAAATTGAATTGGCAAAAAAAAAAAAAAAAAAAAAAAAAAAAAACCTCCCTACAAATAAATGTCCAGGACCGGACAGCTTCACAATGGAATTCTACCAAACATACAAAGAGGAACTAATACCAGTCCTTCTCAAACTCTTTCAGAAGACTGAAAAAGAGGCAATATTCCCAAACTCATTCTGTAAAGCCACCATCACCCTGATACCAAAACCAGGAAATGTCACCACCAAAACAAATAGAATTACAGACCATTATCACTGATTAACATAGATGCAAAAATCCACACCAAAATACTAGCAAATAGAATCCAACAGCACATTAAAAACTGTACACATCATGATCAAGTGGGGTTCATACCAGGGACACAAGGATGGTTCAACATACGCAAATCAATCAATGTAATACATCACATCAACAAAAAGAAAGGAAAAAAAAAGTGATCTTCTCAATAGATGGAGAAAAAGCTTTTGATAAAATTCAACAGCTATTTATGATAAAAACTCTCACTATTGTGGGTATAGAGGGAACATATCTCAACATAATAAAAGCTACAGCCACCATAATACTCAACGGTGAAAAGCTCAAAATCTTCCCACTAAAATCTGGGACAAGACAAGGCTGGCCACTATCACCACTCCTATTCAATATAGTCTTGGAAGTCGTAGCCACAGCAATCAGGCAAGAGAGAGAAATAAAAGGGACCCAGATTGGAAAAGAAGAGGTAAAAGTGTCACTATACGCATTATGACAAGATACCACATATAGAAAACCCTAAAAGGTCCACACAAAAATTACTGGAAATAATCAAAGAATTCAGCAAGGTAGCAGGTTACAAGATTAACATTCAAAAATCAGTTGCATTTCTTTACACTAATGGTGAATCAACAGAAAAAGAAAGTAAAGAAACAATTCCCTTTAAAATGGCATCCAAAGTAATAAACTATCAGGAGTAAATCTAACTAAGGAGGTGAAAGACTTATTCATGGAAAACTATACAAACACTGATTAAGGAAATTAAAGACTTAAAAAATGGAAAAAATATCCCATGCTCGTGGAGTAGAAGAATCAATACTGTTAAAATGGTCACCCTGCTCAAAGCAATCTACAGATTTAATGCGATCCCTATCAAATTACCCAGGACATATTTCACAGAACTACAACAAATCATAATAAAATTTATATGGAAGCACAAAAGACCTAGAATTGACAAAGCATCACTGAAGAAAAAGAAAGAAGCTGGAGAAATAACCCTCCCAGATTTCAGACAATACTATAGAGTTACAGTAATCAAAACAGCATGATATTGGTACAAAAACAGACATATGGACCAATGGAACAGACTAGAGAGCCCAGAAATGAACCCACAAACTTTTCATTAACTAATCTTTGACAAAGGAGGCAAGAACATATAATGAAACAAAGACAGGCTCTTCAGCAAATGGTGTTGGGAAAACTGGACAGCAGCATGTAAATCACTGAATCTAGAACACTCCCTTACACCATACACAAAAATAAACTCAAAATGGATCAAAGACTTAAACATAAGACAAGATCCAGTAAACCTCCTAGAAGAAAACCTAGGCAAAGCATTATCTCTCATACATCTCAAAATGTTCTCCAAGGGCAGTCTACCCAAGCAATAGAAATAAAACAAGAATAAACAAATGGGACCTAAGTAAACTTGCAAGCTCTTGCACAGCACGGGAAACCATAAGCAAAACAAAACAACAACTTACAGAATGGGAGAAAACTTTTGCAAAAGATGGAACTGACAATGGCTTGAACTCCAGAACATATAAGCAGCTCATACGACTTAATATGAAAAAAACAAACAATCCCATCCAAAAATGGGCAGAAGACCTAAACAAGCAATTCTCCAAAGAAGAAATACAAATGATCAATAGGCACATGAAAAATGCTCAATATCACTAATTATCAGAGATTTGCAAATCAAAACTGCAGTGAGGTACCACCTCACACCAGTGAGTATGGCTGTCATTCAAAAGTCCACAAATGACAAATGCTGGAGAGGCTGTGGAGAAAAAGGAACCCTCTTACACTGCTGGTGGGAATACAGTTTGGTACAGCTACTTTGGAAAACATATGGAGATTTCTCAAAAGACTAGGAACTGACTTACCATACAACGCAGGAATCCCATTCTTGGGTATATATCCAGAAGGAACCTGACATCAAAAAGACACCTGCACCCCAATGTTCACAGCAGCACTGTTTACAATAGCCAAGACATGGAAACAGCATAAATGTCCGTAGAAAGATGACCGGACAAAGAAGATATGATACACCTATACAATGGAGTACTATTCAGACATGAAAATGAAAATATAATGCCATTTGAAGCAACATGGATGTCCCTGGATAATGTCATTCTAAATGAAGTAAGCCAGAAAGTGAAAGAAAAATACCATATGTTGCTCATATGTGGAATCTTAAAAAAACAAAAAACAAATAAACTTAAATGTAAAACAGAAACAGACTCACAGACATAGAATGCAAACTTGTCATTGCCAGGGGAGAGGAGGGTGGGAAGGGACAGACTCGGAGTTCAAATTGTGTACATACTGACATGTATATATAGAATAGGTAAACAAGTTTATACTGCATACCACATGGAAATATATACAAGATCTTGTGGTAGCTCATGGTGGAAAAGGATGTGACAATGAATAAGCATATGATTGAAAAATTGTGCTCTACACTTGTAATTGACACAACATTGTAAACTGAGTATAACTCAATAAAAAATAAAATAAAAGGAATATTAAAATAAATAAAACAGTTGTCCTGGGGTCCCCTACTCCTCCCAATGCCAGAACTCTAGGCTGGGGAGCCTGATGCTGGGCTTATAATTCCCACTCCTGTTGTGACTTATTCTTCACCTTGTGAGTTGCCCACAGTGAGGGATATGGGGTCCACCTATATCATGAGAATGCCCCTCCTACCATCCTGCTGTGGTTCCGTCTCTGTGTTTCCACTGAAGATCTTCTTTTGCTAGGATCTAGTCTTTTTTTTTTTTTTTCTTGGATGCTTGTTTAGCAGTCAGTTGTGGTTTCACTGTAGTCATGAGGAGAGGCAAATAGTGGAAACCTATCAGCTGGCTTTCAGCAGAGTCACTGCAGGCCAGAAGGAACAACCATGATATATTTAAAGTACTCAAAGGAAAAAACCTAGAATCTAGGCCACCTACTCAACAAAGTTATTAATCAGAATTGAAAGAGAATTAAAAAGCATCTCAGATGAGCAAAAACTAAGAGTTCATCATTCCTAAACTGACGTCACAAGAAGTATTAAAAAGTTTTCCTTATGTGAAAAAGAACAAGAAGAACTTATGTGAAGAGGGAAATCCCACTTGAAAGGCAAAAATGGAGCAATGGCTGTGAATCAAACACGTAAACAAGCTACTACAAAGACTAAGAGACAAAATTTGTAAAAACTATACTTACAATAAACACTTATAGGATGCATATGAAGATGTAAAAAATACAATCAAAAAAGGAGTGGAGAGGGAGTAAAAGAGCAGATCTTTTTTGAACTTATATAACCTTAAATGACAATCACTTTAAAACAATCAGATACTGTAACAAAGCAACTTATATGAACCTCATGGTGTCCATAAATCAAAAACCTACATTAGGTATGCAAAAACAAGTGAGAAGCACAAATGTAACAATAAAGAAAATCAACTACCCATAAGGGAAGAGTATGAAAGAAGGACAGAGAAGAACTACAAAAACATGTAGCAAGGTGGCAGGATACAACATTAACATGCAAAAATCAGTTGCATTTTTTACTCTAACGATGAAATAGTAAGAAAAGTAAGTAAAGAAACAATCCCCTTTAAAATCACAACCAATAAATGATAAAATACTTATGAATAAATCTGACCAAGCAGGTGAAAGACTTATACATGGATAACTACAAAATACTGATTAAAGAAATTAAAGATGACTTAAAGAAATGGAAAGAAATACTATGCTCTTGGATTGGAAGAATCAATATTGTTAAAATGGCCGTACTGTTCACGGCAATCGACCGATTTAATGCAATCCCTATGAAATTACCCAGGACATTTTTCACAGAACTAGAACAAATAATCCTAAGATTCCTATGGACTCATAGAGACCCAAAATTGCCAAATCAATATTGAAGAAAAAGAATAAAGCAGGAGGAATGACCTTCCACAACTTCAGATGAACCTACAGAGATACAATAATCAAAATAGTGTGGTACTGGCATGAAACCAGACATATAGATCAATGGAACAGAACACAGAGCCGAGAAATAAACACAGACCTACAGTAAATTAGTCTTCAGCACAGGAGGCAAGCACACACACTGCAGTAAAGACAGTCTCTTCTGCAAATGGTGCAGGGAAAACTGGATAGCTGCATGCAAATCAATGATGTTAGGACACTCCCCCACACCACACACAAAAACAAATTCAAAATGGCTTAAAGACTTAAATAGAAGACAAGACACTACAAGCCTCTTAGAAGAAAACATAAGCAAACTATTCTCTCACATACTTCTCAGCAATGTTCTCCTAGGGCAGTGTACTCAAGCAATGCAAATAAAAGCAGAAAATAAACAAACGGGACCCAACTGAACTTACAGGCTTTTGCACAGCAAATGAATCCTTAAGCAAACAAAACGGCAACCTACGGGATGGGAGAAAATATCTGCCAATGATGCGACTGACAAAGGCCTAATTTCCTGAGTATACACACAGCTCACACAAATTCATAACACAAAACAAGCAACCCAATCCCAAAACGGGCAGAAGATATAAACAAGCATTTCTCCAATGAAGACGTAAGGCCAATGGGCACATGAAAAAATGCTCAATACTTCTCATTATCAGAGAAATGCAAAGCAACACTACAATGAAGTATAACCTCAAACCAGTCAGAATGGCCATCATGAATGAGAAATGCTGGAGAGGTTGTGGAGAAAAAGGAAGACTCCTACACTGTCACTGGGAAATGCAGTCTGGTATAGCCATTATGGAAAACAGCATGGAAATGCCTCAAAAAACTAAAAATAGACTTACCCTATGAATCAGCAATCCCACTTCTGGGTATATATCCGGAGGGAACTCCAAATCGAAAAGGGACCTGTCCCCTAATATTCACAGCACCACTATATACAACAGGCAAGACATAGAAGCAACCTATAATGTAGCAACAGATGACAGGATAAAGAAATTGTGGTATATAGATATGCATTGGAATACTACTCTGCCATTAAAAAGGATGAAATAATGCTATTTGCAGCAAGGTGGATGGACCCAGAGAATATCATTCTAAGTGAAGCAAACCAAAAGGGGAAAGAAAAATACCACATGTTATCACTCCACATGATATCATGTGGAATCTTAAAGAAAAAGAAGAAAGAAACAAGGTCACTATGAATTCATCTACAATACAGAAACAGACTCGTACATATAGTTAACAATCTCATGGTTACCAGGGAAAGGGGGTGGGAAGGGATAAATTTAGGAGTTGGAGACTTACAAATATTAGCCACTATATATGAAAATAGATTTAAAAAAATGTTTCTTCTCTATAGCACAGAAACTTACATTCAATATCTGGTAATAACCTATACTGGAAAAGCCGCTACTGCCACCACCTGAGGAAGCAAGAGAAGAAAGGAGAGTTACCCTGGGCAAGAGCCCGGTCCTCCACAAGTCCTTGCCCGCTGTTGACGCTGCCCTAGACAGCACTGCACCCTCCTCCCAGGAGCCGGCTGGCATGAATATGTGTCTCCGAACCCGGGGCAGCAGAGGCCGCCCCGAGAACAGGCCCTGGAGGAGATGGCAGCAAGTCCACCTGCTCCCCCTGAGGACAGGTACCCCTACTCTCAGCCGCCGCCCACTGACTGCACCGCACCAGCCTCCAGGGAGCAGGCCATGGTCTGAGGGCCGGTTGGAGATGTTCCGGGGCCACACCCGCTTTCCCAAACCCGGGAATAAGAGTCAGGGCAGACGAAGGGTTCAGGGAATACTAAGGAGACGGAACAGCACCACGAACCAGGCGGCGGCCTCAGAACCTCCTCAGGGTCCTAACGGGCCTCGTGGCCCGGGACTCAGCTAAGCACCCCTAACCATGCGCCTCCCCAACTGCGCAGCTCAGACAGCACTCACCTGCTCCATGCCCCATCCAGCGCCCCTTCACCTCCTAGGCGGCGGCAGCGGAGGAGACTGTAAGCGTCGGCCCAGACCCCAGGCCTTGCTCCTTTTCAGGGAGCTGCTCCAGGAACAACTGGCTCCCACCTGGCTGCCACACGCTCTGCGCGGGTTCCGCTGTCCGTGCGTCTGTGCGTTTGCGCATGCGCGCCCCTCCCCATCCCACCGGCATCGGGGACTTTTGGCTGGGGCTCCTGTTGTACCGGAAGTGGCGCCTGGGGCCAGGAGGACCTGGGTGGGGCCCTGCGGTGGGGTGGTGGGCTGGGACCCCACCCTTCTCCAGGCACACTCTCCTGCGGGCCTACCCTCCTGCCCGCCACACCGCTGCCCGCCATTCCCCAGATCTCCATCCCCAGTGCCCCCATACCGCCACCAATGGGGTCCTGGCACTCAAAGCCACGACCGCCCTGGGCCGGGCCACACCCCCAGCCCCACTCCCCTTGCTAGCCTCTCCCTTCCCGATACTATCCTCCCATCCTGGACAGGCCCAGTCTCTCACCAGACCCCGAAGATGGGGCTCCTTCTCCTCACACCGAGGTCCCTGACACATACTCCATCCTGCTAGGTCCTAACTTATGGCCCCTACACCCCACCTTCACCCCTCATGCCTCACCACAGGACCTCCAACATCCCGAAGTGGTCCCCCTCACCCCTCAACTGGGTCAGTTCCTTCTGAGCGGCCCGTCACCTCTCAGCCTGTACCCCCTTTACCGCGGGTTCCCCCCTCACTCCTAGTGCACCCCTCCCTGGAGATGACTCTCTCACCACTCACCCCGTGGTTGGGGTTTGGTAGTCGGGACTCCAGTCCCCACGGTGACTTCCACCAGCGAGGGTTCCGGCCTAGTGTGCACCTGCATAGCTAGTGTCTGAGGCTACAGGGCGAGGCGGGCCGAACTGGAGGCAGATACAATTCCCGCCCTGGTGTCCTGAACCCTGCACGTTGTGCCTCATCTGAGTCTGAGTGTCAGGGTGATCTCTGGCTGCCCGCAACTGGCCTGTGGACCTGGGGTGGCTGATGGTCCTGATGGTGATCCAGACCCCTAGGGCAGAAGCACTGGGAATGCGGACCTGCAGGGATTGGGGAGTTTGGAGGGTGCAGCTAAGCCCAGAGATGGAGAGCAGGTAGTTGGCTGTGTGCACAGGGCTGTGTGCATGGATTGGGCTAAGCCCATGTGGGTGCAGGGACCTTGTTCATTCACACTGGGCCAAAGGAAAGAGGGATGGGAGCTTTTAAAATGTTCATGTTAGGAAGCCAAGGCTGGAGAACAAAGCAGGCCAGGCCACTGTGGAACCCGCCATGTTGCTCGTCCCTTGCATCAGGGGAGACTGACTGTTGACTGCCCTATGAGATGTCCCTTGCCATGGTATGGTTTACAGGCAATTGAAGGGACTTTGTCTGCAATTTTAATCACCAATAATTGTTACTTTCTCTGCAGGACATCAATTCCACAGTCATGGTGAACCTGGAAGGACTCCTGCCTGAACCCCAGCCTGGGGCAGAGGAGGACCCACCTGTAAACATCCTCTTACCTCTCACCAAAAGGCACTGTAATAGAAAAGAACAGATCTGAATCCATATTAGATCTGTTCCTTTTCCTTTAAACCTGTCTTCTGTTATCTAGGCTTATTCTTGCTTGCTCTGCACCTTTTGTAAAACAATGTTGCCTTTAGCCTGAAATATGCATGAGGGCCTATTCTCAAGGCTCTGACCTTTAAGGATATTAACACTTTTGCCCTCCTATAAAGATAACAAGTTGCAGGATAGAACATAACCTTTGCTTTCTTCGAGGTTTTACAGGGATACCATGATCCAACCCACGTGGACCACTGCAAAGGAGTCCAAGAACAAAGAAATCCTACACCAAGAAGTTTGTAGCAACGAACCACAGCCCATCCCCTTTTCAATAGAAAAGGAACCTGAAGTCTGACATGGGGAAGATGGTTCTCCAGGACGTAGTCTACCATTTTCTTGGTCTATAGCTGTCCACGTGGGTCAGGTCATGGTGCCCCTGCAAAACCTCTGACAAAACAAGTTATTTCCTATTTGGCAACTTATTGTCTTTATATCAGTGCAAAAGTGTTAATATGCTTAAAGGTCAGAGCTTTGAGAACAAGCTCTTTCATTTACCAGACAGGCTAAAGGCAACATTGTTTTACAAAATGTGCAGAGCCAGCAAGGCTAAGCCTAGAAGACAGGGTACAGGGTTAAAGACAAAAGAACAGATCTAATATGGAGTCAGGTTTGTTCTTTTCTATTAGAGTAACATCTAGTTATATGTTTTAAGTTTACAAGAATAAAGTTTAGCCTTTTCCCATTTAAAATTCTGCAATTCAGGAGCATTAAGTGCACTCATAATGCTGTGAGACCGACACCACTCTTTGGTTTCAGACTATTTCCTTCCTCAAAGTAAAAACTTGTATTCAAAGCACAGCCCACATCCTCCCTCCCCCAGCCCGAGAAAAACCCCAATCCCCTTTCTCTTTCTGTGTCTTTACCAATCCTAGAGGTTCCCTGTTAATGAAATCATATAAAAGGTGGGTTTTTGTGTGTGCCCACATAACTTAAGAGGGGACTGGTGATTTTTTTGTGTGTGTTTACATGAATTAGCATGTTTGTATTTTGAAAGGAAAAATCCAGATGAATTAAAGATAATATGTACAAAATAAAGCCCTTTTAATAACTCTGTGCATCATCTGGGGGTAGGCACTGCTGTTCTAATTATGAAACCAGAGCCAAAAGGGAGATGCTTAGCTCTTCCTGTGGTGAAACAAATCAAACAAAACCAAAGAACAAACAAAGGCCAAGAAAGACAGCTGGAAAGCCAAACCACAAAGTGGAAAAAGCTTTCCTCATGACCCAAGTTCAGAGAATGATTTCATATCCCTGTGAGCCAAAAACCTCATGAAACCCAGTGTTCTAAAAAGAAACAGAACACACACACAGGCAGTTCCAATGAGAGGCAGTGCAGGTGGCCAGTGTGCTCGAGATGCTCAACCTCTCAGGTGAGGACACAGGCAGACGGACACACTGTGGAGGCAGCACTGGTCACCATCGCACTGGCAGGTCTTTAGCCTGGTGACAACGTGAGGAGGCATAGGCCCCAGCAGGCCCCTTGGAGGGAAGAGTGAACAGACGCTCCTCTCCGGGGGAACAGTGTGCAGGACGCATCAAAGGGCCACAGGTGCATCACTTCCCCAGCGGTACTGATCCTTAGAGATGATCCCACCATAGTGTTTGCACAACTTTCAAAGATTTTTTTTTTCTTCATTAACATGAATACCGCATAATATGTCATCAAGGCATTTTCAGAAGTGATCTGCCCTGGGTCCTAAAAATACACACACATGAATACACACATATACACGTAAACATATGCACACATTCGTACAGGAAAGAGACAGACAGGCTGAAACACAGAGAGGCAGAGGGAGAGAGAGAAACAGAGAGAGACAAGACAGACAGAGAAGAACTGAGAGAAAGAGAAAGAATGAACACTGGAGCTGGGAATGTGTGGAAGTCATGCACGTTTTCACAAGTCAGTCTACATATCAGAACCTGGTCCCAATGTCCATCCACCCTGCAGGGGAGGGTGTGGGGATCACACAAGGATGTGTGACCAGAAGGCAAACAAGCAGGGAGACACTGTGGGGCAGCTCACCCTAGAGGCCCAGCTGAGACACTGAGCCTGAATCTGAATATGACAGAATGACTTAGGAGGTTGTATGCCAGAGTGGACAATTTCAGAATTGTATTTAATTTCAACCTGGGGACAGGGAGCTGGGAAGCAGGCGACAAGAAGGGTGACTTTCCCCATTCCTCAGGGCAGACCCCAGCCTGTGTAGGGTGTGCTCTGTGCTCTGCCAGCCCTGTGTGGTGTCCTTCATTTGCTAGGTCTGTGCACGAACTCCCTGTGATCCCAGCCCATGGGGGTGACATATGCAGTGGACATTTATGTGTCTATAGACTTATGGCTTACCTAGGAATCAGGGGCCTGAATGATGCCCTCTGCACTGATGGGGGACTGGGGAGACACTGAAAGGCACGTGGCTTGTCCAGGGTGACAGCACTGCTGACGGGGGAGCCGGGTCTGAACCCAGCTGTGTCCTCAGAGGTGTGTCCAGAGCTGGTGCCCTGGCTGCATCCAGGTCTCCCCAGGGCTAAGGGCTGAGCTGAGTTGGTGTCACTGTGTGTGGACATGGCATGGGGTGGGAAGTGAGACATCGGCAGCCCAGAAATGCCCTTGGGGAGCTTTGTGTCAGGAGGAAGCTTGGGGAAGGGGACCCCAGGAAGTGACCTCACAATAGAGCTCAACAGAACGTGGAACCTAGTTCCAAGTTCCAAGACACCGACTTTGTAGAGGAGCTCCCTACTCAGCTCACTTGGTTGGTAAACAGTGCAACCCAGAGATGTTCTGCTGCATCCCAACACCCAAGGCGCGGCCTGTGGAATGCTTGCAACAAGGGACTGTATCATCGGTGCTGACACTGGGTGAATCTTCACCCCAGGCGCCTCTGGACTTTTGGCCAGAGGGACCCAAAGGTAACACAGGGAGTCCTAGGGCAGGCTTACCGAGGCCGTGCGCCCACTCAGATCCCACCTGGGTAGCCCCACAGCCCTTTCCTGGCTGGTGCAGATGGGGCCGTCATGTTGGGGTGGGAGGGTCCTGCCTCAAGCAAGAGCAGGCTGAGGAAGAGTCAGAGGCCTGTGAGGCCGGTCACATCCACAACCCGGGTCCAAGATGGCTGGCTGGGTTGTGGAGAGCCAGGGCAGGGCCCTGCTGCCTGAGGTGGAGCCCATGCCCTCTGGGTGTGTCTCTTCCCTCCCGGGTGACTGAGCTGACCAAGGTACCAGTCTGATGTGGCAGCAGAGGGTCGAGGGAGCAGAAGCAGGGTGTGGTCCTGGCCAGGCAGGGCTCTGAGACTTCCGGGCCAGGGTGGCCGCTGGTCACTATCATTGCAGAGCCAGACACCACAGGAGCTGGTGGACAAGGACACCCATTCCACATCGCCGAGTGAGGGGCTGGTGCGCCACACTTCTGAGGGCCAGCACAGGCTCCGAGTGGATCTGGACATGGAGGTGTCCCCACTACCACGGCCCATAGGTGAACAGGGCAGGCCTCCTGCCCAGACAACACCCAGGCCTCTCACCAGGGTCATGCCCGGGGCTGACGGGCAGCTCAGCACACCCGGCTCCGACCTGGAGCACCGTGCCCTCCTCCCTATGAGTCAGGTGGAGGACCAGGAGCCAACAGAGGTCTAGCCCGAAGGTGAGAAGGGCAGGGCTGGGTGCCTGTGTGTAGGTGAGGGAGGGCCGAGGGCTGGGCCACACAGGGAGGCATCCCCAGAGGCTGCTGTTGGGACCAGAGCAAAGACTGGCTTCAGACCACCTGTCTGGAAGAATTCAGTCACAGAACACATCCTGTGGGCACTTCCTGTGTGAGACGTGTCTGAAAAGCTCTGGGAAGTTTTCTGTTCTTGAAAAGGCACATGGAAAGGGATGCACGTGGGTAAATTGTTTTTCTGTCACAGCTTGAGCATTTCCACAAGACTCAAAGCTCTCTCCAAGTCTAACAGTTACAGATCCAGAGCAGGCGGGGTAGGGGAAGATGCCAGAGACCAAACAAAGGACGATCTGGGCCCACCAGGAGACCCCAAGCTCCGGCTTGCAGCTCCCACTGCTCCTCCAGAAACTACACCTGGAATGCTGGGCAACGGAGAACCAGTTCAGGCATCACCACCCCGTAGGGCTGAGCACCCTCTGCCCCCAGCCACACCTTCTTCTCCAAATTCCCACGGTCAATCCCCTCCCCCACCCAAAGTTGACTTCCCTTCCCTGGAGTTGTTTTCGTTTGGTTTTTCTTTAGTTTCCTTTGTTTCTTTCACATCTTCTATGATATCCTTTATTTTTATGTTTTTAGTTTCTTGCAATAAAATATAGACTTTTTCCCTTTTGGACTGTGCAATTCAGGAGGATTAGGTGCATTCACAATGCTGTGCGACCATCACTACTATCTAGTTTCTCACTATTTCTTTCCTCAAAGTAAAATCCTGGATCCAAAGCACACACTCTGCTTCCTTCCTCCCCAGTCCCTGACAACCCCAAGTCCTCTTCCTCTCTGCCTGTTTTTACCTCTCCTGGATATTCCCTATGAGTGAAACCATATGAAAGGTGGCTTTTTTCTGCCAGCCCACGTGGTTTAAGTGGGGGATGGTGAATTTTTTTTGTTTTCACTTGAAATAGCACTTTTCACTTTGCCTCCCCCTAGGAGCTTCCTAAGTAAGAACATACCCGAAACAGGCTCGCACACACATTTTTGTCTGAGGATCTGCTTCCTGGGGAGCTCAGCCTGAGACAATCCCTACACATTTTATCACAGCACTCACGTATTAACGCTGGCTTTTTGCTTTCTTCTATTTATGTGATCTCATCGATGAAGTCACAAGTGATTTTAGGGAAGGAACTACACTTATTGCGTCATCAGTTTTCCTCATCGTCTCCTGAGCAGCACAGAATTTTAGGTAGGACGGGGAGTGTGAGTCAACTTTTCAGTGCCAAAGTTTTCCATTATATTGCAAGTTTTCATTTCTACCACCTGGAGTTCAGGAAACTAATGAGTTTACTGAAATGCATGTAAAATATGTAAATACTATTCATATAAGGTATGTCATTATTGGAGCCCAAGCTCCTGGTTTTGGATGTACATCATTTTTGTACATATCCACCAAAGGGGAGGTCAGCTGGGAGAAGACAGCCTATACTTTCAGGAGTCAATGACTGAACATAACGTGCAGGCTTATCCTTTTGAACTGGAAGATTGAAGGGTATCTGGCTGTTATTTATAGCAGTTCACAATGTCCCTGAGTCAGAGGGACCTCGGGACCATCTGCTGTTTGACCTTCTTCTACCCAGTTGGTAATTTGCAAAGAGGTCAATTTAGTCTTAACATTTCAAGTAAGAACGTTAAAACACCTCTTGGTAAACCAGATGAAGAAATAACCAAGTGGAAAAGGGTCTCCCATCAGATTCTCTGCCCATTTTCCTGGATCCTCTGTGTGTTAAGATCTCTGTGCTTTGGAGATGGATGACCTGGGCCCCACCTCCATCATCGTTAATTAGTATTAGAAAAGTCACTCCTCTTCCAACCTCAGCTTCCTTATCTGTCAAAGAGGGAAAAAGTAAAGGCACCAACTTCATAAAGGGCTTGTGAGGGATAAAGTAAATGAAGTAATTACAGAATATTGTGCCCAGTATGGTCTTGGGCACCTCCAACCCCCACTGTCATCATTATCACAACAGGGACTCTCAGTATGTGCATAAGAAGTGGGGTGTGAGCTACTGGATTGGTTTCCATCTCCCCTGAGGCCTGCCTTGGGGGCAGCATCTGCTTCCCTAGGTTCTAGGGATGAAATTCTCCTGGTTAGCTTGCTCCCAGGAGGCTTGCGTGGTGTGGTCAGGGGTCTGGGGGTATGGCAGTGACAGAGGCAGGTGTATGGGACCTGCCCAGTATACTCTGCTCTGGTCATCTTGCTCCCATCTCCCATTCAGACAAGCCTGGGGTCTGCGAACAAAATTCTTCAACTTCCTGCTTATGAAAATGCTAAGGAGGAATGCAAAAAGGCTATCGGTCCCTTTAAAGGGACGGCTCCATTGACTGAATATATAAAATTGTGCCAGAGAGTGGGAACAGAAAGTTTTAAGACCAATATGATGTTGCAAGCCATGGCAGGATTGGAATTAGGAAAAACTTTTCAAGGCAAATGTTTTAATTGTGGAAAAATTGGTCATACAAAAAAGGAATGAAGAAATACAGAACAAAAGGCTGCACCAGAAAATTTTATGAGAAATAAGAAGGAAAAATCTCCTGGAGTCTGTCCAAGATGTGAAAAAGGAAATCAGTGGGCAAACCAATGTTGGTCTGTGTTGCATAAGGATGGGACAATGCTTCAGGAAAGCTTCAAAAGGGACTTGCTCCCAGCCCCGTGACAAAAGGGAGCGTTCCCTGTACATGCCAGCGCGAACAAAGATTACAGCACAATGTCATGGAATTATCCCCAGAAACCGCAGGGAGTGCCTCCATCGATATCCCCTGTTTAAATTCACTTATTCTTATGCCAGGAGAGGAACCATCATTAATAGAAACAGAAATGTATGGACCTCTTCCTCCTGGGACAGTGGGCCTGTTATTAGGAGGATCGAGTTTAACTTCTCAAGGTGTCCGGGTTCATACTGGGGTGACGGATAGTGACTATGCAGGAGAAATTAAGATTATGATGTCATCTACAAAGCCATGAAATGCAGAAAAAGGAAATAAAACTGCTCAGCTGCCGCTACTGCCATACTACCCTGCAGGTGTCGGCAACAATGTGCGAGGAAACGAAGGATTTGGAAGTACAGGAAAGGTGGGAGTGTTTTCAACCAAAAAGATTCTGGATTCACATCCTGTCTATAATGTGAAAATACAAGAAAAATCTTTCAGAGGCTTAATTGATTCTGGAGCGGACATTTCTATCATTAGTTCTACTCACTGCCGAGTCGATGGCCAACATAGCCAGCAAATATTGATGTTGTGGGTGTAGGGAGAACCCAGGGATTAAAATGTAGCAGTCTGATCCTTGAATGTCGAGGCCCTGATGGTCAGACAGCTAAGATACAACTTTATATTGCTGACTTGCTGATAAATCTATGGGGGAAAGACTTACTAAAACAATGGAAAGCTAAAATTTACATTCCTCTCCCAATCTAGTCAAATAAGCCAAGCAATGATGGCACATCAAGGCTACCTGCCTGCTATAGGATTGGGGAAAAACAATCAAGGAATGTTAAGCCCAATAGAGCCTAAAATAAATAAAAACAAAAGATATCCCATGTTCCTGGATTGGAAGAATCAATATTGTTAAAATGGTCACACTGCCCAAGGCAATCTACAGATTTAATGCAATCCCTATCAAATTACCCAGGACATATTTCACAGAACTACAGCAAATCATAATAAAATTTATATGGAAGCACAAAAGACCTAGAATTGACAAAGCATCACTGAAGAAAAAGAAAGAAGCTGGAGGAAAACCCCTCCCAGACTTCAGACAATACTATAGAGCTACAGTAATCAAAACAGCATGGTATTGGAACAAAAACAGACATATGGACCAATGGAACAGAATAGAGAGCCCAGAAATGAACCCACACACTTTTATTAACTAATTTTCAACAACGGAGGCAAGAACGTACAATGGAACAGACAGCCTCTTCAGCAAATGGTGTTGAGAATACTGGACAACAGCATGTAAAGCAATGAAGCTAGAACACTCCCTTACACCATACACAAAAATAATCTCAAAATGGATCAAAGACTTAAACATAAGACAAGATACAATAAACCTCCTAGAAGAAAACCTAGGCAATGCATTGTCTGACATACATCTCAAAAATATTCTCTTAGGGCAGTCTACCCAAGCAATAGAAATAAAAGCAAGAATAAACAAATGGGACCTAATTAAACGTACAAGCTTCTGCACAGCAAAGGAAAGCATAAGCAAAACAAAATGAAAACCTACGGAATGGCAGAATCTTTTGCAATGATGAAACCGACAAAAGCTTGATCTCCAGAATATACAAGCAGCTCATACGGCTTAATATAAAAAAAAAAAATCCAAAACTCAGCAGAAGACATAAACAACCAATTCTCCAAGGAAGAAATACAAATGATCAATAGACACATGAAAAAATGCTCAATTTCACTAATTATCAGAGAAATGCAAATCAAAACTACAATGAGGTATCACCTCACACCAGCCAGAATGGCCATCATTCAAAAGTCCACAAATGACAAATGTTGGAGAGGCTGTGGAGAAAAGGGAATCCTCCTACACTGCTGGTGGGAATGCAGATTTGTGCGGCCAGTGTGGAAAACAGTATTGAGATTCCTCAAAAGACTAGGAATCGACTTACCATGTGACCCAGGAATCCCACTCCTGGGCATATATCCAGAAGGAACCCTACTTTGAAAAGAAACTTGCACCCCTATGTTCATAGCAGGACTCTTTACAATAGCCCAGACAGGGAAATAGCTTAAATGCCCATCAACATATGAGTGGATAAAGAAGATGTGGTATATTTATACAATGGAATACTATTCAGCCATAAATAGGACAACATCATGCCATTTGCAGCAATATGGATATTCCTGGAGAATGTCATTCTAAGCGAAGTAATCCAGAAAGAGACAGAAAAATACCATATGAGATCACTCTTATGTGGAATCTAAAAAGAAAAGAATAGGACAAATGAGTGTAAATACAGAACAGAAACAGACTCATGAACAAAGAATGCAAACTTCTGGCTGCCAGGAAGGGGGGGTGGGAAGGGATAGACGGGGAGTTTGAAATTTGTAGATACTGACAGGTATATATAGAATAGATAAACAAGAACATACTGTATCGCACAGGGAAATATATACAAGATCTTGTGGTAGCTCACAGTGAAAGAGAATGTGACAATGAATATATGCATGTTCATGTATAACTGAAAAATTGTGCTCTACACTGGAAATTAACACAACATTGTAAATGACTATAACTCAGGAAAATAAAATTTAAAATAAAGAAAGAAGAATCAGATAACTAAAGGCTTATCTAGCACACACTGAATTCTGCTTCGGGGAAGGGAGTGTTATTCAGCATTTAATCTGAAATTGTAAATACTCCTGAATATAAACAAATAACATAGGCTCATGGAAACTCATCTTAGTAGTGAGAAGAATCCAGTTAAGCCTCTTCATTTTACAGGAGGGGAGACTGATACCCGGCATCTGTCCATCTGGCAATCAGCAGCAAATCTCTCCTAGTCCTCATGTCTTGCACTATATCAAAAACCAACAGATCTGTACTAGTCCTATATTCATAAAAGTCACTTCTGCATTTTTCCAACAGTAGGTAATCTAAGTGTCTTGCAAAATACTTCCCAAAGAGTCAGGAAATCACACCAGTTTACTGAAATACAAAAGTATTTAGTTCCATATTAAAACAGCTTGAACTTTATTCTCTCTATTTAAAAAGTGACATGTCAAATCAATGTTTTGATATTTTAAAACCTATTAAGAGTACAGAAAAAAATCAAAATTTTCTTCAATCACAAAAGAGATAAGGTTATTCCCTGAAAATATTTAATGTTGATTGTTCTAAATTAATGGTTCTGGTCATATTCCTACAAATTTAAAAGTTCTAGTGGATGGTTACATGGCAATACGAATTCTGAGTTGTAAAAATACACATTCTATGTAAATAAACTTCAAGGTTGTCTGCTTAAGACACTTTAGTCCCTATCTTACTAGAATGACATTAATTTCATGAAAACTTCATACTGCACTAACCAAGTCTGTCTGGTCTTCCTCATAAATTCCTGATGTAGGATGAGGCTGCCGCCACAAACTACCTCAGCTTGAAATTAACACCCAAGGTGAAGCAGCGGATACACATATGTATTCATGATGTCACCTCCGTTCACAGGTCTGGGCCCTTTACTGCCTGAACGGGGGTGAAGTCACCATCCGTGGCAGTGAGGGAAGTGCGGCTCTTCCAGGTCTCACCTGGGCTTCACTGACTGTTTCGCCACAGACTGTCTTCAATGATTCAAAAGCTCTCAAGTTTTTTACACCATGCAATGCTAAATAAAGACATTTCTGCAGACAGAGCCCTTTCTCAGACTTAAACCTTTTTCACGTACACTCAGCAAGGGGGAAAAAGAAACATGACTCTGCAAAATCTCTGAGCCTCACTGCTCACATGAGTAGAACGGCCTCAGCACACGAGGACTCTTCACATTGCAGGGTGACAACAAAACAAAGCCACCCACAGCAACAGGCACTCCCAGAGAGAGGGAGCAGAGGACCGGGGGCTTAGAAAGCTGGAACCTCCTCCCAGAGACAGCAGAGACGATGACGGCAAGGGATAAACACAGTGGGGGGAACACTGACGGGAGGGACCTCAGGTCAGAATCAAGCCCAGGAAAGGGGGAACAGAGACATCTAGACCTGATCTCCTCTATCACATCTCAGGCTGCCTCTTCCCTCTCCAGTAGCTGAGACCCCACGGAAACCACTTGAACGGTCTGAGGAAGAATGATGAACACTTCTTCAAGAACCATCAGATTCATTGGGTACAAAGAGTGCACCCAGGTTCAGTGCGCGCGGCTTCAGTGGTGGTTTATAAATGTTCTCTGCACCACTTATTGGTGGTGGGGGATGGAATAAATCAGGGAAAAGGAAATTTAAGGCATTTCCTCATCTAATACACATCTACTACCAGAGGCTTTCTCCTTGGAGGGAATAATCCATAAAAAAAATAAATAAAAACTCATGCATCAAAAATCACCTGGCAGCTCTGTGTCCCACCTGGATCTCCGCATTCTGTTATTACCTGTGCAACCTCTGCGATATGACAGCTATGTCCTGAAACTTTTAAGGCAATTTCATTCATTAGGGGCCCAAAGGGTCAAAGTCATTCAGCGATCATTTGCAGGTCATCTCCTGAAAAAAATTCTTTGCTGTCTGCAGCTGCTAATGAACATAACCAAATCTAATTTCACTCAGTAAGAGACATTCATCAACCAGGAAAAAAAGCAGCAGCCCCCAGGCCCTGAATCAGCTGTTAAAACTGACATCTGGGATTAACATCAGCAAATACACAGGATGAAAAGAACCCAGAAGTTCAAGGTCGATCTACCATGAAATGCTATGTATCTGTTCCAGAAATCAACCAATGACTGTAATCCATTATTATCATTCAATAAGACTCAATAAGATCGATGCACATTCAGTAAAATCAGAAGAAAATGTCTCATGTGTGGGATTCTTGATGCAACGGATGTTATACTTTATTTAAACATTAGTCAAGCTTAACTCAGAGGGGACAATAACAAATTACTCCTGCTTGCTGAAGGACTGCCAACGAGCCCAGGACAGAGGCACGGGCAGAGCTTACCTGGGCGGTGTCTGTTGGCTGCCTCGGCAGGAAGTGAGCTGCCCTGGAACCTCTGAGCCCCAGCTTGGCAACCAGTCTCAGCAGGGTAGTGACAGATGACAGAGGCCGAACACAGCCCCTCAGGGTCAGCTGGGCGTTAAAATGAAAGTACAATGAGCAAAATTACGGCCCATCCTCATCTCAGACTGCAGTGACTAAGAATGATTTGGACAGTCTGATTACGTGGAAATGCCAATTTTTCCCCCAAAGGTCAAACCCACAGATCTCTAGTTTTGTTACAAACAGGAACATGCCACCTTTTCTGCTCTGCACGCCCGTGTCAAGGCTGGCAACATGGAAGAATCTCACGGTGCTCAAGGTTCCACTGAGGGACTGAGCCCACACGTGAAACAGGCCATCCAGTCCTTCATTTAACCAAGAATCTAATGTGCGCTCTGTGGCAGGCTCTGGGCCAGATGCTGGCACTGCAGAGAGATGGATTGAGCAGGAAGGACCCCGAAATGAAAGTGTTTTAAATTAATACCACCTGAAGCAGGACCAGAATACCTTTCCACCTCCTTCACCCTACATTCATCTGGCCCACCTGGAATAAATATCTAACTGGCCTGCCTCCTTCTCAAAGGCGGCCACAGTTAGTAGCTACAACCTTTTGCTCTCCTCTCACTGGCAGTTCCACCCTGAGAACCTTACGCAGCCTCACGCCTGACAAGCTGGGCTACAGTCTTCATCTGTATTCTTTAGCTCTGCGGGCCTCCAACTTTTTGGTCTTAGATCTCCCTGACACTCTGAAAAATAACTGAGGATCTCAAAGAGTGCTTTTGTGTGTGTGTGTGCAGGTTACACCTACAGATACTTACCATATTCAAGAGTAAAACTAGGGGAGAGGGATATGGCTCAGGGATAGAGCACATTCTTAGCATGCAAGACGTCCTGGGTTCAATCCCCAGTACCTCCATTAAAAAAATGAAGAAAAATAGAGAAGGATTTAAAACTTTATGTATTCATTCCTATTAAAATAATAAGCCCATTAAATGTTAAATTTTTATGAAGGATAACTATTTTCCAAAACAAAACACCAGAAGAGTGGCATCGTTTTACAGTTCTACAAATTTCCTTACCGTCTGGCTCAACACAAGTGAGCCGGGTCCCCACAAGCACTTCTGCCCTCCGTCTGCAGTGGTGTCGCCCGTCGTGTAGCCCCCGGGAAGATCCACTGTACCTTTCCAATGGACTGAAGGTGAGAGGCCAAGAACGCAGGACACCGTTCTCTGCAGGAAGCTGACAGCCCATCACCAGCATGTGGGTCAGGGTCCCGGGTGTGTTCTCATCCTGGAGAAGTGCCCAATCTCACAGCTACCCTCCAGCCATCAGTCACGTGGATTTACAGACTTCTCTTTCAATACAACGTACTCAAGCTGCCATCATTTCCTTTTCTCATTCAGCTTAATTATTTTTATATGTTTTCTCTTTTCTTTTGCATTGATTTCTTCTCTTTCCCACTTTTATTTCTCTCTACTCCTTACGAAGCCAAATTAGGAAATGTAAGTCCATTCAAGAATCTCTTCTACTTAGTGTGTACTACAGCTCGTCGTTAAACTTCTATCAGAGAATTTTGTTACTTCACTCTGACCCGTATTTATCCTAAGTGGCTGGCAGGCCCTCTGAGCTGACAGCTTCTTCCAGGAAAGAGCCCCATTTTAGTCCTTACTCTCAGAGCATTTATTAACAAGCATTTAGGGAACATCTACAACATGCTAGATGATGGAGACACATGGACCGTGCCTCCCGCTCCCACCCCCAGGAGACAATCCCTGCAGGAGAAAAGCATGTCACAAGCATCTCAAGCACAGAGGAAGACTGACAGACCCCACTGCGGGCAGGCCCAGGAGAGGTTGTCCTTTGACTGAGTTTTTTTTTGTTTCCAGTGTTTTATAATTGAGATATAATTCACATATAATAAAACTCACTCACTTAAAGGGGTACAATTCAGCATCTTTCTGTATATTCACGGTTGTGAAGCCCTTACCAGAACAACCCATCACCCCAAAAGAAATCCCCTGTCCATTAGCAGTCACTCCCCATCCCCCTGTCCAGCCAGCCCCTCGCAAGCATCATCTGCCCTCTGCCTCTGCATGTGCCTATTCTGGACATTTCAGATCACTGAAATCAACAATATGTGGCCTTTTGTTTCTGGCTCCTTTTACTTATGCTGTTATAAATGGTCGTCCATTTCAAAGTGGTATTAGCATCTTATTTTTTTTAAAGGTTATAGTTTATTAGAAGGTGGCAAGTACTATCAAATAGAGAGGAGTATAAGGGGTGGGGTTTCAAAGGGAAAAGGGTGGGTTGAGCCGTCAGGGTGGACTTCCCAGAACAGGTGGCCTTTTTCATCTCCCGCTTCTTTTTTTCTTTTTTATTCATTTTTATGTCTGAATAATATTCCACTACATGGAGATATTGTATTCTGTTCATCCACTCAGCAGCTACATATGGACAAGGTCTGGAAGAATGAGTGTAAGAGGTTCCTAACGAGAATTTCATTCGAAGCAAAGGGCAAGATGTGCTTTAAAAGAGCCAACACACAGAGACACAAGGAAATCCGGGGCGTTTCTGAGCAAAGGGCATGCTTGCTTCGGCAGGACTACCATGCAGGGCTGGGGCGGATATTGGCAGGAATCACGGTGAGGGAGTCACCTGAGAAGACTCCCCACTGCAAGCAGCTCAGCCAACTCTCCTCCCTCATCCTGTATTTTTAGAGCTGTGTTTCAAAGTTTTCTCTTATTTCAAGTAACAGCACTTTAACTACACATCTGATCATCTGCATCAGACCACCTTACCTCCAAGCCACAGAAAGTCATTCACTGACCGGAGCAGCTCCAGAACAAATGGTGATGGACCAGGGAGTCCTGAAGCATCCCGGCCTGCAGGCACAAACCGCCTCGTATTTCCGCATGTGCCCTGGTGATGTCCAGTAAGTAAAATACACAGAAATATCTCACTGCTGGTGCACGAGGTCTGCCCCAAAATTGCCCCAAAAGCATGCTGGCACAGCACTACTCAACCCTCTCACTACAAAAAAAAAAAAAAAAAAAGCAAAGAAGGCAAATTTAGACTCTACAATTGAAAACCAGCAACCATCACTGCCAGTATCTGAGCTGGAATGGCCCTGACTTCGAAAAACACTGAGTAGTTATTTTTCAAAAGTGATAGACATAGAAGTATTTCATGTAGATGATATTACAGAAGGATTTTTCTTTTCAAAATTTCCAGTCGCAACATTAGCACAAGAATGTTTGTTTCAGCTTTAATATCTATCCTCTACTTTCTTAACTTTTAACCTATTATTTTATAAAAAGAGCTATGCTGCATATTATAAACCATCTGTTTGGATTCTGCAAGCAAGATCTTTACAAATTCACAATTTCAGAGCAAGCTTTAATGATGCTTTGAGAGCTAGGGCCTGGGGCGCTCACTAACAGCTCTTTAAATACTGACAAGGATGTGCTATTAAGTAATGCAAAGGCTCAAATTCCGTGTCAACTCTGAAACCAAAGAAACTACACCGAAGCCTTACTTTATCATTTCAGAATATTCCTATTCTTTTGAATATTAAATTTCTTTAAAGATAAGATATTTTTGAGAAAAACAGCAGCTACATTCAATTTCCTTTCACCAAGAAAGCAATCTTTATCAAGAAAAAAATCCCCTATGGAAATGCAAAAGACGGTGAATTTCTAGCTAAGTGAACATGCAGATCTGAACACACACAGAAATCCTATCAGATCTCACTTGAAAGAGGTCAACAAAGTCCTGGGTTACCCTGGAATTTAGCTCTTCTGTTCCAAATATTGGCTGAGCTAAGACCATCACACAAGGCAGGGAAGGACAGAAGTGGAAAGTCAGCCTGTCTACCACCATCTGCTTTCTTCCAGCCACAAGGCCCTGCCAGGGCGGCCCCGCTAACAAGCCCTCCCCATAAGGAAATAATACATCCACACTGTCCCTGTTGTCCCCACGCAGCCCGGACGCCCCTCTCCCACTGGTCGCCTCCCAGCCTGTGAGTGGTCTTCTAATGACCCTCCCACTCTGTGGCACCCACCCCCTCCTCCGCTACACACACACACACACACACACACACACACACACTCTCTCTCTCTCTCTCTCTCTCTCTCTCTCTCTCTCTCTCTCTCTCGAAAGAGAGCAAAAGCGAGAGCGAGAGAGCAGGGACAGCTTTCTCAAAGCACAAATTTGATTACATGACTCCTCCACTGAAACACTTCGGAGGTTCGCTGGTACAGTTCTAACACCACCCCCGCCCCTTCCTCTCATTGCCCAGCCTCACCGCAGTACCCAGGTCCCCAGTGACCTCAGGGGCCCCCTGACCTGATGCCTAGCTACTTCCCACCTGCATCCGGGCTCATTTTCATTCTGTTTCTCAAGGAAACCTTCCCTGCCTCCAATCCCCGCACTTTGGTTTAGGTTTCCCTGCTGTGTTCCTAGAACATTCCAAGCTAAATCAACTTCTGACACTGCTAAGCTCACAAGAAGCAAGTACATTTTGCTTACTACTGTCACTTCACCCCTCTCCCCTAGACACAGAGAAGTGCGTGTGTTATGAATAAATGAATGGAGGGGTGGGTCTTAAAGGGACAGACAGACCTGCTCTCACCGGTCCCGACCCCTTCTTTCTGTAGACCATCAGAAGCAAAACCAGGAGTACCTCTCCTGAGGGTCACTTCCGGCTGACAACTTTCACTGCCTCCTCTGTCAGTTCTAGTAAAAAACAAGCTCCTCCAAAGCCCTCCAACCCAGGCCCTCTCCAGTGTCCTCCCCAGCAGGGGCACCCTCCACCCTGGACTGCACAGGGCACTCTCCCCTAATCCCCACCCACAAGCCTCCAGGCCTCTGCCTGGATGCTCCTGCCACCTGAGCCAACCTCTTGATCCCTTCTCCTGGCTGATTCTTACCCTGTCCTCACAACTGAATGTAGAGTCCATTTCCTCTAGGATGTCCTCTCTGATAATGTCCTTTAGCTCTTGGCTGGGCTCCCTCTACAGCAGCACTGCATAATGACCAACTGGGTGTTTGTCCACCTGCTCCTTTGAGAACACAAACTCTTGAAGTCCACGTGGGAATAAGGAGTGAGAGATAAGACGGGTGGGAGAAGCAAAAAGCAAAAATCACAGCCCAAGTCCCAAATTCAAGGATTCTTTCTCAGAAAAAAGAATAAAATATTTCTTACGTGTGCAATTTGGCTACTATTTTTGTGGCTCGTGGAAAGCCAGAGCTTGGTGTTCTAGTCCAAAAACCAAGTTACATGCAAAGAAATGTATGTACTCATATCCAAAGGAAACCAGAGCTGCTCAACAACAGTTTGCAGTTAGAATCCAAAGGATTTTTGATAAAGGTAATTTCTCTCTGTCTCCTTTTTTTTTTGGCATCATATAGTTTTAGAAGTATTTGCATGACTAAGAGATGACTACAGCCCTTGATTCTGCACTGGAGCGTTTGGGACCAAGGAAGCCCAGATTACATTCACTGTGTAAATGCAATCACACCAACACACTGACAGGTGCCCTGGTGGTGGAGCTGAAGTTCCAAAGCAGACAACCTTAAATTCCAAGACAGCTCTAAGTAGAAAGTAAGAGATGCAAAGTTCTGTACTCAATTTCATATGCTCTTTGGGCCATTAACTGATAGTGCATCTTGTCTAATGAAACCCAAAAATAAACTGTCAACGTCGATTTTCTCCATTTGATCATTTTATGCTAACATTGGATACCAAACCCTCACTCCATATGGAAATCTCAGGCCTAAGCTGCAGCACAGTTACATCCCGCGGAAGAAAGCCGATCAAGGGAGAACTGGAGAGTTTCCCTTCAGAAGCTGCTAAGTCTGGTTTGCACCTGTACGTCATTTGCAACCACGTCATCGTCAAAGGAGTAAGACCTTACATCTGTGGGGCGAAAAGCACTGCGGTGCTTCCGAACCATCAAACAACACTGAGCTTTGTGAAACAGTTCTGAGGCACTTAAATCACTTTTTCTGAAAGGATCCAAAACTGACCCACTTCACCATTCCAGGTATAACAGGGAGGTACCAGAATTAGTAGAGAAAACACGCCCTTGAAGTCTGACAAGGCCCTGCTTGAATCGTGCTACCGCATTTACTAGCCGCTAAATGGACCAATACTTAACCCCTCTGAGAAGGCTTGCCAATCTGCAAAAGGGGGCTGCCACCGCCCACCTGGGAGGCATGGCTGTGAATGCAACACCCAAGTAGGTTGGCCGACTGGTACCTGACACGGGGCCTGGCTAGTTTCCCTCCGCTGCCCTTCTCCCCATTTAAACTTGCACTGTTCCCCCGGTAAGGATCAAGTCCCCGGGACAGACTGCCCGATTCTTCTGTGTATCCCTGGATACATGCCTTACCCTTAGGAGGCCAGAAAAAGTACTGCCTCCTCCCTAGTCACTATCCGTGTTCTTAAGAGTTTCGTTTTTGTTTTTAAGACTAATAGGCAGGGAGAATATTCCAGAACTGTCCAACCACCATTCTCCAGGTTGGCTCCCCTCCCAACCCCCATCCCCTCTCACCTCAGATCCTCTGTCTGATCGCCTTTTCTACGTGGAAAGCGGAAAGCGAGTCCGCTGGGGTGGGGGCTCCCCAGGCCTCCCTCCCTCCCTCACAGGTGAGTGTGACTACCTTCTCCCCACTCCCAACTGCAATTCCAGCTTCTGAGGAGGTGTCCCGCCCAGATCTTGCAGCTTCTGCATCTTCCTGAGATGCACATGTGGCCACGACCCTCCCTTCTGATTTCTTCCTTGGTGGCAACGCCCCCCTCCCCGGAACCTTGAGGATAAATCGCATTGCTCTGAAAATCCCAAACGCCGCTGACTGACACACCAAAGCTGCATTGCCTGGGCTCTCCTCCAGCCCAGACACAGCCCTGCCCTCCCTCAGCCTCAGTCTGTACATCTCGAGGTGAGCTCATCCACATGCAAGGCTGTGAACACCAGCTAAGAATGACGACTCCCAACGTGTAACTCTACTTGGCTCCTTCACCTGAGCCCCAGGCTCATAGAGCGGAGTGCCTCTTTGAATTCATAACTCGGATGACAAATGGCATCTTAAAATGCCTCATGTCCACCGTTTACTATGGAATTCAATCCCTTGCAGGTAACTCCCGGGTTCCCATTTTAGTAACAGCCCCAGCACCCATATAGGTGTTTGAGGTCACATTCAATTTCCCCTGTTGGCTCACCCCAGCCCTGCCCTGAAATCGGTCCTGTCATTTCCGTTGCTAAGCCCATCTCAACTCTGGTTCTGCAGAGACCACGGCCGGAACTCTGCAAGCTCACAGCATGGTGCAGTGAGTCACAGTCCTCTGAAAGGTGCTCCCTAGAGGGGGAGGCACCTCCTGACACGGTTCACCTCAGAAGGCACTGGATTCTCACAAAGGAGGCCCAGGAGATGGGATTCAATGTTCTCCCGTGGTCTGAACTTCGAAGGGCCTGAGGTTTGGGAGCTCATCGTTAGCAGACACACATGCCAGTGAGCAGGTGAGGATGGAGGAACCCAGGAAAGGCTGTTCACACTCCGACCCCTGGGCTCTCAGGAGCCACGGGAAAGGCCTGTGTCCAGGGCACAGCCCAGCCATCACAGATCCCAGCCTACATTTACCAACTCGGACAGCCTAGACTCCTTCTACTTGTGACACTTAACTTCTGTTCTGTTCCCACCCAGACTGTGATGGACTCTTTCAGAAGTCTGGCCTGTCTCAAGCGAGACCAAGTCAGTGAAGGATGAAGTGTCCACATTTGGACCAGAGCATGAAAGGAGAAACAAGGCCTCATGGTCAGAATGATAGTGATGGCCAAACCCTACCCCCGAGTTAGATGAACCAGGGTGGGGATGAGAATCCAAGATCCTAGGTCGGCCAAAGGATCTTCCTTCACGGCTGACAGGGGTGTTGGAGTTTCACTACCGCAAACTAACAACACGGCCGTCAGTGGTGGACGTCAGCTGCAACAGACACAGAGTCAGCTATTTACTGCTAACATGGGTTATTAGTAAAGGCTGGTGCAGGGAGGCCTGCACGGCTGCTGAGGCAAACCACAGACCCGGTTCTGAATGCCCACTGGCTGAAGTAGGGAGGAAGCTACGGTCCCCTTTAGTGGTCCCTGTGTCCACCAGATCCAGGTGAGCCAGCTAGTTAGGAGAAGGCCATGTTGTCCTGATACTCAGAAAAACCAGCCTCGTAAAGGGAGTAAAAGGGTGACATGGATTT
The DNA here is from genome assembly GCF_048773025.1 of Camelus bactrianus. Classification (NCBI taxonomy): domain Eukaryota; kingdom Metazoa; phylum Chordata; class Mammalia; order Artiodactyla; family Camelidae; genus Camelus; species Camelus bactrianus. Next base: position 53,198,350 of record NC_133575.1, on the reverse strand, counting down.
TAGACGCGCTTCTGCCCCTTTACGAGGACAAAGTAAAGTAAATGGCATGGGGAAGGCAAAAGCAAATGAAAACCCGGTGACTGCTTCCTCCAACAGCGTCCCCTGCAGCTGCTCAACCCCGAGCCGGCCACTTCCTCACCAGTGACCGCAGGCCTGGAAATGCAGTCACGCATGTCACACAGCGACATCCAGGAGCCGCATGCCGAGCACGTTTGTGTAAAAGCCAGAATCAAGCAAGGTGCTGCAGACTTTGAATTTCCAAGTGAAAATACCCATGAAAAACATCCCTCAGAAGCCGCATAAATCAATTCGCATCTCACCTACTCAAAACAAACAAAATTAATAAAGGCTCATTTGTCACCAAATGTAAGGAGGACCAAACATGTTTCTCAAAGCAAGGATTCTACCAGGTATCAAACACCAGCAGGTGACATGATAACAAATCAAAAATTCCAAAAAAATTTAAAAAATAAAAACATGACTGAAATAATACATGAATCAAAGCAACCATTAAGTTTTTGCTTTTAAAAGCTATGGAGGCAGCACGGAGGGCAATCTCGCTATTTCCAGTGCAGGGTGTGCACAGACCACTTTTTCAGACCCAAGAACATGCGCACAGGGAGGTCCAAGAGAAAACGGAAAAAAAGAGAAAGAAAAAGAGGAACAAGCAAAAATTAGAAACCCACAGTGCTCCTAGCATCAGTGGCTGTCGCTACTCTATTGGACAGCAACTCCAGGGGTCCCACCAGGGGTCCTGGCTGAAAAAAGAGAGTAACTGTCCACACTAACCCTAAAAGGATCTCTCTGAAACAAAGGCGGATTCACTTTTAAACGTCTGAAAACTGGCGGGCTGCACCTACCTCCCCCCTTGGCTACAAGACAGCCCTCCTCCTTGCCAATCCCTTTCTGGATGTAGGGAAGCAGCCCGGCACACAGCCAGGGCAGCCGGCCTCCAGGTAGGCTTATCTGCTGTCTGTGTCCAGTCCCACCAAGTCCTCCTTCTCAAACGGGATGCAGGGGAGGGGGATCTTGTCCCTAGAATTTTTGGGGGGCCCGTCCAGTCTCTTGGACACCAGCAAGATGAAGAGTGACTTGATGATGTCCTCGACCCTCTTCTCCACCACTCTGCAGTCCATGTAGGTTGAAGGCCACATCAGTGGGCGGCTGCTTGACCACCTCCCCATGCAACCCAAAGGCAAAGAGCTGAGGGTCGTAGAGCGTGGTGCCATACAGCTCCTCTGCACGTGGAGCTTCTAGAAGGTCTTGTCCAAGAGTCAGTCGGTGATGGTGACAAGGCCCACGACCTTGCGGTGGGTCTGGAAGTCGCTCCACCCATTCTTGGGCCAGTAGTGGTGCCTGTAGTGGATACAGAGTGCCCACTGGGAGCCGCACGGGCTGATCTGGCTCACCGAGGAGATTCACTTATAGATGCAAAAGAAATTCTCCTCTGAGATGATCCCCAACAGGTTGGACCACCACGGGGAGATTCTGGTTGTCTTCAGCACACTGCACATAGTAAGGATGCTCATGTTGCAGGCCCTGCTGAGAGGGGAGAGGAGACTGAGGTACACACTCTGCTGTGGGCTGCAGGCCCTTCTGGGATGCGGTGACCTGGTGTATAGCAGCCATAAGGCAGGGAAGCCCAAGCAAAGCCAGGGGTACAGTTTGTCCTCAGCGTCTGCACATGGTTACCATAGCTCGGGTCACATTACCCAGCTTTTGGTCTAGGCTTCCAGACCCTGCAGAAAAGGGTCATTTCTTGTTTTCAGTTTCCAACACCTAGCCAGGCCCTGATGCAAAGTCAGTGCTCAAAACTGCTGAATAAAGGAATGAACAAAGGAACTGCTTTCCCCACCCCCCCTTCAGCAGAATATAAAGAAAAGAACCACAGTGGGATCAAAAGATCTGGATTTCAACTCCAATTTACTTGAACTCCTAAGCTGCAGGATAATGGATAAGAAAACTTTCCTTGGGGAGGAGGGTACAGTTCTGTGGCAGAGCCCATGTTTAGCATGTATGAGGCCCTGGGCTCAATCTCCAGTACCTCTATTAAAAAATAAGAAACAAATAAATAAACCTAATTACCCCACATCAAATATTAATTTTTTTAATTCAAAATTTCAAAAAAGACCTTGCAATTGACACAACATTGGAAACTTGACTATACTTATATTAAAAAAAAATTCCTTGCCTTACAAGAATATATCTGAATTATGGAAGTTTGCAAATGTAAAATGCCTAGGGTACAATCTGCATAAAAAGTGGGGGACTGTACACATTTACTATCCCTCCTTTATGAGCTATATTTCCTTTGGGGGGGTTATAACCTCTGAGAGCTAAATTTCTCAGATTAAAAAAAGAAAACATTACCTGATTCTCAGTACTGCTGAAGAATCAGATAACCCTGTGAAAGCATCTAACCCACAGAGTTTACTCAATAAATGTTTGTTGAATGAATGAATAAACATGCAAGTGAATGCTGCCCCTGCCACAGACCATCACAATGGTACTGCCTGGAAACCCTTAGCCCACGTTCCACCTGACTCTACATTAACCATGTGGTTGACCTGGGCAGGCCTGTGTGCTTCTCTAAACCCCAATTTATTCACGAATAGAAATGGGAGTAATAACACAAACCTCAAAGGTTTAGTGAGTCAATAACAAATTGTACTACAATTTTGCAAGATGGAATCATGAAAGAAAATTGGGCAAAGAGTCCATAGGCTCTCTCCATATTATCTCTTACAACTGCATGGGAATCTACTTTACATCTCAAAATACAAAGTCCAATTTTGTTAAAGAGGCTACTGAGATTAAATGAGCTCACTGTCTTAAATAAGGAACACACAGTACAAATAGGACAATGCACAGCCCATGAGATACACTTAGTAAACGGTCCCACCGAGCCCACTGGTCGCTCCAACTCCAGAGCACAAGGATGGGTCATCATGGCCAGAGGCCACTGCACCTGAAGCTAACAAAGCTAATGGTCCCCACTTCCAAGAGCCCCTGCCTCCACCCTAGGTCTAATTTTGTATTTGTAACTTTCTTTTCTTATACTTAAATAGGAATACCCAATTGCATAGCCTTCAGGTCACCAAAACCTGACCACGGAAATCATGACAGCAGCCATCCCCAGTGAAACAATAAAATTAAAAGCCATATCCACAAGAAGTCTGTGTAATTCTAATGGCAGTAACTTCATCCTGGACTGAGAGGAAGAGGACTGGGGAGGAGGAGGAAACTGGGGCCCCCAGACCCAGGGGCCACCTGTCCTATGATGGAATTTGGTCTCAACCCACACACTCCAGGAAATTCAAATTACACATAGACAGAGTGCTATGAACAAGATTTTTTTTTTTTTTAAAGAAACCCCTGATTCTCTAACCGGTCAGGTTTCTACTGAGACACAAATGGCTTATGTGTGTATTGTTTCACGAAAACCTAAAATAATATCACTCCAACTTGACACATGAAGAAACGGAGGAAAAGAGAGGTTTATCACATTGTGCAAGATTAGAGAGAGGCCACGTCAGAGGCTGTATTTAAATCCAAGCCACTGCTCCAGTTCTCACACTAGAAAGTGTGACATACTGCCCCCATCCTGCCCCCTCCCTGCAATAAATCTCTTAAGTCTTTTCTGTGCTACCTGGAAAGAACCAAAGTCACATTAACTTTCCAGAAAGAGCTGTGTCACCCCTTGGAGGACGTATCAAAATCTGAAGAATTAGGGTTGGAGCAGAGATTTGAGTTCTCTGTTTCTCAAAAGGAGACATGGGTTTAAAAGAAACCAAAAAGCACTTCTCTTGTCTAAGCCCTCATTGTGCAGAGAAGGAAACGGAGGCTCAGAAGAGATGAGGAAAGGGCCTAATTTACAAATCTTGCCTCAGCGCAGCACCAAGCCAGCCCTGGGCACTGCTGGGGAAGGACGTGGGAGGCCCTGGAGAATGAGTGTTAGAAAAAGGAAAGAGAAGAATCATACAAGCCCTCTACACCGTCGTACCATGCAGTTCCACCAAATTATCCAGTATGGGAGCCGCCAACATTAAGGTGGGCTAAACAACTTATAGAAACCTGGAAGTCTCAACTACAGTGGAAATTCCAACTTTTATATGGTTTTTCCCAGTTCAGGCATGAGCTCAGCGGGAGCTCTGTGCCAGGCACTACACGAGTCCTGGAGTTCTCCCAAATACAGATCTCTATGAACACGTGTGCAAACCACATGAAGGCCCACCAGAAGAAAAACGCCCACAGATAAGTTGGAATTACTGAAAATGAAGGCAGCTAACCAGCATATATTACTAGCAAAAAGGATGTTGCTAGAAATACTCATGGACATAGCAAACTGTGATTAGCAAGTGGGAAAGGGGGAGGGACAGTTTAGGAGATTAGTATGTTCAGATACACATCACTATATATAAAATAAATAAATGACAAGGACCTACTGTATAGCACAGGGAACTATGTTCAATTTCTTGAAATGAGCTTTACTGAAAACAATCTGAAAAATGTACACGTACATATGCATATATATAACTGAATCTCTACTGTACACCTGAAACTAAAATTGTAAACTGATTACACTTTAATAAAAACTAAGAATTTTAAAAATAAATAAATAAATAAAAGAACACTGTAATCCCCTTAGCTGTAGGTGGTGGAGAACACTGGTTGCAAGTACCAAGTCCACTCGATCACTCCAGCAATGGCTGTCACTCTTTCTGACCATCATGGAGTCAATTGGCTTCACTGAGATTACTTTTCTCTTTCGTGAAAAGCTACAGTTGCATCCAACGATATATATAATCTCATTATTTACATACCTAACAAATTAGTGCAGACTTTCCATAGGCCAGGCTCTGGACAGATGAAAGATAGGGTCCCAGATACATTTATGGGTAGAAAAAGTTTATGCCATAAAGACATTAATTCTTCCTGTTCTGATATATAGATTCAATGCAATTCTGATTAGAATTCCTACCAGAATTTTATGGAATGTAGCAAGTTAATTTAGGGTCAGAAACAGCCAGGAAACTTCTTTAGAACCACCACTGGGGAGGGGTGGTAGGTCATTCATTTCCACTGTTCTTTCTGAAGTGATGAAAACGTTCTGGAATAATAATGGTTGCACCACTGTGAATATACTAAAAGCCGCTGAATTGTACCATTTAAATGGGTGGGCCTCACAGTGTGTGAACAATATCGCAATAAAGCTGTTCTACGAAAAAATATTTCTGGACCACTATTTTTCCCTCTATATTACTAGTCTGCCCCACAATTTTAGAAAAACTAAAAAACAAAACCAAACAAAAATTTGCCAGGAGATCTTTAGGACTGCAATGTTCCTGGGTCTCCAAAATGCCTCTGATGGTGATGCCCCTGTTAACACACACTAGTTGGGCTGGACTAGTTAAGGACTATATCTTTTTAAAATCGACGGTCACATGTTTCACCCTGGGAGACCAGAGGATGGAGAATGTCACAGCCTCATGTCCTCATCTCTTTTTTTTTTTTGTTTTTGTTTTTGTTTTTGTTTTTGGAGTAGAGAAAGATTTTACTGCAGGGCCAAACAAGGAGAACAGTGGCTCGTGCTCAAAAACCCTGAACTCTCTGATGGTTTTTGAGGTGAATTTTTTTCTTTTTTTTTTAATAGGGTAAAGTTTTTAACAGGCAAAATGAGGCTTGAGGCCTTCCAGGTGTGTGACTTTCTTCTGACTACTTGGTGGTAGGTAATAGGGCCCTGTTCCAGGAATCTCGTGCTCAGCCTGAAGTGACCATCCTCCACCTGGGTGGGGGCCTTAGCTCCTGCAGAACAACTCAAACATATTAAGTATAGCCCTTCCCCTACTCCTCAGCTCATTTTTAAGTGAACCAAGCCCTGCTTTCAACACTGTGATCATGCTCACTACAAAAACACGTGACATCAACAAACACCACCATCCTAACACCAGAAAAAGTATTAAGGGTATTTACCTGGGGCAGAAACACTGAGGGAGGAGAAAGAAGCATGCTCAGTGTTGGCGCTCTCTTTTCCCAAGTCTCTGCCAGGAGAAGCTGGGCTTTACAGCCAGAGGATCTCAGCCCCAGGGAACAGCGTCCACGCCACTGAGCTGGACCTCGGGGACAGGGAAAGGGAGAGGAGTGCAGTCGAGGGGTGGCGGGGCAGGGAAAGTGGCGGGGGGCGCTGGCTGCAGCCCCGCTCGGAGGCCAGTCGCAGCCACTGTCCCCGCCCCCGCCCGGCTCCGCAGATCCCGCCGGCCCGGGACGCAGGCCGCCCAGGGGCGGGGCGGGGTCTGCGGCCGAGGAGAGGAAGCCCGGGAGGAGGGGACTCGCGGCGGGAGAGCGGAAGGGGGCGCCGGCCGCAGACTGAGGGGAGCCCGGCTGGGGCGAGAGGTGGCAGGTGCGGGCCGCGGTATGGACGGGAGTGGCCATGTCCCCGGCAGGTGCGTGCCCGGCCCTGGACTGGTGTGGCCTGGGCGCCGGTGCAGGTGGCGCAGGCAGAGGGGGCTGGCGCGAGCCCCTCAGCTGGACACTCGCTGACTCGAGCCCTCGCAGGCTGTGACACGCGGACCCCCTTCCCCAGAGCCCCCAACCTTCCACTTACACAGCCGGAGGCCCCGACCCGGGGCAGGAGCCAAAGGCCTACCGGGCGACAGAGCCGAGCAGCCACTGGGGCTGATCCCTGGCTCGGAGCTGGAGTTTCGGGCCCGCGGTCCAGCTGGCATCCAAACGTGGGCATGAGCGGGAGGGCCAGCGATCCGCTCTGGGCTCTGGGTTCTGTGAGATACACTGGGGAATCGAGGGAGGGAGAAGATGGGAGGGGGAGAAGATGGGAGGAGTAGGAGCGGAAGCAAAAAGTGGAGGGAGAGAGATGGATGGAGGAGGAGCAAGGAGAAGCGAGAGCTCTAGAGGGAGAAGGGGGAGGGGAGTAGCAGAGATGAAGAGTAAAAGCTTTACCTTCAAGGGCACCCCGAAGGAGGCACCAGTCCTGCCTCCATGCCCTTCTCTAGCCCCTCAAGGCCAGAAGCTCAAATTTCACCTCCCTGGTCAAGCCCTCCAGCCAAGGCCCTGCAGAACCCCAACAGGGATCACACCTGTTGCCCCCAAGAGGAGCTGGGCTTCCTGTTGCTCCCGGAACCAAACACCCACAGGCGTTGTCGCTTAGAACTACCTTCAGAAGAGTATAAATTCCCCTTTTACAGGCTGGGAAACTGAGGCAGGCATGATCTTTGCCTTAGCTGCACTGTCCCAGGTGTTGGGCTGGTAGGGAGCGGGAGGTACAAGTTCAGAGACCCAGACAGAGCAGACAGCCCGAGTGTCCGTGCATAGTCCCCATCTCTCCTGGGTAAGACACTTTCCACCCTAGTGGAACAATGAAGGGCTCACAGTAGGTCCCTGGGTGTGGGAGAGCTGTCCTCAGTTCCAGTGCCCAGCTTGCTATGTAGATAGGAGTGTTCTCGAGTCCAAACTCATTCTCCTCAATGCAGGACAGGCCAATAAATCAGGAGACCAGCTGTTGGGGCATGGAATAGCTAGTTTCTGTAGACCTAGATGGCAAACTAATGTCCTGGAAAACCATCTCCCCAAGTCAGAATTCAGGCTCTTTCCTACTTGCTTGGTTGTTGCAAACTTCTTGGTATAGGAATTTTTTTGTTTTTAGAATTCTTTGTTGTTGCAGCTGTCCACCTGGGTCAGATGCCTGTAAACCTCCAACAAAACAAATGTTATTTTCTATTCTGCAACTTGTTACCTTTATATGAATGGAAAAATGTTAGTATCCTTAAAGGTCAGAGCCTTCAGAATAGGCTCTCCTATCTATTTCAGGCTCTAGGCAACATTGTTTTACAGAAGGTGCAGAACCAGCAAGACTAAGCCTCGGAAACAGAGCACAGGGTTAAAGTCAAAGGAACAGATCTAATACAGAGTCTGATTTGTTCTTTGCTATTATCGAGGCAGAAGCCACTTGAGGATTTAAATCATTTTAGGTTAAAAATAAGTAAAACTTTAAAGGAATTTACATACATAGGTTGAAATGTGCATAAAATATTTGGAAAAGCTCACAAAATATTGTAAACAGTGACATCTCCAGGGAGGGCTGAGAGAACAAAGGATGAGGGAAACCTTCCCCTTGTGTATTTTTGTGCTGTTTGAATTTTTTTTTTTTACCATATGCATGGGTTTCTTTTTCAGTTAAAAAAAAGTGTAATGGAGGGAAGGAGTAACTAGCTCAGCAAGTACAGCAGCCATGGAAAACTGAGCCGTCACTTTTGCTTTAAGCCAGGAAGCATTTATTAACTCTCTCCTATGTGCCCAGTGTTGTTTTATGACTTCATTTATTATGTATATTTTTTATAAAATAATATCATGCTATCCCTGACCCCTGCCCAGGGGAGCTGGTGGAAAACCAATTGAGTTTTTATTGAGTTGTTTTGCAAGGAGTATAAATGAGTTATAAACAGAACACATCTTCAGGGCAAACCAGGTGGAATGGGTTTCCAGCAGGCCAGACAGCTAGGAAGGGTTTTCAACAGAGATGCCTAGAGGCTGAGAGAGAAAGCCTCCAGGGCCCCACAAAAAGCTGCCCAAAGTGGTTTCTCCATGGCACTATTGTAATAGGAAAGTACAAATCTGACTCCATATTACATCTTTTCCTTTGAATTTAAACCTGTGCTCTGTTTCCGAGGCTTAGTCTTGTTGGTTCTGCACCTTTTATAAAACAATGTTGCCTAGAGCCTGAAATATACGGGAGAACCTATTCTGAAGGCTCTGACCTTTAAGGATATTAACACTTTTCCATTCTTATAAAGATAACATGTTGCAGAACAGAAAATAACATTTGTTTTGTTGGAGGTTTACAGGGATCTGACCCAGGTGGACAGCTGAAACAACAAATGATTCTAACAACAAAGGATTCCTACACCAAGATGTTTGCAAAAACCAAGCACACCCCCTTCCCCTTTTTAATATAAAAGGAGCCTGAATTGTGACTAGGGGAAGATGCTTCTCCAGGACAATTACTCTGCCATCTCCACAGTCAGCTGGCTCTCCAATTAAAGACGCTCTTTCTTGCCACAGAACGTGGTCTTCCAATTTATTGGCCTGTCCTGCAGTGAGCAGAATGAGTTTGGACTCAGTAACACAACCAAACATTGAAAGTATTCATTTGGTATATTAAATGACTTGCTGCTGCTGGTCTTTCTTCCTGACTTTTTCTTTTCTTGACCACTCCTGCTATGTTTATGAAAAATCTGTCAGTCTGCTCTTGTGGACACATTTACATCTCTAGCCACTACCCTTCCAGATAAGAACTGATGTCACCAAAATTGCTAAGAGATATTACATGGTCAGAAAAGACCAGAAGTGTGTACTGGCTGATGTTCAGGAGCAGGCTGGGACACCTGACAAGATGTCAGAAGCATGGATAGACAGCTGGGCACCAAAGGAGAAGCTTCTAAGCCTCCATGAAGGACTTGCTGGATAAGAAGGAAAAGTCCCAGATTGTAGATCTGATTCCACCATGAGCTTCCTGGGTGAGGCTCGGCAAGTGATTTAAGTTCTCTAGACCCGTGCTGTCCAACATGTGAGCCACCAGCCACATGAAGAATTATGAAGTTATTCTGTAGCCAGGCAGAATTATAAATAAACATTTTACAGCAAAGGCTCACCACGTATGATGTTTAGAAACATTAGTGGTTTTCTTGCCCTAACAGGTTATTTCTGTATGTCTAGCTCTCTGTGGTTTGTAACGCCCGTGACTAATGAGTCCCTTATAGTGATGTATTTTGAAGTTATAAGTTACTGGACACAGTACCGTCATATCACAGTTGAAAAAAAAGACCCACATAAGCCAGGCCATTTGATTTAGTAATTATGAGCAGGGTCTCCGGGGCCAGCCTGCCTGAGTATAAATTCTCACTCTGCCTCTGGAGGGTTCTGTGTGAATCTTGGAGAAATTTTTATTATTGTTGTTGTTGTTGTTGTTGTTGTTGTTGTTGTTGTTGTTATTTCACTTATTTGTGCCTCTTTTTTCTGACCTTTAAATGGTGAGGAATATGTAGACTCTATCGCCTACTGTGCTGGCAGGATTAAGTGATTTAACGTCTGTGCTGCCCACTTCCCTGGGTTTCAGCATTCTCCAGGCAATCAGTTTCAAACCCGGAGGCATTCTCCACTGTCTTAGTCAGTCTGGGATGCTGTAAAAAATTACCATGGGTCAGGTGGCTTAAACAACCAGCATATTCCTCAAGTTTTGGAGGCTGAGACATTCAAGATCAAGGTATCTGGGAGAGGATTGCCTTCATGGCTTGAAGATGGCTGTCTTCCCACTATCTTCATGGGGTGGAGAGCAGACAGAAGCAAGCACTCTGGGGCCCCTTATAAGTGCCCTAATCCCATTCATGAGGGCTCTACTCTCTTGACCTCATTTTATCCTACTAATCACCTCCCAAAGGCCCCGCCTCCCAATACCATCACCCTGGGAGATGGGGTTTCGACGTATGGATTTTGAGGGGATGCACACATTCAGTCCACACATCGGCTAACTCTCCCCAACATGCAGTCATCAAACCTGTAGCTAATTTCAAAGTAATGTTTATATCTCTCTGCCCATTTCCATTCCTACATCCACTAACACTGAAGCCCTGTTAGATTTTATTCCTTATTTTTCTGGTAGAGATTTAATTGATTCCTCTACTGCAATGCTCTCCTCACTCCAAACAGTCTGCTTAACAGCCCTGCCAGGTAGGTCTTCCTTAAAACACCTTCCCACATCACCGGGTTGTTTTTTAGGTGTAAATGTCAGAATCCTCTCCACACCCCATCCTAGACCTTTAATCCCTTACAATACCGCCCACTATGTTATTTTTCTATTACCACTGTAACAAATTTCCATAAGCTTAATAGCTTAAACCAGCACAGATTTATCACCTTATGGCTGTGAATGTCAGAGATCCAACACAGTTCTCATTGGGCTAAATTCAAGGTACCAGCAGGGTACCTTCCTTCTAGAGGGTCTAGAAGAAAATGTTTCCTTGTTTGTTTTTTTTTTCCATTTTCCAGAGGTCACTCACCTTCCTTAGCTTATGTCCCACAACTTCCTTCATCTTCATAGCCAGCAGCCTTTCTGAACATCGCTCCATGGCTGCATCTCCCTCTGATCCTAAACTCAGATGGGAAATGTCCTATGATTGTAAAGACCCCTGTGATTACACTGGGCCCACCTGGAAAATCCAGGCTACTCTCCCTATCACCTCATCTCAGGATCCCCTTGTCCCACCCCACTCAGGCATTATGTATGTGTCTGTGACACTCACCTTGGGTAACATTTCCTCTCGTGAGCAATTAAATGTTCAAGATACTTAGTCTTTCCACATTCAGTACGTCTGGTGAGATTATATAAATCCTGTTTATTTGTAACTTGGCACTAATCTTTAACAACGTATTATGGGTTTAAAAGGCTAATAGCCAACTTTGAAGGAAAATCCTCTAAGATTTTTTAAGATTTTTGTCCTAAAATGCCTGTCATCCCTTTTACTGTCTACAGTAACATGTCACAGGTGGCTTCCCTGTGGGGGTGGGGGACACATTGTTTGCCACCACAGTCCCTTCATTCACACCAAAATGCTGGTCTCCTAACAAAGGATCTATGCTCCCAGCTTTGCTCACTTCCTCCTCCTTTCCATTGACCATCCTGTTCCCACCGCTTCCTTCGTTCAGCACATCAGGATTTCATGACCACATTCTTCTCTAAATGGAATGGATATTGTGCATCTAACGTCTAATAATTGTTCTCAGTGTATACGCACACACTCACTTACGTGTCTCCCCATCCATCTCTTTATTTTCCTGGAATCTTCCAGAGGAATCCGTTCCATGATGATGATGATGATGATGATGATACTGACAGTGATGACAGGGGCCTCTCAAGGACTCTGATAAAGAGAGAATCAATGAAGAGAGGGAATCATTGCAAAATTGCCCCAGAAACAGGTTAAAGGTAAATAACTGTTATAGTGTTTAATGAAATCGACTAAAATTTAACTATTTTTAAAACTTTGTATCACTGTATTTTAAATTTTAAGGGGAATTTTCATTCACCACTAACCAAGATTTGAATTTAGGACCAAAATCTAAGAGGACTTCTATCTTCTAACAAATTGTCCACTAGCCTTTTATACACGTGATTCTTAAAAAAAAAAAAAAAAAGGTTAGTGCTGGGCTGCAAATAAGTAGGATTCATATAATTTCACCAGACACACTGAATGTGGAAAGACTAAGGAAGAAAAACAAAAAGCCATTCAAAATGTCTTCAGACTTACATTGCACACAGGAGAACACGTTAGCCAAGGTGTCACATCAACATGACGCCTGGGTGGGACGGGGAAGCTGATCTTCCTCATCAGACATTTATGCTGATTTGTTAGATGCCAACACAGTTTCCTCATTGGATTTGCTTCTAATAATTATGGAACAGTTTAGGCTCTACCAAAAGCAGACTAAACATGTTCCCCTGCCGCCAAATCTCTGGACTGAATGTCCCCACAAGAGGGACATGATTATATTTCACAGGAAACTCTTCCTGAGAAACAACAGGCTTTTTGAGGGCAGAACTACTGGTCCCCCAGGGAGGGCTGGAGGAGGGATCGAGGGGACACTGGAAATACAGGAGGAGTCAGTTCAGATAGTGCTGCTCAAGTAGCCAAAGACATCCTACCAAAAGTTTCGTGAGTGAAGGAGCCTGTGAACTCTGTGCAGGTTGTTAAGACACAGCAGTACATAACTAGCATCACAAGTCATTTGTAGCATGTTTTGATATTTGGAAAATAATTAGCCCATTGCTCTTTGAAAATGCAGCAGTAGCAATAGAAATAATAAACACTGAGCTGTCTTGGAGATAACAAACAATAAACAATTCTAAATCTGAAGGATTCCTTGACAAGATGCAAGTGATGAGCTAGATGTGTGCTGCAGATACCTCTTACTGCAGGGCTCACTCCTGCAAAGCACAGAACTAGTTTTCTCAGCAGACAGAGGGAACCAAGTCAAGATTTCTAATCTTGAGAGGTTTACTATATGGCAGGAAAGATCAGACCAATAAATACAGCTAAATATGAATAAATGCAATCAAATTTTATGAAGTGTGTATGGAGCACAGAAGAAGAAAAATTCCTTTCACCTGGGATCTAGAGAAACTTCTTCAGAAAATGCAGCTTTGAAGATGGCCAAAGACATGGTTGGAAGTTTGGCAGAACAGGACGTAAGGAATTTAAAAACTAATTTTAAAATTCATATAAAAATGTAAAAAATCGCAAATATCCGAAACAACTTTGAACAAGAAAAATTTTGAAGACTTACACTATCTGATTTTCAGACTTTTTAAAATAAAGCTACAGTAATCAGATAGTATGGTATTGTTGTAAAACAGGAAAATAGAATAATGGAACAGAATAGAATGTTCTGAACTAAACCAACACTTAGATGGGCAATTGAATCTCAGTAAGGATGCAGTGGAGAAAGGATCTTTTCAACAAGTCGTGCTGGAACAATTACATATCCATATGCAAAAAGAGAAAAATGAAATTTGACCCATACCTCACAAAACACAGAAAAATTAATTCAAAATGGATCATAGATCTTAATAGGAAATCCAAAACTATAAAAACAGCTAGGAGGAAAAGCATAGGCTTAAGCAATATGACCTTGGGTTTGGCAAATATTTCTTTGCTATGACACCAAAAGTATAATCTGTTTTAAAAAGTAACTGGTTTAGTGAACTTTATCAAAATGAAGACTCTTCAAAGCTCTTCAAAACACTGCTAAGCGAATAAAAAGACAAGCCATAGAGAGAAACTATTTGCGCCACCTTACCCGCACCCTGACCTCACCGCGCGCCCGCCCCCCAGCAGCAAGCTCACCTGGAGACGGGCGTCCGGCTTCTTGGGCAGCAGAGGCCCCCCCCCAGGCCACGCCGCGGTGTGGAGCGGGGCAAACTGCTGACTCCCGGGCGGCGGGCCCGCTACCCACGTTGCCTCCGCACCCCAATTGCACTGCCCCGCTCCCCTCCTCAGCAAGCTGAGTGGGACAGGTGTGTCAGGCGACCTGGGGCAGCTGAGGCCGCTCCCAGGCCCGGCCTCGGGGAGACGGGAGCTAATCCACCATCTTGCCAGGGGCAGTGCTACTCCGCTGCCGCTGCCGCTGCCGCTGCCGCTGCCGCTGCCGCTGCCGCTGCCGCTGCCGCTGCCGCTGCCGCTGCCGCTGCCGCCGCCCCCTGACCCAACCGCCCCGCCTCCCAGGAGCAAGCTCACCTGGAGTCCGACTTCCGGGGAATCTCCTGCGGCCAAGGCCGCCTCCAGACCAGGCTGCGGGGAAGAGAAGGAAACAACCGGCTTGCCTGGGCAGCCCCCTCCCGCCGCCGCCGCCAGCCTAAACACACCACACCCGCCTCCAGGGGTCAGGCTGACTTCGAGGATGTGCACCAGCCTTCTGATTCTGGCCAGGAGCCTGAGCACCTCCCTGCACCCCTACACCCCTGCACTCCCTGCGCCCCTCAACTGCCTGCACCCTCCACAGCCCGTGCACCCTGGCACAACTTTCACCTTCCACCACCTACACCCCTGCACCCCTGCATGTCCCACACACCACCTCTTGGGCCTGTGGCAGAGCCTCTGTCATTGCACCAGCGTGCAGTGACTCATATCCTTGCCAGTACATGATGCATCAGTGGACCTCTGGGGTTGCCTGCCAGAAAGTATATGTTCCCTGCCACTAGGCTGGGCCACTAGGGTGATCTCTGTGACGTCTCCCAGGACGGGCTCAGAGATGCTGTTCTCTGGGAAGAGAGGAGTTGAAACCGCTCTTGAGGGCAGAGCTGTGCTCACCAGGCCGTCCACGCTTCTTGTTTTACACAGGGCTTCGGAGAAGAGAAATGGATCCAGCCAAGTAAGACGGGCCTGCTGTGCGCCAACCTCAGTCCTGGGCTCTGAGGCAGACAAACTGGCTCCCACCCTCAGGGCCCAGTTTGGGCACCTGAATGGCCCCTTGGAGGCATCCCATCAGTTCTCAGGAAGAAGTCTGGCTGCTCCCACCCCATGGCCCTCCCTCCCACTGTGCTGGCCTCAGGAAGTTTCCTTATTTGGGGAAGAAGGCAGCCCACCCCCTACCCCACCCCTCACCGTGCTCTCACCCAGGCTGGTGCTCTCTCTGCCCTTCAGAGTCTGGAAAGCCATCCCTCTTCAGTTATGTCTCTTCTGAGATGGACTTGCTTCCGCTAAATTCTAGGCGAGGATGCAACGTGGGATGCCCTGGGTAAGAGAACCAAAATAAATAGTTTCTTCTGTGAGATTTTCTGTTTATCTACTTGGGCTGGGCTGTGTGTAGTTTGCAACAGCTATTGGTGTGAGAGGCTAAAGCCGCCTGTGTGTCCTTGTTTTCATCTCCCCGCTGTCTTTGGGTTTTCCCTAGACACTCCTGAGACATTTACTTCTTTTAGTTTTATTCCTGTTATTACACAGGGGCCCTACTGACATGGAGGTGAGGCGATGGGGTGGTGGGACAGAGGGGAGCATCTGTAGTCCTGCGATTAGCTCTCATTGAG
The DNA here is from genome assembly GCF_048773025.1 of Camelus bactrianus. NCBI lineage: Eukaryota > Metazoa > Chordata > Mammalia > Artiodactyla > Camelidae > Camelus > Camelus bactrianus. Next base: position 53,182,758 of record NC_133575.1, on the reverse strand, counting down.
CCTGTGCCCTGAGCTGTGACCTCCACTAGTGTGTCTCTTTCCCCCAGCCCAATTTGGGTGACACAGAAGGGATTTCCCTTCCCCCAGGTTGGTTAGGCTCTGGTAAAATAATTTCTCATTAAAAAAAAAAACAAACAAAAAACAACTTCCCCCAATGAAACAGAATGTTCTGGGTGTATTTCAATAGAGTTATTTTCTCCTTTCCAGGCAGGAAGCATGAGGGGTTTTTCTCTGACCTTCATTCTGAGAACAGGGCACGGGCCTGAAGGTAAAATGCATGAAAAAGAGCATGGGGCCCCTCTGACTGGCCCCCTGGAGTTGTCACACTCAGACTTCCCTACGCTGAGCCTCCCGCTGGCCTCAGGGACCTGTTAAATCTGCCTGCCCCCTGGATTCTTACAAAAGCGGGTTCTGCCCTGGGAGCTGTGACTCTCCAAGCCCGCCCAGCTGCCTCTCTGGGTTGGGAGCAGCTTTTCCCCTCAGTTTTCTGGGATCTAAGAAGAGCAGTGGGTTTGCGGCTCCCTCAGTTCTGGTGTTGTTTTCAGGACAGAAGGAGCAACTTCTGAGCTCCACACGAGCTGGACCAGAGGCTGGAAGCCTCCCCTCCTCTGCCTCCGTGCAATCAGTGGCTGTGGTTCTAGCCGAGTTTCTGAAGATGTGGATTTAAACACACACATCCCAGCCCCTGCGGGAGCACACAGTCCCATAAATCCCCCCAGTTTCCACTGGTAACTACGGAGCCGAATGGGACACGGGTTTCGGGACCACAGAGGCCTGAATGCACGACTTGCTCTGTGGCCTATTAACGTGGTTGCTCTGGGCTTTGTCTGAAGTGGCTTGCTTACCGCACCTGGTACGTGGGAAACACAAAATAAGTACTAGAACCTTCACTTTTTCTCCCTCCAGGGCCTTCAAACATAGAAAGTAATAAGTGAACTCAGACGGCCTAGTCACCACAATAATGTCCGACCAGCCTGGCTCTCCTAAGTGATGGGCACTGACTTGCACCTTAACTCGGAACAGTAGGAGAACTGCCTTCCTCTAACTGGGCATCTCCAAACACCAGGCACGCCCTCAGCTGAGACGGAGCCAACTCCCCCATTGAGGTGTGTGCTGGTGGCTTCAGTGTGACCTGGCCCTGCCGGGACATGAAACTGCAGTGAGTGAGGTGGAGGGTCGGGTGGAGGGGGGTCCCTTCTGGGGTGGCAGGGGGCCCGGTAGCATCCCGCCCGGCCTGGTGCCTGGGGCTCCCTAACACCTCCTACAGCTCCTGGGTTGGCTCCGGTCCTGGCCACTCCACACACCCTCCCAGTATCTTTTCATTAAGTCCCTGTTTTGCTTTTATCAGCGAGAAGTGGCTTCTGTTGCTTATTCAGTGAAACAGTGCATCGGGAAACCAGACTATTTCTAACATCAGTAAAATACCAACCTCGGTCAGCTCGCCGGGCAGACCGTGCAGCACAAAGGCCTGCACAGGGCTGTGCGAACGGCTTACGTGAAGGGTCCTCATCATCTGTCTTCAGAGATACAGAAGCTGGTGGTTCAGGTAAAACCTCAGGGAGGGATTGAGAAATCCAAAGCTGGTTGGTTTCAAAGGCTAACTGGTCAGACCGGACCCCTGATCTGTGGTCAGAAGCCTAGCTCAACATCACGCAGACTCAGCGCCCTAAGTGCCGGGTAAGGCTGGTGGTGTTCACTTTGCAGGCTCTCGTTGGGGATTCACTGTAGCCCCTTAAATGCAGCAGAGATTCCAGCCCCCTTAGCCGCAACCCTGAGTGTTCCATGACACAAATCCCGGGAGTGTTTAATTTTCATCTTTGTTTAGGAGGATGAAGGTGGGGCAAGAGGAGACATAAATTCATACTGACTGACACAAGGTCACAGACAGCACCTCCTCCTCGGAGAGCTATGTGCTCCCACAGTGGTGGCTGGGGGGCTCGGCAGAGACCCTCCGCTGGTCCCAGAGGGACTCGCTCCTCTGGCCACAACTGATGGGTTGGACAACAGATCCAGAGGGAGACTGAGCATCTTTCCTGGGAATTTGGAACTGGCACACAGAAATCAAGTTCACTCATCTGGGGTTTGGTGAGGGGGAGGGGCGGTGGTTGGAATTCAAATGAAACCAGAGCATGAGAGAAAGTTAGAAGTGAAAGAGAGAGAGACAGAGAGACTGAGCTTGTGAGAGCAAATAGTCAGAAAGAAGGAAAACAGTCAGGGGACAAAGGAATTCCAGCTCCTGACAGTCTAGTCTGTCCCAGCCCATCAACGACCCCGCAGGATGGTTAATAGCATTCCAGTTTAGCAGATTAGGAAACAGGCTGAAAGAGGTGGGGGCTGGGTTTGGGTGCACAGTTAATTTAAGTGCCACTGGACCCCTCACTTCCCATTGCCTGAAGGCACCATAATCCTCACTGGTACCCCTCGGTCCCCTGACAGCCCAGCACCCTGATCAAAGGGCCCCTGCGGGAGTGGGAACCCCTCTGAGTGTGGAGAGTTCCCTGCACCGACATGCCATGCATCAGCAGGCTCCCGCTCAACCCAGGTTAACATCTCCCCAGCTGTGCAGTCTCCCGACCCGCTTCCCTCCCTGCCAGGCACCCCCGTCCTTACCACCGAGTGTACTGCAGGAATTCAGGCACAGGGATGCCCAAAGCAACACGAGCCCACCGGCTGTACAAACAGCAGACTCCCAGCCCCAACTGGGTTCCGAGGGGACAGTAGGCGTCCTCACCTTTCATGTGTCTAAGACAATCTTCTTCTTCAGCTGGAGGTTATAGAGAAAAATAAAAGGTCCAAAACATAGTTCAGTGAGGAATTCCTCCAAGGACCTGACTCCAGAGTCTACAATCAGGTGTACCTACCCCCCGGACTTGGGGTGAAGGTGGATTATTGATCAGCACAACCCCCGGTGGCCCAGCTCCTCGGCTTGGCTGCCCAGAGGGGGCTGGGGGAATGGGTAAGGCCAGGGCACTCCGGAAGAGCACAGAGGACCTGACCTCTCCCCTCCGCCCTTGGAAACCCTTCCCCAAATCTCAAGGCATCGGACAGAGAGCCTCCACCACAATAAGGAGATGCTCCCATCTCTTCACTCACTCCTGTCGGTTCACTTACGTGCTGAGCATCCAGTGGGTCCCAGGACATGACACACAGGATGGCCGATGGGACAGGCTTGGTCCTTCACCCTGGACCCTGTTCAATCTGATGGAAGAATGATTACTCATAAAGAGTTTCACAAAATTATACAGAGACCAGGGACAAACTGCAGAGTGAACCAAATTTAAAAATATATATGAAGATCCCCCAGTCTCCCCGCCTAAGGTTAACAGCATAAATCAAAAAGATCTTGCCTTTGATCACCAAGGAAGTTGTCACCCCCTGTCAGGTGGAAAGGAGAGTTATTCTTTGAGCAGGACACAGAAGTGCTCCATCGGATTGGACCAGGGCCTCTACATTCATTCAGCAAATGTGCATAAGCTCCCACTACGTACGGGAATCTTCTAACTAGACTCGTTCCCAAGGCTCTCTGGCTTTATCAGTCAACAAAATAGACATGACTCCCAATCACTGGGGGCTCAGAGTTTTAGAAGAGGAAACAGGCAGCATGTTAGGGGTAGCAAGAGCCTGGAAAAATTAAAAAAAAAAAAAGAGTGATATGAGGAAACTCGGGTGATGGCGGTGGGGTGGGAGACAGGCAGGAGGGAATAAGGCAATCCTGGCAGATCTCACGGAGTAATGAACTTGAAGCAGAATAAATCCGGAGGAAGAAGGAAGAGCCGGTAGAGGCCCCCAGAGTGAGGGGGAGAGTGTGGGTGGAGAGGCAGAGCATGCCGTGTCCTGAGGCCTTTGTGACGGCTTTGGCTCCTAATGAAATGTTGACCCGTTTAGTGAGTTTTGAGGGGAGGCGTGATGTAGTCCAACTTATGCTTTTGTGTTTGTGTTTTTTTGGGGGGAGGTAATTTATTTATTTTAATGAAGATGCTGGGGAATGAACTCAGGATCTCATGCATGCTAAGCATGCGCCCTACCACTGAGCTACACCCACCCCCTCAATATATGCTTTTATAGGCTCCCTCTGACTCTGTGTGGATGAGTGATTGTAGGAAAGCAAAGATGGAAACAGGAGGCTATTGGTGTCCAGGAAGGGCTGAAGGTGGCTTTTAGGAGTGTGGGGAGCAGGGAGCAGGTGGTTAATGAAGACAGAGTATCCAGAATTTTCTAACAAGCTGGATTTGCTGTCTGTGTGTGTAAGAGAAAGAGAGAGAAAGGACACGGTTCCAACATCTGGACCTGGACAATGGGAGGGATGTCCTCTCCATCCACTGGGTATGGGACAAGGTGGGGCTGAGCAGGTGGAAAGGGGCTGGAATCAGCTCAGTTCTTCAATGTCATGGTTAAGGGGTGTATTACATATTGTCACAGAAATGCCTAATAGGTAGAGGAGTCTGTTTTCTTATTCTTTTTAAAATTTAATGAATATAATTTAAATGTATTAATTGTATTATGTGAATGATTTGGGAATTTTATTTCATGCCAAGGTATACGTTATATATAGCCAAATGGAAAATATATCAGAAAGGGGGAGAAATGAGGGCTTTCACATAAACTGACTGTCAATAATGTAGGTAACATTTCAATAAAACTAGTCTTCAGTGCAAAAACCTCATCTCGGTGTTACATAAAAATAAATGAAAAAGGACTATGTTGATGTATCATTATTTCATGTTATGTAATAGCCCCAAACAAACACACTGTTTATCTATGAGGCTTGTAGAATTACTATTCGCTTTATTCACATAAATAAAGAAATGCAGAAATATTCTAAGGTAGAATAAGCATCTCAGTGGAAATAATACAGATTTGAGCATTTTACATGACATATATGTACTGATTCAAAATTTAGAAAAGTAATTACATAGTAGAACATATGTATGAATGTGAAAGCAAGCTGAATGGAAGAAAAAGAATGTGAGTCTCAGGGATAAAGGTCCAGATGGAAAGGGCAAGTCAGGGAGTTTTGGAGAAATCGAGAAATTGATGGCATGCCAATTTCCAAGGCTGGGTTGCTTCCACCAAAGGAATAGCAGAGAGAGAGAGGAGAGGCCCAGGAACCAACCCTGGGGCCCACCCACAGTATATGTTTGGAAAAAAGAGGAGACATTGGTAAAGGACCAGCCAGTAGACCAAAAGCAGAAAGCAGACAGAGCGATGGGCTGGAGGTTGAAGCAGGAACACGGGGGAGGAGGGATGGAAGAGCTGGGTCAAATGCTGCCGAGGGGCCACGAATGATGAGGACTGAAAATTGACCACTATATTTCACAACGTGGGGTCACTGATGGCCTTGACAGGGCAGTTTCCATAGAGCGAGGGATCAGGGGAAAAGCCAGAGTGGGTGTAAAAGGGGATGGCTCAAGAGAAGATGCAGACAGTGAGTTTAAACAACTCCTTAAAGATTTGCTGCAAAGACACAGGGTGGCAATTGGTGGGGGTGAATTAGGGTCAAGGAGTGCTGTTGGTTTCTTTTAAGAGGATGGACGTTTATATACTGATAGGAGCCAACTAGCAGGAGAACAAAATAGATGAGATAGTGAAAGAGAGGATGGTTTTGGGAGTGACAACCCAGAGAAGATGGGAGGGCTGGGGTCCCAGGGACTTTTGGAGGATCTGGCTTTCGATGTCACTTGTAATAAGAGGTGGGGCACCGAGAGTGAGGTCACAGACATCAGAAGGTGAGCAGATGTGCTGGGAGTTGCTTGTGAAATTTCTCTTCTGTTGGCTTGTTTGCTTGTTCAAAGTAGAAAAGTAACTTTACCAGCTGAGGAACGAAGAGGAAGAGTTACTGGAGCCATGAGCAAAAGATAAGAAAGAGCCTTCAGGGAGAATGAGACAGTGAAAAGAGCAGGGGGAGACGGGGGAGAGCGCTCCCAGAAAGTTACATTTTCTCTTTGACGTCCCCAAACGTGTGATGTGTGACTACCCTTCCTGCTGTCTATGAAATAAAAATTAAGTATGGTTCAGAGGAAATGCTATTTCATTCTAAGAGGCTGCCTGTTTCTCAGGAATGGTCATCTTAAACTGCAAACATTACAAAAAGTGTTGAAAAGATGAACCTGTGTACCTAAAATCCCCTATTTTCTATTAATCTGGTTACTATTTAGTTCCCCTATCAATAACACATAACCAATACTGCCATGATGGAGGTACATCGATGCTTAAAAGGTAATGAGATCTGTATCCTTTTCCTAAATTCCATGGCTTCCTTAATATGCAGTTCCCCTTGGAATTTAGGAATGCCTGGTATAAGAAGTGAGAAAGTTTGAGAAAATCCCGGCTCAGAATTACACAGCACAACCGCATCTCAGAAGTATATACAGCCGTAAAAAATTTTAGAAGCAAAACTCCGTAGCTACTCTTAAAGACTTTTGCAAACCTGGGCCTGTCCAGATGTTTCCAAACTGGAAAGAAACTCCAATCACTTGCCTGGTACCGGGACCAGATGCTGGCTATCCTTTTCTGTAAAAGCGAGAGAGTAAATATTTTCAGTTTTGCAGATCATTTTGTTGTAACCATGCAGGTCTGCAATAAGAAAGCTAAGAGCACTGGGAGACAGGAAACAAATGGGCATGCCCACACCCTCCTTTCCACTCAAGGCAGCTTCTCTGTGGTGGGGAGCTTTACCACAATCACTTGCTTCTTTGATTCCATTGGTTTCTTTGTTTCCACCTTACTGCTCAAGCTCAGAACTTCAGGTGGGCCTGGTCCTTCAGCATCCATGCAGAGAGAAGGCTGAGCGGGGGTGGGAAACCCACCTGACGGAGAAGAGAGATTGCTGGGAGGGACACTGCGGTGGCCACCATGACACGAGACAATCACACCTTCCGGGGTGAAAGGGAATGAAGACAAGGGAGGGACACAGCAGTGGGACCCCTAGGTCGCCTGCCAGGCTTGCTCTCCATCCACGGCCACCCTGGGGGCCTGGGGGGTGTTGGGCTTCAGCTACGGTGATTAGGCTGATGGGACTCAATATAAAGGACCCTCCACCTCCTCACTAGGTTCCAAACGCAGCCACTCTAAGTCCACCCTCTGAGTTTCTGGAACTCAGCTGGAAGAATACATGATCAGGCCAGACCCAGAGCCCAAGCCAAACACGACAGGGGTCACGTGGGGTTGTAACCCCGTGCTCAGTGGTCGGGGACTCCTTGCAAATCTGCAGAAATCCCTGTTCTGCCTCATTCCTGGGAGGAACCCCAGATCTCCTCCTGCTCTGTCTGTTCTTCTCTTGAGGCTATTGTCCTGGAGGGATGCAGAGTCCTTGAACCTGGCCCTCCAAATGTACATAAGCAGCCTGTTCAATAAAACAAATTATGCACTTTTTCACATTTGCCAGTTTTTTGATTCCAGAAAGGCTGTGGGACTCATTCTCACAGTCTCCTGTGCCCCCACCACTTGGTGGCCCTCTGCTCATGGAAACACGATTTCCCACAACTGCACCCTGTCTCCCAGCTGGTCAGAGAGTAGTGTCCCACAAAGACATAGGTGTTTGTGAGGATCTTGTCCCCCAGCAGAAAGACTAACCCTGGAGCAACAGACAGGGATCTGGCCTCCTGAGCCGCTCAGCTCTAATTCAAAGCCTAAAGTGGGGACCCCGAACATTGCTGAATGACTTTCTGAGTCACCTGGACTGGAGGGGCCTGATTTTTCTTTCCAGGAATGGAGGTAGCGCAGCCTCCATTTTCAGGGCTGACATTGACGATGGATCTAGTTCCCCCCACTGCACCGCAGGAAGGAGAGGCCCTTCTATCCCACAGCTTGGAAACCCAGCCCAGGGAAGTTTTGAAGCAGTGCATCGCTGCCAGGTCCAGCATCCCTGCAGAGTGGCCTCTGCCCCTGAATGAGCCCCTTCCCTGGGCCTTTCCTGCCCCGACATGACCACACCCCAGGCTGTGCCAGAGCTCTGGGGCTCTGCATGTCCAGGGCACACAGGTGGGACCTGAGCCAGGTGTCCCCTGGGCCTCAAGGGGGAGAGGTCTGCCTCTGCCTCAGGGGAAGTTGACCCCACATGGCTGGCAGGACACTCTCAATATGGACATCCAGGAGCCCTGGGAGCAGTTTCTCTGCAGGTGATAGGAGTCATCATCAGGAGGGCAGGCCCCTCTTTGTGCAGACCATCCCGCAGTGCTGGGCCCACGTGCTGACCACAGAATTCTACATGACCCCAGGATACCCCAGGCGACCTCACAACTTCATCACTTGGTGACCTGGGTACCACGGGCTCCTTGGCCATCCCATGAGGGTGGTCCTTGCAGGCATGGTCTCCAGGTGCTCCCGTTAAGAAATCCTCCTGGGTTTCTGTGGTCACAGAGCCCACACCAGAAAATTCTAGTCCTGCAGTAACCCCCACAGAAGTCAGCTCCCCTGTGCATGTCCAGGACAAATGACAGCAATTTATTGCCAGGAACCGTGATGAACAAGGCGGTGGGATTCCATACTAAGTTCAGGATCCTGGTAACTCACTCTGCACCCCAAAAAGCATCCATGAGAAATGTGTGTATTGGGATATCTGTGCCCCTAGAAGAGCTGTTCCTGAGGGCTCCTGGGACCCTCCAGCCCCTCTCAAGTTTCTCAGAGCCTGGGTCTAAATTTCTATCTCCCTCCTTTGGTGTATGGCCACCTGTGTCTCGTGGTCACGGGTCACTTTATTGCATGACTTGGCATGTTCTTAGTGCTCGTCCTCCACCCCTGCACTAGACTCCCAAGATGTTCCCACTGACCCTTGGCTCCCTGTGTGGGTCAGGGGGCCCTAAGTCTGCACCCTTTACTCTCCTCCTCTACCCCCATGCCTGGGGCCACCCCTAGGTGGACTGGGAGGTGTTTGTAAATGAGTCTTACACAAGGACATGACTGGACAAAGCAGGAGCCCACCCCCGGAAAGCACACCTGCTCCCTTTTCTGAAGAGGACCCCACAGCCCCACATTGCCTCCCAGCGGTCTACTCAGGACACAGTCCCCCAGTTCTGGGCAAGGCGTCTCCCTAGAATCCTTGCTTCCAGGAAGAGTCTCTCTGTCCTTCTTCAGAGTTTAGAGTTGTTCCCATGTCCCTGACCACCAAGGTGCCCAGCACAGACCCTTCAGTGACCTAGAGAGACAAGGAAGATATGTGGCCACAGGTCTCACAGGACACACCTGCTGGGACCCCAGGCCAAAGGACCATCCTTCTGCCTTCTCAGGTGTGGATCCCGTGGTACCTTTTTGCAGGAGGCCCAAATGGGGAGTGGGGCCCAAAGCAGTTCATGGGGCTCTCTGGGCAGGGAAGACTTGGGCCAGGCGGCCTTGCCTGGCTTCACTGTAGGGCCACTCTAAAAACCCCCGCTCCTCTGGCTGTGGCTGGAGGCCCCCCAAGCCTCGGGGCGGGGCCCTTTCTCTCAGCCTCCACTGCCTCATAAGCCACGCTGGTGCTGGCAAGGGGAAAGAGCTTTCTTGCCCTCTTGTGGCCAAGTTGCCACAGGTCGATGCTGCGGGGAGCTGGAGAGAGAGGTAGCACTTGCTCAGATGTGAGTGGTTAGGCAACTTGACACCCTGTCAACAAGCCGTAAACATTGGAAGAGGAGTTTCCCGGGATAGCTGGAAGTTACTTTCAGTAATTTGTCTAAAGATTTCTTTTTTTTTCCCTTAAAGTCTCATAAAATCTCTCCCAGGTCATTCCTGGTATGGACCATTATCCAGAGATCAATCAGGAAATGCAGGAGGACAGGGGTGGGGGTGGGGGAGAGGGGAGGGGAGGTCAGAGCCCACGGAGAGGAGATGCCCCTCCCAGGAGCCACACACTGGGCAGTGGCTGTTGGAATCCAGCTCTCCTGTTCTCAGGCCCATTTCATCTGTGGGGTGTTTCCAAAAGAAACAATGGTGGAAGGGCCATGGAGGACACCTAGACCTCCCGGAATAGACAGGGGGAGCAGAGTCACCATGCTGGCCCTGGGCTTGGAGACAGACCTGCAGTGGAGACCACAGGTCTTCTGAGAAGCCAGTTTCAAAATAAAGGCAGTATGCGCTGAAATACCCAGTTCGAGCGAGTGCTTCATCATAGACATGTAATTTACATAGTTCTTCTCACCAGGGAACTCTGTGTTCCCAACACGCTACATGAATGACGGCTTCAACACACATTCATTTCTGAGATGTGAACAAGTGTAGAGCCACTCTTTCATCCAGCATAATGGGCATGGTTACACCTAGGAACGCTTACCAAGATTTCTCAGCAAGAGCCAATTTCGAAATAAAGGCAGTTTGCGCAGGAAAAGCCTGTTGGAGTGAGGGCTTCCCCATACACATGTAAGTTATATAGTTCCCCTCACCATGAAACGCTGTTCCCAACACGCTACATGCATGAAGGCTTTGACACATTCAGTTCTAAGATGTTAGCATGTGGAGAGCCGCTCTTTCATTCAGCATAAAAGGCATGGTTACACCCGGGAAGATTTACCCAGATTTCTCAGCTGGTTCCTTCACCCAGATTCAAAATAAAGGCAGTTTGTGCTGGGAAAGCCTGTTGGAGAGTGTTCAGAGCTGTTTCGGGCTCTGTCAAGGCTGGAGGGTGGAAACACCAACCTCCAGAAAGAGGGGCCAGGCCCCCACCCGCCAGGTGGTGTTGCCTTTGTTGGGGAACAGTGATCTTTGGGTTAGATATTTTGCGGCTCTCTCTTAAAACTGCTTTGACTTAAGTTTGCATCCTAGTCACCAGTTCCAGGGCAACAGAAAAAGCATACCCTACATCCCTTTGCACTCAAATCTTCCCAAAAGAGCAAATATTTGCCCATGAAAATACCAGCTGCTCTTCTAAGGCCCCCTAAATACCCAGCAGTGTGGGCGGTGCACTCTTGATCAGGGACAGGAGGAGAGGGACCAGAGGTCCTCCGGCAGGCTTGGCCCGGTGTGGCAGCTGCACTGTGGGTGCGTGGTGGGGAGGGCCATGCAGGGAATCCTGTTTGAGGGGCCTCTGTGCACGCCTGCATTATGGTCTGAGGTTTCATACAAAGGCTCCAGGCATCCTAACTGGTCAGATACAGCCCCCACCCTCGGGCTGGAACCACTAGGAGCTCAGTACTTGTAACAGGGACAGTGCCCGGTGTGGGGAGAGGTCATGGGACACTCTGGGGGCAGGGGCGGTGGTGCTGGGGAAGGCAGGGGATGCAGTGAAGGGTGGAGGGAGCAGGGTCCCTTGCTTGGGGGTGAGAGTTCTTGGGGAGACCACAGAGCATGGTACACACCATCCCCACCCCATACCCCAAATTCCTAGCCCCGCCAACACAGGGGCTGCTCTGCAACCTCTCACCGTGGCTCTCCTGTAAGGCCGCACCCAACCCGGCATCTGGCACCCCTGCCCTACCTCCCATCTTGGGACAGATCCCATCTTCTTGGAAACTGCCCAGCAGCGCGAATTCAAGGCCGGCAGCGGGCCTGGCGGAACTGCACTTCAGGTGCCCTAACTGGCCAGGGGTGCGTGCCTGGGCTCAGTCCTCTGTCTTGCCCACCGGCAGCCTGGGTCCACGTCCGGTGCAAGCGGAGGCCGCGGAGCCCAGGCTGAGCCCCGCACACGGACAGGTGAGGGGGCCCCCGCCCCGCTGCCCCGCTGCCCCGCTGCCCCGCTGCCCCGCTGCCCCGCTGCCCCGCTGCCCCGCTGCCCCGCTGCCCCGCTGCCCCGCTGCCCCGCTGCCCCGCTGCCCCGCCCACTGGTAGCAGCACCGCCCCAGCCTCCAGCCGGCGCACCTGCAGGTGAGGACGTCCTCGCGACCCCGCCCACTGCGGCCCCGCCCAGCTGTCCCATAAGCCTCCCCCCAGCCCCCGTCCTGGCAGCGCCCTGGCTCCCATTGTCTCCGCAATTCTGCCCTCGCACGTCTAGCCTCGGGAGGACGCAGACGCAAGCGCTAGGGGAGGGCCCCGCGGCGTTGCCATGGCTACAGGCTCCGCGCTCCGCGCGGGCCGGCGTGCGCTTCTGGGGCGGGCAGCGGGCTCCGGAAGTGTGCAGCTGCCCGGGACCATGGCGGTGCTTGCCGCTGGGGATGGCGGCTTGCTCGGCCGGGCGACTAGTTCTGGCCTGGTCGGTCGGCGGCCGACATCCTGTCTGGGGCGGCGTCCCACAGACGGTAAACGTACGACCGCGCCGTTGGCGGGGCCAGTGGACATGGACCGGGGTGGGATCCGGGTTGGTGTGGCGGCTGGGGAGGGGCTGTGGTGCCGGGGAGCGGGTTGGGGCGGTGGGGACAGGGCGGGGGCACAGCCTCGGGCTTTCCTCCCCCTCGGGCACTGGGGCTGGGACCGCGAGTCCTGGTAGCCCTGCGTGGCTGCAGCCTCCCAGAACCCCCCGGGAAGGGCAGGCAGAGGACCCGTCTTTTATGAAGCGGGGCCTTACCTGGCTTTTGAAGAGCCCCAGAATCAGATGTTGGAATGGGGTGGTTTATCAGCCTTGTTTATCTGCAGGGAAATTTCAGTTCCATCCAGATGTTGGCTCCTTCGATAAACCTCAGGAATAAGACAAGGGTCAGTGCCGATTAGCAGTTATCTAGGGCTTGAATCAAAATAGACCGTGCGGGGTGTAGGGATGGTAGATGGGCCCTCCCTCTCAAGGTTGGCAGTCTTCTGGGATTAGAGGCCCCAGTTGAGGATTACATCCTCATCTGCAGTAATGGAGGTTGTGGGAAACATTAACACAGAGAAGGAAGGGGTGTGGCTGCGGTAACTCATTAAAGAAGCCAGGACCCTTGCCTGGCTCTTGTGTAGGAGAGTCTCGCCTAGGGTAGGGCGGCAGTTATCAAAGTGTGTCCGAGGACCCTGAGATGCAAGACTATTTTCGTAGAAACGCTGGTATGTCACCTGCCTTTTGCACACTCTTGCACTCCCGAGTTTCCTGTGGGGTTTTCCAGGGAAAACCTGGTCTGTGATATCACAAAACAGGGAATGTAGAGGCAGATAGAATTCAGCTCTCACCAGTCCAAAAGAGATTTGCAGAAATTAAAATCACTGCTATTCTTCTCATTAATGAGTTTTGTTTAGAAAAATATACTTATTTTTTGCTTAAGAGTATTAATGGTAACATGTAGTAGGTTGTTATTATTTTTAAGTGAACTCATAAGCATTTTTTAAAGTTCTTATTTAACTTCTAACACAGGAACTATTGATAGATTTAACCCACATAAACAGCAGCCTTTTGGAGTCCTCAGTAATTAAGGGTGTACAGGGGTCTGTAGACCAAGAAGCTTGAGAGCCCCTTGAGAACGGGTGCTCAGGTACTAGTCAGGTGCTTAGTGTTGTTAGACAGATGCCAAGATGTCTTCTGCACGTGCTCCCGGACTCGAAGTAATTGGCCACGTGGAGATGGGTGGGTAGTGCCTCCACTATACAAACCAGAAGCTGCTGAACGTGTCTTGAGTCTAGGCCATGTGCTGTGCAGGGATTCCCGTTGTATCTGTTCTATCTAAGCCGGGATTCCTGTGCAGAGGCCTGGCCCTGAAGACCCGCTCTCCTTTGCTCCGTGCCAGGTACCTTCTGTGTGACGTCAACCCTCCAGAGGTCTTCAGCCTCCGTAGGGGCGACTGTATCCACATCGCCTTCCTCCTGAAGACCCTGCTGAAAATGGAGGAGTCGGTGCTGGTGCTACCCCCTTGGGGCCGCCTCTACCATTGGCAGAGCCTGGACATCCACCAGGTCCGGATTCCCTGGTCTGACTTTTTTGATCTCTCAAGTCTCAGCAGAAACATCCCTGACACTGAGTACGAACAGTTCATTGCAGGTGAGATGGTGATCGTTTAACTGGGGCCAGACGGTTGTTGTTCTGGTTCCGATGTGAACATCGGGCCGTCTTGCTTCGGGCTTGTCAGTCTGCTTAGGGGCCCTGCTCATGTTTCCCGCACTGCAGGTGAATTTGGTCTTTCCATAGTTTTTCTCAGGAAATAGATCTGAAGTGTATGAGCTCTGTGTTCCCTCCTCTCTGAAAACCCTGGCCTCCTGGTGAGATGGAGCGGTGACAAGGAGGCCACTGCCACAGAGGCATTGTCCCAGCAGGACTCGCTCCCTGGGCAGTAAGGGCCATTCTTACCTGAAGGAAAACACGATGTGTGTGTAGCATGGGCCACGTGCTGGAGAAGGTATGTAACCTCTCATTCAGTATAATTTGGTCCTGCTCAAGCTTCCCATTTTACTTTTTGTAAGAGGTAAGAGTTGAAGATTTTCTTTGAATAAAGGTATTTAGAGCTTATCTTTTTTTTTCATTGAAATGTGTTTAATTTACAGTGTTTTGTTAGGTTCAGATATACAGCTGTTTTGTTAGTTTCAAGTATACAGCATAGTGATTCAGTTGTACATATACATAGTCTATTTTTTTCAGGTTCTTTTCCATTATAGGTTGCAAGATACTGAATATTTTCCCCTGTGTTCTACAGTGAATCCTTGTTGTTTGTCTGTTTTACATATAGTAGTTTGTAATTGTTTATCCCAAACTCCTGTTTGTTTTCTAAGACTGTGAGTCTGTTTTGTTTTGTAAATAAGTTCATTTGTATCATTTTTAAAAATTCCACATATAAGTGATGTCATATGATACTTGTCTTTCTCTGTCTGAGTTATTTCACTTTAGTGTGATAATCTCCAGGTCCATCCATGTTGCTGTAAATGGCATTATTTCCTTCTTTGTTATGACTGAGTAATATTCTTTTATATCTAAATACTACATCTTTATCCAGTCATCTGTCAGTGGGCGTTTAGGTTGCTTCTATGTCTTGGCCATTTTAAACAATGCTTCTCTGAACATTGGGGTGCAGGTATCTTTTGGAATTAAGGTTCCCTCTGGATATATACCCAGGAGTGGGATTGCTGGATCAAATGATAAGTCTTTTTTCAGTCTTTTGAGGAATCTCCATACTGTTTTCCATAGTGGCTGCACCAAACTACATTCCTACCAAAAATGTAGAAGGGTTCCCTTATCTCCATAGCCTCTCCAGCATTTATGGTTTGTGGATTTTTGAATGGTGCCATTCTAACTAGTGTGAGATGATAACTTATTGTAGTTTTGATTTGCATTTCTCTGATAATTAGCAATATTGAGCCTTTATATCATATGCCTATTGGCCATTTGTATATCTTCATTGGAGAATTGCTTGTTTAGTTGTTCTGCCCATTTTTGGATTTTTTTTTTCTTATTAAGTTGTATGAACTATTTATATAGTGTAGAAGTTAAGCCATGTTCAGTCTCATCTTTTGCAAATATTTTCTCCCATTCCATAGGTTGTCTTTTTGTTTTGCTTATGGTTTCTATTGCTGTGAAAAAGCTGATAGGTTTAATTAGGTCCCATTTGTTTATTTTGGCTTTTATTTCTGTTGCTTGGGTGGATTGCCCTAGGAAAACATTGCTGAGATGTATGTCAAATAATGTTTTGCCTATGTTTTCTTCTGAGAGGTTTATAGCGTCTTGTCTAATGTTTAAGTCTTTAAGCCATTTTGAGTTTGTTTCTTTTTGGTTTTTTTTTTTTTTTGCGACTGTATTGTATGCTTTTGATTTGTGGTTACCTTATTTTTCAATTATATCAACTCATTACTATATCTATTTCCTTTAGACTGATAATCACATAGTCTCCAACACATCCTAAAAATAATGAGAAAAAAAGAGAAAAAAAATCTATCTTTTCTTGCTACCGTCTCCCATTCCCACCTTTCTGTATTTTGATGTACTTTTTCTTTTTTATATCTTCATGTTTATTCTCTTGTAACTCGTTATTGCATTTCCAACTATGGTTTTCCCATTTCTATAGCATCCTGCTTCCTTTCTGTTTAGAGTAGAGCCTTTTAATGTCTCTGTTTGGTTCAATAATGCTGAATTATCTCCCCACCCCCCTCCCCCCTGCGCCTCTGAATCCTCAGTCCAGGGAAGCCAAACCATCCTAGCCTTCATCAGTTCTGGGAAAGCAATCTTCAGAGTGGGAAAAAAAATTGAAAAATAATATTCTGTGTGTTGCTTTCTACCCTTGCCCAGAGAGTGAGAATCACCTCTGAAGGTGGAGGGAGAAAGTTGGAAGTGTGGGGCACAAAGTCTTTTCTCCTTTTGCTACTGAAAAAATGATTGCTTTTGTAATTAGTGATGATGTCCTTTAAATTGGTGAGATCGAGATTCCACAGCTTCAGCGCCTGTGAATAACCAGCCGGGAGAAAGCTCTCCAGGGCCCCTGCAGTGGGAAAGTCAGCCCCTCTGAGCACCTGTTGTTCTGTATTCTTCCTGCCTCCACACGGGTTCGCTAGGCACCATGCAGGATGATGCAGTTACCCCAGGTGGAGGACGGGGAGAACCCTGCTGGGTGGCGAGCCACAGGAGCCCACACTTGAAGGACAAAGTGAAGATTAGTGGGGCGGGCATAGGAACAGAGGATGGTTGAGACCCAGGATGGTGTCCTGGAGTCCAGCAGACGAGGCTGGCGGGGCAGATAGGGCCCTGGGGCATGGGCAGTCCTTCAGGGATCTGAAGCAAAGATATGAACCAAGAGACTGGATTCGTGTGGGGGTACAGCTCCCCCTGGAGGCCACGGGGCAGTGCAGCGAGACCAGGAGGAGCGGGCACTTCCCCAAAGTTGGGTTGACAGGTCACAACCAACTCACTGGGAACCGAGAGGTACCGAGATATTGTTAACTTTTTGTCCCTCTTCCTGGAAAAGAAACTGCTTCCTGTTGAATAGCCTGTGTCATTAGTGAGAATTAAAGACATGAAGCAACATTTCCTCAAAAGTCACCCATTGTGTAGTTGTTAATAGGGGTCAAATGCAAACTTGAATAGATTAAATCAAACATTCATCATCGGATTTTAAAATCCTTTAAAGTAAAAATTCTTGCCGTCTTTGTACTTCATTTCAGGGTTCACTTGGTGATAATAATAGTAACCAAAGCAACAGCAAACCCTTACAGAACTCTGTCCTGCTGTTCCAGGAACTCTGTGTTCACGACAACCCAATGAGGTGGCACTTTACAGGAAGGACACTCATTAATCACACAGCTAGTAAATGGCAGAGCTGGGACTTGAAACCAAGCTGTCTGGCCCCAGAGCCCCCTCTCAGGCCCTTCACTGCAGCTCATCACTTGGGATGCCCGACACAGGCCAGCATTAAGGAGCAGCGTGACCTTGGCCAAGGCTGCTTCACCACTTGGTCTCTGTTTCCTCATCTGTAGAATGGGGGTGTGGGCAGTGAACTCTGTGCGCTCAGTGGTCACTTCCTCCAGCTCTGCTATTCTACTGCTTTGAGTTAATTTAGTAAGTATCCGAGCCTCTGCATGGCCCACCCATAGGCTGGCGCTTTGCTAGGCCCTGGGTTACGGAGAAAAGTAAGATCAGCCTGCTTCTCCAAGGAGCCTGTGTCCCTCCACGGCAAACAGCTGTGAGGCCCAGGCTCCCTCACTGTCGGTCGGGGGCTGGGCAGGAAAATCTGATAGAAGATGGAGACAGAGCCCCTCCGGGAACAGTGGTGGCCACACAGCTCTCAGGAGCGGGAGAGTCTGTCCTGGCTGCTGAGAGGGGAGTCCTCATGAGGCCAGTAGGACCCCCAACCTAAGCCCTCAGGACAAAGATCCAGCCATCCTCGCAGTGTCATCATAGAGCCAGTCCATCCTCATCAATGTGCCTCTGTGCTCCTTTGTCCTGGGGACTCTCTTCCCCCTACACCCAGAAGACTCTTCTCCCTCTCTTCTCTGAGTGTCCCCTCACTTCACCCGTGGTCCCTGCTTCCTGGGCAACCATCTCTGGAGTTGACACTTTGCCCCCTCACACCCCCCGTTTGATCAGGAGCTTGGGTTGGTCTCCTTGTGCTCACTTTCCCCCTTCAGATGATTGCTCCTCCTCTCTTGGGAGCACCTGGAAAACCCAGATCCATTCCTAGCAGTGCCTGCCACCCTGGACTCCCTGCTCATCTGCCTTAGTCAGGAGCACCTGGACCACCAGCTCTGTATTGCCTCACCTCCTACCATCGAGACGTCAAAGTTCATTCTTCCTCCACCACCCAGTGTGGTCATTGTAGGGTCTTCTTCTCCGTGAGCCTGAGCCAGCCAGCCCCCACTCACCCTACCCCGGGCTCATACGCAGGCGTGTCTCCACCCCAGGTCCAGCCTCTCTCCTTTAAGTGCCCACCTCTAGCCATCCAGCTGCTTCTCCACCAACCTCCCTGGCCCTCCTTCACCCTCACTGGGGCATCAAGCGCTGACTACTCTGCTTTCCTGCCTGCCCACATTCCTCTAATTTCCACTTCCCCTCCTTCCAGCTCTGCATCCACAGTCAGCAATCTCTTTATGACAAACAAAACCCCCTTGACCCTTGATCTTTTCAGTTCCTCACCAGGCCGAATTCCATCTTGGTTCACCGAGCTCTATTTCTTCTGAGCCTGCAGGCAGCAGGCTCTCCCAGCACAGATTTCTAAGACTGCAAATCAATGCCCACCATGTTGCCACTGCCAGGCAATCCTCCAGGATTTCTCTAGTGAGCATATTTCCCCACTTATCACTCAGTGGTGTCAACATTCTCTGCTCTCTGCACACCTCTAACCTTCCCTCTGTCTCTTCCCTGATTCCCAGCAGATGGCCTTGCTTCCTGCTTCAGAGAGAATGACATGTTACTGGAAAGGAACTTGCTCACCTGCAGCAAATCTGCTCACCTTGCCTTTTATCTGTCCCTCTCCCACCTGGACTCTAGCTGTAATTGTTCTTAATTTAGTGAGTTTAGTTGACATATATATACACAGTTAAAAGCATAGCACACTATAGGCCACCTTGTAGGGCTTACTTTTCAATTTAACATAGAGTGTATGATTCATCCATTTCGGTGCATGTACCTGCAGTTCATTTGTTTTAACTGCTCTTAAATGATGTGTGTGTGAAAGTAACAAGGCAAGGGTAAGCAAGGATTCAGGATGCTGGGTACTTCCTGTGAGAAGAGGCCAAGGGCAGGATAGGACAAAGTATGTCACTGTCAATAGTCCTGTTCTGAGGCTGGGTGATAGGTTCACAACTGTTTCTTATAATATTAATTTTAATACATAAATACCTCTGACAGGCACCTAAGGTGAGAATGTGTCATGAACCAAGACATACAATGGGTAATATTACATCATTATTGTTATGTAATCTTGTTATAAAATATATTAATCATAATCCTACATTGTTATGTGTTATATATTATATAGATGCATGAATTATATATTATGTATATAAATACCTACGTATGTATTATGTACTATCTGATAATAAATAAATAACATAATATGCTAGTGTATCTACTATTATGTATTATTTAATAAATAATAACATACTATATCCTGTTATATGACATGGCACATAATCTTTAATCAAATAAAAATATGTCAGTATATGTAATGGTAATTAATAAAATTAAATTAAAAAGCCCGCAGCTTTTAACGCCAACACCGCTCCAGCTGTCACTGTCTTTTCTCTTCCCATTCATGGCCGAGGTTCTCACAGTGCTATCCGTTCCCCCTTTCATCTCCTTATCCTAAAACTTCCTCTTCCATCCCATGCTGCCTTCTGCCCCGTGGTCCCTCTAGTCACCAGCGGCATCTGGGGCGCTGATTTGTGGGCACGGTCTCAGGCCTCAGCTCACCTGCCTGTCCGCCGCCTCTGCCACTGCTGGTGGGGGTGGGGTGGGGGGCAGAGGGCACCTCTTGTCCTGGAAGAGAACACAGCACAGACTCAGTGACCAGCAGCAGGTGTGGCCGCGACCTGCAGGACTGAGGGGAGAGCCAGGCTGTCTGCATCCAGAGCTGGGGCACTTGGAGTGTGAAGAAGCCCAGTCTTCACTGCCCCTGAAGTGAGGAAAACACCCTCAGGTGAGTTAAAGTGCTTATGACCTAGGTTTGTTGGCTGGAAAAGACAAACGGGCCCCTAAGGGGAGGGTAGTTGATGTTCCAGGCCCCAATAAGGCCCTAAGGGCTGGCGGGGAAGCAGGCTGGATGCTCCACTGAACCCAGTGCCCCCACGGGGGTGGGTCCTTCAGGAACAAGCAGAAAGCCCTCGGTCTCTGGGGGGAACGGGTCAGTGTGGTAGCATCCCTGCAGCGAGTCAAGTGACGTCAGGGCCTGCGGGATCCATTTTTATGGCCACATCGAGCCTCAGCAGAAGCCACAGCAGGAGTGGATTCCTGTCTCTCCAGCTGTCATCGTGTCTGAGTGCCAGGCTTCAGACCCGATCCCCTGGGGCCCCAAGACGGTTATAGACAGAGGCGGCTCGGGGAGGACTCAAGAGAGCGGTACTGGCCTTCCTGCAGACACGATTACACAAAGATCAAACAATCCATCGATGGGAAGAAAATAAGGACCATGGTCACATCTGGACCCCAAGCTTAGACGAGGTGCATGGGTGACATTTATCAACAATCCAGCGAAGTTCTGGCCAGAGCTAGAGGCCAGGGCAGCAAGACAGGAGTGGCACTAAGGAGCATCGTGGTGCAGAGGCCGGACTGGGGGTCTGCAGGCTGCTTCCAGGAGGAGACTCAGTGTTTGGGAGGTGGCTAACATGCCTCCTTCGTGTCACCAGCCAGTGATGCCACCTGTGGAAAATCAGCTATAATCCTGAGCCGGAACAGCCCTGGGTGATGTGATAAAGGCTCCTAAAAGTGGGGGCGCCAGAAGGATAGTGAACCAACCAACAGGCTGATGAGTTTCTGGCCTGTATTTATCATGCTTTCTTAGCCAAGAATGAGGAGAGAGTTGAATGGCTCACCATGAAGATTTTAACAACTTAAGAGGGTTCCGTGTCTCACCCGAAGGAATTCAGGAGGTGTTTAGACCCAGGGGAGACTAACGGCCTCTTGGTTCCTCATCAACCTGGCAAACCCACCAGCCCTCTATGGCCAGACCTTGGCAAGTGCCTTCCCTTGTTCTAACAAAACCCTTTCCACCCACGCCTGTGGTAAGCTTTTATTTTTTTTAATTAATGGGAATGAAGATACCTTACAGCCTCCTCAGACCTTTCCTTAGGGCTTCTGCATTTAGACCTCAGCAAGGGGGCCCACTGCCCTGGGTCCTGCACTACAGAGGGTCCCTCTGGCCCTGACACTTCCTCTGGCCACGCCCTCCATGGGGTGGAGTCAGCAGGGCCAAGGGGACACGGTCATTGGCTCCATCCCGTGCTCTAGAAAGCCAGGACCCCAAATGCCCTGCCTCAGCAGCCCCTGACCCATTTCTAGTGCCTGCACCGGCTCTCCCCGGAGTTCAGATTCCTAGGACTCACAGAGAGGCCAAAGGGCAGCTGTTTGCATGGAGGGTATGAGCAGAGGTCGGACGTGAGGTCTGAGTGTCCCCCTATGCACATCCAAGGCCCCTTGTGACAATGGATGGACCCAGCATTGGGAAGAAAAGGGCCAGACTAGTGATCAGAGACTGGGAATCAGCCCTCCCCACACGCTCACTTTCTTTGCTGGACTCCCCTGTGTCTGGGAATTCTAAATTTGTACCTGGCCTTCCCCCTTATAATGAATGTATATTTGTAAAGGCAGGAGTTTAGAACCTAATGCACTTAACATGTTTACATGTATAGGATGTGAGCTCCCAGGTATGCTCTGGCCCTGCACTTCCAAAGGTCCAGAGCAGTTATGTTGGCTCTACTGAGACTGTAAGTGGTAAAGACCATCTCCAGAGAGGAGGGGCTCCTGCTTCACGCTCCAAAGTCAGGATCTTCTGAGTGGATAAAACAATGGACACTGTGACCCTCAATTGTAAATTGATTTAGAATAACGCCGAAGTGTGTATGATGTGTGTGTGCGCACGCACTCACCTGGGGACGTCTGTGGTACATGACTGTGACTGTGTGTGTGTGTGTGTGTGCGCACGCGCGCCTGGGGATGTATGTGGTTCTGTATGTTATGTGTGTGTGTGCGCCTGAGGACGTGTGTGGTTGTGTGTATGGTATGTGTGTGTGTGGTACATGACTCCATGTGTGTGTGCATGTGGGGATGTATGTGGAGCAGAGCCAGTGTGTCTGCACATGTGTTTGTGTGTATGTGCATGCATTAGTTTTAATAGTAGAAGCTGTCCTTTAGAATTATGAAGTAGTAAAAATTGTATGTCCTTCGCTGTATAATTCAAAATTAAAATAATCTTCAATCACCAGAAATTTAGTCCCCCTCAGATTCTGATTTTTTTTCCATATTGATTATGTCTTCATTTTACTGATGAGGAAACTATAGCTTAGAGATGTTAACTGACTCAACAAACTAGGGCATGAAGCTCACGAGCCCAGGACCAGGACGCAGTCCAAGCCACGCTGCTCCAGAGGCCTGGAGCCCTGCTCATGATTACATGTGGCCTCTTGGCAGGGGAACGGATTCTGATGGGCTGTGGCCAGCATGCAGGCTACCCAAGCCAGGGACTCGGGAAGCCGGGCGGAGAGTACCAGACAGCAGACAAGAGTGAAGGTCTGCTCAGAATTCAGATAGTTTCCTAGGTCTTGGATGAGGAAGGAGGCTCACTGCTCATCCTTGATCCCTTTGCTGGTGGCTAAAAGGGACAAAGTCCCACGAGAGCACTTGTGGGAGCTGCCTGCCAAAACCTGGAAAAGGACTGCTCAGGACTGGCTCTGCAGTAGGAGCAGAGGAAGGATATGTCGCCTCCTGGTGGAAATCCTTGGTGATGGCAGTAGGGGGCCTAGCAGCCTTGGTATAGAGGTGGCAGGACAAGGTCCTAGTGAATGATCGTTTTCACCTGTCCTAAAAATCATTGCTTCATATATTTTATCCAGTTTGTGGTCTATTTTAGGATGGTAAATATGGTCTCTGTTACTCCATATTACCTGGATTGATTAATTTTTTTATTGTTAATTTTCTCTTCAGTGATTTGGAAGCTCTATTGCCTCTTAATGAAAATTCTCTCTAAATTTTTATAAATCATCTCTAAGTTCATAACTTTATATACAATTGGACCAGTAATCCTATAAGAGTCTCAAAAATGAAATAATCTATTAGAACCTGTTCCTCAATAATGATAAACTTAGCATATTTTACCTCTCTGCTGTTGCAAATTGTGTATGTGTTTGTGTGTGTGTGTGTGTTTTGTGTGTGTGTGTGTGTGTTTGTGTGCTCCAGTTACTACTGTTTAGACAGTTGCTTTAAGTTTGTTACATTAACAAAGAAAATATAGGTATAAACATCTTGGATTTCATTGCTCACTACCACTATTTAATCCCATGACTTTCCCACTTTTGAGTTGTTTAATTGTCGGGATTTCCCAATCAGCTGGACACATGATTTACTAATTTTTTTTGAGCTGTGGACTTGGAACACTTACATATCTATATGCAGATTTATTTTCTCATCAACAACTCTCAGCGTGTTGTTGATGGCCCAAGCCTTGTTTTAAAATAAGGCATTGTTTTCTTCACCAAAAAAAAAAAAAAATCTTAATTTAAGGTGGTCTTTTTATGGCTGGCTAGTCTTGTATGGTGAATGGATATTAATAGAGATTTCCTTAACCTTCCTCCTTCTTTTCGCCATAACTCGAATTCATTGAGAAGCATGTTTTTACCATTTCTCACATGGGCTTCCACTTTGACTTCCACTTTAAACTATCACCCCACTCTTTTTCTCCATGATTATTCCTGAAAAAGTGAGCTCTCTATCTGATTAAAGGTGGTTCCCATCAGAGATGTGTGGCTCCTTGTCCAAAGGTCCAAAGGAAGAGAAAAGGAAAGATTCCTGTTTCTGGTGGTTACATTTTGTCAGCTTAGAGACCAAGTTATCCGTGTGGTTGTGGTGAAATCTGCAATATCTTGGCTCAGAGTTTCCTTATTCTGGCTTACTAGGGGAGCCGCATTAGCTGGGGTCACGGCGCTGTGGCCGTTGTCAGGATCCCGGGGCTGAGCCAGCCCCTCTCCCTCCTTGTTATTTTGATCTTGCAAACTGGGTCCCAGCCATGTGACCCCGGCACCTGGCAGCCAGGATCGCCCCCCACGTGACGTGTCCCCAGTTCCTCGGTGTCCCTCACTGCTATCAGCTAGCTCCAGTAAGGGTACTAGCTGGCTTCCACTGCGGTCCTTCCTCCTTCCTCTCCAGGCAGGCTATCCTTTCCCACTAGTTGGCCCTGTACCTTCTCTCCTGCGCTACATACGCTGAAGGAATTCCTCAGCGTTTCCAGCAAGTAGATGGCACTCTTCTATGTTTGGACCCCTTCAGTGCTTGCAGTGGAAATTTAGGAGGTGGGAAGGAGGAGCTTGGGAGTTCTCCATATCTAGGGGCTCCCTATCCAGCAGATTCAACTAACTGTGGATTGAAAATATTCGGGAAAAAACAGAAAGTTTCAAAAAGCAACACTTGAATTTGCCATACACTGGCAACTACTTACATAGCATTCACGTTGTATTAGATACCATGAGTAATCTAGAGATAATTTAAAGTACACAGGAGGTCACAGCAAAAGAGAATTTGACAACGAATATATGTATATATTCATGTATAACTGAAAACTTGTGCTGTATGCTGGAATTTGATGCAACATTGTAAAATGACTATAACTCAATAAAAAAAAGTTTGTATATACAAAAAAAAAGTACATGGGAGGATGTACATGACTTCCATGCAAGTCCTATGTCATTTTATACAAGAGGTGTCAGCATCCATGGATGTTGACGTCTGGGGGGAGTCCTGGAACCAGTGCCCCATGGTTACCAAGGGATGACTGGAAGTCCAGGTTCCTTATCCCAGCCTGTCAGGTCCCCACGTGGTCTGAATCCTACCTGTACCACACTTCCCTTGTCACTCTCCTCCAGCCCTGGCAGACTGCCCTCTGATTCTTGAACAGGCCACACTCACTGTGTTTCATGTCTGGCCCCTAGAAATACCCGTTACTTTCTGAGCATGGCTCTGCTTTCACAAAACTGGCTGCATTGTCACTAGAGAAGACAGTGTGGAGGTTCCTTTAAAAACTGAAAATGGACTTAACTCATGATCCAGCCTTCCCACTCCCGGGTATATTTCAGGAGAAAACTCTAATTCAAAAAGTCACATGCACCTGAATGCTCACAGCAGCACTATTTATAATAGCCAGGACATGGCAACAACACAAATGTCCATCGACAGCTGACTGGATAAAGAAGTAGTATATTTATACAATGGAATACTACTCAGCCATGAAAAAAAACAAAATAATGTCATTTGCGGCAACATGGATGGACGTAGAGATAGTCATTCTAAGTGAAGTAAGCCAGATAAAGAGAAAAATGCCATATGATATCACTTCTATGTGGAATCTAAAAAAAGACACAAATGAACTTAACTACAAAAGAGAAACAGACCCACAGACATAGAGAAACAAACTTATGGTTACCAGGGAGAGAAGGGGATGGGAAGGGATAAATATGGGAATTCAAATAGTGCCCCTCTTGGGGAGTGATGGAAATGTTAGCTATCTTGATCGTGGTGATAGTTTTCTGGGTGTAGACATTTATCAAATTCATCAAATAGTACATGTGAAATGTGTGTATTTTACTGTACAGGAATCATACCACAGTAAAGGTGCTTGTAAAAAAACAAGAAAAGATTGGCAGTATTGTGTCCTACGTTTTTATGTGTCTGCAGTGAGTGGGTCTTCAAGTTTCTGGTCTGCCATATTTTCTGAACACAAGTGCCCTCCTTCCCTTTTCTTTGGTAAACTGTCAGTGGGTGGCATTTATTCCCGTGGCTTCAACTGCTCTCTGTCCACTGATTAACTGTCAAATCTTTTCCAGCATGGGCATCTCATTTCAGTCCCAGAAATATACTTATAATTGACAAGTAGACATTCCCACTTGATTAGCCCATAAAAATCTCAAGCTCTGTATGTTTGAATTTACACTCGCTCAGAACTAGGTTTACTTTTTCAAACAATGGCATCACTATCCCATCTGTTTTCCGTGCCATACATCTGGGAGTTTTCCTTTACTTTTCCACTCCCTCACCCCCGTCAGTACTACAATTCTATTCCTTAATGTCCCCCAACTAAGTGTCTGCTCCTCGCTCCCCACTGCATTAGTTCACACCCCTTGCTAGTCTCCCCAGTGCTGTTCTTTAGAGTGAACAATCCACTTCGCTCACTTTTAATGGCTAATCTGTGTCACTCTCCTCCTTAAAACCCCAAAGAATTCCCCGCTGCGTATGTGAGGAAGTCCACGCTCCCTGATTTAACGTTACACCTTCTCATCACCTAGTTGCTGCTTTTTTCAGCCTCAGCTTCCGTTAGTTCCTCACAGCCTCTAGCCTCACTGACCTTCCTTCCCTAAGTGCCAAGTGCTCTTAGACACGACCAGACCTCTGCACGAGACACGCAAGCTGCCGAGAATCCCGTCCCCACCACGCAGTCTCCTGGTCGAGAGATTTGCTGGAATCCATCAGATGTCAGTGCAGAAAGCATTTCCTCTCTGACACCTTCCCTACCTTCTAGAACCCTGCCCCAGGCAGCGCAAGAGCCCCTCTGAACATACAATATACATGATGCCAATTGACTCTTGCCACATTGTTTTGAAAACCTATTTAAATTTGTCTCTTCCACGACACACTTTGATCTCCGTGAAGGATGGGGGCTGTGTGGTATTTGTCTAGACAGCTAATGTCTGGCAAAGACCCCGGGCCATCAGAAACAGTCTGCTGACTCATCAAGAAGAATTGTCATCTTTGCGATGCAAGAAAGACTACATGATCTCTGATCTTACACCATCCGGCAAGGGTCAAAATAATGTCACATAGAACTACACAGGCAAAATATGTGTATTCTTTTCCTCTTTGTGAGCCCGAGATCATAGGCATCCTGGAACGTAGGTGTCACTCTAAGCTGTCTGTCCCCTAGGCTGTCACGTCCAGCTTCAACATATTTTTTAGAAGTTGTAGGGATACGTGTACATCACCCCGTCTTAGAGCAAACGGTGCTTCAGCCTGACCAAGTTTAATGTCCATATAAAAATCAGAAATCTTCCAAACTGAAGCCTGAAGAAACATTTTCCTTCTCTCCTTCCAGTATGTCGGCCATCTGCATCCCAAATCCCCACTGCTCATCTGCGTCAGGCCACCTTCTATCTAGAAACATTTTCATTGGGACACTTAGATGAGAACTACTTACAGCAGTCATGAAAATGGCCCCATGAACGTAGGCTCTGCACAACAAGGATGTTTTGACCGGAGGCCTCAGCCGTGGCCTGCAGGGTCTGTTCCCGTGTTCCGCCTGGCTTCCCTGCAGACGTTCTTCAGAAAATCAAGCCTTCAGTTAAAGTCATAGAAGGCCCAAGAAATCCAGAAAAATGGAGTGAGATTCATCTCCTTGGGAATATTTTTGAAAACCATCCACTAATAGGAAGAAGAGATTTAAGAGGTTCGTTTCAGAGCGGATGATGTCCAAATTCAGGTGGGTCAGTTTGGTCATTGTTGCTCGCTAGTTGGCTTTCTGCTGCTTCTAAGACGCCTCTGTTTAGAGAAGTGGCCTGAGTCGGCCCTCAGTGCACAGAGGTGAGCTGGGCATGGGGACAGCCAAGCTCCTCTGCTGTGTAGTAACCCGCTGAGAAGGAAGGGATGGCCCAGGGCTTCCTCTGACTCTCTCCCTCAGTTACAAACTCTATGAAGGGAAAATGGAACAAAAAACTTAATTCAATATGGTATTGTCAAAGTATAAAAATAATTGTCTTTGGAGGGAATGGTATATTTCAAGGGGTAGAGTTCGTGCTGGGTTCAATTCGCAGTACCTCAATGTAAAAAATAATAAGAAAAATTCTTTTAAAAAAAAGGAAAAGAACAAAGAAGAAAAGAGATCTCAAACAACCCAAGTTTAAAAAGAAAAAAAAAAAGTCTTTTAAAAATAGTAGTCAGCTCAGTCTTTATCTAGATTAGGAGATTGGGATTAACTGATACACACTACTATGTATAAAATAAATAACCAACTCCCAGGTCCTTAATAACCTAGTTCAACCTGAATCCTTCCTCTTTTTTCCCCTAAGCAACCCGTGGAAGCCTCTGAAATTCTCATCTTATAAAAGAATTCATTTAAAGGTGGTTTGAAAGTTACTGGTTAAAACAGTTATTTGTGGTTCCATGAATATAGATCTAGTAAGAAAGACAGACAATAAACCAGTAAGCAAATAAATACATTATGTACTGCCAGGTACTAATATTTGTCACAAAGAAACTTAAAGCATATTAGGAGAGAAAATGATTGAATAGGAAATGTGTGCATGCTATTTTAAATAATGTGGTCAGATAAGTCCTCTCTGAGGGTAAAATAATTTGAACAAAGCCCTGAATGAAGCAGAAGAATAAGCCACGTAGGTAACAGACAAGAAAGCCTCCCAGGCCGGGGGAAGTGTAAGTACGAGACTTGGAGTTACAAACACAGCTGTCCTGGTGGGGACCATCTGGGCGGTGAAGATGGGCTGGAGCAGAACGGTGAGAACTGAGGCTGCAGAGAAGGGTGAGGGACCGGATCACACAGGGCCTTGGTAGGGACTCTGGATATCCTTCTGAATACAATGGAAATTCACGACAGTAGTTTGCAAAGCGGAACAACTTGATCTGATTCATACTTTAATAAGACCGTTATGGGTAACATATGGGGAATAAGCAATGGAAGCAGGGCAAGGTAAGCTGATGGGAAGCCAGTGGGAAGAGTGCTGCTGACCTGGAGAGAGACACCGAGGTTGGGCTGGGATGATGGCGGGAGACGGGCTGAAAGGGGGACATGACTTGACAGTAACGGTCACAGGCCTTAATGCTCGAGTTGGACACAGACACAGAGTGGTTCAGGGTGATGGGTATGTGATATTTGGGGCTGAGTCACAGTTTTTGTGCAGAGACCTGACAGGAGAATAAAGTGGGGACGTTGACGTCGATAAGAAGGGTTGGTGGGTGTTGAATTCCCCCTAGAGCCGCGTCTCTGTCTCTCTGTAGATGAAGTCAGCAGAGCAGGGATGGGTGTTCCTACTTCTGCAGAGAATTGCGTGTCTTCCTCATCGACAAATTCGAGAGGCCGACCTGCCCATCCAATTGCAACATCTTGAATCTGCTTCTTTCTATCCAGGAGGAGATTTCCAACTAAGATGCCAATCAAAAATTCCCGTGTCCAGAGTTAGAGCTGTGTGCCTTTGGGATGATCTCAGAGATGCCTCCACAGAGGCTCGGTGTGCTCTCTCTCCCTCAGAGCACATAGTTCCCTTCAGCCTGGTGGGTTTCAGCAGAGAAGATTTCACAAATAGCCCCTCTCAGGCCCTGGGGACCAACCTCCCGCTTGGCTGAGCTCTGAAAATGAGCACTAGTTTCGGGCAAAGGGCCTTCTCCAGGGCGCCATCTGGCAGATTACGTGAGGACAGTGTACAAAAGAGTGGGAGGGTTCATGATATAAATGGATTTTAATTTTTGCTCTGAATCGGATTCTGTATTTCCGTTTTGTTAAGGAAGATTTCTTAGGCCAGACATGATTCTCCTTTTTCTTTCTATTTGATCATCCAAGAGGTTTAGATAGGGTATTTGTTTTTGGGTAAGAATCTTTAAAAAAAATCCCTGCAAATAGCGTCTTGTTAGACATTTGGACAAGACAACCAGTAAATTCTCCCAGCAGTATTGAACCCCCTTGTTCCTCCAGGGGGTCTCCAAAGGTATACATGTTCCAAATCTGACCCAAAACCAACGAGCCTTTTCTTTTTTTTAAGCACTTCACCATGGACAAAAGATGTCACTAAAGAAGGTGAGAAAAGACCAGGTCTCCATCATCCAGAGTCCTTCCCAAAGAGCCCACAGAAGTAAAGAGGAGATGAACGAGAGAAACGGTTTATTTATACACACGCAGGAGCCAACCAGAAAAGTAACTACCATGTTAAATGGTGAAAGTTAAAGGCTTTTTTATCAACCTAACTTAATAGGGCAAAGGGAGAGGAGAGAATTGGCTTCCATGACAGGTTTTCTTCTACATCTATTGAATCTCAGGTATCTTCAGCTTAAAGTGCTTTTGTATTAACCGTGGGTTCCCTCTGACTTCCCATTCCTCGAACTTTGTTCTTCTTTTTCAAGTTTCACTCATGTATTCTGAGCCCCTGGATTTCACACGTGAATTTTAGATTGATTGTCAAATCCTGCAAAACACCACCTGGGATTTGGGTAGGTATTCTTTGAATCCTTAGATGAATTCGTGGACTATTGTCATCTTAGTAGAATGAAGCCTTCTGCTCCATGAATATGGGATTATTCTCTGTGAATGTAGTTCTTAATTTCTCTCAACAGTAAACTATTGTAGTCTTCAGTGTCCAAGTCTGGGACTTCTTCCTCACTTCTATTGGATGCTGATTCAGAACAGAAACGACCTCCTGGAGAACCTCTGCTGCCACGGAGCTGACGTGGAACTGAGTCCTGAGAAGGCTTTAAATTCTTTTAAAATTAGGATTAATGTACTTTAATTACTCCATAGATGAGTAATGAATGGGTCACATTAACATAGGATTTTAATCCTTTTAGAATTAGTAGAGTAATACAGACACATTACAAAAAATTGAAATATTGCCTAAAAGAGAAGAAATTTGTAATTCCCACCCACAGAGGTGACTGTCATGAATGATTTGGTGCTTATCTCTCAGTCTCTGTGTCTCTCAGTATGTCTCTCTCCATCACTGTCTCTCACACACTCACATTCAGATCAATTGACATCTATGTTGATTTCACACATATGTGGTGGTGCAGACAGTGGGTCTGCATACTTCCACCCTGAGGCCTCCCTTGACATTGGGTTGAGAACAGTCACCCACTTTTCCAAATGCACAGCATTCATTCATCCACATGAACCAGAACGAATGGACACCATTCCCTCTCCATCAACATTAGTGTTGCTTTAATTCCGAGTGTTTCAACCAGTGCTGTGATGAACACCCTTAAAAGGCATCTTTGAATAGGTGTGTAAGGATTTTAGTGAGATGAACTGTAAGTATCAGAACTTCGGGGGAAGAGATGCATCTGTGGCCCTTTGATGCGTCCTGCATCCTGTTCTCCTGAAGAGGAGCGTCCATTTGCTCTTCCCTCCAGGGGATCTGCTGGAGCCTCTGCCTGCTTACACTGTCACCAGGGCTGGTTGTCACCTGAATAAAGACCCGCCAGTGTGATGGTGACCGGTGCTGTCTCTGCAGTGTTTCCGTCTGCCTGTGTTCTCACCTGAGAGGTCAAGCATCTCTAATACACACTGGCCACCTGCATTGCCTCTCATTGGAACTACCCATGTCTGTTCTGTTTCTATTTAGAACACTGGGTTTCGAAAGGATTTTGGACTACAGGGATGGGAAACTTTCTCCAACCTTGGGTTATGAGGAATGCATTTTCCAGGTTGTGGTTTGTCTTTCAAGCAGTTTTTCTGGGATTTTGCTAATTTTTTTGATTTTTTTTGTTTTTTGTTTTTGGTTTTTTTTTTTTTTTTTTTTTTTTTTTTTTGCCACAGGAAGAGCTAAGCATCTCCCATCTGTCTCCAGGCTGTGGTGTCACAGGGGGAACAGCAGTGTCTACCCTGAGATTATGCACAGTGTTACTAAAAGGGCTTCACTTTGTACATCACATCTTTAATCCCCCTGGATATCCCCTTAAAATAATAAAAATGCTGTTTCAAGTGAAAACAAAAAAAATCACCAGCCCCAGCTTAAAACATGTGGGCAGGCACAAAAAGCCACCTTTCATAAAGTTTCATTGACAGGGAACACCCAGGAGAGGTAAAGACTGGCAGAGAGAAAGAGGACTTGGGGTTGTCAGGGGCTGGGTGAGGAGGGAGGGGAGTGCACGCTCTGGATCCGTGGTTTCACTTTGAGGAAAGAAATAGTGTGAAACTAGATGGTAGTGATGGTCACACAACATTGTGAATGCCCCTAATGCTCCTGAATTGCACAATTTAAAAGGGGAAAATTCTATATTTTATTACATGAAACTCTAAAAAGAAAAATAAAGGATGCCATAAATGATGTGAAACAAACAAAGGAAACTAAAGCAAACCAAACAAAAACATGTCCAGCAGAAGGGACGTCAAGTTTGGGAGGGGGAGGGGGAGGGGACTGATGGTGGGATTTTGGAGAACATTTTGGAGAGAAAGGTGTGGGTGGGTGCAGAGGGGGCTCAGCCCCAGGTGGTGGTGATGCCTGAACTGGTTCTCCGTTGGCCAGCAGTCCAGGTGCAGATGCAGGTTCAGGAGGAGCTGCAGGAGCGGCAGGAGGGAGCTCGGGTTTTCCTGCGGGATCCAGATCGTCCTTTTTTTTTTGTCTCTGACATCTTCCCCTGCCCCTGCCTCCTCTGTAACTATTGGATGTGGAGAGAGTTTTAAGTCCTGTGGAAGAGCTCATGCTGTGAGAGAGGAAAAATTTACCCACCTGCCTCCCTTTCCATGTGCCTCTTCAAGGACAGAAACCTTTCCAGAGTTTCCAGACAGCTCCCACCCAGAAAGTGCCCACAGGATGTGTTCTGTGACTGAACTTTTCCAGACAGGTGGTCTGAGGCCACTCTTTGCTCTGGTCCCAACAGTAGCCTCTGGGGACACCTCCCTGTGTGGCCCAGCCCTCGCCCCTCCCTCACCTACACACATGCACCAGCCCTGCCTTTCTGACCTTCGGGCTCTGCTTCGGGGGCTCCTGGTCCTCCACCTGACTTGCAGCGTGGTGGGCACGGTGCTCCATGTCAGAGCCGGGTGTGCTGAGCTACCCATCAGCTACAGGCAGGACCCTGGGAAGAGCCCTGGGTGATGTCTGGGTCAGAGGCCTGCCCCAGTGATTTCTGGGCCATGGGGGTGGGGATCCCTCCATATCCAGACCCACCTGGAGACTGCGCTGGCCCTCAGAAGAGTGGCACACCAGCCCTTCCCTTGGGGAGGGGGCGTTGGTGTTCTTATTCATCAGCTTCTGTTCAATATGTGGTATCTGGCTCTGCAATGACAGTGACCAGCAGCTGACCCGGC
Source organism: Camelus bactrianus (assembly GCF_048773025.1). Lineage (NCBI taxonomy): Eukaryota > Metazoa > Chordata > Mammalia > Artiodactyla > Camelidae > Camelus > Camelus bactrianus. The sequence continues at coordinate 53,149,822 of NC_133575.1, read as the reverse complement.
CTGGAAGTCTCAGAGCCCTGCCCGGCCAGGAACACTCCTGATTCTGTCCACTCGACCCTCTGCTGCCAGATCAGACTGGGACCTTTTTCAGCTCAGACACCCGGGAGGGAAAAGACATACCCAGAGAGCATGGGCTCCACCTCGGGCAGCAGGACCTTTCCCCGGCTCTCTACATCCCAGCCAGCCAGCTTTGACCTCGGCTGTGGATGTGACCGGCCACCCAGGCCACTGACCTGCTCTTGCTTGGGGCAGAAACCCATCCCCAACATGACTGCTCCACCTCCACCAGCCAGGAAGGGGCCGTGGGGCTACCCGGGTGGGATCTGAGTGGTGGCCCAGCCTGGGCGGGCCTGCCCTGGGCCTCCCTGTGTTACCTTTGGGTCTCTCTGGCCGAAAGGCCAGAGGCGCCTTGGGTGAGACCTGACCCAGCGCCAGCAGCGTTGGTACAGCCCCTCGCTGCTGGCTTTCCGGGGGCTGCGGCCTCGGGATATTGGGATGCAGGAGAACATGCCTCTGTCTCCAACCAAGTGAGCTGAGTAGGGACTTCTCTACAGAGTGGGTGCCTGGTGACTTTGGTTCCAAGTTCTGTTGGGCTCTATTGCCAGGGAAGTGAGGTCACTTCCTGGGGTCCACTTATCCAAGCTTCCTCCTGACACAAAGCTCCCCAAGGGCCTTTCTGGGCTGCCGATCTCTCATTTCTCACTCCCTGCCATGTCCACACACAGTGACGTCAGCTCAGCACCCCCCCATAGCCCTGGGGAGCCCTGGATGCAGCCAGCCCAGCAGCTCTGAAGACACAGCTGGGTTCAGACCTGGCTCCCCCCACTCAGCAGTGCTATCACCCTGGACAAGCCACGTGCCTCTCAGGGTCTCCCCAATCCCCAATTGGCACCGTGGGAATCATTCTGGCCCCTGCTTCCTAGAGAAGCCATCCTGTCTCTAGACCTAGAAACACCTAATGCATCTGTCACCCCCATGGGCTGACATCACAGGGAGCTCATGCACAGACTCAGCAAAGGAAGGACCCCACAGAGGGCTGGCGGAGCGCAGAGCACATGCCACACAGGCCGGGGTCTGCCCTGGGGTCTGGAGAAAGTCACTTTCCTTGCTGCTTGCTTCCCAGCTCCCAGTCGTGAGGCTGAAATTAAATACAACTCTGACATCGTCTGCTCTGGCATACAACCTCTTAGGTCATTCTGTCATGTTGACATACAGGCCCAGTTTCCCATCTCGGCCTCTGTGGTGGGCTGCCCCACAATGGCTTCCTATTTTTTGCCTTCTGTTCCCACGCCCTTGTGTGATACCCACACCCTCCCCTGGAGGGTGGATGGACTTTGGGACCAGGTTCTGACATGTAGACTGACTTGTGAAAATGTGCGTGAGTTCCACTCATTACCAGCTCCGGTGTTCCTTCTCTCTGTCTCTGTCTCTCAGTGCCTCTCTCTCTGTCTTGTCTCTCTCTCTGTTTCTCTGTCTCCCCCTGCTTCTCTGTGTTTCAGTCTGTCTGTCTCTTTTCCTGTATGTATGTGTGTATATATTTATGTGTATATGTGTGTATTTATGTGTGTGTATTGTTCGGGCCCAGGGCAGGTCACTTCTGAAAATTCCTTGATGACATATTGATTATTTTGAATTCATGTTACTGAAGAAAAATTATCTTTGAAAATTGTGCAAGAACTTTGGTGGGATCTTCTCTAAGGATCAGCACTGCTAGGGAAGGGATGCACCTGTGGCACTTTGATGTATCCTGCACCTTGTTCTTCCGGATAGGAGCGTCCATTTGCTCTTCCCTCCAGGGGACCTCCTGGGGCCTCTGTCTGCTCACGTTGTCACCAGGGCTGGTTGTCACCGGGCTAAAGACCTGCCAGTGTGATGGTGGCCAATGCTGTCTCTGCAGTCTGTCCGTCTGCCTGTGTCCTCACCTGAGAGGTCGAGCATCTCTAGCACACACTGGCCACCTGCACTGCCTCTCGTTAGAACTGCCTGTGTATGTTTTGTTTCTTTTCAGAACACTGGGCTTCAAGAGGTTTTTGGACCACAGGGATGTGAAGCTTTTCTCGGACCTTGGGTCAAGAGGAAAGCTTTTTCCAGGCTGTGGTTTGTCTTTCCAGCTGTCTTTCTTGGCCTTTGTTTTCTGCTTTTCTTTGGTTTTATTTTGCCACAAGAAGAGCTAAACATTTCCCCTCTGGCTCTGGTTTCACACTTAGAACAGCAGTGCCTACCCCGAGATTATTCACAGAGTTACTAAAAGGGCTTCATTTGGTACGTCTCATCATTAATCCATCTGGATTTTCCTCTCAAAATACAAAAATGCTAATTCACGTGAAAACAAACAAAAAATTTACCCATCCCTACTTAAGATATGTGGGCAGACAAAAAAAAAAAAAAAGCCACCTTTTATATGATTTCATTGATAGGGAACCTCCAGGATAGGTAAAGACATAGAGAGACAAAGGGGATTAGGGCTTGTCATGGGCTGGGGGAGGTAGGATGTGGGATGCGCTTTGTATACAAGCTTTTACTTTGAGGAAGGAAATAGTCTGAAACCAGTGGTGTTGGTCTCACAGCATTGTGAATGCACTTAATGCTCCTTAAAATTGCACAATTTAAAATGGGAAAAGGCTAAACTTTATTCTTATAAACTTAAAACAAAAATAAAATATACTATAATAGAAAAGAAAAAAATCTGAATCCATAGAAGATCTGTTCTTTTGGCTTTAACCCTGTGCCCTCTTTTCTAGGCTTAGTCTTACTAGCTCTGCACCTTTTGTAAAACAGTGTTGCCTTTAGCCTTAAATATACAGGAGAGCCTATTTTCAAGGCTCTGATCTTTAAGGATATTAACACTTTTGCACTTATATAAAGACAAGTTGCAAAATAGAAAATAACTTTTGTTTTGTTAGAGGTTTTACAGAGGCACTATGACCTGGTCTATGTAGACAGCTGCAGACCAAGATAATGGCAGACTAATATCTTGGAAAACCATCTTCCCCAAGTCAGACTTCAGGCTCCTTTTCTACTAAAAAGGGGAGGGGCTGTGGTTGGTTGTTGCAAACTTCTTGGTGTAGGATTTTTTTGTTCTTGGAATCCTTTGCAGCTATCCACGTGGGTCAGATCATGGTGTTCCTGTAAAACCTGCAACAAAACAATCTTTTTCTATTCTGCAACTTGTTATCTTTATAGGAATGCAAAAGTGTTAATATCCTAAAAAGTCAGAGTTTTGAGAATAGGCTCTCCTGTTTATTTCAGGCTAAAGGCAACATTATTTTACAAAAGGTGCAGAGCTAGCAAGACAAAGCCTAGAAAACACGGCAGAGGGTTAAAGGAAAAGGAACAGATCCAATATGGAGTCAGATTTGTTCTTCTCTATTACAGTGACTTTTGGTGAGAGCTAAGAGGATGATTCCTGGGTGGGTCCTCCACTGTCCCAGGCTGGAGTTCAGGCAGGATCCCTGCCAGATTCACCATGACTTTGGACCTGATCTCCCGCAGAGAAAGTGACAATTATTGGATTAAAATTAACTGTCAAAATCCCTTCAATTGCCTGTAAACTATACCACAGCAGGGGATGTCTCATTGGCCAGTCAACTGCCAGTCTCTCCTGATGCAAGGGACCAGCGTCGCGGCGGGATCCATGGTGGCCTGGCCAGTGCACCTTCCTACTTTGCTCTCCAGCCTTGGCTTCCTAACTTTGATGCTTTAAAAGCTCCCGTCCCTCTTCCCTCTGGCCTGGTGTGAATTAACAAGGTCCCTGCACCCACCTGGGCTGAGCCCAGGCCACACACACAGCCCCATGCACAAAGCCCACCATCTGCTGTCTACCCCTGGGCTCAAGTGCACCCTCTGAACTACCCCACCCCAAAGGTCCGCGTGCCCAGTCCCTCCACCCAAGGGGTCCAGATCACCATCAGGACCATCAACCACCCAAGGCCCACAGGCCAGTGGCTGGCAACCTGGGATCACCCTGACCCATCGGGTCAGTTGAGGCAAAGGGTGCGGGGATCAGGGTGCCAGGGCGGGAATTGGAACCGCCTTCAGCCCAGGCTGCCTCGCCCTGTAGCATCAGACATTAACTATGAGGGTGCACACTAGGCTGGATACCCCACTGGTGGCGGTAGTCATCATTACTGGAGCCCAGATTTCCCCACCCCAACCACACGGTGAGGGATGAGGGAGTCAGATCAGGGTAGGGGTGCACTCAGAGTGAAGGGGATCCCATGGTGAGGGGGTACAGGTTGATGGGTTTGGGGCCCGCTCAGAGTGGAACTGACCTGGCTGAGAGGTGAGGGGGACAATTTCAGGATGTTGGGGGTCCTGTGGTGAGGCATGAGGGGTAAGCTTGTGGGTGTAGGGGCCATAGGTTAGGACCTAGCAGGATGGAGTCTCAGGGCAGGGACCTAAGTGTGAGGAGAAGGAGCCCTGTCTTCAAGGTCTGGTGGGAGACTGGGCCTGGCCATGGGTGGGGGGGTAGTAACAGGGAGGGGAAGGTGAGCAGGGCAAGTGGGGCTGGCGGGGTGTGGCCTGGCCCAGGGCATTCGTGGTTCTAGTTCAGTGCCAGGACCCAGTCGGTGGCGGGGTGAAGGCTCTGGGGATGGAGACCCGGTGGGACGAGCAGGAGGGGCCCCACCTGGCTCCTCCCGGCCCCAGTGGCCAGGTCCGGTAAAGCAGGAGACCCACCCGAGCAGTTTGCGCTGCAGGCTGGAGGAGGAGGTGCGCGCACGCGCAGACGGACAGACGTGCGGATACCAGAACCCGCCCAGAAGGCATGGAAGCTGGCGGGCGCCGGTTGCTCCTGGACCAGCTCCTGGAAGAGGAACACGGCCTGGGGTCTGGGCCGCTGCTTGCCCTCGGCTCGGCTGCCGCTGCCGGGTAGTCAAGGGGGCGCTGGTGGGGGCGCGCTGGTGGGGGCCCGCTGCTCGGGGAGCCGGCGGGTGACGCCTGGGCTGTGCAGCTGGGAAGGCGCACAGGGAGGGGTGCAGAGGTTAGGTCCAGGCCGCGCGTCCCGTTAGGACCCTGAGGTGGTTCCCAGCCGCTGCTGTGGTTCGTGGTAACCCCGCTATTAGTAGTTCCTGAACCCCGCGTTTTTGCCGCCGCTTATACCCGGGTTTAGGAGAGCAGGTACAGCCCCGGGAGGTGGGAGGGCGCCGGACGGCTCCAGGGCATCTCCTACTGGCCCTCAGACCATGGCCTGCACCCGGGAGGCGGGTGCGGTGCAGTCGTGGGGCCTCGGATGGAATGGGGACTGCCCCATGGGAGCCCCTGGGTTTGCTCCCATCTTCCCCGCGGTCTGACCTTGGGGACGGCCTCTAAAGCCCCAGGTTCGTGGGACTCAGGTTACAGGTCAGTCTGCTCCTGGAAGGTGGGCGCGGTGATCAGTGTGCTGGGATGGCTGCAGCAGCAGCGGGAAATGGTCGCAACCCCCGTGCTCTCACAAGGCAGCCCCAATCCAGCCATCGCAGCCGCCGCCATTCCCTGACAGCACAGCACACGCCTTCCAGGAGCAGGCTGACCTGTAACCTGAGTTCCACGAACCTGGGGCAGCAGAGGCCAAGCTCAGGCCATGAGCTGGGGAGTTGGAGCAAATCCACGGGCTCCCTTGGGCAGACCCCATAAACCGCCACTGCCTTCGACCACACCGCGCCCTCCTCCCGGGAGCAGGCTGACCTGGGGACCGTGCCTGGAGCAGCAGAGGCCGAGCCCTGGACAGGCTGTGGGGGAGATGGGGGCAAATCGACCAGCTTGCCAGGTCGCTGCCCATCTCCCTGCCGCTGCCCCAGGTTCGTGGATCACCTGTTTTCAAGTCAGTGGGTTCCTGAGAGGCAGGCGCGGTGCAGTCAGGAGGCAGGGGCTGCGGGGAGGGGTGCTACCCCAGGGGGAGCAGGTGGACTTGCTCCCATCTCCCCCAGGGCCAGACCTGGGAACGGCCTCTGCTGCCCCAGGTTTGCAGGACGCATGTCAAGTCAGCCTGTCCCTGGGAGGAGGGCTCAGTGTACTTGGGGCAGCATCAGTGGCTGACAGGATTTTAGAAGCGGGCTCTAGCCCAGCATAACTAACTCTCCTTTCTTCTCTTGCTTCCTCAGTTGGTGGCTGTATCGGCTTTTTCATTATAGGTTATTGCTGGATAATGAACATAGGTTTCTGTGCTATACAGAAGAAACTATTTAAAATCTAATTTTATATATAGTGGCTAACATTTGTAAATCTCAAACTCCCAAATTTATCCCTTTCCATCCCCTCTCCCTGGTAACCTTAAGATTGTTTACTAAGTCTGCAAGTCTGTTTCTGTGTTGTAGATGAGTTCACAGTGTCTTTTTCTCTCTTTTTTAGATTGCACATATGAGTGGTATCATTTGGTGTTTTTCTGTTTCTGGCTGTTTTCACTTAGAATGACGATCTCTAGCTCCATCCATGTTGCTGCAAATGGTATTATTTTGTCCTTTTCATGGTAGAGTAATATTCCAGTGTATAAATATACCACAATTTCTTTATCCAGTCATCTGTTGCTACATTTAGCTTGCCTCCATGTCTCGCCTATTGTATACAGTGGTGCTATGAATACTGGGGTGCATGTATCTTTTCACATTGGAGTTCCTTCCAGTTATATACCCAGAAGTGGGATTGCTGGGTCACAGGGTAAGTCTACTTTTAGTTTTTGAGGGATTTCCATGCTTTCCATAATGACTAGACCAAACTGGATTCCCACCAGCAGTGTAAGAGGGTTCCCTTCCCTCTACAGCCTCTCTAGCATTTATCATTCATAAACTTGTGAGCGATGGCCATTCTGACTAGTGTGAGCTGATACCTCATTGTAGTTTTGATTTGCATTTCTCTGTTTATTAGTGATATTGAGCATTTTTTCATGTGCCTATTGGCCATTTGTGTCTTCGTTGGAGAAATGCTTGTTTAGGTCTTCTGCCTATTTATGGATTGAGTTGTTTTTTTGTTATTAAGTTGTAAGAGCTGTTTATATATTCTGAAAATTAATCCTTTGTTACTCGTATCATTTGCAAATATTTTCTCCCATTCGTAGGTTGTTGTTTTGTTTTACTTATGGTTGCCTTTCCTGTGAAGAAACTTATGAGTTTAATTACATTCCATTTGTTTATTTTTTCCTCTTATTTCCATTGCCTGGGTAGATTGCCCTAGGAGAACTTTGCTAAGATTTATGTCAGATAGTGTTTTGCCTATGTTTTCTTTTAGGAGATTTATCATGTCTTGTCCAGTTGCATCTTAAGCCTGTACTCTAGATCTGTGCTTCAGATTTGAATTTTGAGCTTCTTAGAGAACACCTACTCTTAGCTCATATGTCAGATTCAACATGTCTAAAGCTGATTTCATAATCTTTTTTCTTGCAGCGTCTCCACTTATTCAGTGGGATATTCTTCCGGTCTTGAATACCCAAAGGCTTGGAATGGTCTTTGATTTATCTTTCTCTCACCACCCTCCACATTTTGTCGGCTTCTGGAACTGTGTGTTTTTGGTTTCAAGTGTCTATTCTGATTGCTGATGCTCTGATGAAGAGCTTTCATCCCTGATACATGAATTTTTCCTTCTGTTGAATTCTTGGATATTCTCTCCCCCCTCTTTCAGTCAACCTACAGTTTTGACCCTCCAGCAACTAGAGTCAAGTCAAAGACTTACCACAACCAGATCTCAGCCAGGTAGTCAATCATTATGTGACTTAGCCTCCTAGGGTAACCTGTGCCTTATTAAAAACCAGGAGTCACCAGCCTTTTCCTATCCAGTCCTCAGTTAAAACAGCTGAGAATTGCCCTGAGAACTAGTTGGAGCCCCATCCCCTTCATAGAGTCTTCCCCATTTACTCCAAATACTTCTAGATCCTCTTTGTATTCCTGCATTGTTTATGATTGGTAGCCTGTAGTCTTGGCTTTGAGTACTGACTTGGTATCATTCCCGGGTGGTTTCCAATGTGTCTCCTCACTTAGCTCGTAACTGGAGAAGACTCCCTTGTTCAGCCTCCTTTATACCCCTCACCCTGCTTAGCATTGGGCAATAACAGGCATCCAGGCAGTACTTACCTACTTTATTTATTCGCAGGGGTGGTGGTGTGGAGTATAGCTAATAACTATTAATTCAGTGTTGCAATTAAAAAAGAAAGCCAAGAAAATCCATAAAACTTTATCTCCAATTCAGTTTAGCGCTTTACCTCAACAGTTTTCTTAACTCTGTGTTTACATTCACATAGTGTTCAGTGCTTGTACAGTTCCCTGAGGCAAGCAGGTGAGATGTCATTATGTTTGACTTTCACATTACATTTCATATTGCATATATTTGTGGAATGACAAAACCTTCTTTTATAAGTAAACAGCCGGAAGCCCAGAGAGAATAAGAGCCTAACCCAGGGTCACCTGGTTAGTGTTTGGCACAGGCCAGGACCGCGGTTCACATCTTCCAGCTGATCCTCCTCCAGTGCCTTTTCATTCCAGTGCTGGGAAATGTAGCCCCATCAGCCAAACGGCCAAGACACATTGCTGCCCCTTTACCTGCCAGTGATGGCAGTGCTACAAAAAGTGGCAAAGGAAAGGTCAGAAATAGGAGCGATAAAAGACATGGAAGTGTTGGAAATGGATCCTCAACCTCCTCCTCCCTATTTGAGCGCCTCACAAGTGTCCCACTCTGACAGTGCTCTTCATTGTTTATAACATAGTCTTTAAAATCAGACTGATCTTTTATAGGACATGCTTTTATCCTGGTCCCTTTCCTGCTAGTAGTCACCGTCATGGGCAGAAAGTGCCTGACTGTGCTCTGTTTGTCACGTAGGTGGGAGGGAACGTGGGAGAGGGAGCGGGTTGAACTGAAGCCGAGCTTTTTACAGCTCTGTTGTTCTAGGACCAGAGCAGTTCCACTCTTGCTTTCATCACCTCTCCACCTCCGAGTCCCAGCCACCCAGTCCTGCCTGCTTCCCCACATGCCACGTCCTGGGGGAGGACAGTTTGGTGGTCAATGACCCCTGTGCCCTCCGCACTGGGAGGTGCAGGAGTCTGCTTTAATTTTTGAGCTGTTTTGGTAATTGGGCTTTTTCAGCTTTTCTAGACATCTCCTTTCCAGCTCTAAGAAGTTGGAGATGGAACTTAACCATACATGGACTATACTAATGTATTCAGTGGCATTAATGTGATGTTGTCTGTAAGGTGTTCTGTGACTGGATAGGAGGTTTTGTTTTTATCTCACAGGATGCTTCACATCCAATTCTAAAGGCCTACAGGATGCAGGTGTAATTCAAATTTTTACGTGTCTGTAAGGCAGACATGAGCTTTATTTGATAATATGACCATATGTTCATAGGTTACGGTTAGTCCGCTGGCTCTGTATCTAATAAAAGTTTTAATTCCAAACGCTAGAACAAAATTTGCAGAACATGTCTTTTTGCCTGTAACTAGTTGCAAAAACTGAAATCACAACTCTACCACAATCCACAGTGTTTTCCAGTAGAGAAAGCCCTCTACTTTTACAACCTCTAAGTAGTTCGGTGGTTCTTTGGGTGAGATGAGGGATGCCAGAGTATTTTGTTGGGAAACTACAGTGGCATGACAAGTATTCTGGGACTGGTTACAGTTGAATCTGTACTTCCTGTATCCTGGACTGATTATAGAGGCAATGTTAGTGTGGTAACCAGCTTCTGAATGCAAGAGTAGCTAGGAAGACAACAGAGGAAATAGAAGGGATATAAAGTAATGAAGGGACTTCAGGGCAGTACAAATGGTGACTTTGACACCACCAGCTGCTGACGTGAACTTGGCAGGAATTTGTGAGAAGTGGTGGGTGTCATTGCAAGCAGGAGAGTCCTGCAGCTTTTGGGGTGAACAGGCAAAGGGGAGAGCAGATATGGTGGCCACCCGGGGGCTGAGTATTTGTGTCCTGAATGTGAAAATGTCTGGTCCCCTGTTCAGTTTTGCATCCACAACTTCACATGACTCAGGGCATTATTTCCACCAGAAAACCATAAAAACATAAACAACCTCTGTTTCCCAAAGTGTTTGTTCTCGATCTGAGATGATTGTCCTGTGGTGGGAGGTAAGTGGGCGATGGGGCCTATTACATCACTCTCTTTCACTAAAAGTCTACCTCGCTGCTTTTCACCCTACTCCTAGAGGTGCTGTCATTCTGTTAACACTTAGACCTGTAAGTCGGGCTTGCCTGAATCCTCACGTGAAGCGGGACGGTTATGTGCAGTTTTAAAAAATTGCTTGGGTCATGTGGTCCTTTGTTCCCTCCATTGGAAATCACTATTCCAGAGCAAATAGTATGCATCTATAGAAACTATATTGTTTGTAAGATGTCTTCAGAAGTTCTGCAGTAGGTTTAAATATTTGCTTGGCGATGGCATCTTGATTGTTTGAAGGAGGCAACCCTCACTAGGGGCTTTGTTTGCTTCCTGTCTGAGAGTTCTTTTACTGGCAGCAGAGTGTTCGTAGGCAGCGTTAGAAAGTTACCTGGTGTGAGAAGCCGAATTTGCCCGCAGCTGGGAATTGGCAGAAGAGTCAGTTATGGAAGGAAGGCTTTAGGATTATCTGGTAGCAGAGTTCTGGGATCCAAACCCTGGGAAACCTCAGCTTTTGTAGAGTATGTTCTGTAACAATAGGCTATTGGATAATTTTAACACTTGTTATGGGATGTAGAGATGGGGAAAGACTTAAAAGTGAAAGAACCTTAAAAAAGAATCTCCAAATATTTTAAAGAAGACTGTTCTCAGAATGAGAGCTTTTGTTGAAAAGACTAGTTCTTCACTTCACAGGGGAAGCAGGGAGAAGGTGTAACTGCACTTATGGTAACTTAAAAGGTAAACCTTACCCTCCCACTTGGCTGTGTCCTGGTGTCCGTTCATCTTCCACATCTGTAGCTTTAGACATGATGTGTCATTTTCTGGTACTCCATTCTGCTTGTGAGTGAGAGACTGACACAAAGTCACACAGCAATTGAAAAATTGCGCAAAAGACTTTATTGTTAAAAATGTAGACCTGTGGCAGGGTGCTGCATTTGCAAGGGACTTTCAGTACAGAGAACACTTAAAACAATGCAGTGTTATTTCTTTTTTTATTCCTTTAAGCCTTTGAATAGAAGGTATTCTTTGCAGTGTTTCTGGAGTACATCAGAACAAGCAGGAACTAAAAATAGCTTTAAGAAAGCACCAGTATAGACATTGCTTATAGTATGGTATCTGTCTCAAAGTAAATTCTTTAAAGCAAGAAGTTGTAACTCTCAATTTCTTAAGCAAATATAAACATTATTGACTCTTAATGGCATTCTTTGTGGGGTGAAGCTGTTTTGCTTCCATTCTGAGCATTGAAAGGCCTTCTAGGATACTTCTACCAGTCCTCAATATTTTATTTTCCCTCTGTTGTGAACTTCTTATTAAACTTGAAGCAGATATAAATATCATTAACTTGCTACATATGTAGATATTCAGTGTTACATAGTCAGAAACTTTGTGTATATCACACATATCTACATAATTCCCCCCTTTCCAACTGTGTTCCTTATGAAAGGATGGTGGGAAATGGCATTATGGGGATATGTCTTACAGTACACAGTGTTTCCCCTGTTCCCCTACCACATCTGGATGTTCTTCATCTTTCAGCTTCTAGACTTACTAGCTATTTTTCTTAAGCCAGGTGTATCTCATCCCCCTGTGCACACACACATGCGTACACACACACACACAGACACACACACACACACACACACACACACACACACACACATTCTGCCATAGGGAGTAGCGTGCACCATCCCATTCTCCCACTCCAGCTCTGGAGCCACCCCCAGGAGTCAGTGTCTTGCATGAATTCATTTGTAAGTTCCTTTAAAAACTCGAGTTGTCGGGAAATAGGACTAAAATACACACCTAGTAGGCAGGCCTTCAAGGACAACTGCTAAAGTTAATGCCAGGTTATCTTAATGTTTGAGTACCTGGGTTACATGTTTCCCTGTACTACCTGTGTGAACCATGATTCCCAAATTTCTGTCCCCGCTAGACTTTTTCTCTCCAAATCTGGATTCTAACAACCTTCTGATGATTTGACATCTTCACTTCGAACTCTGATATCTTAAAAACAACATGTGTAAAAAATGAGAACTTGGAAACCCTAGCCGCAAAACAGGTTACTTGTGCAGCCTCCAATTTCAGGTAGAGGAAACTACACTACATAAATATATATACGGAAGTTAAAAGCTCCAACACGGTTTAAATCTGAAAACTGGAGGTACTTCAAACCGGCACTAGGAAAAAGACTGAGAAACAGGAGAAAGTGATTCACCTGCAACCAGTTACTTTTGTGCTAGATGAACGAATGTCTCTCCACATGCTCAGTTCTGAGAGATAAGTATGTGTGAAAGCCGTCCTTCACCGAGCTTGTTGGGAATACAAGATTTCTTTTCAGTTGAAAACAACACTATCTACATATATAAGGGGTGGTACTAGCTTCAACTCGGTTTTACAGTGAAAACAGCAGGAACTTCAAAGAGTCACTATGAAACACACTGAGACCAGAGTACATGATTAACCTCCAACACGTTCACTTTGTGCTAGATGAACGAAAGTCTCCCACATGATAAGTTCTGAGAAATAACTGAGTGTGAAAGTATTACTTCATAATGCATGTTGGAACACAAACTGATTTTCAGTTCCAAAAAACACTACATAAATACAAATGGGGAGGTAAAAGCACAAAATCGGTTTACAGTGAAAAATGAAGGAAATTCAAACAGGCACTTGAAAACAGACTGAGAAACAAGAGAAAGGGTTTCCACAGCAACCCGTACTATTTGAGCTAGTTGAACGAAGGTCTCCCCACATGCTCAGTTCTGTGAGATAATTGTGTGTGAAAACCGTCCTTCACATTGCTTGTTGGGAACACAGAATTTATTTTCAGATTCTAACTACACTCCATAGATATATATTTGGAGGTTTTAGCTCCAACTCTATTTTACAGTGAAAACTGCAGGATCTTCAAACCGGCACTTGGAAACACACTGAGAAACTAGAGTAAAAGTTTCACCAGCAACATATTCCCTTTTTGCTAGATGAAAGAAAGTCTCTCCACATGCTCAGTTCTGAGAGAAAAGTTTGTGTGAAAGCCGTCCTTCAACTTGCTTGTAGGGAACACAAAGTATCTATACAGTTGCAAACTACACTCCATACATATATAGAGGAGGTACTAGCTCCAACTCGGTTTTACAGTGAAAACTGCAGTAAATTAAAACTGGCACTAAGAAACGGGATTAGAAACAAGAGTAAAATTTCCCCTGCAACCCGTTCCCTTTGTGCTGGATGAACGAACGTCTCTCCAAATACTCAGTTCTGAGAGATAAGTGTGTGTGAAAGCAGTCCTCCACGTAGCTTGTTGGGAACACAAAGATTCTATACGGTTGCCAACTACTCTCCATAGATATATATGGGGAGGTACTAGCTCCAACTCGGTTTTACAGTGAAATCTGCAGGAACTTCAAACTGGCACTTGGAAACAGACTGAGAAACTAGAGTAAAAGTTGCTCCTGCAACCTGTTCCATTTGTGCTAGATGAACGAACGTCTCACCACATGCTCAGTTCTGACAGGTAATTATGTGTGAAAGCCGTTCTTCAACTGGCTAGTTGGGAACACGAAGTTTCTACATAGTTGCAAACTACACTCCATAGATATATATGGGGAGGTACTAGCTCCAACTCGGTTTTACAGTGAAAACTGCAGGAACTTCAAACCGGCACTACGAAACACACTGACAAACCAGAGTAAAAGCTTCACTGCAACCTGTTCATTTTGTGCTAGATGAAAGAACGTCTCTCCACATGCTCAGTTCTGAGATATAAGTCTGTGTGAAAGCCGTCCTTCACCTAGCTTGTTGGGAACACAAAATACTATACAGTGGCCAACTACTCTCCATAAATATATACGAGGAGGTACAAGCTTCATTCAGTATTACAGTGAAAACTGCAGGAATTTCAAACCGGCTCTTGGAAACATACTGAGAAACCAGAGTAAAAGTTTAAGCTGCAATCTGTTCCATTTTTGCTAGATGAACGAACCTCTCTTCACATGCTCAGTTCTGAGAGATAAGCGTGTGCAAAGCGTCCTTCATATAGCTTGTTGGGAACACAAAGTTTCTTTTCAGATTCTAACTACACTCCGTAAATATATATTTGGAGGTTCTAGTTCCAACTCTATTCTACAGTGAAAACTGCAGGAATTTCAAACCGGCACTAGGAAACAGACTGAGAAACCTGAGAAAAAGTTTCCCCTGCAAACCGTTCTTTTTGTGCTTGATGAACGATAGTCTCGCCACATGCTCAGTTCTGAGATATAAGTCTGTGAGAAAGCCGTACTTCACCTAGCTTGTTGTGAACACAAAGTTTCTATAAAGTTTCAAACTACACTCCAAATATATATGGGGAGGTACAAGCTCCAACTCGGTTTTACAGTGAAAACTGCAGGAACTTCACACCGGCACTAGGAAACAGACTGAGAAACCAGAGAATGTGTTTCCCCTGCAATCCGTTCCCTTTGTGCTATATGAACGAACGTCGTTCCACTTGCTCAGATCTGACAGATAATTGTGTGTGAAAGCCGTCCTTCACCTAGCTTGTTGGGAACACAAAGTTTCTATACAGTTCCAAACTACACTTCATTCATATATATGGGGAGGTACAAGCTCCAACTCGGTTTTACAGTGAAAACTGCAGGAACTTCAAACCGGCACTAGGAAACAGAGTGAGAAACCAGAATAAATGTTCCTCCTGCAACCCGTTCACTTTGTGATAGATGAACGAACGTCGTTCCACATGCTCAGTTCTGAGAGATAAGTGTGTGTGAAAGCCGTCCTTCACCTAGCTTGTTGGGAACACAAAGTTTCTATACAGTTGCAAACTACACTCCATACATATATATGCGGAAGTACTAGTTCCAACTCGGTTTTAAAGTGAAAACTGCAGGAACTTCAAACCGGCACTAGGAAATAGACTGAGAAACCAGAGTAAAAGTTTCACCTGCAACCCGTTCCCTTTGTGCTAGATGAACGAAACTATCTCCACATGCTCATTTCTGAGAGATTATTGTGTGTGAAAGCCGACCTTCACATAGCTTGTTGGGAACACAAAGTTTCTATAAATTTGCAAACTACACTCCGTACATATATATGGGGAGGAACTATCTGCAACTCGGTTTTACAGTGAAAAATGCAGGAACTTCAAACCGGCTCTAGGAAACAGACTGAGAAACCAGATTAAAAATTTCTCCTGCAACCTGTACACTTTTTGCTAGATGAACGAACCTCTCTCCACATGCTCAGTTCTGAGAGATAATCGACTGTAAACGTCCTTCACATATCTTGATGAGGAAAAAAAATTTTTTTTTCAGATTCTAACTAACACTCCATAAATATATATATGGAGGTTCTAGCTACAACTCTATTTTACAGTGAAAACTGCAGGAACTTCAAACCGGCAATTGGAAACAGACTGAGAAACCTGAGTAAATGTTTCTCCTACAACCCGTTCCCTTTGTGCTAGATGAACGAACGTCTCTCCACATGCTCAATTCTGAGAGATAACTGTGTGTGAAAGCAGTCCTTCAACTAGATTGTTGGGAACACAAATTTCCTATAGAGTTGCCAACTACTCTCCATAAATATATATGGGGAGGTACTAGCTCCAACTCGGTTTTACAGTGAAAACTGCAGGAACTTCAAAACGGCACTTGGAAACAGACTGAGAAACCAGAGTAATAGTTTCTCCTGCAATCTGTTCCCTTTGTGCTAGATGAATGAAGGTCTCTCCACATGCTCATTTCTGAGAGATAATTGTGTGTGAAAGCCGTCTTTCACCTAGCTTGTTGTGAACACAAAGTTTCTATAAAGTTTCAAACTACACTCCATATATATAGGGGGAGGTACAAGCTCCAATTCGGTAATACAGTGAAAACTGCAGGAACTTCAAATCGGCACTAGGAAACAGACTGAGAAACCAGAGAATGTGTTTCCCCTGCAATCCGTTCCCTTTGTGCTATATGAACGAACGTCGTTCCACTTGCTCAGATCTGACAGATAATTGTGTGTGAAAGCCGTCCTTCACCTAGCTTGTTGGGAACACAAAGTTTCTATACAGTTTCAACTTACACTCCATACATATATATGGGGAGTTACAAGCTCCAACACGGTTTTACAGTGAAAACTGCAGGATCTTCAAACCGGCACTAGGAAACAGAGTGAGAAACTAGAATAAATGTTTCCCCTGCAAACCGTTCCCTTTGTGTAGATGAACGAACGTCGTTCCACATGCTAAGTTCTGAGAGATAAGTGTGTGTGAAAGCAGTCCTTAACTTAGCATGTTGGGTACACAAAGTTTCTATACAGTTGCCTACTACTCTCCATACACATATATGGGGGTCTAGCTCCAACTCGGTTTTACAGTGAAATCTGCAGGAACTTAAAACCAGCACTTGGAAACAGACTGAGAAACTAGAGTATAAGTTTGTCCTGCAAATTGTTCCATTTGTGCAAGATGAACTAACGTCTATCCACATGCTCTGTTCTGAGAGAAAATTATGTGTGAAAGCCGTCCTTCACCTAGCTTGTTGGGAACACGAAATTTCTATATAGTTGCAAACTACACTCCATAGATATATATGGGGAGGTACTAGCTCCAACTCGTATTTACAGTGAAAACTGCAGGAACTTCAAAGCGGCACTAGGAAATATACTGAGAAACCAGAGTAAAAGTTTCTCCTGCAACCCGTTCCCGTTGTGCTAGATGAACGAAAGTATCTCCACATGCTCATTTCTGAGAGATTATTGTGTGTGAAAGCCGAAATTCACATAGCTTGTTGGGAACACAAAGTTTCTATAAATTTGCAAACAACAATCCATACATATATATGGGGAGGTACTATCTCCAATTCGGGTTTACAGTGAAAAATGCAGGAACTTCAAACCGGCTCTAGGAAACAGAACGAGAAACCAGATTAAAAATTTCTCCTGCAACCCGTTCCATTTGTGCTACATGAACGAACGTCTCCCACATGCTCAGTTCTGAGAGATAAGTGTGTTTGAAAGCGGTCCTTCAACTAGCTTGTTGGGAACACAAGTTACATTTCAGTTGCAAACTACTCTACATACATATATATGTGGAGGAACTACTTCTAAGTCGGTTTTACAGTGAAAACTGCAGGAACTTCAAACCGACACTAGGAAACAGACTGACAAACCCGAGTAAAATTTTCCCTGCAAATTGTTCCCTTTGTTCTAGATGAACGAAAGTCGTTCCACATGCTCAGTTCTGAGAGATAAGTGTGTGTGAAAGCCGTCCTTCACCTAGCTTGTTGGGAACACAAAGTTTCCATACACTTGCAAACTACTCTCTATACATATATACTGGGAGGTACAAGCTCCAACACTGTTTTACAGTGAAAACTGCAGGAAATTCAAACCGGCATTTGGAAACAGACTGAGAAACCAGAATAAAAGTTTCTCATGCAAACTGCACAATTTTTGCTTGATGAACGAACCTCTCCCCACATGCTCAGTTCTGAGAGATAATTGTGTTTGAAAGTCGTCCTTCACCTAGCTTGTTGTGAACACAAAGTTTCTATACAGTTTCAAATTACACTCCATATATATATATGGGGAGGTAAAGCTCCAACTCGGTTTTACAGTGAAAACTGCAGGATCTTCAAACCGGCACTAGGAAACAGAGTGAGAAACTAGAATAAATGTTTCTCCTGCAAACCGTTCCCTTTGTGTTAGATGAACGAACGTCGTTCCACATGCTAAGTTCTGAGAGATAAGTGTGTGTGAAAGCAGTCCTTAACTTAGCATGATGGGTACACAAAGTTTCTATACAGTTGCCAACTACTCTCCATACACATATATGGGGGGTCTAGCTCCAACTCGGTTTTACAGTGAAATCTGCGGGAACTTAAAACCGGCACTTGGAAACAGACTGAGAAACTAGATTAAAAGTTTGTCCTGCAAAGTGTTCCATTTGTGCAAGATGAACGAACGTCTATCCACATGTTCTGTTCTGAGAGATAAATATGTGTGAAAGCCGTCCTTCACCTACCTTGTTGGGAACACGAAGTTTCTATATAGTTGCAAACTACACTCCATAGATATATATGGGGAGGTACTAGCTCCAACTCGTATTTACAGTGAAAACTGCAGGAACTTCAAAGCGGCACTAGGACATATACTGAGAAACCAGAGTAATAGTTTCTCCTGCAACCCGTTCCCGTTGTGCTAGATGAATGAAAGTATCTCCACATGCTCATTTCTGAGAGAATATTGTGTGTGAAAGCCGACCTTCAAATAGCCTGTTGGGAACACAAAGTTTCTATACATTTGCAAACTAAACTCCATACAAATATATGGGGAGGTACTATCTCCAACTCGGTTTTACAGTGAAAAATGCAGGAACATCAAACCGGCACTAGGAAACAGACTGAGAAACCAGATTAAAAATTTCTCCTGCAACCCGTTCCATTTGTGCTACATGAACGAACGTCTCCCACATGCTCATTTCTGAGAGATAAGTGTGTTTGAAAGTGGTCCTTCACCTAGCTTGTTGGGAACACAAGTTTCATTTCAGTTGCAAACTACTCTACATACATATATATGTGGAGGAACTACTTCCAACTCCGTTTTACAGTGAAAACTGCAGGAACTTCAAACCGGCACTTGGAAACAGACTGACAAACCGGAGTAAAAGTTTCCCTGCAAACTCTTCATTTTGTTCTAGATGAAAGAACGTCTCTCCACATGCTCAGTTCTGAGATAGAAGTCTGTGTGAAAGCCGTCCTTCACCTAGCTTGTTGGGAACACAAAATTTCTATAAAGTTGCCAAATACTCTCCATACATATATACGGGGAGGTACAAGCTTCAACTCAGTTTTACAGTGAAAACTGCAGGAACTTCAAACCGGCAGTTGGAAACAGACTGAGAAACTAGAGTAAAAGTTTCTCCTTCAAACTATTCCCTTTGTGCTAGATGAACGAACGTCTCTCCACATGCTCAGTTCTGAGAGATAAGTTTGTGTGAAAGCCGTCCTTCACCTAGCATGTTGGGAACACAAAGATTCTATAGAGTTGCAAGCTACAATCCATTCATATATATGGGGAGGTACTAGCTCCAACACGGTTTTACAGTGAAAACTGCAGGAACTTCAAACCGGCACTTGGAAACAGACTGAGAAACCAGAGTAAAAGTTTCTCCTGCAACCTGTACACTTTTTGCTAGATGAACGAAACTCTCTCCACATGCTCAGTTCTGAGAGATAATTGACTGTAAACCGTCCTTCACATATCTTGATGAGGAACACAAATTTTCTTTTCAGATTCTAACTAACACTCCATAAATATATATATGGAGGTTCTAGCTACAACTCTATTTTACAGTGAAAACTGCAGGAACTTCAAACCGGCAATTGGAAACAGACTGAGAAACCTGAGTAAATGTTTCTCCTACAACCCGTTCCCTTTGTGCTAGATGAACGAACGTCTCTCCACATGCTCAATTCTGAGAGATAAGTGTGTGTGAAAGCAGTCCTTCAACTAGATTGTTGGGAACACAAATTTCCTATAGAGTTGCCAACTACTCTCCATAAATATATATGGGGAGGTACTAGCTCCAACTCGGTTTTACAGTGAAAACTGCAGGAACTTCAAAACGGCACTTGGAAACAGACTGAGAAACCAGAGTAATAGTTTCTCCTGCAATCTGTTCCCTTTGTGCTAGATGAATGAAGGTCTCTCCACATGCTCATTTCTGAGAGATAATTGTGTGTGAAAGCCGTCCTTCACCTAGCTTGTTGTGAACACAAAGTTTCTATAAAGTTTCAAACTACACTCCATATATATATGGGGAGGTACAAGCTCCAACTCGGTAATACAGTGAAAACTGCAGGAACTTCAAATCGGCACTAGGAAACAGACTGAGAAACCAGAGAATGTGTTTCCCCTGCAATCCGTTCCCTTTGTGCTATATGAAAGAACGTCGTTCCACTTGCTCAGATCTGACAGATAATTGTGTGTGAAAGCCGTCCTTCACCTAGCTTGTTGGGAACACAAAGTTTCTATACAGTTTCAAATTACACTCCATACATATATATGGGGAGGTACAAGCTCCAACTCGGGTTTACAGTTAAAACTGCAGGATCTACAAACCGGCACTAGGAAACAGAGTGAGAAACTAGAATAAATGTTTCTCCTGCAAACCGTTCCCTTTGTGTTAGATGAACGAACGTCGTTCCACATGCTAAGTTCTGAGAGATAAATGTGTGTGAAAGCAGTCCTTAACTTAGCATGTTGGGTACACAAAGTTTCTATACACTTGCCAACTACTCTCCATACACATATATGGGGGATCTAGCTCCAACTCGGTTTTACAGTGAAATCTGCAGGATCTTAAACCCAGCATTTGGAAACAGACTGAGAAACTAGAGTAAAAGTTTGTCCTGCAAACTGTTCCATTTGTGCAAGATGAACGAACGTCTATCCACATGCTCTGTTCTGAGAGAAAATTATGTGTGAAAGCCGTCCTTCACCTACCTTGTTGGGAACACGAAGTTTCTATACGGTTGCAAACTACACTCCATAGATATATATGGGGAGGTACTAGCTCCAACTCGTATTTACAGTGAAAACTGCAGGAACTTCAAAGCGGCACTAGGACATATACTGAGAAACCAGAGTAAAAGTTTCTCCTGCAACCCGTTCCCGTTGTGCTAGATGAACGAAAGTATCTCCACATGCTCATTTCTGAGAGATTATTGTGTGTGAAAGCCGTCCTTCACATAGCTTGTTGGGAGCACAAAGTTTCTATAAATTTGCAAACTACACTCCATACATATATATGGGGAGGAACTATCTCCAACTCGGTTTTACAGTGAAAAATGCAGGAACTTCAAACCGGCTCTAGGAAAGAGACTGAGAAACCAGATTAAAAATTTCTCCTGCAATCCGTTCCATTTGTGCTACATGAACGAACGTCTCCCACATGCTCAGTTCTGAGAGACAAGTGTGTTTGAAAGCGGTCCTTCAGCTAGCTTGTTGGGAACACAAGTTACATTTCAGTTGCAAACTACTCTACATACATATATATGTGGAGGAACTACTTCCAACTCGGTTTTACAGTGAAAACTGCAGGAACTTCAAACCGGCACTAGGAAACAGACTGACAAACCCGAGTAAAATTTTCCCTGCAAATTGTTCCCTTTGTTCTAGATGAACGAACGTCGTTCCACATGCTCAGTTCTGAGAGATAAGTGTGTGTGAAAGCCGTCCTTCACCTAGCTTGTTGGGAACACAAAGTTTCTATACACTTGCAAACTACTCTCTATACATATATACGGGGAGGTACAAGCTCCAACACTGTTTTACAGTGAAAACTGCAGGAACTTCAAACCGGCACTTGGAAACAGACTGAGAAACCAGAATAAAAGTTTCTCCTGCAAACTGTACAATTTTTGCTTGATGAACGAACTTCTCTCCACATGCTCAGTTCTGAGAGATAATCGAGTGTAAACCGTCCTTCACATAGCTTGTTGGGAACACAAATTTCCTTTTCAGATTCTAACTAACATTCCATAAATATATATTTGGAGGTTCTAGCTCCAACTCTATTTTACAGTGAAAACTGCAGGCACTTCAACCCGGCAATTGGAAACAGACTGAGAAACGAGAATAATAGTTTCTCCTGCAATCTGTTCCCTTTGTGCTAGATGAATGAAGGTCTCTCCACATGCTCATTTCTGAGAGATATTTGTGTGTGAAAGTCGTCCTTCACCTAGCTTGTTGTGAACACAAAATTTCTATACAGTTTCAAACTACACTCCATACATATATATTGGGAGGTACAAGCTCCAACTCGGTTTTACAGTGAAAACTGCTGGAACTTCAAACCGGCACTAGTAAACATACTGAGAAACCATAGTAAATGTTTCCCCTGCAAACCGTACCCTTTGTGCTAGATGAATGAAAGTCGTTCCACTTGCTCAGATCTGACAGATAAGTGTCTGTGAAAGCCGTCCTTCACCTAGCTTGTTGGGAACACAAAGTTTCTATACAGTTGCAAACTACACCCCATTCATATATATGGGGACGTACTAGCTCCAACTCGGTTTTACAGTGAAAACTGCAGGATCTCCAAACCGGCACTAGGAAACAGATTGAGAAACCAGAATAAATGTTTCTCCTGCAACCCGTTCCCTTTATGTTAGATGAACGAACGTCGTTCCACATGCTCAGTTCTGAGAGATAAGTGTGTGTGAAAGCCGTCCTTCACCTAGCTTGTTGGGAACACAAAGTTTCCATACACTTGCAAACTACTCTCTATACATATATACGGGGAGGTACAAGCTCCAACACTGTTTTACAGTGAAAACTGCAGGAACTTCAAACCAGCACTTGGAAACAGACTGAGAAACCAGAATAAAAGTTTCTCCTGCAAACTGCACAATTTTTGCTTGATGAACGAACCTCTCCCCACATGCTCAGTTCTGAGAGATAATCGAGTGTAAACCGCCCTTCACATAGCTTGTTGGGAACACAAATTTCCTTTACAGATTCTAAATAACATTCCATAAATATGTATTTGGAGGTACTAGCTCCAACTCGGTTTTACAGTGAAAACTGCAGGAACTTCAGAACGGCACTTGGAAGCAGACTGAGAAACCAGAGTAATACTTTCTCCTGCAATCTGTTCCCTTTGTTCTAGATGAATGAAGATCTCTCCACATGCTCATTTCTGAGAGATAATTGTGTTTGAAAGTCGTCCTTCACCTAGCTTGTTGTGAACACAAAGTTTCTATACAGTTTCAAATTACACTCCATATATATATATGGGGAGGTAAAGCTCCAACTCGGTTTTACAGTGAAAACTGCAGGATCTTCAAACCGGCACTAGGAAACAGAGTGAGAAACTAGAATAAATGTTTCTCCTGCAAACCGTTCCCTTTGTGTTAGATGAACGAACGTCGTTCCACATGCTAAGTTCTGAGAGATAAGTGTGTGTGAAAGCAGTCCTTAACTTAGCATGATGGGTACACAAAGTTTCTATACAGTTGCCAACTACTCTCCATACACATATATGGGGGGTCTAGCTCCAACTCGGTTTTACAGTGAAATCTGCGGGAACTTAAAACCGGCACTTGGAAACAGACTGAGAAACTAGATTAAAAGTTTGTCCTGCAAAGTGTTCCATTTGTGCAAGATGAACGAACGTCTATCCACATGTTCTGTTCTGAGAGATAAATATGTGTGAAAGCCGTCCTTCACCTACCTTGTTGGGAACACGAAGTTTCTATATAGTTGCAAACTACACTCCATAGATATATATGGGGAGGTACTAGCTCCAACTCGTATTTACAGTGAAAACTGCAGGAACTTCAAAGCGGCACTAGGACATATACTGAGAAACCAGAGTAATAGTTTCTCCTGCAACCCGTTCCCGTTGTGCTAGATGAATGAAAGCATCTCCACATGCTCATTTCTGAGAGATTATTGTGTGTGAAAGCCGACCTTCAAATAGCCTGTTGGGAACACAAAGTTTCTATACATTTGCAAACTAAACTCCATACAAATATATGGGGAGGTACTATCTCCAACTCGGTTTTACAGTGAAAAATGCAGGAACATCAAACCGGCACTAGGAAACAGACTGAGAAACCAGATTAAAAATTTCTCCTGCAACCCGTTCCATTTGTGCTACATGAACGAACGTCTCCCACATGCTCATTTCTGAGAGATAAGTGTGTTTGAAAGTGGTCCTTCACCTAGCTTGTTGGGAACACAAGTTTCATTTCAGTTGCAAACTACTCTACATACATATATATGTGGAGGAACTACTTCCAACTCCGTTTTACAGTGAAAACTGCAGGAACTTCAAACCGGCACTTGGAAACAGACTGACAAACCGGAGTAAAAGTTTCCCTGCAAACTCTTCATTTTGTTCTAGATGAAAGAACGTCTCTCCACATGCTCAGTTCTGAGATAGAAGTCTGTGTGAAAGCCGTCCTTCACCTAGCTTGTTGGGAACACAAAATTTCTATAAAGTTGCCAAATACTCTCCATACATATATACGGGGAGGTACAAGCTTCAACTCAGTTTTACAGTGAAAACTGCAGGAACTTCAAACCGGCAGTTGGAAACAGACTGAGAAACTAGAGTAAAAGTTTCTCCTTCAAACTATTCCCTTTGTGCTAGATGAACGAACGTCTCTCCACATGCTCAGTTCTGAGAGATAAGTTTGTGTGAAAGCCGTCCTTCACCTAGCATGTTGGGAACACAAAGATTCTATAGAGTTGCAAGCTACAATCCATTCATATATATGGGGAGGTACTAGCTCCAACACGGTTTTACAGTGAAAACTGCAGGAACTTCAAACCGGCACTTGGAAACAGACTGAGAAACCAGAGTAAAAGTTTCTCCTGCAACCTGTACACTTTTTGCTAGATGAACGAACCTCTCTCCACATGCTCAGTTCTGAGAGATAATTGACTGTAAACCGTCCTTCACATATCTTGATGAGGAACACAAATTTTCTTTTCAGATTCTAACTAACACTCCATAAATATATATATGGAGGTTCTAGCTACAACTCTATTTTACAGTGAAAACTGCAGGAACTTCAAACCGGCAATTGGAAACAGACTGAGAAACCTGAGTAAATGTTTCTCGTACAACCCGTTCCC
The DNA here is from genome assembly GCF_048773025.1 of Camelus bactrianus. Taxonomy (NCBI): domain Eukaryota; kingdom Metazoa; phylum Chordata; class Mammalia; order Artiodactyla; family Camelidae; genus Camelus; species Camelus bactrianus. Next base: position 53,125,125 of record NC_133575.1, on the reverse strand, counting down.
TTTGTGCTAGATGAACGAACGTCTCTCCACATGCTCAATTCTGAGAGATAAGTGTGTGTGAAAGCAGTCCTTCAACTAGATTGTTGGGAACACAAATTTCCTATAGAGTTGCCAACTACTCTCCATAAATATATATGGGGAGGTACTAGCTCCAACTCGGTTTTACAGTGAAAACTGCAGGAACTTCAAAACGGCACTTGGAAACAGACTGAGAAACCAGAGTAATAGTTTCTCCTGCAATCTGTTCCCTTTGTGCTAGATGAATGAAGGTCTCTCCACATGCTCATTTCTGAGAGATAATTGTGTGTGAAAGCCGTCCTTCACCTAGCTTGTTGTGAACACAAAGTTTCTATAAAGTTTCAAACTACACTCCATATATATATGGGGAGGTACAAGCTCCAACTCGGTAATACAGTGAAAACTGCAGGAACTTCAAATCGGCACTAGGAAACAGACTGAGAAACCAGAGAATGTGTTTCCCCTGCAATCCGTTCCCTTTGTGCTATATGAAAGAACGTCGTTCCACTTGCTCAGATCTGACAGATAATTGTGTGTGAAAGCCGTCCTTCACCTAGCTTGTTGGGAACACAAAGTTTCTATACAGTTTCAAATTACACTCCATACATATATATGGGGAGGTACAAGCTCCAACTCGGGTTTACAGTTAAAACTGCAGGATCTACAAACCGGCACTAGGAAACAGAGTGAGAAACTAGAATAAATGTTTCTCCTGCAAACCGTTCCCTTTGTGTTAGATGAACGAACGTCGTTCCACATGCTAAGTTCTGAGAGATAAATGTGTGTGAAAGCAGTCCTTAACTTAGCATGTTGGGTACACAAAGTTTCTATACACTTGCCAACTACTCTCCATACACATATATGGGGGATCTAGCTCCAACACGGTTTTACAGTGAAATCTGCAGGATCTTAAAACCAGCATTTGGAAACAGACTGAGAAACTAGAGTAAAAGTTTGTCCTGCAAACTGTTCCATTTGTGCAAGATGAACGAACGTCTATCCACATGCTCTGTTCTGAGAGAAAATTATGTGTGAAAGCCGTCCTTCACCTACCTTGTTGGGAACACGAAGTTTCTATATAGTTGCAAACTACAATCCATAGATATATATGGGGAGGTACTAGCTCCAACTCGTATTTACAGTGAAAACTGCAGGAACTTCAAAGCGGCACTAGGACATATACTGAGAAACCAGAGTAAAAGTTTCTCCTGCAACCCGTTCCCGTTGTGCTAGATGAACGAAAGTATCTCCACATGCTCATTTCTGAGAGATTATTGTGTGTGAAAGCCGACCTTCACATAGCTTGTTGGGAACACAAATTTCCTTTTCAGATTCTAACTAACATTCCATAAATATGTATTTGGAGGTACTAGCTCCAACTCGGTTTTACAGTGAAAACTGCAGGAACTTCAGAACGGCACTTGGAAGCAGACTGAGAAACCAGAGTAATACTTTCTCCTGCAATCTGTTCCCTTTGTTCTAGATGAATGAAGATCTCTCCACATGCTCATTTCTGAGAGATAATTGTGTTTGAAAGTCGTCCTTCACCTAGCTTGTTGTGAACACAAAGTTTCTATACAGTTTCAAATTACACTCCATATATATATATGGGGAGGTAAAGCTCCAACTCGGTTTTACAGTGAAAACTGCAGGATCTTCAAACCGGCACTAGGAAACAGAGTGAGAAACTAGAATAAATGTTTCTCCTGCAAACCGTTCCCTTTGTGTTAGATGAACGAACGTCGTTCCACATGCTAAGTTCTGAGAGATAAGTGTGTGTGAAAGCAGTCCTTATCTTAGCATGATGGGTACACAAAGTTTCTATACAGTTGCCAACTACTCTCCATACACATATATGGGGGGTCTAGCTCCAACTCGGTTTTACAGTGAAATCTGCGGGAACTTAAAACCGGCACTTGGAAACAGACTGAGAAACTAGATTAAAAGTTTGTCCTGCAAAGTGTTCCATTTGTGCAAGATGAACGAACGTCTATCCACATGTTCTGTTCTGAGAGATAAATATGTGTGAAAGCCGTCCTTCACCTACCTTGTTGGGAACACGAAGTTTCTATATAGTTGCAAACTACACTCCATAGATATATATGGGGAGGTACTAGCTCCAACTCGTATTTACAGTGAAAACTGCAGGAACTTCAAAGCGGCACTAGGACATATACTGAGAAACCAGAGTAATAGTTTCTCCTGCAACCCGTTCCCGTTGTGCTAGATGAATGAAAGCATCTCCACATGCTCATTTCTGAGAGATTATTGTGTGTGAAAGCCGACCTTCAAATAGCCTGTTGGGAACACAAAGTTTCTATACATTTGCAAACTAAACTCCATACAAATATATGGGGAGGTACTATCTCCAACTCGGTTTTACAGTGAAAAATGCAGGAACATCAAACCGGCACTAGGAAACAGACTGAGAAACCAGATTAAAAATTTCTCCTGCAACCCGTTCCATTTGTGCTACATGAACGAACGTCTCCCACATGCTCATTTCTGAGAGATAAGTGTGTTTGAAAGTGGTCCTTCACCTAGCTTGTTGGGAACACAAGTTTCATTTCAGTTGCAAACTACTCTACATACATATATATGTGGAGGAACTACTTCCAACTCCGTTTTACAGTGAAAACTGCAGGAACTTCAAACCGGCACTTGGAAACAGACTGACAAACCGGAGTAAAAGTTTCCCTGCAAACTCTTCATTTTGTTCTAGATGAAAGAACGTCTCTCCACATGCTCAGTTCTGAGATAGAAGTCTGTGTGAAAGCCGTCCTTCACCTAGCTTGTTGGGAACACAAAATTTCTATAAAGTTGCCAAATACTCTCCATACATATATACGGGGAGGTACAAGCTTCAACTCAGTTTTACAGTGAAAACTGCAGGAACTTCAAACCGGCAGTTGGAAACAGACTGAGAAACTAGAGTAAAAGTTTCTCCTTCAAACTATTCCCTTTGTGCTAGATGAACGAACGTCTCTCCACATGCTCAGTTCTGAGAGATAAGTTTGTGTGAAAGCCGTCCTTCACCTAGCATGTTGGGAACACAAAGATTCTATAGAGTTGCAAGCTACAATCCATTCATATATATGGGGAGGTACTAGCTCCAACACGGTTTTACAGTGAAAACTGCAGGAACTTCAAACCGGCACTTGGAAACAGACTGAGAAACCAGAGTAAAAGTTTCTCCTGCAACCTGTACACTTTTTGCTAGATGAACGAACCTCTCTCCACATGCTCAGTTCTGAGAGATAATTGACTGTAAACCGTCCTTCACATATCTTGATGAGGAACACAAATTTTCTTTTCAGATTCTAACTAACACTCCATAAATATATATATGGAGGTTCTAGCTACAACTCTATTTTACAGTGAAAACTGCAGGAACTTCAAACCGGCAATTGGAAACAGACTGAGAAACCTGAGTAAATGTTTCTCCTACAACCCGTTCCCTTTGTGCTAGATGAACGAACGTCTCTCCACATGCTCAATTCTGAGAGATAAGTGTGTGTGAAAGCAGTCCTTCAACTAGATTGTTGGGAACACAAATTTCCTATAGAGTTGCCAACTACTCTCCATAAATATATATGGGGAGGTACTAGCTCCAACACGGTTTTACAGTGAAAACTGCAGGAACTTCAAAACGGCACTTGGAAACAGACTGAGAAACCAGAGTAATAGTTTCTCCTGCAATCTGTTCCCTTTGTGCTAGATGAATGAAGGTCTCTCCACATGCTCATTTCTGAGAGATAATTGTGTGTGAAAGCCGTCCTTCACCTAGCTTGTTGTGAACACAAAGTTTCTATAAAGTTTCAAACTACACTCCATATATATATGGGGAGGTACAAGCTCCAACTCGGTAATACAGTGAAAACTGCAGGAACTTCAAATCGGCACTAGGAAACAGACTGAGAAACCAGAGAATGTGTTTCCCCTGCAATCCGTTCCCTTTGTGCTATATGAAAGAACGTCGTTCCACTTGCTCAGATCTGACAGATAATTGTGTGTGAAAGCCGTCCTTCACCTAGCTTGTTGGGAACACAAAGTTTCTATACAGTTTCAAATTACACTCCATACATATATATGGGGAGGTACAAGCTCCAACTCGGGTTTACAGTTAAAACTGCAGGATCTACAAACCGGCACTAGGAAACAGAGTGAGAAACTAGAATAAATGTTTCTCCTGCAAACCGTTCCCTTTGTGTTAGATGAACGAACGTCGTTCCACATGCTAAGTTCTGAGAGATAAATGTGTGTGAAAGCAGTCCTTAACTTAGCATGTTGGGTACACAAAGTTTCTATACACTTGCCAACTACTCTCCATACACATATATGGGGGATCTAGCTCCAACTCGGTTTTACAGTGAAATCTGCAGGATCTTAAAACCAGCATTTGGAAACAGACTGAGAAACTAGAGTAAAAGTTTGTCCTGCAAACTGTTCCATTTGTGCAAGATGAACGAACGTCTATCCACATGCTCTGTTCTGAGAGAAAATTATGTGTGAAAGCCGTCCTTCACCTACCTTGTTGGGAACACGAAGTTTCTATATAGTTGCAAACTACACTCCATAGATATATATGGGGAGGTACTAGCTCCAACTCGTATTTACAGTGAAAACTGCAGGAACTTCAAAGCGGCACTAGGACATATACTGAGAAACCAGAGTAAAAGTTTCTCCTGCAACCCGTTCCCGTTGTGCTAGATGAACGAAAGTATCTCCACATGCTCATTTCTGAGAGATTATTGTGTGTGAAAGCCGACCTTCACATAGCTTGTTGGGAACACAAAGTTTCTATACAGTTGCAAAATACACTCCATACATATATATGGGGAAGTACTAGCTCCAACACGATTTTACAGTGAAAACTGCAGGAACTTCAAACCGGCACTTGGAAACAGACTGAGAAACTAGAGTAAAAGTTTCTCCTGCAACCTGTTCAATTTGTGCTAGATGAACGAACGTCTCTACACATGCTCAGTTCTGAGAGATAATTGTGTGTGAAAGCCGTCCTTCACCTAGCTTGTTGGGAACACAAAGTTTCTATACAGTTGCAAACTACCCTCCATACATATATATGCGGAAGTACTAGTTCCAACTCGGTTTTAAAGTGAAAACTGCAGGAAATTCATACCGGCCCTAGGAAATAGACTGAGAAACCAGAGAAAAAGTTTCTCCTGTAAAACGTTCCTTTGTGCTAGATGAACGAAAGTATCTCCACATGCTCATTTCTGAGAGATTATTGTGTGTGAAAGCCGTCCTTCACATAGCTTGTTGGGAGCACAAAGTTTCTATAAATTTGCAAACTACACTCCATACATATATATGGGGAGGAACTATCTCCAACTCGGTTTTACAGTGAAAAATGCAGGAACTTCAAACCGGCTCTAGGAAAGAGACCGAGAAACCAGATTAAAAATTTCTCCTGCAACCCGTTCCATTTGTGCTACATGAACGAACGTCTCCCACATGCTCAGTTCTGAGAGACAAGTGTGTTTGAAAGCGGTCCTTCAGCTAGCTTGTTGGGAACACAAGTTACATTTCAGTTGCAAACTACTCTACATACATATATATGTGGAGGAACTACTTCCAACTCGGTTTTACAGTGAAAACTGCAGGAACTTCAAACCGGCACTAGGAAACAGACTGACAAACCCGAGTAAAATTTTCCCTGCAAATTGTTCCCTTTGTTCTAGATGAACGAACGTCGTTCCACATGCTCAGTTCTGAGAGATAAGTGTGTGTGAAAGCCGTCCTTCACCTAGCTTGTTGGGAACACAAAGTTTCCATACACTTGCAAACTACTCTCTATACATATATACGGGGAGGTACAAGCTCCAACACTGTTTTACAGTGAAAACTGCAGGAACTTCAAACCAGCACTTGGAAACAGACTGAGAAACCAGAATAAAAGTTTCTCCTGCAAACGGCACAATTTTTGCTTGATGAACGAACCTCTCCCCACATGCTCAGTTCTGAGAGATAATCGAGTGTAAACCGCCCTTCACATAGCTTGTTGGGAACACAAATTTCCTTTTCAGATTCTAACTAACATTCCATAAATATGTATTTGGAGGTACTAGCTCCAACTCGGTTTTACAGTGAAAACTGCAGGAACTTCAGAACGGCACTTGGAAGCAGACTGAGAAACCAGAGTAATACTTTCTCCTGCAATCTGTTCCCTTTGTTCTAGATGAATGAAGATCTCTCCACATGCTCATTTCTGAGAGATAATTGGTTTGAAAGTCGTCCTTCACCTAGCTTGTTGTGAACACGAAGTTTCTATATAGTTGCAAACTACACTCCATAGATATATATGGGGAGGTACTAGCTCCAACTCGTATTTACAGTGAAAACTGCAGGAACTTCAAAGCGGCACTAGGAAATATACTGAGAAACCAGAGTAATAGTTTCTCCTGCAACCCGTTCCCGTTGTGCTAGATGAATGAAAGTATCTCCAAATGCTCATTTCTGAGAGATTATTGTGTGTGAAAGCCGACCTTCAAATAGCCTGTTGGGAACACAAAGTTTCTATACATTTGCAAACTAAACTCCATACAAATATATGGGGAGGTACTATCTCCAACTCGGTTTTACAGTGAAAAATGCAGGAACATCAAACCGGCACTAGGAAACAGACTGAGAAACCAGATTAAAAATTTCTCCTGCAACCCGTTCCATTTGTGCTACATGAACGAACGTCTCCCACATGCTCATTTCTGAGAGATAAGTGTGTTTGAAAGTGGTCCTTCACCTAGCTTGTTGGGAACACAAGTTTCATTTCAGTTGCAAACTACTCTACATACATATATATGTGGAGGAACTACTTCCAACTCCGTTTTACAGTGAAAACTGCAGGAACTTCAAACCGGCACTTGGAAACAGACTGACAAACCGGAGTAAAAGTTTCCCTGCAAACTCTTCATTTTGTTCTAGATGAAAGAACGTCTCTCCACATGCTCAGTTCTGAGATAGAAGTCTGTGTGAAAGCCGTCCTTCACCTAGCTTGTTGGGAACACAAAATTTCTATAAAGTTGCCAAATACTCTCCATACATATATACGGGGAGGTACAAGCTTCAACTCAGTTTTACAGTGAAAACTGCAGGAACTTCAAACCGGCAGTTGGAAACAGACTGAGAAACTAGAGTAAAAGTTTCTCCTTCAAACTATTCCCTTTGTGCTAGATGAACGAACGTCTCTCCACATGCTCAGTTCTGAGAGATAAGTTTGTGTGAAAGCCGTCCTTCACCTAGCATGTTGGGAACACAAAGATTCTATAGAGTTGCAAGCTACAATCCATTCATATATATGGGGAGGTACTAGCTCCAACACGGTTTTACAGTGAAAACTGCAGGAACTTCAAACCGGCACTTGGAAACAGACTGAGAAACCAGAGTAAAAGTTTCTCCTGCAACCTGTACACTTTTTGCTAGATGAACGAACCTCTCTCCACATGCTCAGTTCTGAGAGATAATTGACTGTAAACCGTCCTTCACATATCTTGATGAGGAACACAAATTTTCTTTTCAGATTCTAACTAACACTCCATAAATATATATATGGAGGTTCTAGCTACAACTCTATTTTACAGTGAAAACTGCAGGAACTTCAAACCGGCAATTGGAAACAGACTGAGAAACCTGAGTAAATGTTTCTCGTACAACCCGTTCCCTTTGTGCTAGATGAACGAACGTCTCTCCACATGCTCAATTCTGAGAGATAAGTGTGTGTGAAAGCAGTCCTTCAACTAGATTGTTGGGAACACAAATTTCCTATAGAGTTGCCAACTACTCTCCATAAATATATATGGGGAGGTACTAGCTCCAACTCGGTTTTACAGTGAAAACTGCAGGAACTTCAAAACGGCACTTGGAAACAGACTGAGAAACCAGAGTAATAGTTTCTCCTGCAATCTGTTCCCTTTGTGCTAGATGAATGAAGGTCTCTCCACATGCTCATTTCTGAGAGATAATTGTGTGTGAAAGCCGTCCTTCACCTAGCTTGTTGTGAACACAAAGTTTCTATAAAGTTTCAAACTACACTCCATATATATATGGGGAGGTACAAGCTCCAACTCGGTAATACAGTGAAAACTGCAGGAACTTCAAATCGGCACTAGGAAACAGACTGAGAAACCAGAGAATGTGTTTCCCCTGCAATCCGTTCCCTTTGTGCTATATGAAAGAACGTCGTTCCACTTGCTCAGATCTGACAGATAATTGTGTGTGAAAGCCGTCCTTCACCTAGCTTGTTGGGAACACAAAGTTTCTATACAGTTTCAAATTACACTCCATACATATATATGGGGAGGTACAAGCTCCAACTCGGGTTTACAGTTAAAACTGCAGGATCTACAAACCGGCACTAGGAAACAGAGTGAGAAACTAGAATAAATGTTTCTCCTGCAAACCGTTCCCTTTGTGTTAGATGAACGAACGTCGTTCCACATGCTAAGTTCTGAGAGATAAATGTGTGTGAAAGCAGTCCTTAACTTAGCATGTTGGGTACACAAAGTTTCTATACACTTGCCAACTACTCTCCATACACATATATGGGGGATCTAGCTCCAACACGGTTTTACAGTGAAATCTGCAGGATCTTAAAACCAGCATTTGGAAACAGACTGAGAAACTAGAGTAAAAGTTTGTCCTGCAAACTGTTCCATTTGTGCAAGATGAACGAACGTCTATCCACATGCTCTGTTCTGAGAGAAAATTATGTGTGAAAGCCGTCCTTCACCTACCTTGTTGGGAACACGAAGTTTCTATATAGTTGCAAACTACACTCCATAGATATATATGGGGAGGTACTAGCTCCAACTCGTATTTACAGTGAAAACTGCAGGAACTTCAAAGCGGCACTAGGACATATACTGAGAAACCAGAGTAAAAGTTTCTCCTGCAACCCGTTCCCGTTGTGCTAGATGAACGAAAGTATCTCCACATGCTCATTTCTGAGAGATTATTGTGTGTGAAAGCCGACCTTCACATAGCTTGTTGGGAACACAAATTTCCTTTTCAGATTCTAACTAACATTCCATAAATATGTATTTGGAGGTACTAGCTCCAACTCGGTTTTACAGTGAAAACTGCAGGAACTTCAGAACGGCACTTGGAAGCAGACTGAGAAACCAGAGTAATACTTTCTCCTGCAATCTGTTCCCTTTGTTCTAGATGAATGAAGATCTCTCCACATGCTCATTTCTGAGAGATAATAGTGTTTGAAAGTCGTCCTTCACCTAGCTTGTTGTGAACACAAAGTTTCTATACAGTTTCAAATTACACTCCATATATATATATGGGGAGGTAAAGCTCCAACTCGGTTTTACAGTGAAAACTGCAGGATCTTCAAACCGGCACTAGGAAACAGAGTGAGAAACTAGAATAAATGTTTCTCCTGCAAACCGTTCCCTTTGTGTTAGATGAACGAACGTCGTTCCACATGCTAAGTTCTGAGAGATAAGTGTGTGTGAAAGCAGTCCTTAACTTAGCATGATGGGTACACAAAGTTTCTATACAGTTGCCAACTACTCTCCATACACATATATGGGGGGTCTAGCTCCAACTCGGTTTTACAGTGAAATCTGCGGGAACTTAAAACCGGCACTTGGAAACAGACTGAGAAACTAGATTAAAAGTTTGTCCTGCAAAGTGTTCCATTTGTGCAAGATGAACGAACGTCTATCCACATGTTCTGTTCTGAGAGATAAATATGTGTGAAAGCCGTCCTTCACCTACCTTGTTGGGAACACGAAGTTTCTATATAGTTGCAAACTACACTCCATAGATATATATGGGGAGGTACTAGCTCCAACTCGTATTTACAGTGAAAACTGCAGGAACTTCAAAGCGGCACTAGGACATATACTGAGAAACCAGAGTAAAAGTTTCTCCTGCAACCCGTTCCCGTTGTGCTAGATGAACGAAAGTATCTCCACATGCTCATTTCTGAGAGATTATTGTGTGTGAAAGCCGACCTTCACATAGCTTGTTGGGAACACAAAGTTTCTATAAATTTGCAAACAACAATCCATACATATATATGGGGAGGTACTATCTCCAACTCGGGTTTACAGTGAAAAATGCAGGAACTTCAAACCGGCTCTAGGAAACAGAACGAGAAACCAGATTAAAAATTTCTCCTGCAACCCGTTCCATTTGTGCTACATGAACGAACGTCTCCCACATGCTCAGTTCTGAGAGACAAGTGTGTTTGAAAGCGGTCCTTCAGCTAGCTTGTTGGGAACACAAGTTACATTTCATTTGCAAACTACTCTACATACATATATATGTGGAGGAAATACTTCCAACTCGGTTTTACAGTGAAAACTGCAGGAACTTCAAACCGGCACTAGGAAACAGACTGACAAACCCGAGTAAAATTTTCCCTGCAAATTGTTCCCTTTGTTCTAGGTGAACGAACGTCGTTCCACATGCTCAGTTCTGAGAGATAAGTGTGTGTGAAAGCCGTCCTTCACCTAGCTTGTTGGGAACACAAAGTTTCTATACAGTTGCAAAATACACTCCATACATATATATGGGGAAGTACTAGCTCCAACACGATTTTACAGTGAAAACTGCAGGAACTTCAAACCGGCACTTGGAAACAGACTGAGAAACTAGAGTAAAAGTTTCTCCTGCAACCTGTTCAATTTGTGCTAGATGAACGAACGTCTCTACACATGCTCAGTTCTGAGAGATAATTGTGTGTGAAAGCCGTCCTTCACCTAGCTTGTTGGGAACACAAAGTTTCTATACAGTTGCAAACTACCCTCCATACATATATATGCGGACGTACTAGTTCCAACTCGGTTTTAAAGTGAAAACTGCAGGAAATTCAAACCGGCCCTAGGAAATAGACTGAGAAACCAGAGAAAAAGTTTCTCCTGTAAAACGTTCCTTTGTGCTAGATGAACGAAAGTATCTCCACATGCTCATTTCTGAGAGATTATTGTGTGTGAAAGCCGTCCTTCACATAGCTTGTTGGGAGCACAAAGTTTCTATAAATTTGCAAACTACACTCCATACATATATATGGGGAGGAACTATCTCCAACTCGGTTTTACAGTGAAAAATGCAGGAACTTCAAACCGGCTCTAGGAAAGAGACCGAGAAACCAGATTAAAAATTTCTCCTGCAACCCGTTCCATTTGTGCTACATGAACGAACGTCTCCCACATGCTCAGTTCTGAGAGACAAGTGTGTTTGAAAGCGGTCCTTCAGCTAGCTTGTTGGGAACACAAGTTACATTTCAGTTGCAAACTACTCTACATACATATATATGTGGAGGAACTACTTCCAACTCGGTTTTACAGTGAAAACTGCAGGAACTTCAAACCGGCCCTAGGAAACAGACTGACAAACCCGAGTAAAATTTTCCCTGCAAATTGTTCCCTTTGTTCTAGATGAACGAACGTCGTTCCACATGCTCAGTTCTGAGAGATAAGTGTGTGTGAAAGCCGTCCTTCACCTAGCTTGTTGGGAACACAAAGTTTCTATACACTTGCAAACTACTCTCTATACATATATACGGGGAGGTACAAGCTCCAACACTGTTTTACAGTGAAAACTGCAGGAACTTCAAACCGGCACTTGGAAACAGACTGAGAAACCAGAATAAAAGTTTCTCCTGCAAACTGTACAATTTTTGCTTGATGAACGAACTTCTCTCCACATGCTCAGTTCTGAGAGATAATCGAGTGTAAACCGTCCTTCACATAGCTTGTTGGGAACACAAATTTCCTTTTCAGATTCTAACTAACATTCCATAAATATATATTTGGAGGTTCTAGCTCCAACTCTATTTTACAGTGAAAACTGCAGGCACTTCAACCCGGCAATTGGAAACAGACTGAGAAACGAGAGTAATAGTTTCTCCTGCAATCTGTTCCCTTTGTGCTAGATGAATGAAGGTCTCTCCACATGCTCATTTCTGAGAGATATTTGTGTGTGAAAGTCGTCCTTCACCTAGCTTGTTGTGAACACAAAATTTCTATACAGTTTCAAACTACACTCCATACATATATATTGGGAGGTACAAGCTCCAACTCGGTTTTACAGTGAAAACTGCTGGAACTTCAAACCGGCACTAGTAAACATACTGAGAAACCATAGTAAATGTTTCCCCTGCAAACCGTACCCTTTGTGCTAGATGAATGAAAGTCGTTCCACTTGCTCAGATCTGACAGATAAGTGTCTGTGAAAGCCGTCCTTCACCTAGCTTGTTGGGAACACAAAGTTTCTATACAGTTGCAAACTACACCCCATTCATATATATGGGGACGTACTAGCTCCAACTCGGTTTTACAGTGAAAACTGCAGGATCTCCAAACCGGCACTAGGAAACAGAGTGAGAAACCAGAATAAATGTTTCTCCTGCAACCCGTTCCCTTTATGTTAGATGAACGAACGTCGTTCCACATGCTCAGTTCTGAGAGATAAGTGTGTGTGAAAGCCGTCCTTCACCTAGCTTGTTGGGAACACAAAGTTTCCATACACTTGCAAACTACTCTCTATACATTTATACGGGGAGGTACAAGCTCCAACACTGTTTTACAGTGAAAACTGCAGGAACTTCAAACCAGCACTTGGAAACAGACTGAGAAACCAGAATAAAAGTTTCTCCTGCAAACTGCACAATTTTTGCTTGATGAACGAACCTCTCCCCACATGCTCAGTTCTGAGAGATAATCGAGTGTAAACTGCCCTTCACATAGCTTGTTGGGAACACAAATTTCCTTTTCAGATTCTAACTAACATTCCATAAATATGTATTTGGAGGTACTAGCTCCAACTCGGTTTTACAGTGAAAACTGCAGGAACTTCAGAACGGCACTTGGAAGCAGACTGAGAAACCAGAGTAATACTTTCTCCTGCAATCTGTTCCCTTTGTTCTAGATGAATGAAGATCTCTCCACATGCTCATTTCTGAGAGATAATTGTGTTTGAAAGTCGTCCTTCACCTAGCTTGTTGTGAACACAAAGTTTCTATACAGTTTCAAATTACACTCCATATATATATATGGGGAGGTAAAGCTCCAACTCGGTTTTACAGTGAAAACTGCAGGATCTTCAAACCGGCACTAGGAAACAGAGTGAGAAACTAGAATAAATGTTTCTCCTGCAAACCGTTCCCTTTGTGTTAGATGAACGAACGTCGTTCCACATGCTAAGTTCTGAGAGATAAGTGTGTGTGAAAGCAGTCCTTAACTTAGCATGATGGGTACACAAAGTTTCTATACAGTTGCCAACTACTCTCCATACACATATATGGGGGGTCTAGCTCCAACTCGGTTTTACAGTGAAATCTGCGGGAACTTAAAACCGGCACTTGGAAACAGACTGAGAAACTAGATTAAAAGTTTGTCCTGCAAAGTGTTCCATTTGTGCAAGATGAACGAACGTCTATCCACATGTTCTGTTCTGAGAGATAAATATGTGTGAAAGCCGTCCTTCACCTACCTTGTTGGGAACACGAAGTTTCTATATAGTTGCAAACTACACTCCATAGATATATATGGGGAGGTACTAGCTCCAACTCGTATTTACAGTGAAAACTGCAGGAACTTCAAAGCGGCACTAGGAAATATACTGAGAAACCAGAGTAATAGTTTCTCCTGCAACCCGTTCCCGTTGTGCTAGATGAACGAAAGTATCTCCAAATGCTCATTTCTGAGAGATTATTGTGTGTGAAAGCCGACCTTCAAATAGCCTGTTGGGAACACAAAGTTTCTATACATTTGCAAACTAAACTCCATACATATATATGGGGAGGTACAAGCTCCAACTCGGGTTTACAGTTAAAACTGCAGGATCTACAAACCGGCACTAGGAAACAGAGTGAGAAACTAGAATAAATGTTTCTCCTGCAAACCGTTCCCTTTGTGTTAGATGAACGAACGTCGTTCCACATGCTAAGTTCTGAGAGATAAATGTGTGTGAAAGCAGTCCTTAACTTAGCATGTTGGGTACACAAAGTTTCTATACACTTGCCAACTACTCTCCATACACATATATGGGGGATCTAGCTCCAACTCGGTTTTACAGTGAAATCTGCAGGATCTTAAAACCAGCATTTGGAAACAGACTGAGAAACTAGAGTAAAAGTTTGTCCTGCAAACTGTTCCATTTGTGCAAGATGAACGAACGTCTATCCACATGCTCTGTTCTGAGAGAAAATTATGTTTGAAAGCCGTCCTTCACCTACCTTGTTGGGAACACGAAGTTTCTATATAGTTGCAAACTACACTCCATAGATATATATGGGGAGGTACTAGCTCCAACTCGTATTTACAGTGAAAACTGCAGGAACTTCAAAGCGGCACTAGGACATATACTGAGAAACCAGAGTAAAAGTTTCTCCTGCAACCCGTTCCCGTTGTGCTAGATGAACGAAAGTATCTCCACATGCTCATTTCTGAGAGATTATTGTGTGTGAAAGCCGACCTTCACATAGCTTGTTGGGAACACAAAGTTTCTATAAATTTGCAAACAACAATCCATACATATATATGGGGAGGTACTATCTCCAACTCGGGTTTACAGTGAAAAATGCAGGAACTTCAAACCGGCTCTAGGAAACAGAACGAGAAACCAGATTAAAAATTTCTCCTGCAACCCGTTCCATTTGTGCTACATGAACGAACGTCTCCCACATGCTCAGTTCTGAGAGACAAGTGTGTTTGAAAGCGGTCCTTCAGCTAGCTTGTTGGGAACACAAGTTACATTTCATTTGCAAACTACTCTACATACATATATATGTGGAGGAAATACTTCCAACTCGGTTTTACAGTGAAAACTGCAGGAACTTCAAACCGGCACTAGGAAACAGACTGACAAACCCGAGTAAAATTTTCCCTGCAAATTGTTCCCTTTGTTCTAGATGAACGAACGTCGTTCCACATGCTCAGTTCTGAGAGATAAGTGTGTGTGAAAGCCGTCCTTCACCTAGCTTGTTGGGAACACAAAGTTTCTATACAGTTGCAAAATACACTCCATACATATATATGGGGAAGTACTAGCTCCAACACGATTTTACAGTGAAAACTGCAGGAACTTCAAACCGGCACTTGGAAACAGACTGAGAAACTAGAGTAAAAGTTTCTCCTGCAACCTGTTCAATTTGTGCTAGATGAACGAACGTCTCTACACATGCTCAATTCTGAGAGATAATTGTGTGTGAAAGCCGTCCTTCACCTAGCTTGTTGGGAACACAAAGTTTCTATACAGTTGCAAACTACCCTCCATACATATATATGCGGAAGTACTAGTTCCAACTGGGTTTTAAAGTGAAAACTGCAGGAAAATCAAACCGGCCCTAGGAAATAGACTGAGAAACCAGAGAAAAAGTTTCTCCTGTAAAACGTTCCTTTGTGCTAGATGAACGAAAGTATCTCCACATGCTCATTTCTGAGAGATTATTGTGTGTGAAAGCCGTCCTTCACATAGCTTGTTGGGAGCACAAAGTTTCTATAAATTTGCAAACTACACTCCATACATATATATGGGGAGGAACTATCTCCAACTCGGTTTTACAGTGAAAAATGCAGGAACTTCAAACCGGCTCTAGGAAAGAGACCGAGAAACCAGATTAAAAATTTCTCCTGCAACCCGTTCCATTTGTGCTACATGAACGAACGTCTCCCACATGCTCAGTTCTGAGAGACAAGTGTGTTTGAAAGCGGTCCTTCAGCTAGCTTGTTGGGAACACAAGTTACATTTCAGTTGCAAACTACTCTACATACATATATATGTGGAGGAACTACTTCCAACTCGGTTTTACAGTGAAAACTGCAGGAACTTCAAACCGGCACTAGGAAACAGACTGACAAACCCGAGTAAAATTTTCCCTGCAAATTGTTCCCTTTGTTCTAGTTGAACGAACGTCGTTCCACATGCTCAGTTCTGAGAGATAAGTGTGTGTGAAAGCCGTCCTTCACCTAGCTTGTTGGGAACACAAAGTTTCTATACACTTGCAAACTACTCTCTATACATATATACGGGGAGGTACAAGCTCCAACACTGTTTTACAGTGAAAACTGCAGGAACTTCAAACCGGCACTTGGAAACAGACTGAGAAACCAGAATAAAAGTTTCTCCTGCAAACTGTACAATTTTTGCTTGATGAACGAACTTCTCTCCACATGCTCAGTTCTGAGAGATAATCGAGTGTAAACCGTCCTTCACATAGCTTGTTGGGAACACAAATTTCCTTTTCAGATTCTAACTAACATTCCATAAATATATATTTGGAGGTTCTAGCTCCAACTCTATTTTACAGTGAAAACTGCAGGCACTTCAACCCGGCAATTGGAAACAGACTGAGAAACGAGAGTAATAGTTTCTCCTGCAATCTGTTCCCTTTGTGCTAGATGAATGAAGGTCTCTCCACATGCTCATTTCTGAGAGATATTTGTGTGTGAAAGTCGTCCTTCACCTAGCTTGTTGTGAACACAAAATTTCTATACAGTTTCAAACTACACTCCATACATATATATTGGGAGGTACAAGCTCCAACTCGGTTTTACAGTGAAAACTGCTGGAACTTCAAACCGGCACTAGTAAACATACTGAGAAACCATAGTAAATGTTTCCCCTGCAAACCGTACCCTTTGTGCTAGATGAATGAAAGTCGTTCCACTTGCTCAGATCTGACAGATAAGTGTCTGTGAAAGCCGTCCTTCACCTAGCTTGTTGGGAACACAAAGTTTCTATACAGTTGCAAACTACACCCCATTCATATATATGGGGACGTACTAGCTCCAACTCGGTTTTACAGTGAAAACTGCAGGATCTCCAAACCGGCACTAGGAAACAGAGTGAGAAACCAGAATAAATGTTTCTCCTGCAACCCGTTCCCTTTATGTTAGATGAACGAACGTCGTTCCACATGCTCAGTTCTGAGAGATAAGTGTGTGTGAAAGCCGTCCTTCACCTAGCTTGTTGGGAACACAAAGTTTCCATACACTTGCAAACTACTCTCTATACATATATACGGGGAGGTACAAGCTCCAACACTGTTTTACAGTGAAAACTGCAGGAACTTCAAACCAGCACTTGGAAACAGACTGAGAAACCAGAATAAAAGTTTCTCCTGCAAACTGCACAATTTTTGCTTGATGAACGAACCTCTCCCCACATGCTCAGTTCTGAGAGATAATCGAGTGTAAACCGCCCTTCACATAGCTTGTTGGGAACACAAATTTCCTTTTCAGATTCTAACTAACATTCCATAAATATGTATTTGGAGGTACTAGCTCCAACTCGGTTTTACAGTGAAAACTGCAGGAACATCAGAACGGCACTTGGAAGCAGACTGAGAAACCAGAGTAATACTTTCTCCTGCAATCTGTTCCCTTTGTTCTAGATGAATGAAGATCTCTCCACATGCTCATTTCTGAGAGATAATTGTGTTTGAAAGTCGTCCTTCACCTAGCTTGTTGTGAACACAAAGTTTCTATACAGTTTCAAATTACACTCCATATATATATATGGGGAGGTAAAGCTCCAACTCGGTTTTACAGTAAAAACTGCAGGATCTTCAAACCGGCACTAGGAAACAGAGTGAGAAACTAGAATAAATGTTTCTCCTGCAAACCGTTCCCTTTGTGTTAGATGAACGAACGTCGTTCCACATGCTAAGTTCTGAGAGATAAGTGTGTGTGAAAGCAGTCCTTAACTTAGCATGATGGGTACACAAAGTTTCTATACAGTTGCCAACTACTCTCCATACACATATATGGGGGGTCTAGCTCCAACTCGGTTTTACAGTGAAATCTGCGGGAACTTAAAACCGGCACTTGGAAACAGACTGAGAAACTAGATTAAAAGTTTGTCCTGCAAAGTGTTCCATTTGTGCAAGATGAACGAACGTCTATCCACATGTTCTGTTCTGAGAGATAAATATGTGTGAAAGCCGTCCTTCACCTACCTTGTTGGGAACACGAAGTTTCTATATAGTTGCAAACTACACTCCATAGATATATATGGGGAGGTACTAGCTCCAACTCGTATTTACAGTGAAAACTGCAGGAACTTCAAAGCGGCACTAGGACATATACTGAGAAACCAGAGTAATAGTTTCTCCTGCAACCCGTTCCCGTTGTGCTAGATGAACGAAAGTATCTCCAAATGCTCATTTCTGAGAGATTATTGTGTGTGAAAGCCGACCTTCAAATAGCCTGTTGGGAACACAAAGTTTCTATACATTTGCAAACTAAACTCCATACAAATATATGGGGAGGTACTATCTCCAACTCGGTTTTACAGTGAAAAATGCAGGAACATCAAACCGGCACTAGGAAACAGACTGAGAAACCAGATTAAAAATTTCTCCTGCAACCCGTTCCATTTGTGCTACATGAACGAACGTCTCCCACATGCTCATTTCTGAGAGATAAGTGTGTTTGAAAGTGGTCCTTCACCTAGCTTGTTGGGAACACAAGTTTCATTTCAGTTGCAAACTACTCTACATACATATATATGTGGAGGAACTACTTCCAACTCCGTTTTACAGTGAAAACTGCAGGAACTTCAAACCGGCACTTGGAAACAGACTGACAAACCGGAGTAAAAGTTTCCCTGCAAACTCTTCATTTTGTTCTAGATGAAAGAACGTCTCTCCACATGCTCAGTTCTGAGATAGAAGTCTGTGTGAAAGCCGTCCTTCACCTAGCTTGTTGGGAACACAAAATTTCTATAAAGTTGCCAAATACTCTCCATACATATATACGGGGAGGTACAAGCTTCAACTCAGTTTTACAGTGAAAACTGCAGGAACTTCAAACCGGCAGTTGGAAACAGACTGAGAAACTAGAGTAAAAGTTTCTCCTTCAAACTATTCCCTTTGTGCTAGATGAACGAACGTCTCTCCACATGCTCAGTTCTGAGAGATAAGTTTGTGTGAAAGCCGTCCTTCACCTAGCATGTTGGGAACACAAAGATTCTATAGAGTTGCAAGCTACAATCCATTCATATATATGGGGAGGTACTAGCTCCAACACGGTTTTACAGTGAAAACTGCAGGAACTTCAAACCGGCACTTGGAAACAGACTGAGAAACCAGAGTAAAAGTTTCTCCTGCAACCTGTACACTTTTTGCTAGATGAACGAACCTCTCTCCACATGCTCAGTTCTGAGAGATAATTGACTGTAAACCGTCCTTCACATATCTTGATGAGGAACACAAATTTTCTTTTCAGATTCTAACTAACACTCCATAAATATATATATGGAGGTTCTAGCTACAACTCTATTTTACAGTGAAAACTGCAGGAACTTCAAACCGGCAATTGGAAACAGACTGAGAAACCTGAGTAAATGTTTCTCCTACAACCCGTTCCCTTTGTGCTAGATGAACGAACGTCTCTCCACATGCTCAATTCTGAGAGATAAGTGTGTGTGAAAGCAGTCCTTCAACTAGATTGTTGGGAACACAAATTTCCTATAGAGTTGCCAACTACTCTCCATAAATATATATGGGGAGGTACTAGCTCCAACTCGGTTTTACAGTGAAAACTGCAGGAACTTCAAAACGGCACTTGGAAACAGACTGAGAAACCAGAGTAATAGTTTCTCCTGCAATCTGTTCCCTTTGTGCTAGATGAATGAAGGTCTCTCCACATGCTCATTTCTGAGAGATAATTGTGTGTGAAAGCCGTCCTTCACCTAGCTTGTTGTGAACACAAAGTTTCTATAAAGTTTCAAACTACACTCCATATATATATGGGGAGGTACAAGCTCCAACTCGGTAATACAGTGAAAACTGCAGGAACTTCAAATCGGCACTAGGAAACAGACTGAGAAACCAGAGAATGTGTTTCCCCTGCAATCCGTTCCCTTTGTGCTATATGAAAGAACGTCGTTCCACTTGCTCAGATCTGACAGATAATTGTGTGTGAAAGCCGTCCTTCACCTAGCTTGTTGGGAACACAAAGTTTCTATACAGTTTCAAATTACACTCCATACATATATATGGGGAGGTACAAGCTCCAACTCGGGTTTACAGTTAAAACTGCAGGATCTACAAACCGGCACTAGGAAACAGAGTGAGAAACTAGAATAAATGTTTCTCCTGCAAACCGTTCCCTTTGTGTTAGATGAACGAACGTCGTTCCACATGCTAAGTTCTGAGAGATAAATGTGTGTGAAAGCAGTCCTTAACTTAGCATGTTGGGTACACAAAGTTTCTATACAGTTGCAAACTACCCTCCATACATATATATGCGGAAGTACTAGTTCCAACTGGGTTTTAAAGTGAAAACTGCAGGAAATTCAAACCGGCCCTAGGAAATAGACTGAGAAACCAGAGAAAAAGTTTCTCCTGTAAAACGTTCCTTTGTGCTAGATGAACGAAAGTATCTCCACATGCTCATTTCTGAGAGATTATTGTGTGTGAAAGCCGTCCTTCACATAGCTTGTTGGGAGCACAAAGTTTCTATAAATTTGCAAACTACACTCCATACATATATATGGGGAGGAACTATCTCCAACTCGGTTTTACAGTGAAAAATGCAGGAACTTCAAACCGGCTCTAGGAAAGAGACCGAGAAACCAGATTAAAAATTTCTCCTGCAACCCGTTCCATTTGTGCTACATGAACGAACGTCTCCCACATGCTCAGTTCTGAGAGACAAGTGTGTTTGAAAGCGGTCCTTCAGCTAGCTTGTTGGGAACACAAGTTACATTTCAGTTGCAAACTACTCTACATACATATATATGTGGAGGAACTACTTCCAACTCGGTTTTACAGTGAAAACTGCAGGAACTTCAAACCGGCACTAGGAAACAGACTGACAAACCCGAGTAAAATTTTCCCTGCAAATTGTTCCCTTTGTTCTAGATGAACGAACGTCGTTCCACATGCTCAGTTCTGAGAGATAAGTGTGTGTGAAAGCCGTCCTTCACCTAGCTTGTTGGGAACACAAAGTTTCTATACACTTGCAAACTACTCTCTATACATATATACGGGGAGGTACAAGCTCCAACACTGTTTTACAGTGAAAACTGCAGGAACTTCAAACCGGCACTTGGAAACAGACTGAGAAACCAGAATAAAAGTTTCTCCTGCAAACTGTACAATTTTTGCTTGATGAACGAACTTCTCTCCACATGCTCAGTTCTGAGAGATAATCGAGTGTAAACCGTCCTTCACATAGCTTGTTGGGAACACAAATTTCCTTTTCAGATTCTAACTAACATTCCATAAATATATATTTGGAGGTTCTAGCTCCAACTCTATTTTACAGTGAAAACTGCAGGCACTTCAACCCGGCAATTGGAAACAGACTGAGAAACGAGAGTAATAGTTTCTCCTGCAATCTGTTCCCTTTGTGCTAGATGAATGAAGGTCTCTCCACATGCTCATTTCTGAGAGATATTTGTGTGTGAAAGTCGTCCTTCACCTAGCTTGTTGTGAACACAAAATTTCTATACAGTTTCAAACTACACTCCATACATATATATTGGGAGGTACAAGCTCCAACTCGGTTTTACAGTGAAAACTGCTGGAACTTCAAACCGGCACTAGTAAACATACTGAGAAACCATAGTAAATGTTTCCCCTGCAAACCGTACCCTTTGTGCTAGATGAATGAAAGTCATTCCACTTGCTCAGATCTGACAGATAAGTGTCTGTGAAAGCCGTCCTTCACCTAGCTTGTTGGGAACACAAAGTTTCTATACAGTTGCAAAATACACCCCATTCATATATATGGGGACGTACTAGCTCCAACTCGGTTTTACAGTGAAAACTGCAGGATCTCCAAACCGGCACTAGGAAACAGAGTGAGAAACCAGAATAAATGTTTCTCCTGCAACCCGTTCCCTTTATGTTAGATGAACGAACGTCGTTCCACATGCTCAGTTCTGAGAGATAAGTGTGTGTGAAAGCCGTCCTTCACCTAGCTTGTTGGGAACACAAAGTTTCCATACACTTGCAAACTACTCTCTATACATATATACGGGGAGGTACAAGCTCCAACACTGTTTTACAGTGAAAACTGCAGGAACTTCAAACCAGCACTTGGAAACAGACTGAGAAACCAGAATAAAAGTTTCTCCTGCAAACTGCACAATTTTTGCTTGATGAACGAACCTCTCCCCACATGCTCAGTTCTGAGAGATAATCGAGTGTAAACCGCCCTTCACATAGCTTGTTGGGAACACAAATTTCCTTTTCAGATTCTAACTAACATTCCATAAATATGTATTTGGAGGTACTAGCTCCAACTCGGTTTTACAGTGAAAACTGCAGGAACATCAGAACGGCACTTGGAAGCAGACTGAGAAACCAGAGTAATACTTTCTCCTGCAATCTGTTCCCTTTGTTCTAGATGAATGAAGATCTCTCCACATGCTCATTTCTGAGAGATAATTGTGTTTGAAAGTCGTCCTTCACCTAGCTTGTTGTGAACACAAAGTTTCTATACAGTTTCAAATTACACTCCATATATATATATGGGGAGGTAAAGCTCCAACTCGGTTTTACAGTGAAAACTGCAGGATCTTCAAACCGGCACTAGGAAACAGAGTGAGAAACTAGAATAAATGTTTCTCCTGCAAACCGTTCCCTTTGTGTTAGATGAACGAACGTCGTTCCACATGCTAAGTTCTGAGAGATAAGTGTGTGTGAAAGCAGTCCTTAACTTAGCATGATGGGTACACAAAGTTTCTATACAGTTGCCAACTACTCTCCATACACATATATGGGGGGTCTAGCTCCAACTCGGTTTTACAGTGAAATCTGCGGGAACTTAAAACCGGCACTTGGAAACAGACTGAGAAACTAGATTAAAAGTTTGTCCTGCAAAGTGTTCCATTTGTGCAAGATGAACGAACGTCTATCCACATGTTCTGTTCTGAGAGATAAATATGTGTGAAAGCCGTCCTTCACCTACCTTGTTGGGAACACGAAGTTTCTATATAGTTGCAAACTACACTCCATAGATATATATGGGGAGGTACTAGCTCCAACTCGTATTTACAGTGAAAACTGCAGGAACTTCAAAGCGGCACTAGGAAATATACTGAGAAACCAGAGTAATAGTTTCTCCTGCAACCCGTTCCCGTTGTGCTAGATGAACGAAAGTATCTCCAAATGCTCATTTCTGAGAGATTATTGTGTGTGAAAGCCGACCTTCAAATAGCCTGTTGGGAACACAAAGTTTCTATACATTTGCAAACTAAACTCCATACAAATATATGGGGAGGTACTATCTCCAACTCGGTTTTACAGTGAAAAATGCAGGAACATCAAACCGGCACTAGGAAACAGACTGAGAAACCAGATTAAAAATTTCTCCTGCAACCCGTTCCATTTGTGCTACATGAACGAACGTCTCCCACATGCTCATTTCTGAGAGATAAGTGTGTTTGAAAGTGGTCCTTCACCTAGCTTGTTGGGAACACAAGTTTCATTTCAGTTGCAAACTACTCTACATACATATATATGTGGAGGAACTACTTCCAACTCCGTTTTACAGTGAAAACTGCAGGAACTTCAAACCGGCACTTGGAAACAGACTGACAAACCGGAGTAAAAGTTTCCCTGCAAACTCTTCATTTTGTTCTAGATGAAAGAACGTCTCTCCACATGCTCAGTTCTGAGATAGAAGTCTGTGTGAAAGCCGTCCTTCACCTAGCTTGTTGGGAACACAAAATTTCTATAAAGTTGCCAAATACTCTCCATACATATATACGGGGAGGTACAAGCTTCAACTCAGTTTTACAGTGAAAACTGCAGGAACTTCAAACCGGCAGTTGGAAACAGACTGAGAAACTAGAGTAAAAGTTTCTCCTTCAAACTCTTCCCTTTGTGCTAGATGAACGAACGTCTCTCCACATGCTCAGTTCTGAGAGATAAGTTTGTGTGAAAGCCGTCCTTCACCTAGCATGTTGGGAACACAAAGATTCTATAGAGTTGCAAGCTACAATCCATTCATATATATGGGGAGGTACTAGCTCCAACACGGTTTTACAGTGAAAACTGCAGGAACTTCAAACCGGCACTTGGAAACAGACTGAGAAACCAGAGTAAAAGTTTCTCCTGCAACCTGTACACTTTTTGCTAGATGAACGAACCTCTCTCCACATGCTCAGTTCTGAGAGATAATTGACTGTAAACCGTCCTTCACATATCTTGATGAGGAACACAAATTTTCTTTTCAGATTCTAACTAACACTCCATAAATATATATATGGAGGTTCTAGCTACAACTCTATTTTACAGTGAAAACTGCAGGAACTTCAAACCGGCAATTGGAAACAGACTGAGAAACCTGAGTAAATGTTTCTCCTACAACCCGTTCCCTTTGTGCTAGATGAACGAACGTCTCTCCACATGCTCAATTCTGAGAGATAAGTGTGTGTGAAAGCAGTCCTTCAACTAGATTGTTGGGAACACAAATTTCCTATAGAGTTGCCAACTACTCTCCATAAATATATATGGGGAGGTACTAGCTCCAACTCGGTTTTACAGTGAAAACTGCAGGAACTTCAAAACGGCACTTGGAAACAGACTGAGAAACCAGAGTAATAGTTTCTCCTGCAATCTGTTCCCTTTGTGCTAGATGAATGAAGGTCTCTCCACATGCTCATTTCTGAGAGATAATTGTGTGTGAAAGCCGTCCTTCACCTAGCTTGTTGTGAACACAAAGTTTCTATAAAGTTTCAAACTACACTCCATATATATATGGGGAGGTACAAGCTCCAACTCGGTAATACAGTGAAAACTGCAGGAACTTCAAATCGGCACTAGGAAACAGACTGAGAAACCAGAGAATGTGTTTCCCCTGCAATCCGTTCCCTTTGTGCTATATGAAAGAACGTCGTTCCACTTGCTCAGATCTGACAGATAATTGTGTGTGAAAGCCGTCCTTCACCTAGCTTGTTGGGAACACAAAGTTTCTATACAGTTTCAAATTACACTCCATACATATATATGGGGAGGTACAAGCTCCAACTCGGGTTTACAGTTAAAAATGCAGGATCTACAAACCGGCACTAGGAAACAGAGTGAGAAACTAGAATAAATGTTTCTCCTGCAAACCGTTCCCTTTGTGTTAGATGAACGAACGTCGTTCCACATGCTAAGTTCTGAGAGATAAATGTGTGTGAAAGCAGTCCTTAACTTAGCATGTTGGGTACACAAAGTTTCTATACAGTTGCAAACTACCCTCCATACATATATATGCGGAAGTACTAGTTCCAACTGGGTTTTAAAGTGAAAACTGCAGGAAATTCAAACCGGCCCTAGGAAATAGACTGAGAAACCAGAGAAAAAGTTTCTCCTGTAAAACGTTCCTTTGTGCTAGATGAACGAAAGTATCTCCACATGCTCATTTCTGAGAGATTATTGTGTGTGAAAGCCGTCCTTCACATAGCTTGTTGGGAGCACAAAGTTTCTATAAATTTGCAAACTACACTCCATACATATATATGGGGAGGAACTATCTCCAACTCGGTTTTACAGTGAAAAATGCAGGAACTTCAAACCGGCTCTAGGAAAGAGACCGAGAAACCAGATTAAAAATTTCTCCTGCAACCCGTTCCATTTGTGCTACATGAACGAACGTCTCCCACATGCTCAGTTCTGAGAGACAAGTGTGTTTGAAAGCGGTCCTTCAGCTAGCTTGTTGGGAACACAAGTTACATTTCAGTTGCAAACTACTCTACATACATATATATGTGGAGGAACTACTTCCAACTCGGTTTTACAGTGAAAACTGCAGGAACTTCAAACCGGCACTAGGAAACAGACTGACAAACCCGAGTAAAATTTTCCCTGCAAATTGTTCCCTTTGTTCTAGATGAACGAACGTCGTTCCACATGCTCAGTTCTGAGAGATAAGTGTGTGTGAAAGCCGTCCTTCACCTAGCTTGTTGGGAACACAAAGTTTCTATACACTTGCAAACTACTCTCTATACATATATACGGGGAGGTACAAGCTCCAACACTGTTTTACAGTGAAAACTGCAGGAACTTCAAACCGGCACTTGGAAACAGACTGAGAAACCAGAATAAAAGTTTCTCCTGCAAACTGTACAATTTTTGCTTGATGAACGAACTTCTCTCCACATGCTCAGTTCTGAGAGATAATCGAGTGTAAACCGTCCTTCACATAGCTTGTTGGGAACACAAATTTCCTTTTCAGATTCTAACTAACATTCCATAAATATATATTTGGAGGTTCTAGCTCCAACTCTATTTTACAGTGAAAACTGCAGGCACTTCAACCCGGCAATTGGAAACAGACTGAGAAACGAGAGTAATAGTTTCTCCTGCAATCTGTTCCCTTTGTGCTAGATGAATGAAGGTCTCTCCACATGCTCATTTCTGAGAGATATTTGTGTGTGAAAGTCGTCCTTCACCTAGCTTGTTGTGAACACAAAATTTCTATACAGTTTCAAACTACACTCCATACATATATATTGGGAGGTACAAGCTCCAACTCGGTTTTACAGTGAAAACTGCTGGAACTTCAAACCGGCACTAGTAAACATACTGAGAAACCATAGTAAATGTTTCCCCTGCAAACCGTACCCTTTGTGCTAGATGAATGAAAGTCGTTCCACTTGCTCAGATCTGACAGATAAGTGTCTGTGAAAGCCGTCCTTCACCTAGCTTGTTGGGAACACAAAGTTTCTATACAGTTGCAAACTACACCCCATTCATATATATGGGGACGTACTAGCTCCAACTCGGTTTTACAGTGAAAACTGCAGGATCTCCAAACCGGCACTAGGAAACAGAGTGAGAAACCAGAATAAATGTTTCTCCTGCAACCCGTTCCCTTTATGTTAGATGAACGAACGTCGTTCCACATGCTCAGTTCTGAGAGATAAGTGTGTGTGAAAGCCGTCCTTCACCTAGCTTGTTGGGAACACAAAGTTTCCATACACTTGCAAACTACTCTCTATACATATATACGGGGAGGTACAAGCTCCAACACTGTTTTACAGTGAAAACTGCAGGAACTTCAAACCAGCACTTGGAAACAGACTGAGAAACCAGAATAAAAGTTTCTCCTGCAAACTGCACAATTTTTGCTTGATGAACGAACCTCTCCCCACATGCTCAGTTCTGAGAGATAATCGAGTGTAAACCGCCCTTCACATAGCTTGTTGGGAACACAAATTTCCTTTTCAGATTCTAACTAACATTCCATAAATATGTATTTGGAGGTACTAGCTCCAACTCGGTTTTACAGTGAAAACTGCAGGAACATCAGAACGGCACTTGGAAGCAGACTGAGAAACCAGAGTAATACTTTCTCCTGCAATCTGTTCCCTTTGTTCTAGATGAATGAAGATCTCTCCACATGCTCATTTCTGAGAGATAATTGTGTTTGAAAGTCGTCCTTCACCTAGCTTGTTGTGAACACAAAGTTTCTATACAGTTTCAAATTACACTCCATATATATATATGGGGAGGTAAAGCTCCAACTCGGTTTTACAGTGAAAACTGCAGGATCTTCAAACCGGCACTAGGAAACAGAGTGAGAAACTAGAATAAATGTTTCTCCTGCAAACCGTTCCCTTTGTGTTAGATGAACGAACGTCGTTCCACATGCTAAGTTCTGAGAGATAAGTGTGTGTGAAAGCAGTCCTTAACTTAGCATGATGGGTACACAAAGTTTCTATACAGTTGCCAACTACTCTCCATACACATATATGGGGGGTCTAGCTCCAACTCGGTTTTACAGTGAAATCTGCGGGAACTTAAAACCGGCACTTGGAAACAGACTGAGAAACTAGATTAAAAGTTTGTCCTGCAAAGTGTTCCATTTGTGCAAGATGAACGAACGTCTATCCACATGTTCTGTTCTGAGAGATAAATATGTGTGAAAGCCGTCCTTCACCTACCTTGTTGGGAACACGAAGTTTCTATATAGTTGCAAACTACACTCCATAGATATATATGGGGAGGTACTAGCTCCAACTCGTATTTACAGTGAAAACTGCAGGAACTTCAAAGCGGCACTAGGAAATATACTGAGAAACCAGAGTAATAGTTTCTCCTGCAACCCGTTCCCGTTGTGCTAGATGAACGAAAGTATCTCCAAATGCTCATTTCTGAGAGATTATTGTGTGTGAAAGCCGACCTTCAAATAGCCTGTTGGGAACACAAAGTTTCTATACATTTGCAAACTAAACTCCATACAAATATATGGGGAGGTACTATCTCCAACTCGGTTTTACAGTGAAAAATGCAGGAACATCAAACCGGCACTAGGAAACAGACTGAGAAACCAGATTAAAAATTTCTCCTGCAACCCGTTCCATTTGTGCTACATGAACGAACGTCTCCCACATGCTCATTTCTGAGAGATAAGTGTGTTTGAAAGTGGTCCTTCACCTAGCTTGTTGGGAACACAAGTTTCATTTCAGTTGCAAACTACTCTACATACATATATATGTGGAGGAACTACTTCCAACTCCGTTTTACAGTGAAAACTGCAGGAACTTCAAACCGGCACTTGGAAACAGACTGACAAACCGGAGTAAAAGTTTCCCTGCAAACTCTTCATTTTGTTCTAGATGAAAGAACGTCTCTCCACATGCTCAGTTCTGAGATAGAAGTCTGTGTGAAAGCCGTCCTTCACCTAGCTTGTTGGGAACACAAAATTTCTATAAAGTTGCCAAATACTCTCCATAAATATATACGGGGAGGTACAAGCTTCAACTCAGTTTTACAGTGAAAACTGCAGGAACTTCAAACCGGCAGTTGGAAACAGACTGAGAAACTAGAGTAAAAGTTTCTCCTTCAAACTATTCCCTTTGTGCTAGATGAACGAACGTCTCTCCACATGCTCAGTTCTGAGAGATAAGTTTGTGTGAAAGCCGTCCTTCACCTAGCATGTTGGGAACACAAAGATTCTATAGAGTTGCAAGCTACAATCCATTCATATATATGGGGAGGTACTAGCTCCAACACGGTTTTACAGTGAAAACTGCAGGAACTTCAAACCGGCACTTGGAAACAGACTGAGAAACCAGAGTAAAAGTTTCTCCTGCAACCTGTACACTTTTTGCTAGATGAACGAACCTCTCTCCACATGCTCAGTTCTGAGAGATAATTGACTGTAAACCGTCCTTCACATATCTTGATGAGGAACACAAATTTTCTTTTCAGATTCTAACTAACACTCCATAAATATATATATGGAGGTTCTAGCTACAACTCTATTTTACAGTGAAAACTGCAGGAACTTCAAACCGGCAATTGGAAACAGACTGAGAAACCTGAGTAAATGTTTCTCCTACAACCCGTTCCCTTTGTGCTAGATGAACGAACGTCTCTCCACATGCTCAATTCTGAGAGATAAGTGTGTGTGAAAGCAGTCCTTCAACTAGATTGTTGGGAACACAAATTTCCTATAGAGTTGCCAACTACTCTCCATAAATATATATGGGGAGGTACTAGCTCCAACTCGGTTTTACAGTGAAAACTGCAGGAACTTCAAAACGGCACTTGGAAACAGACTGAGAAACCAGAGTAATAGTTTCTCCTGCAATCTGTTCCCTTTGTGCTAGATGAATGAAGGTCTCTCCACATGCTCATTTCTGAGAGATAATTGTGTGTGAAAGCCGTCCTTCACCTAGCTTGTTGTGAACACAAAGTTTCTATAAAGTTTCAAACTACACTCCATATATACATGGGGAGGTACAAGCTCCAACTCGGTAATACAGTGAAAACTGCAGGAACTTCAAATCGGCACTAGGAAACAGACTGAGAAACCAGAGAATGTGTTTCCCCTGCAATCCGTTCCCTTTGTGCTATATGAAAGAACGTCGTTCCACTTGCTCAGATCTGACAGATAATTGTGTGTGAAAGCCGTCCTTCACCTAGCTTGTTGGGAACACAAAGTTTCTATACAGTTTCAAATTACACTCCATACATATATATGGGGAGGTACAAGCTCCAACTCGGGTTTACAGTTAAAACTGCAGGATCTACAAACCGGCACTAGGAAACAGAGTGAGAAACTAGAATAAATGTTTCTCCTGCAAACCGTTCCCTTTGTGTTAGATGAACGAACGTCGTTCCACATGCTAAGTTCTGAGAGATAAATGTGTGTGAAAGCAGTCCTTAACTTAGCATGTTGGGTACACAAAGTTTCTATACACTTGCCAACTACTCTCCATACACATATATGGGGGATCTAGCTCCAACTCGGTTTTACAGTGAAATCTGCAGGATCTTAAAACCAGCATTTGGAAACAGACTGAGAAACTAGAGTAAAAGTTTGTCCTGCAAACTGTTCCATTTGTGCAAGATGAACGAACGTCTATCCACATGCTCTGTTCTGAGAGAAAATTATGTGTGAAAGCCGTCCTTCACCTACCTTGTTGGGAACACGAAGTTTCTATATAGTTGCAAACTACACTCCATAGATATATATGGGGAGGTACTAGCTCCAACTCGTATTTACAGTGAAAACTGCAGGAACTTCAAAGCGGCACTAGGACATATACTGAGAAACCAGAGTAAAAGTTTCTCCTGCAACCCGTTCCCGTTGTGCTAGATGAACGAAAGTATCTCCACATGCTCATTTCTGAGAGATTATTGTGTGTGAAAGCCGACCTTCACATAGCTTGTTGGGAACACAAAGTTTCTATAAATTTGCAAACAACAATCCATACATATATATGGGGAGGTACTATCTCCAACTCTGGTTTACAGTGAAAAATGCAGGAACTTCAAACCGGCTCTAGGAAACAGAACGAGAAACCAGATTAAAAATTTCTCCTGCAACCCGTTCCATTTGTGCTACATGAACGAACGTCTCCCACATGCTCAGTTCTGAGAGACAAGTGTGTTTGAAAGCGGTCCTTCAGCTAGCTTGTTGGGAACACAAGTTACATTTAATTTGCAAACTACTCTACATACATATATATGTGGAGGAAATACTTCCAACTCGGTTTTACAGTGAAAACTGCAGGAACTTCAAACCGGCACTAGGAAACAGACTGACAAACCCGAGTAAAATTTTCCCTGCAAATTGTTCCCTTTGTTCTAGATGAACGAACGTCGTTCCACATGCTCAGTTCTGAGAGATAAGTGTGTGTGAAAGCCGTCCTTCACCTAGCTTGTTGTGAACACAAAGTTTCTATAAAGTTGCCAAATACTCTCCATACATATATACGGGGAGGTACAAGCTTCAACTCAGTTTTACAGTGAAAACTGCAGGAACTTCAAACCGGCAGTTGGAAACAGACTGAGAAACTAGAGTAAAAGTTTCTCCTTCAAACTATTCCCTTTGTGCTAGATGAACGAACTTCTCTCCACATGCTCAGTTCTGAGAGATAAGTTTGTGTGAAAGCCGTCCTTCACCTAGCATGTTGGGAACACAAAGATTCTATAGAGTTGCAAGCTACAATCCATTCATATATATGGGGTGGTACTAGCTCCAACACGGTTTTACTGTGAAAACTGCAGGAACTTCAAACCGGCACTTGGAAACAGACTGAGAAACCAGAGTAAAAGTTTCTCCTGCAACCTGTACACTTTTTGCTAGATGAACGAACCTCTCTCCACATGCTCAGTTCTGAGAGATAATTGACTGTAAACCGTCCTTCACATATCTTGATGAGGAACACAAATTTTCTTTTCAGATTCTAACTAACACTCCATAAATATATATATGGAGGTTCTAGCTACAACTCTATTTTACAGTGAAAACTGCAGGAACTTCAAACCGGCAATTGGAAACAGACTGAGAAACCTGAGTAAATGTTTCTCCTACAACCCGTTCCCTTTGTGCTAGATGAACGAACGTCTCTCCACATGCTCAATTCTGAGAGATAAGTGTGTGTGAAAGCAGTCCTTCAACTAGATTGTTGGGAACACAAATTTCCTATAGAGTTGCCAACTACTCTCCATAAATATATATGGGGAGGTACTAGCTCCAACTCGGTTTTACAGTGAAAACTGCAGGAACTTCAAAACGGCACTTGGAAACAGACTGAGAAACCAGAGTAATAGTTTCTCCTGCAATCTGTTCCCTTTGTGCTAGATGAATGAAGGTCTCTCCACATGCTCATTTCTGAGAGATAATTGTGTGTGAAAGCCGTCCTTCACCTAGCTTGTTGTGAACACAAAGTTTCTATAAAGTTTCAAACTACACTCCATATATACATGGGGAGGTACAAGCTCCAACTCGGTAATACAGTGAAAACTGCAGGAACTTCAAATCGGCACTAGGAAACAGACTGAGAAACCAGAGAATGTGTTTCCCCTGCAATCCGTTCCCTTTGTGCTATATGAAAGAACGTCGTTCCACTTGCTCAGATCTGACAGATAATTGTGTGTGAAAGCCGTCCTTCACCTA
Organism: Camelus bactrianus; assembly: GCF_048773025.1. Lineage (NCBI taxonomy): Eukaryota > Metazoa > Chordata > Mammalia > Artiodactyla > Camelidae > Camelus > Camelus bactrianus. The sequence continues at coordinate 53,092,771 of NC_133575.1, read as the reverse complement.
GCTTGTTGGGAACACAAAGTTTCTATACAGTTTCAAATTACACTCCATACATATATATGGGGAGGTACAAGCTCCAACTCGGGTTTACAGTTAAAACTGCAGGATCTACAAACCGGCACTAGGAAACAGAGTGAGAAACTAGAATAAATGTTTCTCCTGCAAACCGTTCCCTTTGTGTTAGATGAACGAACGTCGTTCCACATGCTAAGTTCTGAGAGATAAATGTGTGTGAAAGCAGTCCTTAACTTAGCATGTTGGGTACACAAAGTTTCTATACACTTGCCAACTACTCTCCATAAACATATATGGGGGATCTAGCTCCAACTCGGTTTTACAGTGAAATCTGCAGGATCTTAAAACCAGCATTTGGAAACAGACTGAGAAACTAGAGTAAAAGTTTGTCCTGCAAACTGTTCCATTTGTGCAAGATGAACGAACGTCTATTCACATGCTCTGTTCTGAGAGATAATTATGTGTGAAAGCCGTCCTTCACCTACCTTGTTGGGAACACGAAGTTTCTATATAGTTGCAAACTACACTCCATAGATATATATGGGGAGGTACTAGCTCCAACTCGTATTTACAGTGAAAACTGCAGGAACTTCAAAGCGGCACTAGGACATATACTGAGAAACCAGAGTAAAAGTTTCTCCTGCAACCCGTTCCCGTTGTGCTAGATGAACGAAAGTATCTCCACATGCTCATTTCTGAGAGATTATTGTGTGTGAAAGCCGACCTTCACATAGCTTGTTGGGAACACAAATTTTCTATAAATTTGCAAACAACAATCCATACATATATACAGGGAGGTACTATCTCCAACTCGGTTTTACAGTGAAAACTGCAGGAACTTCAAACCGGCACTAGGAAACAGACTGACAAACCCGAGTAAAATTTTCCCTGCAAATTGTTCCCTTTGTTCTAGATGAACGAACGTCGTTCCACATGCTCAGTTCTGAGAGATAAGTGTGTGTGAAAGCCGTCCTTCACCTAGCTTGTTGTGAACACAAAGTTTCTATAAAGTTGCCAAATACTCTCCATACATATATACGGGGAGGTACAAGCTTCAACTCAGTTTTACAGTGAAAACTGCAGGAACTTCAAACCGGCAGTTGGAAACAGACTGAGAAACTAGAGTAAAAGTTTCTCCTTCAAACTATTCCCTTTGTGCTAGATGAACGAACTTCTCTCCACATGCTCAGTTCTGAGAGATAAGTTTGTGTGAAAGCCGTCCTTCACCTAGCATGTTGGGAACACAAAGATTCTATAGAGTTGCAAGCTACAATCCATTCATATATATGGGGTGGTACTAGCTCCAACACGGTTTTACTGTGAAAACTGCAGGAACTTCAAACCGGCACTTGGAAACAGACTGAGAAACCAGAGTAAAAGTTTCTCCTGCAACCTGTACACTTTTTGCTAGATGAACGAACCTCTCTCCACATGCTCAGTTCTGAGAGATAATTGACTGTAAACCGTCCTTCACATATCTTGATGAGGAACACAAATTTTCTTTTCAGATTCTAACTAACACTCCATAAATATATATATGGAGGTTCTAGCTACAACTCTATTTTACAGTGAAAACTGCAGGAACTTCAAACCGGCAATTGGAAACAGACTGAGAAACCTGAGTAAATGTTTCTCCTACAACCCGTTCCCTTTGTGCTAGATGAACGAACGTCTCTCCACATGCTCAATTCTGAGAGATAAGTGTGTGTGAAAGCAGTCCTTCAACTAGATTGTTGGGAACACAAATTTCCTATAGAGTTGCCAACTACTCTCCATAAATATATATGGGGAGGTACTAGCTCCAACTCGGTTTTACAGTGAAAACTGCAGGAACTTCAAAACGGCACTTGGAAACAGACTGAGAAACCAGAGTAATAGTTTCTCCTGCAATCTGTTCCCTTTGTGCTAGATGAATGAAGGTCTCTCCACATGCTCATTTCTGAGAGATAATTGTGTGTGAAAGCCGTCCTTCACCTAGCTTGTTGTGAACACAAAGTTTCTATAAAGTTTCAAACTACACTCCATATATACATGGGGAGGTACAAGCTCCAACTCGGTAATACAGTGAAAACTGCAGGAACTTCAAATCGGCACTAGGAAACAGACTGAGAAACCAGAGAATGTGTTTCCCCTGCAATCCGTTCCCTTTGTGCTATATGAAAGAACGTCGTTCCACTTGCTCAGATCTGACAGATAATTGTGTGTGAAAGCCGTCCTTCACCTAGCTTGTTGGGAACACAAAGTTTCTATACAGTTTCAAATTACACTCCATACATATATATGGGGAGGTACAAGCTCCAACTCGGGTTTACAGTTAAAACTGCAGGATCTACAAACCGGCACTAGGAAACAGAGTGAGAAACTAGAATAAATGTTTCTCCTGCAAACCGTTCCCTTTGTGTTAGATGAACGAACGTCGTTCCACATGCTAAGTTCTGAGAGATAAATGTGTGTGAAAGCAGTCCTTAACTTAGCATGTTGGGTACACAAAGTTTCTATACACTTGCCAACTACTCTCCATAAACATATATGGGGGATCTAGCTCCAACTCGGTTTTACAGTGAAATCTGCAGGATCTTAAAACCAGCATTTGGAAACAGACTGAGAAACTAGAGTAAAAGTTTGTCCTGCAAACTGTTCCATTTGTGCAAGATGAACGAACGTCTATTCACATGCTCTGTTCTGAGAGATAATTATGTGTGAAAGCCGTCCTTCACCTACATTGTTGGGAACACGAAGTTTCTATATAGTTGCAAACTACACTCCATAGATATATATGGGGAGGTACTAGCTCCAACTCGTATTTACACTGAAAACTGCAGGAACTTCAAAGCGGCACTAGGACATATACTGAGAAACCAGAGTAAAAGTTTCTCCTGCAACCCGTTCCCGTTGTGCTAGATGAACGAAAGTATCTCCACATGCTCATTTCTGAGAGATTATTGTGTGTGAAAGCCGACCTTCACATAGCTTGTTGGGAACACAAATTTTCTATAAATTTGCAAACAACAATCCATACATATATACAGGGAGGTACTATCTCCAACTCGGGTTTACAGTGAAAAATGCAGGAACTTCAAACCGGCTCTAGGAAACAGAACGAGAAACCAGATTAAAAATTTTCCTGCAACCCGTTCCATTTGTGCTACATGAAAAAACGTCTCCCACATGCTCAGTTCTGAGAGACAAGTGTGTTTGAAAGCGGTCCTTCAGCTAGCTTGTTGGGAACACAAGTTACATTTCAGTTGCAAACTACTCTACATACATATATATGTGGAGGAACTACTTCCAACTCGGTTTTACAGTGAAAACTGCAGGAACTTCAAACCGGCACTAGGAAACAGACTGACAAACCCGAGTAAAATTTTCCCTGCAAATTGTTCCCTTTGTTCTAGATGAACGAACGTCGTTCCACATGCTCAGTTATGAGAGATAAGTGTGTGTGAAAGCCGTCCTTCACCTAGCTTGTTGGGAACACAAAGTTTATATAAAGTTGCAAAATACACTCCATACATATATATGGGGAAGTACTAGCTCCAACACGATTTTACAGTGAAAACTGCAGGAACTTCAAACCGGCACTTGGAAACAGACTGAGAAACTGGAGTAAAAGTTTCTCCTGCAACCTGTTCAATTTGTGCTAGATGAACGAACGTCTCTACACATGCTCAGTTCTGAGAGATAATTGTGTGTGAAAGCCGTCCTTCACCTAGCTTGTTGGGAACACAAAGTTTCTATACAGTTGCAAACTACCCTCCATACATATATATGCGGAAGTACTAGTTCCAACTCGGTTTTAAAGTGAAAACTGCAGGAAATTCAAACCGGCACTAGGAAATAGACTGAGAAACCAGAGAAAAAGTTTCTCCTGTAAAACGTTCCTTTGTGCTAGATGAACGAAAGTATCTCCACATGCTCATTTCTGAGAGATTATTGTGTGTGAAAGCCGTACTTCACATAGCTTGTTGGGAGAACAAAGTTTCTATAAATTTGCAAACTACACTCCATACATATATATGGGGAGGAACTATCTCCAACTCGGTTTTACAGTGAAAAATGCAGGAACTTCAAACCGGCTCTAGGAAAGAGACCGAGAAACCAGATTAAAAATTTCTCCTGCAACCCGTTCCATTTGTGCTACATGAACGAACGTCTCCCACATGCTCAGTTCTGAGAGACAAGTGTGTTTGAAAGCGGTCCTTCAGCTAGCTTGTTGGGAACACAAAATTTCTATACAGTTTCAAACTACACTCCACACATATATATTTGGAGGTTCTAGCACCAACTCTATTTTACAGTGAAAACTGCAGGCACTTCAACCCGGCAATTGGAAACAGACTGAGAAAACTGAGTAAATGTTTCTCCTACAACCCGTTCCCTTTGTGCTAGATGAACGAACTTCTCTCCATATGCTCAGTTCTGAGAGATAAGTGTGTGTGAAAGCAGTCCTTCCTCTAGATTGTTGGGAACACAAAGTTCCTATAGAGTTGCCAACTACTCTCCATAAATATATATGGGGAGGTAGTAGCTCCAACTCGGTTTTACAGTGAAAACTGCAGGAACTTCAAAACGGCACTTGGAAACAGACTGAGAATCCAGAGTAATAGTTTCTCCTGCAATCTGTTCCCATTGTGCTAGATGAATGAAGGTCTCTCCACATGCTCCTTTCTGAGAGATATTTGTGTGTGAAAGCCGTCCTTCACCTAGCTTGTTGTGAACAGAAAGTTTCTATAAAGTTTCAAACTACACTCCATATATATATGGGGAGGTACAAGCTCCAAATCGGTTTTACAGTGAAAACTGCAGGAACTTCAAACCGGCACTAGGAAACAGACTGAGAAAACAGAGAATGTGTTTCCCCTGCAATCCGTTCCCTTTGTGCTATATGAACGAACGTTGTTCCACTTGCTCAGATTTGACAGATAATTGTGTGTGAAAGCCGTTTTCACCTAGCTTGTTGGGAACACAAAGTTTCTATACAGTTTCAAATTACACTCCATACATATATATGGGGAGGTACAATCTCCAACTCGGTTTTACAGTGAAAACTGCAGGATCTTCAAACCGGCACTAGGAAACAGAGTGAGAAACTAGAATAAATATTTCTCCTGCAAACCGTTCCCTTTGTGTTAGATGAACGAAAGTCTCCCCACATGCTCAGTTCTGAGAGGTAAGTGTGTGTGAAAGCCGCCTTCACCTAGCTTGTTGGGAACACAAAGTTTCTATACAGTTGCCAACTTCTCTCCATACACATATATGGGGGGTACTAGCTCCAACTCGGTTTTACAGTGAAATCTGCAGGAATTTAAAACCGGCACTTGGAAACAGACTGAGAAACTAGAGCAAAAGTTTGTACTGCAACCTCTTCCAATTGTGCAATTTGAACGAACGTCTATCCACATGCTCAGTTCTGAGAGATAATTATGTGTGTAAGCCGTCCTTCACCTAGCTTGTTGGGAACACGAAGTTCCTATATAGTTGCAAACTACACTCCATAGATATATATGGGGAGGAACTAGCTCCAACTCGTCTTTACAGTGAAAACTGCAGGAACTTCAAAGCGGCACTAGGAAATATACTGAGAAACTAGAGTAAAAGTTTCTCCTGCAACCCGTTCCCGTTGTGCTAGATGAACGAAAGTATCTCCAAATGCTCATTTCTGAGAGATAATTGTGTGTGAAAGCCGTCCTTCACCTAGCTTGTTGGGAACACAAAGTTTCTATACAGTTCCAAACTACACTCCATTCATATACATGGGGAGGTACTAGCTCCAACTCGGTTTTACAGTGAAAACTGCAGGATCTTCCAACTGGCACTAGGAAACAGAGTGAGAAACCAGAATAAATGTTCTCCTGCAACCCGTTCACTTTGTGATAGATGAACGAACGTCGTTCCACATGCTCAGTTCTGAGAGATATTTGTGTGTGAAAGCCGTCCTTCACCTAGCTTGTTGGGAACACAAAGATTCTATACAGTTGCAAACTACACTCCATATATATATATGTGGAAGTACTAGTTCCAACTCGGTTTTAAAGTGAAAACTGCAGGAAATTCAAACCGGCACTAGGAAATAGACTGAGAAACCAGAGTAAAAGTTTCACCTGCAAACCGTTCCCTTTGTGCTAGATGAATGAAAGTATCTCCACATGCTCATTTCTGAGAGATTATTGTGTGTGAAAGCCGACCTTCACATAGCTTGTTGGGAACACAAAGTTTCTATAAATTTGCAAAGTACTCTCCATACATATATATGGGGAGGAACTATCTCCAACTCGGTTTTACAGTGAAAAATGCAGGAACATCAAACCGGCTCTAGGAAACAGACCGAGAAACCAGATCAAAAATTTCTCCTGCAACCCGTTCCATTTGTGCTACATGAACGAACGTCGCCCACATGATCAGTTCTGAGAGATAAGTGTGTTTGAAAGCGGTCCTTCACCTAGCTTGTTGGGAACACAAGTTTCATTTCAGTTGCAAACTACTCTACATACATATATATGGGGAGGTACTAGCTCCAACTCGGTTTTACAGTGAAAACTGCAGGAAATTCCAACCGGCACTAGGAAACAGACTGACAAACCCGAGTAAAATTTTCCCTGCAAATTGTTCCCTTTGTTCTAGATGAACGAACGTCGTTCCACATGCTCAGTTCTGAGAGATAAGTGTGTGTGAAAGCCGTCCTTCACCTAGATTGTTGGGAACACAAAGTTTCTATACAGTTGCAAACTACTCTCTATACATATATACGGGGAGGTAAAAGCTCCAAATCGGTTTTACAGTGAAAACTGCAGGAACTTCAAACCGGCACTTGGAAACAGACTGAGAAATCAGAATAAAAGTTTCTCCTGCAAAATGTACACTTTTTGCTAGATGAACGAACCTCTATCCACATGCTCAGTTCTGAGAATAATCGACTGTAAACCGTCCTTCATATAGCTTGTTGGGAACACAAATTTTCTTTACAGATTCTAACTAACATTCCATAAATATATATTTGGAGGTTCTAGCTCCAACTCTATTTTACAGTGAAAACTGCAGGCACTTCAACCCGGCAATTGGAAACAGAGTGAGAAACCTGAGTAAAAATTTCCCCTGCAACCCGTTTTTTTTTGTGCTAGATGAACGAAAGTCTGCCACATGCTCAGTTCTGAGATATAATTCTGTGTGAAAGCCATCCTTCACTTAGCTTGTTGGGAACTCAAAGTTTCTATACAGTGGCCAACTACTCTTCATATATATATAAGGGGAGGTAGTAGTTCCAACACGGTTTTACAGTGAAAACTGCAGGAAATTCAAACCGGCAATTGGAAACATAGTGAGAAACCAGAGTAAAAGTTTCTCCTGCAATCTGTTCCCTTTCTGCTAGATGAACGAACGTCTCTCCACATGCTCAGTTCTGAGAGATAATTTTGTGTGAAAGCAGTCCTTCATCTAGCTTGTTGGGAATATAAAGTTTCTATAAAGTTGCAAACTACACTCCATACATATATATGGGGAGGTACTGGCTCCAACTCGGTATTAGAGTGAAAACTGCAGTACCTTCAAACAAGCAGTAAGAAACAGGCTAAGAAACCAGAGGAAAAGTTTCTCCTGCAAACCGTTCCCTTTGTGCTAGATGAACGAACGTCTCTCCACATTCTCATTTCTCAGAGATAAGTGTGTGTGAAAGCAGTCCTTCAACTAGATTGTTGGGAACAAAAAGTTCCTATAGAGTTGCCAACTACTCTCCATAAATATATATGGGGAGGTACTATCTCCAACTCGGTTTTACTGTGAAAATTTCAGGAACTTCATAACGGCACTTGGAAGCAGACTGAGAAACCAGAGTAATACTTACTCCTGCAAACTGTTCCCTTTGTTCTAGATGAATGAAGATCTCTCCACATGCTCATTTCTGAGAGATAATTGTGTTTGAAAGTCGTCCTTCACCTAGCTTGTTGTGAACACAAAGTTTCTATACAGTTTCAAATTACACTCCATACATATATATGGGGAGGTACAAGCTCCAACTCGGTTTTACAGTGAAAACTGCAGGATCTTCAAACCGGCACAAGGAAACAGAGTGAGAAACTAGAATAAATGTTTCTCCTGCAAACCGTTCCCTTTGTGTTAGATGAACGAAAGTCGTTCCACATGCTAAGTTCTGAGAGATAAGTGTGTGTGAAAGCAGTCCTTAACTTAGCATGTTGGGTACACAAAGTTTCTATACAGTTGCCAACTACTCTCCATACACATATATGGGGGGTCTAGTTCCAACTCGATTTTACAGTGAAATCTGCAGGAACTTAAAACCGGCACTTGGAAACAGACTGAGAAACTAGATTAAAAGTTTGTCCTGCAAACTGTTCCATTTGTGCAAGATGAACGAACGTCTATCCACATGCTGTGTTCTCAGAGATAATTATGTGTGAAAGCCGTCCTTCACCTAGCTTGTTGGGAACACGAAGTTTCTATATAGTTGCAAACTACACTCCATAGATATATATGGGGAGGTACTAGCTCCAACTCGTATTTACAGTGAAAAATGCTGGAACTTCAAAGCGGCACTAGGAAATATACTGAGAAACCAGAGAAAAAGTTTCTCCTGCAACCCGTTCCCGTTGTGCTAGATGAACGAAAGTATCTCCAAATGCTCATTTCTGAGAGATTATTGTGTGTGAACGCCGAACTTCACATAGCTTGTTGGGAACACAAAGTTTCTATAAATTTGCAAATTAACTCCATACAAATATATGGGGATGTACAATCTCCAACTCGGTTTTACAGTGAAAAATGCAGGAACATCAAACCGGCACTAGGAAACAGACTGAGAAACCAGATAAAAAATTTCTCCTGCAACCCGTTCCATTTGTGCTACATGAACGAACGTCTCCCACATGCTCATTTCTGAGAGATAAGTGTGTTTGAAAGCGGTCCTTCACCTAGCTTGTTGGGAACACAAGTTACATTTCAGTTGCAAACTACTCTACATACATATATATGTGGAGGAACTACTACCAACTCCGTTTTACAGAGAAAACTGCAGGAACTTCAAACCGGCACTTGGAAACAGACTGACAAACCGGAGTAAAAGTTTCCCTGCAAACTGTTCATTTTGTTGTAGATGAAAGAACGTCTGTCCACATGCTCAGTTCTGAGATATAAGTCTGTGTGAAAGCCGTCCTTCACCTAGCTTGTTGGGAACACAAAATTTCTATAAAGTTGCCAACTACTCTCCATACATATATAAGAGGAGGTACAAGCTTCAACTCAGTTTTACAGTGAAAACTGCAGGAACTTCAAACCGGCAGTTGGAAACAGACTGAGAAACTAGAGTAAAAGTTTCTCCTTCAAACTATTTCATTTGTGCTAGATGAATGAACGTCTCTCCACATACTCAGTTCTGAGAGATAAGTTTGTGTGAAAGCCGCCCTTCACCTAGCATGTTGGGAACACAAAGATTCTATAGAGTTGCAAGCTACACTCCATACATATATATGGGGAGGTACTAGCTCCAACACGGTTTTACAGTGAAAACTGCAGGAACTTCAAACCGGCACTTGGAAACAGACTGAGAAACCAGAGTAAAAGTTTCTCCTGCAACCTGTACACTTTTTGCTAGATGAACGCACCTCTCTCCACATGCTCAGTTCTGAGAGATAATCGAGTGTAAACCGTCCTTCACATATCTTGATGAGGAACACAAATTTTCTTTTCAGATTCAAACTAACACTCCATAAATATATATATGGAGGTTCTAGCTACAACTCTATTTTACAGTGAAAACTGCAGGAACTTTAAACCGGCAATTGGAAACAGACTCAGAAAACTGAGTAAATGTTTCTCCTACAACCCGTTCCCTTTGTGCTAGATGAACGAACAACTCTCCACATGCTCAGTTCTGAGAGATAAGTGTGTGTGAAAGCAGACCTTCCTCTAGATTGTTGGGAACAGAAAGTTTCTATAGAGTTGCCAACTACTCTCCATAAATATATATGGGGAGGTACTAGCTCCAACTCGGTTTTACAGTGAAAACTGCAGGAACTTCAAAACGGCACTTGGAAACAGACTGAGAATCCAGAGTAATAGTTTCTCCTGCAATCTGTTCCCTTTGTGCTAGATGAATGAAGGTCTCTCCACATGCTCATTTCGGAGAGATATTTGTGTGTGAAAGTCGTCCTTCACCTAGCTTGTTGTGAACACAAAATTTCTATACAGTTTCAAACTACACTCCATACATATATATTGGGAGGTACAAGCTCCAACTCGGTTTTACAGTGAAAACTGCTGGAACTTCAAACCGGCACTAGTAAACATACTGAGAAACCATAGTAAATGTTTCCCCTGCAAACCGTACCCTTTGTGCTAGATGAATGAAAGTCGTTCCACTTGCTCAGATCTGACAGATAAGTGTCTGTGAAAGCCGTCCTTCACCTAGCTTGTTGGGAACACAAAGTTTCTATACAGTTGCAAACTACACCCCATTCATATATATGGGGACGTACTAGCTCCAACTCGGTTTTACAGTGAAAACTGCAGGATCTCCAAACCGGCACTAGGAAACAGAGTGAGAAACCAGAATAAATGTTTCTCCTGCAACCCGTTCCCTTTATGTTAGATGAACGAACGTCGTTCCACATGCTCAGTTCTGAGAGATAAGTGTGTGTGAAAGCCGTCCTTCACCTAGCTTGTTGGGAACACAAAGTTTCCATACACTTGCAAACTACTCTCTATACATTTATACGGGGAGGTACAAGCTCCAACACTGTTTTACAGTGAAAACTGCAGGAACTTCAAACCAGCACTTGGAAACAGACTGAGAAACCAGAATAAAAGTTTCTCCTGCAAACTGCACAATTTTTGCTTGATGAACGAACCTCTCCCCACATGCTCAGTTCTGAGAGATAATCGAGTGTAAACTGCCCTTCACATAGCTTGTTGGGAACACAAATTTCCTTTTCAGATTCTAACTAACATTCCATAAATATGTATTTGGAGGTACTAGCTCCAACTCGGTTTTACAGTGAAAACTGCAGGAACTTCAGAACGGCACTTGGAAGCAGACTGAGAAACCAGAGTAATACTTTCTCCTGCAATCTGTTCCCTTTGTTCTAGATGAATGAAGATCTCTCCACATGCTCATTTCTGAGAGATAATTGTGTTTGAAAGTCGTCCTTCACCTAGCTTGTTGTGAACACAAAGTTTCTATACAGTTTCAAATTACACTCCATATATATATATGGGGAGGTAAAGCTCCAACTCGGTTTTACAGTGAAAACTGCAGGATCTTCAAACCGGCACTAGGAAACAGAGTGAGAAACTAGAATAAATGTTTCTCCTGCAAACCGTTCCCTTTGTGTTAGATGAACGAACGTCGTTCCACATGCTAAGTTCTGAGAGATAAGTGTGTGTGAAAGCAGTCCTTAACTTAGCATGATGGGTACACAAAGTTTCTATACAGTTGCCAACTACTCTCCATACACATATATGGGGGGTCTAGCTCCAACTCGGTTTTACAGTGAAATCTGCGGGAACTTAAAACCGGCACTTGGAAACAGACTGAGAAACTAGATTAAAAGTTTGTCCTGCAAAGTGTTCCATTTGTGCAAGATGAACGAACGTCTATCCACATGTTCTGTTCTGAGAGATAAATATGTGTGAAAGCCGTCCTTCACCTACCTTGTTGGGAACACGAAGTTTCTATATAGTTGCAAACTACACTCCATAGATATATATGGGGAGGTACTAGCTCCAACTCGTATTTACAGTGAAAACTGCAGGAACTTCAAAGCGGCACTAGGAAATATACTGAGAAACCAGAGTAATAGTTTCTCCTGCAACCCGTTCCCGTTGTGCTAGATGAACGAAAGTATCTCCAAATGCTCATTTCTGAGAGATTATTGTGTGTGAAAGCCGACCTTCAAATAGCCTGTTGGGAACACAAAGTTTCTATACATTTGCAAACTAAACTCCATACATATATATGGGGAGGTACAAGCTCCAACTCGGGTTTACAGTTAAAACTGCAGGATCTACAAACCGGCACTAGGAAACAGAGTGAGAAACTAGAATAAATGTTTCTCCTGCAAACCGTTCCCTTTGTGTTAGATGAACGAACGTCGTTCCACATGCTAAGTTCTGAGAGATAAATGTGTGTGAAAGCAGTCCTTAACTTAGCATGTTGGGTACACAAAGTTTCTATACACTTGCCAACTACTCTCCATACACATATATGGGGGATCTAGCTCCAACTCGGTTTTACAGTGAAATCTGCAGGATCTTAAAACCAGCATTTGGAAACAGACTGAGAAACTAGAGTAAAAGTTTGTCCTGCAAACTGTTCCATTTGTGCAAGATGAACGAACGTCTATCCACATGCTCTGTTCTGAGAGAAAATTATGTGTGAAAGCCGTCCTTCACCTACCTTGTTGGGAACACGAAGTTTCTATATAGTTGCAAACTACACTCCATAGATATATATGGGGAGGTACTAGCTCCAACTCGTATTTACAGTGAAAACTGCAGGAACTTCAAAGCGGCACTAGGACATATACTGAGAAACCAGAGTAAAAGTTTCTCCTGCAACCCGTTCCCGTTGTGCTAGATGAACGAAAGTATCTCCACATGCTCATTTCTGAGAGATTATTGTGTGTGAAAGCCGACCTTCACATAGCTTGTTGGGAACACAAAGTTTCTATAAATTTGCAAACAACAATCCATACATATATATGGGGAGGTACTATCTCCAACTCGGGTTTACAGTGAAAAATGCAGGAACTTCAAACCGGCTCTAGGAAACAGAACGAGAAACCAGATTAAAAATTTCTCCTGCAACCCGTTCCATTTGTGCTACATGAACGAACGTCTCCCACATGCTCAGTTCTGAGAGACAAGTGTGTTTGAAAGCGGTCCTTCAGCTAGCTTGTTGGGAACACAAGTTACATTTCATTTGCAAACTACTCTACATACATATATATGTGGAGGAAATACTTCCAACTCGGTTTTACAGTGAAAACTGCAGGAACTTCAAACCGGCACTAGGAAACAGACTGACAAACCCGAGTAAAATTTTCCCTGCAAATTGTTCCCTTTGTTCTAGATGAACGAACGTCGTTCCACATGCTCAGTTCTGAGAGATAAGTGTGTGTGAAAGCCGTCCTTCACCTAGCTTGTTGGGAACACAAAGTTTCTATACAGTTGCAAAATACACTCCATACATATATATGGGGAAGTACTAGCTCCAACACGATTTTACAGTGAAAACTGCAGGAACTTCAAACCGGCACTTGGAAACAGACTGAGAAACTAGAGTAAAAGTTTCTCCTGCAACCTGTTCAATTTGTGCTAGATGAACGAACGTCTCTACACATGCTCAGTTCTGAGAGATAATTGTGTGTGAAAGCCGTCCTTCACCTAGCTTGTTGGGAACACAAAGTTTCTATACAGTTGCAAACTACCCTCCATACATATATATGCGGAAGTACTAGTTCCAACTGGGTTTTAAAGTGAAAACTGCAGGAAATTCAAACCGGCCCTAGGAAATAGACTGAGAAACCAGAGAAAAAGTTTCTCCTGTAAAACGTTCCTTTGTGCTAGATGAACGAAAGTATCTCCACATGCTCATTTCTGAGAGATTATTGTGTGTGAAAGCCGTCCTTCACATAGCTTGTTGGGAGCACAAAGTTTCTATAAATTTGCAAACTACACTCCATACATATATATGGGGAGGAACTATCTCCAACTCGGTTTTACAGTGAAAAATGCAGGAACTTCAAACCGGCTCTAGGAAAGAGACCGAGAAACCAGATTAAAAATTTCTCCTGCAACCCGTTCCATTTGTGCTACATGAACGAACGTCTCCCACATGCTCAGTTCTGAGAGACAAGTGTGTTTGAAAGCGGTCCTTCAGCTAGCTTGTTGGGAACACAAGTTACATTTCAGTTGCAAACTACTCTACATACATATATATGTGGAGGAACTACTTCCAACTCGGTTTTACAGTGAAAACTGCAGGAACTTCAAACCGGCACTAGGAAACAGACTGACAAACCCGAGTAAAATTTTCCCTGCAAATTGTTCCCTTTGTTCTAGATGAACGAACGTCGTTCCACATGCTCAGTTCTGAGAGATAAGTGTGTGTGAAAGCCGTCCTTCACCTAGCTTGTTGGGAACACAAAGTTTCTATACACTTGCAAACTACTCTCTATACATATATACGGGGAGGTACAAGCTCCAACACTGTTTTACAGTGAAAACTGCAGGAACTTCAAACCGGCACTTGGAAACAGACTGAGAAACCAGAATAAAAGTTTCTCCTGCAAACTGTACAATTTTTGCTTGATGAACGAACTTCTCTCCACATGCTCAGTTCTGAGAGATAATCGAGTGTAAACCGTCCTTCACATAGCTTGTTGGGAACACAAATTTCCTTTTCAGATTCTAACTAACATTCCATAAATATATATTTGGAGGTTCTAGCTCCAACTCTATTTTACAGTGAAAACTGCAGGCACTTCAACCCGGCAATTGGAAACAGACTGAGAAACGAGAGTAATAGTTTCTCCTGCAATCTGTTCCCTTTGTGCTAGATGAATGAAGGTCTCTCCACATGCTCATTTCTGAGAGATATTTGTGTGTGAAAGTCGTCCTTCACCTAGCTTGTTGTGAACACAAAATTTCTATACAGTTTCAAACTACACTCCATACATATATATTGGGAGGTACAAGCTCCAACTCGGTTTTACAGTGAAAACTGCTGGAACTTCAAACCGGCACTAGTAAACATACTGAGAAACCATAGTAAATGTTTCCCCTGCAAACCGTACCCTTTGTGCTAGATGAATGAAAGTCGTTCCACTTGCTCAGATCTGACAGATAAGTGTCTGTGAAAGCCGTCCTTCACCTAGCTTGTTGGGAACACAAAGTTTCTATACAGTTGCAAACTACACCCCATTCATATATATGGGGACGTACTAGCTCCAACTCGGTTTTACAGTGAAAACTGCAGGATCTCCAAACCGGCACTAGGAAACAGAGTGAGAAACCAGAATAAATGTTTCTCCTGCAACCTGTTCCCTTTATGTTAGATGAACGAACGTCGTTCCACATGCTCAGTTCTGAGAGATAAGTGTGTGTGAAAGCCGTCCTTCACCTAGCTTGTTGGGAACACAAAGTTTCCATACACTTGCAAACTACTCTCTATACATTTATACGGGGAGGTACAAGCTCCAACACTGTTTTACAGTGAAAACTGCAGGAACTTCAAACCAGCACTTGGAAACAGACTGAGAAACCAGAATAAAAGTTTCTCCTGCAAACTGCACAATTTTTGCTTGATGAACGAACCTCTCCCCACATGCTCAGTTCTGAGAGATAATCGAGTGTAAACCGCCCTTCACATAGCTTGTTGGGAACACAAATTTCCTTTTCAGATTCTAACTAACATTCCATAAATATGTATTTGGAGGTACTAGCTCCAACTCGGTTTTACAGTGAAAACTGCAGGAACATCAGAACGGCACTTGGAAGCAGACTGAGAAACCAGAGTAATACTTTCTCCTGCAATCTGTTCCCTTTGTTCTAGATGAATGAAGATCTCTCCACATGCTCATTTCTGAGAGATAATTGTGTTTGAAAGTCGTCCTTCACCTAGCTTGTTGTGAACACAAAGTTTCTATACAGTTTCAAATTACACTCCATATATATATATGGGGAGGTAAAGCTCCAACTCGGTTTTACAGTGAAAACTGCAGGATCTTCAAACCGGCACTAGGAAACAGAGTGAGAAACTAGAATAAATGTTTCTCCTGCAAACCGTTCCCTTTGTGTTAGATGAACGAACGTCGTTCCACATGCTAAGTTCTGAGAGATAAGTGTGTGTGAAAGCAGTCCTTAACTTAGCATGATGGGTACACAAAGTTTCTATACAGTTGCCAACTACTCTCCATACACATATATGGGGGGTCTAGCTCCAACTCGGTTTTACAGTGAAATCTGCGGGAACTTAAAACCGGCACTTGGAAACAGACTGAGAAACTAGATTAAAAGTTTGTCCTGCAAAGTGTTCCATTTGTGCAAGATGAACGAACGTCTATCCACATGTTCTGTTCTGAGAGATAAATATGTGTGAAAGCCGTCCTTCACCTACCTTGTTGGGAACACGAAGTTTCTATATAGTTGCAAACTACACTCCATAGATATATATGGGGAGGTACTAGCTCCAACTCGTATTTACAGTGAAAACTGCAGGAACTTCAAAGCGGCACTAGGACATATACTGAGAAACCAGAGTAATAGTTTCTCCTGCAACCCGTTCCCGTTGTGCTAGATGAACGAAAGTATCTCCAAATGCTCATTTCTGAGAGATTATTGTGTGTGAAAGCCGACCTTCAAATAGCCTGTTGGGAACACAAAGTTTCTATACATTTGCAAACTAAACTCCATACAAATATATGGGGAGGTACTATCTCCAACTCGGTTTTACAGTGAAAAATGCAGGAACATCAAACCGGCACTAGGAAACAGACTGAGAAACCAGATTAAAAATTTCTCCTGCAACCCGTTCCATTTGTGCTACATGAACGAACGTCTCCCACATGCTCATTTCTGAGAGATAAGTGTGTTTGAAAGTGGTCCTTCACCTAGCTTGTTGGGAACACAAGTTTCATTTCAGTTGCAAACTACTCTACATACATATATATGTGGAGGAACTACTTCCAACTCCGTTTTACAGTGAAAACTGCAGGAACTTCAAACCGGCAATTGGAAACAGACTGACAAACCGGAGTAAAAGTTTCCCTGCAAACTCTTCATTTTGTTCTAGATGAAAGAACGTCTCTCCACATGCTCAGTTCTGAGATAGAAGTCTGTGTGAAAGCCGTCCTTCACCTAGCTTGTTGGGAACACAAAATTTCTATAAAGTTGCCAAATACTCTCCATACATATATACGGGGAGGTACAAGCTTCAACTCAGTTTTACAGTGAAAACTGCAGGAACTTCAAACCGGCAGTTGGAAACAGACTGAGAAACTAGAGTAAAAGTTTCTCCTTCAAACTATTCCCTTTGTGCTAGATGAACGAACGTCTCTCCACATGCTCAGTTCTGAGAGATAAGTTTGTGTGAAAGCCGTCCTTCACCTAGCATGTTGGGAACACAAAGATTCTATAGAGTTGCAAGCTACAATCCATTCATATATATGGGGAGGTACTAGCTCCAACACGGTTTTACAGTGAAAACTGCAGGAACTTCAAACCGGCACTTGGAAACAGACTGAGAAACCAGAGTAAAAGTTTCTCCTGCAACCTGTACACTTTTTGCTAGATGAACGAACCTCTCTCCACATGCTCAGTTCTGAGAGATAATTGACTGTAAACCGTCCTTCACATATCTTGATGAGGAACACAAATTTTCTTTTCAGATTCTAACTAACACTCCATAAATATATATATGGAGGTTCTAGCTACAACTCTATTTTACAGTGAAAACTGCAGGAACTTCAAACCGGCAATTGGAAACAGACTGAGAAACCTGAGTAAATGTTTCTCCTACAACCCGTTCCCTTTGTGCTAGATGAACGAACGTCTCTCCACATGCTCAATTCTGAGAGATAAGTGTGTGTGAAAGCAGTCCTTCAACTAGATTGTTGGGAACACAAATTTCCTATAGAGTTGCCAACTACTCTCCATAAATATATATGGGGAGGTACTAGCTCCAACTCGGTTTTACAGTGAAAACTGCAGGAACTTCAAAACGGCACTTGGAAACAGACTGAGAAACCAGAGTAATAGTTTCTCCTGCAATCTGTTCCCTTTGTGCTAGATGAATGAAGGTCTCTCCACATGCTCATTTCTGAGAGATAATTGTGTGTGAAAGCCGTCCTTCACCTAGCTTGTTGTGAACACAAAGTTTCTATAAAGTTTCAAACTACACTCCATATATATATGGGGAGGTACAAGCTCCAACTCGGTAATACAGTGAAAACTGCAGGAACTTCAAATCGGCACTAGGAAACAGACTGAGAAACCAGAGAATGTGTTTCCCCTGCAATCCGTTCCCTTTGTGCTATATGAAAGAACGTCGTTCCACTTGCTCAGATCTGACAGATAATTGTGTGTGAAAGCCGTCCTTCACCTAGCTTGTTGGGAACACAAAGTTTCTATACAGTTTCAAATTACACTCCATACATATATATGGGGAGGTACAAGCTCCAACTCGGGTTTACAGTTAAAACTGCAGGATCTACAAACCGGCACTAGGAAACAGAGTGAGAAACTAGAATAAATGTTTCTCCTGCAAACCGTTCCCTTTGTGTTAGATGAACGAACGTCGTTCCACATGCTAAGTTCTGAGAGATAAATGTGTGTGAAAGCAGTCCTTAACTTAGCATGTTGGGTACACAAAGTTTCTATACACTTGCCAACTACTCTCCATACACATATATGGGGGATCTAGCTCCAACTCGGTTTTACAGTGAAATCTGCAGGATCTTAAAACCAGCATTTGGAAACAGACTGAGAAACTAGAGTAAAAGTTTGTCCTGCAAACTGTTCCATTTGTGCAAGATGAACGAACGTCTATCCACATGCTCTGTTCTGAGAGAAAATTATGTGTGAAAGCCGTCCTTCACCTACCTTGTTGGGAACACGAAGTTTCTATATAGTTGCAAACTACACTCCATAGATATATATGGGGAGGTACTAGCTCCAACTCGTATTTACAGTGAAAACTGCAGGAACTTCAAAGCGGCACTAGGACATATACTGAGAAACCAGAGTAAAAGTTTCTCCTGCAACCCGTTCCCGTTGTGCTAGATGAACGAAAGTATCTCCACATGCTCATTTCTGAGAGATTATTGTGTGTGAAAGCCGACCTTCACATAGCTTGTTGGGAACACAAAGTTTCTATAAATTTGCAAACAACAATCCATACATATATATGGGGAGGTACTATCTCCAACTCGGGTTTACAGTGAAAAATGCAGGAACTTCAAACCGGCTCTAGGAAACAGAACGAGAAACCAGATTAAAAATTTCTCCTGCAACCCGTTCCATTTGTGCTACATGAACGAACGTCTCCCACATGCTCAGTTCTGAGAGACAAGTGTGTTTGAAAGCGGTCCTTCAGCTAGCTTGTTGGGAACACAAGTTACATTTAATTTGCAAACTACTCTACATACATATATATGTGGAGGAAATACTTCCAACTCGGTTTTACAGTGAAAACTGCAGGAACTTCAAACCGGCACTAGGAAACAGACTGACAAACCCGAGTAAAATTTTCCCTGCAAATTGTTCCCTTTGTTCTAGATGAACGAACGTCGTTCCACATGCTCAGTTCTGAGAGATAAGTGTGTGTGAAAGCCGTCCTTCACCTAGCTTGTTGTGAACACAAAGTTTCTATAAAGTTGCCAAATACTCTCCTTACATATATACGGGGAGGTACAAGCTTCAACTCAGTTTTACAGTGAAAACTGCAGGAACTTCAAACCGGCAGTTGGAAACAGACTGAGAAACTAGAGTAAAAGTTTCTCCTTCAAACTATTCCCTTTGTGCTAGATGAACGAACTTCTCTCCACATGCTCAGTTCTGAGAGATAAGTTTGTGTGAAAGCCGTCCTTCACCTAGCATGTTGGGAACACAAAGATTCTATAGAGTTGCAAGCTACAATCCATTCATATATATGGGGTGGTACTAGCTCCAACACGGTTTTACTGTGAAAACTGCAGGAACTTCAAACCGGCACTTGGAAACAGACTGAGAAACCAGAGTAAAAGTTTCTCCTGCAACCTGTACACTTTTTGCTAGATGAACGAACCTCTCTCCACATGCTCAGTTCTGAGAGATAATTGACTGTAAACCGTCCTTCACATATCTTGATGAGGAACACAAATTTTCTTTTCAGATTCTAACTAACACTCCATAAATATATATATGGAGGTTCTAGCTACAACTCTATTTTACAGTGAAAACTGCAGGAACTTCAAACCGGCAATTGGAAACAGACTGAGAAACCTGAGTAAATGTTTCTCCTACAACCCGTTCCCTTTGTGCTAGATGAACGAACGTCTCTCCACATGCTCAATTCTGAGAGATAAGTGTGTGTGAAAGCAGTCCTTCAACTAGATTGTTGGGAACACAAATTTCCTATAGTGTTGCCAACTACTCTCCATAAATATATATGGGGAGGTACTAGCTCCAACTCGGTTTTACAGTGAAAACTGCAGGAACTTCAAAACGGCACTTGGAAACAGACTGAGAAACCAGAGTAATAGTTTCTCCTGCAATCTGTTCCCTTTGTGCTAGATGAATGAAGGTCTCTCCACATGCTCATTTCTGAGAGATAATTGTGTGTGAAAGCCGTCCTTCACCTAGCTTGTTGTGAACACAAAGTTTCTATAAAGTTTCAAACTACACTCCATATATACATGGGGAGGTACAAGCTCCAACTCGGTAATACAGTGAAAACTGCAGGAACTTCAAATCGGCACTAGGAAACAGACTGAGAAACCAGAGAATGTGTTTCCCCTGCAATCCGTTCCCTTTGTGCTATATGAAAGAACGTCGTTCCACTTGCTCAGATCTGACAGATAATTGTGTGTGAAAGCCGTCCTTCACCTAGCTTGTTGGGAACACAAAGTTTCTATACAGTTTCAAATTACACTCCATACATATATATGGGGAGGTACAAGCTCCAACTCGGGTTTACAGTTAAAACTGCAGGATCTACAAACCGGCACTAGGAAACAGAGTGAGAAACTAGAATAAATGTTTCTCCTGCAAACCGTTCCCTTTGTGTTAGATGAACGAACGTCGTTCCACATGCTAAGTTCTGAGAGATAAATGTGTGTGAAAGCAGTCCTTAACTTAGCATGTTGGGTACACAAAGTTTCTATACACTTGCCAACTACTCTCCATAAACATATATGGGGGATATAGCTCCAACTCGGTTTTACAGTGAAATCTGCAGGATCTTAAAACCAGCATTTGGAAACAGACTGAGAAACTAGAGTAAAAGTTTGTCCTGCAAACTGTTCCATTTGTGCAAGATGAACGAACGTCTATTCACATGCTCTGTTCTGAGAGATAATTATGTGTGAAAGCCGTCCTTCACCTACATTGTTGGGAACACGAAGTTTCTATATAGTTGCAAACTACACTCCATAGATATATATGGGGAGGTACTAGCTCCAACTCGTATTTACAGTGAAAACTGCAGGAACTTCAAAGCGGCACTAGGACATATACTGAGAAACCAGAGTAAAAGTTTCTCCTGCAACCCGTTCCCGTTGTGCTAGATGAATGAAAGTATCTCCACATGCTCATTTCTGAGAGATTATTGTGTGTGAAAGCCGACCTTCACATAGCTTGTTGGGAACACAAATTTTCTATAAATTTGCAAACAACAATCCATACATATATACAGGGAGGTACTATCTCCAACTCGGGTTTACAGTGAAAAATGCAGGAACTTCAAACCGGCTCTAGGAAACAGAACGAGAAACCAGATTAAAAATTTTCCTGCAACCCGTTCCATTTGTGCTACATGAAAAAACGTCTCCCACATGCTCAGTTCTGAGAGACAAGTGTGTTTGAAAGCGGTCCTTCAGCTAGCTTGTTGGGAACACAAGTTACATTTCAGTTGCAAACTACTCTACATACATATATATGTGGAGGAACTACTTCCAACTCGGTTTTACAGTGAAAACTGCAGGAACTTCAAACCGGCACTAGGAAACAGACTGACAAACCCGAGTAAAATTTTCCCTGCAAATTGTTCCCTTTGTTCTAGATGAACGAACGTCGTTCCACATGCTCAGTTATGAGAGATAAGTGTGTGTGAAAGCCGTCCTTCACCTAGCTTGTTGGGAACACAAAGTTTATATAAAGTTGCAAAATACACTCCATACATATATATGGGGAAGTACTAGCTCCAACACGATTTTACAGTGAAAACTGCAGGAACTTCAAACCGGCACTTGGAAACAGACTGAGAAACTGGAGTAAAAGTTTCTCCTGCAACCTGTTCAATTTGTGCTAGATGAACGAACGTCTCTACACATGCTCAGTTCTGAGAGATAATTGTGTGTGAAAGCCGTCCTTCACCTAGCTTGTTGGGAACACAAAGTTTCTATACAGTTGCAAACTACCCTCCATACATATATATGCGGAAGTACTAGTTCCAACTCGGTTTTAAAGTGAAAACTGCAGGAAATTCAAACCGGCACTAGGAAATAGACTGAGAAACCAGAGAAAAAGTTTCTCCTGTAAAACGTTCCTTTGTGCTAGATGAACGAAAGTATCTCCACATGCTCATTTCTGAGAGATTATTGTGTGTGAAAGCCGTCCTTCACATAGCTTGTTGGGAGAACAAAGTTTCTATAAATTTGCAAACTACACTCCATACATATATATGGGGAGGAACTATCTCCAACTCGGTTTTACAGTGAAAAATGCAGGAACTTCAAACCGGCTCTAGGAAAGAGACCGAGAAACCAGATTAAAAATTTCTCCTGCAACCCGTTCCATTTGTGCTACATGAACGAACGTCTCCCACATGCTCAGTTCTGAGAGACAAGTGTGTTTGAAAGCGGTCCTTCAGCTAGCTTGTTGGGAACACAAAATTTCTATACAGTTTCAAACTACACTCCACACATATATATTTGGAGGTTCTAGCACCAACTCTATTTTACAGTGAAAACTGCAGGCACTTCAACCCGGCAATTGGAAACAGACTGAGAAAACTGAGTAAATGTTTCTCCTACAACCCGTTCCCTTTGTGCTAGATGAACGAACTTCTCTCCATATGCTCAGTTCTGAGAGATAAGTGTGTGTGAAAGCAGTCCTTCCTCTAGATTGTTGGGAACACAAAGTTCCTATAGAGTTGCCAACTACTCTCCATAAATATATATGGGGAGGTACTAGCTCCAACTCGGTTTTACAGTGAAAACTGCAGGAACTTCAAAACGGCACTTGGAAACAGACTGAGAATCCAGAGTAATAGTTTCTCCTGCAATCTGTTCCCATTGTGCTAGATGAATGAAGGTCTCTCCACATGCTCCTTTCTGAGAGATATTTGTGTGTGAAAGCCGTCCTTCACCTAGCTTGTTGTGAACAGAAAGTTTCTATAAAGTTTCAAACTACACTCCATATATATATGGGGAGGTACAAGCTCCAAATCGGTTTTACAGTGAAAACTGCAGGAACTTCAAACCGGCACTAGGAAACAGACTGAGAAAACAGAGAATGTGTTTCCCCTGCAATCCGTTCCCTTTGTGCTATATGAACGAACGTTGTTCCACTTGCTCAGATTTGACAGATAATTGTGTGTGAAAGCCGTTTTCACCTAGCTTGTTGGGAACACAAAGTTTCTATACAGTTTCAAATTACACTCCATACATATACATGGGGAGGTACAATCTCCAACTCGGTTTTACAGTGAAAACTGCAGGATCTTCAAACCGGCACTAGGAAACAGAGTGAGAAACTAGAATAAATATTTCTCCTGCAAACCGTTCCCTTTGTGTTAGATGAACGAAAGTCTCCCCACATGCTCAGTTCTGAGAGGTAAGTGTGTGTGAAAGCCGCCTTCACCTAGCTTGTTGGGAACACAAAGTTTCTATACAGTTGCCAACTTCTCTCCATACACATATATGGGGGGTACTAGCTCCAACTCGGTTTTACAGTGAAATCTGCAGGAATTTAAAACCGGCACTTGGAAACAGACTGAGAAACTAGAGCAAAAGTTTGTACTGCAACCTCTTCCAATTGTGCAATTTGAACGAACGTCTATCCACATGCTCAGTTCTGAGAGATAATTATGTGTGTAAGCCGTCCTTCACCTAGCTTGTTGGGAACACGAAGTTCCTATATAGTTGCAAACTACACTCCATAGATATATATGGGGAGGAACTAGCTCCAACTCGTCTTTACAGTGAAAACTGCAGGAACTTCAAAGCGGCACTAGGAAATATACTGAGAAACTAGAGTAAAAGTTTCTCCTGCAACCCGTTCCCGTTATGCTAGATGAACGAAAGTATCTCCAAATGCTCATTTCTGAGAGATAATTGTGTGTGAAAGCCGTCCTTCACCTAGCTTGTTGGGAACACAAAGTTTCTATACAGTTCCAAACTACACTCCATTCATATATATGGGGAGGTACTAGCTCCAACTCGGTTTTACAGTGAAAACTGCAGGATCTTCCAACTGGCACTAGGAAACAGAGTGAGAAACCAGAATAAATGTTCTCCTGCAACCCGTTCACTTTGTGATAGATGAACGAACGTCGTTCCACATGCTCAGTTCTGAGAGATATTTGTGTGTGAAAGCCGTCCTTCACCTAGCTTGTTGGGAACACAAAGATTCTATACAGTTGCAAACTACACTCCATATATATATATGTGGAAGTACTAGTTCCAACTCGGTTTTAAAGTGAAAACTGCAGGAAATTCAAACCGGCACTAGGAAATAGACTGAGAAACCAGAGTAAAAGTTTCACCTGCAAACCGTTCCCTTTGTGCTAGATGAATGAAAGTATCTCCACATGCTCATTTCTGAGAGATTATTGTGTGTGAAAGCCGACCTTCACATAGTTGTTGGGAACACAAAGTTTCTATAAATTTGCAAAGTACTCTCCATACATATATATGGGGAGGAACTATCTCCAACTCGGTTTTACAGTGAAAAATGCAGGAACATCAAACCGGCTCTAGGAAACAGACCGAGAAACCAGATCAAAAATTTCTCCTGCAACCCGTTCCATTTGTGCTACATGAACGAACGTCGCCCACATGATCAGTTCTGAGAGATAAGTGTGTTTGAAAGCGGTCCTTCACCTAGCTTGTTGGGAACACAAGTTCCATTTCAGTTGCAAACTACTCTACATACATATATATGGGGAGGTACTAGCTCCAACTCGGTTTTACAGTGAAAACTGCAGGAAATTCCAACCGGCACTAGGAAACAGACTGACAAACCCGAGTAAAATTTTCCCTGCAAATTGTTCCCTTTGTTCTAGATGAACGAACGTCGTTCCACATGCTCAGTTCTGAGAGATAAGTGTGTGTGAAAGCCGTCCTTCACCTAGATTGTTGGGAACACAAAGTTTCTATACAGTTGCAAACTACTCTCTATACATATATACGGGGAGGTAAAAGCTCCAAATCGGTTTTACAGTGAAAACTGCAGGAACTTCAAACCGGCACTTGGAAACAGACTGAGAAATCAGAATAAAAGTTTCTCCTGCAAAATGTACACTTTTTGCTAGATGAACGAACCTCTATCCACATGCTCAGTTCTGAGAATAATCGACTGTAAACCGTCCTTCATATAGCTTGTTGGGAACACAAATTTTCTTTACAGATTCTAACTAACATTCCATAAATATATATTTGGAGGTTCTAGCTCCAACTCTATTTTACAGTGAAAACTGCAGGCACTTCAACCCGGCAATTGGAAACAGAGTGAGAAACCTGAGTAAAAATTTCCCCTGCAACCCGTTTTTTTTTGTGCTAGATGAACGAAAGTCTGCCACATGCTCAGTTCTGAGATATAATTCTGTGTGAAAGCCATCCTTCACTTAGCTTGTTGGGAACTCAAAGTTTCTATACAGTGGCCAACTACTCTTCATATATATATAAGGGGAGGTAGTAGTTCCAACACGGTTTTACAGTGAAAACTGCAGGAAATTCAAACCGGCAATTGGAAACAGAGTGAGAAACCAGAGTAAAAGTTTCTCCTGCAATCTGTTCCCTTTCTGCTAGATGAACGAACGTCTCTCCACATGCTCAGTTCTGAGAGATAATTTTGTGTGAAAGCAGTCCTTCATCTAGCTTGTTGGGAATATAAAGTTTCTATAAAGTTGCAAACTACACTCCATACATATATATGGGGAGGTACTGGCTCCAACTCGGTATTAGAGTGAAAACTGCAGTACCTTCAAACAAGCAGTAAGAAAAAGGCTAAGAAACCAGAGTAAAAGTTTCTCCTGCAAACCGTTCCCTTTGTGCTAGATGAACGAACGTCTCTCCACATTCTCATTTCTCAGAGATAAGTGTGTGTGAAAGCAGTCCTTCAACTAGATTGTTGGGAACAAAAAGTTCCTATAGAGTTGCCAACTACTCTCCATAAATATATATGGGGAGGTACTATCTCCAACTCGGTTTTACTGTGAAAATTTCAGGAACTTCATAACGGCACTTGGAAGCAGACTGAGAAACCAGAGTAATACTTACTCCTGCAAACTGTTCCCTTTGTTCTAGATGAATGAAGATCTCTCCACATGCTCATTTCTGAGAGATAATTGTGTTTGAAAGTCGTCCTTCACCTAGCTTGTTGTGAACACAAAGTTTCTATACAGTTTCAAATTACACTCCATACATATATATGGGGAGGTACAAGCTCCAACTCGGTTTTACAGTGAAAACTGCAGGATCTTCAAACCGGCACAAGGAAACAGAGTGAGAAACTAGAATAAATGTTTCTCCTGCAAACCGTTCCCTTTGTGTTAGATGAACGAAAGTCGTTCCACATGCTAAGTTCTGAGAGATAAGTGTGTGTGAAAGCAGTCCTTAACTTAGCATGTTGGGTACACAAAGTTTCTATACAGTTGCCAACTACTCTCCATACACATATATGGGGGGTCTAGTTCCAACTCGATTTTACAGTGAAATCTGCAGGAACTTAAAACCGGCACTTGGAAACAGACTGAGAAACTAGATTAAAAGTTTGTCCTGCAAACTGTTCCATTTGTGCAAGATGAACGAACGTCTATCCACATGCTGTGTTCTCAGAGATAATTATGTGTGAAAGCCGTCCTTCACCTAGCTTGTTGGGAACACGAAGTTTCTATATAGTTGCAAACTATACTCCATAGATATATATGGGGAGGTACTAGCTCCAACTCGTATTTACAGTGAAAAATGCTGGAACTTCAAAGCGGCACTAGGAAATATACTGAGAAACCAGAGAAAAAGTTTCTCCTGCAACCCGTTCCCGTTGTGCTAGATGAACGAAAGTATCTCCAAATGCTCATTTCTGAGAGATTATTGTGTGTGAACGCCGAACTTCACATAGCTTGTTGGGAACACAAAGTTTCTATAAATTTGCAAATTAACTCCATACAAATATATGGGGATGTACAATCTCCAACTCGGTTTTACAGTGAAAAATGCAGGAACATCAAACCGGCACTAGGAAACAGACTGAGAAACCAGATAAAAAATTTCTCCTGCAACCCGTTCCATTTGTGCTACATGAACGAACGTCTCCCACATGCTCATTTCTGAGAGATAAGTGTGTTTGAAAGCGGTCCTTCACCTAGCTTGTTGGGAACACAAGTTACATTTCAGTTGCAAACTACTCTACATACATATATATGTGGAGGAACTACTACCAACTCCGTTTTACAGAGAAAACTGCAGGAACTTCAAACCGGCACTTGGAAACAGACTGACAAACCGGAGTAAAAGTTTCCCTGCAAACTGTTCATTTTGTTGTAGATGAAAGAACGTCTGTCCACATGCTCAGTTCTGAGATATAAGTCTGTGTGAAAGCCGTCCTTCACCTAGCTTGTTGGGAACACAAAATTTCTATAAAGTTGCCAACTACTCTCCATACATATATAAGGGGAGGTACAAGCTTCAACTCAGTTTTACAGTGAAAACTGCAGGAACTTCAAACCGGCAGTTGGAAACAGACTGAGAAACTAGAGTAAAAGTTTCTCCTTCAAACTATTTCATTTGTGCTAGATGAATGAACGTCTCTCCACATACTCAGTTCTGAGAGATAAGTTTGTGTGAAAGCCACCCTTCACCTAGCATGTTGGGAACACAAAGATTCTATAGAGTTGCAAGCTACACTCCATACATATATATGGGGAGGTACTAGCTCCAACACGGTTTTACAGTGAAAACTGCAGGAACTTCAAACCGGCACTTGGAAACAGACTGAGAAACCAGAGTAAAAGTTTCTCCTGCAACCTGTACACTTTTTGCTAGATGAACGCACCTCTCTCCACATGCTCAGTTCTGAGAGATAATCGAGTGTAAACCGTCCTTCACATATCTTGATGAGGAACACAAATTTTCTTTTCAGATTCAAACTAACACTCCATAAATATATATATGGAGGTTCTAGCTACAACTCTATTTTACAGTGAAAACTGCAGGAACTTTAAACCGGCAATTGGAAACAGACTCAGAAAACTGAGTAAATGTTTCTCCTACAACCCGTTCCCTTTGTGCTAGATGAACGAACAACTCTCCACATGCTCAGTTCTGAGAGATAAGTGTGTGTGAAAGCAGTCCTTCCTCTAGATTGTTGGGAACAGAAAGTTTCTATAGAGTTGCCAACTACTCTCCATAAATATATATGGGGAGGTACTAGCTCCAACTCGGTTTTACAGTGAAAACTGCAGGAACTTCAAAACGGCACTTGGAAACAGACTGAGAATCCAGAGTAATAGTTTCTCCTGCAATCTGTTCCCTTTGTGCTAGATGAATGGAGGTCTCTCCACATGCTCATTTCGGAGAGATTATTGTGTGTGAAAGCCGTCCTTCACCTAGCTTGTTGTGAACACAAAGTTTCTATAAAGTTTCAAACTACACTCCATATATTTATGGGGAGGTACAAGCTCCAAATCGGTTTTACAGTGAAAACTGCAGGAACTTCAAACCGGCACTAGGAAACAGACTGAGAAAACAGAGAAGGTGTTTCCCCTGCAATCCGTTCCCTTTGTGCTATATGAACGAACGTCGTTCCACTTGCTAAGATTTGACAGATAATTGTGTGTGAAAGCCGTTTTCACCTATCTTGTTGGGAACACAAAGTTTCTATACAGTTTCAAACTACACTCCATACATATATATGGGGAGGTACTAGCTCCAACTCGGTTTTACAGTGAAAAATGAAGGAACTTCAAACCGGCACTTGGAAACAGACTGAGAAACCAGAGTTAAAGTTTCTCCTTCAACCGGTTCCTTTCCGCTATATGAACGAACGTCTCTCCACATGCTTAGTTCTGAGAGATAATTGTGTGTGATAGCCTTTCTTCACCTAGCTTGTTGGGAAGAAAAAGTTTGTATAGAGTTGCAAACTACACTCCATATATATATATGGGGGTGTACTATCTCCAACTCGGTTTTACAGTGAAAAAAGCAGGAACTTCAAACCGGCACTAGGAAACAGACTGAGAAACCACAGTAAAACTTTCTCCTGAAACCCGTTCCATTTGTGCTACATGAACGAACGTCTTTCACATGCTCAGTTCTGAGAGGCAAGTGTGTTTGAAAGCGGTCCTTCAACTAGCTTGTTGGGAACAAAAGATACATTTCAGTTGCAAACTACTCTACATACATATATATGGGGTGGTACTAACTCCAACTCGGTTTTACAGTGAAAACTGCAGGAACTTCAAAGCGGCACTAGGAAACAGACTGACAAACCAGAGTAAAATTTTCCCTGCAAATTGTTCCCTTTGTTCCTGATGAACGAACGTCGTTCCACATGCTCAGTTCTGAGAGATAAGTCTGTGTGAAAGCCGTCCTTCACCTAGCTTGTTGGGAAAACAAAATTTCTATACAGTTGCAAACTACTCTCCATATATATATACGGGGAGGTACAAGCTTCAACTCAGTTTTAAGTGAAAACTGCAGGAACTTCAAACCAGCTCTTGGAAACAGACTGAGAAACCTGAGTAAAATTTCTCCTGCAATCTGTTCCCTTTGTGCGAGATGAACGAACGTCTCTCCACATGCTCAGTTCTGAGAGATAAGCGTGTGTAAAGCGCCCTTCAAATAGCTTGTTGGGAACACAAAGTTTCTTTTCAGATTCTAACTACACTCCGTAAATATATATTTGGAGTTTCTAGTTCCAACTCTATTTTACAGTGAAAACTGCAGGAACTTCAAACTGGCACTAGGAAACAGACTGAGAAACCTGAGAAAAAGTTTCTCCTTCAAACTGTTCCCTTTGTGCTAGATGAACGAACGTCTCTCCACATGCTCAGTTCTGAGAGATAAGTTTGTGTGAAAGCCGTCCTTCACCTAGCATGTTGGGAACACAAAGTTTCTATAGAGTTGCAAGCTACACTCCATACATATATATGGGGAGGTACTAGCTCCAACTCGGTTTTACAGTGAAAAATGAAGGAACTTCAAACCGGCACTTGGAAACAGGCTGAGAAACCAGAGTAAAAGTTTCCCCTTCAACCTGTTCCTTTGTGCTAGATGAACGAACGTCTCTCCACATGCTCAGTTCTGAGAGATAATTGTGTGTGAAAGCCTTCCTTCACCTAGCTTGTTGGGAACACAAAGTTTCTATAGAGTTGCAAACTACACTCCATACATATATATGGGGGGTACAATATCCAACTCGATTTTACAGTGAAAAATGCAGGAACTTCAAACTGGCACTAGGAAACAGACTGAGAAACAATAGTAAAACTTTCTCCTGAATCCCGTTCCATTTGTGCTACATGAACGAACGTCTCCCACATGCTCATTTCTGAGAGATTATTGTGTGTGAAAGCCGACCTTCACATAGCTTGTTGGGAACACAAAGTTTCTATAAATTTGCAAACTACACTTCATACAAATATATGGGAAGGTACTATCTCCAACTCGGTTTTACAGTGAAAAATGAAGTAACATCAAACCAGCACTAGGAAACAGACTCAGAAACCAGATTAAAATTTCTCCTGCAACCCGTTCCATTTGTGCTACATGAACGAACGTCTCCCACATGCTCATTCTGAGAGATAAGTGTGTTTTAAAGCGGTCCTTCACCTAGCTTGTTGGGAACACAAGTTACATTTCAGTTGCAAACTACTCTACATACATATATATGTGGAGGAACAACTTCCAACTCCGTTTTACAGTGAAAACTGCAGGAACTTCCACCCGGCACTTGGAAACAGACTGGCAAACCGGAGTAAAAATTTCCCTGCAAACTGTTCATTTTGTTCTAAATGAAAGAACGTCTCTCCACATGCTCAGTTCTGAGATATAAATCTGTGTGAAAGCCGTCCTTCACCTAGCTTGTTGGGAACACAAAATTTCTATACAGTTGCCAACTACTCTCCATATATATATACGGGGAGGTACAAGTTTCAACTCAGTTTTAAGTGAAAACTGCAGGAACTTCAAACCGGCTCTTGGAAACAGACTGAGAAACCAGAGTAAAAGTTTCTCCTTCAACCTGTTCCTTTGTGCTAGATTAACGAACGTCTCTCCACATGTTCAGTTCTGAGAGATAATTGTGTGTGAAAGCCTTCCTTCACCTAGCTTGTTGGGAACACAAAGTTTCTATAGAGTTGCAAACTACACTCCATACATATATATGGGGGGGTAAAATATCCAACTAGATTTTACAGTGAAAAATGCAGGAACTTCAAACCGGCACTAGGAAACAGACTGAGAAACCACAGTAAAACTTTCTCCTGCAACCCGTTCCATTTGTGCTACATGAACGAACGTCTCCCACATGCTCAGTTCTGAGAGACAAGTGTGTTTGAAAGCGGTCCTTCAGCTAGCTTGTTGGGAACACAAGTTACATTTCAGTTGCAAAGTACTCTACATACATATATATGGGGAGGTACTAACTCCAACTCGGTTTTACAGTGAAAACTGCAGGAACTTCAAACCGGCACTAAGAAAGAGGCTGACAAACCAGAGTAAAATTTTCCCTGCAAATTGTTCCCTTTGTTCTAGATGAACGAACGTCGTTCCACATGCTCAGTTCTGAGAGATAAGTGTGTGTGAAAGCCGTCCTTCACCTAGCTTGTTGGGAACACAAAGTTTCTATACAGTTGCAAACTACTCTATATACATATATACGGGGAGGTACAAGCTCCAACAAATTTTTACAGTGAAAACTGCAGGAAATTCAAACCGGCACTAGGAAACAGACTGAGAAACCAGAGTAAAAGATTCTCCTCCAACCTGTACCATTTTTGCTAGATGAACGAACCTCTCTCCACATGCTCAGTTCTGAGAGATAAGCATGTGTAAAGCGTCCTTCAAATAGCTTGTTAGGAACACAAAGTTTCTTTTCAGATTTTAACTACACTCCGCAAATATATATTTGGAGGTTCTAGTTCCAACTCTATTTTACAGTGAAAACTGCAGGAACTTCAAACTGGCACTAGGAAACAGACTGAGAAACCTGAGAAATAGTTTCCTCTGCAAACCATTCTTTTTGTGCTAGATGAATGAAAGTCTCTCCACATGCTCAGTTCTGAGATATAAGTCTGTGTAAAAGCCGTCCTTCACCTAGCTTGTTGGGAACACAAAGTTTCTATAGAGTGGCCAACTACTCTCCATACATATATATGGGGAGGTAGTAGCTCCAACGCTGTTTAACAGTGAAAAATGCAGGAATTTCAAACCGGCACTTGGAAACAGACTGAGAAACTAGAGTAAAAATTTCTCCTTCAAACTGTTCCCTTTGTGCTAGATGAACGAACGTCTCTCCACATGCTCAGTTCTGAGAGGTAAGTGTGTGTGAAAGCCGCCCTTCACCTAGCATGTTGGGAACACAAAGTTACTATAGAGTTGCAAGCTACACTCCATAAATATATATGGGGAGGTACTAGCTCCAACTCGGTTTTACAGTGAAAAATGAAGTAACTTCAAACCGGCACATGGAAACAGACTGAGAAACCAGAGTAAAAGTTTCTCCTTCAACCTGTTCCTTTGTGCTAGATGAACGAACGTCTCTCCACATGCTCAGTTCTGAGAGATAATTGAGTGTGAAAGCCTTCCTTCACCTAGCTTGTTGGGAACACAAAGTTTCTATAGAGTTTCAAATTACACTCCATACATATATATGGGGGGGTACAATATCCAACTAGATTTTACAGTGAAAAATGCAGGAACTTCAAACCGGCACTAGGAAACAGACTGAGAAACCACAGTAAAACTTTCTCCTGCAACCCGTTCCATTTGTGCTACATGAACGAACGTCTCCCACATGCTCAGTTCTGAGAGACAAGTGTGTTTGAAAGCGGTCCTTCAGCTAGCTTGTTGGGAACACAAGTTACATTTCAGTTGCAAACTACTCTATATACATATATATGGGGAGGTACTAACTCCAACTCGGTTTTACAGTGAAAACTGCAGGAACTTCAAACCGGCACTAGGAAAGAGGCTGACAAACCAGAGTAAAATTTTCCCTGCAAATTGTTCCCTTTGTTCTTGATGAACGAACGTCGTTCCACATGCTCAGTTCTGAGAGATAAGTGTGTGTGAAAGCCGTCCTTCACCTAGCTTGTTGGGAACACAAAGTTTCTATACAGTTGCAAACTACTCTGTATACATATATACAGGGAGGTACAAGCTCCAACAAATTTTTACAGTGAAAACTGCAGGAAATTCAAACCGGCACTAGGAAACAGACTGAGAAACCAGAGTAAAAGATTCTCCTCCAACCTGTACCATTTTTGCTAGATGAACGAACCTCTATCCACATGTTCAGTTCTGAGAGATAATCGAGTGTAAACCGTCCTTCACATAGCTTGTTGGGAACACAAATTTTCTTTTCAGATTCTAACAAACACTCCATAAATATATATTTGGAGGTTGTAGCTCCAACTCTATTTTACAGTGAAAGCTGCAGTAACTTCAAACGGGCAATTGGAAACAGACTGAGAAACCTGAGTAAAAGAATCATCTGCAACCAGTTTTTTTTTGTGCTAGATGAACGAAAGTCTCTCCACATGCTCATTTCTGAGAGATAATTGTGTGTGAAAGCCGTCCTTCACCTAGCTTGTTGTGAACACAAAGATTCTATACAGTTTCAAACTACAATCCATACATATATATGGGGAGGTACAAGCTCCAACACGGTTGTACAGTGAAAACTGCAGGAACTTCAGACCGGCACTAGGAAACAGAGTGAGAAACCATAATAAATGTTTCCCCTGCAACCCGTTCACGTTGTGATAGATGAACGAACGTCGTTCCACATGCACAGCTTTGAGAGATAAGTGTGTGTGAAAGCCGTCCTTCAAGTAGCTTGTTGGGAACACAAAGTTTCTATAGAGTTGCAAACAACTCTCCATAAATATATATGGGGAGGTACTAGCTCCAACTCGGTTTTACAGTGAAAACTGCAGGAACTTCAAACCGGCACTAAGAAAAATGCTTAGAAACCAGAGTAATAGTTTCTCCTGCAATCTGTTCCCTTTGTGCTAGATGAATGAAGGTCTCTCCACATGCTCACTTCTGAGAGATATGTGTGTGTGAAAGCCGTGCTTCACCTGGCATGTTGGGAACACAAATTTTCTATACAGTGGCAAACAACTCTCAATAAATATATATGGGGAGGTACTAGCCCCAACTCGGTTTTACAGTGTAAACTACAGGATCTTGAAACCGGCACTAGGAAACACACTGAGAAACCTGAGAAAAGTTTCTCCTGCAACCCGTTCCGTTTGTGCTAGATGAACGAAGGTCTCTCAACATGCTCAGTTCTGAGAGATATGTGTGTGTGAAAGCCGTCCTTAACCTAGCTTGCTGGGAACACAATGTTTCTATATATTTGCCTACTACTCTCCATACATATATATGGGGAGGCACTAGCTCTACCTCGGTTTTACAGTGAAAAAGCAGGATCTTCAAAACGGCACTAGGAAACACACTGAGAAACCTCAGTAAAGTTTCTCCTGCAACCCGTTCCCTTTGTGCTAGATGAACGAACTTCTCCCCACATGCTCACTTTTGAGAGATAATTGTTTGTGAAAGCCGTCCTTCACTTAGCTTGTTGGGAACACAAAGATTGTATAGAGTTGCAAACTACAGTCCATATATATATATGGGGAAGTACTAGCTCCAACTCGATTTTACAGTGAAAACAGCAGGAACTTCAAACCGGAAGTAGGAACCACACTGAGAAACCAGAGAAAAAGTTTTTCCTGCAACCCGTTCCATTTTTGCTAGATGAACGAACTTCTCTCCTCATGCTCAGTTCTGAGAGATAAGAGTGTT
The DNA here is from genome assembly GCF_048773025.1 of Camelus bactrianus. Lineage (NCBI taxonomy): Eukaryota > Metazoa > Chordata > Mammalia > Artiodactyla > Camelidae > Camelus > Camelus bactrianus. The sequence continues at coordinate 53,057,801 of NC_133575.1, read as the reverse complement.
TGAAAGCCGTCCTTCACCTAACCTGTTGGGAACACAAAGTTTCTATACAGTTGCAAACTACTCTCCATACATGTATATGTGGAGGTACTAGCTCCTACTCGGTTTTACAGTGAAAATGCAGGAATTTCAACCCGGCACAAGGAAACAAACTAAGATACCTGAGTAAAAGTTTCTCCTGCAACACGTTCCCTTGTGCTAGATGAACGAACGTCTCTCCACATGCTCAGTTCTGAGAGATAAGTGTGTGTGAAAAACGTCCTTCATCTAGCTTCTTGGGAATACAACGATTCTATACAGTTGTAAACTACAGACCATACATACATACTGGAAGGACCTAGCTCCAACAGGGTTTTACAGTGAAAAATGCAGGAAGTTGAAACCGGCACTTGGAAACAGACTGAGAAATCAGAGATAAAGTTTCTTCTGCAGGGCTTTCCCTTTGTGCTAGATGAAAGAACTTCTCTCCACATGCTCAGTTCTGAGAGATAATTTTTTTGAAAAATATCCTTCACCTAGCTTGTTGAGAATACAAAGATTCTATACAGTTGCAAACTACAGTCCATACATATATAAGTGGAGGTACTATCTCCAACTCGGTTTTACAGTGAAAAATGCAGGAACCTGAAACCGGCACTAGAAAACACACTGAGAAACATCAGTAAAAGATTCCCCTGCAACCCGTTCATTTTGGGCTAGATGAACGAACGTCTCTCCACATGCTCAGTTCTGGGAGATAAGTGTGTGTGAAAGCCGTCCTTCACCTAGCTTGTTGGGAACACAAAGTTTCTATACATTTGCAAATTACTCCCCATACATATATAAGGGGAGGTACAAGCTCCAACACGGTTTTACAGTGAAAAATGCAGGAACTTCAAACCAGCACTAGGAAAAACACTTAGAAACCTGAGTAAGAGTTTCACCTGCAAACCGCTCCATTTGTTCTAGATGAACGAATATCTATCCACATGCTCAATTCTGAGAGATAAGTGTGTGTTAAAGCAGTACTTCACCTAGCTTGTTGGGAATACACAGTTTCTATACAGTTGCAAACCTCATTCCAAACATATATAATTGGAACTACTAACTCCAACTCGGTTTTACAGTGAAAACTGCAGGAACTTCAAACCGGCATTGGAAACACACTGAGAAACCTGAGTAAAAGTTCCTCCTGCAACCCATTCCCTTTGTGCTAGATGAACGAACGTCTCTCCACATGCTCAGTTCTGAGAGAGATGTGTTTGTGAAAGCCGTCCTTCACCTATCTTGTTGGGAACACAAAGTTTCTATACAGTTGCAAACAACTCTCCATACATATATATGGGGAGGTACTAGCTCCAACTCGGTTTTACAGTGAAAACTGCAGGAACTTCAAACCGGCACTAGGAAACACACTGAGAAACCTGAGTAAAGTTTCTCTTGCAACCCGTTCCCTTTGTGCTAGATGAATGAACGTCTCTCCACATGCTCAGTTCTGAGAGAGATGTATGTGTGAAAGCCGTGCTTCACCTAGCTTGTTGGGAACACAAAGTTTCTATACAGTTGCAAACTACTCTCCATACATATATATGGGGAGGTACTAGCTCCATCTCGGTTTTACAGTGAAAACAGCAGGTACTTCAAACCGGCACTAGGAAACACACTGAGAAACCTGAGTAAAAGTTTCTCCTGCAACCCGTTCCTTTGTGCTAGATGAACGAACGTCTCTCCACATGCTCAGTTCTGAGAGATAAGTGTGTGTGAAAGCCGTCCTTCACCTAGCTTGTTGGGAACACAAAGTTTCTATAGAGTCGCAAACTACTATCCATACATATATATGGGGAGGTACAAGCTCCAACTCGGTTTTACAGAGAAAACTGCAGGAACTTCAAACCGGCATAGGAAACACAATGAGATACCTGAGTAAAAGTTTCTCCTGCAACCCGTTTCCTTTGTGCTAGATGAACGAACGTCTCTCCACATGCTCAGTTCTGAGAGATAAGTGTGTGTGAAAGCCGTCCTTCACCTAGATTGTTGGGAACACAAAGTTTGTATACAGTCGCAAACTACTATCCATACATATATATGGGGAGGTACTAGCCCCAACTCGGTTTTACAGAGAAAACTGCAGGAACTTCAAACCGGCACTAGGAAACACACTGAGAAACTTGAGTAAAAGTTTCTCCTGCAACCCGTTCCCTTTGTGCAGGATGAACGAACGTCTCTCCACATGCTCAGTTTTGAGAGAGATGTGTGTGTGAAAGCCGTACTTCACCTAGCTTGTAGGGAACACAAAGTTTCTAAACAGTTGCAAACACCTCTCCATACATATATATGATGAGGTACTAGCTCAAACTCGGTTTTACAGTGAAAACTGCAGGAACTTCAAACCGGCACTACGAAACACACTGAGAAACCTGAGTAAAAGTTTCTCCTGCAACCCGTTCCTTTGTGCTAGATGAACGAACGTCTCTCCACATGCTCAGTTCTGAGAGATAAGTGTGTGTGAAAGCCGTCCTTCACCTAGCTTGTTGGGAACACAAAGTTTCTATAGAGTCGCAAATTACTATTCATACATATTTATGGGGAGGTACAAGCTCCAACTCGGTTTTACAGAGAAAACTGCAGGAACTTCAAACCGGCACTAGGAAACACACTGAGATACCTGAGTAAAAGTTTCTCCTGCAACCCGTTCCCTTTGTGCTAGATGAACGAACGTCTCTCCACATGCTCAGTTCTGAGAGATAAGTGTGTGTGAAAGCCGTACTTCACCTAGATTGTTGGGAACACAAAGTTTGTATACAGTTGCAAACAACTATCCATACATATATATGGGGAGGTACTAGCTCCAACTCGGTTTTACAGTGAAAACTGCAGGAATTTCAAACAGGCACTAGGAAACACACTGAGTAACCTGAGTAAATGTTTCCCCTGCAACCCGTTCCTTTGTGCTAGATGAACGAACGTCTCTCCACATGCTCAGTTCTGAGAGAGATGTGTGTGTGAAAGCCGTCCTTCACCTAGCTTGTTGGGAACACAAAGTATTTATACAGTTGCAAACTACTATCCATACATATATATGGGGAGGTACAAGCTCCAACTCGGTTTTACAGTGAAAACTGACGGAATTTCAAACCGGCACTAGGAAACACACTGAGAAACCTGAGTAAAGTTTCTCTTGCAACCCGTTCCCCTTGTGCTAGATGAACGAACGTCTCTCCACATGCTCAGTTCTGAGAGAGATATGTGTGTGAAAGCCGTGCTTCACCTAGCTTGTTGGGAACACAAAGTTTCTATACAGTTGCAAAATACTCTCCATACATATATATGGGGAGGTACTAGCTCCAACTCGGTTTTACAGTGAAAACTGCAGGTACTTCAAACCGGCACTAGGAAACACACTGAGAAACCTGAGTAAAAGTTTCTCCTGCAACCCGTTCCCTCTGTGCTAGATGAACGAACGTCTCTCCACATGCTCAGTTCTGAGAGATAAGTGTGTGTGAAAGCCGTCCTTTACCTAGCTTGTTGGGAAAACAAAGTTTCTATACAGTCACAAACTACTATCCATACATATATATGGGGAGGTACTAGCTCCAACTCGGTTTTACAGAGAAAACTGCAGGAACTTCAAACCGGCACTAGGAAACACACTGAGAAACTTGAGTAAAAGTTTCTCCTGCAACCCGTTCCCTTTGTGCAGGATGAACGAACGTCTCTCCACATGCTCAGTTCTGAGAGAGATGTGTGTGTGAAAGCCGTCCTTCACCTAGCTTGTAGGGAACACAAAGTTTCTAAACAGTTGCAAACACCTCTCCATACATATATATGATGAGGTATTAGCTCAAACTCGGTTTTACAGTGAAAACTGCAGGAACTTCAAACCGGCACTAGGAAACACACTGAGAAACCTGAGTAAAAGTTTCTCCTGCAACCCGTTCCTTTGTGCTAGATGAACGAACGTCTCTCCACATGCTCAGTTCTGAGAGATAAGTGTGTGTGAAAGCCGTCCTTCACCTAGCTTGTTGGGAACACAAAGTTTCTATAGAGTCGCAAACTACTATCCATACATATATATGGGGAGGTACAAGCTCCAAATCGGTTTTACAGAGAAAACTGCAGGAACTTCAAACCGGAACTAGGAAACACACTGAGATACCTGAGTAAAAGTTTCTCCTGCAACCCGTTCCCTTTGTGCTAGATGAACGAACGTCTCTCCACATGCTCAGTTCTGAGAGATAAGGGTGTGTGAAAGCCGTCCTTCACCTAGATTGTTGGGAACACAAAGTTTGTATACAGTTGCAAACAACTATCCATACATATATATGGGGAGGTACTAGCTCCAACTCGGTTTTACAGTGAAAACTGCAGGAACTTCAAACCGGCACTAGGAAACACACTGAGAAACCTGAGTAAAGTTTCTCTTGCAACCCGTTCCCTTTGTGCTAGATGAACGAACGTCTCTCAACATGCTCAGTTCTGAGAGATAACTGTGTGTGAAAGCCGTCCTTCAACTAGCTTGTTGGGAACACAAAGTTTCTACACATTTGCAAACACCTCTCCATACACATATATGGGTAGGTACGAGCTCCAAATCGGTTTTACAGTGAAAACTGCAGGAACTTCAATCCGGCACTAGGAAACACACTGAGAAACCTGAGTAAAAGTTTCTCCTGCAACCCGTTCCCTTTGAGCTAGATGAACGAACGTCTCTCCACATGCACAGTTCTGAGAGATTAGTGTGTGTGAAAGCCGTCTTTCACCTAGCTTGATGGGAACACAAAGTTTCTAAACAGTTGCAAACACCACTCCATACATATATATGGGTAGGTACTATCTCCAACTCTGTTTTACAGTGAAAACTGCAGGAACATCAAACCGGCACTAGGAAACACACTGAGAAACCTAAGTAAAAGTTTCACCTGCAACACGTTCCCTTTGTGCTAGATGAACGAACGTCTCTCCACATGCTCAGTTCTGAGAGAGATGTGTGTGTGAAAGCCGTGCTTCACCTAGCTTGTTGGGAACACAAAGTTTCCATACAGTTGCAAACTACTCTCCATACATATATATGGGTAGGTACGAGCTCCAACTCGGTTTTACAGTGAAAACTGCAGGAACTTCAAACCGGCACTAGGAAACACACTGAGAAACCTGAGTAAAAGTTTCTCCTGCAACCCGTTCCCTCTGTGCTAGATGAACGAACGTCTCTCCACATGCTCAGTTCTGAGAGATAAGTGTGTGTGAAAGCCGTCCTTTACCTTGCTTGTTGGGAACACAAAGTTTCTATACAGTCGCAAACTACTATCCATACATATATATGGGGAGGTACTAGCTCCAACTCGGTTTTACAGAGAAAACTGCAGGAACTTCAAACCGGCACTAGGAAACACACTGAGAAACTTGAGTAAAAGTTTCTCCTGCAACCCGTTCCCTTTGTGCAGGATGAACGAACGTCTCTCCAAATGCTCAGTTCTGAGAGAGATGTGTGTGTGAAAGCCGTCCTTCACCTAGCTTGTAGGGAACACAAAGTTTCTAAACAGTTGCAAACACCTCTCCATACATATATATGATGAGGTACTAGCTCAAACTCGGTTTTACAGTGAAAACTGCAGGAACTTCAAACCGGCACTAGGAAACACACTGAGAAACCTGAGTAAAAGTTTCTCCTGCAACCCGTTCCTTTGTGCTAGATGAACGAACGTCTCTCCACATGCTCAGTTCTGAGAGATAAGTGTGTGTGAAAGCCGTCCTTCACCTAGCTTGTTGGGAACACAAAGTTTCTATAGAGTCGCAAACTACTATCCATACATATATATGGGGAGGTACAAGCTCCAACTCGGTTTTACAGAGAAAACTGCAGGAACTTCAAACCGGCACTAGGAAACACACTGAGATACCTGAGTAAAAGTTTCTCCTGCAACCCGTTCCCTTTGTGCTAGATGAACGAACGTCTCTCCACATGCTCAGTTCTGAGAGATAAGTGTGTGTGAAAGCCGTCCTTCACCTAGATTGTTGGGAACACAAAGTTTGTATACAGTTGCAAACAACTATCCATACATATATATGGGGAGGTACTAGCTCCAACTCGGTTTTACAGTGAAAACTGCAGGAACTTCAAACCGGCACTAGGAAACACACTGAGAAACCTGAGTAAAGTTTCTCTTGCAACCCGTTCCATTTGTGCTAGATGAACGAACGTCTCTCAACATGCTCAGTTCTGAGAGATAACTGTGTGTGAAAGCCGTCCTTCAACTAGCTTGTTGGGAACACAAAGTTTCTACACATTTGCCAACACCTCTCCATACACATATATGGGTAGGTACGAGCTCCAAATCGGTTTTACAGTGAAAACTGCAGGAACTTCAAACCTGCACTAGGAAACACACTGAGAAACCTGAGTAAAAGTTTCTCCTGCAACCCGTTCCCTTTGTGCTAGATGAACGAACGTCTCTCCACATGCTCAGTTCTGAGAGATTAGTGTGTGTGAAAGCCGTCTTTCACCTAGCTTGATGGGAACACAAAGTTTCTAAACAGTTGCAAACACCACTCCATACATATATATGGGTAGGTACTATCTCCAACTCGGTTTTACAGTGAAAACTGCAGGAACATCAAACCGGCACTAGGAAACACACTGAGAAACCTAAGTAAAAGTTTCCCCTGCAACACGTTCCCTTTTTGCTAGATGAACGAACGTCTCTCCACATGCTCAGTTCTGAGAGATAAGTGTGTGTGAAAGCCGTGCTTCACCTAGCTTGTTGGGAACACAAAGTTTCCATACAGTTGCAAACTACTCTCCATACATATATATGGGTAGGTACGAGCTCCAACTCGGTTTTACAGTGAAAACTGCAGGAACTTCAAACCGGCACTAGGAAACACACTGAGAAACCTGAGTAAAAGTTTCTCCTGCAACCCATTCCCTTTTTGCTAGATGAACGAACGTCTCTCCACATGCTCAGTTCTGAGAGATAAGTGTGTGTGAAAGCCGTCCTTCACCTAGCTTGTTGGGAACACAAAGTTTCTATAGAGTCGCAAACTACTATCCATACATATATATGGGGAAGTACAAGCTCCAACTCGGTTTTACAGTGAAAACTGCAGGTACTTCAAACCGGCACTAGGAAACACACTGAGAAACCTGAGTAAAAGTTTCTCCTGCAACCCGTTCCCTCTGTGCTAGATGAACGAACGTCTCTCCACATGCTCAGTTCTGAGAGAGATGTGTGTGTGAAAGCCGTCCTTAACTTAGCTTGTAGGGAAAACAAAGTTTCTATACAGTTGCAAACTACTCTCCATACATATATATGGGGAGGTACTAGCTCCAACTCGGTTTTACAGTGAAAACTGCAGGTACTTCAAACCGGCACTAGGAAACACACTGAGAAACCTGAGTAAAAGTTTCTCCTGCAACCCGTTCCCTCTGTGCTAGATGAACGAACGTCTCTCCACATGCTCAGTTCTGAGAGATAAGTGTGTGTGAAAGCCGTCCTTTACCTAGCTTGTTGGGAACACAAAGTTTCTATACAGTCGCAAACTACTATCCATACATATATATGGGGAGGTACTAGCTCCAACTCGGTTTTACAGAGAAAACTGCAGGAACTTCAAACCGGCACTAGGAAACACACTGAGAAACTTGAGTAAAAGTTTCTCCTGCAACCCGTTCCCTTTGTGCAGGATGAACGAACGTCTCTCCACATGCTCAGTTCTGAGAGAGATGTGTGTGTTAAAGCCGTCCTTCACCTAGCTTGTAGGGAACACAAAGTTTCTAAACAGTTGCAAACACCTCTCCATACATATATATGATGAGGACCTAGCTCAAACTCGGTTTTACAGTGAAAACTGCAGGAACTTCAAACCGGCACTAGGAAACACACTGAGGAACCTGAGTAAAAGTTTCTCCTGCAACCCGTTCCTTTGTGCTAGATGAACGAACGTCTCTCCACATGCTCAGTTCTGAGAGATAAGTGTGTGTGAAAGCCGTCCTTCACCTAGCTTGTTAGGAACACAAAGTTTCTATAGAGTCGCAAACTACTATCCATACATATATATGGGGAGGTACAAGCTCCAACTCGGTTTTACAGAGAAAACTGCAGGAACTTCAAACCGGCACTAGGAAACACACTGAGATACCTGAGTAAAAGTTTCTCCTGCAACCCGTTCCCTTTGGCTAGATGAACGAACGTATCTCCACATGCTCAGTTCTGAGAGATAAGTGTGTGTGAAAGCCGTCCTTCACCTAGATTGTTGGGAACACAAAGTTTGTATACAGTTGCAAACAACTATCCATACATATATATGGGGAGGTACTAGCTCCAACTCGGTTTTACAGTGAAAACTGCAGGAACTTCAAACCGGCACTAGGAAACACACTGAGAAACCTGAGTAAAGTTTCTCTTGCAACCCGTTCCCTTTGTGCTAGATGAACGAACGTCTCTCAACATGCTCAGTTCTGAGAGATAACTGTGTGTGAAAGCCGTCCTTCAACTAGCTTGTTGGGAACACAAAGTTTCTACACATTTGCAAACACCTCTCCATACACATATATGGGTAGGTACGAGCTCCAAATCGGTTTTACAGTGAAAACTGCAGGAACTTCAATCCGGCACTAGGAAACACACTGAGAAACCTGAGTAAAAGTTTCTCCTGCAACCCGTTCCCTTTGTGCTAGATGAACGAACGTCTCTCCACATGCTCAGTTCTGAGAGATTAGTGTGTGTGAAAGCCGTCTTTCACCTAGCTTGATGGGAACACAAAGTTTCTAAACAGTTGCAAACACCACTCCATACATATATATGGGTAGGTACTATCTCCAAATCTGTTTTACAGTGAAAACTGCAGGAACATCAAACCGGCACTAGGAAACACACTGAGAAACCTAAGTAAAAGTTTCCCCTGCAACACGTTCCCTTTGTGCTAGATGAACGAACGTCTCTCCACATGCTCAGTTCTGAGAGAGATGTGTGTGTGAAAGCCGTGCTTCACCTAGCTTGTTGGGAACACAAAGTTTCCATACAGTTGCAAACTACTCTCCATACATATATATGGGGAGGTATCAACTCCAACTCGATTTTACAGTGAAAACTGCAGGAACTTCAAACCGGCACTAGGAAACACACTGAGAAACCTGAGTAAAAGTTTCTCCTGCAACCCGTTCCCTTTTTGCTAGATGAACGAACGTCTCTCCACATGCTCAGTTCTGAGAGATAAGTGTGTGTGAAAGCCGTCCTTCACCTAGCTTGTTGGGAACACAAAGTTTCTATAGAGTCGCAAACTACTATCCATACATATATATGGGGAAGTACAAGCTCCAACTCGGTTTTACAGTGAAAACTGCAGGAACTTCAAAGCGGCACTAGGAAACACACTGAGAAACCTGAGTAAAAGTTTCTCCTGCAACCCGATCCCTTTGTGCTAGATGAACGAACGTCTCTCCACATGCTCAGTTCTGAGAGAGATGTGTGTGTGAAAGCCGTACTTCAATTAGCTTGTAGGGAAAACAAAGTTTCTAAACAGTTGCAAACACCTCTCCATACATATATATGGGGAGGAACTAGCTCCAAGTCGGTTTCACAGTGAAAATTGCATGAACATCAAACCGGCAGTAGGAAACACACTGAGAAACCTGAGTAAAAGTTTCTCCTGCTACCCGTTCCCTTTGTGCTAGATGAACGAACGTCTCTCCACATGCTCAGTTCTGAGAGATAAGTTTGTGTGAAAGCCGTGCTTCACCTAGCTTGTTGGGAACACAAAGTTTCTATACAGTTGCAAACACCTCTCCATATATATATATTGGGAGGTACTAGCTCCAACTCGGTTTTCAAGTGAAAACTGCAGGAACTTCATACCGGCACTAGGAAACACACTGAGAAACCTGAGTAAAAGTTTCTCCTGCAACCCGTTCCCTTTGTGCAGGATGAACGAACGTCTCTCCACATGCTCAGTTCTGAGAGAGATGTGTGTGTGAAAGCCGTCCTTCACCTAGCTTGTAGGGAACACAAAGTTTCTAAACAGTTGCAAACAACTCTCCATACATATATATGATGAGGAACTAGCTCAAACTCGGTTTTACAGTGAAAACTGCAGGAACTTCATACCGGCACTAGGAAACACACTGAGAAACCTGAGTAAAAGTTTCTCCTGCAACCCGTTCCTTTGTGCTAGATGAACGAACGTCTCTCCACATGCTCAGTTCTGAGAGATAAGTGTGTGTGAAAGCCGTCCTTCACCTAGCTTGTTAGGAACACAAAGTTTCTATAGATTCGCAAACTACTATCCATACATATATATGGGGAGGTACAAGCTCCAACTCGGTTTTACAGAGAAAACTGCAGGAACTTCAAACCGGCACTAGGAAACACACTGAGATACCTGAGTAAAAGTTTCTCCTGCAACCCGTTCCCTTTGTGCTAGATGAACGAACGTCTCTCCACATGCTCATTTCTGAGAGATAAGTGTGTGTGAAAGCCGTCCTTCACCTAGATTGTTGGGAACACAAAGTTTGTATACAGTTGCAAACAACTATCCATACATATATATGGGGAGGTACTAGCTCCAACTCGGTTTTACAGTGAAAACTGCAGGAACTTCAAACCGGCACTAGGAAACACACTGAGAAACCTGAGTAAAGTTTCTCTTGCAACCCGTTCCCTTTGTGCTAGATGAACGAACGTCTCTCAACATGCTCAGTTCTGAGAGATAACTGTGTGTGAAAGCCGTCCTTCAACTAGCTTGTTGGGAACACAAAGTTTCTACACATTTGCAAACACCTCTCCATACACATATATGGGTAGGTACGAGCTCCAAATCGGTTTTACAGTGAAAACTGCAGGAACTTCAATCCGGCACTAGGAAACACACTGAGAAACCTGAGTAAAAGTTTCTCCTGCAACCCGTTCCCTTTGTGCTAGATGAACGAACGTCTCTCCACATGCTCAGTTCTGAGAGATTAGTGTGTGTGAAAGCCGTCTTTCACCTAGCTTGTTGGGAACACAAAGTTTCTAAACAGTTGCAAACACCACTCCATACATATATATGGGTAGGTACTATCTCCAAATCTGTTTTACAGTGAAAACTGCAGGAACATCAAACCGGCACTAGGAAACACACTGAGAAACCTAAGTAAAAGTTTCCCCTGCAACACGTTCCCTTTGTGCTAGATGAACGAACGTCTCTCCACATGCTCAGTTCTGAGAGAGATGTGTGTTTGAAAGCCGTGCTTCACCTAGCTTGTTGGGAACACAAAGTTTCCATACAGTTGCAAACTACTCTCCATACATATATATGGGGAGGTACTAGCTCCAACTCGGTTTTACAGTGAAAACTGCAGGAACTTCAAACCGGCACTAGGAAACACACTGAGAAACCTGAGTAAAAGTTTCTCCTGCAACCCGTTCCCTTTTTGCTAGATGAACGAACGTCTCTCCACATGCTCAGTTCTGAGAGATAAGTGTGTGTGAAAGCCGTCCTTCACCTAGCTTGTTGGGAACACAAAGTTTCTATAGAGTCGCAAACTACTATCCATACATATATATGGGGATGTACAAGCTCCAACTCGGTTTTACAGTGAAAACTGCAGGAACTTCAAAGCGGCACTAGGAAACACACTGAGAAACCTGAGTAAAATTTCTCCTGCAACCCGATCCCTTTGTGCTAGATGAACGAACGTCTCTCCACATGCTCAGTTCTGAGAGAGATGTGTGTGTGAAAGCCGTCCTTCACTTAGCTTGTAGGGAAAACAAAGTTTCTAAACAGTTGCAAACACCTCTCCATACATATATATGGGGAGGAACTAGCTCCAACTCGGTTTTACAGTGAAAAACGCATGAACATCAAACCGGCACTAGGAAACACACTGAGAAACCTGAGTAAAAGTTTCTCCTGCAACCCGTTCCCTTTGTGCTAGATGAACGAACGTCTCTCCACATGCTCAGTTCTGAGAGATAAGTGTGTGTGAAAGCCGTGCTTCACCTAGCTTGTTGGGAACACAAAGTTTCTATACAGTTGCAAACACCTCTCCATATATATATATTGGGAGGTACTAGCTCCAACTCGGTTTTCAAGTGAAAACTGCAGGAACTTCATACCGGCACTAGGAAACACACTGAGAAACCTGAGTAAAAGTTTCTCCTGCAACCCGTTCCCTTTGTGCTAGATGAACGAACGTCTCTCCACATGCTCAGTTCTGAGAGATTAGTGTGTGTGAAAGCCGTCTTTCACCTAGCTTGATGGGAACACAAAGTTTCTATACAGTTGAAAACACCTCTCCATACATATATACGGGGAGGTACTATCTCCAACTCTGTTTTACTGTGAAAAATGCAGGAACATCAAACCGGCACTAGGAAACACACTGAGAAACCTAAGTAAAAGTTTCCCCTGCAACCCGTTCCCTTTGTGCTAGATGAACGAACGTCTCTCCACATGCTCAGTTCTGAGACAGATGTGTGTGTGAAAGCCGTCCTTCACCTAGCTTGTTGGGAACACAAAGTTTTCATACAGTTGCAAACTACTATCCATAAATATATATGCGGAGGTACTAGCTCCAACTCGGTTTTACAGTGAAAACTGCAGGAACTTCAAACCGGCACTAGGAAACACACTGAGAAACCTGAGTAAAGTTTCTCTTGCAACCCGTTCCCTTTGTGCTAGATGAACGAACGTCTCTCAACATGCTCAGTTCTGAGAGATAACTGTGTGTGAAAGCCGTCCTTCAACTAGCTTGTTGGGAACACAAAGTTTCTACACATTTGCAAACACCTCTCCATACACATATATGGGTAGGTACGAGCTCCAAATCGGTTTTACAGTGAAAACTGCAGGAACTTCAATCCGGCACTAGGAAACACACTGAGAAACCTGAGTAAAAGTTTCTCCTGCAACCCGTTCCCTTTGTGCTAGATGAACGAACGTCTCTCCACATGCTCAGTTCTGAGAGATTAGTGTGTGTGAAAGCCGTCTTTCACCTAGCTTGATGGGAACACAAAGTTTCTAAACAGTTGCAAACACCACTCCATACATATATATGGGTAGGTACTATCTCCAAATCTGTTTTAGAGTGAAAACTGCAGGAACATCAAACCGGCACTAGGAAACACACTGAGAAACCTAAGTAAAAGTTTCCCCTGCAACACGTTCCCTTTGTGCTAGATGAACGAACGTCTCTCCACATGCTCAGTTCTGAGAGAGATGTGTGTGTGAAAGCCGTGCTTCACCTAGCTTGTTGGGAACACAAAGTTTCCATACAGTTGCAAACTACTCTCCATACATATATATGGGGAGGTACTAGCTCCAACTCGATTTTACAGTGAAAAATGCAGGAACATCAAACCGGCACTAGGAAACACACTGAGAAACCTGAGTAAAAGTTTCTCCTGCAACCCGTTCCCTTTTTGCTAGATGAACGAACGTCTCTCCACATGCTCAGTTCTGAGAGATAAGTGTGTGTGAAAGCCGTCCTTCACCTAGCTTGTTGGGAACACAAAGTTTCTATAGAGTCGCAAACTACTATCCATACATATATATGGGGAAGTACAAGCTCCAACTCGGTTTTACAGTGAAAACTGCAGGAACTTCAAAGCGGCACTAGGAAACACACTGAGAAACCTGAGTAAAATTTCTCCTGCAACCCGATCCCTTTGTGCTAGATGAACGAACGTCTCTCCACATGCTCAGTTCTGAGACAGATGTGTGTGTGAAAGCCGTCCTTCACTTAGCTTGTAGGGAAAACAAAGTTTCTAAACAGTTGCAAACACCTCTCCATACATATATATGGGGAGGAACTAGCTCCAACTCGGTTTTACAGTGAAAATTGCATGAACATCAAACCGGCACTAGGAAACACACTGAGAAACCTGAGTAAAAGTTTCTCCTGCAACCCGTTCCCTTTGTGCTAGATGAACGAACATCTCTCCACATGCTCAGTTCTGAGAGATAAGTGTGTGTGAAAGCCGTGCTTCACCTAGCTTGTTGGGAACACAAAGTTTCTATACAGTTGCAAACACCTCTCCATATATATATATTGGGAGGTACAAGCTCCAACTCGGTTTTCAAGTGAAAACTGCAGGAACTTCATACCGGCACTAGGAAACACACTGAGAAACCTGAGTAAAAGTTTCTCCTGCAACCCGTTCCCTTTGTGCAGGATGAACGAACGTCTCTCCACATGCTCAGTTCTGAGAGAGATGTGTGTGTGAAAGCCGTCCTTCACCTAGCTTGTAGGGAACACAAAGTTTCTAAACAGTTGCAAACACCTCTCCATACATATATATGATGAGGAACTAGCTCAAACTCGGTTTTACAGTGAAAACTGCAGGAACTTCATACCGGCACTAGGAAACACAATGAGAAACCTGAGTAAAAGTTTCTCCTGCAACCCGTTCCTTTGTGCTAGATGAACGAACGTCTCTCCACATGCTCAGTTCTGAGAGATAAGTGTGTGTGAAAGCCGTCCTTCACCTAGCTTGTTAGGAACACAAAGTTTCTATAGAGTCGCAAACTACTATCCATACATATATATGGGGAGGTACAAGCTCCAACTCGTTTTTACAGAGAAAACTGCAGGAACTTCAAACCGGCACTAGGAAACACACTGAGATACCTGAGTAAAAGTTTCTCCTGCAACCCGTTCCCTTTGTGCTAGATGAACGAACGTCTCTCCACATGCTCATTTCTGAGAGATAAGTGTGTGTGAAAGCCGTCCTTCACCTAGATTGTTGGGAACACAAAGTTTGTATACAGTTGCAAACAACTATCCATACATATATATGGGGAGGTACTAGCTCCAACTCGGTTTTACAGTGAAAACTGCAGGAACTTCAAACCGGCACTAGGAAACACACTGAGAAACCTGAGTAAAGTTTCTCTTGCAACCCGTTCCCTTTGTGCTAGATGAACGAACGTCTCTCAACATGCTCAGTTCTGAGAGATAACTGTGTGTGAAAGCCGTCCTTCAACTAGCTTGTTGGGAACACAAAGTTTCTACACATTTGCAAACACCTCTCCATACACATATATGGGTAGGTACGAGCTCCAAATCGGTTTTACAGTGAAAACTGCAGGAACTTCAATCCGGCACCAGGAAACACACTGAGAAACCTGAGTAAAAGTTTCTCCTGCAACCCGTTCCCTTTGTGCTAGATGAACGAACGTCTCTCCACATGCTCAGTTCTGAGAGATTAGTGTGTGTGAAAGCCGTCTTTCACCTAGCTTGATGGGAACACAAAGTTTCTAAACAGTTGCAAACACCACTCCATACATATATATGGGTAGGTACTATCTCCAAATCTGTTTTACAGTGAAAACTGCAGGAACATCAAACCGGCACTAGGAAACACACTGAGAAACCTAAGTAAAAGTTTCCCCTGCAACACGTTCCCTTTGTGCTAGATGAACGAACGTCTCTCCACATGCTCAGTTCTGAGAGAGATGTGTGTTTGAAAGCCGTGCTTCACCTAGCTTGTTGGGAACACAAAGTTTCCATACAGTTGCAAACTACTCTCCATACATATATATGGGGAGGTACTAGCTCCAACTCGGTTTTACAGTGAAAACTGCAGGAACTTCAAACCGGCACTAGGAAACACACTGAGAAACCTGAGTAAAAGTTTCTCCTGCAACCCGTTCCCTTTTTGCTAGATGAACGAACGTCTCTCCACATGCTCAGTTCTGAGAGATAAGTGTGTGTGAAAGCCGTCCTTCACCTAGCTTGTTGGGAACACAAAGTTTCTATAGAGTCGCAAACTACTATCCATACATATATATGGGGAAGTACAAGCTCCAACTCGGTTTTACAGTGAAAACTGCAGGAACTTCAAAGCGGCACTAGGAAACACACTGAGAAACCTGAGTAAAATTTCTCCTGCAACCCGATCCCTTTGTGCTAGATGAACGAACGTCTCTCCACATGCTCAGTTCTGAGAGAGATGTGTGTGTGAAAGCCGTCCTTCACTTAGCTTGTAGGGAAAACAAAGTTTCTAAACAGTTGCAAACACCACTCCATACATATATATGGGGAGGAACTAGCTCCAACTCGGTTTTACAGTGAAAATTGCATGAACATCAAACCGGCACTAGGAAACACACTGAGAAACCTGAGTAAAAGTTTCTCCTGCAACCCGTTCCCTTTGTGCTAGATGAACGAACATCTCTCCACATGCTCAGTTCTGAGAGATAAGTGTGTGTGAAAGCCGTGCTTCACCTAGCTTGTTGGGAACACAAAGTTTCTATACAGTTGCAAACACCTCTCCATATATATATATTGGGAGGTACTAGCTCCAACTCGGTTTTCAAGTGAAAACTGCAGGAACTTCATACCGGCACTAGGAAACACACTGAGAAACCTGAGTAAAAGTTTCTCCTGCAACCCGTTCCCTTTGTGCTAGATGAACGAACGTCTCTCCACATGCTCAGTTCTGAGAGATTAGTGTGTGTGAAAGCCGTCTTTCACCTAGCTTGATGGGAACACAAAGTTTCTATACAGTTGAAAACACCTCTACATACATATATACGGGGAGGTACTATCTCCAACTCTGTTTTACCGTGAAAACTGCAGGAACATCAAACCGGCACTAGGAAACACACTGAGAAACCTAAGTAAAAGTTTCCCCTGCAACCCGTTCCCTTTGTGCTAGATGAACGAACGTCTCTCCACATGCTCAGTTCTGAGACAGATGTGTGTGTGAAAGCCGTCCTTCACCTAGCTTGTTGGGAACACAAAGTTTTCATACAGTTGCAAACTACTATCCATACATATATATGGGGAGGTAGAAGCTCCAACTCGGTTTTACAGTGAAAACTGACGGAACTTCAAACCGGCACTAGGAAACACACTGAGAAACCTGAGTAAAGTTTCTCTTGCAACCCGTTCCCTTTGTGCTAGATGAACGAACGTCTCTCCACATGCTCAGTTCTGAGAGAGATGTGTGTGTGAAAGCCGTGCTTCACCTAGCTTGTTGGGAACACAAAGTTTCTATACAGTTGCAAACAACTATCCATACATATATATGGGGAGGTACTAGCTCCAACTCGGTTTTACAGTGAAAACTGCAGGAACTTCAAACCGGCACTAGGAAACACACTGAGAATCCTGAGTAAATTTTCTCTTGCAACCCGTTCCCTTTGTGCTAGATGAACGAACGTCTCTCAACATGCTCAGTTCTGAGAGATAACTGTGTGTGAAAGCCTTCCTTCAACTAGCTTGTTGGGAATACAAAGTTTCTACACAATTGCAAACACCTCTCCATACACATATATGGGTAGGTACGAGCTCCAAATCGGTTTTACAGTGAAAACTGCAGGAACTTCAATCCGGCACTAGGAAACACACTGAGAAACCTGAGTAAAAGTTTCTCCTGCAACCCGTTCCCTTTGTGCTAGATGAACGAACGTCTCTCCACATGCTCAGTTCTGAGAGATTAGTGTGTGTGAAAGCCGTCTTTCACCTAGCTTGATGGGAACACAAAGTTTCTAAACAGTTGCAAACACCACTCCATACATATATATGGGTAGGTACTATCTCCAACTCTGTTTTACAGTGAAAACTGCAGGAACATCAAACCGGCACTAGGAAACACACTGAGAAACCTAAGTAAAAGTTTCCCCTGCAACACGTTCCCTTTGTGCTAGATGAACGAACGTCTCTCCACATGCTCAGTTCTGAGAGAGATGTGTGTGTGAAAGCCGTGCTTCACCTAGCTTGTTGGGAACACAAAGTTTCCATACAGTTGCAAACTACTCTCCATACATATATATGGGGAGGTACTAGCTCCAACTCCGTTTTACAGTGAAAACTGCAGGAACATCAAACCGGCACTAGGAAACACACTGAGAAACCTGAGTAAATGTTTCTCCTGCAACCCGTTCCCTTTGTGCTAGATGAACGAACGTCTCTCCACATGCTCAGTTCTGAGAGATAAGTGTGTGTGAAAGCCGTCCTTCACCTAGCTTGTTGGGAACACAAAGTTTCTATAGAGTCGCAAACTACTATCCATACATATATATGGGGAAGTACAAGCTCCAACTCGGTTTTACAGTGAAAACTGCAGGAACTTCAAAGCGGCACTAGGAAACACACTGAGAAACCTGAGTAAAAGTTTCTCCTGCAACCCGATCCCTTTGTGCTAGATGAACGAACGTCTCTCCACATGCTCAGTTCTGAGAGAGATGTGTGTGTGAAAGCCGTCCTTCACATAGCTTGTAGGGAAAACAAAGTTTCTAAACAGTTGCAAACACCTCTCCATACATATATATGGGGAGGAACTAGCTCCAACTCGGTTTTACAGTGAAAATTTTTGAACATCAAACCGGCACTAGGAAACACACTGAGAAACCTGAGTAAATGTTTCTCCTACAACCCGTTCCTTTTGTGCTAGATGAACGAACGTCTCTCCACATGCTCAGTTCTGAGAGATAAGTGTGTGTGAAAGCCGTGCTTCACCTAGCTTGTTGGGAACACAAAGTTTCTATA
Organism: Camelus bactrianus; assembly: GCF_048773025.1. Taxonomy (NCBI): domain Eukaryota; kingdom Metazoa; phylum Chordata; class Mammalia; order Artiodactyla; family Camelidae; genus Camelus; species Camelus bactrianus. The sequence goes on along the minus strand of NC_133575.1, from coordinate 53,039,356 downwards.
CAGTTGCAAACACCTCACCATACATATATACGGGTAGGTACTATCTCCAACTCTGTTTTACCGTGAAAACTGCAGGAACATCAAACCGGCACTAGGAAACACACTGAGAAACCTAAGTAAAAGTTTCCCCTGCAACCCGTTCCCTTTGTGCTAGATGAACGAACGTCTCTCCACATGCTCAGTTCTGAGAGAGATGTGTGTGTGAAAGCCGTTCTTCACCTAGCTTGTTGGGAACACAAAGTTTTCATACAGTTGCAAACTACTATCCATACATATATATGGGGAGGTAGAAGCTCCAACTCGGTTTTACAGTGAAAACTGCAGGAACTTCAAACCGGCACTTGGAAACACACTGAGAAACCTGAGTAAAGTTTCTCTTGCAACCCGTTCCCTTTGTGCTAGATGAACGAACGTCTCTCAACATGCTCAGTTCTGAGAGATAACTGTGTGTGAAAGCCGTCCTTCAACTAGCTTGTTGGGAACACAAAGTTTCTACACATTTGCAAACACCTCTCCATACACATATATGGGTAGGTACGAGTTCCAAATCGGTTTTACAGTGAAAACTGCAGGAACTTCAATCCGGCACTAGGAAACACACTGAGAAACCTGAGTAAAAGTTTCTCCTGCAACCCGTTCCCTTTGTGCTAGATGAACGAACGTCTCTCAACATGCTCAGTTCTGAGAGATAACTGTGTGTGAAAGCCGTCCTTCAACTAGCTTGTTGGGAACACAAAGTTTCTACACATTTGCAAACACCTCTCCATACACATATATGGGTAGGTACGAGCTCCAAATCGGTTTTACAGTGAAAACTGCAGGAACTTCAATCCGGCACTAGGAAACACACTGAGAAACCTGAGTAAAAGTTTCTCCTGCAACCCGTTCCCTTTGTGCTAGATGAACGAACGTCTCTCCACATGCTCAGTTCTGAGAGATTAGTGTGTGTGAAAGCCGTCTTTCACCTAGCTTGATGGGAACACAAAGTTTCTATACAGTTGAAAACACCTCTACATACATATATACGGGGAGGTACTATCTCCAACTCTGTTTTACCGTGAAAACTGCAGGAACATCAAACCGGCACTAGGAAACACACTGAGAAACCTAAGTAAAAGTTTCCCCTGCAACCCGTTCCCTTTGTGCTAGATGAACGAACGTCTCTCCACATGCTCAGTTCTGAGACAGATGTGTGTGTGAAAGCCGTCCTTCACCTAGCTTGTTGGGAACACAAAGTTTTCATACAGTTGCAAACTACTATCCATACATATATATGGGGAGGTAGAAGCTCCAACTCGGTTTTACAGTGAAAACTGACGGAACTTCAAACCGGCACTAGGAAACACACTGAGAAACCTGAGTAAAGTTTCTCTTGCAACCCGTTCCCTTTGTGCTAGATGAACGAACGTCTCTCCACATGCTCAGTTCTGAGAGAGATGTGTGTGTGAAAGCCGTGCTTCACCTAGCTTGTTGGGAACACAAAGTTTCTATACAGTTGCAAACAACTATCCATACATATATATGGGGAGGTACTAGCTCCAACTCGGTTTTACAGTGAAAACTGCAGGAACTTCAAACCGGCACTAGGAAACACACTGAGAATCCTGAGTAAATTTTCTCTTGCAACCCGTTCCCTTTGTGCTAGATGAACGAACGTCTCTCAACATGCTCAGTTCTGAGAGATAACTGTGTGTGAAAGCCTTCCTTCAACTAGCTTGTTGGGAATACAAAGTTTCTACACAATTGCAAACACCTCTCCATACACATATATGGGTAGGTACGAGCTCCAAATCGGTTTTACAGTGAAAACTGCAGGAACTTCAATCCGGCACTAGGAAACACACTGAGAAACCTGAGTAAAAGTTTCTCCTGCAACCCGTTCCCTTTGTGCTAGATGAACGAACGTCTCTCCACATGCTCAGTTCTGAGAGATTAGTGTGTGTGAAAGCCGTCTTTCACCTAGCTTGATGGGAACACAAAGTTTCTAAACAGTTGCAAACACCACTCCATACATATATATGGGTAGGTACTATCTCCAACTCTGTTTTACAGTGAAAACTGCAGGAACATCAAACCGGCACTAGGAAACACACTGAGAAACCTAAGTAAAAGTTTCCCCTGCAACACGTTCCCTTTGTGCTAGATGAACGAACGTCTCTCCACATGCTCAGTTCTGAGAGAGATGTGTGTGTGAAAGCCGTGCTTCACCTAGCTTGTTGGGAACACAAAGTTTCCATACAGTTGCAAACTACTCTCCATACATATATATGGGGAGGTACTAGCTCCAACTCCGTTTTACAGTGAAAACTGCAGGAACATCAAACCGGCACTAGGAAACACACTGAGAAACCTGAGTAAATGTTTCTCCTGCAACCCGTTCCCTTTGTGCTAGATGAACGAACGTCTCTCCACATGCTCAGTTCTGAGAGATAAGTGTGTGTGAAAGCCGTCCTTCACCTAGCTTGTTGGGAACACAAAGTTTCTATAGAGTCGCAAACTACTATCCATACATATATATGGGGAAGTACAAGCTCCAACTCGGTTTTACAGTGAAAACTGCAGGAACTTCAAAGCGGCACTAGGAAACACACTGAGAAACCTGAGTAAAAGTTTCTCCTGCAACCCGATCCCTTTGTGCTAGATGAACGAACGTCTCTCCACATGCTCAGTTCTGAGAGAGATGTGTGTGTGAAAGCCGTCCTTCACATAGCTTGTAGGGAAAACAAAGTTTCTAAACAGTTGCAAACACCTCTCCATACATATATATGGGGAGGAACTAGCTCCAACTCGGTTTTACAGTGAAAATTTTTGAACATCAAACCGGCACTAGGAAACACACTGAGAAACCTGAGTAAATGTTTCTCCTACAACCCGTTCCCTTTGTGCTAGATGAACGAACGTCTCTCCACATGCTCAGTTCTGAGAGATAAGTGTGTGTGAAAGCCGTGCTTCACCTAGCTTTTTGGGAACACAAAGTTTCTATACAGTTGCAAACACCTCACCATACATATATACGGGTAGGTACTATCTCCAACTCTGTTTTACCGTGAAAACTGCAGGAACATCAAACCGGCACTAGGAAACACACTGAGAAACCTAAGTAAAAGTTTCCCCTGCAACCCGTTCCCTTTGTGCTAGATGAACGAACGTCTCTCCACATGCTCAGTTCTGAGAGAGATGTGTGTGTGAAAGCCGTCCTTCACCTAGCTTGTTGGGAACACAAAGTTTTCATACAGTTGCAAACTACTATCCATACATATATATGGGGAGGTAGAAGCTCCAACTCGGTTTTACAGTGAAAACTGCAGGAACTTCAAACCGGCACTTGGAAACACACTGAGAAACCTGAGTAAAGTTTCTCTTGCAACCCGTTCCCTTTGTGCTAGATGAACGAACGTCTCTCAACATGCTCAGTTCTGAGAGATAACTGTGTGTGAAAGCCGTCCTTCAACTAGCTTGTTGGGAACACAAAGTTTCTACACATTTGCAAACACCTCTCCATACACATATATGGGTAGGTACGAGCTCCAAATCGGTTTTACAGTGAAAACTGCAGGAACTTCAATCCGGCACTAGGAAACACACTGAGAAACCTGAGTAAAAGTTTCTCCTGCAACCCGTTCCCTTTGTGCTAGATGAACGAACGTCTCTCAACATGCTCAGTTCTGAGAGATAACTGTGTGTGAAAGCCGTCCTTCAACTAGCTTGTTGGGAACACAAAGTTTCTACACATTTGCAAACACCTCTCCATACACATATATGGGTAGGTACGAGCTCCAAATCGGTTTTACAGTGAAAACTGCAGGAACTTCAATCCGGCACTAGGAAACACACTGAGAAACCTGAGTAAAAGTTTCTCCTGCAACCCGTTCCCTTTGTGCTAGATGAACGAACGTCTCTCCACATGCTCAGTTCTGAGAGATTAGTGTGTGTGAAAGCCGTCTTTCACCTAGCTTGATGGGAACACAAAGTTTCTAAACAGTTGCAAACACCACTCCATACATATATATGGGTAGGTACTATCTCCAACTCTGTTTTACAGTGAAAACTGCAGGAACATCAAACCGGCACTAGGAAACACACTGAGAAACCTAAGTAAAAGTTTCCCCTGCAACACGTTCCCTTTGTGCTACATGAACGAACGTCTCTCCACATGCTCAGTTCTGAGAGAGATGTGTGTGTGAAAGCCGTGCTTCACCTAGCTTGTTGGGAACACAAAGTTTCCATACAGTTGCAAACTACTCTCCATACATATATATGGGGAGGTACTAGCTCCAACTCGGTTTTACAGTGAAAATTGCATGAACATCAAACCGGCACTAGGAAACACACTGAGAAACCTGAGTAAAAGTTTCTCCTACAACCCGATCCCTTTGTGCTAGATGAACGAACGTCTCACCACATGCTCAGTTCTGAGAGAGATGTGTGTGTGAAAGCCGTCCTTCACTTAGCTTGTAGGGAAAACAAAGTTTCTAAACAGTTGCAAACACCTCTCCATACATATATATGGGGAGGAACTAGCTCCAACTCGGTTTTACAGTGAAAATTGCATGAACATCAAACCGGCACTAGGAAACACACTGAGAAACCTGAGTAAAAGTTTCTCCTACAACCCGTTCCCTTTGTGCTAGATGAACGAACGTCTCTCCACATGCTCAGTTCTGAGAGATAAGTGTGTGTGAAAGCCTTGCTTCACCTAGCTTGTTGGGAACACAAAGTTTCTATACAGTTGCAAACACCTCTCCATATATATATATTGGGAGGTACTAGCTCCAACTCGGTTTTCAAGTGAAAACTGCAGGAACTTCATACCGGCACTAGGAAACACACTGAGAAACCTGAGTAAAAGTTTCTCCTGCAACCCGTTCCCTTTGTGCTAGATGAACGAACGTCTCTCCACATGCTCAGTTCTGAGAGATTAGTGTGTGTGAAAGCCGTCTTTCACCTAGCTTGATGGGAACACAAAGTTTCTAAACAGTTGCAAACACCTCTCCATACATATATACGGGTAGGTACTATCTCCAACTCTGTTTTACCGTGAAAACTGCAGGAACATCAAACCGGCACTAGGAAACACACTGAGAAACCTAAGTAAAAGTTTCCCCTGCAACCCGTTCCCTTTGTGCTAGATGAACGAACGTCTCTCCACATGCTCAGTTCTGAGAGAGATGTGTGTGTGAAAGCCGTCCTTCACCTAGTTTGTTGGGAACACAAAGTTTTCATACAGTTGCAAACTACTATCCATACATATATATGGGGAGGTAGAAGCTCCAACTCGGTTTTACAGTGAAAACTGACGGAACTTCAAACCGGCACTAGGAAACACACTGAGAAACCTGAGTAAAGTTTCTCTTGCAACCCGTTCCCTTTGTGCTAGATGAACGAACGTCTCTCCACATGCTCAGTTCTGAGAGAGATGTGTGTGTGAAAGCCGTGCTTCACCTAGCTTGTTGGGAACACAAAGTTTCTATACAGTTGCAAACTACTCTCCATACATATATATGGGGAGGTACAAGCTCCAACTCGGTTTTACAGTGAAAACTGCAGGTACTTCAAACCGGCACTAGGAAACACACTGAGAAACCTGAGTAAAAGTTTCTCCTGCAACCCGTTCCCTCTGTGCTAGATGAAAGAACGTCTCTCCACATGCTCAGTTCTGAGAGATAAGTGTGTGTGAAAGCCGTCCTTTACCAAGCTTGTTGGGAACACAAAGTTTCTATACAGTCGCAAACTACTATCCATACATATATATGGGGAGGTACTAGCTCCAACTCGGTTTTACAGAGAAAACTGCAGGAACTTCAAACCGGCACTAGGAAACACACTGAGAAACTTGAGTAAAAGTTTCTCCTGCAACCCGTTCCCTTTGTGCAGGATGAACGAACGTCTCTCCACATGCTCAGTTCTGAGAGAGATGTGTGTGTGAAAGCCGTCCTTCACCTAGCTTGTAGGGAACACAAAGTTTCTATACAGTTGCAAACACCTCTCCATATATATATATTGGGAGGTACTAGCTCCAACTCGGTTTTAAAGTGAAAACTGCAGGAACTTCATACCGGAACTAGGAAACACACTGAGAAAACTGAGTAAAAGTTTCTCCTGCAACCCGTTCCCTTTGTGCTAGATGAACGAACGTCTCTCCACATGCTCAGTTCTGAGAGATAAGTGTGTGTGAAATCCGTCTTTCACCTAGCTTGATGGGAACACAAAGTTTCTATACAGTTGCAAACACCTCTCCATACATATATACGGGTAGGTACTATCTCCAACTCTGTTTTACCGTGAAAACTGCAGGAACATCAAACCGGCACTAGGAAACACACTGAGAAACCTAAGTAAAAGTTTCCCCTGCAACCCGTTCCCTTTGTGCTAGATGAACGAACGTCTCTCCACATGCTCAGTTCTGAGAGAGATGTGTGTGTGAAAGCCGTCCTTCACCTAGCTTGTTGGGAACACAAAGTTTTCATAAAGTTGCAAACTACTATCCATACATATATATGGGGAGGTAGAAGCTCCAACTCGGTTTTACAGTGAAAACTGACGGAACTTCAAACCGGCACTAGGAAACACACTGAGAAACCTGAGTAAAGTTTCTCTTGCAACCCGTTCCCTTTGTGCTAGATGAACGAACGTCTCTCCACATGCTCAGTTCTGAGAGAGATGTGTGTGTGAAAGCCGTGCTTCACCTAGCTTGTTGGGAACACAAAGTTTCTATACAGTTGCAAACTACTCTCCATACATATATATGGGGAGGTACTAGCTCCAACTCGGTTTTACAGTGAAAACTGCAGGTACTTCAAACCGGCACTAGGAAACACACTGAGAAACCTGAGTAAAAGTTTCTCCAGCAACCCGTTCCCTCTGTGCTAGATGAACGAACGTCTCTCCACATGCTCAGTTCTGAGAGATAAGTGTGTGTGAAAGCCGTCCTTTACCAAGCTTGTAGGGAACACAAAGTTTCTATACAGTCGCAAACTACTATCCATACATATATATGGGGAGGTACTAGCTCCAACTCGGTTTTACAGAGAAAACTGCAGGAACTTCAAACCGGCACTAGGAAACACACTGAGAAACTTGAGTAAAACTTTCTCCTGCAACCCGTTCCCTTTGTGCAGGATGAACGAACGTCTCTCCACATGCTCAGTTCTGAGAGAGATGTGTGTGTGAAAGCCGTCCTTCACCTAGCTTGTAGGGAACACAAAGTTTCTATACAGTTGCAAACTACTCTCCATACATATATATGGGGAGGTACTAGCTCCAACTCGGTTTTACAGTGAAAACTGCAGGTACTTCAAACCGGCACTAGGAAACACACTGAGAAACCTGAGTAAAAGTTTCTCCTGCAACCCGTTCCCTCTGTGCTAGATGAACGAACGTCTCTCCACATGCTCAGTTCTGAGAGATAAGTGTGTGTGAAAGCCGTCCTTTACCAAGCTTGTTGGGAACACAAAGTTTCTATACAGTCGCAAACTACTATCCATACATATATATGGGGAGGTACTAGCTCCAACTCGGTTTTACAGAGAAAACTGCAGGAACTTCAAACCGGCACTAGGAAACACACTGAGAAACTTGAGTAAATGTTTCTCCTGCAACCCGTTCCCTTAGTGCAGGATGAACGAACGTCTCTCCACATGCTCAGTTCTGAGAGAGATGTGTGTGTGAAAGCCGTCCTTCACCTAGCTTGTAGGGAACACAAAGTTTCTATACAGTTGCAAACACCTCTCCATATATATATATTGGGAGGTACTAGCTCCAACTCGGTTTTACAGTGAAAACTGCAGGAACTTGATACCGGCACTAGGAAACACACTGAGAAACCTGAGTAACTTTTCTCTTGCAACCCGTTCCCTTTGTGCTAGATGAACGAACGTCTCTCAACATGCTCAGTTCTGAGAGATAACTGTGTGTGAAAGCCGTCCTTCAACTAGCTTGTTGGGAACACAAAGTTTCTACACATTTGCAAACACCTCTCCATACACATATATGGGTAGGTACGAGCTGCAAATCGGTTTTACAGTGAAAACTGCAGGAACTTCAAACCGGCACTAGGAAACACAGTGAGAAACCTGAGTAAAAGTTTCACCTGCAACCCGTTCCCTTTGTGCTAGATGAACGAACGTCTCTCCACATGCTCAGTTCTGAGAGATTAGTGTGTGTGAAAGCCGTCTTTCACCTAGCTTGATGGGAACACAAAGTTTCTAAACAGTTGCAAACACCACTCCATACATATATATGGGGAGGTACTAGCTCCAACTCGGTTTTACCGTGAAAACTGCAGGAACATCAAACCGGCACTAGGGAACACACTGAGAAACCTAAGTAAAAGTTTCCCCTGCAACCCGTTTCCTCTGTGCTAGATGAACGAACGTCTCTCCACATGCTCAGTTCTGAGAGAGATGTGTGTGTGAAAGCCGTCCTTCACCTAGCTTGTTGGGAACACAAAGTTTTTATACAGTTGCAAACTACTATCCATACATATATATGGGGAGGTAGAAGCTCCAACTCGGTTTTACAGTGAAAACTGACGGAACTTCAAACCGGCACTAGGAAACACACTGAGAAACCTGAGTAAAGTTTCTCTTGCAACCCGTTCCCTTTTTGCTAGATGAACGAACGTCTCTCCACATGCTCAGTTCTGAGAGAGATGTGTGTGTGAAAGCCGTGCTTCACCTAGCTTGTTGGGAACACAAAGTTTCTATACAGTTGCTAACTACTCTCCATACATATATATGGGGAGGTACTAGCTCCAACTCGGTTTTACAGTGAAAACTGCAGGTACTTCAAACCGGCACTAGGAAACACACTGAGAAACCTGAGTAAAAGTTTCTCCTGCAACCCGTTCCCTCTGTGCTAGATGAACGAACGTCTCTCCACATGCTCAGTTCTGAGAGATAAGTGTGTGTGAAAGCCGTCCTTCACCTAGCTTGTAGGGAACACAAAGTTTCTAAACAGTTGCAAACACCTCTCCATACATATATATGATGAGGTACTAGCTCAAACTCGGTTTTACAGTGAAAACTGCAGGAACTTCAAACCGGCACTAGGAAACACACTGAGAAACCTGAGTAAAGTTTCTCTTGCAACCCGTTCCCTTTGTGCTAGATGAACGAACGTCTCTCCACATGCTCAGTTCTGAGAGAGATGTGTGTGTGAAAGCCGTGCTTCACCTAGCTTGTTGGGAACACAAAGTTTCTATACAGTTGCAAACTACTCTCCATACATATATATGGGGAGGTACTAGCTCCAACTCGGTTTTACAGTGAAAACTGCAGGTACTTCAAACCGGCACTAGGAAACACTGAGAAACCTGAGTAAAAGTTTCTCCTGCAACCCGTTCCCTTTGTGCTAGATGAACGAACGTCTCTCCACATGCTCAGTTCTGAGAGATAATTGTGTGTGAAAGCCGTCCTTTACCAAGCTTGTTGGGAACACAAAGTTTCTATACAGTCGCAAACTACTATCCATACATATATACGGGAGGTACTAGCTCCAACTCGGTTTTACAGAGAAAACTGCAGGAACTTCAAACCGGCACTAGGAAACACACTGAGAAACCTGAGTAAAAGTTTCTCCTGCAACCCGTTCCCTTTGTGCAGGATGAACGAAAGTCTCTCCACATGCTCAGTTCTGAGAGAGATGTGTGTGTGAAAGCCGTCCTTCACCTAGCTTGTAGGGAACACAAAGTTTCTAAACAGTTGCAAACACCTCTCCATACATATATATGATGAGGTACTAGCTCAAACTCGGTTTTACAGTGAAAACTGCAGGAACATCAAACCGGCACTAGGAAACACACTGAGAAACCTGAGTAAAAGTTTCTCCTGCAACTTGTTCCTTTGTGCTAGATAAACGAACGTCTCTCCACATGCTCAGTTCTGAGAGATAAGTGTGTGTGAAAGCCGTCCTTCACCTAGCTTGTTGGGAACACAAAGTTTCTATAGAGTCGCAAACTACTATCCATACATATATATGGGGAGGTACAAGCTCCAACTCGGTTTTACAGAGAAAACTGCAGGAACTTCAAACCGGCACTAGGAAACACACTGAGAAACCTGAGTAAAAGTTTCTCCTGCAACCCGTTCCCTTTGTGCTAGATGAACGAACGTCTCTCCACATGCTCAGTTCTGAGAGATAAGTGTGTGTGAAAGCCGTCCTTCACCTAGATTGTTGGGAACACAAAGTTTCTATACAGTTGCAAACAACTATCCATACATATATATGGGGAGGTACTAGCTCCAACTCGGTTTTACAGTGAAAACTGCAGGAACTTCAAACCGGCACTAGGAAACACACTGAGAAACCTGAGTAAAGTTTCTCTTGCAACCCGTTCCCTTTGTGCTAGATGAACGAACGTCTCTCAACATGCTCAGTTCTGAGAGATAACTGTGTGTGAAAGCCGTCCTTCAACTAGCTTGTTGGGAAAACAAAGTTTCTACACATTTGCAAACACCTCTCCATACACATATATGGGTAGGTACGAGCTCCAAATCGGTTTTACAGTGAAAACTGCAGGAACTTCAAACCGGAACTAGGAAACACACTGAGAAACCTGAGTAAAAGTTTCTCCTGCAACCCGTTCCCTTTGTGCTAGATGAACGAACGTCTCTCCACATGCTCAGTTCTGAGAGATTAGTGTGTATGAAAGCCGTCTTTCACTTGGCTTGATAGGAACACAAAGTTTCTAAACAGTTGCAAACACCACTCCATACATATATATGGGTAGGTACTATCTCCAACTCTGTTTTACAGTGAAAATTGCAGGAACATCAAACCGGCACTAGGAAACACACTGAGAAACCTAAGTAAAAGTTTCCCCTGCAACACGTTCCCTTTGTGCTAGATGAACGAACGTCTCTCCACATGCTCTGTTCTGAGAGAGATGTGTGTGTGAAAGCCGTGCTTCACCTAGCTTGTTGGGAACACAAAGTTTCCATACAGTTGCAAACTACTCTCCATACATATATATGGGGAGGTACTAGCTCCAACTCGGTTTTACAGTGAAAACTGCAGGAACTTCAAACCGGCACTAGGAAACACACTGAGAAACCTGAGTAAAAGTTTCTCCTGCAACCCGTTCCCTTTGTGCTAGATGAACGAACGTCTCTCCACATGGTCAGTTCTGAGAGATAAGTGTGTGTGAAAGCCGTCCTTCACCTAGCTTGTTGGGAACACAAAGTTTCTATAGAGTCGCAAACTACTATTCATACATATATAAGGGAAGTACAAGCTCCAACTCGGTTTTACAGTGAAAACTGCAGGAACTTCAAAGCGGCACTAGGAAACACACTGAGAAACCTGAGTAAAAGTTTCTCCTGCAACCCGATCCCTTTGTGCTAGATGAACGAACGTCTCTCCACATGCTCAGTTCTGAGAGAGATGTGTGTGTGAAAGCCGTCCTTCACTTAGCTTGTAGGGAAAACAAAGTTTCTAAACAGTTGCAAACACCTCTCCATACATATATATGGGGAGGAACTAGCTCCAACTCGATTTTACAGTGAAAATTGCATGAACATCAAACCGGCACTAGGAAACACACTGAGAAACCTGAGTAAAAGTTTCTCCTGCAACCCGTTCCCTTTGTGCTAGATGAACGAACGTCTCTCCACATGCTCAGTTCTGAGAGATAAGTGTGTGTGAAAGCCGTGCTTCACCTAGCTTGTTGGGAACAAAAAGTTTCTATACAGTTGCAAACACCTTTCCATATATATATATTGGGAGGTACTAGCTCCAACTCGATTTTACACTGAAAACTGCAGGAACTTCAAACCGGAACTAGGAAACACACTGAGAAATTTGAGTAAAAGTTTCTCCTGCAACCCGTTCCCTTTTTGCTAGATGAACGAACGTCTCTCCACATGCTCAGTTCTGAGAGATTAGTGTGTGTGAAAGCCGTCTTTCACCTAGCTTGATGGGAACACAAAGTTTCTATACAGTTGCTAACACCTCTCCATACATATATATTGGGTGGTACTAGCTCCAACTCGGTTTTACATTGAAAATTGCAGGAACATCAAACCGGCACTAAGAAACACACTGAGAATCCTGAGTAATAGTTTTCCCTGCAACCCGTTCCCTTTGTGCTAGATGAACTAACGTCTCACCACATGCTCAGTTCTGAGAGATAAGTGTGTGTGAAAGCCGTCCTTCACCTAGCTTGTTGGGAACACAAAGTTTCTATACAGTTGCAAACTACTATCCATACATATATATGGGGAGGTACTAGCTCCAACTCGGTTTTACAGTGAATACTGCAGGAACTTCAAACCGGCACTAGGAAACACACTGAGAAACCTGAGTAAAGTTTCTCTTGCAACCCGTTCCCTTTGTGCTAAATGAATGAACGTCTCTCCACATGCTCAGTTCTGAGAGATAAGTGTGTGTGAAAGCCGTCCTTCACCTAGCTTGTTGGGAACACAAAGTTTCTATACCGTTGCAAACTACTCTCCATACTTATATATGGGGAGGTACTTGCTCCAACTCGATTTTACAGTGAAAACTGCAGGAACTTCAAACCGCCACTAGGAAACACACTGAGAAACCTGAGTAAAAGTTTCTCCTGCAACCCGTTCCCTTTGTGCTAGATGAACGAAAGTCTCTCTACATGCTCAGTTCTGAGAGATATGTGTGTGTGAAAGCCGTCCTTAACCTAGCTTGTAGAGAACACAAAGTTTCTAAACAGTTGCAAACACTTCTCCATACATATATATGGGTAGGAACTAGCTCCAACTCGGTTTTACAGTGAAAATTGCATGAACATCAAACCGGCACTAGGAAACACACTGAGAAACCTGAGTAAAAGTTTCTCCTACAACCCGTTCCCTTTGTGCTAGATGAACGAACGTCTCTCCACATGCTCCGTTCTGAGAGATAAGTGTGTGTGAAAGCCGTGCTTCACCTAGCTTGTTGGGAACACAAAGTTTCTATACAGTTGCAAACACCTCTCCATATATATATATTGGGAGGTACTAGCTCCAACTCGGTTTTCAAGTGAAAACTGCAGGAACTTCATACCGGCACTAGGAAACACACTGAGAAACCTGAGTAAAAGTTTCTCCTGCAACCCGTTCCCTTTGTGCTAGATGAACGAACGTCTCTCCACATGCTCAGTTCTGAGAGATTAGTGTGTGTGAAAGCCGTCTTTCACCTAGCTTGATGGGAACACAAAGTTTCTATACAGTTGCAAACACCTCTCCATACATATATACGGGTAGGTACTATCTCCAACTCTGTTTTACCGTGAAAACTGCAGGAACATCAAACCGGCACTAGGAAACACACTGAGAAACCTGAGTAAAGTTTCTCTTGCAACCCGTTCCCTTTGTGCTAGATGAACGAACGTCTCTCCACATGCTCAGTTCTGAGAGAGATGTGTGTGTGAAAGCCGTGCTTCACCTAGCTTGTTGGGAACACAAAGTTTCTATACAGTTGCAAACTACTCTCCATACATATATATGGGGAGGTACTAGCTCCAACTCGGTTTTACAGTGAAAACTGCAGGTACTTCAAACCGGCACTAGGAAACACACTGAGAAACCTGAGTAAAAGTTTCTCCTGCAACCCGTTCCCTCTGTGCTAGATGAACGAACGTCTCTCAACATGCTCAGTTCTGAGAGATAACTGTGTGTGAAAGCCGTCCTTCAACTAGCTTGTTGGGAACACAAAGTTTCTACACATTTGCAAACACCTCTCCATACACATATATGGGTAGGTACGAGCTGCAAATCGGTTTTACAGTGAAAACTGCAGGAACTTCAAACCGGCACTAGGAAACACACTGAGAAACCTGAGTAAAAGTTTCACCTGCAACCCGTTCCCTTTGTGCTAGATGAACGAACGTCTCTCCACATGCTCAGTTCTGAGAGATTAGTGTGTGTGAAAGCCGTCTTTCACCTAGCTTGATGGGAACACAAAGTTTCTATACAGTTGCAAACACCACTCCATACATATATTCGGGGAGGTACTAGCTCCAACTCGGTTTTACCGTGAAAACTGCAGGAACATCAAACCGGCACTAGGGAACACACTGAGAAACCTAAGTAAAAGTTTCCCCTGCAACCCGTTTCCTCTGTGCTAGATGAACGAACGTCTCTCCACATGCTCAGTTCTGAGAGAGATGTGTGTGTGAAAGCCGTCCTTCACCTAGCTTGTTGGGAACACAAAGTTTTTATACAGTTGCAAACTACTATCCATACATATATATGGGGAGGTAGAAGCTCCAACTCGGTTTTACAGTGAAAACTGTCGGAACTTCAAACCGGCACTAGGAAACACACTGAGAAACCTGAGTAAAGTTTCTCTTGCAACCCGTTCCCTTTTTGCTAGATGAACGAACGTCTCTCCACATGCTCAGTTCTGAGAGAGATGTGTGTGTGAAAGCCGTGCTTCACCTAGCTTGTTGGGAACACAAAGTTTCTATACAGTTGCTAACTACTCTCCATACATATATATGGGGAGGTACTAGCTCCAACTCGGTTTTACAGTGAAAACTGCAGGTACTTCAAACCGGCACTAGGAAACACACTGAGAAACCTGAGTAAAAGTTTCTCCTGCAACCCGTTCCCTCTGTGCTAGATGAACGAACGTCTCTCCACATGCTCAGTTCTGAGAGATAAGTGTGTGTGAAAGCCGTCCTTCACCTAGCTTGTAGGGAACACAAAGTTTCTAAACAGTTGCAAACACCTCTCCATACATATATATGATGAGGTACTAGCTCAAACTCGGTTTTACAGTGAAAACTGCAGGAACTTCAAACCGGCACTAGGAAACACACTGAGAAACCTGAGTAAAGTTTCTCTTGCAACCCGTTCCCTTTGTGCTAGATGAACGAACGTCTCTCCACATGCTCAGTTCTGAGAGAGATGTGTGTGTGAAAGCCGTGCTTCACCTAGCTTGTTGGGAACACAAAGTTTCTATACAGTTGCAAACTACTCTCCATACATATATATGGGGAGGTACTAGCTCCAACTCGGTTTTACAGTGAAAACTGCAGGTACTTCAAACCGGCACTAGGAAACACACTGAGAAACCTGAGTAAAAGTTTCTCCTGCAACCCGTTCCCTCTGTGCTAGATGAACGAACGTCTCTCCACATGCTCAGTTCTGAGAGATAAGTGTGTGTGAAAGCCGTCCTTTACCAAGCTTGTTGGGAACACAAAGTTTCTATACAGTCGCAAACTACTATCCATACATATATATGGGGAGGTACTAGCTCCAACTCGGTTTTACAGAGAACACTGCAGGTACTTCAAACCGGCACTAGGAAACACACTGAGAAACTTGAGTAAAAGTTTCTCCTGCAACCCGTTCCCTTTGTGCAGGATGAACGAACGTCTCTCCACATGCTCAGTTCTGAGAGAGATGTGTGTGTGAAAGCCGTCCTTCACCTAGCTTGTAGGGAACACAAAGTTTCTATACAGTTGCAAACACCTCTCCATATATATATATTGGGAGGTACTAGCTCCAACTCGGTTTTAAAGTGAAAACTGCAGGAACTTCATACCGGAACTAGGAAACACACTGAGAAACCTGAGTAAAAGTTTCTCCTGCAACCCGTTCCCTTTGTGCTAGATGAACGAACGTCTCTCCACATGCTCAGTTCTGAGAGATAAGTGTGTGTGAAAGCCGTCTTTCACCTAGCTTGATGTGAACACAAAGTTTCTATACAGTTGCAAACAACTCTCCATACATATATACGGGTAGGTACTATCTCCAACTCTGTTTTACCGTGAAAACTGCAGGAACATCAAACCGGCACTAGGAAACACACTGAGAAACCTAAGTAAAAGTTTCCCCTGCAACCCGTTCCCTTTGTGCTAGATGAACGAACGTCTCTCCACATGCTCAGTTCTGAGAGAGATGTGTGTGTGAAAGCCGTCCTTCACCTAGCTTGTTGGGAACACAAAGTTTTCATACAGTTGCAAACTACTATCCATACATATATATGGGGAGGTAGAAGCTCCAACTCGGTTTTACAGTGAAAACTGACGGAACTTCAAACCGGCACTAGGAAACACACTGAGAAACCTGAGTAAAAGTTTCTCCTGCAACCCGTTCCCTTTGTGCAGGATGAACGAAAGTCTCTCCACATGCTCAGTTCTGAGAGAGATGTGTGTGTGAAAGCCGTCCTTCACCTAGCTTGTAGGGAACACAAAGTTTCTAAACAGTTGCAAAAACCTCTCCATACATATATATGATGAGGTACTAGCTCAAACTCGGTTTTACAGTGAAAACAGCAGGAACTTCAAACCGGCACTAGGAAACACACTGAGAAACCTGAGTAAAAGTTTCTCCTGCAACCCGTTCCTTTGTGCTAGATGAACGAACGTCTCTCCACATGCTCAGTTCTGAGAGATAAGTGTGTGTGAAAGCCGTCCTTCACCTAGCTTGTTGGGAACACAAAGTTTCTATAGAGTCGCAAACTACTATCCATACATATATATGGGGAGGTACAAGCTCCAACTCGGTTTTACAGAGAAAACTGCAGGAACTTCAAACCGGCACTAGGAAACACACTGAGAAACCTGAGTAAAGTTTCTCCTGCAACCCGTTCCCTTTGTGCTAGATGAACGAACGTCTCTCCACATGCTCAGTTCTGAGAGATAAGTGTGTGTGAAAGCCGTCCTTCACCTAGATTGTTGGGAACACAAAGTTTCTATACAGTTGCAAACAACTATCCATACATATATATGGGGAGGTACTAGCTCCAACTCGGTTTTACAGTGAAAACTGCAGGAACTTCAAACCGGCACTAGGAAACACACTGAGAAACCTGAGTAAAGTTTCTCTTGCAACCCGTTCCCTTTGTGCTAGATGAACGAACGTCTCTCAACATGCTCAGTTCTGAGAGATAACTGTGTGTGAAAGCCGTCCTTCAACTAGCTTGTTGGGAAAACAAAGTTTCTACACATTTGCAAACACCTCTCCATACACATATATGGGTAGGTACGAGCTCCAAATCGGTTTTACAGTGAAAACTGCAGGAACTTCAAACCGGCACTAGGAAACACACTGAGAAACCTGAGTAAAAGTTTCTCCTGCAACCCGTTCCCTTTGTGCTAGATGAACGAACGTCTCTCCACATGCTCAGTTCTGAGAGATTAGTGTGTATGAAAGCCGTCTTTCACCTAGCTTGATGGGAACACAAAGTTTCTAAACAGTTGCAAACACCACTCCATACATATATATGGGTAGGTACTATCTCCAACTCTGTTTTACAGTGAAAATTGCAGGAACATCAAACCGGCACTAGGAAACACACTGAGAAACCTAAGTAAAAGTTTCCCCTGCAACACGTTCCCTTTGTGCTAGATGAACGAACGTCTCTCCACATGCTCTGTTCTGAGAGAGATGTGTGTGTGAAAGCCGTGCTTCACCTAGCTTGTTGGGAACACAAAGTTTCTATACAGTTGCAAACTACTCTCCATACATATATATGGAGAGGTACTAGCTCCAACTCGGTTTTACAGTGAAAACTGCAGGTACTTCAAACCGGCACTAGGAAACACACTGAGAAACCTGAGTAAAAGTTTCTCCTGCAACCCGTTCCCTCTGTGCTAGATGAACGAACGTCTCTCCACATGCTCAGTTCTGAGAGATAAGTGTGTGTGAAAGCCGTTCTTCACCTAGCTTGTTGGGAACAAAAAGTTTCTATACAGTTGCAAACACCTTTCCATATATATATATTGGGAGGTACTAGCTCCAACTCGATTTTACACTGAAAACTGCAGGAACTTCAAACCGGAACTAGGAAACACACTGAGAAATTTGAGTAAAAGTTTCTCCTGCAACCCGTTCCCTTTTTGCTAGATGAACGAACGTCTCTCCACATGCTCAGTTCTGAGAGATTAGTGTGTGTGAAAGCCGTCTTTCAACTAGCTTGATGGGAACACAAAGTTTCTATACAGTTGCTAACACCTCTCCATACATATATATTGGGAGGTACTAGCTCCAACTCGGTTTTACATTGAAAATTGCAGGAACATCAAACCGGCACTAAGAAACACACTGAGAAACCTGAGTAAAAGTTTTTCCTGCAACCCGTTCCCTTTGTGCTAGATGAACTAACGTCTCACCACATGCTCAGTTCTGAGAGATAAGTGTGTGTGAAAGCCGTCCTTCACCTAGCTTGTTGGGAACACAAAGTTTCTATACAGTTGCAAACTACTATCCATACATATATATGGGGAGGTACTAGCTCCAACTCGGTTTTACAGTGAATACTGCAGGAACTTCAAACCGGCACTAGGAAACACACTGAGAAACCTGAGTAAAGTTTCTCTTGCAACCCGATCCCTTTGTGCTAAATGAATGAACGTCTCTCCACATGCTCAGTTCTGAGAGATAAGTGTGTGTGAAAGCCGTCCTTCACCTAGCTTGTTGGGAACACAAAGTTTCTATACCGTTGCAAACTACTCTCCATACTTATATATGGGGAGGTACTAGCTCCAACTCGATTTTACAGTGAAAACTGCAGGAACTTCAAACCGCCACTAGGAAACACACTGAGAAACCTGAGTAAAAGTTTCTCCTGCAACCCGTTCCCTTTGTGCTAAATGAACGAAAGTCTCTCTACATGCTCAGTTCTGAGAGATATGTGTGTGTGAAAGCCGTCCTTAACCTAGCTTGTAGAGAACACAAAGTTTCTAAACAGTTGCAAACACTTCTCCATACATATATATGGGGAGGAACTAGCTCCAACTCGGTTTTACAGTGAAAATTGCATGAACATCAAACCGGCACTAGGAAACACACTGAGAAACCTGAGTAAAAGTTTCTCCTACAACCCGTTCCCTTTGTGCTAGATGAACGAACGTCTCTCCACATGCTCCGTTCTGAGAGATAAGTGTGTGTGAAAGCCGTGCTTCACCTAGCTTGTTGGGAACACAAAGTTTCTATACAGTTGCAAACACCTCTCCATATATATATATTGGGAGGTACTAGCTCCAACTCGGTTTTCAAGTGAAAACTGCAGGAACTTCATACCGGCACTAGGAAACACACTGAGAAACCTGAGTAAAAGTTTCTCCTGCAACCCGTTCCCTTTGTGCTAGATGAACGAACGTCTCTCCACATGCTCAGTTCTGAGAGATTAGTGTGTGTGAAAGCCGTCTTTCACCTAGCTTGATGGAAACACAAAGTTTCTATACAGTTGCAAACACCTCTCCATACATATATACGGGTAGGTACTATCTCCAACTCTGTTTTACCGTGAAAACTGCAGGAACTTCAAACCGGCACTAGGAAACACACTGAGAAACCTGAGTAAAGTTTCTCTTGCAACCCGTTCCCTTTGTGCTAGATGAACGAACGTCTCTCCACATGCTCAGTTCTGAGAGAGATGTGTGTGTGAAAGCCGTGCTTCACCTAGCTTGTTGGGAACACAAAGTTTCTATACAGTTGCAAACTACTCTCCATACATATATATGGGGAGGTACTAGCTCCAACTCGGTTTTACAGTGAAAACTGCAGGTACTTCAAACCGGCACTAGGAAACACACTGAGAAACCTGAGTAAAAGTTTCTCCTGCAACCCGTTCCCTCTGTGCTAGATGAACGAACGTCTCTCCACATGCTCAGTTCTGAGAGATAAGTGTGTGTGAAAGCCGTCCTTTACCAAGCTTGTTGGGAACACAAAGTTTCTATACAGTCGCAAACTACTATCCATACATATATATGGGGAGGTACTAGCTCCAACTCGGTTTTACAGAGAAAACTGCAGGAACTTCAAACCGGCACTAGGAAACACACTGAGAAACTTGAGTAAAAGTTTCTCCTGCAACCCGTTCCCTTTGTGCAGGATGAACGAACGTCTCTCCACATGCTCAGTTCTGAGAGAGTTGTGTGTGTGAAAGCCGTCCTTCACCTAGCTTGTAGGGAACACAAAGTTTCTATACAGTTGCAAACACCTCTCCATATATATATATTGGGAGGTACTAGCTCCAACTCGGTTTTAAAGTGAAAACTGCAGGAACTTCATACCGGAACTAGGAAACACACTGAGAAACCTGAGTAAAAGTTTCTCCTGCAACCCGTTCCCTTTGTGCTAGATGAACGAACGTCTCTCCACATGCTCAGTTCTGAGAGATAAGTGTGTGTGAAAGCCGTCTTTCACCTAGCTTGATGGGAACACAAAGTTTCTATACAGTTGCAAACACCTCTCCATACATATATACGGGTAGGTACTATCTCCAACTCTGTTTTACCGTGAAAACTGCAGGAACATCAAACCGGCACTAGGAAACACACTGAGAAACCTAAGTAAAAGTTTCCCCTGCAACCCGTTCCCTTTGTGCTAGATGAACGAACGTCTCTCCACATGCTCAGTTCTGAGAGTTAAGTGTGTGTGAAAGCCGTCCTTCACCTAGCTTGTTGGGAACACAAAGTTTCTATACAGTTACAAACTACTATCCATACATATATATGGGGAGGTACTAGCTCCAACTCGGTTTTACAGTGAATACTGCAGGAACTTCAAACCGGCACTAGGAAACACACTGAGAAACCTGAGTAAAGTTTCTCTTGCAACCCGTTCCCTTTGTGCTAAATGAATGAACGTCTCTCCACATGCTCAGTTCTGAGAGATAAGTGTGTGTGAAAGCCGTCCTTCACCTAGCTTGTTGGGAACACAAAGTTTCTATACCGTTGCAAACTACTCTCCATACTTATATATGGGGAGGTACTAGCTCCAACTCGATTTTACAGTGAAAACTGCAGGAACTTCAAACCGCCACTAGGAAACACACTGAGAAACCTGAGTAAAAGTTTCTCCTGCAACCCGTTCCCTTTGTGCTAGATGAACGAAAGTCTCTCTACATGCTCAGTTCTGAGAGATATGTGTGTGTGAAAGCCGTCCTTAACCTAGCTTGTAGAGAACACAAAGTTTCTAAACAGTTGCAAACACTTCTCCATACATATATATGGGGAGGAACTAGCTCCAACTCGGTTTTACAGTGAAAATTGCATGAACATCAAACCGGCACTAGGAAACACACTGAGAAACCTGAGTAAAAGTTTCTCCTACAACCCGTTCCCTTTGTGCTAGATGAACGAACGTCTCTCCACATGCTCCGTTCTGAGAGATAAGTGTGTGTGAAAGCCGTGCTTCACCTAGCTTGTTGGGAACACAAAGTTTCTATACAGTTGCAAACACCTCTCCATATATATATATTGGGAGGTACTAGCTCCAACTCGGTTTTCAAGTGAAAACTGCAGGAACTTCATACCGGCACTAGGAAACACACTGAGAAACCTGAGTAAAAGTTTCTCCTGCAACCCGTTCCCTTTGTGCTAGATGAACGAACGTCTCTCCACATGCTCAGTTCTGAGAGATTAGTGTGTGTGAAAGCCGTCTTTCACCTAGCTTGATGGGAACACAAAGTTTCTATACAGTTGCAAACACCTCTCCATACATATATACGGGTAGGTACTATCTCCAACTCTGTTTTACCGTGAAAACTGCAGGAACATCAAACCGGCACTAGGAAACACACTGAGAAACCTGAGTAAAGTTTCTCTTGCAACCCGTTCCCTTTGTGCTAGATGAACGAACGTCTCTCCACATGCTCAGTTCTGAGAGAGATGTGTGTGTGAAAGCCGTGCTTCACCTAGCTTGTTGGGAACACAAAGTTTCTATACAGTTGCAAACTACTCTCCATACATATATATGGGGAGGTACTAGCTCCAACTCGGTTTTACAGTGAAAACTGCAGGTACTTCAAACCGGCACTAGGAAACACACTGAGAAACCTGAGTAAAAGTTTCTCCTGCAACCCGTTCCCTCTGTGCTAGATGAACGAACGTCTCTCCACATGCTCAGTTCTGACAGATAAGTGTGTGTGAAAGCCGTCCTTTACCAAGCTTGTTGGGAACACAAAGTTTCTATACAGTCGCAAACTACTATCCATACATATATATGGGGAGGTACTAGCTCCAACTCGGTTTTACAGAGAAAACTGCAGGAACTTCAAACCGGCACTAGGAAACACACTGAGAAACTTGAGTAAAAGTTTCTCCTGCAACCCGTTCCCTTTGTGCAGGATGAACGAACGTCTCTCCACATGCTCAGTTCTGAGAGAGATGTGTGTGTGAAAGCCGTCCTTCACCTAGCTTGTAGGGAACACAAAGTTTCTATACAGTTGCAAACACCTCTCCATACATATATATTGGGAGGTACTAGCTCCAACTCGGTTTTAAAGTGAAAATTGCAGGAACTTCATACCGGAACTAGGAAACACACTGAGAAACCTGAGTAAAAGTTTCTCCTGCAACCCGTTCCCTTTGTGCTAGATGAACGAACGTCTCTCCACATGCTCAGTTCTGAGAGATAAGTGTGTGTGAAAGCCGTCTTTCACCTAGCTTGATGGGAACACAAAGTTTCTATACAGTTGCAAACACCTCTCCATACATATATACGGGTAGGTACTATCTCCAACTCTGTTTTACCGTGAAAACTGCAGGAACATCAAACCGGCACTAGGAAACACACTGAGAAACCTAAGTAAAAGTTTCCCCTGCAACCCGTTCCCTTTGTGCTAGATGAACGAACGTCTCTCCACATGCTCAGTTCTGAGAGAGATGTGTGTGTGAAAGCCGTCCTTCACCTAGCTTGTTGGGCACACAAAGTTTTCATACAGTTGCAAACTACTATCCATACATATATATGGGGAGGTAGAAGCTCCAACTCGGTTTTACAGTGAAAACTGACGGAACTTCAAACCGGCACTAGGAAACACACTGAGAAACCTGAGTAAAGTTTCTCTTGCAACCCGTTCCCTTTGTGCTAGATGAACGAACGTCTCTCCACATGCTCAGTTCTGAGAGAGATGTGTGTGTGAAAGCCGTGCTTCACCTAGCTTGTTGGGAACACAAAGTTTCTATACAGTTGCAAACTACTCTCCATACATATATATGGGGAGGTACTAGCTCCAACTCGGTTTTACAGTGAAAACTGCAGGTACTTCAAACCGGAACTAGGAAACACACTGAGAAACCTGAGTAAAAGTTTCTCCTGCAACCCGTTCCCTCTGTGCTAGATGAACGAACGTCTCTCCACATGCTCAGTTCTGAGAGATAAGTGTGTGTGAAAGCCGTCCTTTACCAAGCTTGTTGGGAACACAAAGTTTCTATACAGTCGCAAACTACTATCCATACATATATATGGGGAGGTACTAGCTCCAACTCGGTTTTACAGAGAAAACTGCAGGAACTTCAAACCGGCACTAGGAAACACACTGAGAAACTTGAGTAAAACTTTCTCCTGCAACCCGTTCCCTTTGTGCAGGTTGAACGAACGTCTCTCCACATGCTCAGTTCTGAGAGATAAGTGTGTGTGAAAGCCGTCCTTTACCAAGCTTGTTGGGAACACAAAGTTTCTATACAGTCGCAAACTACTATCCATACATATATATGGGGAGGTACTAGCTCCAACTCGGTTTTACAGTGAAAACTGCAGGAACTTCAAACCGGCACTAGGAAACACACTGAGAAACCTGAGTAAAAGTTTCTCCTGCAACCCGTTCCCTTTGTGCTAGATGAACGAACGTCTCTCCACATGGTCAGTTCTGAGAGATAAGTGTGTGTGAAAGCCGTCCTTCACCTAGCTTGTTGGGAACACAAAGTTTCTATAGAGTCGCAAACTACTATCCATACATATATAAGGGAAGTACAAGCTCCAACTCGGTTTTACAGTGAAAACTGCAGGAACTTCAAAGCGGCACTAGGAAACACACTGATAAACCTGAGTAAAAGTTTCTCCTGCAACCCGATCCCTTTGTGCTAGATGAACGAACGTCTCTCCACATGCTCAGTTCTGAGAGAGATGTGTGTGTGAAAGCCGTCCTTCACTTAGCTTGTAGGGAAAACAAAGTTTCTAAACAGTTGCAAACACCTCTCCATACATATATATGGGGAGGAACTAGCTCCAACTCGATTTTACAGTGAAAATTGCATGAACATCAAACCGGCACTAGGAAACACACTGAGAAACCTGATTAAAAGTTTCTCCTGCAACCCGTTCCCTTTGTGCTAGATGAACGAACGTCTCTCCACATGCTCAGTTCTGAGAGATAAGTGTGTGTGAAAGCCGTGCTTCACCTAGCTTGTTGGGAACAAAAAGTTTCTATACAGTTGCAAACACCTTTCCATATATATATATTGGGAGGTACTAGCTCCAACTCGATTTTACACTGAAAACTGCAGGAACTTCAAACCGGAACTAGGAAACACACTGAGAAATTTGAGTAAAAGTTTCTCCTGCAACCCGTTCCCTTTTTGCTAGATGAACGAACGTCTCTCCACATGCTCAGTTCTGAGAGATTAGTGTGTGTGAAAGCCGTCTTTCACCTAGCTTGATGGGAACACAAAGTTTCTATACAGTTGCTAACACCTCTCCATACATATATATTGGGAGGTACTAGCTCCAACTCGGTTTTACATTGAAAATTGCAGGAACATCAAACCGGCACTAAGAAACACACTGAGAAACCTGAGTAAAAGTTTTTCCTGCAACCCGTTCCCTTTGTGCTAGATGAACTAACGTCTCACCACATGCTCAGTTCTGAGAGATAAGTGTGTGTGAAAGCCGTCCTTCACCTAGCTTGTTGGGAACACAAAGTTTCTATACAGTTGCAAACTACTATCCATACATATATATGGGGAGGTACTAGCTCCAACTCGGTTTTACAGTGAATACTGCAGGAACTTCAAACCGGCACTAGGAAACACACTGAGAAACCTGAGTAAAGTTTCTCTTGCAACCCGTTCCCTTTGTGCTAAATGAATGAACGTCTCTCCACATGCTCAGTTCTGAGAGATAAGTGTGTGTGAAAGCCGTCCTTCACCTAGCTTGTTGGGAACACAAAGTTTCTATACCGTTGCAAACTACTCTCCATACTTATATATGGGGAGGTACTAGCTCCAACTCGATTTTACAGTGAAAACTGCAGGAACTTCAAACCGCCACTAGGAAACACACTGAGAAACCTGAGTAAAAGTTTCTCCTGCAACCCGTTCCCTTTGTGCTAGATGAACGAAAGTCTCTCTACATGCTCAGTTCTGAGAGATATGTGTGTGTGAAAGCCGTCCTTAACCTAGCTTGTAGAGAACACAAAGTTTCTAAACAGTTGCAAACACTTCTCCATACATATATATGGGGAGGAACTAGCTCCAACTCGGTTTTACAGTGAAAATTGCATGAACATCAAACCGGCACTAGGAAACACACTGAGAAACCTGAGTAAAAGTTTCTCCTACAACCCGTTCCCTTTGTGCTAGATGAACGAACGTCTCTCCACATGCTCCGTTCTGAGAGATAAGTGTGTGTGAAAGCCGTGCTTCACCTAGCTTGTTGGGAACACAAAGTTTCTATACAGTTGCAAACACCTCTCCATATATATATATTGGGAGGTACTAGCTCCAACTCGGTTTTCAAGTGAAAACTGCAGGAACTTCATACCGGCACTAGGAAACACACTGAGAAACCTGAGTAAAAGTTTCTCCTGCAACCCGTTCCCTTTGTGCTAGATGAACGAACGTCTCTCCACATGCTCAGTTCTGAGAGATTAGTGTGTGTGAAAGCCGTCTTTCACCTAGCTTGATGGGAACACAAAGTTTCTATACAGTTGCAAACACCTCTCCATACATATATACGGGTAGGTACTATCTCCAACTCTGTTTTACCGTGAAAACTGCAGGAACATCAAACCGGCACTAGGAAACACACTGAGAAACCTGAGTAAAGTTTCTCTTGCAACCCGTTCCCTTTGTGCTAGATGAACGAACGTCTCTCCACATGCTCAGTTCTGAGAGAGATGTGTGTGTGAAAGCCGTGCTTCACCTAGCTTGTTGGGAACACAAAGTTTCTATACAGTTGCAAACTACTCTCCATACATATATATGGGGAGGTACTAGCTCCAACTCGGTTTTACAGTGAAAACTGCAGGTACTTCAAACCGGCACTAGGAAACACACTGAGAAACCTGAGTAAAAGTTTCTCCTGCAACCCGTTCCCTCTGTGCTAGATGAACGAACGTCTCTCCACATGCTCTGTTCTGAGAGATAAGTGTGTGTGAAAGCCGTCCTTTACCAAGCTTGTTGGGAACACAAAGTTTCTATACAGTCGCAAACTACTATCCATACATATATATGGGGAGGTACTAGCTCCAACTCGGTTTTACAGAGAACACTGCAGGTACTTCAAACCGGCACTAGGAAACACACTGAGAAACTTGAGTAAAAGTTTCTCCTGCAACCCGTTCCCTTTGTGCAGGATGAACGAACGTCTCTCCACATGCTCAGTTCTGAGAGAGATGTGTGTGTGAAAGCCGTCCTTCACCTAGCTTGTAGGGAACACAAAGTTTCTATACAGTTGCAAACACCTCTCCATATATATATATTGGGAGGTACTAGCTCCAACTCGGTTTTAAAGTGAAAACTGCAGGAACTTCATACCGGAACTAGGAAACACACTGAGAAACCTGAGTAAAAGTTTCTCCTGCAACCCGTTCCCTTTGTGCTAGATGAACGAACGTCTCTCCACATGCTCAGTTCTGAGAGATAAGTGTGTGTGAAAGCCGTCTTTCACCTAGCTTGATGGGAACACAAAGTTTCTATACAGTTGCAAACACCTCTCCATACATATATACGGGTAGGTACTATCTCCAACTCTGTTTTACCGTGAAAACTGCAGGAACATCAAACCGGCACTAGGAAACACACTGAGAAACCTAAGTAAAAGTTTCCCCTGCAACCCGTTCCCTTTGTGCTAGATGAACGAACGTCTCTCCACATGCTCAGTTCTGAGAGAGGTGTGTGTGAAAGCCGTCCTTCACCTAGCTTGTTGGGAACACAAAGTTTTCATACAGTTGCAAACTACTATCCATACATATATATGGGGAGGTAGAAGCTCCAACTCGGTTTTACAGTGAAAACTGACGGAACTTCAAACCGGCACTAGGAAACACACTGAGAAACCTGAGTAAAGTTTCTCTTGCAACCCGTTCCCTTTGTGCTAGATGAACGAACGTCTCTCCACATGCTCAGTTCTGAGAGAGATGTGTGTGTGAAAGCCGTGCTTCACCTAGCTTGTTGGGAACACAAAGTTTCTATACAGTTGCAAACTACTCTCCATACATATATATGGGGAGGTACTAGCTCCAACTCGGTTTTACAGTGAAAACTGCAGGTACTTCAAACCGGCACTAGGAAACACACTGAGAAACCTGAGTAAAAGTTTGTCCTGCAACCCGTTCCCTCTGTGCTAGATGAACGAACGTCTCTCCACATGCTCAGTTCTGAGAGATAAGTGTGTGTGAAAGCCGTCCTTTACCAAGCTTGTTGGGAACACAAAGTTTCTATACAGTCGCAAACTACTATCCATACATATATATGGGGAGGTACTAGCTCCAACTCGGTTTTACAGAGAAAACTGCAGGAACTTCAAACCGGCACTAGGAAACACACTGAGAAACTTGAGTAAAACTTTCTCCTGCAACCCGTTCCCTTTGTGCAGAATGAACGAACGTCTCTCCACATGCTCAGTTCTGAGAGAGTTGTGTGTGTGAAAGCCGTCCTTCACCTAGCTTGTAGGGAACACAAAGTTTCTAAACAGTTGCAAACACCTCTCCATACATATATATGATGAGGTACTAGCTCAAACTCGGTTTTACAGTGAAAACAGCAGGAACTTCAAACCGGCACTAGGAAACACACTGAGAAACCTGAGTAAAAGTTTCTCCTGCAACCCGTTCCTTTGTGCTAGATGAACGAACGTCTCTCCACATGCTCAGTTCTGAGAGATAAGTGTGTGTGAAAGCCGTCCTTCACCTAGCTTGTTGGGAACACAAAGTTTCTATAGAGTCGCAAACTACTATCCATACATATATATGGGGAGGTACAAGCTCCAACTCGGTTTTACAGAGAAAACTGCAGGAACTTCAAACCGGCACTAGGAAACACACTGAGAAACCTGAGTAAAGTTTCTCCTGCAACCCGTTCCCTTTGTGCTAGATGAACGAACGTCTCTCCACATGCTCAGTTCTGAGAGATAAGTGTGTGTGAAAGCCGTCCTTCACCTAGATTGTTGGGAACACAAAGTTTCTATACAGTTGCAAACAACTATCCATACATATATATGGGGAGGTACTAGCTCCAACTCGGTTTTACAGTGAAAACTGCAGGAACTTCAAACCGGCACTAGGAAACACACTGAGAAACCTGAGTAAAGTTTCTCTTGCAACCCGTTCCCTTTGTGCTAGATGAACGAACGTCTCTCAACATGCTCAGTTCTGAGAGATAACTGTGTGTGAAAGCCGTCCTTCAACTAGCTTGTTGGGAAAACAAAGTTTCTACACATTTGCAAACACCTCTCCATACACATATATGGGTAGGTACGAGCTCCAAATCGGTTTTACAG
The DNA here is from genome assembly GCF_048773025.1 of Camelus bactrianus. Classification (NCBI taxonomy): domain Eukaryota; kingdom Metazoa; phylum Chordata; class Mammalia; order Artiodactyla; family Camelidae; genus Camelus; species Camelus bactrianus. Next base: position 53,010,944 of record NC_133575.1, on the reverse strand, counting down.
TGAAAACTGCAGGAACTTCAAACCGGCACTAGGAAACACACTGAGAAACCTGAGTAAAAGTTTCTCCTGCAACCCGTTCCCTTTGTGCTAGATGAACGAACGTCTCTCCACATGCTCAGTTCTGAGAGATTAGTGTGTATGAAAGCCGTCTTTCACCTAGCTTGATGGGAACACAAAGTTTCTAAACAGTTGCAAACACCACTCCACACATATATATGGGTAGGTACTATCTCCAACTCTGTTTTACAGTGAAAATTGCAGGAACATCAAACCGGCACTAGGAAACACACTGAGAAACCTAAGTAAAAGTTTCCCCTGCAACACGTTCCCTTTGTGCTAGATGAACGAACGTCTCTCCACATGCTCTGTTCTGAGAGAGATGTGTGTGTGAAAGCCGTGCTTCACCTAGCTTGTTGGGAACACAAAGTTTCTATACAGTTGCAAACTACTCTCCATACATATATATGGAGAGGTACTAGCTCCAACTCGGTTTTACAGTGAAAACTGCAGGTACTTCAAACCGGCACTAGGAAACACACTGAGAAACCTGAGTAAAAGTTTCTCCTGCAACCCGTTCCCTCTGTGCTAGATGAACGAACGTCTCTCCACATGCTCAGTTCTGAGAGATAAGTGTGTGTGAAAGCCGTTCTTCACCTAGCTTGTTGGGAACAAAAAGTTTCTATACAGTTGCAAACACCTTTCCATATATATATATTGGGAGGTACTAGCTCCAACTCGATTTTACACTGAAAACTGCAGGAACTTCAAACCGGAACTAGGAAACACACTGAGAAATTTGAGTAAAAGTTTCTCCTGCAACCCGTTCCCTTTTTGCTAGATGAACGAACGTCTCTCCACATGCTCAGTTCTGAGAGATTAGTGTGTGTGAAAGCCGTCTTTCACCTAGCTTGATGGGAACACAAAGTTTCTATACAGTTGCTAACACCTCTCCATACATATATATTGGGAGGTACTAGCTCCAACTCGGTTTTACATTGAAAATTGCAGGAACATCAAACCGGCACTAAGAAACACACTGAGAAACCTGAGTAAAAGTTTTTCCTGCAACCCGTTCCCTTTGTGCTAGATGAACTAACGTCTCACCACATGCTCAGTTCTGAGAGATAAGTGTGTGTGAAAGCCGTCCTTCACCTAGCTTGTTGGGAACACAAAGTTTCTATACAGTTGCAAACTACTATCCATACATATATATGGGGAGGTACTAGCTCCAACTCGGTTTTACAGTGAATACTGCAGGAACTTCAAACCGGCACTAGGAAACACACTGAGAAACCTGAGTAAAGTTTCTCTTGCAACCCGATCCCTTTGTGCTAAATGAATGAACGTCTCTCCACATGCTCAGTTCTGAGAGATAAGTGTGTGTGAAAGCCGTCCTTCACCTAGCTTGTTGGGAACACAAAGTTTCTATACCGTTGCAAACTACTCTCCATACTTATATATGGGGAGGTACTAGCTCCAACTCGATTTTACAGTGAAAACTGCAGGAACTTCAAACCGCCACTAGGAAACACACTGAGAAACTTGAGTAAAAGTTTCTCCTGCAACCCGTTCCCTTTGTGCTAGATGAACGAAAGTCTCTCTACATGCTCAGTTCTGAGAGATATGTGTGTGTGAAAGCCGTCCTTAACCTAGCTTGTAGAGAACACAAAGTTTCTAAACAGTTGCAAACACTTCTCCATACATATATATGGGGAGGAACTAGCTCCAACTCGGTTTTACAGTGAAAATTGCATGAACATCAAACCGGCACTAGGAAACACACTGAGAAACCTGAGTAAAAGTTTCTCCTACAACCCGTTCCCTTTGTGCTAGATGAACGAACGTCTCTCCACATGCTCCGTTCTGAGAGATAAGTGTGTGTGAAAGCCGTGCTTCACCTAGCTTGTTGGGAACACAAAGTTTCTATACAGTTGCAAACACCTCTCCATATATATATATTGGGAGGTACTAGCTCCAACTCGGTTTTCAAGTGAAAACTGCAGGAACTTCATACCGGCACTAGGAAACACACTGAGAAACCTGAGTAAAAGTTTCTCCTGCAACCCGTTCCCTTTGTGCTAGATGAACGAACGTCTCTCCACATGCTCAGTTCTGAGAGATTAGTGTGTGTGAAAGCCGTCTTTCACCTAGCTTGATGGGAACACAAAGTTTCTATACAGTTGCAAACACCTCTCCATACATATATACGGGTAGGTACTATCTCCAACTCTGTTTTACCGTGAAAACTGCAGGAACATCAAACCGGCACTAGGAAACACACTGAGAAACCTGAGTAAAGTTTCTCTTGCAACCCGTTCCCTTTGTGCTAGATGAACGAACGTCTCTCCACATGCTCAGTTCTGAGAGAGATGTGTGTGTGAAAGCCGTGCTTCACCTAGCTTGTTGGGAACACAAAGTTTCTATAGAGTTGCAAACTACTCTCCATACATATATATGGGGAGGTACTAGCTCCAACTCGGTTTTACAGTGAAAACTGCAGGTACTTCAAACCGGCACTAGGAAACACACTGAGAAACCTGAGTAAAAGTTTCTCCTGCAACCCGTTCCCTCTGTGCTAGATGAACGAACGTCTCTCCACATGCTCAGTTCTGAGAGATAAGTGTGTGTGAAAGCCGTCCTTTACCAAGCTTGTTGGGAACACAAAGTTTCTATACAGTCGCAAACTACTATCCATACATATATATGGGGAGGTACTAGCTCCAACTCGGTTTTACAGAGAAAACTGCAGGAACTTCAAACCGGCACTAGGAAACACACTGAGAAACTTGAGTAAAAGTTTCTCCTGCAACCCGTTCCCTTTGTGCAGGATGAACGAACGTCTCTCCACATGCTCAGTTCTGAGAGAGATGTGTGTGTGAAAGCCGTCCTTCTCCTAGCTTGTAGGGAACACAAAGTTTCTATACAGTTGCAAACACCTCTCCATATATATATATTGGGAGGTACTAGCTCCAACTCGGTTTTAAAGTGAAAACTGCAGGAACTTCATACCGAAACTAGGAAACACACTGAGAAACCTGAGTAAAAGTTTCTCCTGCAACCCGTTCCCTTTGTGCTAGATGAACGAACGTCTCTCCACATGCTCAGTTCTGAGAGATAAGTGTGTGTGAAAGCCGTCTTTCACCTAGCTTGATGGGAACACAAAGTTTCTATACAGTTGCAAACACCTCTCCATACATATATACGGGTAGGTACTATCTCCAACACTGTTTTACCGTGAAAACTGCAGGAACATCAAACCGGCACTAGGAAACACACTGAGAAGACTAAGTAAAAGTTTCCCCTGCAACCCGTTCCCTTTGTGCTAGATGAACGAACGTCTCTCCACATGCTCAGTTCTGAGAGTTAAGTGTGTGTGAAAGCCGTCCTTCACCTAGCTTGTTGGGAACACAAAGTTTCTATACAGTTACAAACTACTATCCATACATATATATGGGGAGGTACTAGCTCCAACTCGGTTTTACAGTGAATACTGCAGGAACTTCAAACCGGCACTAGGAAACACACTGAGAAACCTGAGTAAAGTTTCTCTTGCAACCCGTTCCCTTTGTGCTAAATGAATGAACGTCTCTCCACATGCTCAGTTCTGAGAGATAAGTGTGTGTGAAAGCCGTCCTTCACCTAGCTTGTTGGGAACACAAAGTTTCTATACGGTTGCAAACTACTCTCCATACTTATATATGGGGAGGTACTAGCTCCAACTCGATTTTACAGTGAAAACTGCAGGAACTTCAAACCGCCACTAGGAAACACACTGAGAAACCTGAGTAAAAGTTTCTCCTGCAACCCGTTCCCTTTGTGCTAGATGAACGAAAGTCTCTCTACATGCTCAGTTCTGAGAGATATGTGTGTGTGAAAGCCGTCCTTAACCTAGCTTGTAGAGAACACAAAGTTTCTAAACAGTTGCAAACACTTCTCCATACATATATATGGGGAGGAACTAGCTCCAACTCGGTTTTACAGTGAAAATTGCATGAACATCAAACCGGCACTAGGAAACACACTGAGAAACCTGAGTAAAAGTTTCTCCTACAACCCGTTCCCTTTGTGCTAGATGAACGAACGTCTCTCCACATGCTCCGTTCTGAGAGATAAGTGTGTGTGAAAGCCGTGCTTCACCTAGCTTGTTGGGAACACAAAGTTTCTATACAGTTGCAAACACCTCTCCATATATATATATTGGGAGGTACTAGCTCCAACTCGGTTTTCAAGTGAAAACTGCAGGAACTTCATACCGGCACTAGGAAACACACTGAGAAACCTGAGTAAAAGTTTCTCCTGCAACCCGTTCCCTTTGTGCTAGATGAACGAACGTCTCTCCACATGCTCAGTTCTGAGAGATTAGTGTGTGTGAAAGCCGTCTTTCACCTAGCTTGATGGGAACACAAAGTTTCTATACAGTTGCAAACACCTCTCCATACATATATACGGGTAGGTACTATCTCCAACTCTGTTTTACCGTGAAAACTGCAGGAACATCAAACCGGCACTAGGAAACACACTGAGAAACCTGAGTAAAGTTTCTCTTGCAACCCGTTCCCTTTGTGCTAGATGAACGAACGTCTCTCCACATGCTCAGTTCTGAGAGAGATGTGTGTGTGAAAGCCGTGCTTCACCTAGCTTGTTGGGAACACAAAGTTTCTATAGAGTTGCAAACTACTCTCCATACATATATATGGGGAGGTACTAGCTCCAACTCGGTTTTACAGTGAAAACTGCAGGTACTTCAAACCGGCACTAGGAAACACACTGAGAAACCTGAGTAAAAGTTTCTCCTGCAACCCGTTCCCTCTGTGCTAGATGAACGAACGTCTCTCCACATGCTCAGTTCTGAGAGATAAGTGTGTGTGAAAGCCGTCCTTTACCAAGCTTGTTGGGAACACAAAGTTTCTATACAGTCGCAAACTACTATCCATACATATATATGGGGAGGTACTAGCTCCAACTCGGTTTTACAGAGAAAACTGCAGGAACTTCAAACCGGCACTAGGAAACACACTGAGAAACTTGAGTAAAAGTTTCTCCTGCAACCCGTTCCCTTTGTGCAGGATGAACGAACGTCTCTCCACATGCTCAGTTCTGAGAGAGATGTGTGTGTGAAAGCCGTCCTTCACCTAGCTTGTAGGGAACACAAAGTTTCTATACAGTTGCAAACACCTCTCCATACATATATATTGGGAGGTACTAGCTCCAACTCGGTTTTAAAGTGAAAACTGCAGGAACTTCATACCGGAACTAGGAAACACACTGAGAAACCTGAGTAAAAGTTTCTCCTGCAACCCGTTCCCTTTGTGCTAGATGAACGAACGTCTCTCCACATGCTCAGTTCTGAGAGATAAGTGTGTGTGAAAGCCGTCTTTCACCTAGCTTGATGGGAACACAAAGTTTCTATACAGTTGCAAACACCTCTCCATACATATATACGGGTAGGTACTATCTCCAACTCTGTTTTACCGTGAAAACTGCAGGAACATCAAACCGGCACTAGGAAACACACTGAGAAACCTAAGTAAAAGTTTCCCCTGCAACCCGTTCCCTTTGTGCTAGATGAACGAACGTCTCTCCACATGCTCAGTTCTGAGAGAGATGTGTGTGTGAAAGCCGCCCTTCACCTAGCTTGTTGGGCACACAAAGTTTTCATACAGTTGCAAACTACTATCCATACATATATATGGGGAGGTAGAAGCTCCAACTCGGTTTTACAGTGAAAACTGACGGAACTTCAAACCGGCACTAGGAAACACACTGAGAAACCTGAGTAAAGTTTCTCTTGCAACCCGTTCCCTTTGTGCTAGATGAACGAACGTCTCTCCACATGCTCAGTTCTGAGAGAGATGTGTGTGTGAAAGCCGTGCTTCACCTAGCTTGTTGGGAACACAAAGTTTCTATACAGTTGCAAACTACTCTCCATACATATATATGGGGAGGTACTAGCTCCAACTCGGTTTTACAGTGAAAACTGCAGGTACTTCAAACCGGAACTAGGAAACACACTGAGAAACCTGAGTAAAAGTTTCTCCTGCAACCCGTTCCCTCTGTGCTAGATGAACGAACGTCTCTCCACATGCTCAGTTCTGAGAGATAAGTGTGTGTGAAAGCCGTCCTTTACCAAGCTTGTTGGGAACACAAATTTTCTATACAGTCGCAAACTACTATCCATACATATATATGGGGAGGTACTAGCTCCAACTCGGTTTTACAGAGAAAACTGCAGGAACTTCAAACCGGCACTAGGAAACACACTGAGAAACTGGAGTAAAACTTTCTCCTGCAACCCGTTCCCTTTGTGCAGATTGAACGAACGTCTCTCCACATGCTCAGTTCTGAGAGATAAGTGTGTGTGAAAGCCGTCCTTTACCAAGCTTGTTGGGAACACAAATTTTCTATACAGTCGCAAACTACTATCCATACATATATATGGGGAGGTACTAGCTCCAACTCGGTTTTACAGAGAAAACTGCAGGAACTTCAAACCGGCACTAGGAAACACACTGAGAAACCTGAGTAAAGTTTCTCCTGCAACCCGTTCCCTTTGTGCTAGATGAACGAACGTCTCTCCACATGCTCAGTTCTGAGAGATAAGTGTGTGTGAAAGCCGTCCTTCACCTAGATTGTTGGGAACACAAAGTTTCTATACAGTTGCAAACAACTATCCATACATATATATGGGGAGGTACTAGCTCCAACTCGGTTTTACAGTGAAAACTGCAGGAACTTCAAACCGGCACTAGGAAACACACTGAGAAACCTGAGTAAAGTTTCTCTTGCAACCCGTTCCCTTTGTGCTAGATGAACGAACGTCTCTCAACATGCTCAGTTCTGAGAGATAACTGTGTGTGAAAGCCGTCCTTCAACTAGCTTGTTGGGAAAACAAAGTTTCTACACATTTGCAAACACCTCTCCATACACATATATGGGTAGGTACGAGCTCCAAATCGGTTTTACAGTGAAAACTGCAGGAACTTCAAACCGGCACTAGGAAACACTCTGAGAAACCTGAGTAAAAGTTTCTCCTGCAACCCGTTCCCTTTGTGCTAGATGAACGAACGTCTCTCCACATGCTCAGTTCTGAGAGATTAGTGTGTATGAAAGCCGTCTTTCACCTAGCTTGATGGGAACACAAAGTTTCTAAACAGTTGTAAACACCACTCCATACATATATATGGGTAGGTACTATCTCCAACTCTGTTTTACAGTGAAAATTGCAGGAATATCAAAACGGCACTAGGAAACACACTGAGAAACCTAAGTAAAAGTTTCCCCTGCAACACGTTCCCTTTGTGCTAGATGAACGAACGTCTCTCCACATGCTCTGTTCTGAGAGAGATGTGTGTGTGAAAGCCGTGCTTCACATAGCTTGTTGGGAACACAAAGTTTCCATACAGTTGCAAACTACTCTCCATACATATATATGGGGAGGTACTAGCTCCAACTCGGTTTTACAGTGAAAACTGCAGGAACTTCAAACCGGCACTAGGAAACACACTGAGAAACCTGAGAAAAAGTTTCTCCTGCAACCCGTTCCCTTTGTGCTAGATGAACGAACGTCTCTCCACATGGTCAGTTCTGAGAGATAAGTGTGTGTGAAAGCCGTCCTTCACCTAGCTTGTTGGGAACACAAAGTTTCTATAGAGTCGCAAACTACTATCCATACATATATAAGGGAAGTACAAGCTCCAACTCGGTTTTACAGTGAAAACTGCAGGAACATCAAAGCGGCACTAGGAAACACACTGAGAAACCTGAGTAAAAGTTTCTCCTGCAACCCGATCCCTTTGTGCTAGATGAACGAACGTCTCTCCACATGCTCAGTTCTGAGAGAGATGTGTGTGTGAAAGCCGTCCTTCACTTAGCTTGTAGGGAAAACAAAGTTTCTAAACAGTTGCAAACACCTCTCCATACATATATATGGGGAGGAACTAGCTCCAACTCGGTTTTACAGTGAAAATTGCATGAACATCAAACCGGCACTAGGAAACACACTGAGAAACCTGAGTAAAAGTTTCTCCTGCAACCCGTTCCCTTTGTGCTAGATGAACGAACGTCTCTCCACATGCTCAGTTCTGAGAGATAAGTGTGTGTGAAAGCCGTGCTTCACCTAGCTTGTTGGGAACAAAAAGTTTCTATACAGTTGCAAACACCTTTCCATATATATATATTGGGAGGTACTAGCTCCAACTCGATTTTACACTGAAAACTGCAGGAACTTCAAACCGGAACTAGGAAACACACTGAGAAATTTGAGTAAAAGTTTCTCCTGCAACCCGTTCCCTTTTTGCTAGATGAACGAACGTCTCTCCACATGCTCAGTTCTGAGAGATTAGTGTGTGTGAAAGCCGTCTTTCACCTAGCTTGATGGGAACACAAAGTTTCTATACAGTTGCTAACACCTCTCCATACATATATATTGGGAGGTACTAGCTCCTACTCGGTTTTACATTGAAAATTGCAGGAACATCAAACCGGCACTAGGAAACACACTGAGAAACCTGAGTAAAGTTTCTCTTGCAACCCGTTCCCTTTGTGCTAAATGAATGAACGTCTCTCCACATGCTCAGTTCTGAGAGATAAGTGTGTGTGAAAGCCGTCCTTCACCTAGCTTGTTGGGAACACAAAGTTTCTATACCGTTGCAAACTACTCTCCATACTTATATATGGGGAGGTACTAGCTCCAACTCGATTTAACAGTGAAAAATGCAGGAACTTCAAACCGCCACTAGGAAACACACTGAGAAACCTGAGTAAAAGTTTCTCCTGCAACCCGTTCCCTTTGTGCTAGATGAACGAAAGTCTCTCTACATGCTCAGTTCAGAGAGATATGTGTGTGTGAAAGCCGTCCTTAACCTAGCTTGTAGAGAACACAAAGTTTCTAAACAGTTGCAAACACTTCTCCATACATATATATGGGGAGGAACTAGCTCCAACTCGGTTTTACAGTGAAAATTGCATGAACATCAAACCGGCACTAGGAAACACACTGAGAAACCTGAGTAAAAGTTTCTCCTACAACCCGTTCCCTTTGTGCTAGATGAACGAACGTCTCTCCACATGCTCCGTTCTGAGAGATAAGTGTGTGTGAAAGCCGTGCTTCACCTAGCTTGTTGGGAACACAAAGTTTCTATACAGTTGCAAACACCTCTCCATATATATATATTGGGAGGTACTAGCTCCAACTCGGTTTTCAAGTGAAAACTGCAGGAACTTCATACCGGCACTAGGAAACACACTGAGAAACCTGAGTAAAAGTTTCTCCTGCAACCCGTTCCCTTTGTGCTAGATGAACGAACGTCTCTCCACATGCTCAGTTCTGAGAGATTAGTGTGTGTGAAAGCCGTCTTTCACCTAGCTTGATGGGAACACAAAGTTTCTATACAGTTGCAAACACCTCTCCATACATATATACGGGTAGGTACTATCTCCAACTCTGTTTTACCGTGAAAACTGCAGGAACATCAAACCGGCACTAGGAAACACACTGAGAAACCTGAGTAAAGTTTCTCTTGCAACCCGTTCCCTTTGTGCTAGATGAACGAACGTCTCTCCACATGCTCAGTTCTGAGAGAGATGTGTGTGTGAAAGCCGTGCTTCACCTAGCTTGTTGGGAACACAAAGTTTCTATACAGTTGCAAACTACTCTCCATACATATATATGGGGAGGTACTAGCTCCAACTCGGTTTTACAGTGAAAACTGCAGGTACTTCAAACCGGCACTAGGAAACACACTGAGAAACCTGAGTAAAAGTTTCTCCTGCAACCCGTTCCCTCTGTGCTAGATGAACGAACGTCTCTCCACATGCTCAGTTCTGAGAGATAAGTGTGTGTGAAAGCCGTCCTTTACCAAGCTTGTTGGGAACACAAAGTTTCTATACAGTCGCAAACTACTATCCATACATATATATGGGGAGGTACTAGCTCCAACTCGGTTTTACAGAGAAAACTGCAGGAACTTCAAACCGGCACTAGGAAACACACTGAGAAACTTGAGTAAAAGTTTCTCCTGCAACACGTTCCCTTTGTGCAGGATGAACGAACGTCTCTCCACATGCTCAGTTCTGAGAGAGATGTGTGTGTGAAAGCCGTCCTTCACCTAGCTTGTAGGGAACACAAAGTTTCTATACAGTTGCAAACACCTCTCCATATATATATATTGGGAGGTACTAGCTCCAACTCGGTTTTAAAGTGAAAACTGCAGGAACTTCATACCGGAACTAGGAAACACACTGAGAAACCTGAGTAAAAGTTTCTCCTGCAACCCGTTCCCTTTGTGCTAGATGAACGAACGTCTCTCCACATGCTCAGTTCTGAGAGATAAGTGTGTGTGAAAGCCGTCTTTCACCTAGCTTGATGGGAACACAAAGTTTCTATACAGTTGCAAACACCTCTCCATACATATATACGGGTAGGTACTATCTCCAACTCTGTTTTACCGTGAAAAATGCAGGAACATCAAACCGGCACTAGGAAACACACTGAGAAACCTAAGTAAAAGTTTCCCCTGCAACCCGTTCCCTTTGTGCTAGATGAACGAACGTCTCTCCACATGCTCAGTTCTGAGAGAGATGTGTGTGTGAAAGCCGTCCTTCACCTAGCTTGTTGGGCACACAAAGTTTTCATACAGTTGCAAACTACTATCCATACATATATATGGGGAGGTAGAAGCTCCAACTCGGTTTTACAGTGAAAACTGACGGAACTTCAAACCGGCACTAGGAAACACACTGAGAAACCTGAGTAAAGTTTCTCTTGCAACCCGTTCCCTTTGTGCTAGATGAACGAACGTCTCTCCACATGCTCAGTTCTGAGAGAGATGTGTGTGTGAAAGCCGTGCTTCACCTAGCTTGTTGGGAACACAAAGTTTCTATACAGTTGCAAACTACTCTCCATACATATATATGGGGAGGTACTAGCTCCAACTCGGTTTTACAGTGAAAACTGCAGGTACTTCAAACCGGCACTAGGAAACACACTGAGAAACCTGAGTAAAAGTTTCTCCTGCAACCCGTTCCCTCTGTGCTAGATGAACGAACGTCTCTCCACATGCTCAGTTCTGAGAGATAAGTGTGTGTGAAAGCCGTCCTTTACCAAGCTTGTTGGGAACACAAAGTTTCTATACAGTCGCAAACTACTATCCATACATATATATGGGGAGGTACTAGCTCCAACTCGGTTTTACAGAGAAAACTGCAGGAACTTCAAACCGGCACTAGGAAACACACTGAGAAACTTGAGTAAAACTTTCTCCTGCAACCCGTTCCCTTTGTGCAGGATGAACGAACGTCTCTCCACATGCTCAGTTCTGAGAGAGATGTGTGTGTGAAAGCCGTCCTTCACCTAGCTTGTAGGGAACACAAAGTTTCTAAACAGTTGCAAACACCTCTCCATACATATATATGATGAGGTACTAGCTCAAACTCGGTTTTACAGTGAAAACTGCAGGAACTTCAAACCGGCACTAGGAAACACACTGAGAAACCTGAGTAAAAGTTTCTCCTGCAACCCGTTCCTTTGTGCTAGATGAACGAACGTCTCTCCACATGCTCAGTTCTGAGAGATAAGTGTGTGTGAAAGCCGTCCTTCACCTAGCTTGTTGGGAACACAAAGTTTCTATAGAGTCGCAAACTACTATCCATACATATATATGGGGAGGTACAAGCTCCAACTCGGTTTTACAGAGAAAACTGCAGGAACTTCAAACCGGCACTAGGAAACACACTGAGAAACCTGAGTAAAAGTTTCTCCTGCAACCCGTTCCCTTTGTGCTAGATGAACGAACGTCTCTCCACATGCTCAGTTCTGAGAGATAAGTGTGTGTGAAAGCCGTCCTTCACCTAGATTGTTGGGAACACAAAGTTTCTATACAGTTGCAAACAACTATCCATACATATATATGGGGAGGTACTAGCTCCAACTCGGTTTTACAGTGAAAACTGCAGGAACTTGATACCGGCACTAGGAAACACATTGAGAAACCTGAGTAACGTTTCTCTTGCAACCCGTTCCCTTTGTGCTAGATGAACGAACGTCTCTCAACATGCTCAGTTCTGAGAGATAACTGTGTGTGAAAGCCGTCCTTCAACTAGCTTGTTGGGAACACAAAGTTTCTACACATTTGCAAACACCTCTCCATACACATATATGGGTAGGTACGAGCTGCAAATCGGTTTTACAGTGAAAACTGCAGGAACTTCAAACCGGCACTAGGAAACACACTGAGAAACCTGAGTAAAAGTTTCACCTGCAACCCGTTCCCTTTGTGCTAGATGAACGAACGTCTCTCCACATGCTCAGTTCTGAGAGATTAGTGTGTGTGAAAGCCGTCTTTCACCTAGCTTGATGGGAACACAAAGTTTCTAAACAGTTGCAAACACCACTCCATACATATATATGGGGAGGTACTAGCTCCAACTCGGTTTTACCGTGAAAACTGCAGGAACATCAAACCGGCACTAGGAAACACACTGAGAAACCTAAGTAAAAGTTTCCCCTGCAACCCGTTCTCTCTGTGCTAGATGAACGAACGTCTCTCCACATGCTCAGTTCTGAGAGAGATGTGTGTGTGAAAGCCGTCCTTCACATAGCTTGTTGGGAACACAAAGTTTTTATACAGTTGCAAACTACTATCCATACATATATATGGGGAGGTAGAAGCTCCAACTCGGTTTTACAGTGAAAACTGACGGAACTTCAAACCGGCACTAGGAAACACACTGAGAAACCTGAGTAAAGTTTCTCTTGCAACCCGTTCCCTTTTTGCTAGATGAACGAACGTCTCTCCACATGCTCAGTTCTGAGAGAGATGTGTGTGTGAAAGCCGTGCTTCACCTAGCTTGTTGGGAACACAAAGTTTCTATACAGTTGCTAACTACTCTCCATACATATATATGGGGAGGTACTAGCTCCAACTCGGTTTTACAGTGAAAACTGCAGGTACTTCAAACCGGCACTAGGAAACACACTGAGAAACCTGAGTAAAAGTTTCTCCTGCAACCCGTTCCCTCTGTGCTAGATGAACGAACGTCTCTCCACATGCTCAGTTCTGAGAGATAAGTGTGTGTGAAAGCCGTCCTTCACCTAGCTTGTAGGGAACACAAAGTTTCTAAACAGTTGCAAACACCTCTCCATACATATATATGATGAGGTACTAGCTCAAACTCGGTTTTACAGTGAAAACTGCAGGAACTTCAAACCGGCACTAGGAAACACACTGAGAAACCTGAGTAAAGTTTCTCTTGCAACCCGTTCCCTTTGTGCTAGATGAACGAACGTCTCTCCACATGCTCAGTTCTGAGAGAGATGTGTGTGTGAAAGCCGTGCTTCACCTAGCTTGTTGGGAACACAAAGTTTCTATACAGTTGCAAACTACTCTCCATACATATATATGGGGAGGTACTAGCTCCAACTCGGTTTTACAGTGAAAACTGCAGGTACTTCAAACCGGCACTAGGAAACACTGAGAAACCTGAGTAAAAGTTTCTCCTGCAACCCGTTCCCTTTGTGCTAGATGAACGAACGTCTCTCCACATGCTCAGTTCTGAGAGATAATTGTGTGTGAAAGCCGTCCTTTACCAAGCTTGTTGGGAACACAAATTTTCTATACAGTCGCAAACTACTATCCATACATATATACGGGAGGTACTAGCTCCAACTCGGTTTTACAGAGAAAACTGCAGGAACTTCAAACCGGCACTAGGAAACACACTGAGAAACCTGAGTAAAAGTTTCTCCTGCAACCCGTTCCCTTTGTGCATGATGAACGAAAGTCTCTCCACATGCTCAGTTCTGAGAGAGATGTGTGTGTGAAAGCCGTTCTTCACCTAGCTTGTAGGGAACACAAAGTTTCTAAACAGTTGCAAACACCTCTCCATACATATATATGATGAGGTACTAGCTCAAACTCGGTTTTACAGTGAAAACTGCAGGAACATCAAACCGGCACTAAGAAACACACTGAGAAACCTGAGTAAAAGTTTCTCCTGCAACTTGTTCCTTTGTGCTAGATAAACGAACGTCTCTCCACATGCTCAGTTCTGAGAGATAAGTGTGTGTGAAAGCCGTCCTTCAACTAGCTTGTTGGGAACACAAAGTTTCTATAGAGTCGCAAACTACTATCCATACATATATATGGGGAGGTACAAGCTCCAACTCGGTTTTACAGAGAAAACTGCAGGAACTTCAAACCGGCACTAGGAAACACACTGAGAAACCTGAGTAAAAGTTTCTCCTGCAACCCGTTCCCTTTGTGCTAGATGAACGAACGTCTCTCCACATGCTCAGTTCTGAGAGATAAGTGTGTGTGAAAGCCGTCCTTCACCTAGATTGTTGGGAACACAAAGTTTCTATACAGTTGCAAACAACTATCCATACATATATATGGGGAGGTACTAGCTCCAACTCGGTTTTACAGTGAAAACTGCAGGAACTTCAAACCGGCACTAGGAAACACACTGAGAAACCTGAGTAAAGTTTCTCTTGCAACCCGTTCCCTTTGTGCTAGATGAACGAACGTCTCTCAACATGCTCAGTTCTGAGAGATAACTCTGTGTGAAAGCCGTCCTTCAACTAGCTTGTTGGGAAAACAAAGTTTCTACACATTTGCAAACACCTCTCCATACACATATATGGGTAGGTACGAGCTCCAAATCGGTTTTACAGTGAAAACTGCAGGAACTTCAAACCGGCACTAGGAAACACACTGAGAAACCTGAGTAAAGTTTCTCTTGCAACCCGTTCCCTTTGTGCTAGATGAACGAACGTCTCTCCACATGCTCAGTTCTGAGAGAGATGTGTGTGTGAAAGCCGTGCTTCACCTAGCTTGTTGGGAACACAAAGTTTCTATACAGTTGCAAACTACTCTCCATACATATATATGGGGAGGTACTAGCTCCAACTCGGTTTTACAGTGAAAACTGCAGGTACTTCAAACCGGCACTAGGAAACACTGAGAAACCTGAGTAAAAGTTTCTCCTGCAACCCGTTCCCTTTGTGCTAGATGAACGAACGTCTCTCCACATGCTCAGTTCTGAGAGATAATTGTGTGTGAAAGCCGTCCTTTACCAAGCTTGTTGGGAACACAAATTTTCTATACAGTCGCAAACTACTATCCATACATATATACGGGAGGTACTAGCTCCAACTCGGTTTTACAGAGAAAACTGCAGGAACTTCAAACCGGCACTAGGAAACACACTGAGAAACCTGAGTAAAAGTTTCTCCTGCAACCCGTTCCCTTTGTGCATGATGAACGAAAGTCTCTCCACATGCTCAGTTCTGAGAGAGATGTGTGTGTGAAAGCCGTTCTTCACCTAGCTTGTAGGGAACACAAAGTTTCTAAACAGTTGCAAACACCTCTCCATACATATATATGATGAGGTACTAGCTCAAACTCGGTTTTACAGTGAAAACTGCAGGAACATCAAACCGGCACTAAGAAACACACTGAGAAACCTGAGTAAAAGTTTCTCCTGCAACTTGTTCCTTTGTGCTAGATAAACGAACGTCTCTCCACATGCTCAGTTCTGAGAGATAAGTGTGTGTGAAAGCCGTCCTTCACCTAGCTTGTAGGGAACACAAAGTTTCTAAACAGTTGCAAACACCTCTCCATACATATATATGATGAGGTACTAGCTCAAACTCGGTTTTACAGTGAAAACTGCAGGAACTTCAAACCGGCACTAGGAAACACTGAGAAACCTGAGTAAAAGTTTCTCCTGCAACCCGTTCCCTTTGTGCTAGATGAACGAACGTCTCTCCACATGCTCAGTTCTGAGAGATAATTGTGTGTGAAAGCCGTCCTTTACCAAGCTTGTTGGGAACACAAATTTTCTATACAGTCGCAAACTACTATCCATACATATATACGGGAGGTACTAGCTCCAACTCGGTTTTACAGAGAAAACTGCAGGAACTTCAAACCGGCACTAGGAAACACACTGAGAAACCTGAGTAAAAGTTTCTCCTGCAACCCGTTCCCTTTGTGCATGATGAACGAAAGTCTCTCCACATGCTCAGTTCTGAGAGAGATGTGTGTGTGAAAGCCGTTCTTCACCTAGCTTGTAGGGAACACAAAGTTTCTAAACAGTTGCAAACACCTCTCCATACATATATATGATGAGGTACTAGCTCAAACTCGGTTTTACAGTGAAAACTGCAGGAACATCAAACCGGCACTAAGAAACACACTGAGAAACCTGAGTAAAAGTTTCTCCTGCAACTTGTTCCTTTGTGCTAGATAAACGAACGTCTCTCCACATGCTCAGTTCTGAGAGATAAGTGTGTGTGAAAGCCGTCCTTCACCTAGCTTGTAGGGAACACAAAGTTTCTAAACAGTTGCAAACACCTCTCCATACATATATATGATGAGGTACTAGCTCAAACTCGGTTTTACAGTGAAAACTGCAGGAACTTCAAACCGGCACTAGGAAACACACTGAGAAACCTGAGTAAAGTTTCTCTTGCAACCCGTTCCCTTTGTGCTAGATGAACGAACGTCTCTCCACATGCTCAGTTCTGAGAGAGATGTGTGTGTGAAAGCCGTGCTTCACCTAGCTTGTTGGGAACACAAAGTTTCTATACAGTTGCAAACTACTCTCCATACATATATATGGGGAGGTACTAGCTCCAACTCGGTTTTACAGTGAAAACTGCAGGTACTTCAAACCGGCACTAGGAAACACTGAGAAACCTGAGTAAAAGTTTCTCCTGCAACCCGTTCCCTTTGTGCTAGATGAACGAACGTCTCTCCACATGCTCAGTTCTGAGAGATAATTGTGTGTGAAAGCCGTCCTTTACCAAGCTTGTTGGGAACACAAATTTTCTATACAGTCGCAAACTACTATCCATACATATATACGGGAGGTACTAGCTCCAACTCGGTTTTACAGAGAAAACTGCAGGAACTTCAAACCGGCACTAGGAAACACACTGAGAAACCTGAGTAAAAGTTTCTCCTGCAACCCGTTCCCTTTGTGCATGATGAACGAAAGTCTCTCCACATGCTCAGTTCTGAGAGAGATGTGTGTGTGAAAGCCGTTCTTCACCTAGCTTGTAGGGAACACAAAGTTTCTAAACAGTTGCAAACACCTCTCCATACATATATATGATGAGGTACTAGCTCAAACTCGGTTTTACAGTGAAAACTGCAGGAACATCAAACCGGCACTAAGAAACACACTGAGAAACCTGAGTAAAAGTTTCTCCTGCAACTTGTTCCTTTGTGCTAGATAAACGAACGTCTCTCCACATGCTCAGTTCTGAGAGATAAGTGTGTGTGAAAGCCGTCCTTCACCTAGATTGTTGGGAACACAAAGTTTCTATAGAGTCGCAAACTACTATCCATACATATATATGGGGAGGTACAAGCTCCAACTCGGTTTTACAGAGAAAACTGCAGGAACTTCAAACCGGCACTAGGAAACACACTGAGAAACCTGAGTAAAAGTTTCTCCTGCAACCCGTTCCCTTTGTGCTAGATGAACGAACGTCTCTCCACATGCTCAGTTCTGAGAGATAAGTGTGTGTGAAAGCCGTCCTTCACCTAGATTGTTGGGAACACAAAGTTTCTATACAGTTGCAAACAACTATCCATACATATATATGGGGAGGTACTAGCTCCAACTCGGTTTTACAGTGAAAACTGCAGGAACTTCAAACCGGCACTAGGAAACACACTGAGAAACCTGAGTAAAGTTTCTCTTGCAACCCGTTCCCTTTGTGCTAGATGAACGAACGTCTCTCAACATGCTCAGTTCTGAGAGATAACTGTGTGTGAAAGCCGTCCTTCAACTAGCTTGTTGGGAAAACAAAGTTTCTACACATTTGCAAACACCTCTCCATACACATATATGGGTAGGTACGAGCTCCAAATCGGTTTTACAGTGAAAACTGCAGGAACTTCAAACCGGCACTAGGAAACACACTGAGAAACCTGAGTAAAACTTTCTCCTGCAACCCGTTCCCTTTGTGCTAGATGAACGAACGTCTCTCCACATGCTCAGTTCTGAGAGATTAGTGTGTATGAAAGCCGTCTTTCACCTAGCTTGATGGGAACACAAAGTTTCTAAACAGTTGCAAACACCACTCCATACATATATATGGGTAGGTACTATCTCCAACTCTGTTTTACAGTGAAAATTGCAGGAACATCAAACAGGCACTAGGAAACACACTGAGAAACCTAAGTAAAAGTTTCCCCTGCAACACGTTCCCTTTGTGCTAGATGAACGAACGTCTCTCCACATGCTCTGTTCTGAGAGAGATGTGTGTGTGAAAGCCGTGCTTCACCTAGCTTGTTGGGAACACAAAGTTTCCATACAGTTGCAAACTACTCTCCATACATATATATGGGGAGGTACTAGCTCCAACTCGGTTTTACAGTGAAAACTGCAGGAACTTCAAACCGGCACTAGGAAACACACTGAGAAACCTGAGTAAAAGTTTCTCCTGCAACCCGTTCCCTTTGTGCTAGATGAACGAACGTCTCTCCACATGGTCAGTTCTGAGAGATAAGTGTGTGTGAAAGCCGTCCTTCACCTAGCTTGTTGGGAACACAAAGTTTCTATAGAGTCGCAAACTACTATCCATACATATATATGGGAAGTACAAGCTCCAACTCGGTTTTACAGTGAAAACTGCAGGAACTTCAAACCGGCACTAGGAAACACACTGAGAAACCTGAGTAAAAGTTTCTCCTGCAACCCGATCCCTTTGTGCTAGATGAACGAACGTCTCTCCACATGCTCAGTTCTGAGAGAGATGTGTGTGTGAAAGCCGTCCTTCACTTAGCTTGTAGGGAAAACAAAGTTTCTAAACAGTTGCAAACACCTCTCCATACATATATATGGGGAGGAACTAGCTCCAACTCGGTTTTACAGTGAAAATTGCATGAACATCAAACCGGCACTAGGAAACACACTGAGAAACCTGAGTAAAAGTTTCTCCTGCAACCCGTTCCCTTTGTGCTAGATGAACGAACGTCTCTCCACATGCTCAGTTCTGAGAGATAAGTGTGTGTGAAAGCCGTGCTTCACCTAGCTTGTTGGGAACAAAAAGTTTCTATACAGTTGCAAACACCTTTCCATATATATATATTGGGAGGTACTAGCTCCAACTCGATTTTACACTGAAAACTGCAGGAACTTCAAACCGGAACTAGGAAACACACTGAGAAATTTGAGTAAAAGTTTCTCCTGCAACCCGTTCCCTTTTTGCTAGATGAACGAACGTCTCTCCACATGCTCAGTTCTGAGAGATTAGTGTGTGTGAAAGCCGTCTTTCACCTAGCTTGATGGGAACACAAAGTTTCTATACAGTTGCAAACACCTCTCCATACATATATATTGGGAGGTACTAGCTCCAACTCGGTTTTACATTGAAAATTGCAGGAACATCAAACCGGCACTAAGAAACACACTGAGAAACCTGAGTAAAAGTTTTTCCTGCAACCCGTTCCCTTTGTGCTAGATGAACTAACGTCTCACCACATGCTCAGTTCTGAGAGTTAAGTGTGTGTGAAAGCCGTCCTTCACCTAGCTTGTTGGGAACACAAAGTTTCTATACAGTTGCAAACTACTATCCATACATATATATGGGGAGGTACTAGCTCCAACTCGGTTTTACAGTGAATACTGCAGGAACTTCAAACCGGCACTAGGAAACACACTGAGAAACCTGAGTAAAGTTTCTCTTGCAACCCGTTCCCTTTGTGCTAAATGAATGAACTTCTCTCCACATGCTCAGTTCTGAGAGATAAGTGTGTGTGAAAGCCGTCCTTCACCTAGCTTGTTGGGAACACAAAGTTTCTATACGGTTGCAAACTACTCTCCATACTTATATATGGGGAGGTACTAGCTCCAACTCGATTTTACAGTGAAAACTGCAGGAACTTCAAACCGCCACTAGGAAACACACTGAGAAACCTGAGTAAAAGTTTATCCTGCAACCCGTTCCCTTTGTGCTAGATGAACGAAAGTCTCTCTACATGCTCAGTTCTGAGAGATATGTGTGTGTGAAAGCCGTCCTTAACCTAGCTTGTAGAGAACACAAAGTTTCTAAACAGTTGCAAACACTTCTCCATACATATATATGGGGAGGAACTAGCTCCAACTCGGTTTTACAGTGAAAATTGCATGAACATCAAACCGGCACTAGGAAACACACTGAGAAACCTGAGTAAAAGTTTCTCCTACAACCCGTTCCCTTTGTGCTAGATGAACGAACGTCTCTCCACATGCTCCGTTCTGAGAGATAAGTGTGTGTGAAAGCCGTGCTTCACCTAGCTTGTTGGGAACACAAAGTTTCTATACAGTTGCAAACACCTCTCCATATATATATATTGGGAGGTACTAGCTCCAACTCGGTTTTCAAGTGAAAACTGCAGGAACTTCATACCGGCACTAGGAAACACACTGAGAAACCTGAGTAAAAGTTTCTCCTGCAACCCGTTCCCTTTGTGCTAGATGAACGAACGTCTCTCCACATGCTCAGTTCTGAGAGATTAGTGTGTGTGAAAGCCGTCTTTCACCTAGCTTGATGGGAACACAAAGTTTCTATACAGTTGCAAACACCTCTCCATACATATATACGGGTAGGTACTATCTCCAACTCTGTTTTACCGTGAAAACTGCAGGAACATCAAACCGGCACTAGGAAACACACTGAGAAACCTGAGTAAAGTTTCTCTTGCAACCCGTTCCCTTTGTGCTAGATGAACGAACGTCTCTCCACATGCTCAGTTCTGAGAGAGATGTGTGTGTGAAAGCCGTGCTTCACCTAGCTTGTTGGGAACACAAAGTTTCTATACAGTTGCAAACAACTCTCCATACATATATATGGGGAGGTACTAGCTCCAACTCGGTTTTACAGTGAAAACTGCAGGTACTTCAAACCGGCACTAGGAAACACACTGAGAAACCTGAGTAAAAGTTTCTCCTGCAACCCGTTCCCTCTGTGCTAGATGAACGAACGTCTCTCCACATGCTCAGTTCTGAGAGATATGTGTGTGTGAAAGCCGTCCTTTACCAAGCTTGTAGGGAACACAAAGTTTCTATACAGTCGCAAACTACTATCCATACATATATATGGGGAGGTACTAGCTCCAACTCGGTTTTACAGAGAAAACTGCAGGAACTTCAAACCGGCCCTAGGAAACACACTGAGAAACTTGAGTAAAAGTTTCTCCTGCAACCCGTTCCCTTTGTGCAGGATGAACGAACGTCTCTCCACATGCTCAGTTCTGAGAGAGATGTGTGTGTGAAAGCCGTACTTCACCTAGCTTGTAGGGAACACAAAGTTTCTATACAGTTGCAAACACCTCTCCATATATATATATTGGGAGGTACTAGCTCCAACTCGGTTTTAAAGTGAAAACTGCAGGAACTTCATACCGGAACTAGGAAACACACTGAGAAACCTGAGTAAAAGTTTCTCCTGCAACCCGTTCCCTTTGTGCTAGATGAACGAACGTCTCTCCACATGCTCAGTTCTGAGAGATAAGTGTGTGTGAAAGCCGTCTTTCACCTAGCTTGATGGGAACACAAAGTTTCTATACAGTTGCAAACACCTCTCCATACATATATACGGGTAGGTACTATCTCCAACTCTGTTTTACCGTGAAAACTGCAGGAACATCAAACCGGCACTAGGAAACACACTGAGAAACCTGAGTAACGTTTCTCTTGCAACCCGTTCCCTTTGTGCTAGATGAACGAACGTCTCTCAACATGCTCAGTTCTGAGAGATAACTGTGTGTGAAAGCCGTCCTTCAACTAGCTTGTTGGGAACACAAAGTTTCTACACATTTGCAAACACCTCTCCATACACATATATGGGTAAGTACGAGCTGCAAATCGGTTTTACAGTGAAAACTGCAGGAACTTCAAACCGGCACTAGGAAACACACTGAGAAACCTGAGTAAAAGTTTCACCTGCAACCCGTTCCCTTTGTGCTAGATGAACGAACGTCTCTCCACATGCTCAGTTCTGAGAGATTAGTGTGTGTGAAAGCCGTCTTTCACCTAGCTTGATGGGAACACAAAGTTTCTAAACAGTTGCAAACACCACTCCATACATATATATGGGTAGGTACTATCTCCAACTCTGTTTTACCGTGAAAACTGCAGGAACATCAAACCGGCACTAGGAAACACACTGAGAAACCTAAGTAAAAGTTTCCCCTGCAACCCGTTCCCTCTGTGCTAGATGAACGAACGTCTCTCCACATGCTCAGTTCTGAGAGATAAGTGTGGGTGAAAGCCGTCCTTCACCTAGATTGTTGGGAACACAAAGTTTCTATACAGTTGCAAACAACTATCCATACATATATATGGGGAGGTACTAGCTCCAACTCGGTTTTACAGTGAAAACTGCAGGAACTTCAAACCGGCACTAGGAAACACACTGAGAAACCTGAGTAAAGTTTCTCTTGCAACCCGTTCCCTTTGTGCTACATGAACGAACGTCTCTCAACATGCTCAGTTCTGAGAGATAACTGTGTGTGAAAGCCGTCCTTCAACTAGCTTGTTGGGAACACAAAGTTTCTACACATTTGCAAACACCTCTCCATACACATATATGGGTAGGTACGAGCTCCAAATCGGTTTTACAGTGAAAACTGCAGGAACTTCAAACCGGCACTAGGAAACACACTGAGAAACCTGAGTAAAAGTTTCCCCTGCAACCCGTTCCCTTTGTGCTAGATGAACGAACGTCTCTCCACATGCTCAGTTCTGAGAGATTAGTGTGTATGAAAGCCGTCTTTCACCTAGCTTGATGGGAACACAAAGTTTCTAAACAGTTGCAAACACCACTCCATAAATATATATGGGTACGTACTATCTCCAACTCTGTTTTACAGTGAAAATTGCAGGAACATCAAACCGGCACTAGGAAACACACTGAGAAACCTAAGTAAAAGTTTCCCCTGCAACACGTTCCCTTTGTGCTAGATGAACGAACGTCTCTCCACATGCTCTGTTCTGAGAGAGATGTGTGTGTGAAAGCCGTGCTTCACCTAGCTTGTTGGGAACACAAAGTTTCCATACAGTTGCAAACTACTCTCCATACATATATATGGGGAGGTACTAGCTCCAACTCGGTTTTACAGTGAAAACTGCAGGAACTTCAAACCGGCACTAGGAAACACACTGAGAAACCTGAGTAAAAGTTTCTCCTGCAACCCGTTCCTTTGTGCTAGATGAACGAACGTCTCTCCACATGCTCAGTTCTGAGAGATAAGTGTGTGTGAAAGCCGTCCTTCACCTAACTTGTTGGGAACACAAAGTTTCTTTAGAGTCGCAAACTACTATCCATACATATATATGGGGAGGTACAAGCTCCAACTCGGTTTTACAGAGAAAACTGCAGGAACTTCAAACCGGCACTAGGAAACACACTGAGAAACCTGAGTAAAAGTTTCTCCTGCAACCCGTTCCCTTTGTGCTAGATGAACGAACGTCTCTCAACATGCTCAGTTCTGAGAGATAAGTGTATGTGAAAGCCGTCCTTCACCTAGATTGTTGGGAACACAAAGTTTCTATACAGTTGCAAACAACTATCCATACATATATATGGGGAGGTACTAGCTCCAACTCGGTTTTACAGTGAAAACTGCAGGAACTTGATACCGGCACTAGGAAACACACTGAGAAACCTGAGTAACGTTTCTCTTGCAACCCGTTCCCTTTGTGCTAGATGAACGAACGTCTCTCAACATGCTCAGTTCTGAGAGATAACTGTGTGTGAAAGCCGTCCTTCAACTAGCTTGTTGGGAACACAAAGTTTCTACACATTTGCAAACACCTCTCCATACACATATATGGGTAAGTACGAGCTGCAAATCGGTTTTACAGTGAAAACTGCAGGAACTTCAAACCGGCACTAGGAAACACACTGAGAAACCTGAGTAAAAGTTTCACCTGCAACCCGTTCCCTTTGTGCTAGATGAACGAACGTCTCTCCACATGCTCAGTTCTGAGAGATTAGTGTGTGTGAAAGCCGTCTTTCACCTAGCTTGATGGGAACACAAAGTTTCTATACAGTTGCAAACACCACTCCATACATATATATGGGTAGGTACTATCTCCAACTCTGTTTTACCGTGAAAACTGCAGGAACATCAAACCGGCACTAGGAAACACACTGAGAAACCTAAGTAAAAGTTTCCCCTGCAACCCGTTCCCTCTGTGCTAGATGAACGAACGTCTCTCCACATGCTCAGTTCTGAGAGAGATGTGTGTGTGAAAGCCGTCCTTCACCTACCTTGTTGGGAACACAAAGTTTTTATACAGTTGCAAACTACTATCCATACATATATATGGGGAGGTAGAAGCTCCAAATAGGTTTTACAGTGAAAACTGACGGAACTTCAAACCGGCACTAGGAAACACACTGAGAAACCTGAGTAAAGTTTCACTTGCAACCCGTTCCCTTTGTGCTAGATGAACGAACGTCTCTCCACATGCTCAGTTCTGAGAGATAAGTGTGGGTGAAAGCCGTCCTTCACCTAGATTGTTGGGAACACAAAGTTTCTATACAGTTGCAAACAACTATCCATACATATATATGGGGAGGTACTAGCTCCAACTCGGTTTTACAGTGAAAACTGCAGGAACTTCAAACCGGCACTAGGAAACACACTGAGAAACCTGAGTAAAGTTGCTCTTGCAACCCGTTCCCTTTGTGCTACATGAACGAACGTCTCTCAACATGCTCAGTTCTGAGAGATAACTGTGTGTGAAAGCCGTCCTTCAACTAGCTTGTTGGGAACACAAAGTTTCTACACATTTGCAAACACCTCTCCATACACATATATGGGTAGGTACGAGCTCCAAATCGGTTTTACAGTGAAAACTGCAGGAACTTCAAACCGGCACTAGGAAACACACTGAGAAACCTGAGTAAAACTTTCTCCTGCAACCCGTTCCCTTTGTGCTAGATGAACGAACGTCTCTCCACATGCTCAGTTCTGAGAGATTAGTGTGTATGAAAGCCGTCTTTCACCTAGCTTGATGGGAACACAAAGTTTCTAAACAGTTGCAAACACCACTCCATACATATATATGGGTACGTACTATCTCCAACTCTGTTTTACAGTGAAAATTGCAGGAACATCAAACCGGCACTAGGAAACACACTGAGAAACCTAAGTAAAAGTTTCCCCTGCAACACGTTCCCTTTGTGCTAGATGAACGAACGTCTCTCCACATGCTCTGTTCTGAGAGAGATGTGTGTGTGAAAGCCGTGCTTCACCTAGCTTGTTGGGAACACAAAGTTTCCATACAGTTGCAAACTACTCTCCATACATATATATGGGGAGGTACTAGCTCCAACTCGGTTTTACAGTGAAAACTGCAGGAACTTCAAACCGGCACTAGGAAACACACTGAGAAACCTGAGTAAAAGTTTCTCCTGCAACCCGTTCCCTTTGTGCTAGATGAACGAACGTCTCTCCACATGCTCAGTTCTGAGAGATAAGTGTGTGTGAAAGCCGTGCTTCACCTAGCTTGTTGGGAACACAAAGTTTCTATACAGTTGCAAACACCTCTCCATATATATATATTGGGAGGTACTAGCTCCAACTCGGTTTTAAAGTGAAAACTGCAGGAACTTCATACCGGAACTAGGAAACACACTGAGAAACTTGAGTAAAAGTTTCTCCTGCAACCCGTTCCCTTTGTGCTAGATGAACGAACGTCTCTCCACATGCTCAGTTCTGAGAGATTAGTGTGTGTGAAAGCCGTCTTTCACCTAGCTTGATGGGAACACAAAGTTTCTATACAGTTGCAAACACCTCTCCATACATATATAAGGGGAGGTACTATCTCCAACTCTGTTTTACCGTGAAAACTGCAGGTACTTCAAACCGGCACTAGGAAACACACTGAGAAACCTGAGTAAAAGTTTCTCCTGCAACCCGTTCCCTCTGTGCTAGATGAACGAACGTCTCTCCACATGCTCAGTTCTGAGAGATAAGTGTGTGTGAAAGCCGTACTTTACCTAGCTTGTTGGGAACACAAAGTTTCTATACAGTTGCAAACTACTATCCATACATATATATGGGGAGGTACTAGCTCCAACTCGGTTTTACAGAGAAAACTGCAGGAACTTCAAACCGGCACTAGGAAACACACTGAGAAACTTGAGTAAAAGTTTCTCCTGCAACCCGTTCCCTTTGTGCAGGATGAACGAACGTCTCTCCACATGCTCAGTTCTGAGAGATAAGTGTGTGTGAAAGCCGTCCTTCACCTAGCTTGTTGGGAACACAAAGTTTCTATAGGGTCGCAAACTACTATCCATACATATATATGGGGGGGTACTAGCTCCAACTCGGTTTTACAGAGAAAACTGCAGGAACTTCAATCCGGCACTAGGAAACACACTGAGAAACCTGAGTAAAAGTTTCTCCTGCAACCCGTTCCCTTTGTGCTAGATGAACGAAAGTCTCTCCACATGCTCAGTTCGGAGAGATAAATGTGTGTGAAAGCCGTGCTTCACCTAGCTTGTTGGGAACACAAAGTTTCTATACAGTTGCAAACTACTATCCATACATATATATGGGGAGGTACTAGCTCCAACTCGGTTTTACAGTGAAAACTGCAGGAACTTCAAACCGGCACTAGGAAACACACTGAGAAACCTGAGTAAAGTTTCTCTTGCAACCCTTTCCCTTTGTGCTAGATGAACGAACGTCTCTCCACATGCTCAGTTCTGAGAGATAAGTGTGTGTGAAAGCCGTCCTTCACCTAGCTTGTTGGGAACACAAAGTTTCTATACAGTTGCAAACTACTCTCAATACATATATATGGGGAGGTACTAGCTCCAACTCGGTTTTACAGTGAAAACTGCAGGAACTTCAAACCGGCACTAGGAAACACACTGAGAAACCTGAGTAAAAGTTTCTCCTGCAACCGTTCCCTTTGTGCTAGATGAACGAACGTCTCTCCACATGCTCAGTTCTGAGAGATAAGTGTGTTTGAAAGCCGTCCTTCAACTAGCTTGTAGGGAACACAAAGTTTCTAAACAGTTGCAAACACCTCTCCATACTTTTATATGGGGAGGTACAAGCTCCAACTCGGTTTTACAGTGAAAACTGCAGGAACTTCAAACCGGCACTAGGAAACACACTGAGAAACCTGAGTAAAAGTTTCTCCTGCAACCGTTCCCTTTGTGCTAGATGAACGAACGTCTCTCCACATGCTCAGTTCTGAGAGATAAGTGTGTTTGAAAGCCGTCCTTCAACTAGCTTGTTGGGAACACAAAGTTTCTATACAGTTGCAAACTACTATCCATACATATATATTGGGAGGTACTAGCTCCAACTCGGTTTTACAGTGAAAACTGCAGGAACTTCAAACCGGCACTAGGAAACACACTGAGAAACCTAAGTAAAAGTTTCCCCTGCAACCCGTTCCCTTTGTGCTACATGAACGAACGTCTCTCCACATGCTCAGTTCTGAGAGATAAGTGTGTGTGAAAGCCGTCCTTCACCTAGCTTGTAGGGAACACAAAGTTTGTAAACAGTTGCAAACACCTCTCCATACATATATATGGGGAGGAACTAGCTCCAACTCGGTTTTACAATGAAAATTGCAGGAACATCAAACCGGCACTAGGAAACACACTGAGAATCCTGAGTAAAAGTTTCTCCTGCAACCCGTTCCCTTTTTGCTAGAAGAACGAACGTCTCTCCACATGCTCAGTTCTGAGAGATAAGTGTGTGTGAAAGCCGTCCTTCACCTAGCTTGTTGGGAACACAAAGTTTCTATACAGTTGCAAACAACTCTCCATACATATATATGGGGAGGTACTAGCTCCAACTCGGTTTTACAGAGAAAACTGCAGGAACTTCAAACCGGCACTAGGAAACACACTGAGAAACTTGCGTAAAAGTTTCTCCTGCAACCCGTTCCCTTTGTGCAGGATGAACGAACGTCTCTCCACATGCTCAGTTCTGAGAGAGATGTGTGTGTGAAAGCCGTCCTTCACCTAGCTTGTAGGGAACACAAAGTTTCTAAACAGTTGCAAACACCTCTCCATACATATATATGATGAGGTACTAGCTCAAACTCGGTTTTACAGTGAAAACTGCAGGAACTTCAAACCGGCACTAGGAAACACACTGAGAAACCTGAGTAAAAGTTTCTCATGCAACCCGTTCCTTTGTGCTAGATGAACGAAGGTCTCTCCACATGCTCAGTTCTGAGAGATAAGTGTGTGTGAAAGCCGTCCTTCACCTAGCTTGTTGGGAAGACAAAGTTTCTATAGAGTCGCAAACTACTATCCATACATATATATGGGGAGGTACAAGCTCCAACACGGTTTTACAGAGAAAACTGCAGGAACTTCAAACCGGCACTAGGAAACACACTGAGAAACTTGAGTAAAAGATTCTCCTGCAACCCGTTCCCTTTGTGCTAGGTGAACGAACGTCTCTCCACATGCTCAGTTCTGAGAGAGATGTGTGTGTGAAAGCCGTCCTTCACTTAGCCTGTAGGGAAAACAAAGTTTCTAAACAGTTGCTAACACCTCTCCATACATATATATGGGGAGGAACTAGCTCCAACTCGGTTTTACAGTGAAAATTGCAGGAACAACAAACCGGCACTAGGAAACACACTGAGAAACCTGAGTAAAAGTTTCTCCTGCAACCCGTTCCCTTTGTGCTAGATGAACGAACGTCTCTCCACATGCTCAGTTCTGAGAGATAAGTGTGTGTGAAAGCCGTGCTTCACCTAGCTTGTTGGGAACAAAAAGTTTATATACAGTTGCAAACACCTCTCCATATATATATATTGGGAGGTACTAGCTTCAACTCGGTTTTACACTGAAAACTGCAGGAACTTCAAACCGGAACTAGGAAACACACTGAGAAATTTGAGTAGAAGTTTCTCCTGCAACCCGTTCCCTTTGTGCTAGATGAACGAACGTCTCTCCACATGCTCAGTTCTGAGAGATTAGTGTGTGTGAAAGCCGTCTTTCACCTAGCTTGATGGGAACACAAAGTTTCTATACAGTTGCAAACACCTCTCCATACATATATATTGGGAGGTACTAGCTCCAACTCGGTTTTACATTGAAAATTGCAGGAACATCAAACCGGGACTAAGAAACACACTGAGAAACCTGAGTAAAAGTTTTTCCTGCAACCCGTTCCCTTTGTGCTAGATGAACTAACGTCTCACCACATGCTCAGTTCTGAGAGATAAGTGTGTGTGAAAGCCGTCCTTCACCTAGCTTCTTGGGAACACAAAGTTTCTATACAGTTGCAAACTACTATCCATACATATATATGGGGAGGTAGTAGCTCCAACTCGGTTTTACAGTGAATACTGCAGGAACTTCAAACCGGCACTAGGAAACACACTGAGAAACCTGAGTAAAGTTTCTCTTGCAACCCGTTCCCTTTGTGCTAAATGAATGAACGTCTCTCCACATGCTCAGTTCTGAGAGATAAGTGTGTGTGAAAGCCGTCCTTCACCTAGCTTGTTGGGAACACAAAGTTTCTATACCGTTGCAAACTACTCTCCATACTTATATATGGGGAGGTACTAGCTCCAACTCGGTTTTACAGTGAAAACTGCAGGAACTTCAAACCGGCACTAGGAAACACACTGAGAAACCTGAGTAAAAGTTTCTCCTGCAACCCGTTCCCTTTGTGCTAGATGAACGAAAGTCTCTCTACATGCTCAGTTCAGAGAGATATGTGTGTGTGAAAGCCGTCCTTAACCTAGCTTGTAGAGAACACAAAGTTTCTAAACAGTTGCAAACACTTCTCCATACATATATATGGGGAGGAACTAGCTCCAACTCGGTTTTACAGTGAAAATTGCATGAACATCAAACCGGCACTAGGAAACACACTGAGAAACCTGAGTAAAAGTTTCTCCTACAACCCGTTCCCTTTGTGCTAGATGAACGAACGTCTCTCCACATGCTCCGTTCTGAGAGATAAGTGTGTGTGAAAGCCGTGCTTCACCTAGCTTGTTGGGAACACAAAGTTTCTATACAGTTGCAAACACCTCTCCATATATATATATTGGGAGGTACTAGCTCCAACTCGGTTTTCAAGTGAAAACTGCAGGAACTTCATACCGGCACTAGGAAACACACTGAGAAACCTGAGTAAAAGTTTCTCCTGCAACCCGTTCCCTTTGTGCTAGATGAACGAACGTCTCTCCACATGCTCAGTTCTGAGAGATTAGTGTGTGTGAAAGCCGTCTTTCACCTAGCTTGATGGGAACACAAAGTTTCTATACAGTTGCAAACACCTCTCCATACATATATACGGGTAGGTACTATCTCCAACTCTGTTTTACCGTGAAAACTGCAGGAACATCAAACCGGCACTAGGAAACACACTGAGAAACCTGAGTAAAGTTTCTCTTGCAACCCGTTCCCTTTGTGCTAGATGAACGAACGTCTCTCCACATGCTCAGTTCTGAGAGAGATGTGTGTGTGAAAGCCGTGCTTCACCTAGCTTGTTGGGAACACAAAGTTTCTATACAGTTGCAAACTACTCTCCATACATATATATGGGGAGGTACTAGCTCCAACTCGGTTTTACAGTGAAAACTGCAGGTACTTCAAACCGGCACTAGGAAACACACTGAGAAACCTGAGTAAAAGTTTCTCCTGCAACCCGTTCCCTCTGTGCTAGATGAACGAACGTCTCTCCACATGCTCAGTTCTGAGAGATAAGTGTGTGTGAAAGCCGTCCTTTACCAAGCTTGTTGGGAA
Organism: Camelus bactrianus; assembly: GCF_048773025.1. Classification (NCBI taxonomy): domain Eukaryota; kingdom Metazoa; phylum Chordata; class Mammalia; order Artiodactyla; family Camelidae; genus Camelus; species Camelus bactrianus. Next base: position 52,980,196 of record NC_133575.1, on the reverse strand, counting down.
CACAAAGTTTCTATACAGTCGCAAACTACTATCCATACATATATATGGGGAGGTACTAGCTCCAACTCGGTTTTACAGAGAAAACTGCAGGAACTTCAAACCGGCACTAGGAAACACACTGAGAAACTTGAGTAAAAGTTTCTCCTGCAACACGTTCCCTTTGTGCAGGATGAACGAACGTCTCTCCACATGCTCAGTTCTGAGAGAGATGTGTGTGTGAAAGCCGTCCTTCACCTAGCTTGTAGGGAACACAAAGTTTCTATACAGTTGCAAACACCTCTCCATATATATATATTGGGAGGTACTAGCTCCAACTCGGTTTTAAAGTGAAAACTGCAGGAACTTCATACCGGAACTAGGAAACACACTGAGAAACCTGAGTAAAAGTTTCTCCTGCAACCCGTTCCCTTTGTGCTAGATGAACGAACGTCTCTCCACATGCTCAGTTCTGAGAGATAAGTGTGTGTGAAAGCCGTCTTTCACCTAGCTTGATGGGAACACAAAGTTTCTATACAGTTGCAAACACCTCTCCATACATATATACGGGTAGGTACTATCTCCAACTCTGTTTTACCGTGAAAAATGCAGGAACATCAAACCGGCACTAGGAAACACACTGAGAAACCTAAGTAAAAGTTTCCCCTGCAACCCGTTCCCTTTGTGCTAGATGAACGAACGTCTCTCCACATGCTCAGTTCTGAGAGAGATGTGTGTGTGAAAGCCGTCCTTCACCTAGCTTGTTGGGCACACAAAGTTTTCATACAGTTGCAAACTACTATCCATACATATATATGGGGAGGTAGAAGCTCCAACTCGGTTTTACAGTGAAAACTGACGGAACTTCAAACCGGCACTAGGAAACACACTGAGAAACCTGAGTAAAGTTTCTCTTGCAACCCGTTCCCTTTGTGCTAGATGAACGAACGTCTCTCCACATGCTCAGTTCTGAGAGAGATGTGTGTGTGAAAGCCGTGCTTCACCTAGCTTGTTGGGAACACAAAGTTTCTATACAGTTGCAAACTACTCTCCATACATATATATGGGGAGGTACTAGCTCCAACTCGGTTTTACAGTGAAAACTGCAGGTACTTCAAACCGGCACTAGGAAACACACTGAGAAACCTGAGTAAAAGTTTCTCCTGCAACCCGTTCCCTCTGTGCTAGATGAACGAACGTCTCTCCACATGCTCAGTTCTGAGAGATAAGTGTGTGTGAAAGCCGTCCTTTACCAAGCTTTTTGGGAACACAAAGTTTCTATACAGTCGCAAACTACTATCCATACATATATATGGGGAGGTACTAGCTCCAACTCGGTTTTACAGAGAAAACTGCAGGAACTTCAAACCGGCACTAGGAAACACACTGAGAAACTTGAGTAAAACTTTCTCCTGCAACCCGTTCCCTTTGTGCAGGATGAACGAACGTCTCTCCACATGCTCAGTTCTGAGAGAGATGTGTGTGTGAAAGCCGTCCTTCACCTAGCTTGTAGGGAACACAAAGTTTCTAAACAGTTGCAAACACCTCTCCATACATATATATGATGAGGTACTAGCTCAAACTCGGTTTTACAGTGAAAACTGCAGGAACTTCAAACCGGCACTAGGAAACACACTGAGAAACCTGAGTAAAAGTTTCTCCTGCAACCCGTTCCTTTGTGCTAGATGAACGAACGTCTCTCCACATGCTCAGTTCTGAGAGATAAGTGTGTGTGAAAGCCGTCCTTCACCTAGCTTGTTGGGAACACAAAGTTTCTATAGAGTCGCAAACTACTATCCATACATATATATGGGGAGGTACAAGCTCCAACTCGGTTTTACAGAGAAAACTGCAGGAACTTCAAACCGGCACTAGGAAACACACTGAGAAACCTGAGTAAAAGTTTCTCCTGCAACCCGTTCCCTTTGTGCTAGATGAACGAACGTCTCTCCACATGCTCAGTTCTGAGAGATAAGTGTGTGTGAAAGCCGTCCTTCACCTAGATTGTTGGGAACACAAAGTTTCTATACAGTTGCAAACAACTATCCATACATATATATGGGGAGGTACTAGCTCCAACTCGGTTTTACAGTGAAAACTGCAGGAACTTGATACCGGCACTAGGAAACACATTGAGAAACCTGAGTAACGTTTCTCTTGCAACCCGTTCCCTTTGTGCTAGATGAACGAACGTCTCTCAACATGCTCAGTTCTGAGAGATAACTGTGTGTGAAAGCCGTCCTTCAACTAGCTTGTTGGGAACACAAAGTTTCTACACATTTGCAAACACCTCTCCATACACATATATGGGTAGGTACGAGCTGCAAATCGGTTTTACAGTGAAAACTGCAGGAACTTCAAACCGGCACTAGGAAACACACTGAGAAACCTGAGTAAAAGTTTCACCTGCAACCCGTTCCCTTTGTGCTAGATGAACGAACGTCTCTCCACATGCTCAGTTCTGAGAGATTAGTGTGTGTGAAAGCCGTCTTTCACCTAGCTTGATGGGAACACAAAGTTTCTAAACAGTTGCAAACACCACTCCATACATATATATGGGGAGGTACTAGCTCCAACTCGGTTTTACCGTGAAAACTGCAGGAACATCAAACCGGCACTAGGAAACACACTGAGAAACCTAAGTAAAAGTTTCCCCTGCAACCCGTTCCCTCTGTGCTAGATGAACGAACGTCTCTCCACATGCTCAGTTCTGAGAGAGATGTGTGTGTGAAAGCCGTCCTTCACCTAGCTTGTTGGGAACACAAAGTTTTTATACAGTTGCAAACTACTATCCATACATATATATGGGGAGGTAGAAGCTCCAACTCGGTTTTACAGTGAAAACTGACGGAACTTCAAACCGGCACTAGGAAACACACTGAGAAACCTGAGTAAAGTTTCTCTTGCAACCCGTTCCCTTTTTGCTAGATGAACGAACGTCTCTCCACATGCTCAGTTCTGAGAGAGATGTGTGTGTGAAAGCCGTGCTTCACCTAGCTTGTTGGGAACACAAAGTTTCTATACAGTTGCTAACTACTCTCCATACATATATATGGGGAGGTACTAGCTCCAACTCGGTTTTACAGTGAAAACTGCAGGTACTTCAAACCGGCACTAGGAAACACACTGAGAAACCTGAGTAAAAGTTTCTCCTGCAACCCGTTCCCTCTGTGCTAGATGAACGAACGTCTCTCCACATGCTCAGTTCTGAGAGATAAGTGTGTGTGAAAGCCGTCCTTCACCTAGCTTGTAGGGAACACAAAGTTTCTAAACAGTTGCAAACACCTCTCCATACATATATATGATGAGGTACTAGCTCAAACTCGGTTTTACAGTGAAAACTGCAGGAACTTCAAACCGGCACTAGGAAACACACTGAGAAACCTGAGTAAAGTTTCTCTTGCAACCCGTTCCCTTTGTGCTAGATGAACGAACGTCTCTCCACATGCTCAGTTCTGAGAGAGATGTGTGTGTGAAAGCCGTGCTTCACCTAGCTTGTTGGGAACACAAAGTTTCTATACAGTTGCAAACTACTCTCCATACATATATATGGGGAGGTACTAGCTCCAACTCGGTTTTACAGTGAAAACTGCAGGTACTTCAAACCGGCACTAGGAAACACTGAGAAACCTGAGTAAAAGTTTCTCCTGCAACCCGTTCCCTTTGTGCTAGATGAACGAACGTCTCTCCACATGCTCAGTTCTGAGAGATAATTGTGTGTGAAAGCCGTCCTTTACCAAGCTTGTTGGGAACACAAATTTTCTATACAGTCGCAAACTACTATCCATACATATATACGGGAGGTACTAGCTCCAACTCGGTTTTACAGAGAAAACTGCAGGAACTTCAAACCGGCACTAGGAAACACTGAGAAACCTGAGTAAAAGTTTCTCCTGCAACCCGTTCCCTTTGTGCTAGATGAACGAAAGTCTCTCCACATGCTCAGTTCTGAGAGAGATGTGTGTGTGAAAGCCGTTCTTCACCTAGCTTGTAGGGAACACAAAGTTTCTAAACAGTTGCAAACACCTCTCCATACATATATATGATGAGGTACTAGCTCAAACTCGGTTTTACAGTGAAAACTGCAGGAACATCAAACCGGCACTAAGAAACACACTGAGAAACCTGAGTAAAAGTTTCTCCTGCAACTTGTTCCTTTGTGCTAGATAAACGAACGTCTCTCCACATGCTCAGTTCTGAGAGATAAGTGTGTGTGAAAGCCGTCCTTCAACTAGCTTGTTGGGAACACAAAGTTTCTATAGAGTCGCAAACTACTATCCATACATATATATGGGGGAGGTACAAGCTCCAACTCGGTTTTACAGAGAAAACTGCAGGAACTTCAAACCGGCACTAGGAAACACACTGAGAAACCTGAGTAAAAGTTTCTCCTGCAACCCGTTCCCTTTGTGCTAGATGAACGAACGTCTCTCCACATGCTCAGTTCTGAGAGATAAGTGTGTGTGAAAGCCGTCCTTCACCTAGATTGTTGGGAACACAAAGTTTCTATACAGTTGCAAACAACTATCCATAAATATATATGGGGAGGTACTAGCTCCAACTCGGTTTTACAGTGAAAACTGCAGGAACTTCAAACCGGCACTAGGAAACACACTGAGAAACCTGAGTAAAGTTTCTCTTGCAACCCGTTCCCTTTGTGCTAGATGAACGAACGTCTCTCAACATGCTCAGTTCTGAGAGATAACTGTGTGTGAAAGCCGTCCTTCAACTAGCTTGTTGGGAAAACAAAGTTTCTACACATTTGCAAACACCTCTCCATACACATATATGGGTAGGTACGAGCTCCAAATCGGTTTTACAGTGAAAACTGCAGGAACTTCAAACCGGCACTAGGAAACACACTGAGAAACCTGAGTAAAGTTTCTCTTGCAACCCGTTCCCTTTGTGCTAGATGAACGAACGTCTCTCCACATGCTCAGTTCTGAGAGAGATGTGTGTGTGAAAGCCGTGCTTCACCTAGCTTGTTGGGAACACAAAGTTTCTATACAGTTGCAAACTACTCTCCATACATATATATGGGGAGGTACTAGCTCCAACTCGGTTTTACAGTGAAAACTGCAGGTACTTCAAACCGGCACTAGGAAACACTGAGAAACCTGAGTAAAAGTTTCTCCTGCAACCCGTTCCCTTTGTGCTAGATGAACGAACGTCTCTCCACATGCTCAGTTCTGAGAGATAATTGTGTGTGAAAGCCGTCCTTTACCAAGCTTGTTGGGAACACAAATTTTCTATACAGTCGCAAACTACTATCCATACATATATACGGGAGGTACTAGCTCCAACTCGGTTTTACAGAGAAAACTGCAGGAACTTCAAACCGGCACTAGGAAACACACTGAGAAACCTGAGTAAAAGTTTCTCCTGCAACCCGTTCCCTTTGTGCATGATGAACGAAAGTCTCTCCACATGCTCAGTTCTGAGAGAGATGTGTGTGTGAAAGCCGTTCTTCACCTAGCTTGTAGGGAACACAAAGTTTCTAAACAGTTGCAAACACCTCTCCATACATATATATGATGAGGTACTAGCTCAAACTCGGTTTTACAGTGAAAACTGCAGGAACATCAAACCGGCACTAAGAAACACACTGAGAAACCTGAGTAAAAGTTTCTCCTGCAACTTGTTCCTTTGTGCTAGATAAACGAACGTCTCTCCACATGCTCAGTTCTGAGAGATAAGTGTGTGTGAAAGCCGTCCTTCACCTAGCTTGTAGGGAACACAAAGTTTCTAAACAGTTGCAAACACCTCTCCATACATATATATGATGAGGTACTAGCTCAAACTCGGTTTTACAGTGAAAACTGCAGGAACTTCAAACCGGCACTAGGAAACACACTGAGAAACCTGAGTAAAGTTTCTCTTGCAACCCGTTCCCTTTGTGCTAGATGAACGAACGTCTCTCCACATGCTCAGTTCTGAGAGAGATGTGTGTGTGAAAGCCGTGCTTCACCTAGCTTGTTGGGAACACAAAGTTTCTATACAGTTGCAAACTACTCTCCATACATATATATGGGGAGGTACTAGCTCCAACTCGGTTTTACAGTGAAAACTGCAGGTACTTCAAACCGGCACTAGGAAACACTGAGAAACCTGAGTAAAAGTTTCTCCTGCAACCCGTTCCCTTTGTGCTAGATGAACGAACGTCTCTCCACATGCTCAGTTCTGAGAGATAATTGTGTGTGAAAGCCGTCCTTTACCAAGCTTGTTGGGAACACAAATTTTCTATACAGTCGCAAACTACTATCCATACATATATACGGGAGGTACTAGCTCCAACTCGGTTTTACAGAGAAAACTGCAGGAACTTCAAACCGGCACTAGGAAACACACTGAGAAACCTGAGTAAAAGTTTCTCCTGCAACCCGTTCCCTTTGTGCATGATGAACGAAAGTCTCTCCACATGCTCAGTTCTGAGAGAGATGTGTGTGTGAAAGCCGTTCTTCACCTAGCTTGTAGGGAACACAAAGTTTCTAAACAGTTGCAAACACCTCTCCATACATATATATGATGAGGTACTAGCTCAAACTCGGTTTTACAGTGAAAACTGCAGGAACATCAAACCGGCACTAAGAAACACACTGAGAAACCTGAGTAAAAGTTTCTCCTGCAACTTGTTCCTTTGTGCTAGATAAACGAACGTCTCTCCACATGCTCAGTTCTGAGAGATAAGTGTGTGTGAAAGCCGTCCTTCACCTAGATTGTTGGGAACACAAAGTTTCTATAGAGTCGCAAACTACTATCCATACATATATATGGGGAGGTACAAGCTCCAACTCGGTTTTACAGAGAAAACTGCAGGAACTTCAAACCGGCACTAGGAAACACACTGAGAAACCTGAGTAAAAGTTTCTCCTGCAACCCGTTCCCTTTGTGCTAGATGAACGAACGTCTCTCCACATGCTCAGTTCTGAGAGATAAGTGTGTGTGAAAGCCGTCCTTCACCTAGATTGTTGGGAACACAAAGTTTCTATACAGTTGCAAACAACTATCCATACATATATATGGGGAGGTACTAGCTCCAACTCGGTTTTACAGTGAAAACTGCAGGAACTTCAAACCGGCACTAGGAAACACACTGAGAAACCTGAGTAAAGTTTCTCTTGCAACCCGTTCCCTTTGTGCTAGATGAACGAACGTCTCTCAACATGCTCAGTTCTGAGAGATAACTGTGTGTGAAAGCCGTCCTTCAACTAGCTTGTTGGGAAAACAAAGTTTCTACACATTTGCAAACACCTCTCCATACACATATATGGGTAGGTACGAGCTCCAAATCGGTTTTACAGTGAAAACTGCAGGAACTTCAAACCGGCACTAGGAAACACACTGAGAAACCTGAGTAAAACTTTCTCCTGCAACCCGTTCCCTTTGTGCTAGATGAACGAACGTCTCTCCACATGCTCAGTTCTGAGAGATTAGTGTGTATGAAAGCCGTCTTTCACCTAGCTTGATGGGAACACAAAGTTTCTAAACAGTTGCAAACACCACTCCATACATATATATGGGTAGGTACTATCTCCAACTCTGTTTTACAGTGAAAATTGCAGGAACATCAAACCGGCACTAGGAAACACACTGAGAAACCTAAGTAAAAGTTTCCCCTGCAACACGTTCCCTTTGTGCTAGATGAACGAACGTCTCTCCACATGCTCTGTTCTGAGAGAGATGTGTGTGTGAAAGCCGTGCTTCACCTAGCTTGTTGGGAACACAAAGTTTCCATACAGTTGCAAACTACTCTCCATACATATATATGGGGAGGTACTAGCTCCAACTCGGTTTTACAGTGAAAACTGCAGGAACTTCAAACCGGCACTAGGAAACACACTGAGAAACCTGAGTAAAAGTTTCTCCTGCAACCCGTTCCCTTTGTGCTAGATGAACGAACGTCTCTCCACATGGTCAGTTCTGAGAGATAAGTGTGTGTGAAAGCCGTCCTTCACCTAGCTTGTTGGGAACACAAAGTTTCTATAGAGTCGCAAACTACTATCCATACATATATATGGGAAGTACAAGCTCCAACTCGGTTTTACAGTGAAAACTGCAGGAACTTCAAACCGGCACTAGGAAACACACTGAGAAACCTGAGTAAAAGTTTCTCCTGCAACCCGATCCCTTTGTGCTAGATGAACGAACGTCTCTCCACATGCTCAGTTCTGAGAGAGATGTGTGCGTGAAAGCCGTCCTTCACTTAGCTTGTAGGGAAAACAAAGTTTCTAAACAGTTGCAAACACCTCTCCATACATATATATGGGGAGGAACTAGCTCCAACTCGGTTTTACAGTGAAAATTGCATGAACATCAAACCGGCACTAGGAAACACACTGAGAAACCTGAGTAAAAGTTTCTCCTGCAACCCGTTCCCTTTGTGCTAGATGAACGAACGTCTCTCCACATGCTCAGTTCTGAGAGATAAGTGTGTGTGAAAGCCGTGCTTCACCTAGCTTGTTGGGAACAAAAAGTTTCTATACAGTTGCAAACACCTTTCCATATATATATATTGGGAGGTACTAGCTCCAACTCGATTTTACACTGAAAACTGCAGGAACTTCAAACCGGAACTAGGAAACACACTGAGAAATTTGAGTAAAAGTTTCTCCTGCAACCCGTTCCCTTTTTGCTAGATGAACGAACGTCTCTCCACATGCTCAGTTCTGAGAGATTAGTGTGTGTGAAAGCCGTCTTTCACCTAGCTTGATGGGAACACAAAGTTTCTATACAGTTGCAAACACCTCTCCATACATATATATTGGGAGGTACTAGCTCCAACTCGGTTTTACATTGAAAATTGCAGGAACATCAAACCGGCACTAAGAAACACACTGAGAAACCTGAGTAAAAGTTTTTCCTGCAACCCGTTCCCTTTGTGCTAGATGAACTAACGTCTCACCACATGCTCAGTTCTGAGAGTTAAGTGTGTGTGAAAGCCGTCCTTCACCTAGCTTGTTGGGAACACAAAGTTTCTATACAGTTGCAAACTACTATCCATACATATATATGGGGAGGTACTAGCTCCAACTCGGTTTTACAGTGAATACTGCAGGAACTTCAAACCGGCACTAGGAAACACACTGAGAAACCTGAGTAAAGTTTCTCTTGCAACCCGTTCCCTTTGTGCTAAATGAATGAACTTCTCTCCACATGCTCAGTTCTGAGAGATAAGTGTGTGTGAAAGCCGTCCTTCACCTAGCTTGTTGGGAACACAAAGTTTCTATACGGTTGCAAACTACTCTCCATACTTATATATGGGGAGGTACTAGCTCCAACTCGATTTTACAGTGAAAACTGCAGGAACTTCAAACCGCCACTAGGAAACACACTGAGAAACCTGAGTAAAAGTTTATCCTGCAACCCGTTCCCTTTGTGCTAGATGAACGAAAGTCTCTCTACATGCTCAGTTCTGAGAGATATGTGTGTGTGAAAGCCGTCCTTAACCTAGCTTGTAGAGAACACAAAGTTTCTAAACAGTTGCAAACACTTCTCCATACATATATATGGGGAGGAACTAGCTCCAACTCGGTTTTACAGTGAAAATTGCATGAACATCAAACCGGCACTAGGAAACACACTGAGAAACCTGAGTAAAAGTTTCTCCTACAACCCGTTCCCTTTGTGCTAGATGAACGAACGTCTCTCCACATGCTCCGTTCTGAGAGATAAGTGTGTGTGAAAGCCGTGCTTCACCTAGCTTGTTGGGAACACAAAGTTTCTATACAGTTGCAAACACCTCTCCATATATATATATTGGGAGGTACTAGCTCCAACTCGGTTTTCAAGTGAAAACTGCAGGAACTTCATACCGGCACTAGGAAACACACTGAGAAACCTGAGTAAAAGTTTCTCCTGCAACCCGTTCCCTTTGTGCTAGATGAACGAACGTCTCTCCACATGCTCAGTTCTGAGAGATTAGTGTGTGTGAAAGCCGTCTTTCACCTAGCTTGATGGGAACACAAAGTTTCTATACAGTTGCAAACACCTCTCCATACATATATACGGGTAGGTACTATCTCCAACTCTGTTTTACCGTGAAAACTGCAGGAACATCAAACCGGCACTAGGAAACACACTGAGAAACCTGAGTAAAGTTTCTCTTGCAACCCGTTCCCTTTGTGCTAGATGAACGAACGTCTCTCCACATGCTCAGTTCTGAGAGAGATGTGTGTGTGAAAGCCGTGCTTCACCTAGCTTGTTGGGAACACAAAGTTTCTATACAGTTGCAAACAACTCTCCATACATATATATGGGGAGGTACTAGCTCCAACTCGGTTTTACAGTGAAAACTGCAGGTACTTCAAACCGGCACTAGGAAACACACTGAGAAACCTGAGTAAAAGTTTCTCCTGCAACCCGTTCCCTCTGTGCTAGATGAACGAACGTCTCTCCACATGCTCAGTTCTGAGAGATATGTGTGTGTGAAAGCCGTCCTTTACCAAGCTTGTAGGGAACACAAAGTTTCTATACAGTCGCAAACTACTATCCATACATATATATGGGGAGGTACTAGCTCCAACTCGGTTTTACAGAGAAAACTGCAGGAACTTCAAACCGGCCCTAGGAAACACACTGAGAAACTTGAGTAAAAGTTTCTCCTGCAACCCGTTCCCTTTGTGCAGGATGAACGAACGTCTCTCCACATGCTCAGTTCTGAGAGAGATGTGTGTGTGAAAGCCGTACTTCACCTAGCTTGTAGGGAACACAAAGTTTCTATACAGTTGCAAACACCTCTCCATATATATATATTGGGAGGTACTAGCTCCAACTCGGTTTTAAAGTGAAAACTGCAGGAACTTCATACCGGAACTAGGAAACACACTGAGAAACCTGAGTAAAAGTTTCTCCTGCAACCCGTTCCCTTTGTGCTAGATGAACGAACGTCTCTCCACATGCTCAGTTCTGAGAGATAAGTGTGTGTGAAAGCCGTCTTTCACCTAGCTTGATGGGAACACAAAGTTTCTATACAGTTGCAAACACCTCTCCATACATATATACGGGTAGGTACTATCTCCAACTCTGTTTTACCGTGAAAACTGCAGGAACATCAAACCGGCACTAGGAAACACACTGAGAAACCTAAGTAAAAGTTTCCCCTGCAACCCGTTCCCTTTGTGCTAGATGAACGAACGTCTCTCCACATGCTCAGTTCTGAGAGAGATGTGTGTGTGAAAGCCGTCCTTCACCTAGCTTGTTGGGTACACAAAGTTTTCATACAGTTCAAAACTACTATCCATACATATATATGGGGAGGTAGAAGCTCCAACTCGGTTTTACAGTGAAAACTGACAGAACTTCAAACAGGCACTAGGAAACACACTGAGAAACCTGAGTAAAGTTTCTCTTGCAACCCGTTCCCTTTGTGCTAGATGAACGAAAGTCTCTCCACATGCTCAGTTCTGAGAGAGATGTGTGTGTGAAAGCCGTGCTTCACCTAGCTTGTTGGGAACACAAAGTTTCTATACAGTCGCAAACTACTATCCATACATATATATGGGGAGGTACTAGCTCCAACTCGGTTTTACAGAGAAAACTGCAGGAACTTCAAACCGGCACTAGGAAACACACTGAGAAACTTGAGTAAAACTTTCTCCTGCATCCCGTTCCCTTTGTGCAGGATGAACGAACGTCTCTCCACATGCTCAGTTCTGAGAGAGATGTGTGTGTGAAAGCCGTCCTTCACCTAGCTTGTAGGGAACACAAAGTTTCTAAACAGTTGCAAACACCTCTCCATACATATATATGATGAGGTACTAGCTCAAACTCGGTTTTACAGTGAAAACTGCAGGAACTTCAAACCGGCACTAGGAAACACACTGAGAAACCTGAGTAAAAGTTTCTCCTGCAACCCGTTCCTTTGTGCTAGATGAACGAACGTCTCTCCACATGCTCAGTTCTGAGAGATAAGTGTGTGTGAAAGCCGTCCTTCACCTAACTTGTTGGGAACACAAAGTTTCTTTAGAGTCGCAAACTACTATCCATACATATATATGGGGAGGTACAAGCTCCAACTCGGTTTTACAGAGAAAACTGCAGGAACTTCAAACCGGCACTAGGAAACACACTGAGAAACCTGAGTAAAAGTTTCTCCTGCAACCCGTTCCCTTTGTGCTAGATGAACGAACGTCTCTCCACATGCTCAGTTCTGAGAGATAAGTGTATGTGAAAGCCGTCCTTCACCTAGATTGTTGGGAACACAAAGTTTCTATACAGTTGCAAACAACTATCCATACATATATATGGGGAGGTACTAGCTCCAACTCGGTTTTACAGTGAAAACTGCAGGAACTTGATACCGGCACTAGGAAACACACTGAGAAACCTGAGTAACGTTTCTCTTGCAACCCGTTCCCTTTGTGCTAGATGAACGAACGTCTCTCAACATGCTCAGTTCTGAGAGATAACTGTGTGTGAAAGCCGTCCTTCAACTAGCTTGTTGGGAACACAAAGTTTCTACACATTTGCAAACACCTCTCCATACACATATATGGGTAAGTACGAGCTGCAAATCGGTTTTACAGTGAAAACTGCAGGAACTTCAAACCGGCACTAGGAAACACACTGAGAAACCTGAGTAAAAGTTTCACCTGCAACCCGTTCCCTTTGTGCTAGATGAACGAACGTCTCTCCACATGCTCAGTTCTGAGAGATTAGTGTGTGTGAAAGCCGTCTTTCACCTAGCTTGATGGGAACACAAAGTTTCTAAACAGTTGCAAACACCACTCCATACATATATATGGGTAGGTACTATCTCCAACTCTGTTTTACCGTGAAAACTGCAGGAACATCAAACCGGCACTAGGAAACACACTGAGAAACCTAAGTAAAAGTTTCCCCTGCAACCCGTTCCCTCTGTGCTAGATGAACGAACGTCTCTCCACATGCTCAGTTCTGAGAGATAAGTGTGGGTGAAAGCCGTCCTTCACCTAGATTGTTGGGAACACAAAGTTTCTATACAGTTGCAAACAACTATCCATACATATATATGGGGAGGTACTAGCTCCAACTCGGTTTTACAGTGAAAACTGCAGGAACTTCAAACCGGCACTAGGAAACACACTGAGAAACCTGAGTAAAGTTTCTCTTGCAACCCGTTCCCTTTGTGCTACATGAACGAACGTCTCTCAACATGCTCAGTTCTGAGAGATAACTGTGTGTGAAAGCCGTCCTTCAACTAGCTTGTTGGGAACACAAAGTTTCTACACATTTGCAAACACCTCTCCATACACATATATGGGTAGGTACGAGCTCCAAATCGGTTTTACAGTGAAAACTGCAGGAACTTCAAACCGGCACTAGGAAACACACTGAGAAACCTGAGTAAAAGTTTCCCCTGCAACCCGTTCCCTTTGTGCTAGATGAACGAACGTCTCTCCACATGCTCAGTTCTGAGAGATTAGTGTGTATGAAAGCCGTCTTTCACCTAGCTTGATGGGAACACAAAGTTTCTAAACAGTTGCAAACACCACTCCATACATATATATGGGTACGTACTATCTCCAACTCTGTTTTACAGTGAAAATTGCAGGAACATCAAACCGGCACTAGGAAACACACTGAGAAACCTAAGTAAAAGTTTCCCCTGCAACACGTTCCCTTTGTGCTAGATGAACGAACGTCTCTCCACATGCTCTGTTCTGAGAGAGATGTGTGTGTGAAAGCCGTGCTTCACCTAGCTTGTTGGGAACACAAAGTTTCCATACAGTTGCAAACTACTCTCCATACATATATATGGGGAGGTACTAGCTCCAACTCGGTTTTACAGTGAAAACTGCAGGAACTTCAAACCGGCACTAGGAAACACACTGAGAAACCTGAGTAAAAGTTTCTCCTGCAACCCGTTCCTTTGTGCTAGATGAACGAACGTCTCTCCACATGCTCAGTTCTGAGAGATAAGTGTGTGTGAAAGCCGTCCTTCACCTAACTTGTTGGGAACACAAAGTTTCTTTAGAGTCGCAAACTACTATCCATACATATATATGGGGAGGTACAAGCTCCAACTCGGTTTTACAGAGAAAACTGCAGGAACTTCAAACCGGCACTAGGAAACACACTGAGAAACCTGAGTAAAAGTTTCTCCTGCAACCCGTTCCCTTTGTGCTAGATGAACGAACGTCTCTCAACATGCTCAGTTCTGAGAGATAAGTGTATGTGAAAGCCGTCCTTCACCTAGATTGTTGGGAACACAAAGTTTCTATACAGTTGCAAACAACTATCCATACATATATATGGGGAGGTACTAGCTCCAACTCGGTTTTACAGTGAAAACTGCAGGAACTTGATACCGGCACTAGGAAACACACTGAGAAACCTGAGTAACGTTTCTCTTGCAACCCGTTCCCTTTGTGCTAGATGAACGAACGTCTCTCAACATGCTCAGTTCTGAGAGATAACTGTGTGTGAAAGCCGTCCTTCAACTAGCTTGTTGGGAACACAAAGTTTCTACACATTTGCAAACACCTCTCCATACACATATATGGGTAAGTACGAGCTGCAAATCGGTTTTACAGTGAAAACTGCAGGAACTTCAAACCGGCACTAGGAAACACACTGAGAAACCTGAGTAAAAGTTTCTCCTGCAACCCGTTCCCTTTGTGCTAGATGAACGAACGTCTCTCCACATGCTCAGTTCTGAGAGATTAGTGTGTGTGAAAGCCGTCTTTCACCTAGCTTGATGGGAACACAAAGTTTCTAAACAGTTGCAAACACCACTCCATACATATATATGGGTAGGTACTATCTCCAACTCTGTTTTACCGTGAAAACTGCAGGAACATCAAACCGGCACTAGGAAACACACTGAGAAACCTAAGTAAAAGTTTCCCCTGCAACCCGTTCCCTCTGTGCTAGATGAACGAACGTCTCTCCACATGCTCAGTTCTGAGAGAGATGTGTGTGTGAAAGCCGTCCTTCACCTACCTTGTTGGGAACACAAAGTTTTTATACAGTTGCAAACTACTATCCATACATATATATGGGGAGGTAGAAGCTCCAAATAGGTTTTACAGTGAAAACTGACGGAACTTCAAACCGGCACTAGGAAACACACTGAGAAACCTGAGTAAAGTTTCACTTGCAACCCGTTCCCTTTGTGCTAGATGAACGAACGTCTCTCCACATGCTCAGTTCTGAGAGATAAGTGTGGGTGAAAGCCGTCCTTCACCTAGATTGTTGGGAACACAAAGTTTCTATACAGTTGCAAACAACTATCCATACATATATATGGGGAGGTACTAGCTCCAACTCGGTTTTACAGTGAAAACTGCAGGAACTTCAAACCGGCACTAGGAAACACACTGAGAAACCTGAGTAAAGTTTCTCTTGCAACCCGTTCCCTTTGTGCTACATGAACGAACGTCTCTCAACATGCTCAGTTCTGAGAGATAACTGTGTGTGAAAGCCGTCCTTCAACTAGCTTGTTGGGAACACAAAGTTTCTACACATTTGCAAACACCTCTCCATACACATATATGGGTAGGTACGAGCTCCAAATCGGTTTTACAGTGAAAACTGCAGGAACTTCAAACCGGCACTAGGAAACACACTGAGAAACCTGAGTAAAACTTTCTCCTGCAACCCGTTCCCTTTGTGCTAGATGAACGAACGTCTCTCCACATGCTCAGTTCTGAGAGATTAGTGTGTATGAAAGCCGTCTTTCACCTAGCTTGATGGGAACACAAAGTTTCTAAACAGTTGCAAACACCACTCCATACATATATATGGGTACGTACTATCTCCAACTCTGTTTTACAGTGAAAATTGCAGGAACATCAAACCGGCACTAGGAAACACACTGAGAAACCTAAGTAAAAGTTTCCCCTGCAACACGTTCCCTTTGTGCTAGATGAACGAACGTCTCTCCACATGCTCTGTTCTGAGAGAGATGTGTGTGTGAAAGCCGTGCTTCACCTAGCTTGTTGGGAACACAAAGTTTCCATACAGTTGCAAACTACTCTCCATACATATATATGGGGAGGTACTAGCTCCAACTCGGTTTTACAGTGAAAACTGCAGGAACTTCAAACCGGCACTAGGAAACACACTGAGAAACCTGAGTAAAAGTTTCTCCTGCAACCCGTTCCCTTTGTGCTAGATGAACGAACGTCTCTCCACATGCTCAGTTCTGAGAGATAAGTGTGTGTGAAAGCCGTGCTTCACCTAGCTTGTTGGGAACACAAAGTTTCTATACAGTTGCAAACACCTCTCCATATATATATATTGGGAGGTACTAGCTCCAACTCGGTTTTAAAGTGAAAACTGCAGGAACTTCATACCGGAACTAGGAAACACACTGAGAAACTTGAGTAAAAGTTTCTCCTGCAACCCGTTCCCTTTGTGCTAGATGAACGAACGTCTCTCCACATGCTCAGTTCTGAGAGATTAGTGTGTGTGAAAGCCGTCTTTCACCTAGCTTGATGGGAACACAAAGTTTCTATACAGTTGCAAACACCTCTCCATACATATATAAGGGGAGGTACTATCTCCAACTCTGTTTTACCGTGAAAACTGCAGGTACTTCAAACCGGCACTAGGAAACACACTGAGAAACCTGAGTAAAAGTTTCTCCTGCAACCCGTTCCCTCTGTGCTAGATGAACGAACGTCTCTCCACATGCTCAGTTCTGAGAGATAAGTGTGTGTGAAAGCCGTACTTTACCTAGCTTGTTGGGAACACAAAGTTTCTATACAGTTGCAAACTACTATCCATACATATATATGGGGAGGTACTAGCTCCAACTCGGTTTTACAGAGAAAACTGCAGGAACTTCAAACCGGCACTAGGAAACACACTGAGAAACTTGAGTAAAAGTTTCTCCTGCAACCCGTTCCCTTTGTGCAGGATGAACGAACGTCTCTCCACATGCTCAGTTCTGAGAGATAAGTGTGTGTGAAAGCCGTCCTTCACCTAGCTTGTTGGGAACACAAAGTTTCTATAGGGTCGCAAACTACTATCCATACATATATATGGGGAGGTACTAGCTCCAACTCGGTTTTACAGAGAAAACTGCAGGAACTTCAATCCGGCACTAGGAAACACACTGAGAAACCTGAGTAAAAGTTTCTCCTGCAACCCGTTCCCTTTGTGCTAGATGAACGAAAGTCTCTCCACATGCTCAGTTCGGAGAGATAAATGTGTGTGAAAGCCGTGCTTCACCTAGCTTGTTGGGAACACAAAGTTTCTATACAGTTGCAAACTACTATCCATACATATATATGGGGAGGTACTAGCTCCAACTCGGTTTTACAGTGAAAACTGCAGGAACTTCAAACCGGCACTAGGAAACACACTGAGAAACCTGAGTAAAGTTTCTCTTGCAACCCTTTCCCTTTGTGCTAGATGAACGAACGTCTCTCCACATGCTCAGTTCTGAGAGATAAGTGTGTGTGAAAGCCGTCCTTCACCTAGCTTGTTGGGAACACAAAGTTTCTATACAGTTGCAAACTACTCTCAATACATATATATGGGGAGGTACTAGCTCCAACTCGGTTTTACAGTGAAAACTGCAGGAACTTCAAACCGGCACTACGAAACACACTGAGAAACCTGAGTAAAAGTTTCTCCTGCAACCGTTCCCTTTGTGCTAGATGAACGAACGTCTCTCCACATGCTCAGTTCTGAGAGATAAGTGTGTTTGAAAGCCGTCCTTCAACTAGCTTGTAGGGAACACAAAGTTTCTAAACAGTTGCAAACACCTCTCCATACTTTTATATGGGGAGGTACAAGCTCCAACTCGGTTTTACAGTGAAAACTGCAGGAACTTCAAACCGGCACTAGGAAACACACTGAGAAACCTGAGTAAAAGTTTCTCCTGCAACCGTTCCCTTTGTGCTAGATGAACGAACGTCTCTCCACATGCTCAGTTCTGAGAGATAAGTGTGTTTGAAAGCCGTCCTTCAACTAGCTTGTTGGGAACACAAAGTTTCTATACAGTTGCAAACTACTATCCATACATATATATTGGGAGGTACTAGCTCCAACTCGGTTTTACAGTGAAAACTGCAGGAACTTCAAACCGGCACTAGGAAACACACTGAGAAACCTAAGTAAAAGTTTCCCCTGCAACCCGTTCCCTTTGTGCTACATGAACGAACGTCTCTCCACATGCTCAGTTCTGAGAGATAAGTGTGTGTGAAAGCCGTCCTTCACCTAGCTTGTAGGGAACACAAAGTTTGTAAACAGTTGCAAACACCTCTCCATACATATATATGGGGAGGAACTAGCTCCAACTCGGTTTTACAATGAAAATTGCAGGAACATCAAACCGGCACTAGGAAACACACTGAGAATCCTGAGTAAAAGTTTCTCCTGCAACCCGTTCCCTTTTTGCTAGAAGAACGAACGTCTCTCCACATGCTCAGTTCTGAGAGATAAGTGTGTGTGAAAGCCGTCCTTCACCTAGCTTGTTGGGAACACAAAGTTTCTATACAGTTGCAAACAACTCTCCATACATATATATGGGGAGGTACTAGCTCCAACTCGGTTTTACAGAGAAAACTGCAGGAACTTCAAACCGGCACTAGGAAACACACTGAGAAACTTGCGTAAAAGTTTCTCCTGCAACCCGTTCCCTTTGTGCAGGATGAACGAACGTCTCTCCACATGCTCAGTTCTGAGAGAGATGTGTGTGTGAAAGCCGTCCTTCACCTAGCTTGTAGGGAACACAAAGTTTCTAAACAGTTGCAAACACCTCTCCATACATATATATGATGAGGTACTAGCTCAAACTCGGTTTTACAGTGAAAACTGCAGGAACTTCAAACCGGCACTAGGAAACACACTGAGAAACCTGAGTAAAAGTTTCTCATGCAACCCGTTCCTTTGTGCTAGATGAACGAAGGTCTCTCCACATGCTCAGTTCTGAGAGATAAGTGTGTGTAAAAGCCGTCCTTCACCTAGCTTGTTGGGAAGACAAAGTTTCTATAGAGTCGCAAACTACTATCCATACATATATATGGGGAGGTACAAGCTCCAACACGGTTTTACAGAGAAAACTGCAGGAACTTCAAACCGGCACTAGGAAACACACTGAGAAACTTGAGTAAAAGATTCTCCTGCAACCCGTTCCCTTTGTGCTAGGTGAACGAACGTCTCTCCACATGCTCAGTTCTGAGAGAGATGTGTGTGTGAAAGCCGTCCTTCACTTAGCCTGTAGGGAAAACAAAGTTTCTAAACAGTTGCAAACACCTCTCCATACATATATATGGGGAGGTACTAGCTCCAACTCGGTTTTACAGTGAAAATTGCAGGAACAACAAACCGGCACTAGGAAACACACTGAGAAACCTGAGTAAAAGTTTCTCCTGCAACCCGTTCCCTTTGTGCTAGATGAACGAACGTCTCTCCACATGCTCAGTTCTGAGAGATAAGTGTGTGTGAAAGCCGTGCTTCACCTAGCTTGTTGGGAACAAAAAGTTTATATACAGTTGCAAACACCTCTCCATATATATATATTGGGAGGTACTAGCTTCAACTCGGTTTTACACTGAAAACTGCAGGAACTTCAAACCGGAACTAGGAAACACACTGAGAAATTTGAGTAGAAGTTTCTCCTGCAACCCGTTCCCTTTGTGCTAGATGAACGAACGTCTCTCCACATGCTCAGTTCTGAGAGATTAGTGTGTGTGAAAGCCGTCTTTCACCTAGCTTGATGGGAACACAAAGTTTCTATACAGTTGCAAACACCTCTCCATACATATATATTGGGAGGTACTAGCTCCAACTCGGTTTTACATTGAAAATTGCAGGAACATCAAACCGGGACTAAGAAACACACTGAGAAACCTGAGTAAAAGTTTTTCCTGCAACCCGTTCCCTTTGTGCTAGATGAACTAACGTCTCACCACATGCTCAGTTCTGAGAGATAAGTGTGTGTGAAAGCCGTCCTTCACCTAGCTTCTTGGGAACACAAAGTTTCTATACAGTTGCAAACTACTATCCATACATATATATGGGGAGGTAGTAGCTCCAACTCGGTTTTACAGTGAATACTGCAGGAACTTCAAACCGGCACTAGGAAACACACTGAGAAACCTGAGTAAAGTTTCTCTTGCAACCCGTTCCCTTTGTGCTAAATGAATGAACGTCTCTCCACATGCTCAGTTCTGAGAGATAAGTGTGTGTGAAAGCCGTCCTTCACCTAGCTTGTTGGGAACACAAAGTTTCTATACCGTTGCAAACTACTCTCCATACTTATATATGGGGAGGTACTAGCTCCAACTCGGTTTTACAGTGAAAACTGCAGGAACTTCAAACCGGCACTAGGAAACACACTGAGAAACCTGAGTAAAAGTTTCTCCTGCAACCCGTTCCCTTTGTGCTAGATGAACGAAAGTCTCTCTACATGCTCAGTTCTGAGAGATATGTGTGTGTGAAAGCCGTCCTTAACCTAGCTTGTAGAGAACACAAAGTTTCTAAACAGTTGCAAACACTTCTCCATACATATATATGGGGAGGAACTAGCTCCAACTCGGTTTTACAGTGAAAATTGCAGGAACATCAAACCGGCACTAGGAAACACACTGAGAAACCTGAGTAAAAGTTTCTCCTGCAACACGTTCCCTTTGTGCTAGATGAACGAAAGTCTCTCCACATGCTCACTTCGGAGAGATAAATGTGTGTGAAAGCCGTGCTTCACCTAGCTTGTTGGGAACACAAAGTTTCTATACAGTTGCAAACTACTATCCATACATATATATGGGGAGGTACTAGCTCCAACTCGGTTTTACAGTGAAAACTGCAGGAACTTCAAACCGGCACTAGGAAACACACTGAGAAACCTGAGTAAATTTTCTCTTGCAACCCGTTCCTTTTGTGCTAGATGAACGAACGTCTCTCCACATGCTCAGTTCTGAGAGATAAGTGTGTGTGAAAGCCGTCCTTCACCTAGCTTGTTGGGAACACAAAGTTTCTATACAGTTGCAAACTACTCTCCATACATATATATGGGGAGGTACTAGCTCCAACTCGGTTTTACAGAGAAAACTGCAGGAACTTCAAACCGGCACTAGGAAACACACTGAGAAACTTGAGTAAAAGTTTCTCCTGCAACCCGTTCCCTTTGTGCTAGATGAACGAACGTCTCTCCACATGCTCAGTTCTGCGAGAGATGTGTGTGTGAAAGCCGTCCTTCACCTAGCTTGTAGGGAACACAAAGTTTCTAAACAGTTGCAAACACCTCTCCATACATATATATTGGGAGGTAGTAGCTCCAACTCGGTTTTACAGTGAAAACTGCAGGAACTTCAAACCGGCACTAGGAAACACACTGAGAAACCTAAGTAAAAGTTTCCCCTGCAACCCGTTCCCTTTGTGCTAGATGAAAGAAAGTCTCTCCACATGCTCAGTTCTGAGAGATAATTGTGTTTGAAAGCCGTCCTTCACCTAGCTTGTTGGGAACACAAAGTTTCTATACCGTTGCAAACTACTCTCCATACTTATATATGGGGAGGTACTAGCTCCAACTCGGTTTTACAGTGAAAACTGCAGGAACTTCAAACCGGCACTAGGAAACACACTGAGAAACCTGAGTAAAAGTTTCTCCTGCAACCCGTTCCCTTTGTGCTAGATGAACGAAAGTCTCTCTACATGCTCAGTTCTGAGAGATATGTGTGTGTGAAAGCCGTCCTTAACCTAGCTTGTAGAGAACACAAAGTTTCTAAACAGTTGCAAACACTTCTCCATACATATATATGGGGAGGAACTAGCTCCAACTCGGTTTTACAGTGAAAATTGCAGGAACATCAAACCGGCACTAGGAAACACACTGAGAAACCTGAGTAAAAGTTTCTCCTGCAACCCGTTCCCTTTGTGCTAGATGAACGAAAGTCTCTCCACATGCTCAGTTCGGAGAGATAAATGTGTGTGAAAGCCGTGCTTCACCTAGCTTGTTGGGAACACAAAGTTTCTATACAGTTGCAAACTACTATCCATACATATATATGGGGAGGTACTAGCTCCAACTCGGTTTTACAGTGAAAACTGCAGGAACTTCAAACCGGCACTAGGAAACACACTGAGAAACCTGAGTAAAGTTTCTCTTGCAACCCGTTCCTTTTGTGCTAGATGAACGAACGTCTCTCCACATGCTCAGTTCTGAGAGATAAGTGTGTGTGAAAGCCGTCCTTCACCTAGCTTGTTGGGAACACAACGTTTGTATACAGTTGCAAACTACTCTCCATACATATATATGGGGAGGTACTAGCTCCAACACGGTTTTACAGAGAAAACTGCAGGAACTTCAAACCGGCACTAGGAAACACACTGAGAAACTTGAGTAAAAGTTTCTCCTGCAACCCATTCCTTTTGTGCTAGATGAACGAACGTCTCTCCACATGCTCAGTTCTGCGAGAGATGTGTGTGTG
Organism: Camelus bactrianus; assembly: GCF_048773025.1. Classification (NCBI taxonomy): domain Eukaryota; kingdom Metazoa; phylum Chordata; class Mammalia; order Artiodactyla; family Camelidae; genus Camelus; species Camelus bactrianus. Next base: position 52,957,856 of record NC_133575.1, on the reverse strand, counting down.
AAAGCCGTCCTTCACCTAGCATGTAGGGAACACAAAGTTTCTAAACAGTTGCAAACACCTCTCCATACTTATATATGGGGAGGTACAAGCTCCAACTCGGTTTTACAGTGAAAACTGCAGGAACTTCAAACCGGCACTAGGAAACACACTGAGAAACCTGAGTAAAAGTTTCTCCTGCAACCCGTTCCCTTTGTGCTAGATGAACGAACGTCTCTCCACATGCTCAGTTCTGAGAGATAAGTGTGTATGAAAGACGTCCTTCAACTAGCTTGTTGGGAACACAAAGTTTCTATACAGTTGCAAACACCTCTCCATACATATATATTGGGAGGTACTAGCTCCAACTCGGTTTTACAGTGAAAACTGCAGGAACTTCAAACCGGCACTAGGAAACACACTGAGAAACCTGAGTAAAAGTTTCCCCTGCAACCCGTTCCCTTTGTGCTAGATGAAAGAAAGTCTCTCCACATGCTCAGTTCTGAGAGATAAGTGTGTGTGAAAGCCGTCCTTCATCTAGCTTGTTGGGAACAGAAAGTTTCTATACAGTTGCTAACTACTATCCATACATATATATGGGGAGGTACAAGCTCCAACTCGGTTTTACAGTGAAAACTGCAGGAACTTCAAACCGGCCCTAGGAAACACACTGAGAAACCTGAGTAAAAGTTTCTGCTGCAATCGTTCCCTTTGTGCTACATGAACGAACGTCTCTCCATATGCTCAGTTCTGAGAGATAGGTGTGTGTGAAAGCCGTCCTTCACCTAGCTTGTTGGGAACACAAAGTTTCTATACAGTTGCAAACTACTCTCCATACATTTATATGGGGAGGTAATAGCTCCAACTCGGTTTTACAGTGAAAACTGCAGGAACTTCAAACCGGCACTAGGAAACACACTGAGAAACCTGAGTAAAAGTTTCTCCTGCAACACGTTCCCTTTGTGCTAGATGAACGAACGTCTCTCCACATGCTCAGTTATGAGAGAAAAGTGTGTGTGAAAGCCGTCCTTCACCTAGCTTGTAGGGAACAAAAAGTTTCTAAACAGTTGCAAACACCTCTCCATACATATTTATGGGGAGGTACTAGCTCCAACTCGGTTTTACATTGAAAATTGCAGGAACATCAAAACGGCACTAGGAAACACACTGAGAAACCTGAGTAAAAGTTTCTCCTGCAACCCGTTCCCTTTGTGCTAGATGAACGAACGTCTCTCCACATGCTCAGTTCTGAGAGATAAGTGTGTGTGAAAGCCGTCCTTCACCTAGCTTGTAGGGAACACAAAGTTTGTAAACAGTTGCAAAAACCTCTTCATACATATATATGGGGAGGAACTAGCTCCAACTCGGTTTTACAGTGAAAACTGCAGGTAATTCAAACCGGCACTAGGAAACACACTGAGAAACCTGAGTAAAAGTTTCTCCTGCAACACGTTCTTTTGTGCTAGGTGAACGAACGTCTCTCCACATGCTCAGATCTGAGAGATAAGTGTAAGTGAAAGCCGTACTTTAACTAGCTTCTGGGGAACACAAAGTTTCTATACAGTTGCAAACTCTTCTCGATACATATATATGGCGATGTACTAGCTCCAACTCGGTTTTACAGTGAAAACTGCAGGAACTTCAAACCGGCACTAAGAAAAACACTGAGTAACCTGAATAAAAGTTTCTCCTGCAACCCGTTCCCGTTGTGCTACATGAACGAACGTCTCTCCACCTGCTCAGTTCTGAGAGATAAGTGTGTGTGAAAGCCGTCCTTCACCTAGTTTGTTGGGAACACAAACTTTCTATACTGTTGCTAACTACTCTCCATACATATATATGGGGAGGTACTAGCTCCAACTCGGTTTTATAGTGAAAACTGCAGGAACTTCAAACCGGCACTAGGAAACACGCTGAGAAACCTGAGTAAAAGTTCCTCCTGCAACCAGTTCCTTTGTGTTAGATGAACGAACGTCTCTCCACATGCTCAGTTCTGAGAGATAAGTGTGTGTGAAAGCCGTCCTTCACCTAGATAGTTGGGAACACAAAGTTTCTATACAGTTGCAAACTACTCTCCATACATATATATGAGGAGGTACTAGCTCCAACTCGGTTTTACAGTGAAAAATGCAGGAACTTCAAACCGGCAATAGGAAACACACTGAGAAACCTGAGTAAAAGTTTCTCCTGCAACCCGTTCCCTTTGTGCTAGATGAACGATCGTCTCTCCACATGCTCAGTTCTGAGAGATAAGTGTTTGTGAAAGGCGTCCTTCACCTAGCTTGTTGGGAACAAAAACTTTCTATGCAGTTGCAAACTACTCTCCATACATATATATGGGGAGGTACTAGCTCCAACTCGGTTTTACAGTGAAAACTGCAGGAACTTCAAACCGGCACTAGGAAAAACACTGAGAAACTTGAGTAAAAGTTTCTCCTGCAACCCGTTCCCTTTGTGCTAGATGAACGAACGTCTCTCCACATGCTCAGATCTGAGAGATAAGTGTGAGTGAAAGCCGTCCTTTAACTAGCTTCTGGGGAACACAAAGATTCTATACAGTTGCAAACTCTTCTCCATACATATATATGGCGAGGTACTAGCTCCAACTCGGTTTTACAGTGAAAACTGCAGGAACTTCAAACCGGCACTAGGAAACACACTAAGAAACCTGAGTAAAGTTTCTCTTCCAACCCGTTCCCTTTTTGCTAGATGAACGAACGTCTCTCCACATGCTCAGTTCTGAGAGATAAGTGTGTGTGAAAGCCGTCCTTCACCTAGCTTTTTGGGAACACAATGTTTCTATACCGTTGCAAACTACTCTCCATACTTATACTTGGGGAGGTACTAATTCCAACTCGGTTTTACAGTGAAAACTGCAGGAACTTCAAACCGGCACTAGGAAACACACTGAGAAACCTGAGTAAAAGTTTCTCCTGCAACCCGTTCCCTTTGTGCTAGATGAACGAACGTCTCTCCACATGCTCAGTTCGGAGAGATAAGTGTGTTTGAAAGCCGTCCGTCACCTAGCTTGTTGGGAACACAAAGTTTCTATACAGTTGCAAACACCTCTACATACATATATATTGGGAGGTACTAGCTCCAACTCGGTTTTACAGTGAAAACTGCAGGAACTTCAAACCGGCACTAGGAAACACACTGAGAAACTTCGGTAAAAGTTTCTCCTGCAACCCGTTCCCTTTGTGCTAGATGAACGAACGTCTCTCCACTTGCTCAGTTCTGAGAGATAAGTGTGTGTGAAAGCCGTCCTTCACCTAGCTTGTTGGGAACACAAAGTTTCTAAATATTTGCAAACACCTCTCCAGACATATATATGGGGATGTACTAGCTCCAAATCGGTTTTACAGTGAAAACTGCAGGAACTTCAAACCGGCACTAGGAAATACACTGAGAAACCTCAGTAAAAGTTTCCCTGCAACCCGTTCCCTTTGTGCTAGATGGACGAACGTCTCTCCACATGCTCAGTTCTGAGAGATAAGTGTGTGTGAAAGCCGTGCTTCACCTAACTTGTTGGGAACACAAAGTTTGTATAGAGTTGCAAACACCTCTCCATACATATATATGGGGAGGTACAAGCTCCAACTCGGTTTTACTGTGAAACGGCAGGAACTTCAAACCGGCACTAGGAAACACACTGAGAAACCTGAGTAAAAGTTTCTCCTGCAACCCGTTCCCTTTGTGCTAGATGAACGAACGTCTCTCCACATGCTCAGTTCTGAGAGATAAGTGTGTGTGAAAGCCGTACTTCACCTAGCTTCTTGGGAACACAAAGATTCTATACAGTTGCAAACAGCTCTCCATACATATATATGGGGAGGTACTATTTCCAACTCGGTTTTACAGTGAAAACTGCAGGAACTTCAAACCGGCACTAGGAAACACACTAAGAAACCTGAGTAAAGTTTCTCTTGCAACCCGTTCCCTTTTTGCTAGATGAACGAACGTCTCTCCACATGCTCAGTTCTGAGAGATAAGTGTGTGTGAAAGCCGTCCTTCAACTATGTTGTTGGGAACACAAAGTTTCTATACAGTTGCAAACTACTCTCCATACATATATATGGGGTGGTACTTGCTCCAACTCGGTTTTACAGTGAAAACTGCAGGAACTTCAAACCGGCACTAGGAAACACACTGAGAAATCTGAGTAAAGTTTCTCTTGCAACCCGTTCCCTTTGTGCTAGATGAAAGAACGTCTCTCCACATGCTCAGTTCGGAGAGATAAGTGTGTTTGAAAGCCGTCCGTCACCTAGCTTTTTGGGAAACAGAAAGTTTCTATACAGTTGCAAACACCTCTACATACATATATATGGGGAGGTACTAGCTCCAACTCGGTTTTACAGTGAAAACTGCAGGAACTTCAAACCGGCACTAGGAAACACACTGAGAAACCTGAGTAAAAGTTTCTCCTGAAACCCGTTCCCTTTGTGCTAGATGAACGAACGTCTCTCCACATCCTCAGTTGTAAGAAATAAGTGTGTGTGAAAGCCGTCCTTCAACTTGCTTATTGGGAACACAAACTTTCTATACAGTTGCAAACACCTCTCCATACATATATATGGGGCGGTACTAGCTCCAACTCGATTTTACAGTGAAAACAGCAGTAAATTCAAACCGGCACTAGGAAACACACTGAGAACCTGAGTAAAAGTTTTTCCTGCAACCCGTTCAATTTGTGCTAGATGAACGAACGTCTCTCCACATGCTCAGTTCTGTAAGATAAGTGTGTGTGAAAGCCGTCTTTCACTTAGCTTGTTGGGAACACAAAGTTTCTATACAGTTGCAAACACCTCTCCATACATATATATGGGGAGGTACTTGCTCCTACTCGGTTTTACAGTGAACACTGCAGGAACTTCAAACCGGCAATAGGAAACACACTGAGAAACCTGAGTAAAAGTTTCTCCTGTAAACCGTTCCCTTTGTGCTAGATGAACGAACGTCTCTCCACATGCTCATTTCTGAGAGATAAGTGTGTGTGAAAGCCGTCCTTCACCTAGCTTGTTGGGAACACAAAGTTTCTATACAGTTGCAAACACCTCTCCATACATATATATGGGGAGGTACTAGCTCCAACTCGGTTTTACAGTGAAAACTGCAGGAACTTCAAACCGGCACTAGGAAACACACTGAGAAACCTGAGTAAAAGTTTCTCCTGCAACCCGTTCCCTTTGTGCTAGATGAACGAACGTCTCTCCACATGCTCAGTTCTGAGAGATAAGTGTGTGTGAAAGCCGTACTTCACCTATCTTGTTGGGAACACAAAGTTTCTAAACAGTTGAAAACACCTCTCCATACATATATATGGGGAGGTACTAGCTCCAACTCGGTTTTACAGTGAAAACTGCAGGAACTTCAAACCGGCACTAGGAAACACACTGAGAAACCTGAGTAAAAGTTTCTCCTGCAACCCGTTCCCTTTGTGCTAGATGAACGAACGTCTCTCCACATGCTCAGTTCTGAGAGATAAGTGTGTGTGAAAGCCGTCCTTCACCTAGCTTGTTGGGTACACAAAGTTTCTATACAGTTGCAAACACCTCTCCATACATATATATGGGGCGGTACAAGGTCCAACTCGATTTTACAGTGAAACTGCAGGACCTTCAAACCGGCACTAGGAAACACACTGAGAAACCTGAGTAAAAGTTTCTCCTGCAACACGTTCCCTTTGTGCTAGATGAACGAACGTCTCTCCACATGCTCAGTTCTGAGAGATAAGTGTGTGTGAAAGCCGTCCTTCAACTAGCTTATTGGGAACACAAAGTTTCTATACAGTTGCAAACACCTCTCCATACATATATATGGGGCGGTACTAGCTCCAACTCGATTTTACAGTGAAAACAGCAGTCAATTCAAACCGGCACTAGGAAACACACTGAGAACCTGAGTAAAAGTTTTTCTGCAACCCGTTCCCTTTGTGCTAGATGAACGAACGTCTCTCCACATGCTCAGTTCTGAGAGATATGTGTGTGTGAAAGCCGTCCTTCACCTAGCTTGTTGGGAACACAAAGTTTCTATACAGTTGCAAACATCTCTCCATTCATATATATGGGGAGGTACTAGCTCGAACTCGGTTTTACAGTGAAAACTGCAGGAACTTCAAACCGGCCCTAGGAAACACACTGAGAATCCTGAGTAAAAGTTTCCCATGCAACCCGTTCCCTTTGTGCTAGATGAACGAACGTCTCTCCACATGCTCAATTCTGAGAGATAAGTGTGTGTGAAAGCCGTTCTTCACCTAGCTTGTTGGGAACACAAAGTTTCTATACAGTTGCAAACACCTCTCCATACATATATATGGGGAGGTAGTAGCTCCACCTCGGTTTTACAGTGAAAACTGCAGGAACTTCAAACCGGCACTACGAAACACACTGAGAAACCTGAGTAAAAGTTTCTCCTGCAACCCGTTCCCTTTGTGCTAGGTGAACGAACATCTCTCCACATGCTCAGATCTGAGAGATAAGTGTGTGTGAAAGCCGTCCTTCAAATAGCTTGTTGGGAACACAAAGTTTCTATACAGTTGCAAACACCTCTCCGTACATATATATGGGGCGGTTCAAGCTCCAACTCGATTTTACTGTGAAACTGCAGGAACTTCATTCCGGCACTAGGAAACACACTGAGAAACCTGAGTAAAAGTTTCTCCTGCAACCCGTTCCCTTTGTGCTAGATGAACGAACGTCTCTCCACATGCTCAGTTCTGAGAGATAAGTGTGTGTGAAAGCCGTACTTCACCTAGCTTCTTGGGAACACAAAGATTCTATACAGTTGCAAACACCTCTCCATACATATATATGGGGAGGTACTAGCTCCAACTCGGTTTTACACTGAAAAAAGCAGGAAATTCAAACCTGCACGAGGAAACACACTGAGAAACCTGAGTAAAAGTTTCTCCTGCAAACCGTTCCCTTTTTGCTAGATGAACGAACGTCTATCCACATGCTCAGTTCTGAGAGATATGTGTGTGTGAAAGCCGTCCTTCACCTAGCTTGTTGGGAACACAAAGTTTCTATACAGTTGCAAACATCTCTCCATACATATATATGGGGAGGTACTAGCTCAAACTCGGTTTTACAGTGAAAACTGCAGGAAATTCAAACCGGCACTAGGAAACACACTGAGAATCCTGAGTAAAAGTTTCCCCTGCAACCCGTTCCCTTTGTGCTAGATGAACGAACGTCTCTCCACATGCTCAGTTCTGAGAGATAAGTGTGTGTGAAAGCCTTTCTTCACCTAGCTTGTTGGGAACACAAAGTTTCTATACAGTTGCAAACACCTCTCCATACATATATATGGGGAGGTACTAGCTCCAACTCGGTTTTACAGTGAAAAGTGCAGGAACGTCAAACCGGCAGTAGGAAAGACACTGAGAAACCTGAGTAAAAGTTTCTCCTGCAACCCGTTCCCTTTGTGCTAGATGAACGAACGTCTCTCCACATGCTCAGTTCTGAGAGATAAGTGTGTGTGAAAGCCGTCCTTCACCTAGCTTGTTGGGAACACAAAGTTTCTATACAGTTGCAAACATCTCTCCATACATATATATGGGGAGGTACTAGCTCGAACTCGGTTTTACAGTGAAAACTGCAGGAACTTCAAACCGGCACTAGGAAACACACTGAGAAACCTGAGTAAATGCTTCTACAGCAACCCGTTCCCTTTGTGCTAGATGAACGAACGTCTCTCCACATGCTCAGTTCTGAGAGATAAGTGTGTGTGAAAGCCGTCCTTCACCTAGCTTGTTCGGAACACAAAGTTTCTAAACAGTTGAAAACACCTCTCCATACATATATATGGGGAGGTACTAGCTCCAAATCTGTTTTACAGTGAAAACTGCAGGAACTTCAAACCGGCACTAGGAAACACACTGAGAAACCTGAGTAAAAGTTTCTCCTGCAACCCGTTCCCTTTGTGCTAGATGAACGAACGTCTCTCCACATGCTCAGTTCTGAGAGATAAGTGTGTGTGAAAGCCGTCCTTCACCTAGCTTGTTGGGAACACAAAGTTTCTATACAGTTGCAAACACCTCTCCATACATATATATGGGGCGGTACAAGCTCCAACTCGATTTTACAGTGAACCTGCAGGAACTTCAAACCGGCACTAGGAAACACACTGAGAAACCTGAGTAAAAGTTTCTCCTGCAACCCGTTCCCTTTGTGCTAGATGAACGAACGTCTCTCCACATCCTCAGTTGTAAGAAATAAGTGTGTGTGAAAGCCGTCCTTCAACTTGCTTATTGGGAACACAAACTTTCTATACAGTTGCAAACACCTCTCCATACATATATATGGGGCGGTACTAGCTCCAACTCGATTTTACAGTGAAAACAGCAGTAAATTCAAACCGGCACTAGGAAACACACTGAGAACCTGAGTAAAAGTTTTTCCTGCAACCCGTTCAATTTGTGCTAGATGAACGAACGTCTCTCCACATGCTCAGTTCTGTAAGATAAGTGTGTGTGAAAGCCGTCTTTCACTTAGCTTGTTGGGAACACAAAGTATCTATACAGTTGCAAACACCTCTCCATACATATATATGGGGAGGTACTTGCTCCTACTCGGTTTTACAGTGAACACTGCAGGAACTTCAAACCGGCACTAGGAAACACACTGAGAAACCTGAGTAAAAGTTTCTCCTGCAAACCGTTCCCTTTGTGCTAGATGAACGAACGTCTCTCCACATGCTCAGTTCTGAGAGATAAGTGTGTGTGAAAGCCGTCCTTCAAATAGCTTGTTGGGAACACAAAGATTCTATACAGTTGCAAACACCTCTCCATACATATATATGGGGCGGTACTAGCTCCAACTCGATTTTACAGTGAAAACAGCAGTAAATTCAAACCGGCACTAGGAAACACACTGAGAAACCTGAGTAAAAGTTTCTCCTGCAACCCGTTCCCTTTGTGCTAGATGAACGAACGTCTCTCCACATGCTCAGTTCTGAGAGATATGTGTGTGTGAAAGCCGTCCTTCACCTAGCTTGTTGGGAACACAAAGTTTCTATACAGTTGCAAACATCTCTCCATTCATATATATGGGGAGGTACTAGCTCGAACTCGGTTTTACAGTGAAAACTGCAGGAACTTCAAACCGGCACTAGGAAACACACTGAGAATCCTGAGTAAAAGTTTCCCATGCAACCCGTTCCCTTTGTGCTAGATGAACGAACGTCTCTCCACATGCTCAATTCTGAGAGATAAGTGTGTGTGAAAGCCGTTCTTCACCTAGCTTGTTGGGAACACAAAGTTTCTATACAGTTGCAAACACCTCTCCATACATATATATGGGGAGGTAGTAGCTCCAACTCGGTTTTACAGTGAAAACTGCAGGAACTTCAAACCGGCACTACGAAACACACTGAGAAACCTGAGTAAAAGTTTCTCCTGCAACCCGTTCCCTTTGTGCTAGATGAACGAACATCTCTCCACATGCTCAGTTCTGAGAGATAAGTGTGTGTGAAAGCCGCCCTTCACCTATCTTGTTGGGAACACAAAGTTTCTATACAGTTGCAAACACCTCTCCATACATATATATGGGGAGGTTCAAGCTCCAACTCGATTTTACTGTGAAACTGCAGGAACTTCATTCCGGCACTAGGAAACACACTGAGAAACCTGAGTAAAAGTTTCTCCTGCAACCCGTTCCCTTTGTGCTAGATGAACGAACGTCTCTCCACATGCTCAGTTCTGAGAGATAAGTGTGTGTGAAAGCCGTACTTCACCTAGCTTCTTGGGAACACAAAGATTCTATACAGTTGCAAACACCTCTCCATACATATATATGGGGAGGTACTAGCTCCAACTCGGTTTTACACTGAAAAAAGCAGGAAATTCAAACCTGCACGAGGAAACACACTGAGAAACCTGAGTAAAAGTTTCTCCTGCAAACCTTTCCCTTTTTGCTAGATGAACGAACGTCTCTCCACATGCTCAGTTCTGAGAGATAAGTGTGTGTGAAAGCCTTTCTTCACCTAGCTTGTTGGGAACACAAAGTTTCTATACAGTTGCAAACACCTCTCCATACATATATATGGGGAGGTACTAGCTCCAACTCGGTTTTACAGTGAAAAGTGCAGGAACGTCAAACCGGCAGTAGGAAAGACACTGAGAAACCTGAGTAAAAGTTTCTCCTGCAACCCGTTCCCTTTGTGCTAGATGAACGAACGTCTCTCCACATGCTCAGTTCTGAGAGATAAGTGTGTGTGAAAGCCGTCCTTCACCTAGCTTGTTGGGAACACAAAGTTTCTATACAGTTGCAAACATCTCTCCATACATATATATGGGGAGGTACTAGCTCGAACTCGGTTTTACAGTGAAAACTGCAGGAACTTCAAACCGGCACTAGGAAACACACTGAGAAACCTGAGTAAATGCTTCTACAGCAACCCGTTCCCTTTGTGCTAGATGAACGAACGTCTCTCCACATGCTCAGTTCTGAGAGATAAGTGTGTGTGAAAGCCGTCCTTCACCTAGCTTGTTCGGAACACAAAGTTTCTAAACAGTTGAAAACACCTCTCCATACATATATATGGGGAGGTACTAGCTCCAAATCGGTTTTACAGTGAAAACTGCAGGAACTTCAAACCGGCCCTAGGAAACACACTGAGAAACCTGAGTAAAAGTTTCTCCTGCAACCCGTTCCCTTTGTGCTAGATGAACGAACGTCTCTCCACATGCTCAGTTCTGAGAGATAAGTGTGTGTGAAAGCCGTCCTTCACCTAGCTTGTTGGGAACACAAAGTTTCTATACAGTTGCAAACACCTCTCCATACATATATATGGGGCGGTACAAGCTCCAACTCGATTTTACAGTGAACCTGCAGGAACTTCATACCGGCACTAGGAAACACACTGAGAAACCTGAGTAAAAGTTTCTCCTGCAACCCGTTCCCTTTGTGCTAGATGAACGAACGTCTCTCCACATCCTCAGTTGTAAGAAATATGTGTGTGTGAAAGCCGTCCTTCAACTTGCTTATTGGGAACACAAACTTTCTATACAGTTGCAAACACCTCTCCATACATATATATGGGGCGGTACTAGCTCCAACTCGATTTTACAGTGAAAACAGCAGTAAATTCAAACCGGCACTAGGAAACACACTGAGAACCTGAGTAAAAGTTTTTCCTGCAACCCGTTCAATTTGTGCTAGATGAACGAACGTCTCTCCACATGCTCAGTTCTGTAAGATAAGTGTGTGTGAAAGCCGTCTTTCACTTAGCTTGTTGGGAACAAAAAGTTTCTATACAGTTGCAAACACCTCTCCATACATATATATGGGGAGGTACTTGCTCCTACTCGGTTTTACAGTGAACACTGCAGGAACTTCAAACCGGCACTAGGAAACACACTGAGAAACCTGAGTAAAAGTTTCTCCTGTAAACCGTTCCCTTTGTGCTAGATGAACGAACGTCTCTCCACATGCTCAGTTCTGAGAGATAAGTGTGTGTGAAAGCCGTCCTTCACCTAGCTTGTTGGGAACACAAAGTTTCTATACAGTTGCAAACACCTCTCCATACATATATATGGGGAGGTACTAGCTCCAACTCGGTTTTACAGTGAAAACTGCAGGAACTTCAAACCGGCACTAGGAAACACACTGAGAAACCTGAGTAAAAGTTTCTCCTGCAACCCGTTCCCTTTGTGCTAGATGAACGAACGTCTCTCCACATGCTCAGTTCTGAGAGATAAGTGTGTGTGAAAGCCTTTCTTCACCTAGCTTGTTTGGAACACAAAGTTTCTATACAGTTGCAAACACCTCTCCATACATATATATGGGGAGGTACTAGCTCCAACTCGGTTTTACACTGAAAAAAGCAGGAAATTCAAACCTGCACGAGGAAACACACTGAGAAACCTGAGTAAAAGTTTCTCCTGCAAACCGTTCCCTTTTTGCTAGATGAACGAACGTCTATCCACATGCTCAGTTCTGAGAGATATGTGTGTGTGAAAGCCGTCCTTCACCTAGCTTGTTGGGAACACAAAGTTTCTATACAGTTGCAAACATCTCTCCATACATATATATGGGGAGGTACTAGCTCAAACTCGGTTTTACAGTGAAAACTGCAGGAAATTCAAACCGGCACTAGGAAACACACTGAGAATCCTGAGTAAAAGTTTCCCCTGCAACCCGTTCCCTTTGTGCTAGATGAACGAACGTCTCTCCACATGCTCAGTTCTGAGAGATAAGTGTGTGTGAAAGCCTTTCTTCACCTAGCTTGTTGGGAACACAAAGTTTCTATACAGTTGCAAACACCTCTCCATACATATATATGGGGAGGTACTAGCTCCAACTCGGTTTTACAGTGAAAAGTGCAGGAACGTCAAACCGGCAGTAGGAAAGACACTGAGAAACCTGAGTAAAAGTTTCTCCTGCAACCCGTTCCCTTTGTGCTAGATGAACGAACGTCTCTCCACATGCTCAGTTCTGAAAGATAAGTGTGTGTGAAAGCCGTCCTTCACCTAGCTTGTTGGGAACACAAAGTTTCTATACAGTTGCAAACATCTCTCCATACATATATATGGGGAGGTACTAGCTCGAACTCGGTTTTACAGTGAAAACTGCAGGAACTTCAAACCGGCACTAGGAAACACACTGAGAAACCTGAGTAAATGCTTCTACAGCAACCCGTTCCCTTTGTGCTAGATGAACGAACGTCTCTCCACATGCTCAGTTCTGAGAGATAAGTGTGTGTGAAAGCCGTCCTTCACCTAGCTTGTTCGGAACACAAAGTTTCTAAACAGTTGAAAACACCTCTCCATACATATATATGGGGAGGTACTAGCTCCAAATCGGTTTTACAGTGAAAACTGCAGGAACTTCAAACCGGCCCTAGGAAACACACTGAGAAACCTGAGTAAAAGTTTCTCCTGCAACCCGTTCCCTTTGTGCTAGATGAACGAACGTCTCTCCACATGCTCAGTTCTGAGAGATAAGTGTGTGTGAAAGCCGTCCTTCACCTAGCTTGTTGGGAACACAAAGTTTCTATACAGTTGCAAACACCTCTCCATACATATATATGGGGCGGTACAAGCTCCAACTCGATTTTACAGTGAACCTGCAGGAACTTCAAACCGGCACTAGGAAACACACTGAGAAACCTGAGTAAAAGTTTCTCCTGCAACCCGTTCCCTTTGTGCTAGATGAACGAACGTCTCTCCACATCCTCAGTTGTAAGAAATAAGTGTGTGTGAAAGCCGTCCTTCAACTTGCTTATTGGGAACACAAACTTTCTATACAGTTGCAAACACCTCTCCATACATATATATGGGGCGGTACTAGCTCCAACTCGATTTTACAGTGAAAACAGCAGTAAATTCAAACCGGCACTAGGAAACACACTGAGAACCTGAGTAAAAGTTTTTCCTGCAACCCGTTCAATTTGTGCTAGATGAACGAACGTCTCTCCACATGCTCAGTTCTGTAAGATAAGTGTGTGTGAAAGCCGTCTTTCACTTAGCTTGTTGGGAACACAAAGTATCTATACAGTTGCAAACACCTCTCCATACATATATATGGGGAGGTACTTGCTCCTACTCGGTTTTACAGTGAACACTGCAGGAACTTCAAACCGGCACTAGGAAACACACTGAGAAACCTGAGTAAAAGTTTCTCCTGCAAACCGTTCCCTTTGTGCTAGATGAACGAACGTCTCTCCACATGCTCAGTTCTGAGAGATAAGTGTGTGTGAAAGCCGTCCTTCAAATAGCTTGTTGGGAACACAAAGATTCTATACAGTTGCAAACACCTCTCCATACATATATATGGGGCGGTACTAGCTCCAACTCGATTTTACAGTGAAAACAGCAGTAAATTCAAACCGGCACTAGGAAACACACTGAGAAACCTGAGTAAAAGTTTCTCCTGCAACCCGTTCCCTTTGTGCTAGATGAACGAACGTCTCTCCACATGCTCAGTTCTGAGAGATATGTGTGTGTGAAAGCCGTCCTTCACCTAGCTTGTTGGGAACACAAAGTTTCTATACAGTTGCAAACATCTCTCCATTCATATATATGGGGAGGTACTAGCTCGAACTCGGTTTTACAGTGAAAACTGCAGGAACTTCAAACCGGCCCTAGGAAACACACTGAGAATCCTGAGTAAAAGTTTCCCATGCAACCCGTTCCCTTTGTGCTAGATGAACGAACGTCTCTCCACATGCTCAATTCTGAGAGATAAGTGTGTGTGAAAGCCGTTCTTCACCTAGCTTGTTGGGAACACAAAGTTTCTATACAGTTGCAAACACCTCTCCATACATATATATGGGGAGGTAGTAGCTCCAACTCGGTTTTACAGTGAAAACTGCAGGAACTTCAAACCGGCACTACGAAACACACTGAGAAACCTGAGTAAAAGTTTCTCCTGCAACCCGTTCCCTTTGTGCTAGATGAACGAACATCTCTCCACATGCTCAGTTCTGAGAGATAAGTGTGTGTGAAAGCCGTCCTTCACCTATCTTGTTGGGAACACAAAGTTTCTATACAGTTGCAAACACCTCTCCATACATATATATGGGGAGGTTCAAGCTCCAACTCGATTTTACTGTGAAACTGCAGGAACTTCATTCCGGCACTAGGAAACACACTGAGAAACCTGAGTAAAAGTTTCTCCTGCAACCCGTTCCCTTTGTGCTAGATGAACGAACGTCTCTCCACATGCTCAGTTCTGAGAGATAAGTGTGTGTGAAAGCCGTACTTCACCTAGCTTCTTGGGAACACAAAGATTCTATACAGTTGCAAACACCTCTCCATACATATATATGGGGAGGTACTAGCTCCAACTCGGTTTTACACTGAAAAAAGCAGGAAATTCAAACCTGCACGAGGAAACACACTGAGAAACCTGAGTAAAAGTTTCTCCTGCAAACCTTTCCCTTTTTGCTAGATGAACGAACGTCTATCCACATGCTCAGTTCTGAGAGATATGTGTGTGTGAAAGCCGTCCTTCACCTAGCTTGTTGGGAACACAAAGTTTCTATACAGTTGCAAACATCTCTCCATACATATATATGGGGAGGTACTAGCTCAAACTCGGTTTTACAGTGAAAACTGCAGGAAATTCAAACCGGCACTAGGAAACACACTGAGAATCCTGAGTAAAAGTTTCCCCTGAACCAGTTCCCTTTGTGCTAGATGAACGAACGTCTCTCCACATGCTCAGTTCTGAGAGATAAGTGTGTGTGAAAGCCTTTCTTCACCTAGCTTGTTGGGAACACAAAGTTTCTATACAGTTGCAAACACCTCTCCATACATATATATGGGGAGGTACTAGCTCCAACTCGGTTTTACAGTGAAAAGTGCAGGAACGTCAAACCGGCAGTAGGAAAGACACTGAGAAACCTGAGTAAAAGTTTCTCCTGCAACCCGTTCCCTTTGTGCTAGATGAACGAACGTCTCTCCACATGCTCAGTTCTGAGAGATAAGTGCGTGTGAAAGCCGTCCTTCACCTAGCTTGTTGGGAACACAAAGTTTCTATACAGTTGCAAACATCTCTCCATACATATATATGGGGAGGTACTAGCTCGAACTCGGTTTTACAGTGAAAACTGCAGGAACTTCAAACCGGCACTAGGAAACACACTGAGAAACCTGAGTAAATGCTTCTACAGCAACCCGTTCCCTTTGTGCTAGATGAACGAACGTCTCTCCACATGCTCAGTTCTGAGAGATAAGTGTGTGTGAAAGCCGTCCTTCACCTAGCTTGTTCGGAACACAAAGTTTCTAAACAGTTGAAAACACCTCTCCATACATATATATGGGGAGGTACTAGCTCCAAATCGGTTTTACAGTGAAAACTGCAGGAACTTCAAACCGGCCCTAGGAAACACACTGAGAAACCTGAGTAAAAGTTTCTCCTGCAACCCGTTCCCTTTGTGCTAGATGAACGAACGTCTCTCCACATGCTCAGTTCTGAGAGATAAGTGTGTGTGAAAGCCGTCCTTCACCTAGCTTGTTGGGAACACAAAGTTTCTATACAGTTGCAAACACCTCTCCATACATATATATGGGGCGGTACAAGCTCCAACTCGATTTTACAGTGAACCTGCAGGAACTTCATACCGGCACTAGGAAACACACTGAGAAACCTGAGTAAAAGTTTCTCCTGCAACCCGTTCCCTTTGTGCTAGATGAACGAACGTCTCTCCACATCCTCAGTTGTAAGAAATATGTGTGTGTGAAAGCCGTCCTTCAACTTGCTTATTGGGAACACAAACTTTCTATACAGTTGCAAACACCTCTCCATACATATATATGGGGCGGTACTAGCTCCAACTCGATTTTACAGTGAAAACAGCAGTAAATTCAAACCGGCACTAGGAAACACACTGAGAACCTGAGTAAAAGTTTTTCCTGCAACCCGTTCAATTTGTGCTAGATGAACGAACGTCTCTCCACATGCTCAGTTCTGTAAGATAAGTGTGTGTGAAAGCCGTCTTTCACTTAGCTTGTTGGGAACAAAAAGTTTCTATACAGTTGCAAACACCTCTCCATACATATATATGGGGAGGTACTTGCTCCTACTCGGTTTTACAGTGAACACTGCAGGAACTTCAAACCGGCACTAGGAAACACACTGAGAAACCTGAGTAAAAGTTTCTCCTGTAAACCGTTCCCTTTGTGCTAGATGAACGAACGTCTCTCCACATGCTCAGTTCTGAGAGATAAGTGTGTGTGAAAGCCGTCCTTCACCTAGCTTGTTGGGAACACAAAGTTTCTATACAGTTGCAAACACCTCTCCATACATATATATGGGGAGGTACTAGCTCCAACTCGGTTTTACAGTGAAAACTGCAGGAACTTCAAACCGGCACTAGGAAACACACTGAGAAACCTGAGTAAAAGTTTCTCCTGCAACCCGTTCCCTTTGTGCTAGATGAACGAACGTCTCTCCACATGCTCAGTTCTGAGAGATAAGTGTGTGTGAAAGCCGTCCTTCACCTAGCTTGTTGGGAACACAAAGTTTCTATACAGTTGCAAACACCTCTCCATACATATATATGGGGCGGTACAAGGTCCAACTCGATTTTACAGTGAAACTGCAGGACCTTCAAACCGGCACTAGGAAACACACTGAGAAACCTGAGTAAAAGTTTCCCTGCAACCCGTTCCCTTTGTGCTAGATGAACGAACGTCTCTCCACATGCTCAGTTCTGAGAGATAAGTGTGTGTGAAAGCCGTCCTTCACCTAGCTTGTTGGGAACACAAAGTTTCTATACAGTTGCAAACACCTCTCCATACATATATATGGGGCGGTACAAGCTCCAACTCGATTTTACAGTGAACCTGCAGAAACTTCAAACCGGCACTAGGAAACACACTGAGAAACCTGAGTAAAAGTTTCTCCTGCAACCCGTTCCCTTTGTGCTAGATGAACGAACGTCTCTCCACATCCTCAGTTGTAAGAAATAAGTGTGTGTGAAAGCCGTCCTTCAACTAGCTTATTGGGAACACAAAGTTTCTATACAGTTGCAAACACCTCTCCATACATATATATGGGGCGGTACTAGCTCCAACTCGATTTTACAGTGAAAACAGCAGTCAATTCAAACCAGCACTAGGAAACACACTGAGAACCTGAGTAAAAGTTTTTCCTGCAACCCGTTCCCTTTGTGCTAGATGAACGAACGTCTCTCCACATGCTCAGTTCTGTAAGATAAGTGTGTGTGAAAGCCGTACTTCACCTAGCTTCTTGGGAACACAAAGATTCTATACAGTTGCAAACACCTCTCCATACATATATATGGGGAGGTACAAGCTCCAACTCGGTCTTACAGTGAAAACAGCAGGAAATTCAAACCGGCCCTAGGAAACACACTGAGAAACCTGAGTAAAAGTTTCCCCTGCAACCGTTCTATTTGTGCTAGATGTACGAAAGTCTCTCCACATGCTCAGTTCTGAGAGATAAGTCTGTGTGAAAGCCGTCCTTCACCTAGCTAGTTGGGAACACAAAGTTTCTATACAGTTGCAAACACCTCTCCATACATATATATGTGGAGGTACTAGCTCCAACACGGTTTTACAGTGAAAACTGCAGGAACTTCAAACCGGCACTAGGAAACACACTGAGTAACCTGAGTAAATGTTTCTACAGCAACCCGTTCCCTTTGTGCTACATGAACGAACGTCTCTCCACATGCTCAGTTCTGAGAGATAAGTGTGTGTGAAAGCCGTCCTTCACCTAGCTTGTTGGGAACACAAAGTTTCTATACAGTTGCAAACACCTCTCCATACATATATATGGGGAGGTACTTGCTCCAACTCGGTTTTACAGTGAAAACTGCAGGAACTTCAAACCGGCACTAGGAAACACACTGAGAAACCTGAGTAAAAGTTTCTCCTGCAACCCGTTCCCTTTGTGCTAGATGAACGAACGTCTCTCCACATGCTCAGTTCTGAGAGATAAGTGTGTGTGAAAGCCGTACTTCACCTACCTTCTTGGGAACACAAAGATTCTATACAGTTGCAAACACCTCTCCATACATATATATGGGGAGGTACTAGCTCCAACTCGGTTTTACAGTGAAAACAGCAGGAAATTCAAACCGGCACTAGGAAACACACTGATAAACCTGAGTAAAAGTTTCTCCTGTAAACCGTTCCCTTTGTGCTAGATGAACGAACGTCTCTCCACATGCTCAGTTCTGAGAGATAAGTGTGTGTGAAAGCCGTCCTTCACCTAGCTTGTTGGGAACACAAAGTTTCTATACAGTTGCAAACACCTCTCCATACATATATATGGGGCGGTACTAGCTCCAACTCGATTTTACAGTGAAAACAGCAGTAAATTCAAACCGGCACTAGGAAACACACTGAGAAACCTGAGTAAAAGTTTTTCCTGCAACCCGTTCCCTTTGTGCTAGATGAACGAACGTCTCTCCACATGCTCAGTTCTGAAAGATAAGTGTGTGTGAAAGCCGTACTTCACCTACCTTCTTGGGAACACAAAGATTCTATACAGTTGCAAACACCTCTCCATACATATATATGGGGAGGTACTAGCTCCAACTCGGTTTTACAGTGAAAACAGCAGGAAATTCAAACCGGCACTAGGAAACACACTGATAAACCTGAGTAAAAGTTTCTCCTGTAAACCGTTCCCTTTGTGCTAGATGAACGAACGTCTCTCCACATGCTCAGTTCTGAGAGATAAGTGTGTGTGAAAGCCGTCCTTCACCTAGCTTGTTGGGAACACAAAGTTTCTATACAGTTGCAAACACCTCTCCATACATATATATGGGGAGGTACTAGCTCCAACTCGGTTTTACAGTGAAAACTGCAGGAACTTCAAACCGGCACTAGGAAACACACTGAGAAACCTGAGTAAAAGTTTCTCCTGCAACCCGTTGCCTTTGTGCTAGATGAACGAACGTCTCTCCACATGCTCAGTTCTGAGAGATAAGTGTGTGTGAAAGCCGTACTTCACCTATCTTGTTGGGAACACAAAGTTTCTAAACAGTTGAAAACAACTCTCCATACATATATATGGGGAGGTACTAGCTCCAACTCGGTTTTACAGTGAAAACTGCAGGAACTTCAAACCGGCACTAGGAAACACACTGAGAAACCTGAGTAAAAGTTTCTCCTGCAACCCGTTCCCTTTGTGCTAGATGAACGAACGTCTCTCCACATGCTCAGTTCTGAGAGATAAGTGTGTGTGAAAGCCGTCCTTCACCTAGCTTGTTGGGAACACAAAGTTTCTATACAGTTGCATACACCTCTCCATACATATATATGGGGCGGTACAAGGTCCAACTCGATTTTACAGTGAAACTGCAGGACCTTCAAACCGGCACTAGGAAACACACTGAGAAACCTGAGTAAAAGTTTCCCTGCAACCCGTTCCCTTTGTGCTAGATGAACGAACGTCTCTCCACATGCTCAGTTCTGAGAGATAAGTGTGTGTGAAAGCCGTCCTTCACCTAGCTTGTTGGGAACACAAAGTTTCTATACATTTGCAAACACCTCTCCATACATATATATGGGGCGGTACAAGCTCCAACTCGATTTTACAGTGAACCTGCAGAAACTTCAAACCGGCACTAGGAAACACACTGAGAAACCTGAGTAAAAGTTTCTCCTGCAACCCGTTCCCTTTGTGCTAGATGAACGAACGTCTCTCCACATCCTCAGTTGTAAGAAATAAGTGTGTGTGAAAGCCGTCCTTCAACTAGCTTATTGGGAACACAAAGTTTCTATACAGTTGCAAACACCTCTCCATACATATATATGGGGCGGTACTAGCTCCAACTCGATTTTACAGTGAAAACAGCAGTCAATTCAAACCGGCACTAGGAAACACACTGAGAACCTGAGTAAAAGTTTTTCCTTCAACCCGTTCCCTTTGTGCTAGATGAACGAACGTCTCTCCACATGCTCAGTTCTGTAAGATAAGTGTGTGTGAAAGCCGTACTTCACCTAGCTTCTTGGGAACACAAAGATTCTGTACAGTTGCAAACACCTCTCCATACATATATATGGGGAGGTACAAGCTCCAACTCGGTTTTACAGTGAAAACAGCAGGAAATTCAAACCGGCCCTAGGAAACACACTGAGAAACCTGAGTAAAAGTTTCCCCTGCAACCGTTCTATTTGTGCTAGATGAACGAACGTCTCTCCACATGCTCAGTTCTGAGAGATAAGTCTGTGTGAAAGCCGTCCTTCACCTAGCTAGTTGGGAACACAAAGTTTCTATACAGTTGCAAACACCTCTCCATACATATATATGTGGAGGTACTAGCTCCAACACGGTTTTACAGTGAAAACTGCAGGAACTTCAAACCGGCACTAGGAAAAACACTGAGTAACCTGAGTAAATGTTTCTAAAGCAACCCGTTCCCTTTGTGCTACATGAACGAACGTCTCTCCACATGCTCAGTTCTGAGAGATAAGTGTGTGTGAAAGCCGTCTTTCACTTAGCTTGTTGGGAACACAAAGTTTCTATACAGTTGCAAACACCTCTCCATACATATATATGGGGAGGTACTTGCTCCAACTCGGTTTTACAGTGAAAACTGCAGGAACTTCAAACCGGCACTAGGAAACACACTGAGAAACCTGAGTAAAAGTTTCTCCTGCAACCCGTTCCCTTTGTGCTAGATGAACGAACGTCTCTCCACATGCTCAGTTCTGAGAGATAAGTGTGTGTGAAAGCCGTACTTCACCTACCTTCTTGGGAACACAAAGATTCTATACAGTTGCAAACACCTCTCCATACATATATATGGGGAGGTACTAGCTCCAACTCGGTTTTACAGTGAAAACAGCAGGAAATTCAAACCGGCACTAGGAAACACACTGATAAACCTGAGTAAAAGTTTCTCCTGTAAACCGTTCCCTTTGTGCTAGATGAACGAACGTCTCTCCACATGCTCAGTTCTGAGAGATAAGTGTGTGTGAAAGCCGTCCTTCACCTAGCTTGTTGGGAACACAAAGTTTCTATACAGTTGCAAACACCTCTCCATACATATATATGGGGAGGTACTAGCTCCAACTCGGTTTTACAGTGAAAACTGCAGGAACTTCAAACCGGCACTAGGAAACACACTGAGAAACCTGAGTAAAAGTTTCTCCTGCAACCCGTTCCCTTTGTGCTAGATGAACGAACGTCTCTCCACATGCTCAGTTCTGAGAGATAAGTGTGTGTGAAAGCCGTACTTCACCTATCTTGTTGGGAACACAAAGTTTCTAAACAGTTGAAAACAACTCTCCATACATATATATGGGGAGGTACTAGCTCCAACTCGGTTTTACAGTGAAAACTGCAGGAACTTCAAACCGGCACTAGGAAACACACTGAGAAACCTGAGTAAAAGTTTCTCCTGCAACCCGTTCCCTTTGTGCTAGATGAACGAACGTCTCTCCACATGCTCAGTTCTGAGAGATAAGTGTGTGTGAAAGCCGTCCTTCACCTAGCTTGTTGGGAACACAAAGTTTCTATACAGTTGCATACACCTCTCCATACATATATATGGGGCGGTACAAGGTCCAACTCGATTTTACAGTGAAACTGCAGGACCTTCAAACCGTCACTAGGAAACACACTGAGAAACCTGAGTAAAAGTTTCCCTGCAACCCGTTCCCTTTGTGCTAGATGAACGAACGTCTCTCCACATGCTCAGTTCTGAGAGATAAGTGTGTGTGAAAGCCGTCCTTCACCTAGCTTGTTGGGAACACAAAGTTTCTATACATTTGCAAACACCTCTCCATACATATATATGGGGCGGTACAAGCTCCAACTCGATTTTACAGTGAACCTGCAGAAACTTCAAACCGGCACTAGGAAACACACTGAGAAACCTGAGTAAAAGTTTCTCCTGCAACCCGTTCCCTTTGTGCTAGATGAACGAACGTCTCTCCACATCCTCAGTTGTAAGAAATAAGTGTGTGTGAAAGCCGTCCTTCAACTAGCTTATTGGGAACACAAAGTTTCTATACAGTTGCAAACACCTCTCCATACATATATATGGGGCGGTACTAGCTCCAACTCGATTTTACAGTGAAAACAGCAGTCAATTCAAACCGGCACTAGGAAACACACTGAGAACCTGAGTAAAAGTTTTTCCTTCAACCCGTTCCCTTTGTGCTAGATGAACGAACGTCTCTCCACATGCTCAGTTCTGTAAGATAAGTGTGTGTGAAAGCCGTACTTCACCTAGCTTCTTGGGAACACAAAGATTCTGTACAGTTGCAAACACCTCTCCATACATATATATGGGGAGGTACAAGCTCCAACTCGGTTTTACAGTGAAAACAGCAGGAAATTCAAACCGGCCCTAGGAAACACACTGAGAAACCTGAGTAAAAGTTTCCCCTGCAACCGTTCTATTTGTGCTAGATGAACGAACGTCTCTCCACATGCTCAGTTCTGAGAGATAAGTCTGTGTGAAAGCCGTCCTTCACCTAGCTAGTTGGGAACACAAAGTTTCTATACAGTTGCAAACACCTCTCCATACATATATATGTGGAGGTACTAGCTCCAACACGGTTTTACAGTGAAAACTGCAGGAACTTCAAACCGGCACTAGGAAAAACACTGAGTAACCTGAGTAAATGTTTCTAAAGCAACCCGTTCCCTTTGTGCTACATGAACGAACGTCTCTCCACATGCTCAGTTCTGAGAGATAAGTGTGTGTGAAAGCCGTCTTTCACTTAGCTTGTTGGGAACACAAAGTTTCTATACAGTTGCAAACACCTCTCCATACATATATATGGGGAGGTACTTGCTCCAACTCGGTTTTACAGTGAAAACTGCAGGAACTTCAAACCGGCACTAGGAAACACACTGAGAAACCTGAGTAAAAGTTTCTCCTGCAACCCGTTCCCTTTGTGCTAGATGAACGAACGTCTCTCCACATGCTCAGTTCTGAGAGATAAGTGTGTGTGAAAGCCGTCCTTCACCTAGCTTGTTGGGAACACAAAGTTTCTATACAGTTGCAAACACCTCTCCATACATATATATGGGGCGGTACAAGCTCCAACTCGATTTTACAGTGAAACTGCAGGACCTTCAAACCGGCACTAGGAAACACACTGAGAAACCTGAGTAAAAGTTTCTCCTGCAACCCGTTCCCTTTGTGCTAGATGAACGAACGTCTCTCCACATGCTCAGTTCTGAGAAATAAGTGTGTGTGAAAGCCGTCCTTCAACTAGCTTATTGGGAACACAAAGTTTCTATACAGTTGCAAACACCTCTCCATACATATATATGGGGCGGTACTAGCTCCAACTCGATTTTACAGTGAAAACAGCAGTAAATTCAAACCGGCACTAGGAAACACACTGAGAAACCTGAGTAAAAGTTTTTCCTGCAACCCGTTCCCTTTGTGCTAGATGAACGAACGTCTCTCCACATGCTCAGTTCTGAAAGATAAGTGTGTGTGAAAGCCGTACTTCACCTACCTTCTTGGGAACACAAAGATTCTATACAGTTGCAAACACCTCTCCATACATATATATGGGGAGGTACTAGCTCCAACTCGGTTTTACAGTGAAAACAGCAGGAAATTCAAACCGGCACTAGGAAACACACTGAGAAACCTGAGTAAAAGTTTCTCCTGCAACCCGTTCCCTTTGTGCTAGATGAACGAACGTCTCTCCACATGCTTAGTTCTGAGAGATAAGTGTGTGTGAAAGCCGTCTTTCACTTAGCTTGTTGGGAACACAAAGTTTCTATACAGTTGCAAACACCTCTCCATACATATATATGGGGAGGTACTAGCTCCAACTCGGTTTTACAGTGAAAACTGCAGGAACTTCAAACCGGCACTAGGAAACACACTGAGAAACCTGAGTAAAAGTTTCTCCTGCAACCCGTTCCCTTTGTGCTAGATGAACGAACGTCTCTCCACATGCTCAGTTCTGAGAGATAAGTGTGTGTGAAAGCCGTCCTTCACCTAGCTTGTTGGGAACACAAAGTTTCTAAACAGTTGAAAACACCTCTCCATACATATATATGGGGAGGTACTAGCTCCAACTCGGTTTTACAGTGAAAACTGCAGGAACTTCAAACCGGCACTAGGAAACACACTGAGAAACCTGAGTAAAAGTTTCTCCTGCAACCCGTTCCCTTTGTGCTAGATGAACGAACGTCTCTCCACATGCTCAGTTCTGAGAGATAAGTGAGTGTGAAAGCCGTCCTTCACCTAGCTTGTTGGGAACACAAAGTTTCTATACAGTTGCAAACACCTCTCCATACACATATATATGGGGAGGTACTAGCTCCAACTCGGTTTTACTGTGAAAACTGCAGGAACTTCAAACCGGCACTAGGAAACACACTGAGAAACCTGAGTAAAAGTTTCTCCTGCAACCCGTTCCCTTTGTGCTAGATGAACGAACGTCTCTCCACATGCTCAGTTCTGTAAGATAAGTGTGTGTGAAAGCCGTACTTCACCTAGCTTCTTGGGAACACAAAGATTCTGTACAGTTGCAAACACCTCTCCATACATATATATGGGGAGGTACAAGCTCCAACTCGGTTTTACAGTGAAAACAGCAGGAAATTCAAACCGGCCCTAGGAAACACACTGAGAAACCTGAGTAAAAGTTTCCCCTGCAACCGTTCTATTTGTGCTAGATGAACGAACGTCTCTCCACATGCTCAGTTCTGAGAGATAAGTCTGTGTGAAAGCCGTCCTTCACCTAGCTAGTTGGGAACACAAAGTTTCTATACAGTTGCAAACACCTCTCCATACATATATATGTGGAGGTACTAGCTCCAACACGGTTTTACAGTGAAAACTGCAGGAACTTCAAACCGGCACTAGGAAAAACACTGAGTAACCTGAGTAAATGTTTCTAAAGCAACCCGTTCCCTTTGTGCTACATGAACGAACGTCTCTCCACATGCTCAGTTCTGAGAGATAAGTGTGTGTGAAAGCCGTCTTTCACTTAGCTTGTTGGGAACACAAAGTTTCTATACAGTTGCAAACACCTCTCCATACATATATATGGGGAGGTACTTGCTCCAACTCGGTTTTACAGTGAAAACTGCAGGAACTTCAAACCGGCACTAGGAAACACACTGAGAAACCTGAGTAAAAGTTTCTCCTGCAACCCGTTCCCTTTGTGCTAGATGAACGAACGTCTCTCCACATGCTCAGTTCTGAGAGATAAGTGTGTGTGAAAGCCGTCCTTCACCTAGCTTGTTGGGAACACAAAGTTTCTATACAGTTGCAAACACCTCTCCATACATATATATGGGGCGGTACAAGCTCCAACTCGATTTTAAAGTGAAACTGCAGGACCTTCAAACCGGCACTAGGAAACACACTGAGAAACCTGAGTAAAAGTTTCTCCTGCAACCCGTTCCCTTTGTGCTAGATGAACGAACGTCTCTCCACATGCTCAGTTCTGAGAAATAAGTGTGTGTGAAAGCCGTCCTTCAACTAGCTTATTGGGAACACAAAGTTTCTATACAGTTGCAAACACCTCTCCATACATATATATGGGGCGGTACTAGCTCCAACTCGATTTTACAGTGAAAACAGCAGTAAATTCAAACCGGCACTAGGAAACACACTGAGAAACCTGAGTAAAAGTTTTTCCTGCAACCCGTTCCCTTTGTGCTAGATGAACGAACGTCTCTCCACATGCTCAGTTCTGAAAGATAAGTGTGTGTGAAAGCCGTACTTCACCTACCTTCTTGGGAACACAAAGATTCTATACAGTTGCAAACACCTCTCCATACATATATATGGGGAGGTACTAGCTCCAACTCGGTTTTACAGTGAAAACAGCAGGAAATTCAAACCGGCACTAGGAAACACACTGAGAAACCTGAGTAAAAGTTTCTCCTGCAACCCGTTCCCTTTGTGCTAGATGAACGAACGTCTCTCCACATGCTTAGTTCTGAGAGATAAGTGTGTGTGAAAGCCGTCTTTCACTTAGCTTGTTGGGAACACAAAGTTTCTATACAGTTGCAAACACCTCTCCATACATATATATGGGGAGGTACTATCTCCAACTCGGTTTTACAGTGAAAACTGCAGGAACTTCAAACCGGCCCTAGGAAACACACTGAGAAACCTGAGTAAAAGTTTCTCCTGCAACCCGTTCCCTTTGTGCTAGATGAACGAACGTCTCTCCACATGCTCAGTTCTGAGAGATAAGTGTGTGTGAAAGCCGTCCTTCACCTAGCTTGTTGGGAACACAAAGTTTCTAAACAGTTGAAAACACCTCTCCATACATATATATGGGGAGGTACTAGCTCCAACTCGGTTTTACAGTGAAAACTGCAGGAACTTCAAACCGGCACTAGGAAACACACTGAGAAACCTGAGTAAAAGTTTCTCCTGCAACCCGTTCCCTTTGTGCTAGATGAACGAACGTCTCTCCACATGCTCAGTTCTGAGAGATAAGTGTGTGTGAAAGCCGTCCTTCACCTAGCTTGTTGGGAACACAAAGTTTCTATACAGTTGCAAACACCTCTCCATACATATATATGGGGAGGTACTAGCTCCAACTCGGTTTTACTGTGAAAACTGCAGGAACTTCAAACCGGCACTAGGAAACACACTGAGAAACCTGAGTAAAAGTTTCTCCTGCAACCCGTTCCCTTTGTGCTAGATGAACGAACGTCTCTCCACATGCTCAGTTCTGAGAGATAAGTGTGTGTGAAAGCCGTCCTTCAACTAGCTTGTTGGGAACACAAAGTTTCTATACAGTTGCAAACACCTCTCCATACATATATATGGGGCGGTACAAGCTCCAACTCGATTTTACAGTGAAACTGCAGGAACTTCAATCCGGCACTAGGAAACACACTGAGAAACCTGAGTAAAAGTTTCTCCTGCAACCCGTTCCCTTTGTGCTAGATGAACGAACGTCTCTCCACATGCTCAGTTCTAAGAAATAAGTGTGTGTGAAAGCCGTCCTTCACATAGCTAGTTGGGAACACAAAGTTTCTATACAGTTGCAAACACCTCTCCATGCATGTATATGTGGAGGTACTTGCTCCAACACGGTTTTACAGTGAAAACTGCAGGAACTTCAAACCGGCACTAGGAAACACACTGAGTAACCTGAGTAAATGTTTCTACAGCAACCCGTTCCCGTTGTGCTACATGAACGAACGTCTCTCCACATGCTCAGTTCTGAGAGATAAGTGTGTGTGAAAGCCGTTCTTCACCTAGCTTGTTGGAAACACAAAGTTTCTATACAGTTGCAAACACCTCTCCATACATATATATGGGGAGGTACTAGCTCCAACTCGGTTTTACAGTGAAAAGTGCAGGAACTTCAAACCGGCACTAGGAAACACACTGAGAAACCTGAGTAAAAGTTTCTCCTGCAACCCGTTCCCTTTGTGCAGGATGAACGAACGTCTCTCCACATGCTCAGTTCTGAGAGATAAGTGTGTGTGAAAGCCGTCCTTCAAATAGCTTGTTGGGAACACAAAGATTCTATACAGTTGAAAACACCTCTCCATACATATATATGGGGCGGTACTAGCTCCAACTCGATTTTACAGTGAAAACAGCAGTAAATTCAAACCGGCACTAGGAAACACACTGAGAAACCTGAGTAAAAGTTTCTCCTGCAACCCGTTCCCTTTGTGCTAGATGAACGAACGTCTCTCCACATGCTCAGTTCTGAGAGATATGTGTGTTTTAAAGCCGTCCTTCACCTAGCTTGTTGGGAACACAAAGTTTCTATACAGTTGCAAACATCTCTCCATTCATATATATGGGGAGGTACTAGCTCGAACTCGTTTTTACAGTGAAAACTGCAGGAACTTCAAACCGGCCCTAGGAAACACACTGAGAATCCTGAGTAAAAGTTTCCCCTGCCACCCGTTCCCTTTGTGCTAGATGAACGAACGTCTCTCCACATGCTCAATTCTGAGAGATAAGTGTGTGTGAAAGCCGTTCTTCACCTAGCTTGTTGGGAACACAAAGTTTCTATACAGTTGCAAACATCTCTCCATACATATATATGGGGAGGTACTAGCTCCAACTCGGTTTTACAGTGAAAACAGCAGTCAATTCAAACCGGCACTAGGAAACACACTGAGAACCTGAGTAAAAGTTTTTCCTGCAACCCGTTCCCTTTGTGCTAGATGAACGAACGTCTCTCCACATGCTCAGTTCTGTAAGATAAGTGTGTGTGAAAGCCGTACTTCACCTAGCTTCTTGGGAACACAAAGATTCTGTACAGTTGCAAACACCTCTCCATACATATATATGGGGAGGTACAAGCTCCAACTCGGTTTTACAGTGAAAACAGCAGGAAATTCAAACCGGCCCTAGGAAACACACTGAGAAACCTGAGTAAAAGTTTCCCCTGCAACCGTTCTATTTGTGCTAGATGAACGAACGTCTCTCCACATGCTCAGTTCTGAGAGATAAGTCTGTGTGAAAGCCGTCCTTCACCTAGCTAGTTGGGAACACAAAGTTTCTATACAGTTGCAAACACCTCTCCATACATATATATGTGGAGGTACTAGCTCCAACACGGTTTTACAGTGAAAACTGCAGGAACTTCAAACCGGCACTAGGAAAAACACTGAGTAACCTGAGTAAATGTTTCTAAAGCAACCCGTTCCCTTTGTGCTACATGAACGAACGTCTCTCCACATGCTCAGTTCTGAGAGATAAGTGTGTGTGAAAGCCGTCTTTCACTTAGCTTGTTGGGAACACAAAGTTTCTATACAGTTGCAAACACCTCTCCATACATATATATGGGGAGGTACTTGCTCCAACTCGGTTTTACAGTGAAAACTGCAGGAACTTCAAACCGGCACTAGGAAACACACTGAGAAACCTGAGTAAAAGTTTCTCCTGCAACCCGTTCCCTTTGTGCTAGATGAACGAACGTCTCTCCACATGCTCAGTTCTGAGAGATAAGTGTGTGTGAAAGCCGTCCTTCACCTAGCTTGTTGGGAACACAAAGTTTCTATACAGTTGCAAACACCTCTCCATACATATATATGGGGCGGTACAAGCTCCAACTCGATTTTACAGTGAAACTGCAGGACCTTCAAACCGGCACTAGGAAACACACTGAGAAACCTGAGTAAAAGTTTCTCCTGCAACCCGTTCCCTTTGTGCTAGATGAACGAACGTCTCTCCACATGCTCAGTTCTGAGAAATAAGTGTGTGTGAAAGCCGTCCTTCAACTAGCTTATTGGGAACACAAAGTTTCTATACAGTTGCAAACACCTCTCCATACATATATATGGGGCGGTACTAGCTCCAACTCGATTTTACAGTGAAAACAGCAGTAAATTCAAACCGGCACTAGGAAACACACTGAGAAACCTGAGTAAAAGTTTCTCCTGCAACCCGTTCCCTTTGTGCTAGATGAACGAACGTCTCTCCACATGCTCAGTTCTGAAAGATAAGTGTGTGTGAAAGCCGTACTTCACCTACCTTCTTGGGAACACAAAGATTCTATACAGTTGCAAACACCTCTCCATACATATATATGGGGAGGTACTAGCTCCAACTCGGTTTTACAGTGAAAACAGCAGGAAATTCAAACCGGCACTAGGAAACACACTGAGAAACCTGAGTAAAAGTTTCTCCTGCAACCCGTTCCCTTTGTGCTAGATGAACGAACGTCTCTCCACATGCTCAGTTCTGAGAGATAAGTGTGTGTGAAAGCCGTCCTTCAAATAGCTTGTTGGGAACACAAAGATTCTATACAGTTGAAAACACCTCTCCATACATATATATGGGGCGGTACTAGCTCCAACTCGATTTTACAGTGAAAACAGCAGTAAATTCAAACCGGCACTAGGAAACACACTGAGAAACCTGAGTAAAAGTTTCTCCTGCAACCCGTTCCCTTTGTGCTAGATGAACGAACGTCTCTCCACATGCTCAGTTCTGAGAGATATGTGTGTTTGAAAGCCGTCCTTCACCTAGCTTGTTGGGAACACAAAGTTTCTATACAGTTGCAAACATCTCTCCATTCATATATATGGGGAGGTACTAGCTCGAACTCGTTTTTACAGTGAAAACTGCAGGAACTTCAAACCGGCCCTAGGAAACACACTGAGAATCCTGAGTAAAAGTTTCCCCTGCCACCCGTTCCCTTTGTGCTAGATGAACGAACGTCTCTCCACATGCTCAATTCTGAGAGATAAGTGTGTGTGAAAGCCGTTCTTCACCTAGCTTGTTGGGAACACAAAGTTTCTATACAGTTGCAAACATCTCTCCATACATATATATGGGGAGGTACTAGCTCCAACTCGGTTTTACAGTGAAAACTGCAGGAACTTCAAACCGGCACTACGAAACACACTGAGAAACCTGAGTAAAAGTTTCTCCTGCAACCCGTTCCCTTTGTGCTAGATGAACGAACATCTCTCCACATGCTCAGTTCTGAGAGATAAGTGTGTGTGAAAGCCGTACTTCACCTAGCTTCTTGGGAACACAAAGATTCTATACAGTTGCAAACATCTCTCCATACATATATATGGGGCGGTTCAAGCTCCAACTCGATTTTACTGTGAAACTGCAGGAACTTCATTCCGGCACTACGAAACACACTGAGAAACCTGAGTAAAAGTTTCTCCTGCAACCCGTTCCCTTTGTGCTAGATGAACGAACGTCTCTCCACATGCTCAGTTCGGAGAGATAAGTGTGTGTGAAAGCCGTACTTCACCTAGCTTCTTGGGAACACAAAGATTCTATACAGTTGCAAACACCTCTCCATACATATATATGGGGAGGTACTAGCTCCAACTCGGTTTTACAGTGAAAACTGCATAAAATTTAAACCGGCCCTAGGAAACACACTGAGAATCCTGAGTAAAAGTTTCCCCTGCAACCCGTTCCCTTTGTGCTAGATGAACGAACGTCTCTCCACATGCTCAGTTCTGAGAGATAAGTGTGTGTGAAAGCCGTTCTTCACCTAGCTTGTTGGGAACACAAAGTTTCTATACAGTTGCAAACACCTCTCCATACATATATATGGGGAGGTACTAGCTCCAACTCGGTTTTACAGTGAAAAGTGCAGGAACTTCAAACCGGCACTAGGAAACACACTGAGAAACCTGAGTAAAAGTTTCTCCTGCAACCCGTTCCCTTTGTGCTAGATGAACGAACGTCTCTCCACATGCTCAGTTCTGAGAGATAAGTGTGTGTGAAAGCAGTCCTTCAAATAGCTTGTTGGGAACACAAAGATTCTATACAGTTGCAAACACCTCTCCATACATATATATGGGGCGGTATTAGCTCCAACTCGATTTTACAGTGAAAACAGCAGTAAATTCAAACCGGCACTAGGAAACACACTGAGAAACCTGAGTAAAAGTTTCTCCTGCAACCCGTTCCCTTTGTGCTAGATGAACGAACGTCTCTCCACATGCTCAGTTCTGAGAGATATGTGTGTGTGAAAGCCGTCCTTCACCTAGCTTGTTGGGAACACAAAGTTTCTATACAGTTGCAGACATCTCTCCATTCATATATATGGGGAGGTACTAGCTCGAACTCGGTTTTACAGTGAAAACTGCAGGAACTTCAAACCGGCCCTAGGAAACACACTGAGAATCCTGAGTAAAAGTTTCTCCTGCAAACCGTTCCCTTTGTGCTAGATGAACGAACGTCTCTCCACATGCTCAGTTCTGAGAGATAAGTGTGTGTGAAAGCCGTTCTTCACCTAGCTTTTTGGGAACACAAAGTTTCTATACAGTTGCAAACACCTCTCCATACATATATATGGGGAGGTAGTAGCTCCAACTCGGTTTTACAGTGAAAACTGCAGGAACTTCAAACCGGCACTACGAAACACACTGAGAAACCTGAGTAAAAGTTTCTCCTGCAACCCGTTCCCTTTGTGCTAGATGAACGAACATCTCTCCACATGCTCAGTTCTGAGAGATAAGTGTGTCTGAAAGCCGTCCTTCAAATATCTTGTTGGGAACACAAAGTTTCTATACAGTTGCAAACACCTCTCCGTACATATATATGGGGCGGTTCAAGCTCCAACTCGATTTTACTGTGAAACTGCAGGAACTTCATTCCGGCACTAGGAAACACACTGAGAAACCTGAGTAAAAGTTTCTCCTGCAACACGTTCCCTTTGTGCTAGATGAACGAACGTCTCTCCACATGCTCAGTTCTGAGAGATAAGTGTGTGTGAAAGCCGTACTTCACCTAGCTTCTTGGGAACACAAAGATTCTATACAGTTGCAAACACCTCTCCATACATATATATGGGGAGGTACTATTTCCAACTCGGTTTTACAGTGAAAACTGCAGGAACTTCAAACCGGCACTAGGAAACACACTAAGAAACCTGAGTAAAGTTTCTCTTGCAAGCCGTTCCCTTTGTGCTAGATGAACGAACGTCTCTCCACATGCTCAGATCTGAGAGATAAGTGTGAGTGAAAGCCGTCCTTTAACTAGCTTCTGGGGAACACAAAGATTCTATACAGTTGCAAACTCTTCTCCATACATATATATGGCGAGGTACTAGCTCCAACTCGGTTTTACAGTGAAAACTGCAGGAACTTCAAACCGGCACTAGGAAACACACTAAGAAACCTGAGTAAAGTTTCTCTTCCAACCCGTTCCCTTTGTGCTAGATGAACGAACGTCTCTCCACATGCTCAGTTCTGAGAGATAAGTGTGTGTGAAAGCCGTCCTTCACCTAGCTTTTTGGGAACACAATGTTTCTATACCGTTGCAAACTACTCTCCATACTTATACATGGGGAGGTACTAACTCCAACTCGGTTTTACAGTGAAAACTGCAGGAACTTCAAACCGGCACTAGGAAACACACTGAGAAACCTGAGTAAAAGTTTCTCCTGCAACCCGTTCCCTTTGTGCTAGATGAACGAACGTCTCTCCACATGCTCAGTTCGGAGAGAAAAGTGTGTTTGAAAGCCGTCCGTCACCTAGCTTGTTGGGAACACAAAGTTTCTATACAGTTGCAAACACCTCTACATACATATATATTGGGAGGTACTAGGTCCAACTCGGTTTTACAGTGAAAACTGCAGGAACTTCAAACCGGCACTAGGAAACACACTAAGAAACTTCAGTAAAAGTTTCTCCTGCAACCCGTTCCCTTTGTGCTAGATGAACGAACGTCTCTCCACATGCTCAGTTCTGAGAGATAAGTGTGTGTGAAAGCCGTCCTTCACCTAGCTTGTTGGGAACACAAAGTTGCTAAACATTTGCAAACACTTCTCCAGACATATATATGGGGATGTACTAGCTCCAAATCGGTTTTACAGTGAAAACTGCAGGAACTTCAAACCGGCACTAGGAAACACACTGAGAAACCTCAGTAAAAGTTTCCCTGCAACCCGTTCTCTTTGTGCTAGATGAACGAACGTCTCTCCACATGCTCAGTTCTGAGAGATAAGTGTGTGTGAAAGCCGTCCTTCACCTAACTTGTTGGGAACACAAAGTTTCTATACAGTTGCAAACACCTCTCCATACATATATATGGGGAGGTACAAGCTCCAACCCGGTTTTACAGTGAAAACTGCAGGAACTTCAAACCGGCACTAGGAAACACACTGAGAACCCTGAGTAAAAGTTTCTCCTGCAACCCGTTCCCTTTGTGCTAGATGAACGAACGTCTCTCCACATGCTCAGTTCTGAGAGATAAGTGTGTGTGAAAGCCGTCCTTCACCTATCTTGTTGGGAACACAAAGTTTCTATACAGTTGCAAACACCTCTCCATACATATATATGGGGTGGTACAAGCTCCAACTAGATTTTACTGTGAAACGGCAGGAACTTCAAACCGGCACTAGGAAACACACTGAGAAACCTGAGTAAAAGTTTCTCCTGCAAACCGTTCCCTTTGTGCTAGATGAACGAACGTCTATCCACATGCTCAGTTCTGAGAGATATGTGTGTGTGAAAGCCGTCCTTCACCTAGCTTGTTGGGAACACAAAGTTTCTATACAGTTGCAAACATCTCTCCATACATATATATGGGGAAGTACTAGCTCGAACTCGGTTTTACAGTGAAAACTGCATAAAATTTAAACCGGCCCTAGGAAACACACTGAGAATCCTGAGTAAAAGTTTCCCCTGCAACCCGTTCCCTTTGTGCTAGATGAACGAACGTCTCTCCACATGCTCATTTCTGAGAGATAAGTGTGTGTGAAAGCCGTTCTTCACCTAGCTTGTTGGGAACACAAAGTTTCTATACAGTTGCAAACACCTCTCCATACATATATATGGGGAGGTACTAGCTCCAACTCGGTTTTACAGTGAAAAGTGCAGGAACTTCAAACCGGCACTAGGAAACACACTGAGAAACCTGAGTAAAAGTTTCTCCTGCAACCCGTTCCCTTTGTGCTAGATGAACGAACGTCTCTCCACATGCTCAGTTCTGAGAGATAAGTGTGTGTGAAAGCCGTACTTCACCTAGCTTCTTGGGAACACAAAGATTCTATACAGTTGCAAACACCTCTCCATACATATATATGGGGCGGTACTAGCTCCAACTCGATTTTACAGTGAAAACAGCAGTAAATTCAAACCGGCACTAGGAAACACACTGAGAAACCTGAGTAATAGTTTCTCCTGCAACCCGTTCCCTTTGTGCTAGATGAACGAACGTCTCTCCACATGCTCAATTCTGAGAGATAAGTGTGTGTGAAAGCCGTTCTTCACCTAGCTTGTTGGGAACACAAAGTTTCTATACAGTTGCAAACATCTCTCCATACATATATATGGGGAGGTACTAGCTCCAACTCGGTTTTACAGTGAAAACAGCAGTCAATTCAAACCGGCACTAGGAAACACACTGAGAACCTGAGTAAAAGTTTTTCCTGCAACCCGTTCCCTTTGTGCTAGATGAACGAACGTCTCTCCACATGCTCAGTTCTGTAAGATAAGTGTGTGTGAAAGCCGTACTTCACCTAGCTTCTTGGGAACACAAAGATTCTGTACAGTTGCAAACACCTCTCCATACATATATATGGGGAGGTACAAGCTCCAACTCGGTTTTACAGTGAAAACAGCAGGAAATTCAAACCGGCCCTAGGAAACACACTGAGAAACCTGAGTAAAAGTTTCCCCTGCAACCGTTCTATTTGTGCTAGATGAACGAACGTCTCTCCACATGCTCAGTTCTGAGAGATAAGTCTGTGTGAAAGCCGTCCTTCACCTAGCTAGTTGGGAACACAAAGTTTCTATACAGTTGCAAACACCTCTCCATACATATATATGTGGAGGTACTAGCTCCAACACGGTTTTACAGTGAAAACTGCAGGAACTTCAAACCGGCACTAGGAAAAACACTGAGTAACCTGAGTAAATGTTTCTAAAGCAACCCGTTCCCTTTGTGCTACATGAACGAACGTCTCTCCACATGCTCAGTTCTGAGAGATAAGTGTGTGTGAAAGCCGTCTTTCACTTAGCTTGTTGGGAACACAAAGTTTCTATACAGTTGCAAACACCTCTCCATACATATATATGGGGAGGTACTTGCTCCAACTCGGTTTTACAGTGAAAACTGCAGGAACTTCAAACCAGCACTAGGAAACACACTGAGAAACCTGAGTAAAAGTTTCTCCTGCAACCCGTTCCCTTTGTGCTAGATGAACGAACGTCTCTCCACATGCTCAGTTCTGAGAGATAAGTGTGTGTGAAAGCCGTCCTTCACCTAGCTTGTTGGGAACACAAAGTTTCTATACAGTTGCAAACACCTCTCCATACATATATATGGGGCGGTACTAGCTCCAACTCGATTTTACAGTGAAAACAGCAGTAAATTCAAACCGGCACTAGGAAACACACTGAGAAACCTGAGTAAAAGTTTTTCCTGCAACCCGTTCCCTTTGTGCTAGATGAACGAACGTCTCTCCACATGCTCAGTTCTGAAAGATAAGTGTGTGTGAAAGCCGTACTTCACCTACCTTCTTGGGAACACAAAGATTTTATACAGTTGCAAACACCTCTCCATACATATATATGGGGAGGTACTAGCTCCAACTCGGTTTTACAGTGAAAACAGCAGGAAATTCAAACCGGCACTAGGAAACACACTGAGAAACCTGAGTAAAAGTTTCTCCTGCAACCCGTTCCCTTTGTGCTAGATGAACGAACGTCTCTCCACATGCTTAGTTCTGAGAGATAAGTGTGTGTGAAAGCCGTCTTTCACTTAGCTTGTTGGGAACACAAAGTTTCTATACAGTTGCAAACACCTCTCCATACATATATATGGGGAGGTACTAGCTCCAACTCGGTTTTACAGTGAAAACTGCAGGAACTTCAAACCGGCACTAGGAAACACACTGAGAAACCTGAGTAAAAGTTTCTCCTGCAACCCGTTCCCTTTGTGCTAGATGAACGAACGTCTCTCCACATGCTCAGTTCTGAGAGATAAGTGTGTGTGAAAGCCGTCCTTCACCTAGCTTGTTGGGAACACAAAGTTTCTAAACAGTTGAAAACACCTCTCCATACATATATATGGGGAGGTACTAGCTCCAACTCGGTTTTACAGTGAAAACTGCAGGAACTTCAAACCGGCACTAGGAAACACACTGAGAAACCTGAGTAAAAGTTTCTCCTGCAACCCGTTCCCTTTGTGCTAGATGAACGAACGTCTCTCCACATGCTCAGTTCTGAGAGATAAGTGTGTGTGAAAGCCGTCCTTCACCTAGCTTGTTGGGAACACAAAGTTTCTATACAGTTGCAAACACCTCTCCATGCATGTATATGTGGAGGTACTTGCTCCAACACGGTTTTACAGTGAAAACTGCAGGAACTTCAAACCGGCACTAGGAAACACACTGAGTAACCTGAGTAAATGTTTCTACAGCAACCCGTTCCCGTTGTGCTACATGAACGAACGTCTCTCCACATGCTCAGTTCTGAGAGATAAGTGTGTGTGAAAGCCGTTCTTCACCTAGCTTGTTGGGAACACAAAGTTTCTATACAGTTGCAAACACCTCTCCATACATATATATGGGGAGGTACTAGCTCCAACTCGGTTTTACAGTGAAAAGTGCAGGAACTTCAAACCGGCACTAGGAAACACACTGAGAAACCTGAGTAAAAGTTTCTCCTGCAACCCGTTCCCTTTGTGCAGGATGAACGAACGTCTCTCCACATGCTCAGTTCTGAGAGATAAGTGTGTGTGAAAGCCGTCCTTCAAATAGCTTGTTGGGAACACAAAGATTCTATACAGTTGAAAACACCTCTCCATACATATATATGGGGCGGTACTAGCTCCAACTCGATTTTACAGTGAAAACAGCAGTAAATTCAAACCGGCACTAGGAAACACACTGAGAAACCTGAGTAAAAGTTTCTCCTGCAACCCGTTCCCTTTGTGCTAGATGAACGAACGTCTCTCCACATGCTCAGTTCTGAGAGATATGTGTGTTTGAAAGCCGTCCTTCACCTAGCTTGTTGGGAACACAAAGTTTCTATACAGTTGCAAACATCTCTCCATTCATATATATGGGGAGGTACTAGCTCCAACTCGGTTTTACAGTGAAAACTGCAGGAACTTCAAACCGGCACTACGAAACACACTGAGAAACCTGAGTAAAAGTTTCTCCTGCAACCCGTTCCCTTTGTGCTAGATGAACGAACGTCTCTCCACATGCTCAGTTCTGAGAGATAAGTGTGTGTGAAAGCCGTACTTCACCTATCTTGTTGGGAACACAAAGTTTCTAAACAGTTGAAAACACCTCTCCATACATATATATGGGGAGGTACTAGCTCCAACTCGGTTTTACAGTGAAAACTGCAGGAACTTCAAAGCGGCACTAGGAAACACACTGAGAAACCTGAGTAAAAGTTTCTCCTGCAACCCGTTCCCTTTGTGCTAGATGAACGAACGTCTCTCCACATGCTCAGTTCTGAGAGATAAGTGTGTGTGAAAGCCGTCCTTCACCTAGCTTGTTGGGAACACAAAGTTTCTATACAGTTGCAAACACCTCTCCATACATATATATGGGGAGGTACTAGCTCCAACTCGGTTTTACAGTGAAAACTGCAGGAACTTCAAACCGGCACTAGGAAACACACTGAGAAACCTGAGTAAAAGTTTCTCCTGCAACCCGTTCCCTTTGTGCTAGATGAACGAACGTCTCTCCACATGCTCAGTTCTGAGAGATAAGTGTGTGTGAAAGCCGTCCTTCAACTAGCTTGTTGGGAACACAAAGTTTCTATACAGTTGCAAACACCTCTCCATACATATATATGGGGCGGTACAAGCTCCAACTCGATTTTACAGTGAAACTGCAGGAACTTCAATCCGGCACTAGGAAACACACTGAGAAACCTGAGTAAAAGTTTCTCCTGCAACCCGTTCCCTTTGTGCTAGATGAACGAACGTCTCTCCACATGCTCAGTTCTAAGAAATAAGTGTGTGTGAAAGCCGTCCTTCAACTAGCTTATTGGGAACACAAAGTTTCTATACAGTTGCAAACACCTCTCCATACATATATATGGGGCGGTACTAGCTCCAACTCGGTTTTACAGTGAAAACAGCAGGAAATTCAAACCGGCACTAGGAAACACACTGAGAAACCTGAGTAATAGTTTCTCCTGCAACCCGTTCCCTTTGTGCTAGATGAACGAAAGTCTCTCCACATGCTCAGTTCTGAGAGATATGTGTGTTTGAAAGCCGTCCTTCACCTAGCTTGTTGGGAACACAAAGTTTCTATACAGTTGCAAACATCTCTCCATTCATATATATGGGGAGGTACTAGCTCGAACTCGGTTTTACAGTGAAAACTGCAGGAACTTCAAACCGGCCCTAGGAAACACACTGAGAATCCTGAGTAAAAGTTTCCCCTGCAACCCGTTCCCTTTGTGCTAGATGAACGAACGTCTCTCCACATGCTCAATTCTGAGAGATAAGTGTGTGTGAAAGCCGTTCTTCACCTAGCTTGTTGGGAACACAAAGTTTCTATACAGTTGCAAACACCTCTCCATACATATATATGGGGAGGTACTAGCTCCAACTCGGTTTTACAGTGAAAACTGCAGGAACTTCAAACCGGCACTACGAAACACACTGAGAAACCTGAGTATAAGTTTCTCCTGCAACCCGTTCCCTTTGTGCTAGATGAACGAACATCTCTCCACATGCTCAGTTCTGAGAGATAAGTGTGTATGAAAGCCGTCCTTCACCTATCTTGTTGGGAACACAAAGTTTCTATACAGTTGCAAACACCTCTCCGTACATATACATGGGGCGGTTCAAGCTGCAACTCGATTTTACTGTGAAACTGCAGGAACTTCATTCCGGCACTAGGAAACACACTGAGAAACCTGAGTAAAAGTTTCTCCTGCAACCCGTTCCCTTTGTGCTAGATGAACGAACGTCTCTCCACATGCTCAGTTCTGAGAGATAAGTGTGTGTGAAAGCAGTCCTTCAAATAGCTTGTTGGGAACACAAAGATTCTATACAGTTGCAAACACCTCTCCATACATATATATGGGGCGGTACTAGCTCCAACTCGATTTTACAGTGAAAACAGCAGTAAATTCAAACCGGCACTAGGAAACACACTGAGAAACCTGAGTAAAAGTTTCTCCTGCAACCCGTTCCCTTTGTGCTAGATGAACGAACGTCTCTCCACATGCTCAGTTCTGAGAGATATGTGTGTGTGAAAGCCGTCCTTCACCTAGCTTGTTGGGAACACAAAGTTTCTATACAGTTGTAAACATCTCTCCATTCATATATATGGGGAGGTACTAGCTCGAACTCGGTTTTACAGTGAAAACTGCAGGAACTTCAAACCGGCCCTAGGAAACACACTGAGAAACCTGAGTAAAAGTTTCTCCTGCAAACCGTTCCCTTTGTGCTAGATGAACGAACGTCTCTCCACATGCTCAGTTCTGAGAGATAAGTGTGTGTGAAAGCCGTTCTTCACCTAGCTTTTTGGGAACACAAAGTTTCTATACAGTTGCAAACACCTCTCCATACATATATATGGGGAGGTAGTAGCTCCAACTCGGTTTTACAGTGAAAACTGCAGGAACTTCAAACCGGCACTACGAAACACACTGAGAAACCTGAGTAAAAGTTTCTCCTGCAACCCGTTCCCTTTGTGCTAGATGAACGAACATCTCTCCACATGCTCAGTTCTGAGAGATAAGTGTGTCTGAAAGCCGTCCTTCACCTATCTTGTTGGGAACACAAAGTTTCTATACAGTTGCAAACACCTCTCCGTACATATATATGGGGCGGTTCAAGCTCCAACTCGATTTTACTGTGAAACTGCAGGAACTTCATTCCGGCACTAGGAAACACACTGAGAAACCTGAGTAAAAGTTTCTCCTGCAACCCGTTCCCTTTGTGCTAGATGAACGAACGTCTCTCCACATGCTCAGTTCTGAGAGATAAGTGTGTGTGAAAGCCGTACTTCACCTAGCTTCTTGGGAACACAAAGATTCTATACAGTTGCAAACACCTCTCCATACATATATATGGGGAGGTACTAGCTCCAACTCGGTTTTACAGTGAAAACTGCAGGAACTTCAAACCGGCACTAGGAAATACACTGAGAAACCTCAGTAAAAGTTTCCCTGCAACCCGTTCCCTTTGTGCTAGATGGACGAACGTCTCTCCACATGCTCAGTTCTGAGAGATAAGTGTGTGTGAAAGCCGTTCTTCACCTAACTTGTTGGGAACACAAAGTTTGTATAGAGTTGCAAACACCTCTCCATACATATATATGGGGAGGTACAAGCTCCAAATCGGTTTTACTGTGAAACGGCAGGAACTTCAAACCGGCACTAGGAAACACACTGAGAAACCTGAGTAAAAGTTTCTCCTGCAACCCGTTCCCTTTGTGCTAGATGAACGAACGTCTCTCCACATGCTCAGTTCTGAGAGATAAGTGTGTGTGAAAGCCGTACTTCACCTAGCTTCTTGGGAACACAAAGATTCTATACAGTTGCAAACACCTCTCCATACATATATATGGGGAGGTACTATTTCCAACTCGGTTTTACAGTGAAAACTGCAGGAACTTCAAACCGGCACTAGGAAACACACTAAGAAACCTGAGTAAAGTTTCTCTTGCAAGCCGTTCCCTTTTTGCTAGATGAACGAACGTCTCTCCACATGCTCAGATCTGAGAGATATGTGTGTGTGAAAGCCGTCCTTCAACTATGTTGTTGTTAACACAAAGTTTCTATACAGTTGCAAACTACTCTCCATACATATATATGGGGAGGTACTTGCTCCAACTCGGTTTTACAGTGAAAACTGCAGGAACTTCAAACCGGCACTAGGAAACACACTAAGAAACCTGAGTAAAGTTTCTCTTGCAACCCGTTCCCTTTGTGCTAGATGAAAGAACGTCTCTCCACATGCTCAGTTCGGAGAGATAAGTGTGTTTGAAAGCCGTCCGTCACCTAGCTTGTTGGGAACACAAAGTTTCTATACAGTTGCAAACACCTCTACATACATATATATTGGGAGGTACTAGCTCCAACTCGGTTTTACAGTGAAAACTGCAGGAACTTCAAACCGGCACTACGAAACACACTGAGAAACCTGAGTAAAAGTTTCTCCTGCAACCCGTTCCCTTTGTGCTAGATGAACGAACGTCTCTCCACATGCTCAGTTCTGAGAGATAAGTGTGTGTGAAAGCCGTCCTTCACCTAGCTTGTTGGGAACACAAAGTTTCTAAACATTTGCAAACACTTCTCCAGACATATATATGGGGATGTACTAGCTCCAAATCGGTTTTACAGTGAAAAATGCAGGAACTTCAAACCGGCACTAGGAAACACACTGAGAAACCTCAGTAAAAGTTTCCCTGCAACCCGTTCTCTTTGTGCTAGATGAACGAACGTCTCTCCACATGCTCAGTTCTGAGAGATAATTGTGTGTGAAAGCCGTCCTTCACCTAACTTGTTGGGAACACAAAGTTTGTATAGAGTTGCAAACACCTCTCCATACATATATATGGGGAGGTACAAGCTCCAACTCGGTTTTACAGTGAAAACTGCAGGAACTTCAAACCGGCACTAGGAAACACACTGAGAACCCTGAGTAAAAGTTTCTCCTGCAACCCGTTCCCTTTGTGCTAGATGAACGAACGTCTCTCCACATGCTCAGTTCTGAGAGATAAGTGTGAGTGAAAGCCGTACTTCACCTAGCTTCTTGGGAACACAAAGATTTTATACAGTTGCAAACACCTCTCCATACATATATATGGGGAGGTACTAGCTCCAACTCGGTTTTACAGTGAAAACAGCACGAAATTCAAACCTGCACTAGGAAACACACTGAGAAACCTGAGTAAAAGTTTCTCCTGCAAACCGTTCCCTTTGCGCTAGATGAACGAACGTCTATCCACATGCTCAGTTCTGAGAGATATGTGTGTGTGAAAGCCGTCCTTCACCTAGCTTGTTGGGAACACAAAGTTTCTATACAGTTGCAAACATCTCTCCATACATATATAAGGGGAAGTACTAGCTCGAACTCGTTTTTACAGTGAAAACTGCATAAAATTTAAACCGGCCCTAGGAAACACACTGAGAATCCTGAGTAAAAGTTTCCCCTGCAACCCGTTCCCTTTGTGCTAGATGAACGAACGTCTCTCCACATGCTCAGTTCTGAGAGATAAGTGTGTGTGAAAGCCGTTCTTCACCTAGCTTGTTGGGAACACAAAGTTTCTATACAGTTGCAAACACCTCTCCGTACATATATATGGGGGGGTACTAGCTCCAACTCGGTTTTACAGTGAAAAGTGCAGGAACTTCAAACCGGCACTAGGAAACACACTGAGAAACCTGAGTAAAAGTTTCTCCTGCAACCCGTTCCCTTTGTGCTAGATGAACGAACGTCTCTCCACATGCTCAGTTCTGAGAGATATGTGTGTGTGAAAGCCGTCCTTCACCTAGCTTGTTGGGAATACAAAGTTTCTATACAGTTGCAAACATCTCTCCATTCATATATATGGGGAGGTACTAGCTCGAACTCGGTTTTACAGTGAAAACTGCAGGAACTTCAAACCGGCCCTAGGAAACACACTGAGAATCCTGAGTAAAAGTTTCCCCTGCAACCCGTTCCCTTTGTGCTAGATGAACGAACATCTCTCCACATGCTCAGTTCTGAGAGATAAGTGTGTGTGAAAGCCGTCCTTCACCTATCTTGTTGGGAACACAAAGTTTCTATACAGTTGCAAACACCTCTCCGTACATATATATGGGGCGGTTCAAGCTCCAACTCGATTTTACTGTGAAACTGCAGGAACTTCATTCCGGCACTAGGAAACACACTGAGAAACCTGAGTAAAAGTTTCTCCTGCAACCCGTTCCCTTTGTGCTAGATGAACGAACGTCTCTCCACATGCTCAGTTCTGAGAGATAAGTGTGTGTGAAAGCCGTACTTCACCTAGCTTCTTGGGAACACAAAGATTCTATACAGTTGCAAACACCTCTCCATACATATATATGGGGAGATACTAGCTCCAACACGGTTTTACACTGAAAACAGCAGGAAATTCAAACCTGCACTAGGAAACACACTGAGAAACCTGAGTAAAAGTTTCGCCTGCAAACCGTTCCCTTTTTGCTAGATGAACGAACGTCTATCCACATGCTCAGTTCTGAGAGATAAGTGTGTGTGAAAGCCGTCCTTCACCTAGCTTGTTGGGAACACAAAGTTTCTATACAGTTGCAAACACCTCTCCATACATATATATGGGGAGGTACTAGCTCCAACTCGGTTTTACAGTGAAAAGTGCAGGAACGTCAAACCGGCAGTAGGAAACAAACTGAGAAACCTGAGTAAAAGTTTCTCCTGCAACCCGTTCCCTTTGTGCTAGATGAACGAACGTCTCTCCACATGCTCAGTTCTGAGAGATAAGTGTGTGTGAAAGCCGTCCTTCACCTAGCTTGTTGGGAACACAAAGTTTCTATACAGTTGCAAACTACTCAACATACATATATATGGGGAGGTACTAGCTCCAACTCGGTTTTACAGTGAAAAATGCAGGAACTTCAAACCGGCACTAGGAAACACACTGAGAAACCTGAGTAAAAGTTTCTCCTGCAACCCGTTCCTTTTGTGCTACATGAACGAACGTCTCTCCACATGCTCAGTTCAGAGAGATAAGTGTGTGTGAAAGCCGTCCTTCAACTAGTTTGTTGGGAA
Source organism: Camelus bactrianus (assembly GCF_048773025.1). Lineage (NCBI taxonomy): Eukaryota > Metazoa > Chordata > Mammalia > Artiodactyla > Camelidae > Camelus > Camelus bactrianus. The sequence continues at coordinate 52,913,315 of NC_133575.1, read as the reverse complement.
CACAAAGTTTCTATACTGTTGCTAACTACTCTCCATACATATATATGGGGAGATACAAGTTCCAACTAGGTTTTACAGTGAAAATTGCAGGAACTTCAAACCGGCAATAGGAAACACACTGAGAAACCTGAGTAAAGTTTCTCTTGCAACCCGTTCCCTTTGTGCTAGATGAACGAACGTCTCTCCACATGCTCAGTTCTGAGAGATAAGTGTGTTTGAAAGCCGTCCGTCACCTAGGTTGTTGGGAACACAAAGTTTCTATACAGTTGCAAACACCTCTACATACATATATATTGGGAGGTAGTAGCTCCAACTCGGTTTTACAGTGAAAACTGCAGGAACTTCAAACCGGCACTAGGAAACACACTGAGAAACTTGAGTAAAAGTTTCTCCTGCAACCCGTTCCTTTGTGCTAGATGAACGAACGTCTCTCCACATGCTCAGTTCTGAGAGATAAGTGTGTGTGAAAGCCGTCCTTCACCTAGCTTGTTGGGAACACAAAGTTTCTAAATATTTGCAAACACCTCTCCAGACATATATATGGGGATGTACTAGCTCCAACTCGATTTTACTGTGAAACTGCAGGAACTTCATTCCGGCACTAGGAAACACACTGAGAAACCTGAGTAAAAGTTTCTCCTGCAACCCGTTCCCTTTGTGCTAGATGAACGAACGTCTCTCCACATGCTCAGTTCTGAGAGATAAGTGTGTGTGAAAGCCGTACTTCACCTAGCTTCTTGGGAACACAAAGATTCTATACAGTTGCAAACACCTCTCCATACATATATATGGGGAGGTACTAGCTCCAACTCGGTTTTACACTGAAAACAGCAGGAAATTCAAACCTGCACTAGGAAACACACTGAGAAACCTGAGTAAAAGTTTCTCCTGCAAACCGTTCCCTTTTTGCTAGATGAACGAACGTCTATCCACATGCTCAGTTCTGAGAGATAAGTGTGTGTGAAAGCCGTCCTTCACCTAGCTTGTTGGGAACAAAAACTTTCTATACAGTTGCAAACTACTCTCCATAAATATATATGGGGAGGTACTAGCTCCAACTCGGTTTTACAGTGAAAACTGCAGGAACTTGTAACCGGCACTAGGAAACACACTGAGAAACCTGAGTAAAAGTTTCTCCTGCAAACCGTTCCCTTTGTGCTAGATGAACGAACGTCTCTCCACATGCTCAGTTCTGAGAGATAAGTGTGTGTGAAAGCCGTCCTTCAGCAAGCTTGTTGGGAACACAAAGTTTCTATACAGTTGCAAACACCTCTCCATACAGATATATGGGGAGGTACTAGTTCCAACTCGGTTTTACAGTGAAAACTGCAGGAAATTCAAACCGGCACTAGGAAACACACTTAGAAACCTGAGTAAATGTTTCTCCTGCAACCCGTTCCTTTTGTGCTAGGTGAACGAACGTCTCTCCACATGCTCAGATCTGAGAGATAAGTGTGTGTGAAAGCCGTCCTTCACCTAGCTTGTTGGGAACACAAAGTTTCTATACAGTTGCAAACACCTCTCCATACATATATATGGCGAGGTACTAGCTCCAACTCGGTTTTACAGTGAAAACTGCAGGAACTTCAAACCGGCACTAAGAAAAACACTGAGTAACCTGAGTAAAAGTTTCCCTGCAACCCGTTCCCTTTGTGCTAGATGAACGAACGTCTCTCCACATGCTCAGTTCTGAGAGATAAGTGTGTGTGAAAGCCGTCCTTCACCTAGCTTGTTGGGAACAAAAACTTTCTATACAGTTGCAAACTACTCTCCATAAATATATATGGGGAGGTACTAGCTCCAACTCGGTTTTACAGTGAAAACTGCAGGAACTTGTAACCGGCACTAGGAAACACACTGAGAAACCTGAGTAAAAGTTTCTCCTGCAAACCGTTCCCTTTGTGCTAGATGAACGAACGTCTCTCCACATGCTCAGTTCTGAGAGATAAGTGTGTGTGAAAGCCGTCCTTCAGCAAGCTTGTTGGGAACACAAAGTTTCTATACAGTTGCAAACACCTCTCCATACAGATATATGGGGAGGTACTAGTTCCAACTCGGTTTTACAGTGAAAACTGCAGGAAATTCAAACCGGCACTAGGAAACACACTTAGAAACCTGAGTAAATGTTTCTCCTGCAACCCGTTCCTTTTGTGCTAGGTGAACGAACGTCTCTCCACATGCTCAGATCTGAGAGATAAGTGTGTGTGAAAGCCGTCCTTCACCTAGCTTGTTGGGAACACAAAGTTTCTATACAGTTGCAAACACCTCTCCATACATATATATGGCGAGGTACTAGCTCCAACTCGGTTTTACAGTGAAAACTGCAGGAACTTCAAACCGGCACTAAGAAAAACACTGAGTAACCTGAGTAAAAGTTTCCCTGCAACCCGTTCCCTTTGTGCTAGATGAACGAACGTCTCTCCACATGCTCAGTTCTGAGAGATAAGTGTGTGTGAAAGCCGTCCTTCAACTAGTTTGTTGGGAACACAAAGTTTCTATACTGTTGCTAACTACTCTCCATACATATATATGGGGAGTTACAAGTTCCAACTAGGTTTTACAGTGAAAATTGCAGGAACTTCAAACCGGCAATAGGAAACACACTGAGAAACCTGAGTAAAGTTTCTCTTACAACCCGTTCCCTTTGTGCTAGATGAACGAACGTCTCTCCACATGCTCAGTTCTGAGAGTTAAGTGTGTGTGAAAGCCGTCCTTCACCTAGCTTTTTGGGAACACAATGTTTCTATACCTTTGCAAACTACTCTCCATACTTATACATGGGGAGGTACTAACTCCAACTCGGTTTTACAGTGAAAACTGCAGGAACTTCAAACCGGCACTAGGGAACACACTGAGAAACCTGAGTAAAAGTTTCTCCTGCAACCCGTTCCCTTTGTGCTACATGAACGAACTTCTCTCCACATGCTCAGTTCGGAGAGAGAAGTGTGTTTGAAAGCCGTCCGTCACCTAGCTTGTTGGGAACACAAAGTTTCTATACAGTTGCAAACACCTCTACATACATATATATTGGGAGGTACTAGCTCCAACTCGGTTTTACAGTGAAAACTGCAGGAACTTCAAACCGGCACTAGGAAACACACTGAGAAACCTGAGTAAAAGTTTCTCCTGCAACCCGTTCCCTTTGTGCTAGATGAACGAACGTCTCTCCACATGCTCAGTTCTGAGAGATAAGTGTGTGTGAAAGCCGTACTTCACCTAGCTTCTTGGGAACACAAAGATTCTATACAGTTGCAAACACCTCTCCATACATATATATGGGGAGGTACTAGCTCCAACTCGGTTTTACAGTGAAAACTGCAGGAACTTCAAACCGGCACTAGGAAATACACTGAGAAACCTCAGTAAAAGTTTCCCTGCAACCCGTTCCCTTTGTGCTAGATGGACGAACGTCTCTCCACATGCTCAGTTCTGAGAGATAAGTGTGTGTGAAAGCCGTTCTTCACCTAACTTGTTGGGAACACAAAGTTTGTATAGAGTTGCAAACACCTCTCCATACATATATATGGGGAGGTACAAGCTCCAAATCGGTTTTACCGTGAAACGGCAGGAACTTCAAACCGGCACTAGGAAACACACTGAGAAACCTGAGTAAAAGTTTCTCCTGCAACCCGTTCCCTTTGTGCTAGATGAACGAACGTCTCTCCACATGCTCAGTTCTGAGAGATAAGTGTGTGTGAAAGCCGTACTTCACCTAGCTTCTTGGGAACACAAAGATTCTATACAGTTGCAAACACCTCTCCATACATATATATGGGGAGGTACTATTTCCAACTCGGTTTTACAGTGAAAACTGCAGGAACTTCAAACCGGCACTAGGAAACACACTAAGAAACCTGAGTAAAGTTTCTCTTGCAAGCCGTTCCCTTTTTGCTAGATGAACGAACGTCTCTCCACATGCTCAGATCTGAGAGATATGTGTGTGTGAAAGCCGTCCTTCAACTATGTTGTTGTTAACACAAAGTTTCTATACAGTTGCAAACTACTCTCCATACATATATATGGGGAGGTACTTGCTCCAACTCGGTTTTACAGTGAAAACTGCAGGAACTTCAAACCGGCACTAGGAAACACACTAAGAAACCTGAGTAAAGTTTCTCTTGCAACCCGTTCCCTTTGTGCTAGATGAAAGAACGTCTCTCCACATGCTCAGTTCGGAGAGATAAGTGTGTTTGAAAGCCGTCCGTCACCTAGCTTGTTGGGAACACAAAGTTTCTATACAGTTGCAAACACCTCTACATACATATATATTGGGAGGTACTAGCTCCAACTCGGTTTTACAGTGAAAACTGCAGGAACTTCAAACCGGCACTACGAAACACACTGAGAAACCTGAGTAAAAGTTTCTCCTGCAACCCGTTCCCTTTGTGCTAGATGAACGAACGTCTCTCCACATGCTCAGTTCTGAGAGATAAGTGTGTGTGAAAGCCGTCCTTCACCTAGCTTGTTGGGAACACAAAGTTTCTAAACATTTGCAAACACTTCTCCAGACATATATATGGGGATGTACTAGCTCCAAATCGGTTTTACAGTGAAAAATGCAGGAACTTCAAACCGGCACTAGGAAACACACTGAGAAACCTCAGTAAAAGTTTCCCTGCAACCCGTTCTCTTTGTGCTAGATGAACGAACGTCTCTCCACATGCTCAGTTCTGAGAGATAATTGTGTGTCAAAGCCGTCCTTCACCTAACTTGTTGGGAACACAAAGTTTGTATAGAGTTGCAAACACCTCTCCATACATATATATGGGGAGGTACAAGCTCCAACTCGGTTTTACAGTGAAAACTGCAGGAACTTCAAACCGGCACTAGGAAACACACTGAGAACCCTGAGTAAAAGTTTCTCCTGCAACCCGTTCCCTTTGTGCTAGATGAACGAACGTCTCTCCACATGCTCAGTTCTGAGAGATAAGTGTGTGTGAAAGCCGTCCTTCACCTATCTTGTTGGGAACACAAAGTTTCTATACAGTTGCAAACACCTCTCCATACATATATATGGGGTGGTACAAGCTCCAACTAGATTTTACTGTGAAACGGCAGGAACTTCAAACCGGCACTAGGAAACACACTGAGAAACCTGAGTAAAAGTTTCTCCTGCAACCCGTTCCCTTTGTGCTAGATGAACGAACGTCTCTCCACATGCTCAGTTCTGAGAGATAAGTGTGTGTGAAAGCCTTACTTCACCTAGCTTCTTGGGAACACAAAGATTTTATACAGTTGCAAACACCTCTCCATACATATATATGGGGCGGTACTAGCTCCAACCCGATTTTACAGTGAAAACAGCAGTAAATTCAAACCGGCACTAGGAAACACACTGAGAAACCTGAGTAAAAGTTTCTCCTGCAACCCGTTCCCTTTGTGCTAGATGAACGAAAGTCTCTCCACATGCTCAGTTCTGAGAGAGATGTGTGTGTAAAAGCCGTCCTTCACCTAGCTTGTTGGGAACACAAAGTTTCTATACAGTTGCAAACACCTCTCCATACATATATATGGGGAGGTACTAGCTCCAACTCGGTTTTACAGTGAAAACTGCAGGAACTTCAAACCGGCACTAGGAAACACACTGAGAAACCTGAGTAAAAGTTTCTCCTGCAACCCGTTCCCTTTGTGCTAGATGAACGAACGTCTCTCCACATGCTCAGTTCTGAGAGATACGTGTGTGTGAAAGCCGTCCTTCACCTAGCTTGTTGGGAACACAAAGTTTCTATACAGTTGAAAACACCTCTCCATACATATATATGGGGAGGTACTAGCTCCAACTCGGTTTTACAGTGAAAACTGCAGGAACTTCAAACCGGCACTAGGAAACACACTGAGAAACCTGAGTAAAAGTTTCTCCTGCAACCCGTTCCCTGTGTGCTAGATGAACGAACGTCTCTCCACATGATCAGTTCTGAGAGATAAGTGTGTGTGAAAGCCGTACTTCACCTATCTTGTTGGGAACACAAAGTTTCTAAACAGTTGAAAACACCTCTCCATACATATATATGGGGAGGTACTAGCTCCAACTCGGTTTTACAGTGAAAACTGCAGGAACTTCAAACCGGCACTAGGAAACACACTGAGAAACCTGAGTAAAAGTTTCTCCTGCAACCCGTTCCCTTTGTGCTAGATGAACGAACGTCTCTCCACATGCTCAGTTCTGAGAGATAAGTGTGTGTGAAAGCCGTCCTTCACCTAGCTTGTTGGGAACACAAAGTTTCTATACAGTTGCAAACACCTCTCCATACATATATATGGGGAGGTACTAGCTCCAACTCGGTTTTACAGTGAAAACTGCAGGAACTTCAAACCGGCACTAGGAAACACACTGAGAAACCTGAGTAAAAGTTTCTCCTGCAACCCGTTCCCTTTGTGCTAGATGAACGAACGTCTCTCCACATGCTCAGTTCTGAGAGATAAGTGTGTGTGAAAGCCGTCCTTCACCTAGCTTGTTGGGAACACAAAGTTTCTATACAGTTGCAAACACCTCTCCCTACATATATATGGGGAGGTACTAGCTCCAACTCGGTTTTACAGTGAAAACTGCAGGAACTTCAAACCGGCACTAGGAAACACACTGAGAAACCTGAGTAAAAGTTTCTCCTGCAACCCGTTCCCTTTGTGCTAGATGAACGAACGTCTCTCCACATGCTCAGTTCTGAAGATAAGTGTGTGTGAAAGCCGTCCTTCACCTAGCTTGTTGGGAACACAAAGTTTCTATACAGTTGCAAACATCTCTCCATACATATATATGGGGAGGTATTAGCTCGAACTCGGTTTTACAGTGAAAACTGCAGGAACTTCAAACCGGCCCTAGGAAACACACTGAGAAACCTGAGTAAAAGTTTCTCCTGCAACCCGTTCCCTTTGTGCTAGATGAACGAACGTCTCTCCACATGCTCAGTTCTGAAAGATAAGTGTGTGTGAAAGCCGTCCTTCACCTAGCTTCTTGGGAACACAAAGATTCTATACAGTTGCAAACACCTCTCCATACATATATATGGGGAGGTACTAGCTCCAACTCGGTATTACAGTGAAAACAGCAGGAAATTCAAACCGGCCGTAGGAAACACACTTAGAAACCTGAGTAAAAGTTTCCCCTGCAACCGTTCCCTTTGTGCTAGATGAACGAACGTCTCTCCACATGCTCAGTTCTGAGAGATAATTGTGTGTGAAAGCCGTCCTTCACCTAGCTTCTTGGGAACACAAAGATTCTATACAGTTGCAAACACCTCTCCATACATATATATGGGGAGGTACTAGCTCCAACTCGATTTTACAGTGAAACTGCAGGAACTTCAAACCGGCACTAGGAAACACACTGAGAAACCTGAGTAAAAGTTTCTCCTGCAACCCTTTCCCTTTGTGCTAGATGAACGAACGTCTCTCCACATGCTCAGTTCTGAGAGATAAGTGTGTGTGAAAGCCGTACTTCACTTATCTTGTTGGGAACACAAAGTTTCTAAACAGTTGAAAACACCTCTCCATACATATATATGGGGAGGTACTAGCTCCAACTCGGTTTTACAGTGAAAACTGCAGGAAATTCAAACCGGCACTAGGAAACACACTGAGAAACCTGAGTAAAAGTTTCTCCTGCAACCCGTTCCCTTTGTGCTAGATGAACGAACGTCTCTCCACATGCTCAGTTCTGAGAGATAAGTGTGTGTGAAAGCCGTACTTCACCTATCTTGTTGGGAACACAAAGTTTCTAAACAGTTGAAAACACCTCTCCATACATATATATGGGGAGGTACTAGCTCCAACTCGGTTTTACAGTGAAAACTGCAGGAACTTCAAACCGGCACTAGGAAACACACTGAGAAACCTGAGTAAAAGTTTCTCCTGCAACCCGTTCCCTTTGTGCTAGATGAACGAACGTCTCTCCACATGCTCAGTTCTGAGAGATAAGTGTGTGTGAAAGCCGTCCTTCACCTAGCTTGTTGGGAACACAAAGTTTCTATACAGTTGCAAACACCTCTCCATACATATATATGGGGAGGTACTAGCTCCAACTCGGTTTTACAGTGAAAACTGCAGGAACTTCAAACCGGCACTAGGAAACACACTGAGAAACCTGAGTAAAAGTTTCTCCTGCAACCCGTTCCCTTTGTGCTAGATGAACGAACGTCTCTCCACATGCTCAGTTCTGAGAGATAAGTGTGTGTGAAAGCCGTCCTTCACCTAGCTTGTTGGGAACACAAAGTTTCTATACAGTTGCAAACACCTCTCCCTACATATATATGGGGAGGTACTAGCTCCAACTCGGTTTTACAGTGAAAACTGCAGGAACTTCAAACCGGCACTAGGAAACACACTGAGAAACCTGAGTAAAAGTTTCTCCTGCAACCCGTTCCCTTTGTGCTAGATGAACGAACGTCTCTCCACATGCTCAGTTCTGAAGATAAGTGTGTGTGAAAGCCGTCCTTCACCTAGCTTGTTGGGAACACAAAGTTTCTATACAGTTGCAAACATCTCTCCATACATATATATGGGGAGGTATTAGCTCGAACTCGGTTTTACAGTGAAAACTGCAGGAACTTCAAACCGGCCCTAGGAAACACACTGAGAAACCTGAGTAAAAGTTTCTCCTGCAACACGTTCCCTTTGTGCTAGATGAACGAACGTCTCTCCACATGCTCAGTTCTGAAAGATAAGTGTGTGTGAAAGCCGTACTTCACCTAGCTTCTTGGGAACACAAAGATTCTATACAGTTGCAAACACCTCTCCATACATATATATGGGGAGGTACTAGCTCCAAATCGGTATTACAGTGAAAACAGCAGGAAATTCAAACCGGCCGTAGGAAACACACTTAGAAACCTGAGTAAAAGTTTCCCCTGCAACCGTTCCCTTTGTGCTAGATGAACGAACGTCTCTCCACATGCTCAGTTCTGAGAGATAAGTGTGTGTGAAAGCCGTCCTTCACCTAGCTTCTTGGGAACACAAAGATTCTATACAGTTGCAAACACCTCTCCATACATATATATGGGGAGGTACTAGCTCCAACTCGATTTTACAGTGAAACTGCAGGAACTTCAAACCGGCACTAGGAAACACACTGAGAAACCTGAGTAAAAGTTTCTCCTGCAACCCTTTCCCTTTGTGCTAGATGAACGAACGTCTCTCCACATGCTCAGTTCTGAGAGATAAGTGTGTGTGAAAGCCGTACTTCACTTATCTTGTTGGGAACACAAAGTTTCTAAACAGTTGAAAACACCTCTCCATACATATATATGGGGAGGTACTAGCTCCAACTCGGTTTTACAGTGAAAACTGCAGGAAATTCAAACCGGCACTAGGAAACACACTGAGAAACCTGAGTAAAAGTTTCTCCTGCAACCCGTTCCCTTTGTGCTAGATGAACGAACGTCTCTCCACATGCTCAGTTCTGAGAGATAAGTGTGTGTGAAAGCCGTACTTCACCTATCTTGTTGGGAACACAAAGTTTCTAAACAGTTGAAAACACCTCTCCATACATATATATGGGGAGGTACTAGCTCCAACTCGGTTTTACAGTGAAAACTGCAGGAACTTCAAACCGGCACTAGGAAACACACTGAGAAACCTGAATAAAAGTTTCTCCTGCAACCCGTTCCCTTTGTGCTAGATGAACGAACGTCTCTCCACATGCTCAGTTCTGAGAGATAAGTGTGTGTGAAAGCCGTCCTTCAACTAGCTTGTTGGGAACACAAAGTTTCTATACAGTTTCAAACACCTCTCCATACATATATATGGGGCGGTACTAGCTCCAACTCGATTTTACAGTGAAAACAGCAGTAAATTCAAACCGGCACTAGGAAACACACTGAGAAACCTGAGTAAAAGTTTCCCCTGCAACCGGTTCAATTTGTGCTAGATGAATGAACGTCTCTCCACATGCTCAGTCCTGAGAGAGATGTGTGTGTGAAAGCCGTCCTTCACCTAGCTTGTTGGGAACACAAAGTTTCTATACAGTTGCAAACACCTCTCCATACATATATATGGGGAGGTACTAGCTCCAACTCGGTTTTACAGTGAAAAATGCAGGAACTTCAAACCGGCACTAGGAAACACACAGAGAAACCTGAGTAAAAGTTTCTCCTGCAACCCGTTCCCTTTGTGCTAGATGAACGAACGTCTCTCCACATGCTCAGTTCTGAGAGATACGTGTGTGTGAAAGCCGTCCTTCACCTAGCTTGTTGGGAACACAAAGTTTCTATACAGTTGCAAACACCTCTCCATACATATATATGAGGAGGTACTAGCTCCAACTCGGTTTTACAGTGAAAACTGCAGGAAATACAAACCGGCACTAGGAAACACACTGAGAAACCTGAGTAAAAGTTTCTCCTGCAACCCGTTCCCTTTGTGCTAGATGAACGAACGTCTCTCCACATGCTCACTTCTGAGAGATACGTGTGTGTGAAAGCCGTCCTTCACCTAGCTTGTTGGGAACACAAAGTTTCTATACAGTTGCAAACATCTCTCCATACATATATATGGGGAGGTACTAGCTCCAACTCGGTTTTACAGTGAAAACTGCAGGAACTTCAAACCGGCCCTAGGAAACACACTGAGAAACCTGAGTAAAAGTTTCTCCTGCAACCCGTTCCCTTTGTGCTAGATGAACGAACGTCTCTCCACATGCTCAGTTCTGAGAGATACGTGTGTGTGAAAGCCGTCCTTCACCTAGCTTGTTGGGAACACAAAGTTTCTATACAGTTGCAAACACCTCTCCATACAAATATATGTGGAGGTACTAGCTCCAACATGGTTTTACAGTGAAAACTGCAGGAACTTCAAACCGGCACTAGGAAACACACTGAGTAACCTGAGTAAATGTTTCTACAGCAACCCGTTCCCTTTGTGCTAGATGAACGAACGTCTCTCCACATGCTCAGTTCTGAGAGATAAGTCTGTGTAAAAGCCGTCCTTCACCTAGCTAGTTGGGAACACAAAGTTTCTATACAGTAGCAAACACCTCTTCATACATATATATGTGGAAGTACTAGCTCCAACACGGTTTTACAGTGAAAACTGCAGGAACTTCAAACCGGCACTAGGAAACACACTGAGTAACCTGAGTAAATGTTTCTACAGCAACCCGTTCTCTTTGTGCTACATGAACGAACGTCTCTCCACATGCTCAGTTCTGAGAGATAAGTGTGTGTGAAAGCCGTCCTTCACCTAGCTTGTTGGGAACACAAAGTTTCTATACATTTGCAAACACCTCTCCATACATATATATGGGGAGGTACTAGCTCCAACTCGGTTTTACAGTGAAAACAGCAGGAAATTCAAACCGGCCCTAGGAAACACACTTAGAAACCTGAGTAAAAGTTTCCCCTGCAACCGTTCCCTTTGTGCTAGATGAACGAACGTCTCTCCACAGGCTCAGTTCTGAGAGATAAGTGTGTGTGAAAGCCGTCCTTCACCTAGCTTCTTGGGAACACAAAGATTCTATACAGTTGCAAACACCTCTCCATACATATATATGGGGAGGTACTAGCTCCAACTCGATTTTACAGTGAAACTGCAGGAACTTCAAACCGGCACTAGGAAACACACTGAGAAACCTGAGTAAAAGTTTCTCCTGCAACCCGTTCCCTTTGTGCTAGATGAACGAACGTCTCTCCACATGCTCAGTTCTGAGAGATAAGTGTGTGTGAAAGCCGTACTTCACCTATCTTGTTGGGAACACAAAGTTTCTAAACAGTTGAAAACACCTCTCCATACATATATATGGGGTGGTACTAGCTCCAACTCGGTTTTACAGTGAAAACTGCAGGAAATTCAAACCGGCACTAGGAAACACACTGAGAAACCTGAGTAAAAGTTTCTCCTGCAACCCGTTCCCTTTGTGCTAGATGAACGAACGTCTCTCCACATGCTCAGTTCTGAGAGATAAGTGTGTGTGAAAGCCGTACTTCACCTATCTTGTTGGGAACACAAAGTTTCTAAACAGTTGAAAACACCTCTCCATACATATATATGGGGAGGTACTAGCTCCAACTCGGTTTTACAGTGAAAACTGCAGGAACTTCAAACCGGCACTAGGAAACACACTGAGAAACCTGAGTAAAAGTTTCTCCTGCAACCCGTTCCCTTTGTGCTAGATGAACGAACGTCTCTCCACATGCTCAGTTCTGAGAGATAAGTGTGTGTGAAAGCCGTCCTTCACCTAGCTTGTTGGGAACACAAAGTTTCTATACAGTTGCAAACACCTCTCCATACATATATATGGGGAGGTACTAGCTCCAACTCGGTTTTACAGTGAAAAATGCAGGAACTTCAAACCGGCACTAGGAAACACACAGAGAAACCTGAGTAAAAGTTTCTCCTGCAACCCGTTCCCTTTGTGCTAGATGAACGAACGTCTCTCCACATGCTCAGTTCTGAGAGATAAGTGTGTGTGAAAGCCGTACTTCACCTATCTTGTTGGGAACACAAAGTTTCTAAACAGTTGAAAACACCTCTCCATACATATATATGGGGAGGTACTAGCTCCAACTCGGTTTTACAGTGAAAACTGCAGGAACTTCAAACCGGCACTAGGAAACACACTGAGAAACCTGAGTAAAAGTTTCTCCTGCAACCCGTTCCCTTTGTGCTAGATGAACGAACGTCTCTCCACATGCTCAGTTCTGAGAGATAAGTGTGTGTGAAAGCCGTACTTCACCTATCTTGTTGGGAACACAAAGTTTCTAAACAGTTGAAAACACCTCTCCATACATATATATGGGGAGGTACTAGCTCCAACTCGGTTTTACAGTGAAAACTGCAGGAACTTCAAACCGGCACTAGGAAACACACAGAGAAACCTGAGTAAAAGTTTCTCCTGCAACCCGTTCCCTTTGTGCTAGATGAACGAACGTCTCTCCACATGCTCAGTTCTGAGAGATACGTGTGTGTGAAAGCCGTCCTTCAACTAGCTTATTGGGAACACAAAGTTTCTATACAGTTGCAAACACCTCTCCATACATATATATGGGGCGGTACTAGCCCCAACTCGATTTTACAGTGAAAACAGCAGTAAATTCAAACCGGCACTAGGAAACACACTGAGTAACCTGAGTAAAAGTTTCCCCTGCAACCCGTTCAATTTGTGCTAGATGAATGAACGTCTCTCCACATGCTCAGTTCTGAGAGAGATGTGTGTGTGAAAGCCGTCCTTCACCTAGCTTGTTGGGAACACAAATTTTCTATACAGTTGCAAACACCTCTCCATACATATATATGGGGAGGTACTAGCTCCAACTCGGTTTTACAGTGAAAACTGCAGAAACTTCAAACCCGCACTAGGTAACACACTGAGAAACCTGAGTAAAAGTTTCTCCTGCAACCCGTTCCCTTTGTGCTAGATGAACGAACGTCTCTCCACATGCTCAGTTCTGAGAGATAAGTGTGTGTGAAAGCCGTCCTTCACCTAGCTTGTTGGGAACACAAAGTTTCTATACAGTTGCAAACATCTCTCCATACATATATATGGGGAGGTACTAGCTCCAACTCGGTTTTACAGTGAAAACTGCAGGAAATTCAAACCGGCACTAGGAAACACACTGAGAAACCTGAGTAAAACTTTCTCCTGCAACCCGTTCCCTTTGTGCTAGATGAACGAACGTCTCTCCACATGCTCAGTTCTGAGAGATAAGTGTGTGTGAAAGCCGTCCTTCACCTAGCTTGTTGGGAACACAAAGTTTCTATACAGTTGCAAACACCTATCCATACATATATATGGGGAGGTACTAGCTCCAACTCGATTTTACAGTGAAAACTGCAGGAACTTCAAACCGTCACTAGGAAACACACTGAGAAACCTGAGTAAAAGTTTCCCCTGCAACCCGTTCCCTTTGTGCTAGATGAACGAACGTCTCTCCACATGCTCAGTTCTGAGAGATAAGTGTGTGTGAAAGCCGTCCTTCACCTAGCTTGTTGGGAACACAAAGTTTCTAAACAGTTGAAAACACCTCTCCATACATATATATGCGGAGGTAATAGCTCCAAATCGGTTTTACAGTGAAAACTGCAGGAACTTCAAACCGGCACTAGGAAACACACTGAGAAACCTGAGTAAAAGTTTCTCTTGCAACCCGTTCCCTTTGTGCTAGATGAACGAAAGTCTCTCCACATGCTCAGTTCTGAGAGATAAGTGTGTATGAAAGCCACCCTTCACCTAGCTTTTTGGGAACACAAAGTTTCTATACAGTTGCAAACACCTATCCATACATATATAAGGGGAGGTACTAGCTCCAACACGGTTTTACAGTGCAAACTGCAGGAACTTCAAACCGGCACTAGGAAACACACTGAGTAACCTGAGTAAATGTTTCTACAGCAACCCGTTCCCGTTGTGCTACATGAACGAACGTCTCTCCACATGCTCAGTTCTGAGAGATAAGTGTGTGTGAAAGCCGTCTTTCACTTAGCTTGTTGGGAACACAAAGTTTCTATACAGTTGCAAACACCTCTCCATACATATATATGGGGGGGTACTAGCTCCAACTCGGTTTTACAGTGAAAACTGCAGGAACTTCAAACCGGCACTAGGAAACACACTGAGAAACCTGAGTAAAAGTTTCTCCTGCAACCCGTTCCCTGTGTGCTAGATGAACGAACGTCTCTCCACATGATCAGTTCTGAGAGATAAGTGTGTGTGAAAGCCGTCCTTCACCTAGCTTGTTGGGAACACAAAGTTTCTATACAGTTGCAAACACCTCTCCATACATATATATGGGGGGGTACTAGCTCCAACTCGGTTTTACAGTGAAAACTGCAGGAACTTCAAACCGGCACTAGGAAACACACTGAGAAACCTGAGTAAAAGTTTCTCCTGCAACCCGTTCCCTTTGTGCTAGATGAACGAACGTCTCTCCACATGCTCAGTTCTGAGAGATAAGTGTGTGTGAAAGCCGTCCTTCACCTAGCTTGTTGGGAACACATAGTTTCTATACAGTTGCAAACACCTCTCCATACATATATATGGGGGGGTACTAGCTCCAACTCGGTTTTACAGTGAAAACTGCAGGAACTTCAAACCGGCACTAGGAAACACACTGAGAAACCTGAGTAAAAGTTTCTCCTGCAACCCGTTCCCTTTGTGCTAGATGAACGAACGTCTCTCCACATGCTCAGTTCTGAGAGATAAGTGTGTGTGAAAGCCGTCCTTCACCTAGCTTGTTGGGAACACATAGTTTCTATACAGTTGCAAACACCTCTCCATACATATATATGGGGAGGTACTAGCTCCAACTCGGTTTTACAGTGAAAACTGCAGGAAATTCAAACCGGCACTAGGAAACACACTGAGAAACCTGAGTAAAAGTTTCTCCTGCAACCCGTTCCCTTTGTGCTAGATGAACGAACGTCTCTCCACATGCTCAGTTCTGAGAGATACGTGTGTGTGAAAGCCGTCCTTCACCTAGCTTGTTGGGAACACAAAGTTTCTATACAGTTGCAAACATCTCTCCATACATATATATGGGGAGGTACTAGCTCGAACTCGGTTTTACAGTGAAAACTGCAGGAACTTCAAACCGGCCCTAGGAAACACACTGAGAAACCTGAGTAAACGTTTCTCCTGCAACCCGTTCCCTTTGTGCTAGATGAACGAACGTCTCTCCACATGCTCAGTTCTGAGAGATACGTGTGTGTGAAAGCCGTCCTTCACCTAGCTTGTTGGGAACACAAAGTTTCTAAACAGTTGAAAACACCTCTCCATACATATATATGGGGAGGTACTAGCTCCAACTCGGTTTTACAGTGAAAACTGCAGGAACTTCAAACCGGCACTAGGAAACACACTGAGAAACCTGAGTAAAAGTTTCTTTTGCAACCCGTTCCCTTTGTGCTAGATGAACGAACGTCTCTCCACATGCTCAGTTCTGAAAGATAAGTGTGTGTGAAAGCCGTACTTCACCTAGCTAGTTGGGAACACAAAGTTTCTATACAGTTGCAAACACCTATCCATACATATATATGGGGAGGTACTAGCTCCAACTCGGTTTTACAGTGAAAACTGCAGGAACTTCAAACCGGCACTAGGAAACACACTGAGAAACCTGAGTAAAAGTTTCTCCTGCAACCCGTTCCCTTTGTGCTAGATGAACGAACGTCTCTCCACATGCTCAGTTCTGAGAGATAAGTGTGTGTGAAAGCCGTCCTTCACCTAGCTTGTTGGGAACACATAGTTTCTATACAGTTGCAAACACCTCTCCATACATATATATGGGGAGGTACTAGCTCCAACTCGGTTTTACAGTGAAAACTGCAGGAAATTCAAACCGGCACTAGGAAACACACTGAGAAACCTGAGTAAAAGTTTCTCCTGCAACCCGTTCCCTTTGTGCTAGATGAACGAACGTCTCTCCACATGCTCAGTTCTGAGAGATACGTGTGTGTGAAAGCCGTCCTTCACCTAGCTTGTTGGGAACACAAAGTTTCTATACAGTTGCAAACATCTCTCCATACATATATATGGGGAGGTACTAGCTCGAACTCGGTTTTACAGTGAAAACTGCAGGAACTTCAAACCGGCCCTAGGAAACACACTGAGAAACCTGAGTAAAAGTTTCTCCTGCAACCCGTTCCCTTTGTGCTAGATGAACGAACGTCTCTCCACATGCTCAGTTCTGAGAGATAAGTGTGTGTGAAAGCCGTCCTTCACCTAGCTTGTTGGGAACACAAAGTTTCTAAACAGTTGAAAACACCTCTCCATACATATGTATGCGGAGGTAATAGCTCCAAATCGGTTTTACAGTGAAAACTGCAGGAACTTCAAACCGGCACTAGGAAACACACTGAGAAACCTGAGTAAAAGTTTCTTCTGCAACCCGTTCCCTTTGTGCTAGATGAACGAAAGTCTCTCCACATGCTCAGTTCTGAGAGATAAATTTGTATGAAAGCCACCCTTCACCTAGCTTTTTGGGAACACAAAGTTTCTATACAGTTGCAAACACCTATCCATACATATATAAGGGGAGGTACTAGCTCAAACTCGGTTTTACAGTGAAAACTGCAGGAACTTCAAACCGGCACTAGGAAACACACTGAGAAACCTGAGTAAAAGTTTCCCCTGCAACCCGTTCCCTTTGTGGTAGATGAACGAACGTCTCTCCACATGCTCAGTTCTGAGAGATAAGTGTGTGTGAAAGCCGTCCTTCATCTAGCTTGTTCGGAACACAAAGTTTCTAAACAGTTGAAAACACCTCTCCATACATATATAAGGGGAGGTACTAGCTCAAACTCGGTTTTACAGTGAAAACTGCAGGAACTTCAAACCGGCCCTAGGAAACACACTGAGAAACCTGAGTAAAAGTTTCTCTTGCAACCCGTTCCCTTTGTGCTAGATGAACGAAAGTCTCTCCACATGCTCAGTTCTGAGAGATAAGTGTGTATGAAAGCCACCCTTCACCTAGCTTTTTGGGAACACAAAGTTTCTATACAGTTGCAAACACCTATCCATACATATATAAGGGGAGGTACTAGCTCAAACTCGGTTTTACAGTGAAAACTGCAGGAACTTCAAACCGGCACTAGGAAACACACTGAGTAACCTGAGTAAATGTTTCTACAGCAACCCGTTCCCGTTGTGCTACATGAACGAACGTCTCTCCACATGCTCAGTTCTGAGAGATAAGTGTGTGTGAAAGCCGTCTTTCACTTAGCTTGTTGGGAACACAAAGTTTCTATACAGTTGCAAACACCTCTCCATACATATATATGGGGAGGTACTAGCTCCAACTCGGTTTTACAGTGAAAACTGCAGGAACTTCAAACCGGCACTAGGAAACACAATGAGAAACCTGAGTAAAAGTTTCTCCTGCAACCCGTTCCCTTTGTGCTAGATGAACGAACGTCTCTCCACATGCTCAGTTCTGAGAGATAAGTGTGTGTGAAAGCCGTCCTTCACCTAGCTTGTTGGGAACACAAAGTTTCTATACAGTTGCAAACACCTCTCCATACATATATATGGGGAGGTACTAGCTCCAACTCGGTTTTACAGTGAAAACTGCAGGAACTTCAAACCGGCACTAGGAAACACACTGAGAAACCTGAGTAAAAGTTTCTCCTGCAACCCGTTCCCTTTGTGCTAGATGAACGAACGTCTCTCCACATGCTCAGTTCTGAGAGATACGTGTGTGTGAAAGCCGTCCTTCACCTAGCTTGTTGGGAACACAAAGTTTCTAAACAGTTGAAAACACCTCTCCATACATATATATGGGGAGGTACTAGCTCCAACTCGGTTTTACAGTGAAAACTGCAGGAACTTCAAACCGGCACTAGGAAACACACTGAGAAACCTGAGTAAAAGTTTCTTCTGCAACCCGTTCCCTTTGTGCTAGATGAACGAACGTCTCTCCACATGCTCAGTTCTGAAAGATAAGTGTGTGTGAAAGCCGTACTTCACCTAGCTAGTTGGGAACACAAAGTTTCTATACAGTTGCAAACACCTCTCCATACATATATATGGGGAGGTACTAGCTCCAACTCGGTTTTACAGTGAAAACTGCAGGAACTTCAAACCGGCACTAGGAAACACACTGAGAAACCTGAGTAAAAGTTTCTCCTGCAACCCGTTCCCTTTGTGCTAGATGAACGAACGTCTCTCCACATGCTCAGTTCTGAGAGATAAGTGTGTGTGAAAGCCGTCCTTCACCTAGCTTGTTGGGAACACATAGTTTCTATACAGTTGCAAACACCTCTCCATACATATATATGGGGAGGTACTAGCTCCAACTCGGTTTTACAGTGAAAACTGCAGGAAATTCAAACCGGCACTAGGAAACACACTGAGAAACCTGAGTAAAAGTTTCTCCTGCAACCCGTTCCCTTTGTGCTAGATGAACTAACGTCTCTCCACATGCTCAGTTCTGAGAGATACGTGTGTGTGAAAGCCGTCCTTCACCTAGCTTGTTGGGAACACAAAGTTTCTATACAGTTGCAAACATCTCTCCATACATATATATGGGGAGGTACTAGCTCGAACTCGGTTTTACAGTGAAAACTGCAGGAACTTCAAACCGGCCCTAGGAAACACACTGAGAAACCTGAGTAAAAGTTTCTCCTGCAACCCGTTCCCTTTGTGCTAGATGAACGAACGTCTCTCCACATGCTCAGTTCTGAGAGATAAGTGTGTGTGAAAGCCGTCCTTCACCTAGCTTGTTGGGAACACAAAGTTTCTAAACAGTTGAAAACACCTCTCCATACATATATATGCGGAGGTAATAGCTCCAATTCGGTTTTACAGTGAAAACTGCAGGAACTTCAAACCGGCCCTAGGAAACACACTGAGAAACCTGAGTAAAAGTTTCTCCTGCAACCCGTTCCCTTTGTGCTAGATGAACGAACGTCTCTCCACATGCTCATTTCTGAGAGATACGTGTGTGTGAAAGCCGTCCTTCACCTAGCTTGTTGGGAACACAAAGTTTCTAAACAGTTGAAAACACCTCTCCATACATATATATGGGGAGGTACTAGCTCAAACTCGGTTTTACAGTGAAAACTGCAGGAACTTCAAACCGGCACTAGGAAACACACTGAGAAACCTGAGTAAAAGTTTCTTCTGCAACCCGTTCCCTTTGTGCTAGATGAACGAAGGTCTCTCCACATGCTCAGTTCTGAAAGATAAGTGTGTGTGAAAGCCGTACTTCACCTAGCTAGTTGGGAACACAAAGTTTCTATACAGTTGCAAACACCTCTCCATACATATATATGGGGAGGTACTAGCTCCAACTCGGTTTTACAGTGAAAACTGCAGGAACTTCAAACCGGCACTAGGAAACACACTGAGAAACCTGAGTAAAAGTTTCTCCTGCAACCCGTTCCCTTTGGCTAGATGAACGAACGTCTCTCCACATGCTCAGTTCTGGGAGATACGTGTGTGTGAAAGCCGTCCTTCACCTAGCTTGTTGGGAACACAAAGTTTCTATACAGTTGCAAACATCTCTCCATACATATATATGGGGAGGTACTAGCTCGAACTCGGTTTTACAGTGAAAACTGCAGGAACTTCAAACCGGCCCTAGGAAACACACTGAGAAACCTGAGTAAAAGTTTCTCCTGCAACCCGTTCCCTTTGTGCTAGATGAACGAACGTCTCTCCACATGCTCAGTTCTGAGAGATAAGTGTGTGTGAAAGCCGTCCTTCACCTAGCTTGTTGGGAACACAAAGTTTCTAAACAGTTGAAAACACCTCTCCATACATATATATGCGGAGGTAATAGCTCCAAATCGGTTTTACAGTGAAAACTGCAGGAACTTCAAACCGGCCCTAGGAAACACACTGAGAAACCTGAGTAAAAGTTTCTCTTGCAACCCGTTCCCTTTGTGCTAGATGAACGAAAGTCTCTCCACATGCTCAGTTCTGAGAGATAAGTGTGTATGAAAGCCACCCTTCACCTAGCTTTTTGGGAACACAAAGTTTCTATACAGTTGCAAACACCTATCCATACATATATAAGGGGAGGTACTAGCTCCAACTCGGTTTTACAGTGCAAACTGCAGGAACTTCAAACCGGCACTAGGAAACACACTGAGTAACCTGAGTAAATGTTTCTACAGCAACCCGTTCCCGTTGTGCTACATGAACGAACGTCTCTCCACATGCTCAGTTCTGAGAGATAAGTGTGTGTGAAAGCCGTCTTTCACTTAGCTTGTTGGGAACACAAAGTTTCTATACAGTTGCAAACACCTCTCCATACATATATATGGGGGGGTACTAGCTCCAACTCGGTTTTGCAGTGAAAACTGCAGGAACTTCAAACCGGCACTAGGAAACACACTGAGAAACCTGAGTAAAAGTTTCTCCTGCAACCCGTTCCCTTTGTGCTAGATGAACGAACGTCTCTCCACATGCTCAGTTCTGAGAGATAAGTGTGTGTGAAAGCCGTCCTTCACCTAGCTTGTTGGGAACACAAAGTTTCTATACAGTTGCAAACACCTCTCCATACATATATATGGGGGGGTACTAGCTCCAACTCGGTTTTACAGTGAAAACTGCAGGAACTTCAAACCGGCACTAGGAAACACACTGAGAAACCTGAGTAAAAGTTTCTCCTGCAACCCGTTCCCTTTGTGCTAGATGAACGAACGTCTCTCCACATGCTCAGTTCTGAGAGATAAGTGTGTGTGAAAGCCGTCCTTCACCTAGCTTGTTGGGAACACATAGTTTCTATACAGTTGCAAACACCTCTCCATACATATATATGAGGGGGTACTAGCTCCAACTCGGTTTTACAGTGAAAACTGCAGGAACTTCAAACCGGCACTAGGAAACACACTGAGAAACCTGAGTAAAAGTTTCTCCTGCAACCCGTTCCCTTTGTGCTAGATGAACGAACGTCTCTCCACATGCTCAGTTCTGAGAGATAAGTGTGTGTGAAAGCCGTCCTTCACCTAGCTTGTTGGGAACACATAGTTTCTATACAGTTGCAAACACCTCTCCATACATATATATGGGGAGGTACTAGCTCCAACTCGGTTTTACAGTGAAAACTGCAGGAAATTCAAACCGGCACTAGGAAACACACTGAGAAACCTGAGTAAAAGTTTCTCCTGCAACCCGTTCCCTTTGTGCTAGATGAACGAACGTCTCTCCACATGCTCAGTTCTGAGAGATACGTGTGTGTGAAAGCCGTCCTTCACCTAGCTTGTTGGGAACACAAAGTTTCTATACAGTTGCAAACATCTCTCCATACATATATATGGGGAGGTACTAGCTCGAACTCGGTTTTACAGTGAAAACTGCAGGAACTTCAAACCGGCCCTAGGAAACACACTGAGAAACCTGAGTAAAAGTTTCTTCTGCAACCCGTTCCCTTTGTGCTAGATGAACGAACGTCTCTCCACATGCTCAGTTCTGAAAGATAAGTGTGTGTGAAAGCCGTACTTCACCTAGCTAGTTGGGAACACAAAGTTTCTATACAGTTGCAAACACCTATCCATACATATATATGGGGAGGTACTAGCTCCAACTCGGTTTTACAGTGAAAACTGCAGGAACTTCAAACCGGCACTAGGAAACACACTGAGAAAACTGAGTAAAAGTTTCTTCTGCAACCCGTTCCCTTTGTGCTAGATGAACGAACGTCTCTCCACATGCTCAGTTCTGAGAGATACGTGTGTGTGAAAGCCGTCCTTCACCTAGCTTGTTGGGAACACAAAGTTTCTAAACAGTTGAAAACACCTCTCCATACATATATATGGGGAGGTACTAGCTCCAACTCGGTTTTACAGTGAAAACTGCAGGAACTTCAAACCGGCACTAGGAAACACACTGAGTAACCTGAGTAAATGTTTCTACAGCAACCCGTTCCCGTTGTGCTACATGAACGAACGTCTCTCCACATGCTCAGTTCTGAGAGATAAGTGTGTGTGAAAGCCGTCTTTCACTTAGCTTGTTGGGAACACAAAGTTTCTATACAGTTGCAAACACCTCTCCATACATATATATGGGGAGGTACTAGCTCCAACTCGGTTTTACAGTGAAAACTGCAGGAACTTCAAACCGGCACTAGGAAACACACTGAGAAACCTGAGTAAAAGTTTCTCCTGCAACCCGTTCCCTTTGTGCTAGATGAACGAACGTCTCTCCACATGCTCAGTTCTGAGAGATAAGTGTGTGTGAAAGCCGTCCTTCACCTAGCTTGTTGGGAACACATAGTTTCTATACAGTTGCAAACACCTCTCCATACATATATATGGGGAGGTACTAGCTCCAACTCGGTTTTACAGTGAAAACTGCAGGAAATTCAAACCGGCACTAGGAAACACACTGAGAAACCTGAGTAAAAGTTTCTCCTGCAACCCGTTCCCTTTGTGCTAGATGAACGAACGTCTCCCCACATGCTCAGTTCTGAGAGATACGTGTGTGTGAAAGCCGTCCTTCACCTAGCTTGTTGGGAACACATAGTTTCTATACAGTTGCAAACACCTCTCCATACATATATATGGGGAGGTACTAGCTCCAACTCGGTTTTACAGTGAAAACTGCAGGAAATTCAAACCGGCACTAGGAAACACACTGAGAAACCTGAGTAAAAGTTTCTCCTGCAACCCGTTCCCTTTGTGCTAGATGAACGAACGTCTCTCCACATGCTCAGTTCTGAGAGATACGTGTGTGTGAAAGCCGTCCTTCACCTAGCTTGTTGGGAACACAAAGTTTCTATACAGTTGCAAACATCTCTCCATACATATATATGGGGAGGTACTAGCTCCAACTCGGTTTTACAGTTAAAACTGCAGGAACTTCAAACCCGCACTAGGTAACACACTGAGAAACC
The DNA here is from genome assembly GCF_048773025.1 of Camelus bactrianus. NCBI lineage: Eukaryota > Metazoa > Chordata > Mammalia > Artiodactyla > Camelidae > Camelus > Camelus bactrianus. The sequence continues at coordinate 52,890,051 of NC_133575.1, read as the reverse complement.
TGAGTAAAAGTTTCTCCTGCAACCCGTTCCCTTTGTGCTAGATGAACGAACGTCTCTCCACATGCTCAGTTCTGAGAGATAAGTGTGTGTGAAAGCCGTACTTCACCTATCTTGTTGGGAACACAAAGTTTCCAAACAGTTGAAAACACCTCTCCATACATATATATGGGGAGGTACTAGCTCCAACTCGGTTTTACAGTGAAAACTGCAGGAACTTCAAACCGGCACTAGGAAACACACTGAGTAACCTGAGTAAATGTTTCTACAGCAACCCGTTCCCGTTGTGCTACATGAACGAACGTCTCTCCACATGCTCAGTTCTGAGAGATAAGTGTGTGTGAAAGCCGTCTTTCACTTAGCTTGTTGGGAACACAAAGTTTCTATACAGTTGCAAACACCTCTCCATACATATATATGGGGAGGTACTAGCTCCAACTCGGTTTTACAGTGAAAACTGCAGGAACTTCAAACCGGCACTAGGAAACACACTGAGAAACCTGAGTAAAAGTTTCTCCTGCAACCCGTTCCCTTTGTGCTAGATGAACGAACGTCTCTCCACATGCTCAGTTCTGAGAGATAAGTGTGTGTGAAAGCCGTCCTTCACCTAGCTTGTTGGGAACACAAAGTTTCTAAACAGTTGAAAACAGCTCTCCATACATATATATGGGGAGGTACTAGCTCCAACTCGGTTTTACAGTGAAAACTGCAGGAACTTCAAACCGGCACTAGGAAACACACTGAGAAACCTGAGTAAAAGTTTCTCCTGCAACCCGTTCCCTTTGTGCTAGATGAACGAACGTCTCTCCACATGCTCAGTTCTGAAAGAAAAGTGTGTGTGAAAGCCGTACTTCACCTAGCTAGTTGGGAACACAAAGTTTCTATACAGTTGCAAACACCTCTCCATACATATATATGGGGAGGTACTAGCTCCAACTCGGTTTTACAGTGAAAACTGCAGGAACTTCAAACCGGCACTAGGAAACACACTGAGAAACCTGAGTAAAAGTTTCTCCTGCAACCCGTTCCCTTTGTGCAAGATGAACGAAAGTCTCTCCACATGCTCAGTTCTGAGAGATAAGTGTGTGTGAAAGCCGTCCTTCACCTAGCTTGTTGGGAACACAAAGTTTCTATACAGTTGCAAACACCTCTCCATACATATATATGGGGAGGTACTAGCTCCAACTCGGTTTTACAGTGAAAACTGCAGGAAATTCAAACCGGCACTAGGAAACACACTGAGAAACCTGAGTAAAAGTTTCTCCTGCAACCCGTTCCCTTTGTGCTAGATGAACGAACGTCTCTCCACATGCTCAGTTCTGAGAGATACGTGTGTGTGAAAGCCGTCCTTCACCTAGCTTGTTGGGAACACAAAGTTTCTATACAGTTGCAAACATCTCTCCATACATATATATGGGGAGGTACTAGCTCGAACTCGGTTTTACAGTGAAAACTGCAGGAACTTCAAACCGGCCCTAGGAAACACACTGAGAAACCTGAGTAAAAGTTTCTCCTGCAACCCGTTCCCTTTGTGCTAGATGAACGAACGTCTCTCCACATGCTCAGTTCTGAGAGATAAGTGTGTGTGAAAGCCGTCCTTCACCTAGCTTGTTGGGAACACATAGTTTCTATACAGTTGCAAACACCTCTCCATACATATATATGGGGAGGTACTAGCTCCAACTCGGTTTTACAGTGAAAACTGCAGGAAATTCAAACCGGCACTAGGAAACACACTGAGAAACCTGAGTAAAAGTTTCTCCTGCAACCCGTTCCCTTTGTGCTAGATGAACGAACGTCTCTCCACATGCTCAGTTCTGAGAGATACGTGTGTGTGAAAGCCGTCCTTCACCTAGCTTGTTGGGAACACAAAGTTTCTATACAGTTGCAAACATCTCTCCATACATATATATGGGGAGGTACTAGCTCGAACTCGGTTTTACAGTGAAAACTGCAGGAACTTCAAACCGGCCCTAGGAAACACACTGAGAAACCTGAGTAAAAGTTTCTCCTGCAACCCGTTCCCTTTGTGCTAGATGAACGAACGTCTCTCCACATGCTCAGTTCTGAGAGATAAGTGTGTGTGAAAGCCGTCCTTCACCTAGCTTGTTGGGAACACATAGTTTCTATACAGTTGCAAACACCTCTCCATACATATATATGGGGAGGTACTAGCTCCAACTCGGTTTTACAGTGAAAACTGCAGGAAATTCAAACCGGCACTAGGAAACACACTGAGAAACCTGAGTAAAAGTTTCTCCTGCAACCCGTTCCCTTTGTGCTAGATGAACGAACGTCTCTCCACATGCTCAGTTCTGAGAGATAAGTGTGTGTGAAAGCCGTACTTCACCTATCTTGTTGGGAACACAAAGTTTCTAAACAGTTGAAAACACCTCTCCATACATATATATGGGGAGGTACTAGCTCCAACTCGGTTTTACAGTGAAAACTGCAGGAACTTCAAACCGGCACTAGGAAACACACTGAGAAACCTGAGTAAAAGTTTCTCCTGCAACCCGTTCCCTTTGTGCTAGATGAACGAACGTCTCTCCACATGCTCAGTTCTGAGAGATACGTGTGTGTGAAAGCCGTCCTTCACCTAGCTTGTTGGGAACACAAAGTTTCTATACAGTTGCAAACACCTCTCCATACATATATATGGGGCGGTACAAGCTCCAACTCGATTTTACAGTGAAACTGCAGGAACTTCAAACCGGCACTAGGAAACACACTGAGAAACCTGAGTAAAAGTTTCTCCTGCAACCCGTTCCCTTTGTGCTAGATGAACGAACGTCTCTCCACATGCTCAGTTCTGAGAGATACGTGTGTGTGAAAGCCGTCCTTTAACTAGCTTATTGGGAACACAAAGTTTCTATACAGTTGCAAACACCTCTCCATACATATATATGGGGCGGTACTAGCCCCAACACGATTTTACAGTGAAAACAGCAGTAAATTCAAACCGGCACTAGGAAACACACTGAGTAACCTGAGTAAAAGTTTCCCCTGCAACCCGTTCAATTTGTGCTAGATGAATGAACGTCTCTCCACATGCTCAGTTCTGAGAGAGATGTGTGTGTGAAAGCCGTCCTTCACCTAGCTTGTTGGGAACACAAATTTTCTATACAGTTGCAAACACCTCTCCATACATATATATGGGGAGGTACTAGCTCCAACTCGGTTTTACAGTGAAAACTGCAGGAACTTCAAACCCGCACGAGGTAACATACTGAGAAACCTGAGTAAAAGTTTCTCCTGCAACCCGTTCCCTTTGTGCTAGATGAACGAACGTCTCTCCACATGCTCAGTTCTGAGAGATAAGTGTGTGTGAAAGCCGTCCTTCACCTAGCTTGTTGGGAACACAAAGTTTCTATACAGTTGCAAACATCTCTCCATACATATATATGGGGAGGTACTAGCTCCAACTCGGTTTTACAGTGAAAACTGCAGGAAATTCAAACCGGCACTAGGAAACACACTGAGAAACCTGAGTAAAAGTTTCTCCTGCAACCCGTTCCCTTTGTGCTAGATGAACGAACGTCTCTCCACATGCTCAGTTCTGAGAGATAAGTGTGTGTGAAAGCCGTCCTTCACCAAGCTTGTTGGGAACACAAAGTTTCTATACAGTTGCAAACACCTATCCATACATATATATGGGGAGGTACTAGCTCCAACTCGATTTTACAGTGAAAACTGCAGGAACTTCAAACCGTCACTAGGAAACACACTGAGAAACCTGAGTAAAAGTTTCCCCTGCAACCCGTTCCCTTTGTGCTAGATGAACGAACGTCTCTCCACATGCTCAGTTCTGAGAGATAAGTGTGTGTGAAAGCCGTCTTTCACTTAGCTTGTTGGGAACACAAAGTTTCTATAGAGTTGCAAACACCTCTCCATACATATATATGGGGAGGTACTAGCTCCAACTCGGTTTTACAGTGAAAACTGCAGGAACTTCAAACCGGCACTAGGAAACACACTGAGAAACCTGAGTAAAAGTTTCTCCTGCAACCCGTTCCCTTTGTGCTAGATGAACGAACGTCTCTCCACATGCTCAGTTCTGAGAGATAAGTGTGTGTGAAAGCCGTCCTTCACCTAGCTTGTTGGGAACACAAAGTTTCTATACAGTTGCAAACACCTCTCCATACATATATATGGGGGGGTACTAGCTCCAACTCGGTTTTACAGTGAAAACTGCAGGAACTTCAAACCGGCACTAAGAAACACACTGAGAAACCTGAGTAAAAGTTTCTCCTGCAACCCGTTCCCTTTGTGCTAGATGAACGAACGTCTCTCCACATGCTCAGTTCTGAGAGATAAGTGTGTGTGAAAGCCGTCCTTCACCTAGCTTGTTGGGAACACATAGTTTCTATACAGTTGCAAACACCTCTCCATACATATATATGGGGGGGTACTAGCTCCAACTCGGTTTTACAGTGAAAACTGCAGGAACTTCAAACCGGCACTAGGAAACACACTGAGAAACCTGAGTAAAAGTTTCTCCTGCAACCCGTTCCCTTTGTGCTAGATGAACGAACGTCTCTCCACATGCTCAGTTCTGAGAGATAAGTGTGTGTGAAAGCCGTCCTTCACCTAGCTTGTTGGGAACACATAGTTTCTATACAGTTGCAAACACCTCTCCATACATATATATGGGGAGGTACTAGCTCCAACTCGGTTTTACAGTGAAAACTGCAGGAAATTCAAACCGGCACTAGGAAACACACTGAGAAACCTGAGTAAAAGTTTCTCCTGCAACCCGTTCCCTTTGTGCTAGATGAACGAACGTCTCTCCACTTGCTCAGTTCTGAGAGATACGTGTGTGTGAAAGCCGTCCTTCACCTAGCTTGTTGGGAACACAAAGTTTCTATACAGTTGCAAACATCTCTCCATACATATATATGGGGAGGTACTAGCTCGAACTCGGTTTTACAGTGAAAACTGCAGGAACTTCAAACCGGCCCTAGGAAACACACTGAGAAACCTGAGTAAACGTTTCTCCTGCAACCCGTTCCCTTTGTGCTAGATGAACGAACGTCTCTCCACATGCTCAGTTCTGAGAGATACGTGTGTGTGAAAGCCGTCCTTCACCTAGCTTGTTGGGAACACAAAGTTTCTAAACAGTTGAAAACACCTCTCCATACATATATATGGGGAGGTACTAGCTCCAAATCGGTTTTACAGTGAAAACTGCAGGAACTTCAAACCGGCATTAGGAAACACACTGAGAAACCTGAGTAAAAGTTTCTTCTGCAACCCGTTCCCTTTGTGCTAGATGAACGAACGTCTCTCCACATGCTCAGTTCTGAAAGATAAGTGTGTGTGAAAGCCGTACTTCACCTAGCTAGTTGGGAACACAAAGTTTCTATACAGTTGCAAACACCTATCCATACATATATATGGGGAGGTACTAGCTCCAACTCGGTTTTACAGTGAAAACTGCAGGAACTTCAAACCGGCACTAGGAAACACACTGAGAAACCTGAGTAAAAGTTTCTCCTGCAACCCGTTCCCTTTGTGCTAGATGAACGAACGTCTCTCCACATGCTCAGTTCTGAGAGATAAGTGTGTGTGAAAGCCGTCCTTCACCTAGCTTGTTGGGAACACATAGTTTCTATACAGTTGCAAACACCTCTCCATACATATATATGGGGAGGTACTAGCTCCAACTCGGTTTTACAGTGAAAACTGCAGGAAATTCAAACCGGCACTAGGAAACACACTGAGAAACCTGAGTAAAAGTTTCTCCTGCAACCCGTTCCCTTTGTGCTAGATGAACGAACGTCTCTCCACATGCTCAGTTCTGAGAGATACGTGTGTGTGAAAGCCGTCCTTCACCTAGCTTGTTGGGAACACAAAGTTTCTATACAGTTGCAAACATCTCTCCATACATATATATGGGGAGGTACTAGCTCGAACTCGGTTTTACAGTGAAAACTGCAGGAACTTCAAACCGGCCCTAGGAAACACACTGAGAAACCTGAGTAAAAGTTTCTCCTGCAACCCGTTCCCTTTGTGCTAGATGAACGAACGTCTCTCCACATGCTCAGTTCTGAGAGATAAGTGTGTGTGAAAGCCGTCCTTCACCTAGCTTGTTGGGAACACAAAGTTTCTAAACAGTTGAAAACACCTCTCCATACATATATATGCGGAGGTAATAGCTCCAACTCGGTTTTACAGTGAAAACTGCAGGAACTTCAAACCGGCACTAGGAAACACACTGAGAAACCTGAGTAAAAGTTTCTTCTGCAACCCGTTCCCTTTGTGCTAGATGAACGAAAGTCTCTCCACATGCTCAGTTCTGAGAGATAAGTTTGTATGAAAGCCACCCTTCACCTAGCTTTTTGGGAACACAAAGTTTCTATACAGTTGCAAACACCTATCCATACATATATAAGGGGAGGTACTAGCTCAAACTCGGTTTTACAGTGAAAACTGCAGGAACTTCAAACCGGCACTAGGAAACACATTGAGAAACCTGAGTAAAAGTTTCCCCTGCAACCCGTTCCCTTTGTGCTAGATGAACGAACGTCTCTCCACATGCTCAGTTCTGAGAGATAAGTGTGTGTGAAAGCCGTCCTTCATCTAGCTTGTTCGGAACACAAAGTTTCTAAACAGTTGAAAACACCTCTCCATACATATATAAGGGGAGGTACTAGCTCAAACTCGGTTTTACAGTGAAAACTGCAGGAACTTCAAACCGGCCCTAGGAAACACACTGAGAAACCTGAGTAAAAGTTTCTCTTGCAACCCGTTCCCTTTGTGCTAGATGAACGAAAGTCTCTCCACATGCTCAGTTCTGAGAGATAAGTGTGTATGAAAGCCACCCTTCACCTAGCTTTTTGGGAACAAAAAGTTTCTATACAGTTGCAAACACCTATCCATACATATATAAGGGGAGGTACTAGCTCAAACTCGGTTTTACAGTGAAAACTGCAGGAACTTCAAACCGGCACTAGGAAACACACTGAGTAACCTGAGTAAATGTTTCTACAGCAACCAGTTCCCATTGTGCTACATGAACGAACGTCTCTCCACATGCTCAGTTCTGAGAGATAAGTGTGTGTGAAAGCCGTCTTTCACTTAGCTTGTTGGGAACACAAAGTTTCTATACAGTTGCAAACACCTCTCCATACATATATATGGGGAGGTACTAGCTCCAACTCGGTTTTACAGTGAAAACTGCAGGAACTTCAAACCGGCACTAGGAAACACACTGAGAAACCTGAGTAAAAGTTTCTCCTGCAACCCGTTCCCTTTGTGCTAGATGAACGAACGTCTCTCCACATGCTCAGTTCTGAGAGATAAGTGTGTGTGAAAGCCGTACTTCACCTAGCTTGTTGGGAACACATAGTTTCTATACAGTTGCAAACACCTCTCCATACATATATATGGGGAGGTACTAGCTCCAACTCGGTTTTACAGTGAAAACTGCAGGAAATTCAAACCGGCACTAGGAAACACACTGAGAAACCTGAGTAAAAGTTTCTCCTGCAACCCGTTCCCTTTGTGCTAGATGAACGAACGTCTCTCCACATGCTCAGTTCTGAGAGATACGTGTGTGTGAAAGCCGTCCTTCACCTAGCTTGTTGGGAACACAAAGTTTCTATACAGTTGCAAACATCTCTCCATACATATATATGGGGAGGTACTAGCTCGAACTCGGTTTTACAGTGAAAACTGCAGGAACTTCAAACCGGCCCTAGGAAACACACTGAGAAACCTGAGTAAAAGTTTCTCCTGCAACCCGTTCCTTTTGTGCTAGATGAACGAACGTCTCTCCACATGCTCAGTTCTGAGAGATACGTGTGTGTGAAAGCCGTCCTTCACCTAGCTTGTTGGGAACACAAAGTTTCTAAACAGTTGAAAACACCTCTCCATACATATATATGGGGAGGTACTAGCTCCAAATCGGTTTTACAGTGAAAACTGCAGGAACTTCAAACCGGCACTAGGAAACACACTGAGAAACCTGAGTAAAAGTTTCTTCTGCAACCCGTTCCCTTTGTGCTAGATGAACGAACGTCTCTCCACATGCTCAGTTCTGAAAGATAAGTGTGTGTGAAAGCCGTACTTCACCTAGCTAGTTGGGAACACAAAGTTTCTATACAGTTGCAAACACCTCTCCATACATATATATGGGGAGGTACTAGCTCCAACTCGGTTTTACAGTGAAAACTGCAGGAACTTCAAACCGGCACTAGGAAACACACTGAGAAACCTGAGTAAAAGTTTCTCCTGCAACCCGTTCCCTTTGTGCTAGATGAACGAACGTCTCTCCACATGCTCAGTTCTGAGAGATAAGTGTGTGTGAAAGCCGTCCTTCACCTAGCTTGTTGGGAACACATAGTTTCTATACAGTTGCAAACACCTCTCCATACATATATATGGGGAGGTACTAGCTCCAACTCGGTTTTACAGTGAAAACTGCAGGAAATTCAAACCGGCACTAGGAAACACACTGAGAAACCTGAGTAAAAGTTTCTCCTGCAACCCGTTCCCTTTGTGCTAGATGAACGAACGTCTCTCCACATGCTCAGTTCTGAGAGATACGTGTGTGTGAAAGCCGTCCTTCACCTAGCTTGTTGGGAACACAAAGTTTCTATACAGTTGCAAACATCTCTCCATACATATATATGGGGAGGTACTAGCTCGAACTCGGTTTTACAGTGAAAACTGCAGGAACTTCAAACCGGCCCTAGGAAACACACTGAGAAACCTGAGTAAAAGTTTCTCCTGCAACCCGTTCCCTTTGTGCTAGATGAACGAACGTCTCTCCACATGCTCAGTTCTGAGAGATAAGTGTGTGTGAAAGCCGTCCTTCACCTAGCTTGTTGGGAACACAAAGTTTCTAAACAGTTGAAAACACCTCTCCATACATATATATGCGGAGGTAATAGCTCCAAATCGGTTTTACAGTGAAAACTGCAGGAACTTCAAACCGGCACTAGGAAACACACTGAGAAACCTGAGTAAAAGTTTCTTCTGCAACCCGTTCCCTTTGTGCTAGATGAACGAAAGTCTCTCCACATGCTCAGTTCTGAGAGATAAGTTTGTATGAAAGCCACCCTTCACCTAGCTTTTTGGGAACACAAAGTTTCTATACAGTTGCAAACACCTATCCATACATATATAAGGGGAGGTACTAGCTCAAACTCGGTTTTACAGTGAAAACTGCAGGAACTTCAAACCGGCACTAGGAAACACATTGAGAAACCTGAGTAAAAGTTTCCCCTGCAACCCGTTCCCTTTGTGCTAGATGAACGAACGTCTCTCCACATGCTCAGTTCTGAGAGATAAGTGTGTGTGAAAGCCGTCCTTCATCTAGCTTGTTCGGAACACAAAGTTTCTAAACAGTTGAAAACACCTCTCCATACATATATAAGGGGAGGTACTAGCTCAAACTCGGTTTTACAGTGAAAACTGCAGGAACTTCAAACCGGCCCTAGGAAACACACTGAGAAACCTGAGTAAAAGTTTCTCTTGCAACCCGTTCCCTTTGTGCTAGATGAACGAAAGTCTCTCCACATGCTCAGTTCTGAGAGATAAGTGTGTATGAAAGCCACCCTTCACCTAGCTTTTTGGGAACAAAAAGTTTCTATACAGTTGCAAACACCTATCCATACATATATAAGGGGAGGTACTAGCTCAAACTCGGTTTTACAGTGAAAACTGCAGGAACTTCAAACCGGCACTAGGAAACACACTGAGTAACCTGAGTAAATGTTTCTACAGCAACCAGTTCCCATTGTGCTACATGAACGAACGTCTCTCCACATGCTCAGTTCTGAGAGATAAGTGTGTGTGAAAGCCGTCTTTCACTTAGCTTGTTGGGAACACAAAGTTTCTATACAGTTGCAAACACCTCTCCATACATATATATGGGGAGGTACTAGCTCCAACTCGGTTTTACAGTGAAAACTGCAGGAACTTCAAACCGGCACTAGGAAACACACTGAGAAACCTGAGTAAAAGTTTCTCCTGCAACCCGTTCCCTTTGTGCTAGATGAACGAACGTCTCTCCACATGCTCAGTTCTGAGAGATAAGTGTGTGTGAAAGCCGTACTTCACCTAGCTTGTTGGGAACACATAGTTTCTATACAGTTGCAAACACCTCTCCATACATATATATGGGGAGGTACTAGCTCCAACTCGGTTTTACAGTGAAAACTGCAGGAAATTCAAACCGGCACTAGGAAACACACTGAGAAACCTGAGTAAAAGTTTCTCCTGCAACCCGTTCCCTTTGTGCTAGATGAACGAACGTCTCTCCACATGCTCAGTTCTGAGAGATACGTGTGTGTGAAAGCCGTCCTTCACCTAGCTTGTTGGGAACACAAAGTTTCTATACAGTTGCAAACATCTCTCCATACATATATATGGGGAGGTACTAGCTCGAACTCGGTTTTACAGTGAAAACTGCAGGAACTTCAAACCGGCCCTAGGAAACACACTGAGAAACCTGAGTAAAAGTTTCTCCTGCAACCCGTTCCTTTTGTGCTAGATGAACGAACGTCTCTCCACATGCTCAGTTCTGAGAGATACGTGTGTGTGAAAGCCGTACTTCACCTAGCTTGTTGGGAACACAAAGTTTCTAAACAGTTGAAAACACCTCTCCATACATATATATGGGGAGGTACTAGCTCCAAATCGGTTTTACAGTGAAAACTGCAGGAACTTCAAACCGGCACTAGGAAACACACTGAGAAACCTGAGTAAAAGTTTCTCCTGCAACCCGTTCCCTTTGTGCTAGATGAACGAACGTCTCTCCACATGCTCAGTTCTGAGAGATACGTGTGTGTGAAAGCCGTCCTTCACCTAGCTTGTTGGGAACACAAAGTTTCTATACAGTTGCAAACATCTCTCCATACATATATATGGGGAGGTACTAGCTCGAACTCGGTTTTACAGTGAAAACTGCAGGAACTTCAAACCGGCCCTAGGAAACACACTGAGAAACCTGAGTAAAAGTTTCTCCTGCAACCCGTTCCCTTTGTGCTAGATGAACGAACGTCTCTCCACATGCTCAGTTCTGAGAGATAAGTGTGTGTGAAAGCCGTCCTTCACCTAGCTTGTTGGGAACACAAAGTTTCTAAACAGTTGAAAACACCTCTCCATACATATATATGCGGAGGTAATAGCTCCAAATCGGTTTTACAGTGAAAACTGCAGGAACTTCAAACCGGCACTAGGAAACACACTGAGAAACCTGAGTAAAAGTTTCTTCTGCAACCCGTTCCCTTTGTGCTAGATGAACGAAAGTCTCTCCACATGCTCAGTTCTGAGAGATAAGTTTGTATGAAAGCCACCCTTCACCTAGCTTTTTGGGAACACAAAGTTTCTATACAGTTGCAAACACCTATCCATACATATATAAGGGGAGGTACTAGCTCAAACTCGGTTTTACAGTGAAAACTGCAGGAACTTCAAACCGGCACTAGGAAACACATTGAGAAACCTGAGTAAAAGTTTCCCCTGCAACCCGTTCCCTTTGTGCTAGATGAACGAACGTCTCTCCACATGCTCAGTTCTGAGAGATAAGTGTGTGTGAAAGCCGTCCTTCATCTAGCTTGTTCGGAACACAAAGTTTCTAAACAGTTGAAAATACCTCTCCATACATATATAAGGGGAGGTACTAGCTCAAACTCGGTTTTACAGTGAAAACTGCAGGAACTTCAAACCGGCCCTAGGAAACACACTGAGAAACCTGAGTAAAAGTTTCTCTTGCAACCCGTTCCCTTTGTGCTAGATGAACGAAAGTCTCTCCACATGCTCAGTTCTGAGAGATAAGTGTGTATGAAAGCCACCCTTCACCTAGCTTTTTGGGAACAAAAAGTTTCTATACAGTTGCAAACACCTATCCATACATATATAAGGGGAGGTACTAGCTCAAACTCGGTTTTACAGTGAAAACTGCAGGAACTTCAAACCGGCACTAGGAAACACACTGAGTAACCTGAGTAAATGTTTCTACAGCAACCAGTTCCCATTGTGCTACATGAACGAACGTCTCTCCACATGCTCAGTTCTGAGAGATAAGTGTGTGTGAAAGCCGTCTTTCACTTAGCTTGTTGGGAACACAAAGTTTCTATACAGTTGCAAACACCTCTCCATACATATATATGGGGAGGTACTAGCTCCAACTCGGTTTTACAGTGAAAACTGCAGGAACTTCAAACCGGCACTAGGAAACACACTGAGAAACCTGAGTAAAAGTTTCTCCTGCAACCCGTTCCCTTTGTGCTAGATGAACGAACGTCTCTCCACATGCTCAGTTCTGAGAGATAAGTGTGTGTGAAAGCCGTACTTCACCTAGCTTGTTGGGAACACATAGTTTCTATACAGTTGCAAACACCTCTCCATACATATATATGGGGAGGTACTAGCTCCAACTCGGTTTTACAGTGAAAACTGCAGGAAATTCAAACCGGCACTAGGAAACACACTGAGAAACCTGAGTAAAAGTTTCTCCTGCAACCCGTTCCCTTTGTGCTAGATGAACGAACGTCTCTCCACATGCTCAGTTCTGAGAGATACGTGTGTGTGAAAGCCGTCCTTCACCTAGCTTGTTGGGAACACAAAGTTTCTATACAGTTGCAAACATCTCTCCATACATATATATGGGGAGGTACTAGCTCGAACTCGGTTTTACAGTGAAAACTGCAGGAACTTCAAACCGGCCCTAGGAAACACACTGAGAAACCTGAGTAAAAGTTTCTCCTGCAACCCGTTCCTTTTGTGCTAGATGAACGAACGTCTCTCCACATGCTCAGTTCTGAGAGATACGTGTGTGTGAAAGCCGTACTTCACCTAGCTTGTTGGGAACACAAAGTTTCTAAACAGTTGAAAACACCTCTCCATACATATATATGGGGAGGTACTAGCTCCAAATCGGTTTTACAGTGAAAACTGCAGGAACTTCAAACCGGCACTAGGAAACACACTGAGAAACCTGAGTAAAAGTTTCTCCTGCAACCCGTTCCCTTTGTGCTAGATGAACGAACGTCTCTCCACATGCTCAGTTCTGAGAGATACGTGTGTGTGAAAGCCGTCCTTCACCTAGCTTGTTGGGAACACAAAGTTTCTATACAGTTGCAAACATCTCTCCATACATATATATGGGGAGGTACTAGCTCGAACTCGGTTTTACAGTGAAAACTGCAGGAACTTCAAACCGGCCCTAGGAAACACACTGAGAAACCTGAGTAAAAGTTTCTCCTGCAACCCGTTCCCTTTGTGCTAGATGAACGAACGTCTCTCCACATGCTCAGTTCTGAGAGATAAGTGTGTGTGAAAGCCGTCCTTCACCTAGCTTGTTGGGAACACAAAGTTTCTAAACAGTTGAAAACACCTCTCCATACATATATATGCGGAGGTAATAGCTCCAAATCGGTTTTACAGTGAAAACTGCAGGAACTTCAAACCGGCACTAGGAAACACACTGAGAAACCTGAGTAAAAGTTTCTCTTGCAACCCGTTCCCTTTGTGCTAGATGAACGAAAGTCTCTCCACATGCTCAGTTCTGAGAGATAAGTTTGTATGAAAGCCACCCTTCACCTAGCTTTTTGGGAACACAAAGTTTCTATACAGTTGCAAACACCTATCCATACATATATAAGGGGAGGTACTAGCTCAAACTCGGTTTTACAGTGAAAACTGCAGGAACTTCAAACCGGCACTAGGAAACACACTGAGAAACCTGAGTAAAAGTTTCCCCTGCAACCCGTTCCCTTTGTGCTAGATGAACGAACGTCTCTCCACATGCTCAGTTCTGTGAGATAAGTGTGTGTGAAAGCCGTCCTTCATCTAGCTTGTTCGGAACACAAAGTTTCTAAACAGTTGAAAACACCTCTCCATACATATATAAGGGGAGGTACTAGCTCAAACTCGGTTTTACAGTGAAAACTGCAGGAACTTCAAACCGGCCCTAGGAAACACACTGAGAAACCTGAGTAAAAGTTTCTCTTGCAACCCGTTCCCTTTGTGCTAGATGAACGAAAGTCTCTCCACATGCTCAGTTCTGAGAGATAAGTGTGTATGAAAGCCACCCTTCACCTAGCTTTTTGGGAACACAAAGTTTCTATACAGTTGCAAACACCTATCCATACATATATAAGGGGAGGTACTAGCTCCAACTCGGTTTTACAGTGAAAACTGCAGGAAATTCAAACCGGCACTAGGAAACACACTGAGAAACCTGAGTAAAAGTTTCTCCTGCAACCCGTTCCCTTTGTGCTAGATGAACGAACGTCTCTCCACATGCTCAGTTCTGAGAGATACGTGTGTGTGAAAGCCGTCCTTCACCTAGCTTGTTGGGAACACAAAGTTTCTATACAGTTGCAAACATCTCTCCATACATATATATGGGGAGGTACTAGCTCGAACTCGGTTTTACAGTGAAAACTGCAGGAACTTCAAACCGGCCCTAGGAAACACACTGAGAAACCTGAGTAAAAGTTTCTCCTGCAACCCGTTCCCTTTGTGCTAGATGAACGAACGTCTCTCCACATGCTCAGTTCTGAGAGATACGTGTGTGTGAAAGCCGTCCTTCACCTAGCTTGTTGGGAACACAAAGTTTCTAAACAGTTGAAAACACCTCTCCATACATATATATGGGGAGGTACTAGCTCCAACTCGGTTTTACAGTGAAAACTGCAGGAACTTCAAACCGGCACTAGGAAACACACTGAGAAACCTGAGTAAAAGTTTCTCCTGCAACCCGTTCCCTTTGTGCTAGATGAACGAACGTCTCTCCACATGCTCAGTTCTGAGAGATAAGTGTGTGTGAAAGCCGTACTTCACCTATCTTGTTGGGAACACAAAGTTTCTAAACAGTTGAAAACACCTCTCCATACATATATATGGGGAGGTACTAGCTCCAACTCGGTTTTACAGTGAAAACTGCAGGAACTTCAAACCGGCACTAGGAAACACACTGAGAAACCTGAGTAAAAGTTTCTCCTGCAACCCGTTCCCTTTGTGCTAGATGAACGAACGTCTCTCCACATGCTCAGTTCTGAGAGATAAGTGTGTGTGAAAGCCGTCCTTCACCTAGCTTGTTGGGAACACATAGTTTCTATACAGTTGCAAACACCTCTCCATACATATATATGGGGAGGTACTAGCTCCAACTCGGTTTTACAGTGAAAACTGCAGGAAATTCAAACCGGCACTAGGAAACACACTGAGAAACCTGAGTAAAAGTTTCTCCTGCAACCCGTTCCCTTTGGCTAGATGAACGAACGTCTCTCCACATGCTCAGTTCTGAGAGATACGTGTGTGTGAAAGCCGTCCTTCACCTAGCTTGTTGGGAACACAAAGTTTCTATACAGTTGCAAACATCTCTCCATACATATATATGGGGAGGTACTAGCTCGAACTCGGTTTTACAGTGAAAACTGCAGGAACTTCAAACCGGCCCTAGGAAACACACTGAGAAACCTGAGTAAAAGTTTCTCCTGCAACCCGTTCCCTTTGTGCTAGATGAACGAACGTCTCTCCACATGCTCAGTTCTGAGAGATAATTGTGTGTGAAAGCCGTCCTTCACCTAGCTTGTTGGGAACACAAAGTTTCTAAACAGTTGAAAACACCTCTCCATACATATATATGCGGAGGTAATAGCTCCAAATCGGTTTTACAGTGAAAACTGCAGGAACTTCAAACCGGCACTAGGAAACACACTGAGAAACCTGAGTAAAAGTTTCTCTTGCAACCCGTTCCCTTTGTGCTAGATGAACGAAAGTCTCTCCACATGCTCAGTTCTGAGAGATAAGTTTGTATGAAAGCCACCCTTCACCTAGCTTTTTGGGAACACAAAGTTTCTATACAGTTGCAAACACCTATCCATACATATATAAGGGGAGGTACTAGCTCAAACTCGGTTTTACAGTGAAAACTGCAGGAACTTCAAACCGGCACTAGGAAACACACTGAGAAACCTGAGTAAAAGTTTCCCCTGCAACCCGTTCCCTTTGTGCTAGATGAACGAACGTCTCTCCACATGCTCAGTTCTGTGAGATAAGTGTGTGTGAAAGCCGTCCTTCATCTAGCTTGTTCGGAACACAAAGTTTCTAAACAGTTGAAAACACCTCTCCATACATATATAAGGGGAGGTACTAGCTCCAACTCGGTTTTACAGTGAAAACTGCAGGAACTTCAAACCGGCCCTAGGAAACACACTGAGAAACCTGAGTAAAAGTTTCTCTTGCAACCCGTTCCCTTTGTGCTAGATGAACGAAAGTCTCTCCACATGCTCAGTTCTGAGAGATAAGTGTGTATGAAAGCCACCCTTCACCTAGCTTTTTGGGAACACAAAGTTTCTATACAGTTGCAAACACCTATCCATAGATATATAAGGGGAGGTACTAGCTCAAACTCGGTTTTACAGTGAAAACTGCAGGAACTTCAAACCGGCACTAGGAAACACACTGAGTAACCTGAGTAAATGTTTCTACAGCAACCCGTTCCCGTTGTGCTACATGAACGAACGTCTCTCCACATGCTCAGTTCTGAGAGATAAGTGTGTGTGAAAGCCGTCTTTCACTTAGCTTGTTGGGAACACAAAGTTTCTATACAGTTGCAAACACCTTTCCATACATATATATGGGGAGGTACTAGCTCCAACTCGGTTTTACAGTGAAAACTGCAGGAACTTCAAACCGGCACTAGGAAACACACTGAGAAACCTGAGTAAAAGTTTCTCCTGCAACCCGTTCCCTTTGTGCTAGATGAACGAACGTCTCTCCACATGCTCAGTTCTGAGAGATAAGTGTGTGTGAAAGCCGTCCTTCACCTAGCTTGTTGGGAACACATAGTTTCTATACAGTTGCAAACACCTCTCCATACATATATATGGGGAGGTACTAGCTCCAACTCGGTTTTACAGTGAAAACTGCAGGAAATTCAAACCGGCACTAGGAAACACACTGAGAAACCTGAGTAAAAGTTTCTCCTGCAACCCGTTCCCTTTGTGCTAGATGAACGAACGTCTCTCCACATGCTCAGTTCTGAGAGATACGTGTGTGTGAAAGCCGTCCTTCACCTAGCTTGTTGGGAACACAAAGTTTCTATACAGTTGCAAAAATCTCTCCATACATATATATGGGGAGGTACTAGCTCGAACTCGGTTTTACAGTGAAAACTGCAGGAACTTCAAACCGGCCCTAGGAAACACACTGAGAAACCTGAGTAAAAGTTTCTCCTGCAACCCGTTCCCTTTGTGCTAGATGAACGAACGTCTCTCCACATGCTCAGTTCTGAGAGATACGTGTGTGTGAAAGCCGTCCTTCACCTAGCTTGTTGGGAACACAAAGTTTCTAAACAGTTGAAAACACCTCTCCATACATATATATGGGGAGGTACTAGCTCCAACTCGGTTTTACAGTGAAAACTGCAGGAACTTCAAACCGGCCCTAGGAAACACACTGAGAAACCTGAGTAAAAGTTTCTCTTGCAACCCGTTCCCTTTGTGCTAGATGAACGAAAGTCTCTCCACATGCTCAGTTCTGAGAGATAAGTGTGTATGAAAGCCACCCTTCACTTAGCTTTTTGGGAACACAAAGTTTCTATACAGTTGCAAACACCTATCCATACATATATAAGGGGAGGTACTAGCTCCAACTCGGTTTTACAGTGAAAACTGCAGGAAATTCAAACCGGCACTAGGAAACACACTGAGAAACCTGAGTAAAAGTTTCTCCTGCAACCCGTTCCCTTTGTGCTAGATGAACGAACGTCTCTCCACATGCTCAGTTCTGAGAGATACGTGTGTGTGAAAGCCGTCCTTCACCTAGCTTGTTGGGAACACAAAGTTTCTATACAGTTGCAAACATCTCTCCATACATATATATGGGGAGGTACTAGCTCGAACTCGGTTTTACAGTGAAAACTGCAGGAACTTCAAACCGGCCCTAGGAAACACACTGAGAAACCTGAGTAAAAGTTTCTCCTGCAACCCGTTCCCTTTGTGCTAGATGAACGAACGTCTCTCCACATGCTCAGTTCTGAGAGATACGTGTGTGTGAAAGCCGTCCTTCACCTAGCTTGTTGGGAACACAAAGTTTCTAAACAGTTGAAAACACCTCTCCATATATATATATGGGGAGGTACTAGCTCCAACTCGGTTTTACAGTGAAAACTGCAGGAACTTCAAACCGGCACTAGGAAACACACTGAGAAACCTGAGTAAAAGTTTCTCCTGCAACCCGTTCCCTTTGTGCTAGATGAACGAACGTCTCTCCACATGCTCAGTTCTGAGAGATAAGTGTGTGTGAAAGCCGTACTTCACCTATCTTGTTGGGAACACAAAGTTTCTAAACAGTTGAAAACACCTCTCCATACATATATATGGGGAGGTACTAGCTCCAACTCGGTTTTACAGTGAAAACTGCAGGAACTTCAAACCGGCACTAGGAAACACACTGAGAAACCTGAGTAAAAGTTTCTCCTGCAACCCGTTCCCTTTGTGCTAGATGAACGAACGTCTCTCCACATGCTCAGTTCTGAGAGATACGTGTGTGTGAAAGCCGTCCTTCACCTAGCTTGTTGGGAACACAAAGTTTCTAAACAGTTGAAAACACCTCTCCATACATATATATGGGGAGGTACTAGCTCCAACTCGGTTTTACAGTGAAAACTGCAGGAACTTCAAACCGGCACTAGGAAACACACTGAGAAACCTGAGTAAAAGTTTCTCCTGCAACCCGTTCCCTTTGTGCTAGATGAACGAACGTCTCTCCACATGCTCAGTTCTGAGAGATACGTGTGTGTGAAAGCCGTCCTTCACCTAGCTTCTTGGGAACACAAAGTTTCTAAACAGTTGAAAACACCTCTCCATATATATATATGGGGAGGTACTAGCTCCAACTCGGTTTTACAGTGAAAACTGCAGGAACTTCAAACCGGCACTAGGAAACACACTGAGAAACCTGAGTAAAAGTTTCTCCTGCAACCCGTTCCCTTTGTGCTAGATGAACGAACGTCTCTCCACATGCTCAGTTCTGAGAGATAAGTGTGTGTGAAAGCCGTACTTCACCTATCTTGTTGGGAACACAAAGTTTCTAAACAGTTGAAAACACCTCTCCATACATATATATGGGGAGGTACTAGCTCCAACTCGGTTTTACAGTGAAAACTGCAGGAACTTCAAACCGGCACTAGGAAACACACTGAGAAACCTGAGTAAAAGTTTCTCCTGCAACCCGTTCCCTTTGTGCTAGATGAACGAACGTCTCTCCACATGCTCAGTTCTGAGAGATACGTGTGTGTGAAAGCCGTCCTTCACCTAGCTTGTTGGGAACACAAAGTTTCTAAACAGTTGAAAACACCTCTCCATACATATATATGGGGAGGTACTAGCTCCAACTCGGTTTTACAGTGAAAACTGCAGGAACTTCAAACCGGCACTAGGAAACACACTGAGAAACCTGAGTAAAAGTTTCTCCTGCAACCCGTTCCCTTTGTGCTAGATGAACGAACGTCTCTCCACATGCTCAGTTCTGAGAGATAAGTGTGTGTGAAAGCCGTACTTCACCTATCTTGTTGGGAACACAAAGTTTCTAAACAGTTGAAAACACCTCTCCATACATATAAATGGGGAGGTACTAGCTCCAACTCGGTTTTACAGTGAAAACTGCAGGAACTTCAAACCGGCACTAGGAAACACACTGAGAAACCTGAGTAAAAGTTTCTCCTGCAACCCGTTCCCTTTGTGCTAGATGAACGAACGTCTCTCCACATGCTCAGTTCTGAGAGATAAGTGTGTGTGAAAGCCGTCCTTCACCTAGCTTGTTGGGAACACATAGTTTCTATACAGTTGCAAACACCTCTCCATACATATATATGGGGAGGTACTAGCTCCAACTCGGTTTTACAGTGAAAACTGCAGGAAATTCAAACCGGCACTAGGAAACACACTGAGAAACCTGAGTAAAAGTTTCTCCTGCAACCCGTTCCCTTTGGCTAGATGAACGAACGTCTCTCCACATGCTCAGTTCTGAGAGATACGTGTGTGTGAAAGCCGTCCTTCACCTAGCTTGTTGGGAACACAAAGTTTCTATACAGTTGCAAACATCTCTCCATACATATATATGGGGAGGTACTAGCTCGAACTCGGTTTTACAGTGAAAACTGCAGGAACTTCAAACCGGCACTAGGAAACACACTGAGAAACCTGAGTAAAAGTTTCTCTTGCAACCCGTTCCCTTTGTGCTAGATGAACGAAAGTCTCTCCACATGCTCAGTTCTGAGAGATAAGTTTGTATGAAAGCCACCCTTCACCTAGCTTTTTGGGAACACAAAGTTTCTATACAGTTGCAAACACCTATCCATACATATATAAGGGGAGGTACTAGCTCAAACTCGGTTTTACAGTGAAAACTGCAGGAACTTCAAACCGGCACTAGGAAACACACTGAGAAACCTGAGTAAAAGTTTCCCCTGCAACCCGTTCCCTTTGTGCTAGATGAACGAACGTCTCTCCACATGCTCAGTTCTGTGAGATAAGTGTGTGTGAAAGCCGTCCTTCATCTAGCTTGTTCGGAACACAAAGTTTCTAAACAGTTGAAAACACCTCTCCATACATATATAAGGGGAGGTACTAGCTCCAACTCGGTTTTACAGTGAAAACTGCAGGAACTTCAAACCGGCCCTAGGAAACACACTGAGAAACCTGAGTAAAAGTTTCTCTTGCAACCCGTTCCCTTTGTGCTAGATGAACGAAAGTCTCTCCACATGCTCAGTTCTGAGAGATAAGTGTGTATGAAAGCCACCCTTCACCTAGCTTTTTGGGAACACAAAGTTTCTATACAGTTGCAAACACCTATCCATAGATATATAAGGGGAGGTACTAGCTCAAACTCGGTTTTACAGTGAAAACTGCAGGAACTTCAAACCGGCACTAGGAAACACACTGAGTAACCTGAGTAAATGTTTCTACAGCAACCCGTTCCCGTTGTGCTACATGAACGAACGTCTCTCCACATGCTCAGTTCTGAGAGATAAGTGTGTGTGAAAGCCGTCTTTCACTTAGCTTGTTGGGAACACAAAGTTTCTATACAGTTGCAAACACCTCTCCATACATATATATGGGGAGGTACTAGCTCCAACTCGGTTTTACAGTGAAAACTGCAGGAACTTCAAACCGGCACTAGGAAACACACTGAGAAACCTGAGTAAAAGTTTCTCCTGCAACCCGTTCCCTTTGTGCTAGATGAACGAACGTCTCTCCACATGCTCAGTTCTGAGAGATAAGTGTGTGTGAAAGCCGTCCTTCACCTAGCTTGTTGGGAACACATAGTTTCTATACAGTTGCAAACACCTCTCCATACATATATATGGGGAGGTACTAGCTCCAACTCGGTTTTACAGTGAAAACTGCAGGAAATTCAAACCGGCACTAGGAAACACACTGAGAAACCTGAGTAAAAGTTTCTCCTGCAACCCGTTCCCTTTGTGCTAGATGAACGAACGTCTCTCCACAAGCTCAGTTCTGAGAGATACGTGTGTGTGAAAGCCGTCCTTCACCTAGCTTGTTGGGAACACAAAGTTTCTATACAGTTGCAAAAATCTCTCCATACATATATATGGGGAGGTACTAGCTCGAACTCGGTTTTACAGTGAAAACTGCAGGAACTTCAAACCGGCCCTAGGAAACACACTGAGAAACCTGAGTAAAAGTTTCTCCTGCAACCCGTTCCCTTTGTGCTAGATGAACGAACGTCTCTCCACATGCTCAGTTCTGAGAGATACGTGTGTGTGAAAGCCGTCCTTCACCTAGCTTGTTGGGAACACAAAGTTTCTAAACAGTTGAAAACACCTCTCCATACATATATATGGGGAGGTACTAGCTCCAACTCGGTTTTACAGTGAAAACTGCAGGAACTTCAAACCGGCACTAGGAAACACACTGAGAAACCTGAGTAAAAGTTTCTTCTGCAACCCGTTCCCTTTGTGCTAGATGAACGAACGTCTCTCCACATGCTCAGTTCTGAAAGATAAGTGTGTGTGAAAGCCGTCCTTCACCTAGCTAGTTGGGAACACAAAGTTTCTATACAGTTGCAAACACCTCTCCATACATATATATGGGGAGGTACTAGCTCCAACTCGGTTTTACAGTGAAAACTGCAGGAAATTCAAACCGGCACTAGGAAACACACTGAGAAACCTGAGTAAAAGTTTCTCCTGCAACCCGTTCCCTTTGTGCTAGATGAACGAACGTCTCTCCACATGCTCAGTTCTGAGAGATACGTGTGTGTGAAAGCCGTCCTTCACCTAGCTTGTTGGGAACACAAAGTTTCTATACAGTTGCAAACATCTCTCCATACATATATATGGGGAGGTACTAGCTCGAACTCGGTTTTACAGTGAAAACTGCAGGAACTTCAAACCGGCCCTAGGAAACACACTGAGAAACCTGAGTAAAAGTTTCTCCTGCAACCCGTTCCCTTTGTGCTAGATGAACGAACGTCTCTCCACATACTCATTTCTGAGAGATAAGTGTGTGTGAAAGCCGTCCTTCACCTAGCTTGTTGGGAACACAAAGTTTCTAAACAGTTGAAAACACCTCTCCATACATATATATGCGGAGGTAATAGCTCCAAATCGGTTTTACAGTGAAAACTGCAGGAACTTCAAACCGGCCCTAGGAAACACACTGAGAAACCTGAGTAAAAGTTTCTCCTGCAACCCGTTCCCTTTGTGCTAGATGAACGAACGTCTCTCCACATGCTCAGTTCTGAGAGATAAGTGTGTGTGAAAGCCGTCCTTCATCTAGCTTGTTCGGAACACAAAGTTTCTAAACAGTTGAAAACACCTCTCCATACATATATAAGGGGAGGTACTAGCTCAAACTCGGTTTTACAGTGAAAACTGCAGGAACTTCAAACCGGCCCTAGGAAACACACTGAGAAACCTGAGTAAAAGTTTCTCTTGCAACCCGTTCCCTTTGTGCTAGATGAACGAAAGTCTCTCCACATGCTCAGTTCTGAGAGATAAGTGTGTATGAAAGCCACCCTTCACCTAGCTTTTTGGGAACACAAAGTTTCTATACAGTTGCAAACACCTATCCATACATATATAAGGGGAGGTACTAGCTCAAACTCGGTTTTACAGTGAAAACTGCAGGAACTTCAAACCGACACTAGGAAACACACTGAGTAACCTGAGTAAATGTTTCTACAGCAACCCGTTCCCGTTGTGCTACATGAACGAACGTCTCTCCACATGCTCAGTTCTGAGAGATAAGTGTGTGTGAAAGCCGTCTTTCACTTAGCTTGTTGGGAACACAAAGTTTCTATACAGTTGCAAACACCTCTCCATACATATATATGGGGAGGTACTAGCTCCAACTCGGTTTTACAGTGAAAACTGCAGGAACTTCAAACCGGCACTAGGAAACACACTGAGAAACCTGAGTAAAAGTTTCTCCTGCAACCCGTTCCCTTTGTGCTAGATGAACGAACGTCTCTCCACATGCTCAGTTCTGAGAGATAAGTGTGTGTGAAAGCCGTCCTTCACCTAGCTTGTTGGGAACACATAGTTTCTATACAGTTGCAAACACCTCTCCATACATATATATGGGGAGGTACTAGCTCCAACTCGGTTTTACAGTGAAAACTGCAGGAAATTCAAACCGGCACTAGGAAACACACTGAGAAACCTGAGTAAAAGTTTCTCCTGCAACCCGTTCCCTTTGTGCTAGATGAACGAACGTCTCTCCACATGCTCAGTTCTGAGAGATACGTGTGTGTGAAAGCCGTCCTTCACCTAGCTTGTTGGGAACACAAAGTTTCTATACAGTTGCAAACATCTCTCCATACATATATATGGGGAGGTACTAGCTCCAACTCGGTTTTACAGTGAAAACTGCAGGAACTTCAAACCGGCCCTAGGAAACACACTGAGAAACCTGAGTAAAAGTTTCTCCTGCAACCCGTTCCCTTTGTGCTAGATGAACGAACGTCTCTCCACATGCTCAGTTCTGAGAGATAAGTGTGTGTGAAAGCCGTCCTTCACCTAGCTTGTTGGGAACACAAAGTTTCTAAACAGTTGAAAACACCTCTCCATACATATATATGCGGAGGTAATAGCTCCAAATCGGTTTTACAGTGAAAACTGCAGGAACTTCAAACCGGCACTAGGAAACACACTGAGAAACCTGAGTAAAAGTTTCTCTTGCAACCCGTTCCCTTTGTGCTAGATGAACGAAAGTCTCTCCACATGCTCAGTTCTGAGAGATAAGTTTGTATGAAAGCCACCCTTCACCTAGCTTTTTGGGAACACAAAGTTTCTATACAGTTGCAAACACCTATCCATACATATATAAGGGGAGGTACTAGCTCAAACTCGGTTTTACAGTGAAAACTGCAGGAACTTCAAACCGGCACTAGGAAACACACTGAGAAACCTGAGTAAAAGTTTCCCCTGCAACCCTTTCCCTTTGTGCTAGATGAACGAACGTCTCTCCACATGCTCAGTTCTGAGAGATAAGTGTGTTTGAAAGCCGTCCTTCACCTAGCTTGTTGGGAACACATAGTTTCTATACAGTTGCAAACACCTCTCCATACATATATAAGGGGAGGTACTAGCTCAAACTCGGTTTTACAGTGAAAACTGCAGGAACTTCAAACCGGCCCTAGGAAACACACTGAGAAACCTGAGTAAAAGTTTCTCTTGCAACCCGTTCCCTTTGTGCTAGATGAACGAAAGTCTCTCCACATGCTCAGTTCTGAGAGATAAGTGTGTATGAAAGCCACCCTTCACCTAGCTTTTTGGGAACACAAAGTTTCTATACAGTTGCAAACACCTATCCATACATATATAAGGGGAGGTACTAGCTCAAACTCGGTTTTACAGTGAAAACTGCAGGAACTTCAAACCGGCACTAGGAAACACACTGAGTAACCTGAGTAAATGTTTCTACAGCAACCCGTTCCCGTTGTGCTACATGAACGAACGTCTCTCCACATGCTCAGTTCTGAGAGATAAGTGTGTGTGAAAGCCGTCTTTCACTTAGCTTGTTGGGAACACAAAGTTTCTATACAGTTGCAAACACCTCTCCATACATATATATGGGGAGGTACTAGCTCCAACTCGGTTTTACAGTGAAAACTGCAGGAACGTCAAACCGGCACTAGGAAACACACTGAGAAACCTGAGTAAAAGTTTCTCCTGCAACCCGTTCCCTTTGTGCTAGATGAACGAACGTCTCTCCACATGCTCAGTTCTGAGAGATAAGTGTGTGTGAAAGCCGTCCTTCACCTAGCTTGTTGGGAACACATAGTTTCTATACAGTTGCAAACACCTCTCCATACATATATATGGGGAGGTACTAGCTCCAACTCGGTTTTACAGTGAAAACTGCAGGAACTTCAAACCGGCACTAGGAAACACACTGAGAAACCTGAGTAAAAGTTTCTCCTGCAACCCGTTCCCTTTGTGCTAGATGAACGAACGTCTCTCCACATGCTCAGTTCTGAGAGATACGTGTGTGTGAAAGCCGTCCTTCACCTAGCTTGTTGGGAACACAAAGTTTCTATACAGTTGCAAACATCTCTCCATACATATATATGGGGAGGTACTAGCTCGAACTCGGTTTTACAGTGAAAACTGCAGGAACTTCAAACCGGCCCTAGGAAACACACTGAGAAACCTGAGTAAAAGTTTCTCCTGCAACCCGTTCCCTTTGTGCTAGATGAACGAACGTCTCTCCACATGCTCAGTTCTGAGAGATACGTGTGTGTGAAAGCCGTCCTTCACCTAGCTTGTTGGGAACACAAAGTTTCTAAACAGTTGAAAACACCTCTCCATACATATATATGGGGAGGTACTAGCTCCAACTCGGTTTTACAGTGAAAACTGCAGGAACTTCAAACCGGCACTAGGAAACACACTGAGAAACCTGAGTAAAAGTTTCTTCTGCAACCCGTTCCCTTTGTGCTAGATGAACGAAAGTCTCTCCACATGCTCAGTTCTGAGAGATAAGTGTGTATGAAAGCCACCCTTCACCTAGCTTTTTGGGAACAAAAAGTTTCTATACAGTTGCAAACACCTATCCATACATATATAAGGGGAGGTACTAGCTCAAACTCGGTTTTACAGTGAAAACTGCAGGAACTTCAAACCGGCACTAGGAAACACACTGAGTAACCTGAGTAAATGTTTCTACAGCAACCCGTTCCCGTTGTGCTACATGAACGAACGTCTCTCCACATGCTCAGTTCTGAGAGATAAGTGTGTGTGAAAGCCGTCTTTCACTTAGCTTGTTGGGAACACAAAGTTTCTATACAGTTGCAAACACCTCTCCATACATATATATGGGGAGGTACTAGCTCCAACTCGGTTTTACAGTGAAAACTGCAGGAACTTCAAACCGGCACTAGGAAACACACTGAGAAACCTGAGTAAAAGTTTCTCCTGCAACCCGTTCCCTTTGTGCTAGATGAACGAACGTCTCTCCACATGCTCAGTTCTGAGAGATAAGTGTGTGTGAAAGCCGTCCTTCACCTAGCTTGTTGGGAACACATAGTTTCTATACAGTTGCAAACACCTCTCCATACATATATATGGGGAGGTACTAGCTCCAACTCGGTTTTACAGTGAAAACTGCAGGAAATTCAAACCGGCACTAGGAAACACACTGAGAAACCTGAGTAAAAGTTTCTCCTGCAACCCGTTCCCTTTGTGCTAGATGAACGAACGTCTCTCCACATGCTCAGTTCTGAGAGATACGTGTGTGTGAAAGCCGTCCTTCACCTAGCTTGTTGGGAACACAAAGTTTCTATACAGTTGCAAACATCTCTCCATACATATATATGGGGAGGTACTAGCTCGAACTCGGTTTTACAGTGAAAACTGCAGGAACATCAAACCGGCACTAGGAAACACACTGAGAAACCTGAGTAAAATTTTCTCCTGCAACCCGTTCCCTTTGTGCTAGATGAACGAACGTCTCTCCACATGCTCAGTTCTGAGAGATACGTGTGTGTGAAAGCCGTCCTTCACCTAGCTTGTTGGGAACACAAAGTTTCTAAACAGTTGAAAACACCTCTCCATACATATATATGGGGAGGTACTAGCTCCAACTCGGTTTTACAGTGAAAACTGCAGGAACTTCAAACCGGCACTAGGAAACACACTGAGAAACCTGAGTAAAAGTTTCTTCTGCAACCCGTTCCCTTTGTGCTAGATGAACGAACGTCTCTCCACATGCTCAGTTCTGAAAGATAAGTGTGTGTGAAAGCCGTACTTCACCTAGCTAGTTGGGAACACAAAGTTTCTATACAGTTGCAAACACCTATTCATACATATATATGGGGAGGTACTAGCTCCAACTCGGTTTTACAGTGAAAACTGCAGGAACTTCAAACCGGCACTAGGAAACACACTGAGAAACCTGAGTAAAAGTTTCTTCTGCAACCCGTTCCCTTTGTGCTAGATGAACGAACGTCTCTCCACATGCTCAGTTCTGAGAGATAAGTGTGTGTGAAAGCCGTCCTTCACCTAGCTTGTTGGGAACACATAGTTTCTATACAGTTGCAAACACCTCTCCATACATATATATGGGGAGGTACTAGCTCCAACTCGGTTTTACAGTGAAAACTGCAGGAAATTCAAACCGGCACTAGGAAACACACTGAGAAACCTGAGTAAAAGTTTCTCCTGCAACCCGTTCCCTTTGTGCTAGATGAACGAACGTCTCTCCACATGCTCAGTTCTGAGAGATACGTGTGTGTGAAAGCCGTCCTTCACCTAGCTTGTTGGGAACACAAAGTTTCTATACAGTTGAAAACACCTCTCCATACATATATATGCGGAGGTAATAGCTCCAAATCGGTTGTACAGTGAAAACTGCAGGAACTTCAAACCGGCACTAGGAAACACACTGAGAAACCTGAGTAAAATTTTCTCCTGCAACCCGTTCCCTTTGTGCTAGATGAACGAACGTCTCTCCACATGCTCAGTTCTGAGAGATACGTGTGTGTGAAAGCCGTCCTTCACCTAGCTTGTTGGGAACACAAAGTTTCTAAACAGTTGAAAACACCTCTCCATACATATATATGGGGAGGTACTAGCTCCAACTCGGTTTTACAGTGAAAACTGCAGGAACTTCAAACCGGCACTAGGAAACACACTGAGAAACCTGAGTAAAAGTTTCTTCTGCAACCCGTTCCCTTTGTGCTAGATGAACGAACGTCTCTCCACATGCTCAGTTCTGAAAGATAAGTGTGTGTGAAAGCCGTACTTCACCTAGCTAGTTGGGAACACAAAGTTTCTATACAGTTGCAAACACCTATCCATACATATATATGGGGAGGTACTAGCTCCAACTCGGTTTTACAGTGAAAACTGCAGGAACTTCAAACCGGCACTAGGAAACACACTGAGAAACCTGAGTAAAAGTTTCTTCTGCAACCCGTTCCCTTTGTGCTAGATGAACGAACGTCTCTCCACATGCTCAGTTCTGAGAGATAAGTGTGTGTGAAAGCCGTCCTTCACCTAGCTTGTTGGGAACACATAGTTTCTATACAGTTGCAAACACCTCTCCATACATATATATGGGGAGGTACTAGCTCCAACTCGGTTTTACAGTGAAAACTGCAGGAAATTCAAACCGGCACTAGGAAACACACTGAGAAACCTGAGTAAAAGTTTCTCCTGCAACCCGTTCCCTTTGTGCTAGATGAACGAACGTCTCTCCACATGCTCAGTTCTGAGAGATACGTGTGTGTGAAAGCCGTCCTTCACCTAGCTTGTTGGGAACACAAAGTTTCTATACAGTTGCAAACATCTCTCCATACATATATATGGGGAGGTACTAGCTCGAACTCGTTTTTACAGTGAAAACTGCAGGAACTTCAAACCGGCCCTAGGAAACACACTGAGAAACCTGAGTAAAAGTTTCTCCAGCAACCCGTTCCCTTTGTGCTAGATGAACGAACGTCTCTCCACATGCTCAGTTCTGAGAGATAAGTGTGTGTGAAAGCCGTCCTTCACCTAGCTTGTTGGGAACACAAAGTTTCTAAACAGTTGAAAACACCTCTCCATACATATATATGCGGAGGTAATAGCTCCAAATCGGTTGTACAGTGAAAACTGCAGGAACTTCAAACCGGCACTAGGAAACACACTGAGAAACCTGAGTAAAAGTTTCTCTTGCAACCCGTTCCCTTTGTGCTAGATGAACGAAAGTCTCTCCACATGCTCAGTTCTGAGAGATAAGTTTGTATGAAAGCCACCCTTCACCTAGCTTTTTGGGAACACAAAGTTTCTATACAGTTGCAAACACCTATCCATACATATATAAGGGGAGGTACTAGCTCCAACTCGGTTTTACAGTGAAAACTGCAGGAACTTCAAACCGGCCCTAGGAAACACACTGAGAAACCTGAGTAAAAGTTTCTCCTGCAACCCGTTCCCTTTGTGCTAGATGAACGAACGTCTCTCCACATGCTCAGTTCTGAGAGATAAGTGTGTGTGAAAGCCGTCCTTCACCTAGCTTGTTGGGAACACAAAGTTTCTAAACAGTTGAAAACACCTCTCCATACATATATATGCGGAGGTAATAGCTCCAAATCGGTTTTACAGTGAAAACTGCAGGAACTTCAAACCGGCACTAGGAAACACACTGAGAAACCTGAGTAAAAGTTTCTCTTGCAACCCGTTCCCTTTGTGCTAGATGAACGAAAGTCTCTCCACATGCTCTGTTCTGAGAGATAAGTGTGTATGAAAGCCACCCTTCACCTAGCTTTTTGGGAACACAAAGTTTCTATACAGTTGCAAACACCTATCCATACATATATAAGGGGAGGTACTAGCTCAAACTCGGTTTTACAGTGAAAACTGCAGGAACTTCAAACCGGCACTAGGAAACACACTGAGAAACCTGAGTAAAAGTTTCCCCTGCAACCCGTTCCCTTTGTGCTAGATGAACGAACGTCTCTCCACATGCTCAGTTCTGAGAGATAAGTGTGTGTGAAAGCCGTCCTTCATCTAGCTTGTTCGGAACACAAAGTTTCTAAACAGTTGAAAACACCTCTCCATACATATATAAGGGGAGGTACTAGCTCAAACTCGGTTTTACAGTGAAAACTGCAGGAACTTCAAACCGGCCCTAGGAAACACACTGAGAAACCTGAGTAAAAGTTTCTCTTGCAACCCGTTCCCTTTGTGCTAGATGAACGAAAGTCTCTCCACATGCTCAGTTCTGAGAGATAAGTGTGTATGAAAGCCACCCTTCACCTAGCTTTTTGGGAACACAAAGTTTCTATACAGTTGCAAACACCTATCCATACATATATAAGGGGAGGTACTAGCTCAAACTCGGTTTTACAGTGAAAACTGCAGGAACTTCAAACCGGCACTAGGAAACACACTGAGTAACCTGAGTAAATGTTTCTACAGCAACCCGTTCCCGTTGTGCTACATGAACGAACGTCTCTCCACATGCTCAGTTCTGAGAGATAAGTGTGTGTGAAAGCCGTCTTTCACTTAGCTTGTTGGGAACACAAAGTTTCTATACAGTTGCAAACACCTCTCCATACATATATATAGGGAGGTACTAGCTCCAACTCGGTTTTACAGTGAAAACTGCAGGAACGTCAAACCGGCACTAGGAAACACACTGAGAAACCTGAGTAAAAGTTTCTCCTGCAACCCGTTCCCTTTGTGCTAGATGAACGAACGTCTCTCCACATGCTCAGTTCTGAGAGATAAGTGTGTGTGAAAGCCGTCCTTCACCTAGCTTGTTGGGAACACATAGTTTCTATACAGTTGCAAACACCTCTCCATACATATATATGGGGAGGTACTAGCTCCAACTCGGTTTTACAGTGAAAACTGCAGGAACTTCAAACCGGCACTAGGAAACACACTGAGAAACCTGAGTAAAAGTTTCTCCTGCAACCCGTTCCCTTTGTGCTAGATGAACGAACGTCTCTCCACATGCTCAGTTCTGAGAGATACGTGTGTGTGAAAGCCGTCCTTCACCTAGCTTGTTGGGAACACAAAGTTTCTATACAGTTGCAAACATCTCTCCATACATATATATGGGGAGGTACTAGCTCGAACTCGGTTTTACAGTGAAAACTGCAGGAACTTCAAACCGGCCCTAGGAAACACACTGAGAAACCTGAGTAAAAGTTTCTCCTGCAACCCGTTCCCTTTGTGCTAGATGAACGAACGTCTCTCCACATGCTCAGTTCTGAGAGATACGTGTGTGTGAAAGCCGTCCTTCACCTAGCTTGTTGGGAACACAAAGTTTCTAAACAGTTGAAAACACCTCTCCATACATATATATGGGGAGGTACTAGCTCCAACTCAGTTTTACAGTGAAAACTGCAGGAACTTCAAACCGGCACTAGGAAACACACTGAGAAACCTGAGTAAAAGTTTCTTCTGCAACCCGTTCCCTTTGTGCTAGATGAACGAAAGTCTCTCCACATGCTCAGTTCTGAGAGATAAGTGTGTATGAAAGCCACCCTTCACCTAGCTTTTTGGGAACAAAAAGTTTCTATACAGTTGCAAACACCTATCCATACATATATAAGGGGAGGTACTAGCTCAAACTCGGTTTTACAGTGAAAACTGCAGGAACTTCAAACCGGCACTAGGAAACACACTGAGTAACCTGAGTAAATGTTTCTACAGCAACCCGTTCCCGTTGTGCTACATGAACGAACGTCTCTCCACATGCTCAGTTCTGAGAGATAAGTGTGTGTGAAAGCCGTCTTTCACTTAGCTTGTTGGGAACACAAAGTTTCTATACAGTTGCAAACACCTCTCCATACATATATATGGGGAGGTACTAGCTCCAACTCGGTTTTACAGTGAAAACTGCAGGAACTTCAAACCGGCACTAGGAAACACACTGAGAAACCTGAGTAAAAGTTTCTCCTGCAACCCGTTCCCTTTGTGCTAGATGAACGAACGTCTCTCCACATGCTCAGTTCTGAGAGATAAGTGTGTGTGAAAGCCGTCCTTCACCTAGCTTGTTGGGAACACATAGTTTCTATACAGTTGCAAACACCTCTCCATACATATATATGGGGAGGTACTAGCTCCAACTCGGTTTTACAGTGAAAACTGCAGGAAATTCAAACCGGCACTAGGAAACACACTGAGAAACCTGAGTAAAAGTTTCTCCTGCAACCCGTTCCCTTTGTGCTAGATGAACGAACGTCTCTCCACATGCTCAGTTCTGAGAGATACGTGTGTGTGAAAGCCGTCCTTCACCTAGCTTGTTGGGAACACAAAGTTTCTATACAGTTGCAAACATCTCTCCATACATATATATGGGGAGGTACTAGCTCGAACTCGGTTTTACAGTGAAAACTGCAGGAACATCAAACCGGCACTAGGAAACACACTGAGAAACCTGAGTAAAATTTTCTCCTGCAACCCGTTCCCTTTGTGCTAGATGAACGAACGTCTCTCCACATGCTCAGTTCTGAGAGATACGTGTGTGTGAAAGCCGTCCTTCACCTAGCTTGTTGGGAACACAAAGTTTCTAAACAGTTGAAAACACCTCTCCATACATATATATGGGGAGGTACTAGCTCCAACTCGGTTTTACAGTGAAAACTGCAGGAACTTCAAACCGGCACTAGGAAACACACTGAGAAACCTGAGTAAAAGTTTCTTCTGCAACCCGTTCCCTTTGTGCTAGATGAACGAACGTCTCTCCACATGCTCAGTTCTGAAAGATAAGTGTGTGTGAAAGCCGTACTTCACCTAGCTAGTTGGGAACACAAAGTTTCTATACAGTTGCAAACACCTATCCATACATATATATGGGGAGGTACTAGCTCCAACTCGGTTTTACAGTGAAAACTGCAGGAACTTCAAACCGGCACTAGGAAACACACTGAGAAACCTGAGTAAAAGTTTCTTCTGCAACCCGTTCCCTTTGTGCTAGATGAACGAACGTCTCTCCACATGCTCAGTTCTGAGAGATAAGTGTGTGTGAAAGCCGTCCTTCACCTAGCTTGTTGGGAACACATAGTTTCTATACAGTTGCAAACACCTCTCCATACATATATATGGGGAGGTACTAGCTCCAACTCGGTTTTACAGTGAAAACTGCAGGAAATTCAAACCGGCACTAGGAAACACACTGAGAAACCTAAGTAAAAGTTTCTCCTGCAACCCGTTCCCTTTGTGCTAGATGAACGAACGTCTCTCCACATGCTCAGTTCTGAGAGATACGTGTGTGTGAAAGCCGTCCTTCACCTAGCTTGTTGGGAACACAAAGTTTCTATACAGTTGCAAACATCTCTCCATACATATATATGGGGAGGTACTAGCTCGAACTCGTTTTTACAGTGAAAACTGCAGGAACTTCAAACCGGCCCTAGGAAACACACTGAGAAACCTGAGTAAAAGTTTCTCCTGCAACCCGTTCCCTTTGTGCTAGATGAACGAACGTCTCTCCACATGCTCAGTTCTGAGAGATAAGTGTGTGTGAAAGCCGTCCTTCACCTAGCTTGTTGGGAACACATAGTTTCTATACAGTTGCAAACACCTCTCCATACATATATATGGGGAGGTACTAGCTCCAACTCGGTTTTACAGTGAAAACTGCAGGAAATTCAAACCGGCACTAGGAAACACACTGAGAAACCTAAGTAAAAGTTTCTCCTGCAACCCGTTCCCTTTGTGCTAGATGAACGAACGTCTCTCCACATGCTCAGTTCTGAGAGATA